>NC_091442.1:110917080-112117080 GCF_964237555.1 Oryctolagus cuniculus | reverse complement strand
CTTTTTGTCACATTTATTAACCAGTCATGTTTCTTGTTCTGCTAAATGCCTAATTTTGTCTTTTGTTCCTTTTCTATTTTGTGGTTTGCCTTTTTGCATTCTTTCTTAGGCATTGCTAATCCTTCTTTGGTTTTATATATATACTTGGCAAGTACCTTGTCCAACTTTGTGACTTGCTTTTGTGGTACCTTTTCATAAGCAGAAATTCTTAAATTTAGTTCAGTCAAAATGATCAACATTTTCCATTATAGATTGAACATTTTTATATCTTGTTAAAAAAAATCCCAAGATGGCAGAAAAGAATAGAGAGGGAGTTTACTGCTCTAGTCTAGGGGAAGATAGTTTAAAAAGCATGAAGATTGCAATCTCAGGGAAGAGTTAGGGAGAAAAGACAGCAAAGGAAACTCCACACAAATTAGACCTACGTGGAGGGTGTGGACATGCACAATTCAGGACCCCAGTGCCAAGAGCCTTAGCACAAGCTTTGGAGAGTGAAGTGCAACCAGATGGCAGCAGCCCAAGCCACTGACAATAAAGCTGCAGGGAGAGCCTGGTGTGAGTCTGGCTTGGAGTCCTGTGGGTGACAGTGTACCTCCAACCTAGAGGGGGAAAAGGGGGCACATTTCTCTCTTCCCAACCACTTGGCACTGGTATCTTATAACTAGCTGAGAACAGGCAAGAGCTGTTTTGGACATATGTAACAGCTGCACCATATCCATGTGCTCAGCTCATGTCCATGTGTCCAGCAACCAGTCAAGAGGAGACATGTGAGTCTGGCTGGGAGAATTGACAGAAGGCTGGGCGCTAGTGACTGTGGGGGCCTTGTGTGCTGGGTGAAAACATCATGGCTGCATGGGAGGTGGTGAAATAAAGATCTTCTGTAACAGACAGAAATTGAAAGAATTTGTCACCACTCATCCAGCCTTACAAGATGCTTATGGATGTGCTACACACAGAAACACAGAAACATGGTCATCCCTATGAAAGAAGGTGATGGCAGAAAATCTCTCACTAAAGATACAAAGGAAATACAAAGTAAAAAATAGGAATATTTATGGAAAAAATTGCAGGGCCAAGTCATTACTTATAATAGTCACCTTGAATGTAAATGGCCTCAACTCTCCAATTAAAAGATATAGATTGGCTGAATGGAAAAAAAAATCTATTTGCTGCCTACAAGAAACACATCTCATAAATAAAGATACATGCAGACTGAAAGTGAAAGGATGGAAAAAGATATTGCATGCTAACAGAAACCAAAAAAGAGCTGATGTAGCCATCCTAATATCAGACAAAATAGACTTGAACACAAAAACTATCAAAAGAGACAAAGAAAGGCACTATGTAATGATTAAGGGATCAATTCAACAGGAAAATGTGACTAAAATAAATGTATATGCACCTATTATAAGCACCTGGCTATTTAAAAGAAATGCTGATGGGTCTAAAGGGAGACATAGACCCCAATACAATAGTAACGGGGGACTTCAATACTCCACTTTCAGCAACAGGCAGATCAGCTAGACAGAAAATCAGCAAGGAAATAATCGACACTGTAGACCAAATGGGCCTAATGCATATCTACAGAACTTTTCATTGTACGGCTGCAGAATACACATTCTTCTCACCAGTGCATGGAACTTTCTCTAGAATAGACCACAGCCAGGCCATAAAGCAAGTCTCAGCAAACTCAAAGGAATCAGAATCGTACCATGTCTCTTCTCTGACCACAATGGATTAAAGCTGGAGATCAACCACTTGAGAGTCTCTAGAGCATATGCAAACACATGGAGACTGAACAGTATGCTCCTGAATGAACAGTGGGTCATAGCAGAAATCAAAAGAGAAATCAAAAAACTATTGAGGAACAGGTTTTTTTTAAATACTAGTTGTTGAAATCTTTACTTAGGATAGAGTTAATCTATGTATAAAGTTAATTGAAAATAGATCTTAATAAAAAATAAGAATGGAAATAGGAGAGGGAGAAGGAAGAAGGGTGGGAATGGGGTGAAAGGGTGGATAGTGAGAAGAATCACTATCACTATGTTCTTAAATTTGTATTTATGAAATGCATGAAGTTTGTATACCTTAAATAAAAGGTTTCCAGGGGAAAAAATTCAATCTTACCCTTAATATCAGAAAAAATTGCCTTGTGCTGCCTTCTAATAAGTTAAAAACTATTCCTTCACATTTAAGTCTTAGACTCACTCAGAAATGATTTCATGTATGAGGTATGGGAAAGATTAATTACCATTCTTCCACATGGCTCTTCAATGGCTAACATGCACTGAACAACAGGCCATCATTTCCAATGATCTGTCATATATCATGATGCCATATAGGCCAGGGTAAATTCATGGGCACTTCATTATGTTTTCTTGAAGATTTTGTCTCGTTTACACCAATACCACCAATTAAGAGAGCTATGTTCTGAGTCTTGATATCTGGCAGGATGGGCCCTCTGCCTGACTCCACTTCTTTGGGAATGTCTAGAGTATGCGTTGGCTCTTGCTCTCTCTTATGACTCTTGGAATCATTCTGTTAAATTCTAAGCTCTGTGAAGATTCTTCTTGAGGTGTTGATGGGAATTTTGGTGAACTCAGAGATATGTCTGGAATGAGTTGACATATTTATCACATTGTGTCTTCTTGCTCATTGCCATCATACCCCTCTCCTAGTACTTGGATCTTCTTCAATGACTTTCATATAACATTTTTTTTTGACAGGCAGAGTTAGTAAGAGAGAGAGAGACAGAGAGAGAGTTATAGACAGTGAGAGAGAAACAGAAAGAAAGGTCTTCCTTCCGTTGGTTCACTCCCCTAATGGCCACTACGGCCAGCACTGCACTGATCCAAAGCCAGGAGCCAGGTGCTTCCTCCCAGTCTCCCATGCGGGTGCAGGGACCCAAGCACTTGGGCCATCCTCTGCTGCCCTCCCGGGCCACAGCAGAGAGCTGGACTGGAAGAGGAGCAACCGGGACTAGTAACTGGCGCCCCAACTGGGACTAGAACCTGGGGTGCCGGTGCCGTAGGAAGAGGATTAGCCAAGTAAGCCACGGCACTGGCCTCATATAACATTTTATACCTTTCACCATAAAAGTCTTGGATAATTTTCCTAGCTGTATTTTGATATTAACGTTTTATAAATGTTATTGCATTTTTCAGGTGATGACTGCAATGTATGTAAATGCACCTGACTTTTATATGTTGCTTTTATAATCAGGCATAATTTTTAAACTCTATCATGTATTTTAATACTTTCTATAGATTCTTTAAAGTTTTTGATGTAAAATTATCATCTTCAATATAATGACACTTTGATTCTTGATTTTCAATGCATTCACCTTTTTTTTTATTTCATTTTGCTGACTAGAAATTTGCAATAAAAATTCTGAAAATAACCAGTGCTAGCTGTCATTTTCACACTTTTCTGATTGCAAAGGGACTGCATTAAATATTTTAAGATTCAGTATGATGTTTGCCGCAGGGCTTTTGTGTATGTATAGGGCTATATTTTCATTTCCAAATCTGATAAGTATTTTGATTTTATCATGTGCATGTGGAATTTTGACAAATTCATTTTTCCTTCTATTGATGTGTTTATTTTTATTAATATAAACAGAATAGATTTTATGCATTCCATAGGTAAAGTTCCAAGAAGACTACCTCATTTCCCTAATTCTGCCCCCCCTCCCAATTCCTCCTACCTCCTTTTCCTCACTTCATCAGTTTTTGTAAAGACATAATTGTAACCCAGTCTATATCCACAGGCTTAATTCTCCATTAATCAAAATATTCAACAAATAAAAATTAGGAAGACCACAGTTCCACCAGAGTATTTAAACAAGGGCTAAAAATAACAATCATATTCCAAAATGAGCATTCATTGTTCTGCACTTTTTGTATTCTATATTGACTGCCACATGTCAGAGTTGGGCTCATTTATTAATAATGCTTTTTTAACTTGGAGTATAGTGGTTATAAAAATGTTTAATTTCAATCCACCCAGGCATCTTTGGAAGAAACCTTACTTAGTCACATTATATTATCATATGTATTGCTGTTTGTAGATTGTATGTGTGTATGTATTCAGGTGAGAGAATGCTCTATGTTTTTCTCTTATTGTAATCACATGGTATGGTTTTTGTGTCTAGGCTATGGGATAACTTAAAAATTAGTTGGCTAATCTTGTAATTTTATTTTGCTTTTAAACAGTATTTCAAATTTATCTATAGTAAAATTTATACTTTTTGATGCACATTTGGTAGTGCTTATTTTTTGTTTCTTACTAATGTAAAGAGAACAGATTTCATGTATTTCCTAGATACATTTTAAGGATATAATGATACTTTCCTCTCTCCCTCCTCCCTCTTTCTTTTTTCTTTTAATTTTTGTGATAATGTATTGTTAACTTCCCTTATAATCACAGGCTTAATCCTCTACTAAATAACAGAGTTTAACAAAGAACAAGTAGAAAGAACACTGTTCTGCATGAGTACAGACAAGAACTATAATAATATGTATATTATTATATATAACATGTTATTTACATAATATATAGAAAATCAAATCCCAAAATGTCCATTTTACTAATATATATTTTTGTACTCTATATGTTAGATACCACAAATCAGAAAAAAAATGTGATGTTTGTCATTTATGGTCTCGATTATTTCACTAAGCATAGTGGTCTCCACTTGCCTCCATTTTCTTACAAAAGACAGGTTTTCATTCATTTTTATGGCTGAATAGTACTCCATTGCATATATATACCACATTTTCTTTATCTAGTCCTCTGTTGATGGACATTTGTGTTGATTCCATATCTTAGCTATTGTGAGCTGAGTTGCAATAAATATGGGGGTAGAGATAACTCTTTCATATGCTGATTTTATTTTCTTTGGATATATTCCCAAGAGCTTGGTAATATGGTAGATCTATTATTAGGTTTCTGAAGAATCTCCACACTGTCTACCACAATGGTTGTAACCAGTTCACATTCCCACCAACAGTGTAACAGAATACCTTTCCCTCCATATGCTCACTAGGATTTGTTATTTTTGATTTGGGGATGACAGTCATTCCAGCTGGGATGAGGTAAAATCTCACTGTGGTTTTCTTTTCCATTTCCCTGGTGGTTAGTGATTCTGAGCATGTTTTCATGTGTCTGTTGGCCATGTGTATTTCATCCTTTGGAAAATGCCTGTTATTTCCTTTGCCCATTTCTTAACCGGATTATTTGCTTTGTTGTCATTGAGTTTCTAGAGCTCTTTATACGTTCTGATAGTAATCCTCTATCAGATGCATAGTTTGCAAATATTTTCTCACATTCTGTTGGTTGCCACTTCATTTTGTTCACCGTTTCCTTTGCTGCACAGAAACTTCTTAGCTTGATATAATTCCAACTGTCCATTTTTGCTTTTATTGCCTGTGCTTCTGGGGCCTTATTCAAGAAGTCTTTTCCTATGCAATGTCTTACAGAGTTTCCCCTACATTTTCCTCTAGTAATTTGATGGCTTCAGGCCTTACGTTTAGATCCTTGATCCATTCTAAGTTGATTTTTGTGTAGAGTTTGAGGCAGGGGTCTTGTTTCATACTCCTGCATGCAGAGATCCAATTTTCCCAAAACCACTTGTGGGAGAGACTCCTTCCTTAAGGCAGTGATTTTAGCTCAGTTGTCAAAGATTAGTTGGCTGCGTGGTTTTGAGAAATTAAAATAATCTAGGTCTTTATGTTTGGTAGAAGTAACAAGCAAAGATATTTGAGCGTCTGTGGACAGAATTTGATATTTCTTCTTTCTGAGTGGTCATCAGACCGTTCAGTTTTTCTACTTGATTTTCATTTGATTGGTAGCATTCAGTTTATGAGAGATGATGATTCTGCTTCACTTTCAAAATTTGTCAGTATACGTTTGTCTATTATTCTCTTTTTAATCATTACCTTACTTGTAGTTATGGCTCTCTTTCATTAGAGTATTATTTATTTTTGCCTCCTCTTTTTTGGTGGGTCAGCCTTGACAGAGGTTGGCAATCAAGCTGCATTATTGTTTACAGAGAATGGCTCCTCCAGCTATTACACATTTGTATTCTATATCATCTCTTCCTACACCATACGCTGCTGTTTCCTTCTTTCTACTTCTCTTGGCTTTACTTTTATCTTATTTGTAACTTCTTTATCTGGGTGCTTATTTTATGTCCATTTATTTTACACTAAAGCATTAAAAGCTGTGCTTTTCCTCTATTGTACTACTTCAGTTTTTTTTTTCTTTTTTCACAAGTGTAAGTTTGTGGTTAGAAATTCCCAGGACAGGCTCTTGTATTTCTATTAGTCTTGGATTTCTAATAGTTTATCCCAGGGGAGAAATTAGCCTACCTATTGAGGTGTCTCTAGCTTCCAGGCCGTCGTCGCAGCCTTGCATGACAGCCACATGCTCTGTCGTCTCTCTTCCCCCAGGACAGTCCGCCTGTGCTATGCCTGATCCTCAGACTGTATCCAAAACTGCAGGACCCTCAGGGAATAAATGTCTGGCAATTGTCAGCCCACCTAACAAAAGGCTCTTCTCTATCTGAAGTTTTCACTCATCTATCCTGTTTTGCTTTCATTTGTCTCATAGGCCCTTAAAAATGGGAGTATTTTAGCTTTCTACATTTATTTTGCCATTGATGCAATGAGAATGATAACCTGCTATGATCTACTATGTACTACTTAGAAGTAGAATTCCTCTTCAGAAAAAAAAAATTAAAGGATTTCTTACTTATTTAAAGCCAGAGAGACACAGAGATCTTCTACCTTCTAGCTCACTATCCAAATGCCTACAACAACTAGGGCTGGGCCAGGGTGGAGCCAGGAGCTAGGAACTCAATCCTGAAGAGTGTAACATGCAAAGGCATGATTTCAGTGCAGGTTCATGGCAAAGGGCCGCATCTACTTGAGTCATCACCTATTGCCTCCAAGGGTGTGTATCAGCCAGAAACTGGAATCAGAAGCAGATTTGGGATTCAAACCAAGGCACTCCATTAAGGGGGCAGGCATCCCAAATAGCACCTTAACCACCTCCACAAATCCCCATGCCACTCTTTGGAAATTTTAAAACCATTTCCTATATCCTACTATTCACAAATTATCCCTATTTCTGAGCCTGCCTCTGAGTTGGAATTCTTATATTCAACTTCCCTGAGATTCACCCTCCTGAATGTTTACTTAGTGTTCTAATTCAGAGTATCCAAAACTGAACTCATCTTGACTTATGTGTCCTTCCAGCCCAATCCTCCCATGTTAGCTGCCTCAGGTGGTGGCACCACCATCTCTCTAGTCATCCAAACCCTAGAAACAATGTCCATACCACGTAGTTCTAATGTGATTTGCCACCCACTCACCTCATATCTGCAACTACAATGATTGGCTAATGGGTAAAATCTTGTTTCAAGAAAGGCCAATAGGAGAACTTCCCTGAAAATTATAAGCTGAAACCTTAAATAATAATGTCTTTCCCAACTGAAAAGATATGTGGCTATAGTTATTAGAGATCATGATACCAGTCTTATAAATAAAGAAGACATGGGCGGATGGAAAATGAGAAGAGGGAGAGGCAGAGGGAGACGGCTAGGGAGAGGGAGAGGGGGAGAGGGAGAGGGAGAGAGAGATGGGGGGGAGAGGGAGAGAGGGAGAGGGGGAGAGAGAGAGAGAGAGATAGACTGACTACTAGCATTCATGTCTATTTTATTTAGCCATTTATAGTCTTTCACAGGCTGGGAAATTTCTTTAACCTCAGCTAACACAGTTACATTTCTGCCAGATACAACCAATAGAGCTCTGATCTAAGAAATGAATCAACAAATCTTTATTGGACTTAGAGAAAAGGCGTGAAACTCATTGTTAAGGAGATACAAAGGAGAATATCCTTTTTAATCTTATTCAGTGAGGGCCAGAAAAACAAGACACACACTAAAATGAGCACGCTGTGAATGTCACCAATAGTGAGTACCACATATGTCAGAAAGGGCAGAGATGTGCACATTTGGATGGAATCAGATAGGAAGGCTTCATGGAAGACAGAAATAAGTAGTAGTATTGGAGGCAGCAAGGGATAGAGACAGTAACGGTGACTGGTGTTAACTGAGCACTCGCTATGTGCCAAGTGCTGTTCTTGGTGTCTTGCACGCAATAACCATGTCAATCTTACAATCACCTTATGAGGTACTATTGATGTCTTCATTATCCAGATGAGGAATTGAGGCACAAAGAGATTAAATAATGGCCACGATGCCAAGGTAATAACATCAGATCTTAGATACAGTGTCTGGCTCTGCTCTTAGCAACTGCCTCTGTACTGCCCCCTGGTGGTCTGTCAGACATTGCAGCTAAAGAACACAATATGCAAAGGCATGATCATCATAGGATTTCACGGTAAGAGGAGTTCCCATGTGAATGCAGTAGAAGATGGCCCAAGTCCTTGGGCCCCTGCACCCACATGGGAGACCCGGAAGAAGCTCCTGGCTTCAGATCGGCCCAGCTCTGGCCGTTGTGACCAGTTGGGAAATGAACCAGCAGATGGAAGATACCTCTCTCTCTGCCTCTCTGTAACTCTGCCTTTCAAATAATAAATAAAGAAATCTTTAAAAAAAAAAAAAAAAGCTCTCATGTGTTTAGAATAAAGGTTCCGCAGAAAAGAAGAGAAGACTGAAAAACTAGCTTGTGAGTGATTTTCTAAAATCTCTTCGATGCTACATAAGCCTGCGTGATTCTATTTTCCTGAAGTCAGTGTAGCTAAAGTGTGATGGAGCCACAATGCGGGCACCAGTTTTCAGAGTCACTGAGTACAACTGTTGAAGCTGTGCATGGTACACAGTCCCGTGGCTGCAGCAACCAGTAGGGCTGGAATGCAGTCTGTGCCTCTCTCCGGTCTGGGGCTCCTGCTCAGCTAGCATCCACCCGGAGCTTGCATCTTTTAGTACTTTGCACAAAGCACTGGATTTGCTAGCAGCAGCCCACCCACTTCTCTGCAACGTCAGCTGCTGTTAAGAAAACCAGGAGGCCACCACTGAGGGCATCCTTAGAGCCAGCCTATAGCTGGCCATTGAAATGCTTCAACCACTCCAATCTGTATGCGACCCAGCGCGGTGGGCTGTAAATCACCACTGTAGATAGGAGGGACTACAGCAGGTGCAGCCATGGCACTCACTGAAAGTAGCGGTACCAACAACTCCAAGTCTGGGGCGAGCACTGAACACAGCAGCTAAGTCACTTCTTGGGACACATACGTCCCACACTGCAGTGCTTGGGCCCAAGTCCCAGCTCCGCATCCAACTTCAGCTTCCTGTTGATGTATGCTCTGGAGGCAGCAGGTGATGTCCCAAGTGGTTAGGTCACGGCCACTAATGTGGGAGACTCAGACTGAGTTGCGGGCTCCCGGCTGTGGCCTGGCCCAGCCCTGGCCATTGTAGCCATGTGAAGAATGAACCAACAGATAAAATACATCAACCTATCTCTCTCTCCTTCCCTTCTTCCCTCTTCCTCTCCCTCCCTTTTAACTAAAAAAGTAAAACTTTAAAAATTTAGATCTGAACCCAACAGCAGTGATACCTCCGGCCTCCCTCTCAACTGCTCCAATCTCCAAACGACACAAAATTTCCACCTTCAATGCCATGCAGTTACTCATGTCAATGCCAGAGGGGTTAAAAAAGTCAGCTTCTGGGCTGACAATAGCAGATGCAGACAGAGCCGACCAGTGTTTGCTTTGAATCCCACCGGGAGATAAAGCACGGAAGACAGGTGAGCTGCATTCCTGGCAGCAGTCGGGAGTGAAAATGAAATCTATTCTAAGCTGCCAACTCACACCTCTCCCTCAGTTTAACAAGTGTATTATTGTCGAATTTGCAGCTATGGACATGCCAGTGATGTTTCAAAACCCTTTCTGTTTGAGCTCCATCTCAGTCCGTCAGAATTGGCAGGGAAGGAAAAGAAAGCAAGAAAGGAGAGAGAAGAGAGGAAGAGAGGAAGAGAGAAGGGAGGGAGGGAGAGAGAGGGAGAGGGAGAAGGAGAAGGGAGAGAGGGGAGATGGAGGAGGGTTGGGAAGAAGAAAGAAAGGGAAGGGAAAGGAAGGGAGGAAAAATTATTTTCAACTATCATTCTTCATAGTGGGTTTTAAGTTACTGTGACTCGGTTGACACCGTGGCTCAATAGGCTAATCCTCCACCTAGTGGCGCCTGCACACCGGGTTCTAGTCCCGGTCGGGGTGCCGGATTCTGTCCTGGTTGCCCCTCTTCCAGGCCAGCTCTCTGCTGTGGCCAGGGAGTGCAGTGGAGGATGGCCCAAGTGCTTGGGCCTTGCACCCCATGGGAGACCAAGAGAAGCACCTGGCTCCTGCCTTCGGATCAGCGTGGTGTGCTGGCCGCGGCGGCCATTGGAGGGTGAACCAATGGCAAAGGAAGACCTTTCTCTCTGTCTCTCTCTCTCACTGTCCACTCTGCCTGTCAAAAAAAAAAAAAAAAAACTATAAGTTACTGTGACTCAATGTGAAGCCGGGTCAGAGACTTCCCTAGTGGTTTCTCTAGGTCAATGAAAGAAGTATTTTGCCCTACGTTCACCCTTTTGTCTTTAACTGGTGCATTTTCAAATAGATTTCTTTTTCCCGGAATTATTTAAAATTTCAAACATCAAACACAGCCTCCAGGGAATCCGGGTTGAGGGCATAGGATCCTCGCTGAGCCAAAGGAAAAAAGCAATGATTTTGAATTTAAGAACTTAGAGGGATGTTTGTTTGAGACCTACAGAATGGAAGGGAGTAAAGGAACCAGAAAAGGAAGAGGTCCCTGCTTCTCCTGCACATGCTGCATATCAGATGCCATTCTAAGATGAGCACATACTAACTCGTTTAAACATATAGCCACCCAATGGGGTACATACCTTGATAACCATCCCCACATCACACAAGAGAATGGGTCACGGAAAAGTTAGAGAACTCACCCAAATTAAAAATTGAGTAGGGGGGCTGGTGTTGTGGCAGAGCAGGTAAAGCCAGTGCCTGTGACACCAGCATTTCTTATGGGCACCCGCTCAGGACCTGGCTGCTCCACTTCCAATCCAGCTCCCTGTTAATGTGTCTGAGAAAGCAACGCAAGATGGCCCGAGTGCTTGGGCCCCTTCCACCAACGCAGGAGACTGGAAGAAGCTCTTGGATCCTGGCTTCAGACCAGTCCAGCTCCATCTGTTTCAGTTGTTTTGGGAGTGAGCCAGTCGATGGAAAATCTGTCTCTGTCTCTATCTCTCTCCTCCTCTCCCTCTCTATCTGAAACCGTACCTTTCAAATAAATAAATCTTTTTAAAAAACTGGGTAGAGTTCTGGTTGAACACAAGCAGTTTGGACTAAGAGTGTTATTAAACCACAATACTGAAGTAGGTCCTTCTGCCAAAGGCCATTTGGATATTTATAACATCATTCATGGGCCATACAAAATTATCAACTTAAAACTCAGTATGCTGGGGCTGGCGCTGTGGCATGGCAGGTGGAGCCACTGCCTGCAGTGCTGGCATCCCAGGTGGTCACTGGTTCAAGTCCCAGATGCTCCACTTCTGATCCAGCTCTCTGCTATGGCCTGGGAGAGCAGTAGAAGATGGCTCAAGTCCTTGGGCCCCTGCAACCACGTGGAGACCCAGAAGAAGCTCCTGGCTCCTGGTTTCAGATCAGCTCAGTCCAGCCCTTGTGGCCATCTGGGGAGTGGGCCAGCAGATGATGGAGGACCTCCCTTCTCTCTCTCTCTCTCTCTCTCTCTCTGTCTCTCTGTCTGTCACTCTTTCAAATAAATAAATATTTTTTAAAAACGTAGCATGATATATTTATTTCAAGTCCTGCCCACGGCTGCCTTGGTGGGGCCAGACCCAGTGATTGTGTGGGCCTTGTACTGCTCAGGCAAAGGAGGCTGCCCCAGTCTCTGGGCGCTAGCTCTACTTCAGGGAGACTGCTAGCAGTAGGACAACAATCACACCAAAGGGACAGAGGGGTAGGATGTTAGGAACCACTCCGCGGAGAAGCTATGTTTGGGAAGGATCTTGAGAACGAGGTGGGATCTGTTGAAAATAAGAGGAAGACTCTTATTCTGGATTTCTTTTTCTTTTGAGATCAGGTTTGCAGCTTCCTGATTGATTCTCCACCACGAATATTATGAAATATTCATCGTCTCCCTTCAAACTGCCTTGTTGGTACTCTGCCCCAACCGATGGTGCCTCCATGCACCCAGTCACCCAACCTGGAAGCCAATCTGGCTCTCACTCCCTTCAATATCTAATCCATTGCTAGCCTGTCCCTTCCTCCCCATCAGAAAACGAAATGCAGCTTACGGGGTGGGAAGGCACTGGCCTAGAGGATACGCAGGAAAGGCTCAGAAGAAGCTTCCATGCAAAATCCCCCACATTGGTCAGCACAGAGTGCACCGAGGAACAAAGCTGGAAACTTGGTTTCTTCAATCTGCTAATCACTAGCTGCTGCAAAATTAACTCGGCTTCCTGGCCCCCAGTGTTCCCATCTATAAAATGGTAGAAGGAACCAACCTTAGAATTTGGTACACTAAATTACTTCTGATTTCTTTTTAATTCTTTAACTCTTTGCTTTCTGTCTAGTCATTTCTAGGCCCAAGAATTTGCAAGAGATATCTTTTGAGTTGCATCAAGTTTTTTTGTTTTGTTTTTTGTTTTTTGACAGGCAGAGTGGACAGTGAGAGAGAGACAGACAGACAGAAAGGTCTTCCTTTGCCATTGGTTCACCCTCCAATGGCTGCTGCAGCCGGCGCACCACGCTGATCTGAAGCCCCAAGCCAGGTGCTTCTCCTGGTCTCCCACGCGGGTGCAGGGCCCAAGGACTTGGGCCATCCTCCACTGCACTCCCTGGCCACAGCAGAGAGCTGGCCTGGAAGAGGGGCAACCAGGACAGAATCTGGCGCCCCGACTGGGACTAGAACCCGGTGTGCCGGTGCCGCAGGCGGATGATTAGCCTAGTGAGCCGCAGTGCCGGCCCTGCATCAAGTTTTAATCAACCCTCTGCCCATCCTTTATGACTTTTGAAGCCATCTTTTGAACTTGTGAATCCCGGTCCTTACAGGGTGAGAGCCCCCAGGAAATGAACTCACTGTAGCCTTGGGGCTTCCATTATAGCTACAAGTTTAGTCTATTGGTTCCTTTATCCCAGACTAGTAGGCCTAAATGTCCTGGACACAATTTCTTTGTCTGTGAATCAAACACTGGTTCCTGCCCAAGGATTTCTCCTACACAGAGGCATAAGCTGGCCTCTCTTATCAAATCAGCCACGTGAGAAGAGAAAAAGAAAGGTCCAGTCCAGAGAGACAAGCCCAAGGCAGAGCCGGGTACCGAGCTCCATAAAACACCCGAGAGAAGTCCCCAGTGGCAAAGGTTCCAGGAGGCAGTAAGAAGTTGATACTCCCCTTCCCCAAATTCCTCACAGCCCCATCTTGAAGGGTCAAGCTCAAGACACAGCGTGCATTTTTGAGATGGAGTTGTCCTTTGCAGTAAAATGAGGCAGGAGAAACCTTGTGCTCCTCTTACACGTCAAGGTAAGTTGCTATCAAACAGTCTCCAAAGAAACAACAGGCAACCAATCAATCAACGCCTATCAAATGCAGAATGGACACATGAATAGTGTCATGTTCTTCTCAATATTTTTCATAAAAAATCCAATTCACACTGTTATCAATATTTGCCCAAATAACGGAAGGTTGCTTCTTCTTTTGTGTCCTTCCCAGCCACTTAGCCTTTGAGTCTCCGTTACCTTGGATATTATTTTTCTTTTAGAAACTCATACATTTCTTACAAACTAGCATCATTCATTTGATGGATGTGGATGCTAAGGTTTGAGAGTCTAGGTTCTATTTTACAGCACAGAGCTGAGGGTGCGCCTGGGCTTCAGAGACATTTCTAGTGAGAGTCCATCCTGGTACCTTTTTCACCTCCCCATACGTTGATAGGTAGACATGTGAGCAGACATCAAGACAAAGAGGTTCACGTCTTATCATCCTCCTGCGCTCTCTCTTGTTGGACAATGTAGAACTTTGCTCCCCTGTTTGCCTGGTCAATATGTGCCTTTTAGAAGCTGAGTCAAGAGGGAATGGAGTATCCCTTTTCCATTTCCAGAAGTGATGACTTTCCTGCAAGGCTAACATTGCATTACTATGGATTTTTTTCACTTAATTAAAATTAATGAGTTTTTCAGCTGTACTATACCCTCCTATGAATCCTTAAGATGCTAGAAGAACTCTCTGGTATATTTGAATATTATCTCTCCTGCCAAAGAAAATAGGGTCCAACCAGCCTTACTTCCAGGCAGCCAAGGTTGGAGAGTGGAGAGGGAAAAGAAGAGGGTGGCATTTTCATTTTGCCTTCTCCATCACTGTCTCTGTAAAACAATTTGTTCCATTTGAGTTTAACTGATTTTTCTAACCCTTTTGACTCTTAGGAGACCCTCTGATCCTTCCAGGGGACCTCTGCCAAAAATACAAAGGCCTTAGTCAGACTCTTAGAGATGTCAGCCTTGGCTGGTTATCTAGCCATTAGCTAAATTGAATGTGGACTAATGCTACATCTTGAAAATAAAAAAGAGCCTGAAATAAAGGAGGGGCGGTTGATTCACTGCAAAGGCTTAGGTCTTTCAAATGATTGACCCAGACGCTTGTGGTTTTAAAAGCTTTTGTTCTTTAAAGATAACTTTTGTGATGAGATTTCAATTTTTGTAAATCATCAAGATAAAGATCAGTAATACTACCACTTGAGTGATGTCATTATTAGTCAATTAGTACTTATGTAGGTGTGCATTCACATGTGTCCATTTAGCAGAATACACACATAAATCTGCTCTCAGTTCTCTGCACTTTAAAATTGTTAAAGAGGAAGTCTCATTCTCTCAGGCTGGTGTTTCTTTGCACATGAATTAACATCCCCCTAGTGTGCTGCTTTTGGCTCTTTAGCATGTCTTACTCCCTCCTTCTCCAGGTGCAAGGCTCTGCTGGCTGTGATAATGAGTTTGAGAAGAGGAACCAAGTGCATGGAGCTCAGCCTCTCCCAGACCCACTGTTTCCTGGAGCTGATCTGCTCTCAGTCATGTGATGAGCTTATCTTGAAAGTCCCCTCCCCTGGAGGGAGACCAATCTCATCCCTGCCTGTGTGCCAGTAAGCAACCATCTCATTTTGGAACTTGGCATGACGCTGCCCATTGTCACAACTCATCCAAGCCACATGACCTGCTCCAGCTGTACCAAGATAATATTTTGCCCTCTAATCAATGGATTCATTTTTCTCTCAAGACTGGCTCAGAACCCAGGCATGGGGAAGAGAGGAATGATGAGTCTACCCTAGCAGCCCACAACCACAACGACCACTGCCATTCTCTGACCTCAAAGCTGACATTGCCTAAAGGAGGGGAGCAAACAAAGCGTGCAGTGATGGAACACAGCAAACATTCCTCCACACCAGCTAACAAAAAGCCCTTGCTTTTTTTTTTAAGATTATTTATTTGAAAGGCATAATTACACAGAGGCAGAGAGAGAGAGAGAGAGAGAGTGAGAGAGAGAGTCTTCTAATCACTGGTTCACTCCCCCATAAGCCCTTCCTTTTAATGTTGGGGTGGGAAGGGAATCCTAGCTTCCCTTCTGGGCTGTGCCATGAAACCATCATCATCACATTATCCCCGTCCAGTTTTACATATTAGGACTCTCTATGGACTGCACCTGCTCACCTATGCAGTGAGCATGGGTAATCTATTGATTACCAAATTACGCACCCCACAGGGTTACCATGAGGATCAAATAAGACAGGAGATGGAAAGTACTTAGTTTCTGACATATACCTGATCTCAACAGGCTTTGTTTAGATTCATTATTTCTTTGCTTTTGTTCTTGTCTTTGTGTTTTTCCCTTTGTTTTGCTTTGTGTTGTCATTATAACGGCATTAGTGATGACAATGAAGGCCCACGGGGTCATGCATCTAGGTACTCATTTCAGTTTGTCATCCGTTCGCTCCCATGTCTTGCCTGTCTTTCGTCAGTTTTAAGTGTGATGCTGAATTAGCTACAGTGGACAGGCCTCCCTTAGAGGTGAACATTGTTGGAGTCCTGATCATTGTTTTTCAAAATGATCCTATTCAATCGATTGAGTCAGGACCTCTGCGTACCAAGAATTCTTGCTCAGTCCTACAGTGGTTGGTAAAGGCGTTAATGACACCAGGTTATAATTAATTAAGCAACCCTCAAGGGTCAGCATTTCCACCATCTCCAGCTCCATCACTAATAGGTCTACAGTAAGGGAGGAAAGGAGAAAGGCGAGGGTCTAGCATGCCCTGCCAGGCAGTCACCCTCCTGGGAGCCCTGTGGGAGCCACGATGCGCAGCAAGGGCCAATCAGGACAGCGGGAAGCAGATGGCTTTAAGAAAACGATCATTCATAGAGCTGGCATACTAGAGTGGATAGGCGATGGGTCTTGAAATCAGGAATTCTGTTTCAAGTCACCTATCTGCCACCATGAAGCCCGACAACAAAGGGAGCCAGCTCTCCTGAATGCTTGTTGTGGCAGATCCCCGAACACATGACTCAAGTTCAGCTTGTTAACAGAATCATCAAAGAGAACTATTTCCCCTCCAATTAAGGCATGAAAATAAATCTCCAGATTTAGTGAACAAACGCCCTCGAGTGCTCCCAGCTAGTGGGTCACAAATATGGGACCCCAACCCTGGAGAGTGGCTTGTTTCATTGTGTCCTGATGTCTCCAGGACATCATCATTCTGTCGTACAAGATGAGGAGCTGCCCCTGCTCTGTAGTCTGCACACCTCCTACTTATAGACCACTGAGAAGCCTGATGCCACCTGCTCTTTGAGGCTGCCCTGATGTTCCCCAGGGCATCTTTGCCCTTTGGTGCCAGGGTTTATAGCAAATGATGGACAAATGGAGGGGTCTTGTCATCCACTCTGCCCCAAACATACTAGCTCTTTTGAAAGCATTTAGTTTGTGCCTAAAATGCACCTGAATTATTAATTCTTTGACCAGCAGCAGCACCCTTGTTTCTGGAACTTCTGCATTTCCAACCACAGCATTCAAACAGATGCTGCGGTCTTCCTATAAACCTTCCACCTCCCTGAAGGTATCAAGCTCTATCCAGTCGTGGCGCCATGTCTCCCAGCTCCTTCTCTCATCCCAGTTGATTAGTCCAGAGGTCAAACAAGCCAGAGAGGGAGACTCTGAAGATGGGAGTGGCATGCAAAACACAGAACCCATTTGTGTGCTTGTCCCACACTGTGGGAGAAAGCAATGTGCCCGGGATTGTCAAGAGAGCAAGGCAAAGGGAGCCTGGTGGTGTGCAACTCCTTCATGACTAGGTGGGTTGCATCTCCACCAAGTCATCATTTGTAATTCATTTGACACCAGAGTACCTTTGGTGAAAAATCGGCTTTATGCATTTGTAAGTTCAGTTACTGGTCACTAAAATATCCAAGGTAGTATCTATCCATCTTGTGATATACTGGTCCATAGTCACTACTCATGGATTCCATGTTTGGAAACTTGTCCCACTTCCGGCTAACAGTTCAATCATTTTACCCATGCTGAGTGATGTTCCAATCCCTCTTCAGGAAGATGTGAAATAACTGGAGGTATTTTCATGCCTGAATTTAAGCACCAACACTTGTATACCTGAGTTGTCTAGCTATTCCTCTCAGGTTTGCAGTGATCCAGTAGGTGTAGCAGGTGCCTGGATGCAAGAAAAATCTGTTCTGCCTCATTGGAGGTCCAATCCTAGAGAATACATGGAATCTTGTCCTGCTTACCAGCTTCCCTTCTTGTTTTCATCACATGATTTTATGTTGTGGCACAGTTGTAATGCGACCAAAGGTTGCCAAGACAGCTTCTGAAAGTGTTTCTAGTGGGTATCATTCAACAAATTAGAAAATATGCTTTCTTAAAGAAATGAAACTTCCTCCTCTTGCTATAATGCTCTGCACACTCTCACAGCCATTTGCAGACATATGTAGCAGGGTGAAAAATTTGAATCCAGAGACACGCACATTCCCAGTTGAGGCTGAACAAGGCAACACTCTGCCTTCTTGTTTTGGCTTTCACACTGTATACAAATGTGTTTGCCTTTTCAGAGTTTATGTGCTGCCATGCTTTTCATATTCTTGGACATTTTGTTTGAGATTTCACTGTTTAAGGTGCTGAAGTGTTGTCTGCTATAAGTACAGGAAGGCTACAGTATACCTTATGGGGAGAATAAGTGTTTAGATAACCTTCAGACAGGCATGCCTTGTAATGCTGTTGGACGTAAGTGCAGTAGTAATCAATCTACAATGTATATTAAAGCAGACACCTTCAAGCAGAAATGCACACAAAAAACAAGGCTACGAAGTGCTGCGTTAATGAGAATACTTTGACCAGCACTTGCAAAAAATCATGTTTGTCTTGGGAACAATGATTTACTAGTTGCTAATTAAGAGTTTGCAATGACTTCATAGAATATAATACTCTAAATAATGAGAATCATCGTACTTATGTATGTGTGGGGTGTATAGAGAAAAAGCATAGCTACTACAGTTAAGAACAATCAGCTATGTGCATATATATAAACATATACACACACACTCACATATGTACGATTCTCATATTTGCAGTGGTGAAACTTCCTCTATTTGTACAGAAACATACATATTCATACGTATGCAAATACACAGGGACTAACTATGGTAAGTGCACATATAGACATGTATGGGTATATATGTATTCACATATGTATAATGTGGATGTGTATACATACAAATGTACAATCCAATCAGATGCCTGAAGAGCTGGGAACTCAATCCAGGTCTAGATGGCAGGGGCCCAACTACTTGAGCCAGTATTCCATCAATTAGGGTCCACAGTAGCAGGAAATCAGAATGTGAAGTGGAGCTAGGACTCCCACTCTGGCACTGTGATATGGAATGCAGGAGTTACTAGGCCACACTTGCCCTGCGTGTGGATTTCTCACATGTTCTTGACCTCTTTCCTCATCAGCCCCCTGCTTTGCTCTTGATATCAAGTAGATAAATTAATGTTGAGTAAAAAAAAAAAAAAAGGTGCATCGGTGACCTTATTAAGCAGACACTGATTATCAAGCACCCACTGTCTGCCTAGCCAGAAGGTGGACCACGGCTTGTCTGCAGAGCAGTCCAGCTGGGAGTGGTCAGAGCCCCCTCCACAGGACGAAGGGCTGCTGCCCTGAGTGCTCACTGTTAGGGGTACCCTGACCGAGGATACCTGGGTCCCAGTCTCTACACCAAATCCTAGGCCTGGAGAGCAACTTTGAGAGGAAGAATAAGAAGCAGAGAACGTGGACTTGGACTCTGGTGGGCCACATTCACGAGCTGTGGGCCTCGGTAGTCACCTAACACATTCTCCATGAAACCTCACTTGTACCCTGAGAAGATGCTGTAGACCCTCTCTTGCCAACACACACTGAGCCGTGTGCCAGAGCGGATGTCCCTTCAGCCACATGGGGGATGGGCTCTGGAAAACAACATACCCTCCATCTCTCTCCTGCTGTCAACCCATGCAATAGTTCAGTTCTGCAAAAGCCATGCAGCACAGCCACACAGAGAGGTTCAGGGAGGACTTGAGCTCACAGCAGGTGCCCAAACCAGCAGAAATAACCAGCCAGAGACAAAGCTAAAGATGCTAGTGGGGAAGAAAGGAGGTGGGGTAATTAAAAGCCCCAGTGGAGATTCTGTATTAAGGGGAAAGGTGAATTGTGGCATGGTAGGCAGAAGCTATCCTGGGGCTACCTGTAGATTAGAACAAGCAGACAACTCCTTAGGGGGCCTTTAAAGATCTAGGGAGCCAGGGCTCCATGCCTGAATGTCCTCTGCTAACCAGTCAAATTCATCGCATAGAAGAAAATAGCTGAAGTTACATAGACCTCAACACTTTTTAGTTAGCAAAGCACTTCCTTTATATTGTCTTACATTTGATTCTCTCAAATATACTAGGAAGTAGGTAGATGACACTTAACAGAAGAGAAAATCGAAACACAGATATTAGCTGAACTACACAAGGCCACACTGGCAGTGATGGGGAAAGGTAGGGCTAGAATTCATGTTATCTGATGCTAAATCCATACCCATGTGCATGAGCCATCACTGCCCCACTAGGCAGAGGACACTAAGACCCACTCGGAGGATATTCTGGGCTCCTTCACTGGGATTGGTAATGATGAGCCTCATTGTCTATATGGAGAAAAAAGAATCTGGGGGCCTAGAAGGGACATACACCGGGACAAACCCAAACTTCTTCCCTGGGAGTGTGAGAAATGCTGTTAAATGTACCTTGGGTGATTCTAATAAGCAGCCAGGATGGAGAAGTGGAGATCCACTGGATTAAGTGTTTCTCAAACTTTGGTGTACATCAGAATACCCTGGAGCACTTGTTAAAGGACAGGCCCCACATTCTGAATTTCAGGATCCAACCCAGTAATTTTTATTTTTAAAGAAAAGATAGGTGGTTCTTATTTTTTAAAGAGAGAGAGCGTGCATGAGAGAGAAGATTTTGCCATTTTTCCAGTTGATTCCTCCAAATGCTCCCCAAAGCCAGGATTGGGCCAGGTTAAAGCCAAGAGCCCAAAACTCTATCTGATTCTCTCCTCTGAGTCATCTACCATTTCCCAGGCTCATTAGCAGGAAGCTGGATTGGAAGTGGAGTAACCAGAACCTGAATCGGAGCTCAGATAAAGGATGCAGGTATTCCAAGCAACAACCTAACCCATTGCACCACAACACTCATCCCCAGGTGATACTATTGATCCAGGAGGTCCCCTTGGAGAACCACTTAACTACAGCTTGTGTGGCTCAGCCCTGCCTCTCTTCTTCAGACCCACTAGTTGCAGGGTATTTCTTCTGAGTCCGTGGCAAACTATACTGGCTAATATCTGACTCCTCCATAGTAAGGTATGCAATTTTTTAAGGAGAGCCCAGAAAAAGCTTAGCTCAAAGGTCTATTTTCCAACACAACTGTGCTTGGAATAAAGCTGATATTTTTGACTCTTTTTACAACTGTTCAACTGATACTGTGCTCACCAGAGGACAAGAGTGTTATTTGTAGGAACTCTTCAAGTTCTAACAATAGAGAATGTGATTTTATGAACTCTGAGCCTGGCGTTAGATTGGATGAGACTGCTGGAGGTGAGGCGAGTATATTTCGTGTGCATGAACAAGCAGGCTGGCAGTGATAAGAAGAACCATCAGCCCTGGTGCTCTGTTCCCCGGCAGGAGTGTTTTGCAGCCACACCCTCAGCAGGGCATCAAAGTGATTAGACGTTGTTTCCCTATGCCTTGAATTCATTTTTCCCCAATAGGAAGTTAGTAGTACTTAACCAAGGTTTAAAATATGCCTGACCATTTGTTGTCATTCCTTTGCTTCTGTACAACATCACCATAGAAGACTCATGTCCCTGGAAGCCATCCCCCAGCTCTGACTTGAGCTCCAAAAAGAGATGTGTGGGACAGAGCTGATTTGACCAATATTGGACCTGAAGCCCCAAGCAGAGTCAATCCAGCCAATCTGGGGATACTTGAGTGAGAAACATGCTTCGAATTAAGTATCACTGTGTATGGGAGTGGGCCATTATATACCATTAATACAACACTCATTGACTAATACAAAAGGGATAGCAGAAGTCCAAGAATGAGATTAGAAACAAAGCAGAGGAATCGAAATAAAGTAGAACTTACGAGTGTATTAGTCAGGGGTCTCCAGAGAAACAGAACCGGTAGGATGGTGCCTCACATCTATAAAGAGTTTGTATATTACAGAGGCTGACAAGTCACCGGGTCTGCAGTCAGCAAGTTGGAGACCCAGGAGAGCTAATGGTGCTGGTGTAGTCTATAGATCAGCAGGCTTGAGACCCAGCAAGAACTGATGTCTCAGAGGCTGGGGAGAGGAAGACACTGATATCTTGGACAGTAAGAAATTAAGGACTGATTCAAAGACTTTTGTTCTGAGTAACAGGAAGGATGGGAGTTTCCAGAAACCACAATGAAGATATCTGCAAGTAGTTCAGTTTTTGCAGGAAGAAGAGGTAAAATGGTAAGACAATTGGTGCATTGGCTGGAACTGTACAAGGGGAGGGCTAGAAATATCTCATACAGGAGATAGAGAATGCCATGCATGAAATTTAGGTTACAGAAACTTAGCAGTTATTGTCAATGACATGGGCTACAGAGCATAAACAGGAAAAAAAAAGATTTAAAAGTGAATATAAATATCACCCTTAATAATAGGATACATCTGAACATTGAAAACACAGAGAAGACAAACATGAGAATTCAAAAACTAAGGTAGCAATGTTAATATTCAAAAAATAAAACTCACAAGAAACAAAGGAGAAACATTATAAATCAGTAAAATCAATAATAGCTTATGGAAAGCTAGTAACCATAATAAATATTCTCCAAATATATGGGCTCAATATATTTAGAAACAACAACTGACAGAACCATGGGTCAAATAGATAAATTGAAATTTCTATTAGATATCTTAAATTTTACAGTTACAGGAAGGAAAATTTAGAATATTGAATCAGGCTATTACTAAGCTTAAACAAATATAAGCATACTCTAAACAAAAATGTATTAGCTATTGTCTCTGAGCATCATAGGATATTTGTAAAAGTCAACCATGTTCTAGGGCACACAGATAAATATGAGTCATACCAAGAATCAAATTGGATTGTATTCAATATAGAGATATTTGAAAAAATTGTGGGAAAATGGAATTAAAAAATAAGTTTTCTTTGGTGCAGAAATTTCGAAATCCATCCTTTTTTCCATCATACACATTTTACATGAACTTTTCTGAAGAGCTCCTCTTATATTCTCTTAGATTAATATAATCATATTATAAATCAATAAAAGATACATTACTAAATAATTTTATATATCTAGAAAATGAATACAAAATAACCCGCAGGTTATGGTGAAATCATGCATTGGAGACAATGCAGAGAAAGTGTCAAGGTGGCATTGACAGAGCAAGGACAGTCTATTCAACAAATGGTGCTGGGAAAACTGGATTTCCACATGCAGAAACATGAGGCAAGACCCCTACATTACACCTTACACAAAAATCTACTCAACATGGATTAAAGATCTAAATCTATGATCTGACACCATCAAATTATTAGAGAACATTGGAGAAACCCTGCAAGATATAGACACAGGCAAAGACTTCTTGGAAAAGACCAAGGCACAGGCAGTCAAAGCCAAAATTAACAATTGGGATTACATCAAATTCAGAAGTTTCTGTACTGCAAAAGAAACAGTCAGGAAAGTGAAGAGGCAACCAACAGAATGGGAAAAAATATTTGTAAATTATGCAACCGATAAAGGATTAATAACCACAATATACAAAGAGATCAAGAAACTCCACAACAACAAAACTAACAACCCACTTAAGACGTGGGTCAAGGACCTTAATAGACATTTTTCAAAAGAGGAAATCCAAATGGCCAGACACATGAAAAAATGTTTAGGATCACTAGCAATCAGGGAAATGCAAATCAAAACCACAATGAGGTTTCACCTCACCCCAGTTAGAATGGCTTACATACAGAAACCAACCAACAACAGATGCTGGCGAAGATGTGGGAAAAAAGGACACTAATCCTCAGTCGGTGGTAATGCAAACTGGTAAAACCACTATGGAAGTCAGTCTGGAGATTCCTCAGAAACCTGAACATAACCCTACCATTCAACCCAGCCATCCCACTCCTTGGAATTTACCCAAAGGAAATGAAATTGGCAAACAAACAAGCTGTCTGCACATTAATGTTTATTGCAGCTCAATTCACAATAGCTAAGACCTGGAATCAACCTAAATGCTCATCAACAGTAGACTGGATAAAGAAATTATGGGACATGTACTCTATAGAATATTATACAGCAGTAAAAACAAACAAACAAACAATGAAATTTGGTCATTTGCGACAAAATGGAGGAATCTGGAAAACATCATGCTGAGTGAAAAAAGCCAGTCCCAAAGGAACAAATATCATATGTTCTCCCTGATCGGTGACAACTAACTGAGCACCTAAAAGGAAACCTTTTGAAGTAAATAGGATGCTCTGAGAAACAATGACTTGATCAGCCCTTGTCCTGACTGTCGATGAACAACTTAATACTTTATCCCTTTTAGTATTTTTTTTTTCTATTTAATACCATTGGTTGAACTCTGTAATTAACACACAATTATGCTTATGCATTAAAAATTAACTGAAAGTGGGCCAGCGCCGCGGCTCACTGGGCTAATCCTCTGCCTTGCGGCACCAGCATACCGGGTTCTAGTCCCAGTCGGGGCACCGGATTCTGTCCCGGTTGCCCCTCTTCCAGGCCAGCTCTCTGCTGTGGCCAGGGAGTGCAGTGGAGGATGGCCCAAGTGCTTGGGCCCTGCACCCCATGGGAGACCAGGAGAAGCACCTGGCTCCTGCCTTCGGATCAGCGCAGTGCGCTGGCCGCAGCATGCCAGCCGTGGCAGCCATTGGAGGGTGAACCAACAGCAAAGGAAGACTTTTCTCTCTGTCTCTCTTTCTCACTGTCCACTCTGCCTGTCAAAAAAGAAAAAAGAAAAAAAAAAGAAAAATTAACTGAAAGTGATCCCTGTTAAATATAAGAGTGGGAATAAGAGAGGGAGGAGATGTACAGTTTGGCACATGCTAACTCGGAGTTACCCCTAATGGTAGAGCTAGAAACATGCCAGGGGATTCCAATTCAATCCCGTCAAGCTGGTATGTACCAATGCCATCTTACTTGTTAAAGTGATCAGTTTAAGTTCATAATTGATCAAAAAGATAGGATTAAGTTTCAAAGGGATTACATAAATAAGACCAGTGTCTTCAAATAATAATTGATATAATTAAAAAGGACAGAATGATCCTACATGGGAAGCAGGATACACAGCAGACTCATAGAATGGCAAAAGCCCTAAATAGCACTCTGCCCTCAGAATCAGCCCTTAATGCATTTGGATCTGGCTAAAAAGTCCATGAGGGTTTCTCAGGCATGGAATGCCAAGACACTGTGGCAAAAAGGAAAAAAAAAAAAAAGAAAAAAAGAATGAAAAAGAAGTCCTAAATGAAAGATCTCTGTGAGATCCTAGCAGGAAGAACAGGCCATTAAAGAAGGCAGTACCTTTTTCTGAAGGGAAGAGAAAACTTCCACTTTGAATATGGCCTTGTCTAAACAAGATCAGAGTCGGTGAACTCAAGAGGCTTCCATAGCCTTGGCAGCTCATGACAGGAGACTTGGGTGATTATTGATGTCATAAATAATAGTGTCAATTGTTAAATCAACAACGGGAGTCACTGTGCACCTGCTCCCCATGTAGGACCTGTGTCCTTAATGTGTTGTACTATGTGAATTAACAGTAAAACTACTACCCAAACAGTACTCTAAAAAAAAAAAAAAAGAAAGAAAGAAAGAAAGAAAGTGAACCAACAACTCACAAAATACAAGAAAATGTGTTTAAATTATGTATCTGATGATGGATTTATATCTGGAATATATAAAGAAATCCTACAACTCAACAACAGAGAAATAACCCAGCTAAAAATCAGGCAAAGGATCTGATGGATAGTCATCCAAAGAATTTATATAAACAGGCACTAAATACATATAAAACTGCTCAGAATAATTAGTCACCAGAGAATTATAAATCAAAATTACAATGAGATGCCACTCCACACCTACCAGGTTGGCTGTAATAATTGAAAATAAAATAACACCAGGCCGTAGCATGTATAGATGAGGATGCAGAGAAACTGGATGCACAGATGATGGGATTACACAATGTTGCAGCCTCTTTGCAACTGCATTTCCTCAAAAAGTTAATATGTTCCCTAGGTGTACACTCAAGAAAATGCAATCAGATGTTCACACCAGAATTTCTACATGAATGTCCAAGGTAGCATTATTCATAATAGCCAAAAAGTAGAAACAACTCAAATCCTAAAATACAATGTAATATATATATTAATATGTAATATATTAAATATATTAATATATATTACTCATATATATATATATATATAATGGAATATTATCCAGTAACAAAGAAAGGAACTGCTGATGCATTCTACAACATGGATGGACCTTGACAATATCATTCTGATTGAAAGCAGACAGAACAACAAAACCGCCAATTTTATGATTCTGTTTATACGAATTGATCGAAATTTATAGAGACACAGAGTAGGCTTTTAACACTACAGGATGAGGGTAAGGGAGACTTGGGGGTGACTGTTAATGGAACCGGGTTTTTTATGGGAGTTAATGAGTATATTTTAAAATTGACTGTGGTAATGGTTGTGTAATCTGTGTATGTGTCTAAAACATTTAATTGTACATTTAACAGGTAAATTATATGGTATGCAAATTATATCTCAAGAAAAGTTATAAAAGAGGAAGATTTAAGTAAAAATGCTCCAAGATTGGCCCAGCGCTGTGGCACAGTGGGTTAAAGCCCCAACCTGCAGTGCTGATATCCCATATGGGCGCCAGTTCAAGTCCCGGCTGCTCCTCTTCGGAACCAGCTCTCTGCTATGGCCTGGGAAAGCAGTAGAAGATGGCCCAAGTCATTGGGCCTGCACAATGTGGGAGTCCCGGAAGAAGCTCCTGACTCCTCCTGGCTTTGGTTCAGCTCAACGCTAGGCATTATGGCCATTTGGAGAGTAAACCAGCAGATAGAAGACCTCTTTTTCTGTCTCTACCTATCTCTGTAACTCTGTCTTTCAAATAAATAAAATCAATCTTTAAAAAAAAAAGCTTCAAGATTGATAACAATAATGTCAGAAAAATTAGAATTTCAGGTACAAGTCATTTCAAAAAGATCATTTAAGTTGAGACAATATTTCTGGAATTAAGATAAAAGAATTACATATTTTGGGGGCTGGCATTATGGTGTAGTGGGTTAAGCCTCTGTTTGTAGCGCCAGCATCCCATTGGGGCACCGGTTCAAGTCCGGCTGTTCCACTTATGATCCAGCTCTCTGCTTATGTCCCGGGAAAGCAGTAAAAGATGGCCTAAGTGCTTGGGCCCCTGCACCCACGTAGGAGACCTGGGAGAAGCTCCTGGGTCCTTGCTTCAGATTGGCGTAGCTCTGGCCATTGCAGCCATTTGGCGAGTGAACCAGGGGATGGAAGATGTCTCACACTCTCTCTCTCTCTCTTTCTCTCTCTCTCTGCCTCTGCCTCTCTGTAACTCTTCCCCTCAAATAAATAAAAATAAAAATATTTTTAAAAAGAATTACACATCTTAAAAAGTTAAAATTAAGACAAAATATGGAGAAACTCTTGGGTATTAAATGAGAAATGTATAAAAACACAAATCTGTGAAAGACTTTAATACACTCTGCTGAACCTTTACAGAATAGAAAGTGAAAAAAAGGAGAATGCAGAAGATTTAATAAACAGAAGGATAAGATTAATAAAAATACATATACAATTATATTAACATCAAATAGAAAATATACTTTTGTAAGCTCTCATGTGATGTTTACAGAATTTAATTATGTGGTAGAAACTGTAAAGGCCATATTCTCTTGCAATGTTGCATTAAAGCTAGAAATTAATCGCAAAGTTTAATCATAACAATGTGAGAAAACCACTTGGAAATTAAACAACATTCTATTAAATAAGGATTGGTTCAGAGAAGAAATAAAAATTATAATTACATGCTGTTTAGAAAATAGCAAAAATGAGAACAATATTTATCAAAACCAACGGGGAAAGGTTACCTTTTACCTAAAGTTAAATCACTTAAAAGCTTTCATTATTCAATAGAAAATATGTAATTAGAATTACTAAGCATTCAATTTTTAAAACTTACTAAAATAACACCAAGCCAACATCAGGAAAGGAGAAAAATGATAATGTGAAAAGCAGATGTTTATGAATTACAAATAAATAAAATAGAATTACTCAACTTGGGAAATGATTCCTAGGCTTGTGATAACGGGAATATGACATGGCTAAATAGGCAGAGTGAACTGAGAACAAGATAAAAGGCTGGTTGTCTGGGCCGATGTTGTGGCACAGTGGTTTAAGTCGCCGGTGGTGATGCCAGCATCCCACATAAGTGTCAGTTCAGTACTGGCTGCTCCACTTCCAATCCAGTTCCCTACTAATAATGTACGTGAGAAAGCAGCAGAAGATGATAGAAATACTTGGGCCCCTCTCCCAATTGGGAGACCCAGACAGAGGTTCCAGACTCTTGGCTTCCGCCTACTCTAGCCACTGTGGCAATCTGTGGAGTGAATCAGCAGATGGGAAGCTGCCTGTCTCTTTTTCTCTCCCCCTCATCTCTGTAACTCTGACTTTTAAATAAATAATTAACTTTTTAAAGAATATAAATAAATATACTACCTCGAGTATTCAAATGTAGACTTCAGTTGGCTGGGAAGTAATATAAATCATAGGAGGCCAAAAGAATCTAAGAACAAACACAGAGAGGGAAGTGAACCTTGTTACACTATTTGTCTGTGGGACTTGTGTGATGTCCCAGGGACTGAGAGTGTGAGTGTTGAAGGAATATGTTGGGATCCGATAGTCAGATGACAAAAACCTGGAATACAAACAGATGGGAGACCTCGGCATAAAGCTAGACCCATCTAAGGGAAAACAACATCAATGGAGAAGTCAGATTACACACACATGCATTTTTTCTCTCTCTCTCTCTTTCTCTCTGATGCACAATATGGATTCTTGTCTAAGATTTCTCTTGGGTTTGTGCTGGGGGGAGGGGAGGTAAATATAAAAGGTTTCACCCAGGGAGTCTTCAACTCCAAATTTGTACCTCCATGAGTTTTAACTTCCTTAACCATTTTCTCCAAAGTGAAGTCAAATATGCACTGATGTCTGTACCCAAGCCACATGCAGTAGCAAATACAAGTGGTCTTTAAAACATTCATGGGATATACATATTATGAAAAAATTATGCATGGGTTTCAAATGTTTTTGCATCTACCAAATAAGCTTATATTTTAGGGACAAGTGTCTAGCCCAGGAGTTAAGATGCCAGTTAAAATGCCCATGTTCCATATTAGACTATTGAGTTTCCAATTTGGCCTCGCCTCATGGCTCTACTTTCTGTAACGTAGGCCCTGCCATGCAGTACTGATGGCTCAAGGAATTGGGCTCCTGCTCCTCACCTGGGAGACACCTAGACTGGGTTCTCACCTCCCATCTTCTGCTCCAGCCCAGCTCCAGCCATTGCAGTCATTTAGGGAGTGAACTAGCAAATAGGAATGTCTCTTTTTCTTTCTTTCTCTTTCTCTCCCTCTCTCCCTCACTCCCTCTCTCTCCCTCCCTCTTTCTTTCCCTCCCTCCCTCTCTCTCTCCCTTCCTCTCCCCCTCCCTCTCTCTCTCCCTTCCTCTCCCTCCCTCTCTCCCCCTCTCCCTCCATCTCTCCCCCTCTCCCTCAGTCCCTCCCTCTCTCCCCCTCTCCCTCCCTCTCTCTCCCTCTCTCCCTCCCTCCCTCCTTCTCCCTCTCTCTCCCTCCTTCCCTCCCTACCTCTCCCTCTCCCTCCTTCTCCCTCTCCCTCCCTCTCCCTCCCTCTCTCTCCCTCTCTCCCTCCCTCCCTCCTTCTCCCTCTCTCCCCCTCCTTCCCTCCCTACCTCTCCCTCTCCCTCCCTCTCTCTCCCTCCCTCCCTCCCTCTCCCTCCCTCTCTCTCTCCCTCCCTCCCTCCCTCTCTCTCTCTCTTTCTTGCCCCCTCCTTTCTCACCCTCTCCTTCCTGCTGCTCTGCCTTTTAAAGAATTAAAATACATAAATACTGAAAAAATCCATATGGCATCATAAGGTACCTAAGTATCTCAAACGATTTAAGAACAAAGTTGGAGGACTCATACTTCCTAACTTTGAAACTTGTTTCAAAGCTGCAGTCATCAACATAGTGTGAACTGGCATAAAGCAGACACATGCATTCATACCCCAGTGGAATAAGCAGCCCAGATGGTCAGGCTTGTGTGCAGGGCCACATGATTCACAACATGACCACTCAACAGAGAAAGGACAGTCTTCTCAACAAATGTCGCTGGGACATCTGGGTACTCACTTCCAGATAATGAAGTTGGGTCCTTGTCTTACATTTACACAGAAAATTACTCAACATACACCACATGCCCAAATGTAAGAGCTAACATTCTCAAACTGTTAGAAGAAAATATAGGGGAACAATTTTCTAACACTGGATTTGGCAGTGATTTCTTGGAAATGACACCAAAAGAAGCAAAAAACAGAAAATAACAAGTGCTGTTAGAATGTAAAGGAATTGGAACCTCCGAGCATTGTGGGTGGGGATGTAAGGTGGTACAGTTGTTATCAAAAACAATTTAGCCTTACTCAAAGAAATGAACACGGAATTATCATCTGATCTAGAATTCCACTTCTGAGTATATACCTAAAAGATGTAAAAGCAGGTGCTTGAACAGTATTTGCATACCAAGGTTCATAAGCACTATTCATAGTAACCAAAAGGCAAAAATCAACACAAATGCCCATCACTGGATGAGCGGATAAATAAAACACACTACATCCATATGAGACTACTTCAAAGGGTTCATGAAAACTGGATTTTAAAGGTTAAGTTTGGGGGCCAGCATTGTAATCCAGCTGGTTAAGCCACCACCTACAACACCAGCATCCCATATGGGTGCAGTCCTGACTGCGCCACATCTGAGCCAGCTCTCTGCTAATGCACCTGGGAAAGCAGCAGAGGACGGCCCAAGTGCTTTTTGCCCCTGCACCCACATAGGAGACCTGGACTAAGCTCCTGGCTTTGGCATGGCACAGCCCCTGCCGTTACAGCCACCTGGGGAGTGAACCAGCAGATAGATCTCTGTCTCTGCCTCTTCCCCTTTCTCTCTGTAACTGACTTTCACATAAATAGACTTGTAAAAAGAGGTAAGTTATTTTGAAGCCACACAATTTGAAATTCATGCAGGTTTTTCATAATATTCATTGTCCATGAACTTCTTGACACCCTCTGTATGGATTTCAATCTTGGGGGCACCAAAGTACACTTATCTTTTTCATTTGTTTTCCATGAGCTTTCTGTAGTTCTCTCATACTGTGAAATATTATCCAGCCGTAAAATGGAATGAAATCCTGGTATACACCACAACATGGATGAGCCCTGAAGACATTATACTGAGACAAGTGCTAAAGTCAGACATTAAATGGTGAGCATTGAATGATATGTTTACATGTCTAGAGCAGTCAAATCCATAGAGACTTAAAGGAGAATGCTGTTTGCCAAGAATTGGAGTGAAGGGAGCATGGTTACTTATTGTCTAATGGGTAGTTTTAGTTTGGGAAGATGAAAACATTTTGGAAATAGATACTCATGATCATCGCACAACACTGTGAATGCATTTAATGCCTCTAAACTGGAAACTAAAAAAATGGTGAGGTGGTAAACTTTATTATAAGCATATTTTTTATAACAAAAATATTAATTAGGTGTGCACATACTTCATATGTTTTAGAACTAAAAATTTCATGAATGCCACGATAATAAGTTGCTGAAAGGATAATATAGGAAAATAAGGCCATCACAAATAACCAAGTAGATTTAAGAAACAATCAAAATAAGCTTACAGAAAAAATGCATATGTAACAATAAAAAGTAGAACTCTTTAGACAAATGAAAGAGCATATTTCTGAATGCAGGATTAGTAAGTAGAAAGAACTTAAGAAATGGTAAAAATCATACAAATGACAATGAATGAAGGATTAAAATCATGTAAAATGACAAAGGAAAGCGATGTGAAAAAGAAATTCTGAGACTAGAGGGGAAAGTGAGAAAGTCCAATACGTGTGTGATCAGAGTTCCACTGGCAGATAATAAAGACAAAGTGGATAACACAATAGTTGAAGACAGAAGGATCGAAAGTTCTCCAAATAAATGCAAATAATTCTGAATATCCCAACTCCAAATACCTAAGGCTCAGATTCAGGAATCCCAGTGAAACACGAACAGGATAAATACAATGAAACTCACATATAAACTCATCTTGGTGAACCTGTACAACAGGGGACAAGCAAAATATCTTTAAAGCCTATATAAGAAAAAATAAGCTACAGAGAAAACAATTAATACAGCAGCTTCCTTTTCCTGGAAATGGAAGCTGGAAGACTGTGAAAGAACATCTTCCAATTTCTGACATAAATTCCTGACAACTAAGAATGCATACACTCTAAAAATATCACTTAAAAACTATGGCAAAATTAAGACATTTTCATTAAAAAACAAATATTTTTAACACATAGACTTCTGGAAATTTTTTAAAGGATGCATTCTTAAAGGATTGACCTCAGGAAGAAGTAAAATAGCTTATAATCTATGTGTAAATCCAAACAAGTGCCAGTCACACAAAAATAAGTCTCTATTTTAACTGAGATCATCTAAACAACAGATGAATGCAGGGTTATAATGCATTATTCAGAAAGAGACAATGATAGAGATTATTTCTTGATTTTGTTATAAATGAGTGTGTTAAATCTTCAAGAGCAACTAATAGAATCGAAGTACAGAATTTCCAAATTATTAGATGGAAAAAGTAGAGTGTGGTGAAAGCATAATTCACCTAAAGGATGACTAGAACGGTGAGGAAAACACTCACTCAGAGAAATATGACAGAAATGGACCCAAACAGAGTCATTCCCATGGACAAACATTGACCAGGCCCCCACGATAAGAGTTGTTATTAGGAATTAAAAAGACACACTCCTTCCCCAGAGACTTGTGGTGTGATCAGAACACATACCACTGGGCATTGAACTTTGCTGTCTGTGTATGGCATCTTGACTTTGCAGTTTGTAGAGGCTAGTAATGGGCCGGCTTCTAACTTCTAAGGCCTGGGACATTGAACCCTAGAGCACATGGCATTGGGAGTCGGCTGGTGGATCAAGCTCACAATGTTCCTAGAGATACAGCACCACTTCTGTTGGTCGTGTGCAAAGGCAGAGGGGCCACGCGGACTTCATGAAGGATAATGGTACAGCGACTTTCGTAACTCCTGCTGCACAGGCAGGTTTCCACTCTCTGCTGCTGGGCTGGCATACGTCCATAGACAGATCCACCCTACAGACCATGCACATGCAAGCAAAAGCACTAGCTTCTATCTCAGCATGTGCATGGTCTGTAGGGTGGATCTGTCTATGGACGTATGCCAGCCCAGCAGCAGCAGAGTGGAAACCTGTTAGAAAGGTAGATTCTTGGCCTCCACCTTGATTCACGGAATCAGGATCTCTGGGAGAAGGAACAGCAACCTGGGATTAGCAAGCCCTGCAGGGAATTCCCACGCATGCTGGAATCTGAGACATACAACTCAGCAAGGACGAGGAAAGCTTCTGGGGAGAGGGGACATCCATGGATTCGGCATGCAGGCGCCTGCAGCTGATGCCACAGCACAGCTCTCCCTAAGCATGCGAGGCCATGGCGAACAGTCTGTGGTGGAGAAAAGAACATTGTGATCAAACTCTGAGCCATTTGGGAGCAGAAAAATGTTTCCTGTGTATAAACTGCAGGACAGCTGAGTTGCCTGTGTGCACGCGAGTCCTGTGAAATTCTGAGCTTTAGAGGCCTGGCATCTGTGCCTCGTGTCCTCGCTTCCCCAGCCCCTGACAGCCACCACGGAATGCTGATGAATTTGACCGGATGAGGTACCCCATGTAACTGGAATCCTGCAGTAATTGTCCTCTGAGTTGCAGAATTTCCTTCTTTTTCAGATGCAGTAATATTCTGTTGCACAATGTTCAATACACAATATTCTGTTGTACATTTCACATTTTCTGTGCTCAATGATCATAAAGTTTCAATTAAGCAAAAAAAGTTCTACAGAATGCCCATATACATTGTTCCTGTACGTAACGATACTGCATTTTTCACTTAAAATTCATTAATAGGGCAGTTTCTTACCACAATAAATAAAATGCCTAAAAGTACCCAGAAAATGTAAGTGTGAAATGTAAGAATTTCTTTTAAAAAGGACTGATGCCTGAGCTAGGTGTGCAAGACTGAGCAGTTGCTCCAAATTCCATTCTACCTGTCTACCCCAGGAGGGGACTGCGAGTGTAAAATTGAAGAGTAACAGATTGTTCAGACTGCCAAAAGTTGGAAACAAGTCAGGGTACTCATCATTATCATTATTTTTGATGCTGAACTGATATACTGGATAATGCAACATAACAAATATCAAAAAAAGGGGCCAGCACTGTGGCATAGCAGATAAGGCCACCATCTGCAGTGCCAGCATCCTATTTGGATGTCAGTTCGAGTCCCGGCTGCTCCACTTCTGACCCAGCTCTCTGCTGTGGCCTGGGAAGGAAGTGGAGGGTGGTCCAGGTCCTTGGGCCCCTGCACCTGTGTGGGAGACCAGGAAGAAGCTTCTGGCTCCTGTCTTCGTATCAGGACAGCTACAGCTATTGTGGCCCCCCTGGGGAGTAACCAGTGGATGGAAGCCCTCTCTCTGCCTCTGCCTCTCTGTAACTCTGCCTTTCAAATAAAAGACAATAAAAAATTTTAAAAAGGAGAGGTGTTGTGGTGGCATAGTGGGTAAAGCTGCCGCCTATGACACTAGTATCCTCTATGGGTGCCGGTTTGAGTGCCAGCTGATCCACTTCTGATCCAGCTCCCGGCTGATGGCCTGGGAAAGCCGTGGAAGATGGTGCAAGTGCTTGGGTCCCTGCCACCCACACGGAAGACATGGAATAAGCTCTTGGCTTCAGCCTGGCCTGTCCCTGGTGTTTGCAGCTGTCTGGGGAGTGAACCAGCAGATGGAAGATCTCTGTTTCTCCCTATCTCTCCCTCTCTCTAACTTTGGTTTTCAAATAAACAAATCTTTTTCAATAAAAACGTAGGCTAGAAAAATTGTAAAAAGTAAGAGAAGTAAACAATTATTTTTATATTATTCCAATCCAGAAAAGTTCTGATCCAGAAAAAATTAAAATCTCAGAAATAAATGATCCTAACTCAGAAAAAAATGCTAACACAATAAGGAACTTAAGGAAGATAGCTTAGTATGATGATCATGACAATGTGTCTATCAGACCCCTGACTGCAGGGAATGTCACTGACCTGCATGGTCCTGGCTGCTGTGCCCTGAAGTTCATCACCTCCTAAGCACTGAGGTTCCTTTTACAGACAATGGCTAAGTGTGAAAGAGTTACTAACACAGGTTCATTCCTGGGAGATGGGGGCTTATGGAATGCCTCATCCATAGGAGTAGAACTGCACAGAGTAGCATCTGACCAGAGCTCACTGTCCAAAGTAAAGGAGGCCCAAGACCACGGGATCTACTGATTGTGTCAGTACTGAACCATCCAAGGCAGGTGTCTTGTGGAATACAGTAATGGCTTCTAAAGCTGTGCTGATGTGCCAGCTGGAAGGAACACTGTGAAAGAACAGCCCGACTCTTCAGGGTACAGTGTGTATGTTCAAAGAACTCTGCGTGGGGCGGTTTTTCCAAGAAGAATGGGCTGGGAAACAGGTGGTGGCAGCAGGAGTCGCTCCATTCACCATCATACCTAATGACCCTCCTGGGTGTTTGTACTTCTCATTCTCTCCACCCTGTAAACTGAAGCACACATGGCTTAGCCTCCCAAGGAGCTACCCCTCTTGCCAGGGAACACAGCCAGGGCTCCACTGAGCTACAAAGAATAGCTACTACTAGGTCACTTTGGACTCCTTGTGGACAAAGACCAATAGGTGAGAAGAGGAGCCAGCATAGCAACTGGTACTACTGACCTTGTTCAGAGTAAAGAGGTAGGACTGCATTTATACAATGAGGACAGGGACTAACACACATGGAACCCAATTTATCCAATGAGCATGTCCTAGGAACCCTCCTTAGCTCACTGTAGCTGTTTGAGGAGGATACGATTACTGAGCTTTCTACTTCTCTGCAGTGAAGATTTGGGTCACACTGAGCCACCAAGACCAGGCAAGTTGAAAAGCAAGGGAATCTAGAGTGGACGATGAAGAAGAGGGGAGGTGAATGCATTCAGAGCTCTGAGATCAAGTGCAGTGACGGTGGCTCCATAACCCTGTCTTCTATCTCCCATCAGCATGAAAAGCCCATAGGAACCACAGAGGAACTGTCCTCAGCTCTCAGAAGCACAGTGCTGTGCAAGGTGGGCTAGGATCACTGAATGGCTATGGCACCCGGTGCTAAGGAAGCATGATTAGTCAACAAGTCCTGCTGTTATGGCTGAAATCTGTCACCATCTTCCTGCCAAGTCCATGCTGAGGTTGGGGCACGACAGGGACAATGGGGAACTCATTGAGGGGCAATTTCGTCTTAGGGACTCCTCAGTAGCCTTGCTTGAACTGCACCTCAGCCTAAGATGGCTGCACTCAAATCTTCCTTCGTCCTTAGCTCTTAGTCCTGCATTTCCCAGCCTCCTTTAATTCCTTCTTCATTTCCTCATAAGTATTCCCACTAATAAATCTCCTGCATGCCCGGTGCTTGTCATGGCATTTGCTTCTTGGAGACTTAATGGAGAGCTAATATATCTGTCACATGCTCGTACAATGAACTATTTGTATATTTCGACAGTGGCAATTAAGAACAGACCCCATTAACAGCCACAATAAAAAAGATAAAAGATCTAAGAAATAGAACAAAAATTATTCCAAATGTACAATAGGAAAGTCTTGCAGAAATACAGTTCTTCATATATCAGTTTAGGACTTTAACACAATCCCAGTAGAAATAGTGACGGATTTTTTTTTCAAGTAGTAGATTTGTTGATTCTAAAGTGTATATGGGGGTGGGAGGTTCCCAAGATTTCATCATAGCAACAGAATGATCTGAGTCATGCAGGGGAAAATAGATAGTTAAAAAGGAGAGAAGGTACACACTGGAGACAGAGCCATGGGAAATTCGTGATGGGAAGCCCAAGAGACCAACAGAGACTGGGCAGGTCCATGGTGAAAGAGTAAATAAGAAAGGGAAGCAGCGAGGTATGGAGGCTGGCACCAGCTCCCAGAAAACCAGGTTAGATGGGAAATCGTGAGTCCATGGAGCTGCAAATTGCAGTGGGAAGGGGAGCTTGGTGAACTGCTTTTAAAGTTCTATGCAGGAAAAAGGAGAAGGTATAAAGGGACAAATAGATATGTCGGGCACCCCCTGCCCTTCTCTGTCCCCCCACCTCCCCAACCAGACCTGCAACTGGCAGGGAGAAGGCATATTGTTTTTTTTTTTAAGATTTATTTTATTTATTTGATAGGCAGAGTTACAGAGAGAGGTAGAGACAGAGAGAGAGGTCTTCCATTCGCTGGTTCACTCCCCCAGATGGCCGCAATGGCCGGTGCTGTACCGATCTGAAGCCAGGAGCTTCCTCCAGGTTCCCTATGTGGGTGCAGGGGCCCAAGCACTTGGGCCATCTTCCACTGCTTTCCCAGGCCATAGCAGAGAGCTGGATCGGAAGAAGATCGGCTGGGATTAGAACCCGTGCCCATATGGGATGCTGGCACTTCAGGCCAGGGCGTTAACCTGCTGAGCCACAGCACCGGCCCCAAGGCATATTGTTTGTTTACATTTTTGAACATGAGCAGGGGACTCCTGGCTTTGCCTTCCATGCACACACTCATCATTTGTGGGGGCCACTTCACCACACCCCCCACCCAGGAATGAGGACCACAGCATTTCAGAAGACTATCTTCCCAACCACACAATCTGTACAACAAGGAGAAGTCCTGAATATCAAAAACTCAAGCCTATTCCATGCACCATTGAGAAGCATGCTGGGCCCCAGTAGGAGGGGCTCCATGCACCAGAGGTCATACCCGCATCCACCATGACTAAGAAGTAAACAGGGCTCCAGTAGGTGGGACTCTGTGCTTCCAGTTGGAATTCACAGACACAACAGCTCACAACAGAGGAAAACCACACCCAAAGAGAATCACCACAGACAAAAAAGGGAAAAATACACACATGCTGAAAATACAAAGGAAAAACCCTAAAGAACAAGGAAGACACTATGATCCCCCTCAAAGGAACACTGCAGCTCTTCAATAATAGTAGGTGAAGATGAAGAGATCGAGGATATGCCAGAAACAGAATTCAGAAAATTAATCATCAGATTACTTAGAAGCAATCAGAAGCAAATTCATGATCTAAATGAAAACTGCTCCCAAGAAATTGAGATATTAAAGAGAAGTCAGAATGAAACACAGAAATGAAGAATTCAATAGATCAAATAACAAATGCAGTGGAAATCCTAAACAACAGAATAGGTGAGACAGAAAAAAGAATATCAGAACTAGAAGACAAATTTTTGGAAATATTGCAGTCAGTCCAAAAATAAAAGAAGAATAAATTAGAAAACTGAAAAACATGGCTGGAAATCCACAAGACACTATCAAATGACCCAACATATGGATCTGAGAAGTTCTGGAAGGCATGGAAAGAGAGAAAGGATTAGAAGACCTTCTTAATGAAAGAATAACAAAGAACTTCCCCAATCTGGAGAAAGAAAGAGACATCCAAGTCCAGGAATTACACAGAACTCCCAATAGGCAGGACCAGAAAAGATCTTCACCATGACACACTGTTGTAAAACTCTCCACAGTAAAACATAAAGAAAAGATCTTATGATGTGCATGAGAGAAATGCCAAATCATATTGAGAGGAAACCCAATTAGCCTCACAGCAGACTTCTCATCAGAAACCCTACAGGCAAGGGAGAATGATGAGATATATACCAAGTCCTAAGAGAGAAAAAAAAAAAACTATCAACCCAGAATACTGTACCCTGCAAAACTCTCATTTATGAATGAAGGAGAAATAAGGATTTTCCACAACAAAGAGAAATTGAAAGAATTTGTAAATTCTCACCCAGCCTTACAGAAGATGCTCAAGGATATTCTACAAACAGAAACAGGAACATCTCTACAAAAGATGATGAATGCAGAAAATGATCAAGTCAAAGTACAAAGGAAACCAAAAATGCAAAATTATGACCATTTTTGGAAACATGACAGGGCAAAGTCAATACTTAAAAATAGTCACCCTGAATGTAAATGGTCTTAATTCCTCAGTTAAAAGACACAGACTTGCTGAATGGAATAAAAAAGAAATGCCATCTATTTGCTGCCTACAAGAAACACGTCTTACCAACAAAGATGCACACAGACTGAAAGTAAAAGGATGGAAAAATAATCATCCATGTTAACAGAAACCAAAAAAAGCCATCCTAATATCAGACAAAATAGACTTTAACACAAAAACTACTAAGAGACACAAAGAAGGACACTACATAATGATTAAAAGATTAGTTCAACAGGAAGATATAACTACTACAAATGTATATGCACCTAATTACAGAACACCTGTCTATCTAAAAGAAATGTTAGTGGATTTAAAGGGAGATATAGACTCAAATACAATAGTAATGGGAGAATTCAATAACCCACTTTTAGCAATGGACAGATCAACCGGACAGAAAATCAACAAGGAAACAGCAGAGTTAATCGACACTATAGACCAAATAGACCTAGCAGATATCTACAGAGCCTTCCACCCAACAGCCACAGAACACACATTCTTCTCACCAGTGCATGGAACTTTCTCTAGGATTGACCACATGCTAGGCCATTGTGGTGTAATGAGATGGCCATGCCAAGATGGCGCTGGCAAGCAAGCGTCAGTTACTCAGGAAATGGCTTCAGAACCTACCTGGCAAAGGGGCCTGCCTGGCAAAAGGCAGTGATTGGATACGGCATAAACTGCCCCTTGACTGGACTGGCTGCCTCGGCTATATAAGCTACTGCACCAACTGAAATAAACGAGTCTGTGAGCTGCGCACCTCTAGCCTGCTTTCACTGACTCCCAGTGTTTGTGTCACTACTCCATGCCTCCTGCCCCCATCACGCATCTCCTCTCAAAATGAATCCAAAGCAACAGGCCATAAAGCAAGTCTCAGCAAATTAAAAAAAAGAAATCATACCATGCATCTTCTCAGACCACAGTGCAATGAAGCTAGAAATCAGCAACTCAGGAATGTCTAGAATATACACAAACATATGGATACTGAACAACATAGTCCTGAATAAACAGTAGGCCATAGAAGAAATCAAAAGAGAAAAAAAAATTTCTGGAAACAAATGAAAATGACAATACATCAAATTTGATACACAAATTTGATACATTTGATACACATATCAAAACTTATGGGGTACAGCAAAAGCAGTATTAAGAGGAAAGCTTATAGCAATGGGTGCCTACATCAAGAAACTGGAAAGACACCAAATAAATGAGTTATCAATGTACCTAGAAAAACAACCACAAACCAAACCCAAAACCAGTAGGAGAAAAGAAATAAGTAAAATTAGAGAAGAAATCAACAAAATTGAAAACAAAAAATACAAAAGATCAGCAAAATGAAGATTTTTTTAAAAATAAACAAAACTGACACACCATTGACCCAACTAACAAAAAAAAAAAAAAGGAGAGAGAAGACCCAAATCAATAAAGTTTCAGATGGAAAAAGGAAATTTAACAACAGACACAACAAAATAAAAGAATCATCAGAAACTACTACAAATAGTTGTATGGCAACAAACTGGGAAGCCTAGAAGAAACGGATAGATTCCTGGACACATGCAACCTACCTAAATGAGCCATGAAGACATAGAAAACCTAAACAGACCCATTACCAAGACAGGAATTTGAATCAGTAATAAAAACCTTCCCAATAAAGAAAAGCCCAGGACCAGAGGGCTTCACGACTGTATTCTACCAGACATTTAAAGAACTAAATCCAATTCTTCTCAAGTTATTCAAAACAATTGAAAGGGAGGGAATCCTACCAAATTCTTCCCATGAAGCCAGCATCACATTAATTCCTAAACCCATACAAGATGCGACAGAGAAAGATAACCACAGACCAATTTCCCCGATGAACAAAGACGCAAAAATCCTCAACAAAATTCTTGCCAACTGACTCCAACAACACATCAGAAAGATCATTCACCCAGTCCAAATGGGATTTAACCCTGGTAGGTAGGAATGGTTCAACATTCGTAAATCAAGTAAATCAATCAATGTGATACATCACATTAACAAACTGAAGAACAAAAAACGTATGATTATCTCAATATATGCAGAGAAAGCATTTGATAAAATACAACACCCTTTCATGATGAAAACTCTAAGAAAATTGGGTTTAGAAGGAACATTCTTCAAGACAATTTATGACAAACCCACAGCCAGCATCCTATTGAATGGGGAAAAGCTGGAAGCATTCCCACTGAGTTCTAGAACCAGACAAGTATGCCCACTCTCACCATTGCCATTCAATATATTCCTGGAAGTTCTAGCCAGAGCCATAGGCAAGAAAAAGAGATCAAAGGGAAACAAATTGGGAAATAAGTAGTCAAACTATCCCTATTTGCAGATAACATGATTCTATATATAAAGGATACAAAAGTCTCCACTAAGAGACTATTGGAACTCACAGAAGCATGTGGTAAAGTAGCAGGACATAAAATTAATACAGAAAAGGCAATAGCCTTTGTTTACACAGACAATCCCATGACTGAGAAAGAACTTCCAAGATTAATCCCATTCATAATAGTTACAAAAACAATCAGATATCTTGGAATACATTTAACCAAGGATGTCAAAGATCTATATGATGATAATTACAAAACATTAAAGAAAGAAATAAGATACAAAAATGAAAAAATCTTCCATGCTCATGGATTAGAAGAATCAGTATCATCAAAATGTTCATTCTTCCCAAAGCAATTTACAGATTCAATGCGATACCACTCAAAATTATAAAGACATTCTTCTCAGATCTACAAAAAATGGTGTTGAAATTTATACACAGCCACAGGAGACCTCAAATAGCTAAAGCCATCATATACAACAAAAATAAAGCTGCAGGCATCACAATACCAGATTTCAAGACATACTACAAGGCAGTTATAATCAAAACAGTCTGGTACTGGTACAAAAACATATGGATAGACAAATGGAACAGAATAGAAATTCCAGAAATCAATCCAAGCATCTATAATCAACTTATATTTGACTAAGGAGCTAAAACCAGTCCCTGGAGCAAGGAAACTCTTTTCAACAAATGGTGCTGGTAAAACTGGATTCATACTTCTGCATGTGGAAATCCAGTTTTACCAGCACCATAACTTACATCTTAAACAAAAATCCATTCAAAATGGATTAAAGACGTAAATCTATGACCCAATACCTTAAAATTATTAGAGCACATTGAGGAAATCTTGCAAGACATTGGTACAGGCTAAGGGTTCCTGGAAAAGACCCCAGAGGCACAGGCCATAAAAGCTGAAATTAAGAAATGGGATGACATCAAATTGAGAAGCTTCTGTACTGAAAAAGAAACATCAGGAAAGTGAAGAGGAAACTGATAGAATGGGAGAAATTATTTGCAGACTATGCAACTGATAAAGGATTAATAACCAGAATATATAGAGATCAAGAAACTCCACAGAAACAAAACAAATAACCCAGTTAATAAATGGGTCAAGGACTTAAACATTTTTCAAAAGAGGAAATCCAAATGGCCAACAGACACCTGAAAAAATGCTCAGGATCACTAGCCACCAGGGAAATGCAAGTCAAAACCACAATGAGGCTCCACCTCACCCCAGTTAGAATGGCTTTCATACAGAAATCAACAAACAACAAATGCTGGTGAGTATGTGGGGGAAAAGGTACTCTAATCCACTGTTGGTATTAATGTAAACCAGTAAAACCACTATGGAAGACAGTTTGGAGATACCTCAGAAATCTGAATATAGTCCTACCATATGACCCAGCCATCCCGCTCTTGGGAATTTACTCAAGAAAAATTAAATCAGCAAATAAAAGTGTTATCTGCATTCTCATATTTATTGCAGCTCAATTCACAATAGCTAAGACATGGAATCAACCTAAATGCCCTTCAACTGAAGACTGGATAAAGCAATTATGGGATATCTTAAGTGTTAAAGTGATCATACTAAGTGTTCAAGTGATCATAAAGATAGGATTAAGTGTAAAGGGATCATATAAATAATATCAAGTGTCTGGTGATACCAATAGATGGAATTAAAAAGGAGAGAATGTTCCCACATGGAAAGCATTCCACACAGCAGACTCATAGAATGACAATTGCTCTAAATAGCACCCTGAGCTCAGAATCAGCCCTTTAGGCATTCTGGTCTGCCTGAAAAGCACATGAGAGCATTTCAGGCATAGAAAGCCAAGATCTTTGTGAGTGAGACCCCAGTGGGAATAATGGGCCATCAAAGAAGGAAGTACTTTTCTCTGAAGAGAGGAAAGAACTTTTACTTTGCTTATAGCCTTGTCTAAATACTGATGAGATTGTGGACTCAAAAGGCTTCCATAGCCTTGGCAGCTCATGTCCAGAGCCTCAGGTGATCACTGACATCATACATAAGAGTGTATAAGAATACAGGGCCTCTGTCCTAAATGAGTTGTACTATGAGAAATAACTGTAAAAACTGTCTCAGTTTTATATTTTATGTGTGTTTATGTGTATGCAAATTGTTGAAATCTTCACTTAGTATAGAGTTGGTCTTCTGTGTATAGAATTAAATGAAAAAGAATCTTAATTCAGAATGGAACTGGGACTGGGAGAGGGAGGAAGAGGTGAGATGGGAGTGGGAGGGTGGGTATGATGGGAAGAATCACTATATTCCTAAAGTTGTACTTATAAAATTTGTACTCATTAAATAAAAGGTTTCTTTGGGAAAAATTAGGTTTATATAGAAGTATTTCAAATGCCTGCATTGTTTGGTCCAGCAGCCCTAATTTATTAAAGAGACCACTACATATGGTGAGTTATTGCAGGGTTGTTTGCGGTAGATAAAGAATGGAATGAGTGCAGCATCCATCAGCTGTGGGTTGATTAAACAGAATATGGTGAAGTCATACAATGGGAGACAGTAAACTTTTTAAAAAGAAAGTCATCTACTTATTTACATATTGATTCACAAAAATTGCTACATTATGCTGATAAGTGAAAAAAACAAAGTAGAGGACAGTGACGATAACATTCCATCCTTGGTATAGAAAAAGAGTGAAGTAAAATATAAAATTGTATTTGTATCTGGATAAAACTGTGCTGAAAGCTATGGAAATTAATTCAAGTGATTAACTCCAGCTGGGAATGGTTAGAAATGGATATACTGAGAGCAGAAGTGAAATCAAGACTTTCTTTGAACCATGTGCATAAATGACCTATTTTAAACATATCTTTAAAATGTTAGTGGGATTAAAAATTCATTAAAACATGATCTTGCACACACAAATTCGGCAAAATACTGAAAAACTGGTAGCATCAAATGTGGTGAGGGTGTAGGGCATCAGCAATGCCTTCATGTTTCCAGTGTCGCTGTCAGAAGAGAATAAAACTGAGTAAAATTAAGCTTCAAATACTGAATGATCTAACAGTGTCGCTCCTTCCCATATATACGAGAAAGCTTGCACAAGAGTAATATAAAACCTATGCAAGGAGGCTGGCACTGTGGCATAGCAGGAAAAGTTGCCAACTGCAGTGCCGGCATCTCATATGGGCACCAGTACAAGTCCTGGCTGCTCCTGTTCCAATTCAGCTCTCTGCTATTACCTGGGAAAGCAGTAGAAGATGACCTAAGTCCTCAGGCCCCTGCACCCACGTGAGAGACCTGGAAGATGCTCCTGTCTCCTTGCTTCGGATGAGTGTAGCTCCGGGCCACGTGGCCAGTTGGGGAGTGAACCTGTGGATGGAAGGCCCCAATTTCTCTCTCTGCCTTTCCTTCTTTCTCTGTGTAACTCTATCTTTCAAATAAATAAATAAATCTTTAAAGATATGCAAGAATATTCATGGAAGTTTTATTAATAGAAAAAGTTCAAAATAATCTGAATTTCTAACAAGAGCTGAATGGAGAAAGTAACTCTATAGCATCCATGCCAGAGAATATCATACTGCATTGATAAAGAATAAATTCTGCTACATGGATAAGCCACAGTGAGCTTCAAAACTGGCTGTTCAGCAGAAAAATTATGGAGTGTGAATCAACTCACTAGAAGTCCAAAACTAAGCAATATGTTGCCTAGGGGAAAGTGCATATGTGAGAAAGAAACATGGCAACAACTTGTCCACTATGCAGGGGGGTTGCTGTTTCTTGGCAGGGGAGGGAGGGGCAATTTGGAGAGGGTGCCTGAGTCTGGGTTACTAGCAATGTTCTAGTCACATCAAGCTTAAAACAAAACCTTGATTTTAGTTTTAGCATTTAAAAATATCTATGTAGAAATGTAATCATTTGTAGGTAAGATATATTTTTTGATCTTTTGTAATATAAAAAAAAAGGTTTGGAGCAAGCATCTGGTGTAGCAGTTAAGTCCCACTCGAGATGCCCACACCCGTACTGGAGTGTCTGATTCAGTCCTGGCGACTCCACTTCTGATCCAGCTTCCTGCCACTGCACACCCTGGGAGGCAGCAGGTGCTGCTTCAAGTACTCGGGTCACCGTGTGCACAGAAGGCCAGGATGGAGTTCTGTGCTCCAGGATTTGGCCGAGCCTACGTCTGGTTGTTGCAGTCATTTGGGGAGTGAACTAATGTGACTGATAAGGAGGAGAAAAATTATTTAAAGACTATAAACAACTATATGCACTTATACGTCAGAATCTCAGTAAAATGGGAAAATTCGGGGAACATAGGTACTTTGAGAAATTCACCCAACTAAAGTAGAAAATCTACATACATAAATTACTGTGAAACACTCTGAAAAATTTATCAAAGAATTACTTTGCAAAAACTCCTGTGCCATCAGTTTTGAAATTTAGTTCTTTCAAATTTTCTAGGAAACAAAATCCCCATGCTCCCAAAATGGTTACAAGCATAGAAAAATATGAATGTGCACTTCATTTGGTAAAGCCAACATAATCCTGACTCGAAGAAAAATGGGAAGGAAATGCAAAAATCCTAAATAATATATTACTAGACTAAATCCAGCAGCAAACTTAAAAGAACTATTTACAATGACCAAGTAGGACCTATCCAAGAAATGCTAAGATCACTTATTATAAAGAGTTTTAATCATGGGGGTAGGCCCTGTGGCACAGAAGGTTAATCTTCTGCCTGCAGCACTGGCATCCCATATGGGCAGCAGTTCATGTCCTGGCTGCTGCTCTTCTGATCCAGCTCTCTGCTATGGCCTGGAAAAACAGTGGAAGTTAGTCCAAGTGCTTTGGCCCCTGTACCCACATGGGAGACCTGGAAGAAGCTCCTGGCTCCTGGCTTTGGATTCACCCAACCATAGCCATTGCAGCCATTTGGGGAGTGAATCAGCAGATGGAAGACCTCTCTCTCAGTCTCTCCCTCTCACTATCTGTAACACAACCTCTCAAATAAAATCTTTAAAAAAGAAACTTCATGGAAAGATGTAGTTTAAAAAAACATCTATTCATGCAATATTCTAGATGAATATATTTAAGACACCAGTAGAATGAACATTTTAATAGGGAGGAAAAGCAGTCAATAACACATTCAAAGCACATTCTATAACCTCAAAACTTGTTTTCTTGTGGGGGGGGCGTGGATTGGGAAAAAGGTTTTTATTTTTTTAAAGATTTATTTATTTATTTGAGAGGCAGAGTTACAGATAGAGAGACAGAGAGAGAGAGAGAGAGGTCTTCCATCCACTGGTTCACTCTCCCAGTGGCTACAATGGCCAGAACTGGGCCAATCTGAAGCCAGGAACCAGGAGTTTATTCTGGGTTCCTTACATGGGTGCAGGGGCCCAAGCCCATGGGCCAGCCTCTGTGGCTTTCCCAGGCAACTAGCAAGGAGCTGGATGGGAAGTGGAGCAGTTGGGACCTGGAACTGGTGCTCATATGGGATGCTAGCGCCGCAGGCAAACGCTTAACCTACAATGCCACAGTGCTGGCCCTGAGACTCTATCTGAAACTTACTAATCTTAACAGAAAGATGGAAGAGAATTCCTGCTAAAACTAGAAGCAAAAGCAAGCAAACATGATGTCCCTTTTCATCATCATTTAGTGTTGTTCAGAAAATTCTAAGCAATGTAATCGGCATGAATATGAAGACTCAAGATTATTTAAAAAGCGACAAAATTATCACTATGTATAATGTGCAATTATGTCTTTATAAAACTCCAGGGCCTGTTTTAAAAAACACATCTTTTAGGCAAGTTTTGTGGAGTAACTTCACAAAAGAATGTGATTTTTTAAAAAATTTCAAGAATAATAGTGCATGTGAGAACAACAAAAACATAGAATTCAGAAAGAAAATGTTATAGCATAAGGAGAATGTATGTGATGCATTCCAAAATCTACTGGAAAATAACAATAAACTTTTTCAATTTATAGGCAAAAAATTCATGTATGAGAAAAAATGGCGTATTTTTTTAAATTCTTCTGAAATGAATTTACTGAATTAATCCCAACTGAATTCCTAAGAGAATTCGTTTGAAACTTAATTACCAGATTCTTAAACCCACCTGGGAGAAAAAGCAATAATTCAAATAGAACAGATTCGTGAGAAAGCCACTGAGAACTTTTTAAGAACACTGGGTGTGAATTTTCCCACAGATAAATAAATGGATCAAAATGTACAACTACAAAAACTATCCTATAAAAGCAAAATCAGAGAGCTCTGTGGAGGGTCGTTGTAAAATAGGACTGACTCACAACCAACCAGTATGAGCTGACAGCACGACAAGGAAGTGATAGATTATTCAGAATAACTTCATGGAGGAATTCAGTATTGGGTCAGGGGAATTCAATCATAGTGTCAACAGAACCACACACACACACACACACACACAGAGAGAGAAAAAGAGGGGTCTAGGGGCAACCATACTGGGTGAGTTCTCCACTGTGTTGAGTCCACAGGATGTTGCTACCCAGCCCCAGTTCCTAGGTCTCCTCATAGCTATCCCTCCTCTCGTCCCATGGAGCCTGGCACCGAGTCACTAGCACGTCCCCATCTCATCTGCACTGCCACCTCTCAGTTCTTCCCTGAATCACTGCAGTAGTGTCCTTGGAAATTCTGGGTCTGCCGCCCCCTAGTCCGTTCTCCATCTCCCATCTGGAGTGACCTTCGGGATATAGAAATCCCCTCTCGTCATTCCCCTCGCTGAGTTTCTCCTGCACTCAGGGTGAATTCCCAAATCCAAAAGCTGCTATGATTTGACCCCTCGCTGCTTCTCTCATCCCCTCACCCATTCTGCTGCTCAGGCTCAATGCCTTCTCTCGGGAAGAAAACAGAAACAGGCAATGAAAGAACAAGCTGAGAGGAAAGGCTGATCTCCTTGATTACTGAGAACTTTGAACCCTGTACATAGAAACCATCATTGAAGAAGATAATGAAAGATGATGAACTGGCATTTATTCACTTAATCCTTAAAGCTCATCCATTGGCATCAGCCATCTCGTATCTCCATCATACAGAAGTGGAGACTGAGGCATAGACAGCTAAGTAGACTTCACAGGGTCCCCATTATAGTGAGCACTGAGTCCAGAAGTCAAAGGATTCCTGGGTTTTGCAGCAGAGACAGTAGCCATCCTTAGCCTTGGGCTTACCTCTGGTATCCTGTTACTAACCCAGAGAGTTCTCACCCAGAAACAGTGAAGCCAACAGACGCACCATAGTCCACAGTCATCCTTCTTGAATCTACAGCTCTGACAGCCGAGAATCCACAACACCTCTCCAAGGAAACCAGAAAAGCCCAGAAGTGCCCTGAGGATGTGTGTACCACAACCTGCAGAAGGCAGCCCAGACCTGAGCCTTGCAGACTCAGTGTGACCTCCCCAGTGACATCACAGAGCCACCCCACAAAATCCAGGTTAAACACAGTTCAGGGTGTCGTTCTGCTGAATCTGGCTCCTGGGACCCGAGTGGGTGCTTCATTCTTGCTCCCAAGGTCACCCCCTGGGTCTCAGAGTAAGAGAATCAATACAGAGAACAGTGCTGGCAGCAGGAGGACAAAAAGGATTTTGTTGAGGAGCTGCAGGGAGAATCAAGCAATCGTGTGTGTGTGTGTGTGTGTGTGTGTGAGAGAGAGAGAGAGAGAGAGAGAGAGGAAGAGAGAGAGAGAGAAACAACAACAAAACTAGAAGAAAATACTTCAAATATGAAAACCAGTCAATGCTGCATTTGGGATTTTTATTTCCTTCTTTATACTTTTCTCTATTTTCTAAATTTTCTGAAACTGACTGTATTACTGTAATAACCATAAAAGAAACAATAGGACTCTTCTCTCTCTCCTCTTTATTCCAGGCTGTATAATTGCATGGCATCTTTGCTGAGTACAATCTCCTGGAATTCTACTGTATTTTTCTCTCCTTCCCTCTAACAGCTGGGAGTGGCCCCCGTAATCACCAGCCTTCTTCCTGCCTCGCCATCCAGAGAAACAGAAACTCAGAAACCCACCCCCTCATTTTTTGTCTCTGAATTAGGATGGCGGCTAATGACTGTGACCCACACCTGGGTCCTGCCTGGAGAGGGGATTTCCTGAGGCCATGTGGGTCTCAATTAGTCCAGGAGGAGGGGGAGAAGCCATGGGGACAAAGTGAGATGCCTGGCGCTGGCTCTGTAGTTCTCTGTGTTTTGACAAGAGTAATTTAGCTCTAATTACTGACAGTAATTATTTTCCAGCCCACAGTGGGAAGCTGTCAGGCTTATAGCGATTGGGGATTCTGAGGGTCTCTATTTTGGTTGTGTTTCTGTTGTAAAGCAGTGTGGACCCAGGAGGGCTCTCTCCTAAGATTGGCTCAGCCTGGCAAGGAGGGGAAAGGAAAAGAAGGGATTTGAGGCAGGACAGAGAGAGGAGAAGCAGATCAGGCTGACAGCCCTGGTGCCCATAGGTGTAGGGAAGATAACAGGGGCTTCAGGCCAGGAGAACCGGCTCGGCCTCTGATATGCTGGTCAAACGTGGGCCTTTTTTAGCCTGGGTGTTCTCATTTCTAAAATGGCAACACTCTAGGCTTGCAGGGAAGACGACATGGAAGGTTCTGGAAGAGAGGGTCTCTGAGGGCTTTGGCCTCCCAGCACTCCTGCCAGCTTCCTCGGGTGACTACACCTGGACAGTTGGAAGTTCCATCTGAGGACCGTCTCCTTCCCCACTCTGTCCCAGCCTCAGCTGATCCAAGTGCACTGCTCCAACAGGCTCGGGTGCTCAGAGGTTTGCCGTGGGTGCAGGCGTTCTGCTACAAAGCCAACGGCAATTGCACCTTGTGCCGAAGTGAGGCCATGCAGCCGAATGGCAATGTTAGTTTTTTTCATTTAGCTAGAGTGTTTTGTTGCTGTTGAGTTTCTTGAGCTCTTAATAGATTCTGGATATTAATCCTTCACCAATTTCATAGTTTGCAAATATTTTCTCCCATTCTGTCGGTTGCCTCTTTGCTGAGTGGTTAAAAGTTGAATTACATTCATTCAGTGCAAGAAAAGTGAATAGTTCGTGCTTGGCTGAAGGTCTCTTTGTGGAATGCCTTTGGCTCATACAAAGCATGGATACAAATCAATTATTGCTGAACAGGTATGCTTTATTAGCAATAGTCTTCTAGAACATTAGATGGGAAGGGGGACAGCTACAGGGCTGCCTGTGTGTTCAAGATGGTAGAGTCCTGACTTATTCCCTTTGGAGTCTAATGATCTATGAGCATCAGCTGGAAGCCATAAGCCTCCAGACAGGCAGATGAGGTATGTGAAGGCTTGTGGGTGTGACACCAACGCTGCATGGCCAGCAAAAGAAAGGACTAGGTAAAGTGAGTGCAGAACCAGGCCTGGTCCATGAGTCTTCTCATGGAAGCCTCACAAAAATCCATGAGGTAGAATTATTATTCCCATTTTACAGACAAGTAAACTGAGGTTTGGAGAGGTGGAGTAATTTCCTCAAGATTGCCCCTAACACAGCAATGCAGTTAAGATTCTTTAAATTGCTTTTAATTGATTTACGGGACAACAAGAATAAGAGAGAGAGAGAGAGAAACAGGCAGAGCTCCCATTCACTGGTTCATTCCTCAAATGCCTATGATGGCCCAGGATGAAACAGGAATTCCATCCAGGTCTCCCAGGTGGGTGGCAGGGACCCAAGTACCTCAGCCATCACCTGCTGCCCCCCAGGGAGCTGCAGTCAGAGCCAGAGCCAGCTGTCGGACCCTGACAGTCTGGTGGAGAATTCAGACATGCTACTGCTGGGCGAATGCCTGGCCCACACAGTCCAGATTTGAAGGCAGGTGCGATGGAACGTGCAAGGCAGGTCCTCAGGATTAGTCAGCTTTTCATTATTTGAGCTAAAATACCTAAGAGCCATTCTAGGGGGAAGGTTTATTTCAGTTTATGGTTCAGAGGTTCACAGTCCGAGATCCGAGGACCCCATTGGTTGGGCATCTCCTGAGGCCATGGATGGCAGAGGATGATCAAGTGGTGAGCCAGGGGGCAGACAGGGAGAACGTTCTTCCTCTGTGCCCACGTGCATGCCTTTATAAAGCCATTGCGACTAGATCCAGGGGCTCTCCCTCAGAGCCTAACCTAATCCAATCATCTCCCAAAAGTCCCACCATGAATGAATCAAGCCACACCCTTCATCCATCAACCATTAATCCATTAACCATTAACAGGACTTCTGGGTTTAAGCATTTGTGTGAGTTTGGGAAGCCAAATCCTATTTAAATCCTCGTGCCTGCCCAGCAGCAGCCACAGCTCCTTGGAGCAGGCTGGGACGTGGCGGCTGCAGCCACAGCTTCCTGGTCCTCAGACAGCAGCATAGTTGCTTTGTCGCCAGAGCCAGCAGTTCTGGCGCTGAACCTCTTCATCTCCCGCCTTCCTGAAGGAGACAGAAAAAGCAGCTCTTGGGAGGGTTGCTTCTGCTGTTTTCTGGGGTGTTCCTTGAGCCCCAAACAAACAGGCCTTTCTCCAATGCTTCCGAAGGGTTTAGAACATCCTAACGGTCTCCTGGAAACACTTCCTGCCGGCTGAAAACGGTTAAAGCAGCTTCTGTTACTTGCAAGGTATCCCTGATTGAATCAACCAGGAACCTCACCTACCAATTCCTTCTTGTCTCGGGAAGAGGAGGAAAGGGAAGAGCCAAAGTGGCCATTGAAGCACAAGGCAGAACCCTACCAGGGGGCTCATTTTTATTTCTTCTGCCCATTGAGTTTCATTTTCGTGCCCTGGGGTAGCTGTGACTGGAATGTGTTTAGGGCTGTTGACTTCATCGCTTCCATTTCCTACTTTGCAGCAGGATGGCTCACAGCACACATTTATTTAAGGAGCAGTTTGAGTCTTTTTTTCTCAGGTGCCTTCTAATTATAAATTAGCATTGAGGGAGCCCTTGCACATTTATAAAGGGTTTAGTGAAAATATTTCATTAACTGCACTCCTCCTGCCACCACACCAGGCTCTGGATAGCCCCCAGGACCCTTGAGGGAGAATAGAAACCCGTGAGACCAGAGGGAAGACAGAGCAGTCAGGGAGTCCTAAGGTACTTTCAGCCCCAACTTCATTCCTCCCTGCTGGTTTGCAACATGGTGTCCTGGAGCCCCCAGGCCTGTTAAGTCTGCTGTGTTTATTCCAACCTGTCCTTTTGGTACTGTGCAACCATGGACATCCGTTCAACTACTCATTTCCATCGCTGCCTTGACTATAAAGGCAGGAGTAGAAGTAGGATGTCACTATTTCATACGATCGTTGTAAGAATTTAGTGAAATTCTGCTTCACTTACACGCAAAGGAGGTGCTATGCAGCCGCCCCTTCTCAACCTCCGTATCAGCAGTTTCATCTCCCAGTAGCTGTACTCAACTGTGGGCCAAATGTATGAGGTGGAAAATTCCAGAAATAACAATTGCTAATTCTGAATGCAATCTTGTGCTGTCCTGCCTGGGATGTGAGTCACCCTTCTGTCAAGTGCATCCACTCTGTGCACACTACCTGCTCATTCGTCTCTTGGCAGCCATCTTGGTTAGCAGCGTGCTTGGAGTTGTAGCAGAGTTCTTGGGTCCAAGTAAGCGTTACTTAACAGTGACCCCAATGTGCGAGAGTAGCGATGCTGGCAATCCCGAAAGGCCCAGAGAAGCCGCACAGCGAGTGCCTCCTGTGAGAGAAAAGGTGAACGCTTTGTACCTGATAAGGAAAGAAACCACACGCTGAGGCTGCTAAGAGCTATGGTGAGAACAAATCTTCTCTCTGCAGAGCTGTGAGAGGAAAAGGAATTGCATGCTTGTTTTGCTGTTGGACCTTAAGCTGCAAAAGTTACAGCCACGTGTGTGACAAGTGCTTAAGAGGGAAAAGGCATCAAATGTCTGCTATCTATGTGTAGAGGAAATACAGTACAGGTAGATTCTGGTATTAACCATGGTTTGAGGCATCCATTAGGGTTCGTGGAATGTATTCTCCATAGGTAAGGAGCAACTACTATACAAATTTGGTATTGTTGTTCATTTTCACTTATGGGGTAGAGGTTGTTTCTCTGTTATTACATTTGAGGGGTCTGTGGGTCAGAGCAGTACCTCACCTAAAGTACTTGCTGCTACTACCTGTCTAGCCTGACAAAATCGCAGACCCACTTCTGGACCAGCTTCAATGCACCCTTCTTTCCCTCGCTCGCTCTCTCTCACTCACACTCTCTCTCTCTCTCTCCCCCCTCCCATTCTCCCTCCCTCCTTCGCTCATCCTCTACCCCCCAAATACACTCCGATTATATGTAATATATCCTTTCAATGTATTTTCTGTCTCTCATAAGACTCAACACAGTTTGCCATACACATTGAATAAGTATTTTATAATCCCCCCTTTTTTAAAAGATTACTTTTTTTAAAAAAAGATTTATTTATTATTTGAAAGTCAGAGTTACACAGAGAGAGAAGGAGAGGCAGAAAGAGAAGTCTTCCATCCACTGGCTCACTCCCCAGTTGGCTGCAACAACCAGAGTTGCACCAATCCAAAGGCAGGAGCCAGGAGCTTCCACGCAGGTGTAGGGGCCCAAGGACCTGGGCCATCATCTACGGCTTTCCCAGGTCCCAGCAGAGAGCTGGATCGGAAGTGGAGCAGCCGGGTCTCAAACCAGTGCCCATATGGGTTGCCAGCACTGCAGGCAGCGGCTTTACCCGCTATGCCACAACACCGGCCCCGATAATCCGGTTCTATAAATTGCAAAACTCTAGAACAAGTGCCTTCCACATAGTAATCATAGTCCTAACTGCATATGTGAACCTGCAGTTCACAAGAACCTTCAACAACCTGCATCCATCAAGTCATTCAGCTTCCGTCACCCTCCATGAATTAGGTATTGCTCTCCACATCTTACAATAAAGAAACAGAAGCCAAGAGATGTGACTTCACAGAGCTCTTACGAGAAGGGGCCAGGGTTTGCACCTGGTCTGCCATCAACAACTGTGGTTTCCCAATGTACTACTGTTCCTTCTGTAAGAAGCCTTGGTGCCGGATGGAATGGCACACGATGGCACCGAGTGCTGTGAGTGGCATAAAATGGGCTGGGGAGAGGAGACAGCGAAGAGTGGGAAGGAGAATGGCATGTGCAGGTAGAACAGTGTGCATTATCAGAGGGAGAAAGTAGCAGAACAGGACAACTTGACCATTGTTCCACAATAAAAACACTTTTCTTCAAGGCTGCTATGAGAATGAAATGAGAAAATAAATCCGAGAGAATGTTGAGGAAAAACCCTAGACGATCAGGAATCATCCCAGTGACAAGGCAGAAGATGGGGCAGCTGGGTGGCCTCCCATTCAGAATGTTCCGACCTGGCCACGCTGACATCAAGAGCACGGAGGGCAAGCAGCAGTTCCCTCCCCTCTCAATCAATGCAATGCTCCTGTCTGCTTTTCTCCACTGAGCTGAGGCAGGCAGAACAGACTTCCATACAAACAGATCAAGACATAGCAGACTGGGAGGACCTGGGCCCAGAGATTGATTCTGGGTCAAGTTGGTGGCAGCTCAGCAACCCCAGAGAGGGTGTGAGGCGGCCATGCAGACACCCAGGCCTGTGGACTATGGTCAGCATCTACACAGCCTGAGAGGACAAAATAAGGACCCACTTTACAAGAACAGGTTTTATGATTAGAATTCCATTTTTGATGAATTTTGTCTAGTAAAACTATAGACATTGTTTCCACAGATAAAGTGTCAGGACACAGGCAGGAACTAGGCTACAAGAAAATGCTTTTGTTATATCACGGTACAAGGGCCCAGTTATCCAAGTCGAAGCCCAGGGCCAGAGTAAGTCCAGGAATAGAATCTCTCTGCTGCCCAGGCACTAGGGCTCCCCACTGGTACCTGTGCAAGCATCAGATCTGACAAAGCCTAGAATGTCCATCTACAGGTACACTGGGCCCTGATCTCCTCCTGGCCCCATCTGAATCCCAAAATAACTGATGGGATGTATGAAGGTAATGGGGTGGAGTCTTGGAATCACAGCCAAAGCTCTGCCCCAGTGCATATGCGGACATTTCCAGACTCCGAGGATCTGTGTATATGGAAGTCTAAGGAATACACGAGAAGGCAAACGGCTGGACATGTGTTGGAGCAGGAACCAAGGCCACATATGAAGTCTGATATTTTTCATTTATCAAACATGGCAAAGAAAAGTCCCTCTTTTAAGGAGTATGCACAGGACAGACGTAAATATGTTATTATGTACTTTGAGCAAAGTACCAAATCCCAGGCAAACACACGTGATCAGGAACTTACCACAAGAACTCAGAGGAACAGCGCCTTCACTGGACTGGAAGAAGAGAGGGACATGATGAAGCAAGGCCTGAAAGCCATAAGGAGCGGCCCTTTGTTGGGTAATATCTGCTATCCCAAGAGAAGATGTGTGGCCACATTCAATATCCTTGGGGACACAAGAGCTCCAGGTATTTCTGCATGGGCAGCAGCATCTGCCTTCCAAAATGGAGTAAAGACAGCAGCAAAACCAGGGGCCAGTGTTGGGGATAGCATGGAACTCTGTCATAACCTTGGGACGATAAATATAGAAAAGGCAAATATTCCCTCCTATAGCCCTACCCTCCTGTAGGGTCCACACCCTCTCTCCTGCTTCTTTTTATTTTATTTTTTTATTTATTTTATTTTATTTTTTTGACAGGCAGAGTGGACAATGAGAGAGAGAGACAGAGAGAAAGGTCTTCCTTTTGCCGTTGGTTCACTCTCCAATGGCCGCTGTGGCCGGCGCGCTGCAACCGGCGCACCGCGCTGATCTGATGGCAGGAGCCAGGTGCTTCTCCTGGTCTCCCATGGGGTGCAGGGCCCAAGGACTTGGGCCATCCTCCACTGCACTCCCGGGCCACAGCAGAGAGCTGGCCTGGAAGAGGGGCAACCGGGACAGAATCCGGTGCCCCACCTGGACTAGAACCCAGTGTGCTGGTGCCGCAGGCGGAGGATTAGCCTAGTGAGCCGCAGCACCGGCCTCTCTCCTGCTTCTGTTTCTGAACATCCTGCCTGCCCTTCCCACCCATGATCCTTCCCTACCTTGTCCATCTTCACCACCAACCGACGACCTGGTGTTAGCTAGGAAAGACCTCCAAACTACCTGTGAGCCTTTACCAGGGCATGCAGGCGGGAGCCACACTGCCAAAGAATTCTGGGAGACACAGCTGCGAGCTTCCCATTCTGCTGTCAGCTATTTACTTCTGAATGGTAGAGCCAAGTTTAACTGGGAGGGAGGATGATCAAGAGAGTATGCAAGGGCAAGGCTAGAGGCAGACAGGGCAGCCAGGGAGTGGGGCTCAGCAGCATTTGATGAGTGCGCAGAAACTGGAGCTCAGAGAGGTGTAGTGGCTCAGCCAATGCTGCACAGCTTTGTCAGAACAAGCCATGAAAAAGGTCAGCTCGGCCGGCGCTGCGGCTCACAGGCTAATCCTCCGCCTTGCGGCGCCGGCACACCGGGTTCTAGTCCCGGTTGGGGCGCCGGATTCTGTCCCGGTTGCTCCTCTTCCAGGCCAGTTCTCTGCTGTGGCCAGGAAGTGCAGTGGAGGATGGCCCAAGTGCTTGGACCCTGCACCCCATGGGAGACCAGGAGAGGCACCTGGCTCCTGCCATCGGATCAGCGCGGTGCGCCGGCCGTGGTGGCCATTGGAGGGTGAACCAACGGCAAAAGGAAGACCTTTCTCTCTCTCTCTCTCTCTCACTGTCCACTCTGCCTGTCAAAAAAAAAAAAAAAAAAAGAAAGAAAGAAAGAAAGAAAGAAAGAGGTCAGTTTGCATGCCAAGTCCAAGTTAGCAGTTATGCCACGCCCACGATAGTAATCTGTTAACATCTGTAGACTGTTTACCCTGTGCCGGGCGCTGCTCTATGTGCATTTTATGTGAAATAATCCACCTAATCCTTTAAAAAAAAGGATAAAAGTATTAGTACTCTACAACCGTTAGTACTCCACAAGGTAGATACTCGGATTACCCTCACTTTACAGAGGTCACAGGGAGTGGGTGATGGTGGCGGGATTTACCTCTACGTAGTCTAGTCCCAGACTTCAACTTCCCGATTCCAACTTGTGTATCATGCTAAATTTTTTTTATGATCGACGATCACTGTGAGCCCTTAATAGAGAAACACACACAGGACCATGCCCAGCAACTTGAAAGCAAATTAACCCTTGATTTTGTTAGCTACACGGGTGGTGAAAAACATCAACAGAAAGACTTCCGGCTCGTCGGAGAGAGCAACGTCCTTTCCCCTAAGCTGAAACACCACTAAATCCAACAAGACTGAGAAGTCTGTTTTGCTTTAACACAACGGCTGTTTCTCAGAGCTGACAACAGAGAGAAAGGTCCGTTCCCAGCCCCACAGTGGGTCGAGTCCCCAGTGTGCAATTCCAGATTGCAGGGAGGAGCAATTGACAGCGTGGAGAGGGATTTGAACATGGCCAGTAAGGAATCTGGACCCAGCGATGACACATCAGTGAAGATCAAAATTCGTGTTTGAGGACGCGATTCCAGAATTGTTTCAGTCACATCAGTGGTAACTGTTCCAGGAAGACTAAGTCAGAAGACTTAGAAGCCAAAAACCTGGAACTTGGCCTCCAAACTGATAGGAGAGAAAACCTTGATGCTGTTACTGCAGTCAGTCTGGGGGTCAAAGTGGCCCCAGTTGTGGGGACCAGAGAGATGAGAAGGAAATGTTAAGACAGTGCTCAGAAAATGACTTAACATCCAAGGGGAACACCTTCGAACAACCTTGTGGTCAGCAAGGTGGTAACGAAGGAAACTGAAGAGACAGGTGTTGGCCATGGTGGTGGAGTCTCCACCTGGGGCACCACACCCCACATCAGAGTGCCTGGGTTGAGTCCCACCTCTGCTTCTGGTCCAGCTTCCTGCTGATATAGACCCCGAGGGCAGGAGGGGATGAGTCAAATAGTTGGGTCCCTCCCACCCACATGGGAGGTTTGGACCGAGTTACCGACTCCCAGCTGTAGCAGGCATTTGCAGAGAGGGACGTGTGAATCAGCGAACGGAGGATCTCTCCCTGTCTGCTTCTCTGCCTTTCAAGTAAAATAAATATGTAAACAAAAAGTGGAGTTACTGACCACCTGTGCTGATTGACCCTCTTACCCTGCTGCAGTAGGGTGCACTGATGGGGCACTTGTCTACACTTCTAGCTTAATACTGTGTGGGATGTGAAATCATTTGTACTGGGCTGGGGAGGACAGCGAGATAACTTCTTCCTCCTCTCACTGCTCACTGTGTAGCAGCAGTTGGTTCAAGGTCTGCCTTTGACCTTCTGCACTGTGAAACACTGGGCATGTTACCCAGCCTCTCTGGGTCCCAGCTAACAATGATGCTTCATCATTCGGTCTTTTTTTTTTTTTTTTTTTTTTTTTTTTTGACAGGCAGAGTGGACAGTCAGAGTGGACAGTGAGAGAGAGAGACAGAGAGAAAGGTCTTCCTTTTGCCGTTGGTTCACCCTCCAATGGCCGCTGCGGCCGGCGCACCACACTGATCCGATGGCAGGAGCCAGGTGCCTCTCCTGGTCTCCCATGGGGTGCAGGGCCCAAGCACTTGGGCCATCCTCCACTGCACTCCTGGGCCACAGCAGAGAGCTGGCCTGGAAGAGGGGCAACCGGGACAGAATCCGGCGCCCCAACCGGGACTAGAACCCGGTGTGCCGGCGCTGCAAGGCGGAGGATTAGCCTAGTGAGCTGTGGCACCGGCCACCATTGGGTCTTGATGAGGATAAATGTAAGAGGTGGTATAGAACAACGGGCAACATGTTCGGCACAGAAGATGTTTGCTAGCGTACTCTTTTGAAGGTGAGAAAGCAGTGTGAGACAAATCCCAATGTGCACCAACTCAGGGACTTCCACTACCCTGAGATCTGCCGCTGTCAGTAAGGAAGCTCCCCATCCCACGGACGGCTGTCAAACAGCCAGCAACCGCCTTATACTGCTACCATTTCCCGCAGTAGCCAGAGAAGCGTATCAGACGGATGGGGACATGTGGCCCAGTGGAAAGGATGATGGGAACCTGAGATTCTGGGCACGGTGATGCTCACTGTATCTCCGTAAAGTCTGGAATCTTCTTCCCTGAGAGTTTTCCAAAAGGGGACCAGTGCAAGAGCGAGCCAATGAGAGGAAGCACTGTCTCCCTGGCTTTGAAAGCACTGACCTTTCATCCATCCTTTCAAAGAGAAAATGGTTTGTAGATCACAATCGCTTTGTAGTCAATGATCCCAAATACATTCCTTGACACAGACTCTCATGAATCTATACATGTACAAGTTAAAAAGATAACGAAGCACTCCACCTCTGAGAGCCAGCAGCTCTTCGGCAATTAAAAGGCACCAAACACATTCATCTGAAGCTCTTCTCTTTTGGGGCCCAAAGACCCCACCCCCTCCCATTCTCAATCATTCCAGCAAAGCAATACTCCCTGAGCATATTTTCATCTTCAGAGAAAGAAGCCCTGTAGAGAATATAAAATAAATAATAACATACTAGGGGCTCTTGTTCTCCAAGAACATGCACAAGAGAGAAGACAAATTTAGCCATCTATCCCACTAATACTGGCAGTTGTACAGATGTACCAGTGACCAGGTAGACGCTAACCTTCATCATGGAGTTGACAATCTAGAAAGCTTATGGATTACAATGGCTTTTTCCCCTCCATAACTTCCCTCCCACCCGCACCCCTCCCATCTCCCGCTCCCTCTGGCATTCCATTCACATCAAGGTTCATTCTCAATTCTCCTTATATACAGAAGATCAATTTAGTATATATTAAGTAAAGATTTCAACAGTTTGCACCCACACAGAACATAAAGTGTAAAATACTATTTCAGTACTAGTTATAGCATTAATTCGCATTGAACAACACATAAGGACAGAGATCCTACATGAGGAGTAAGTGCACAGTGACTCCTGTTTTTGACTTAACAAACTGACACTCTTGTTTATGGCATCAGTAATCTCCCTATGCTCCAGTCATGAGCTGCCAAGGCTATGGAAGTCTTTTGAGTTCGCTAACTTCGATCTTATTTAGACAAGGGATCCTAGTCAAAGTGGAAGTTCTCTCCTCCCTTCAGAGAAAGGTACCTCCTCCTTTGATGGCCCCATTCTTTCTACTGGGATCTCACTCGCAGAGATCTTTCATTTAGGTCCTCTTTTTTTTTAAGCTACTGGAAATAAGGAATAAAGCAAACTCCAAAGCTAAACTCTGGTGATCAAATTTGTAGCAAGGATAGGGAAGATAATGGTTGCTTGAGCATCTATTATGTGCAAGGCTAGGAAGGCTTTGCATGTCCTGGGTTATTTAATTCTTCAAGGAAGGGGTAGCTACTGTGCCACTTTGTGGGAAAATCAACTGGTCCATGTTCATACAAGGAGTTGTTGATAACTGGGATTGGAGCCTAGGCCCTACTTCAACCTGTGTTCTTTCCATAGTAGTATAGATGCTGCAGTACGTAAGAGCTGGATCAAGGGCCCAGTGCATCAGCTGGCTACTCCTGAAACAAACTCCTCATCTGATCCCCAGTTTCACCACAGTGGACGCATCTTACCACGCACTAGACTTCCGTGCTATTCTCTCATTGCCTGAGACCAAGGCCTCCTGCTTTGGAGAAGTCCTGTTCCCGGCTACCCTAGAGTGAGATAAAGATTTCCCCCTTTGCTCCTGAGAGGGGCTCACATAAGTTTCCTGCTGCTGCTGTCATAAATTACCAGAAACATAGCAGCTTCATCTCTCCGTTCTGCAGGCCAGAGGTCCAAAGCGAAGGAGTCAGAAGGCTACGCTCCCTCTGAACGCTCTGGGGAAGGGTCTTTCCTCACCCCGTGCAACCTATGGCAGCTCCTGCAGTCCTTTGACTGGTGGCAGCATGACGCCAGGCTGCTTCTGTCCTCACGCGGCCTGTTCCCCTGTGCGACCGCCTCTCTTCTTACAAGGACACCAGTCATCAGATATAGGGCACTCCCTAGTTCCAGGACTGTCTCACCTTGACATCTTTAACCAAATACACATGTGAAGGCCTATTTTTCAAAAAGATTATATTCTGAAATGCTGTGTCGATGTGAACTTTTGGAAGATACTATTCAACCCACTAAAGTATCCTATGTATTTCTCTGTTTGACAAAGACAGATGAATGTCAACCCACAATTGCCTGTCCTAAGCTTCCAATGATGGCATGAGGAACAAGTGGGAGAAAGCAGTCTATATCAGTATGATACTGTGGAGTGTGGTGCTAACAGTATGGAATATGAACTGAGACATGTTGCTTGCACTGCTAATCTTGTCATTCAGCAGCCAGGTGACCTTGGATAATTACTTAACATCACTAGGAGCTCCATTTCCCAGATGAAAAAAATGGAGGCTTAGAGAAGACCAGAGATTGATAACCACTCACCAAAGATTGCTGTTTTGTTAGCCCTTCAATAGTGTGTGTGCATATATACTGTTATAAAATCTCTTCAAAGTAGCTTACCCATCAAAGATTACATTTCAAGTTCAACTCTGTGACCCTATGACAAAATCTTGCTGATGGAATGTGTGTCACTTCCAGGCTGAGTTGGTCCAGATGTGGTTACACCTGCTCCACCCTATATTTCCCCACATGCAGTCTGAAGGTAGAAGACCCTGCAGATCTAGCCAAGGACGGAGCCCTACGATAGGCTGAGCCTGAATCCCTGAGTCGCCACATGGAAAGCCGTTCAGTGATGATGAGCACAAATGCTGAGCTGTTCAGTGAATGAGAAATAATCATCTACAATATTGTGTCATGTAGCCTGGGGGCTCTATTTGTTGTAAAATATAGTGTTACTCTAAATAATATCATCAACAGTCAAGGAATAGAAGAGCTGATGTATAACCCAAGTCTTCCTCCAAGCCCCATTCCCTCCCACTCTCTCTTCCTGTTCCAGGCTATGGAAGGCAGCGGGCTCTGCGTTCAGCTCAGTCTCCATCCCAGAACCAAGATGAGCATCTGGCTAGAACTTACCCTACATCTCTGGGAAAGCTGACTTTGATGAATTGGGCCCAGAAAAGCAAGTAATAAGGGTAAAACATAATGGACAGATTGGATGGGTCAGCATGGACACTGCTGGGGGTCAGTGCGGAGCCAAATTTGGAGGAAATTTGCCACATGGTTGGGCAATTTTTTGGGCTCTGTTGGGTGGTGGGAGGGGGTCCCTTTGAGGCAGAGTAACAATTTTCAGATTTTTCTGCTTCCTCTTTCTCTATGCAACCAACCCAACACAGAATAACTTCTAAGATATTTTTTCTTTTAATAAACTCAAGCTTTCTCTTCTTTTCCCTGCTACAAAAATGTATGGGTCTAATGTAAAAAGAATCCCTAACTACAAATTCAAACATCAGATATTAAAAGTCAACTGCTGGAGTTACAAAAATAAAATAGACAACGTTTCTTCTATAGTGCATTGCTTAAAATGCCTTTGTATTCCCCATTATTGAAGTGATGGCATTTCATTCACCCAAACATAAGAAATTTGAAGCCATTGTAGAATATCCAGAGGAAGTTTGCAGATGGAATTTTCTGTCTGAGATTAAAGGGATGTTTGAGCAAATGCTTGGCATTTTATTAAATACAGACAATCCCATAAGAGCTGGGGCTTTGTTAGGTGGTGGGAAAGGCCTTTATTACTGCATTTAATGCCTTGTGTTAGAGTTAGTTTTGTACATTCACAGTACTTGCTATCAAAATATCACAGGATACTCTGTAAATGCATATGTAGAACTACGTGTCAATCAAAATCAATCAATATTCTTAGAAGACATCTAACAAATGCAATGTTTAGGAATTCTTTGTAAGGATTTCATCTCTGGAACCCATGGAATGCTCAGATCCAGCCACTCCGGCTTCTTTCCAGGGAGAGGCGCAAGGGACAATGACAAGTGGGAAATGCAGCACAATGTTATGAGCTGGGCTTGTGCCCACAACCGCATATAGGGCTCTCTGGTGAATGTGACTCAGGAATGAAATGGCTTACCTGAGGCCTGGGAGGGAGAGGTGGACTCCAGGCCCAAACTCTGTGGTTGATCATGACCGAAAAGATGACAACACCCAATTCTTAAAAGGACAGAGTGACAAAGAATAGAGGGAGAAAGGAGAGAGGGGGAGGGAGGGAGAGAGAGAGAGAGAGAGAGAGAGAGAGAGAGAGAGAGAGAGAAGGCATCGCCATCCTGGAGCAGCCCTTGTATGTATCATCCCACCGCTGGCAAGCCAGGCCTAATCAGATTTCCAGCATTTTACCTGCCAAATAAGGAGCTTTTGAGAGAAGGAGGAAGGGCAATCAGAGACAGAGAGTTGAATAATTTACTAACAACTTACACCCTAAAACAAACCCTGGGACTCAGCACCCAACCACCCCTCTTACTATTTATTTTTGCTCTTGGGAAAGTCATATTTGCCATGATCTCTTTTAGATGGCTAACAAAAGGGACAAAATATATTACATCAGCACAGCAGTGCCTGGGCTTAGTCAACTTCTTACCACAGTGAAATACTGAGACCACTAACTCTGCAAAGAGGCATGGGTTAGTGGGCTTACAGTTTTGGCGGTTCAGAGCCCAGACGGCACGCCGCAGGCTCCGGCCAAGACCTCACAGTGGGCGGTGGGGTCATGTGGAAGAAGGACCACATGATGAGCCAGGAAGTAGAGGGGCTGAGTCCAACACAGGCTCTTGTAAGCAAACCTCTAGTGAGAATCACCTACCGAAGCCACAACTTGGTTCTGCCTCCCCAGCCCCGCGATTGGACACCCTCTTAGTGCCATTAACCTAGACCTTGGAGGTCAACATCTTCAGGATCTCAGCCATAGTCAACCCATAGCACAGAACTGAAAGGAGAGCAAAGAGGCCGCCAGGGGGAGACAGGAGGACGGCAGAGTATGCCAGAGGGAGGATGGGAGACAGAGATGAACCAGAACAGAAACTCCTGAGTCGGAAGAAGGGAGGGAGAGCCTGGCTCACTGCAAGGCTGGAACGCAGGCTGTGACGGGCAGGTGCTCCGCCAGGCTGTACACCGAGGGCTCTACCTTTCCCCCTCTGAGGAAGACTCTGGACCGTTCCAGGGCCTGCCGCAAACCATGCCTGCTTTGGGGCCTAAATGGCCTGTGCTGCAGGTGGACTGGAGGAAAGTAGGGCAGGGAGCCAGGCAGGTTTTTATGGATTCCAGGTGCTAACCTACAAAGGGAGTGGGAACTTGCAGTCACAGGCCAAAGAACTGCCAGCACTCTTGACAATTGTTGTTTGATTTAATTGTTCTGAGGCAGCACTTAGGCGGCTCGCAGAGAACTGCGATATTCCGGTGGCCACAGCGACGTGATGAACCACAGAATAACTCTATCAAAGGGGGCGGTCCAGGGGAGGACGGGAGACAGCTGGGAGGGCAACTGTGCTGCCCTATTGTTCCGGCAGAAGAATGGCCAGGACTCAGAGCCCAGCAGTTCCTCTTCTGGGCCCTGATCCCTGGCAGAGAAGTTTATTCAAGGTCATTTTTGTTCAGAGGTCTCTGCTTACCAGGGAGGGTGGAAGTGGGGTTTTGTAGGTTTTCCAAGGATCAGAATAGGGAAAGGGATTTTTTCCCCCTTAATTAGAGGTGCTGAACGAAGATGCAAAGGTGTAGAATCAGGGCTCAGAAAGTAATAATAATTATAATTTTTGTACACTTACAATATTCAAGACACAAAGTTAAGTACTTCCTGCGGGTTATCTCACTCATTCCTCTCAACAGTTCTATTTTCTTAGTCTGTTTTGACCTGCTGTGACAGAATACCTGAAACTAAGTAATTTGCAAAGAACGGAAATGGATGCTTCCACATTGTTGGAGGCTGGGGATTCCACAATCAAGGTGCTGGCACCTTGTGTAAATCTCCATGCTACGTCCTCTTATGGCAGAAAGCAAAAGATCCTGAACTCACTCCCTTGGACACTTTTTATATCGGCATTAACCCATTCATGAGCACCTCTCCCAAAAGGCCCTACATCCCAATACTGCTGCACTGGCAATTAAGTTCCTAATGTATGCATTTAAGGGGGAGCATTCAGATGATAGCACTGATGGATTGAGAACAATTATAATACTCGTTTGTGGGGAGCAACCCGGACTAGACTAAGTTACTGGAATTAAGACTTATTCTATGCATCTGCTCTCCCACAATATGGCGCTGGGAGAGGAGGAAACAGCTTCTACACAGCTGCCTCCAGTTCGACCAGTAACCTGCAGGAGCTGATCCTACTCCTGATTGGAGGAGAGCAGCATACTCGGTGTGTGGGTAGCAGAGTTGGGATTGGTGGAAGAGGACTATAAAGGAGGAGAGAGACAACATGCACCAGGAACACCTGAGGAACACCTGTGCAGCCCCCGAGAGAGCCGGCCGGCGGTGTGCCGCTCCCCCGCGGAAGTGGGTAAAGTGGCAGGGGGGCCCGCCCCTCCACGGAGGTGGAGGAACGGCAGCCAACCCGGGAAGAACCAGCAGCAAACCCGGGGAGGGCCGAGCAGACAAATGAACAGCGCAGGGTCCTGTGTCGTTCCTCCACGAAGAGGGGGAGTGACGCTCGTTGTTCAGATTAAGAAACTGATACCGCAGAACATCAACTGACTTTCCCAGGAACACACAGCCCATCGGGAACACGCTGTGATACCCACACTCCATTCTACACTGCCACGCTGCCAGGTACCTACAGTTGGAAGAAGGCATATGTAGTGCCATTTTACCCGGATCTGTTCAGCTGCAAATAGATTGCTTGACTGACAGCGACTTAAAGTATAGGAATGGTTACTGCCTACTTCATACAGTCAGCAACCCAACCATGTGAACTCTCCAGCCAAGGTCTGAGCGGCTTTCTCGGTCTTTCCCTCCTTGTTGAAAGACACTCTCAAGGCTGCGAGAATTATAGCCTTATCCAAAGCTACCACACCTTCTCTGCAAGACTCTTCAAAATCATTTTCCACACCCTCTTTCTCGTCCATCCCCTGCCCTTCTCTCCAAAACTCAATGCGATTTTTGGTTTTCTGCATCAGCTCAGTGGAAACGCTTCTCTGAAGGTCACCCATGACGTCCACATTGTCTAATCCAGCAGTCAACTCTCAGTCTCTCCTTGAGCACCAGCAGCCTGAGCGCACACGGAGCCCCACCTTGGCGAAGCTCTTTCTGACTGTTTCCAGGGCTCCACTCACACTTGGTCCCCTTTGCTGGTCTGTCCTTCTCTCTCCAGCTTCTACATTGTGTGTGCCTCAGAACACATGAATTAGACCACATTTTTAAATTTGCTGGGCAGTCCCTACGTAACATAATCCATTAGGGCTTTAATACCAGTTATAAACTTATGACAAACTTTAAATGTTTTGGGGTGGGCACTGTAGCTCAGCAGGTTCACCAGCTGCTTGGGATGCCTTTTCCAATATCAAAGTGCCTGTCTGAGCCCTGGCTGTTCTACTTCTGTTCCAGCTCCCTGCTCAAGCGCCTGGGAAGCAGCAGAGAATGACTCAAGTGCTTAAGTCCCTGTGACCCGTATGGGAGACCCAGATGGAGTTTCTGTCGCCTAGGCTTAGTCCTAACTGTTGCAGGCATTTGGGAAGTGAACCAGTGGATAAAAGATTTAGATCGTGATTTAGATCCAGATCTCTCTCTCTTTTTCTCTCTTCCCCTCCTTCTGCCTCCTTCTCTGCCATGGTGATTTATAAATAAATAAATATTTTAAAAATTGTCTCTAACATGAATTTCCAAGTCTGAATATAAAACTGATTTTCTTTTTTTTTTTTTTAATCTTTTTGACAGGCAGAGTGGACAGTGAGAGAGACAGAGAGAAAGGTCTTCCTTTGCCGTTGGGTCACCCTCCAATGGCCGCCGCGGCTGGCGCACCGCGCTGATCCGATGGCAGGAGCCAGGTGCTTCTCCTGGTCTCCCATGGGGTGCAGGGCCCAAGCACTTGGGCCATCCTCCACTGCACTCCCTGGCCACAGCAGAGAGCTGGTCTGGAAGAGGGGCAACTGGGACAGAATCTGGCGCCCCGACCAGGACTAGAACCCGGTGTGCCGGCGCTGCAAGGCGGAGGATTAGCCTAGTGAGCCGCGGTGCTGGCCAAAACTGATTTTCAAAGTGACCTCATTGCCTTCCCCAATTTGTCCTTAGTCTGATTCTTCCCAGTAAACAACAGCTCTATTGCAGGTGTGCAGGTGCAGAACTTTATGGTTTCACTCATAGCTTCACCTTTCTTTATCACCCTACATCTAATTCAACAGAAAACCCTGCGGGACTTACCATTAACATAAATCTGTAGTCACCACCTCCCCTCCCCTTCCTCTGGCCCAAGCCACCAGTCTCTCCTGTATGAGCTATCCCAATAGCATCTTACTGTTCTCTTTGCTTCCACCTTTGCCTTGCAATATCACACTCTCCAAAGAGCAGCCAGAGTCTTGTTTTTGTAAACCCAAGTCACTCGTTAACTCTAAATGCTCCTTAGCATCCTACTATGGTTTGAGTTTGGTTTGCGAATGTCCTTCAAAGGTTCAGGACTGGCCCTTAGCGGGGCAGCACTGAGGGGCAGTGGGGCCTAGTGGGAGGCCTGAGGTCACTGGAGGAGTCGACCTGGAAAGCAATGAAGCCAGCTCTCATGAGACCCCTGAGGTCTCACCAGAATGAGCACTTATGTGAGCAAGCCTGACCCTGGAACTGCTCTCTGGTTTCCTGTTTCAAGCTGTGATCTCGGCATCTCACGTGCATCCAACTGCTGTGATGAGACCTGCTGTTAGGCCCTCGCCAGAGGCTGACGCAAGGGAGCCCCAGTGTTTGGGCTTGGAAGCACAGAACTGTGAGCTGAATAAAACTTGTCTTTATAAATTAGCCAGCCCAAGGTATTTCATTATACTAACAGATAGTGGACTAATATACCCCTCCATTCACTCCCTGCTCACTCTGCCCCTTCCAGAGCATAAAGAACCCAACAGCCCATCTGGCCTTAATCCCTATTATTCTCACCTTATCATGGTGTTACTGTGGCCTCTGACCTACTAATAAATATTGTTGTAGATTTAAAAAGTCATGAACATCTGGCATTTTTTAATGAAATAGAATAGACAACATCACAGTACCTTGCCCATAGTAAAGATAAGCATTCTCATTTGAAACTTTGAATCAGTATGTGTGTGTGTGCAGGCACACAAGTGGGTGTGTACTGGATCATAACATAAAATCTCTCACTCCAGGTCGTGGTTCAAAAGTTTGAGCAGTGGCTCCAGTCACGCAGCCATCCAGATACTGTTTAATTTCTCCAGCATGCCAATCATATGACTGCCTGGAGGATGTCTGCCCTTATTACTCCTTCACCTAGAACACTCATGCGCTAGATATCAGCTCCTTCCGTTCTTTTCAATCTTTCCCCTGGTTCACCTGATGTAAGAGGTCCTCTCCGGTCAGATTATAGAAAATAGCACCCCTTCCCCAACCTCTCCACCCTGCTTATTATCTTCGTCTAGCCTCTCTTCACTTGACATTCTTGGAAATAGTTATTTGTCCGCCCTCCTCCCTTGTCAGCACCATTAGGGTGAAGATTTTGTCCATACATGCTGTTCATCACTGTTTCCTAGAGATCCAAGTTCAGTTCCTGGAACATAGTGAGAGCTCTGTAAGTATTTACCAATGGATTCGTTACACAGCTCAAGCTGGAAGGCAAGAGGGTATCTGTAGGAAAGGTTCTCTTACTCATGCACATTGTCTTCTGCCAGGGGCATCTCCGGCATCTCACTGTTCAAAAGCAGGTTATGGAACCACTTACAGAGCAGCATTGGTCAGAGAGGAAGTCAGCTGCCACCACTGGTTTACAGCAACCATGATTCCTTCCGTGGGATGATGGAGGATCTATTTACCTGATGCCTGACAAAGCTGAGTTCTACAAGCCGAGAGCTACAGGGGCAAAGGAGATGGGTGTTCTTAAGTACGAAAAAGAATCTGTCACAAGACCTGTTAGTCGTATGCTCTGCCGTGAGACACAACACCTGTGTCCTTAGCAGCACGCAGTACAGAGGGGAGGCAGCCAGGAAAGCCTAAGATACTCGTCCGCAGCTGCATGTCCCACGAGACGTGCGGCTGCAGCTCTCTCTCAGGTTACCTGGGTCCAGTTTCAGCCCTTCCAAGCTTTGCACGTCAGTTAGCTTGTGTCTTTGAATGTCAACTTCCTCATCTTATAAAAGAGGGTGTTTTTAGCCATTCAAGATAAGACAGGGACTTCGCATCAGAAAGGACTAAGATATACTTGGTGAATCTTAGTATCACTCAAGGATTGTGATGTATGAACGTAGAGTTTTCTCAGGCAATGCTTTGTTTTTTCAAATGGAGAAACTACCCCTGCACTTGAACTACTTGTCTTTCTTGAAAGTCGATGAAATATATAAAGATACAGAATTCCTGGACTTGGTAGCTGGATGTTTTACATCAAATTCTAACTCTAGTTAGATGGCTTTGGTAAAATCACTTCAATTCCCTGAACCTGAGTGGTCTTGTCCATAACGTGATTATATTTGTTGATTTCATGCGGTTGCTGTGATTGCCAAGTAAGAAATAAGTGTATGTATATAATACGGCATAAAATAAGGGAGAGAGTAATAATGACAATGCTGAAATCAGTCTCCAGTGCCCTTGATGTTACAACCTTTGGAGGAGAGAAAGGACTGGCAAACCTCTAGTTCTTCTTCCCCACTTGCATGTTGTGTGTGAGGCATCAACTCTGAGCAAATGTCACCCTTTATAGAAACAGGGCCGTGCGACTTCCCTTCTGGCGATTCCATTCCTCTCATTAGGAGGAGGAGGAGGAGAAGCCTCCCTCCAGATTCTGGGTGTGCTCCAAGTTGGAGAGGAAGAAACCAGACACCAGGGTAGAATCATGAGCTGAAAGCCTGCAGCTTCCCTAAATAAGCTGGATTCCTCACCCAGCAGACACAGATCCATATTGGGCCCTGTGTGTGGGCATCAGGCTGCAGGCCTCCTTATCTGCCTTCCTCAGCTCCTGGCACAGACTCAGCACAAGCCCCAGCTCTGTTTTAAATCGCAATGGAAGTTTGCTTGGCTCATTCCAGGGAGTATCAACAAATTCATATCCCAAAATGTTTAATGAACATTTTTATGTGAGGCACCATTCTAAATTCTGGGGAGATGGCTGTGAATAAGACAAAGTCAGTATTTTCACGAAGCTTATAGGGGAATACATTTTACAACAATTAAACTAATGAAGTAGCTTCAGCTACATGTAAGTGATATGAAGAAAATGAAATATAGTACCGTGAGAGAGGGAACAGAGACAGGAAGGCAGTTTCTAAGAAGGCACGTTTGAACAGAGATGAGAAACAATATGGTATAGGCTGTATGATTGTTCTTCCAAAGGCAGGCAACCCCCCATTGTGCACAATAAGGCAGGGCCATAAAAGTGACCAAAGCAATCTTAACAATGGGAAAAATTATGACCATTCCTTGACCTTTGTCAATGTTTGTCAAAACATCACTCTGTCATTTACAGATCTATAGAGAAAGGAAGAAATAATAAAACTAATACAATAGTCCTAGTTGCTTTCCTCTATATTCCTTCTCTGTAATGGGATTATGTTCCCGTCTCATTGGCATTACATTCGCTAAGGATGTTAGAATATGAGTAGAAGTGACAATATAATTTCTGAGCTAGTTTTAAGAGCTGGCCCTTGGTTCACCACATCTTTCTGTCCCAGTGGGACTGTTTCATGCACTGGCAAAGTCATGAGGATGTGAGAGCTACAGACAATGCATAGTGCTCTTCTACGGTGAATCAGAAACATACCTTGGGGCTGATGCTGTGGCATAGTGAGTAAAGCCACTGCCTGCAGTGCCGGCATCCCATATGGATGCCGGTTCAAGTCCCGGCTGTTCCACTTCAGATCCAGCTATGTGGATATTTTCCATCCTTTTACTGTCATGGCCTGGGAAAGCAGTAGAAGATGGTCCAAGTCCTTGGGCCCCTGCACCTGCATGGGAAGACCTGGAGGAAGCTCCTGGCTTTGGATCAGCGCAGCTCTGGCCATTGCAGCCAACTGGGGAGGGAACCAGCAGATGGAAGACCTCTCTTTCTCTCTGCCTCTCCTTCTTTCTCTGTGTAACTCTGACTTTCAAATAAATAAATCTTAAAAAAATATATTTATTTTTCCAAGTCAGTGGGTCTTAAACTTCAGTGTGCATCAGAAACACCAGAGGGCCTAGTGATTTATGCATATGCAAGGATCCCATCTCTAGAGTTTCTCATTCAGTAGGTCTGGGGTAGAGACCACAGGTTCCCCAGTGACATGGATGGTGCTGGTCTAGGGACTTGATTCTGAGAATCCTTGTTCTGAGCCACCAAGAGGTGGATGTTCATTTGTTACTGTAGCATCACTTAGCTTCCCTAAGGGGCAATGAGCCAGTTATGCACAAAGGAAAAGAATAAGTCAGACAGAAGGAACGTTGGGGTTCTCAAAGCACATGGGTTTAAGTTAAAATCCTGACTGCTTGTCACATGTCAGGCAGGTGCCACAATCCATGAAGATGAGTGAGAGATTCTGCCCTCAGGAAGCTGCCACCTTTGGAATGTTTACCACGATTCCAAGACGGCTCCCTAATTACCAGCGCCACCCAATGAAGCAAAACGTGATTGCTCTAAGTGACTTTGCTCTCAGTCGGGATGAGTTGATTTAGTATTTCTTCCAGAGATAGAAAATTTGGTGAAAATTTTCCTAGCCAACGTCTGATCCATAACTGCAGAAAATGTCAACCCAAGGTTCTATTGGGTGGACATTGATAGGTTAGCACGTGTGATGGGGGGCAAGAAAACATAGGCTTCAGAAGAATACAAAGTAACTGCTCAAAGAAAATGGAACATGTGGGCTAGAGACTGTGCTGGGATCTTTCCAGACCCTGGTTCTAAGATTTCCTAAGGCACAGCTGTTTTCCTTCCCTGGATGGCTGACAAGAGACATAATACGTGATGTCACATATTTTTATAACGAAGTTTCCCAACCCCTCTCTCATATTGTTTTTTACTTTAGCAATCTCCAATGGACATGCGTAATTTCCATGCAAAGAGGCATAAGAATGGAGTTTTTAAACAAACAAATGCGGTCCGTTGTGCTAAGAGCAATGATATTGGTCTATTGAATGTACTGTGAATGATGTTGATGGGTTCGCTCATCCTAACGACTCTGACAAGCACATTGTCCTGATGCGCTAAGATTCCAAGATAGATGTAATTACATGTTTTTTTGGCAGCCTTTAAATATGTAATAACTCACTGAGATACCATTCTCAACCAAACAGACCCTGCTTTTATACAACATACCCCATGTGGAATTACAGGAAAGGAGGTGTTTTGTTTATACTCAGAGCCGGGGAGGGGAATCACTGGAAAGGAAGAGACTTTATGTTGAGGTTTTACCAGGGTTTGTCCATCCTCGGGCCCAAGGCCACCTCCAGGCCTTGGAAGGCCCCGCTCTGCTCAGTTCCAGGAAGCAACTCCGGTCCTGCCTTTTGCAACAAAGACCATGAATCCTCAGCTTGAGCACGGATATGTGACATTACCAGTGGCTGGAACTGTGTGTTCTTGTTTCAGACTGCTCTAGGCACACACTACAAGTAGGAATAGGGGGCCTAAGTATCCCCCGGGTGCATGCATTCACCCACTTATTCATCCACCCATCTGTCCATCCGTCCGTCCATCCGTCCATCCACACACTGACTTCATTAAAATGGAACTGCAATCACTCATCATGTCTTAAGACTTCATGATGTCAATACACAGAAACCATAAATTTTCCAGATAAAATATGATTCCTCCTTTCAGAAACATCAGTCTCTGTGGTAGTTAGGAACATGAACTTTGAGGCCAGCGCTGTGGCTTAGCAGATGCAGCCGCCGCCTGCAGCTGCTGCATCCCATATGGGCACCGGGTCAAGTCCCGGCTTTTCCACTCTGATCCAACTCTCTGCTGTGGCCTGGGAAAGCAGTTGAAGATGGCCCAAGTCCTTGTACCCCTGCGCCTGCATAGAAGACCCGGAGGAAGCACCTGGCTCCTGGTTTCGGATTGGTGCAGCTTTGGCCATTGCGGCCATCTAGGGAGTGAACAGCGGATGGAAGACCTCGCTCTCTCCTTCTCTATGTAGCTCTGACTTTCAAATAAATAAATATAATCTTTGGAAAGAAAAAAAAATGAACTTTGAGTTTTCATTGTCTTTAAAATGATGACTTGTCTATTATAAACTGTTTAAATAGTCATTGATAATGGACATAAATAAGACACTAAGAGCAGCCCAGTATTGTGATAAGTATTTGTTAGGTAGATATTTCCCATCCTTTCACTGCTTTTTGATTTGAATTTTTAAAATTTATTTACATAGAGAACAGATTCCATGTATTCATATATACAACTTTAAGCACATAATGTTTACCCCCACTTCCCTCCCTTCTTTTTTTCCTTTTAATGTTTACGGGAACATGCTTTCAATTTATTTATAATCACAGGCTTAATCCTCCACCAAATAAAGAATTCAACAAGTAGACAGTACAAAGACCACAGTTCCGCAGGAGTACAGACAATGATCAAATCTCAAGATGTCAATTTTACTTCTGTATGTTACATTTTCCCATCCTTTTACTTTCAACCTATTTGTGTCTTTGTATCCAAGTGGCTTCTTGTAAATAACACATGTTCAGGTCTTGCGTTTTTATCTAGTGCGACTACCTCTGGAGTGTTGTACCATTGTGATTTAATCTAGTTACCAAGATGTGTGGGATTTAAAAAACCATATTGTGCACTTGTTTCCTTGTTTCCTCTTTCCTGCTTCCTTTTGAATTGAGTATATTTAATATTTCATTTTTCTACACTACTGGCTTACTTTAAAAAGCTTTTGTTCATTTTATTAGTATTTGCTGTCAGGTTTACAACATACAACTTTAGTTCATCGCTGTATACCTTTCAACAAAATCATCCCGCTCCGTGAACAGGATAAGAATTGTATTGTGCTGTGCTTCCTTCTCCTCCTCCTCATTCTTTGGGCGTTGATTATCGTATAATTTTCTTCTGCATGTGTTATAAGCTCCGTTATAAATTGTTATTATCTGGGGTAGGTGTTTGGCTCCGCAGTTCAGACGCTGTTTGGGACGCCTGCCTGCCACATGGCAGTGCATGGGCCCCAGGCCCAGCTCTGCTCCCAATCCCGAATTTGTTCCAATGTGCGTCCTGGGAGGTAGCAGTGAGGGATCAAGTATTTGGGTCCTGTCTCAACTGGTAAGGAACCATGTTTGTTTGTTTTTTCATACTATTTGTTAAACTCCTTACATAGTGTAGGGTTAATCTTATAAGTATAAAGTAATCTTATAAGTATAAAGTAAACTGAAAATTACAAGTGGGAATCGGAGAGGGAGGAGGAAGAAGGGTGGGAGAGTGGACAGGAGGGACGGTTGGGTGGGAAGTATCTCTCTGTTCTTGACTCTGTATATATTAAGTACATGAATTTATATAACTTAAATAAACTAAAAGTTGGTAGATAAAAGTAGTTGGGTCTCTACCCCTACCCCTCATGTAGGGGACCTGGATTGAGTTCCCAACTCCTAGCTTCAGCCCCAACTCAGGGCTGTTGTGGGCATCTGGGGAGTGAACTACAGGATGGATGTTCTCTGTCTCTGTCTCTCTTTAGCTCTCCCTGTCTCTCCACCTTTCAAATAAATAAGTTTTTAAAATTTACTAAGACATTTTAACATCTTTGCTTTAAATACTCAATTAACTTTTAAAATGATTATAAATGAGAAAAAGCATTTTGTATGTATAACATTTACTACATCTGGTAGCATTTCTTTCTTTCTATCAATTGAGATTTCTCTCTGATAACATTGTCCCTATGTCTAAAACACTTAAAGATTCTTGTATTGCTTGATTGTTTTTGATAAATTACTCTAGATTTTGATTTCCCACAAAGTGTTTCTGGGGCATGGTATTAGTTTTTGAAAAATATTTTCACCCTATAAACAATGCTTCCTGTTCATTCTTCAAATGTACAACCTCAGTGTCTTCGGGTTTGCACGCATTTTCACAAGAAGTCAGCTACCATTGTAGCTGTCCTTCACATGATGTATGCCAATTCTCACACTCTTGCTACTTTCCTTTTCTCTGTGTCTCTGGTTTTCATAAAATTAACCATAGCATTTTATATGATTTTATCCATGTTTTCTCTATTCATAATTTACTGAAATTTTTGGTTCTCTGGATATATAGCTTTCATCAGAATTAACCATTATATCTTCAAATGTTTCTGTTGTTTCCTTCCTCCTTCTGAAATTCTAAAACACACAGAGAGTTTTACATTGACTCCTGAGACAGACAGTGTGTCCTTTCAGCCTGTTATAAAAGATCGGAGTCCCATCAGCTCTGTGTTCCCAAGCTGTGATGCAAATCGTCATGGAACCCTCGCTGCTGCCCCTGTGGGAAGCAAACTTGAAGCTCACGCTGCCCTCTGTGGCGGAGCTAATCAAGTTGCTTTATGTTTGACGCAGAAGTTGCACGTCATCTGCCAGCATCCAGGAAACTGTAGCAGTACCATGAAATCCCAGACATGTCACAGCTGTCAACAATTGACTCCACATCCTCTCTTAAACCACAGCATCTAAGCCAATCCTGACGTTTAACACAGCTGACAGAAACACTCAGCGAGAGACTTGAGGTCTCCTTCTGGCCAATCAAATAGAACAGGATGCTTATACTGTGATGCTTCTGCACAAAGTTTTCTGTTTTCTAAGAAGGATGAGGAAGAGGAGAAGGAGGAGGAGGAAGAAAAATAAGAGGAGGAGGAGGAGGAGGAGGAGGAGGAGGAGGAAGGCAGAGCTGCCAGAATGCGATACAAAAGACATCAGCCTTATTTTTCTCCTACCGTTTTGGATGAGTAGTGAATCATAATCAACTCAAAGGTCAGCCAAAAGATGCCAAAGATGAGGGAGCAGAAATATGGAAAAAGCCTGGATCCTAGAGAATATGGCTCAGTTGCACAATCAACTAAACCTTGAAGCTCCCTGCATTGGGATTTTGCTTTGTTTGAGATAAATATTCTTATTGTTTTCACAGTTTGAATCAGAGTTTCAGTTTTTAAAAACCATTATATTCCTTCAGAAACACAGAGAGAGAGAGAGAGAGAGTCAGAGAGAGAGAGAGAGAGAGAGAGAATTCATGAGACAAACAGAAGAAGAGACATTAGTTTCTGGGGGAGTTAGAAGAGTTCATCCATGCCCATAGCATCTCACAGTCCCTGTGTTTATGCTTATTTTGGACTTACTGGATTGTGATTGCGATTGGTGCCTTGTCAGAGTGGCAAAAGGGCCTGAGGGAAATAGGCAAATTGGAGAGTGAAAAAACCTTCATCTCACATCAGATAGAGCACATTGCCCATTTCAGCCCTCTAGGAGATGCATGGGAGTGGCTGGCCAAGACCTCTGCGGGACAGGAGACCAGGGTCACCCATGCTTTAGTGCATCCTGCTTTGACCCCTTCTACTGTGTAACTCCTCCTCAGCCTGTCTGCTCCCCCCACTCATCACCTTCTCATCCCTCTACCACCTCTCATTCATCACCTTCCCCAATCCTGGCGGCCCCTGTTCTCCTAGGGCCAGCTCTGGATGCAATTACCTCTGTGGCATTTTAGGGAATAGGATGTCTCACTCTCAGTGTCTATGGTTGTCACAGTGCTTGGAGGGTTCTACGTTCTTTTTAATTGATGGGTGGATAGATGGATGGTTGCACAAAGGAAATAATATAGTTCTTAAATTTTTGAGTTTTAGAATAAGGCAGAATAAGTTTAGAATCCCAGCTCTAAGACTTACCACCTCGATAAGCACAAGCAAATGATCAAGTTTCTCCACACAACAGTAAATACTACCTACATCGTGGAGTACAATATTCATTAACTGCTTGTTCTCCAGAGATCATTATAGATCATTATAGGAGTTAGTTTATTGGGTAGCATAGCATCTCCCCCACTTCAAGGATTTTTTATAATAATGGAAGAGGAGGAGGTAGGTGCTGACATAGGGATGGAGGAGGAAAAGTGTAAAAGATCATGTAGAATTCAAAAATGTTTTAATAGTTCTTGGCATTCTAAGACTGACACCGAGCTATGTGGATGAAGCAGCCAGCTTCAGGGGTCTCCACGTATATCCAGGAGTAATTTAGGCAACAGCAAAAGAGAAATGCGTATGCTCTGCTTTGTTCTGTAGCCTTGAGAAAGTGAGTTTGGCAGTGGCTTGATTCCCCTGTGTGGATGTTCTCACTTAGGAAGCCATGACAAAGCAGTTAACCCTAAAGGCTCTGACTCTGAATGACTTATGTAATCTCTCTCCCCATGGGGTGAGCAGACAGAAGCCACTGCTGCGGGAGTCTGGTGTTCACACAGAAAACAGAAACCATACTTGGCACTTCAAAAAGAAGAGATACATTCAAGGAACTAACTGCCAAACTGTTGCCAGGCTGGGGATGGTGCGATGAGATGGAGATGAGGAACTGTAGGGGCCAGCGGCCACAGGTAGGGCAGAGATGCAAGAGAGAGAGAGAGATGAGGTTATCTGCTGAGACCAGCACTGCCGGGATGCCACCGGGGAGACCATCCTGGTCAGTGCCAGAACCAGGGGGCAGGGCACTGCAGAAGGCACTGAAGAGGGGCTGCCCAATGGAGCCCCAAGGGGGAGGAGGACTGCAGCTCTTCCCAGAGACACTTCCAAAAGCAGGAAAGGGGGGGCAAACGCAAGGCGTTTCTCTGATGGTGCTTCACTGTTGGCAAAACCCAACAAGCAGCCAGATGGCAGGAAGTTTGGGACGTGTAATGCACACGGTCTCCCAGCTTTGATGTTACAGGGGTTTGACTTCTACTGGAGAAAGGAGAACAAGCCGGGAGGGAGCAGATGATGATGATGATGATGAAGATGAAGATGACAAAGAATACAAAAATCAAGGTGAACAGGCAACAGCAACAGCACCAAATAGGATTTGTAGCTAGGAATTGTTTAAGCAGTTGGCATGAGAGAGAGAGGGAGAGAGGGAGAGAGGGAGGGAGGGAGAGAGGGAGAGAGGGAGAGAGGGAGGGAGGGAGAGACACAGAGAGAGAGAGAGAGAGAGAGAGAGAGAAACCAGGGGGAAAGAACATGAAGGTGGAAGCCGCACTGCCATGAGATTGAGTTTTCCCATCTCTGAGAAACTTTGTGTTTCCCTCCCTCTCTCTCACATATGCTCACTACATGCACAAAAGAGGAAGAGAACGTAACAAGCATTTGAGATAACAGCTTGGGGCTAGGCATTGTGCTGAGAGATTTCCACCACGTCCCCCCTATTCAATTTTCTCAATAGTCTCCCGTTAAACAGGGAAACTGGCAAGAGAGGTTAAATAAGCAGCCAGCGAACAGCTCACAGATGGGAAAATTTAGCTCTGACTCTCTCCAAAGCTTCTGCTTCCACAAGGTAAGTGAAAAGAGCAAAATCTGCTTTCGCCCAGGGAGCCAGAACGCCGCTCCCAGCTACTGGGGTCAAGAGGTGTCCTGGGAGCTGGGTGCCTCTTTTCAGGAAGAATGTTCTGAAAGAACTGGGAGCACCTGGCTTAGGGCAAGCTACTCTGGCCCTGAGGGATATGCTTTGAGAAAGAAGCCCTGCAGCTGACAATGAAAGCAATTTCCCTCCCCCAATGGAGCCTAAATAGCATATCTTGAAAGCCTGTCAAGCATAAAATAGTTTCAAGGAAAAAAAGAAATATTAAAAATAGTGCCACAACCCACAACTCTTGCCACCGCCAGGAGCCAGGAGTTTTTCCTCCAAGTCTCCCATGTGGGTGCAGGGGCCCAAGGACTTGGGTCATCTGCCACTTTTCCCAGGTGCATTAGCTTGGAGCTAGATTGGAAGTGGAGCAGCTGGGACTCGAACGGGTGCCCAAATGGGATGCTGGCACTGCAGGCAGTGGCTTAATCTGCTATGCCATACACTGGCCACCTTGTGTCCTTTCTTAAGAAATGCTTTTGATAAAGGAGGAGGGTCTAAAGCCCCAGGACCAGGCTCAAGGCAGGATGGCAAAGGGGCCACTGCATTCTCTGTTACTAATTTCCGCCACTCCTGGGCAAATCACAGCACACCCAGTGGCTTCAAACTGCACTTATTTCTTATCACACACATCTGGAGTCCAGGCACAGCATAGAGTCCTCTAGGCAGGATCTCAGAAGGCTTTGATCAAGATGCTGGCCAGGGCTGGGCTCTCTCCTGAGGCTAAAGGTTCTCCTTGAACCTCAAGTGATGTCACCAGCATTCAGGTGACTATAATGGCAGGATCTTGTAGTGGCTTGCTTCTTCAAGCCAGAGCCAGAGAGGGAGAGGGCACACATGTGTGCGTGTGCGTGTGCGTGTGTGTGTGTGTGTATCTCAAGGATGTACACTAGCAGAGTCAGTCTTACTTAATGGGAGGTGATCGTGGGAGTGATGTGCCATCACCATAGCTGTTGGTTGGAAGCAAGTGACAGAGGGGACCATCAAGGGCATGAGTACCCAAGGTGGGGATTACAGTGGCCGCGCCCCGCCCCGCCCCGGTCTGTCTGCTGGAATCACGGAGTTGCGACAAGAAACTGATAAAAAGCACGCCTCCTCCCTTACTTTCTCACTCCCTGTCTTGTATTTTTGCACCCACTCATTTCTCACCTCCCTACCACCACCTCTGCAGAGCGCACAGCAGCTGCCCCCATCTCTCAGGGATCCACTTGCTGGGAAACCACAACCACAAGTCATTGCTGCTCAGGGCTCTGTGGGCAGCATCAGACACAGATCCAGGGCCCCTGCTCCAGGGCTGTGTGGGAATGGACAGGAGGGGATTAGCAGGCAATGAAAAGAGGCATGACTGCGGTTAAACCTTCTCCCCTGCTAATCTCCTATTGACCGAGAAACATCACAAGGCTGCGCCTGGGAGGAATGAACAGTAATCCTTTTCCAACTCCTCGGTGGCTTTGCTCTCCTACCCCCTCCTGTGCTGGACCGTCTATGTAGGATACGGCAGACAGAGAGGATCCCGGGTAATCAATTATGAGACTAAGGCACCACCATTGACCATGCCAGAGCCCCGGTCCCATCAACACATTCTCAAGTGAAACACACACAAAAAATGAGATGCTGAGATCTGCAGTGTCACACATCCATTAAATGAGGAAGAAAACACAGAAACAGCGGAGGTTTTACCTAAAGAGGAAAGGAGAAAAGAGAAAACAAAAGAAAAATGAATGGCAGAGAGGAAAGAGGTGAGAAAAAGGAACTAAGTTTTCTTTGGAATGTACTTCTGGAAACTGGGCCAGACAAGGCCCAGGCAACCTGCTCACTTGACATGCTGAATGACAAGATTGGAGGTGGGAAGAAGACAGCAAGAGCCAATGGCCCAACATCCGGGTTCTGCCGAGGAGGCTGAAGTCTGGCCCTTGCCTCTCAAGTCCACACTGCCCAGCACACAAGCAAGTTACAGAGCAGATACTCTGGGAACACTGTATTGCAGATGATCAAATGCTCTATGCCTCATTGCCCTCCAAAGCTGTGGTTGCCCCATTTTCATCCATGTATCTATCTATTCACTCACTTTTTTGATATTTATGGAATGTCACCTACTTGGGGTCAATCACTATGATAGCAAATGATGCCCTAGCAATGCGTCAGATGGCATCACTTTCCTCAAAGACTCCTGCTTCCTGGGCAGAAATTCATAAAGCCTAAAGGCAGTCAAAGAAATAAGTACCGAATTGGAAGCCACATAAGAAGCACTTAACCCCAGTCTTATGGGTTGTGGAAAACACTCTGGAGTGGCCGGCGCCGCGGCTCACTAGGCTAATCCTCCGCCTTGCGGCGCCGGCACACCAGGTTCTAGTCCCAGTCGGGGCGCCAGATTCTGTCCCGGTTGCCCCTCTTCCAGGCCAGCTCTCTGCTGTGGCCTGGGAGTGCAGTGGAGGATGGCCCAAGTCCTTGGGCCCTGCACCCCATGGGAGACCAGGAGAAGCACCTGGCTCCTGCCATCGGATCAGCGCAGTGTGCCGGCCGAGGTGACCATTGGAGGGTGAACCAACGGCAAAGGAAGACCTTTCTCTTTGTCTCTCTCACTGTCCACTCTGCCTGTCAAAAAAATAAATAAATAAAATAAAATAAACTGGAGCAAGTTACATCTAAATTATGGCCTACTTGGCTCAAGTACTTGGGTCCTTGTCGCCTGAATGGGAGATCCAGGAGTTGTTTCAGGTTCCTAGCTTCAGCCTGGCCCAACCCTGGTTTTTGTGAGCATTTGGGGAATGAACCTTCCCTCCCTCCCTCCCTCTCTCTCTCACTGTCAAAAAATATAAACACATAAATTTTACAAAGTAAGTTATAATCTATCAGATGATGCAAAGGACTTGGGCCAAGGGTATTCCATGTAAAGGGAAGCGTGTGATTAAAGCCCCAAGTGTCGGAGTAGCACACCGTAGGAGACAGTTGGTTCAGAAAGACAACAGTAAGAACAAAATGCAAGATGCCAAGTACTGGAAGTCCAGGGCTCAGAGCTATAAGCCTAGAGGGTAAGCAGGATCAGATTGCTATTGGTATTTTGTCCTGATGATGATGGTGATAAAATCCTGGAGGGCTTTAGGCAGGAAAAACGGAACAATCAGATTTGTGTTCACCCCCAGCATGAAGAATACATTAAAGTAGCTAAAACCGAAGGCAGCAGGATTAGCGAGAGGCTGAGATGGCATCCACGTGGAGGATGAAGGTGACTTGAATGTGGCTGGCAGTGGAAGTGACGGAAACAGGTGAAGCGATTGTTTGGGGGGAGGAGGGAACTGAAGGAACTTAATGATTGCTTGGGTATAGCAGAAGACTTAGGACTGATGTCTACATTGTCTAACTTGGTGGATGGGGGTAGAAGGAGTAAGATGGAGTCTGAAGCGAGTTCAAATATGGAGGAGTTGAATTATCTAAGGAACATCAAAGTGGAGCTGTCCAGTAGTTTCAGGAAAAAAGTCTGGACTAGAGTCCTTAGGAACCAGCAGCATGTGGGTGATGAGGGCCATGGGCTCCAATGAAGTTGTGTAGGAGACTCGGGCCCTAGAGCTATGTTCTGGTCATTCCTCCTCCTTCAGGGTCAGGTTCTTGACTTCCAACTCACATCAGATTCTGTAGGGGCCTAAGCTCCACTCAAATGGACCTACCTTGCAGTGGCTTTTGAGGTGGGGAATAGCTGAAAGCTTCCTTAGCATCAAGTTTGGGCAACAGAAAAACTCTCTGCTATTTCCATTGTGATTCCCAGAGCCAGAAACGTGTATTTGGAAAATTGGCTATTTTTATACTGCCTATATTTGCTGCAATTACTGCTTTCAGTTTCCCCTAGTGTTTAGTAAAAACCTTTCTGAAAATGCCAACCTCTCTCAGCTATATTAAAGGGACAGAGATAAAGGGAGCTTTGTCAAGCTTGGGCCCAACTGTGCCAAGGGTTGCTGTGGCCTTGGGGGCTTGGCATGGTGTCACAAGAGGAACCAGCCAGAAAGAGACCCAAATGGATAATAAAACCCTAGGAATGGGGTTGGGGGCCCTTTAATGCCTGCCCCTTTCTACCTGAAGGTGGACTTCCAACTGGGTTCTCTCTTCTCACTCACTGCTCTCCTTTAATAAGGAACAATGGGGTGTTCTGGAAAGAAAAAGGGCAATGGAATTGGCTGGAAAAGAATTTAAGAGAGAGAAGGGGAGGAAGGGAGAGAAGAAGGAAGAATGGAATATCATTATATTCTTAGAATTGTATCTAAAACTTTGAAAAACTAAAGTTTTTTTTAATTAAAAAAGAAAATTATGAATTTTAAACATAATGCTGCCATAGAGCAGATTAAGAGACCTTGGGCAAGTTACCCACCTGTTCAGAGTCTCCATTTTCTCACACACAAATGGAAATAATGATAAGCAACCTTGCAGCATTGTAAGAATGTCTGTAAAACTCAAGGCACAGAGCAGTCATTCAGGAATTGCTGCCTGGAGTCCCTTTGGGCAGCCTTAAGCAGTGAATATGGCTGAGCATTGGGATTCAGAGATTAAAAATGAGTGCAAAGGCTCAGAATCAAATGGACTGAAATGTGGATTGACATCAGGATTGAAGCCAGGCAATGGGATCCAACCCAACAATTGGTCGGAGAGCTGCAGGAATCAGAAAGATGAAACAAAGAGTAAGTTAGAGTCCTCAGCCTTTTGAAGATGCTAACCTGAGGCCATGTCTTGCCCCAGCTTGTGGCTTCTTGTACTTTTCTTACTAAGACAGAGATCTACTTCTGGACTCAATGTCCCTGCAATATGAGGCTGACCCAGCAGCCAGAGGGAGCAGGGAGCTGTAACGTAAGTGGGGATTCTGTTGCTTATAGTGATGTGCTAAAGAGCTCAGTTCAACCTCAACCTAAGCCCTTCCTACCTGCTGGTGACTCTGGGTCCGTCCACAAGATTTATACCAGCGTTTTCCATCTATGCTTCCCCTCACTCCCTAAGAAATCCAGCAGATAAGTTACAGCTGCATCCCCCTCTAAGCACCTTTCAGAGTCTGGGTGGGTGACCAGAGAGAGAGCAATTTGTGGCCCCCAGCCCAGTCCCTCCCCCTTGCCAGTTGCCTGTTCCTCTTCCCACCTCCCACAGGCGGAGGTGGATGGGTTACAGTCACTTCCTAGGTATTACAGCTAGAGAGATGACAATTTGGCTAGAAGGTAGGCATGTCTGGTATAGATTAACCTGCTGTTGTAGCCATTTATAATGCCAGAGCTGAAAGGGTCATTGCAGCTGCAAAATACAAGGGTGCACCCTCAGCTGCCATCACCTCAATCCATGATCCTCTGTTCCTGGGTCAGAACCACACATTCCCTGAGAACTGCACCAGCCAGCAAAGACCCAGTACTGTCAAGAGAGAATGAAATTCAAGACTTGTAGTCAACAGAGAGAGGTGAAAAGTCTTCTCCCTTCTCCTCCATCTCAGCAAGGATCCAAGCAGCCACAAGAGCTGTCCACTAACATAACCATCAGCTCCAGATCAAAGTGGACTACAAAGAAGTGTAGCACCAAGAGGGGTGGGGGCAGCTGCAGCCCCAAATCCATTGTGAGCCCCCAAATGAAATAAACTCTTCAATCTGCTGCACTTCAAGACTTTGTAGCGAGTGTGCCAATAAGCCAGCATGAGTCAGACTTTCCATATCTTGAACCATCAGAGCTTCTTCGTGATGAACTAAAAAATCTCTGGTCTTCTCCTCCCACTTGGATCAGGGTGGTGCAAACAAGAAAGTCCTTATTGCCATACTCCTTCCCGAAATCTATTTGGAATGCTGAGTGTACTTTGATCTTGGGAAAATTATTTAACCTCTTTGTGCCTCAGGTTCTGGAAAGCCAGATGAAAACAGACACACTGCATATATCTTGCTTGGTTCCAGCACACAAGTGCTTGATGGCCACTGGTGGCTGGTGTCATTAGAAGTAGTAGCAGGAAGGGGAGTATTGGTGTTGGCATTTATGATAGAAAATTTCACCGGTGATTTGATGAGGTGCTCAGTATATGCATTATGTCTGGGCATGTCTGTGAGGTGTCTCTGGATGAGAATAGCAATTAAATTGATAGACTGAGAAGAAACAGGCTCCCCAGTGTGCATGGGCACAATATAATCCATTGGAAGAACACACAGAATAGGAGGAGGAGGAAGGAAGGGCAGCTCCCCTCTTTCTTTCGCACTGCTTGAGCTGGGACACCTCACCCATGTTCTGCAGCACTCGGGCTGAGATGTACACATTCAGCTCCTCGGAGACCCAGACCTCTGGACCCAGACTAAATTATATGATGCACCTTCCTGGTCTCTAGCAGACAGCCAGCAAACTGTGTAGCTGCTTAGCTTCCATAATCACATGACACACTTCTTCATACCCCTCTCTCCATAATATCAATACATATTCAATATGGACTATGCATTAAACATAGCAAGTGTATTGTATATATTATAGAGACAGCATTGAGTATATACATTCAATATAGTGACCATATATAGAATATGCATTATATTGAATATATATACAATGCTCTGTATCTATATGTAATATTTACTATATTGATTATATATTCAATTTTATATATAGAATATATACTTATTATATTGAATATATATAATGAATAGATACATATATTCAATCCTCTTTCTTTTTGAAGATGCTAACCTGCAGCCATGTTTTGCCCCAGCTTGTGGCTTCTTGTACTTTTCTTACTAAGACAGAGATCTACTTCTGGACTCAATGTCCCTGAAATATGAGGCTGACCCGGCAGCCAGAGGGAGCAGGGAGCTGTAACATAAGTGGGGATTCTGTTGCTTATAGTGATGTGCTAAAGAGCTCAGTTCAACCTCAACCTAAGCCCTTCCTACCTGCTGGTGACTCTGGGTCTGTCCACAATCCTCTGTGCCCATGGGTTCTGCATGTATGAATTCAACTACCTACAAATAAAAGTATTCAAGGAAAAACACTGATGTGTATTGAACACATACAGACTTTTTTTTCCTTGTTATTAACCCCTAAAAAAGACAGCATGATAACTACAGAGCATGTACATTGCATTGAGTTTGGTCAGTACTCTAGAGATGATTTAAAGTACACAGGAGGATTGTGTAAGTTGCTTGCAAATACTGCACCTATTATATAAGGGACTTGATCATATATAGATCTGGGCATCCAAAGAGGTCCTACAGCAAACCCCAGTGGATACCGAGGGAAAATTCTATACTTACTGGTTCTATTTCTCTGGAGAATCCTGTCTAGTCAAGTATTATTGCCCCATCTCTAATTCTGGGGTGGTTTTTTGAAATCCACATTGCTCCTCCCACCATACAGCCAGGCCCCACCCCATCTTCATCCTCTACTGATTCATTCCCTTCCTTGCTCTGCAGCCTGGGTAAAGTCACTGGATGAGATAGGCTAACTTTGTAACTGTTCTCCCATAAGTACAGGGTCCAAGAGAGCCCTGGAGAGGAGACCTAACCAGACATCAATCAAAAAGACAGTAATGTGATCTGAGTGACAAGAGAGGACAGCCACTCTGAATTGTCTTATCAGAGGAACTGGCAGCAAAAGGAGCAGGCAGGTCCAAACAAAGCCAAAATATTGCTACAGTGTTAGCTACATTGTTCGCCAACCCAGGCAAACCCAAGTCAAGCACCAGGACTGAAGATGAGGAGCAGGGTCAGAATTAGGATTCAAATAGCAGAACTGGAGCAGGGCAGGAGGAAACAAAGACTCTAGGGCGGTGGCTACTCCGCCATGTGAATTCTGATGGATGAGTTGCTTCCTCCACATGACACTGTTACCGTGGGAATGACATGCCCTCAGCTCCACCTTGCTTGTGTGGGTCACAGGAAAGGGGGAGCAGACATCATAGGTGCTTAGAATCAGAGTGAAAAATTCTATGGAAGATTCAGTGTCAGAAGGGCTCTATGGGAAATGCAATTATGTAACCCCACAAAAGCGAGGGGCAGTCATCTCCAACACTTCATTTATGCTACTGTCAACCTCAAATGCAACCCTGAACTTTCCACACAACAAGATAGTCACCAGCCTGCTTGGTACCTCTCCAGTCAGCTCCTTGCTCTGCAGCCACGCTAAGCCAGGTAGACAGAATGATCTTCAGGAAACCAAGAGTTATCACTTCCCTCTCTTGGTAACACAACCATCTCCAATATTCCAGTTGTCGCATCTGACTTTCTTCTTCCTGCTGCAGCAACCAGAGCCTCTCCCCTCACAGGACTGCCAAGGCTGTCGCAGAAACTAACTCATCACGTCTGCCTGCCATGGGGACCTGCGGGGTGTCGGAAACACCCGAGGGAAAGATCACCCGCCTGCGCCATTTCCCATCTGCAGCGGCACCGAGAGCTGATTAAGGAGCGGGATGCAAGGTGCTATGGACATGTACTGCTTTTGAAAGCCTTTAGGGCACCTGTGTAGGATGTTTTACACCTTCTCGATCACTTTCTCACATTCTCGTGTGTGAAGCAAGCCATGGGGACAGAGTATTTCCTTTCACATAGTTGGTTTTCATGTTTTAGAGAAATCCCTGAACTCTGATTCAGGAGCATCAGTTGAAGTAATGATTCTGCTACGAACCAGTGCATGAATCTGTGAAAAATCAGGTTTTCCAATTCTTAGTTTCCTTAGCTCCAAAATCAAGGCAATAAAGCCGACATTAAGGGGACTTGATCAGATGAACATAATTTTTTAAATGCATTATAAATTCTGAAGTACTATACATACCCATCCATTTAACGATTCTATTATGAAACCACAGCTCATGCTGGAATAGTCAAGCATCAAAGACGACAGAAAGAGCAGCAGGTGTCCTGGAGGCAGACTCTGTATTCCAGTCTCTGCTCGGCCTTTTCCTCACTCTGGGGGCCCAAGGAAAGTTACTTAACTTCCTTCTGGATCCATTATTTTATTTGTACAATAGTAAGCAAAGCTATTTGGGGCTTATTTTGAAGGCTGAGTCAGATATCGCAGGTAAAGCTCATAGCACAGAGGCTAGGACATCGTAAGTGTTCACTGAAGAGTTTGCACCACCATCGTCAGCTCCTAGTTTCCAGACCAGATTCCACAATTCCTGGTCCTGTGCCACAGAAGTCTCTTGTCAATTTGATGATTTTTACTCTGATCTCAAAAAGGTTTCGAGTCAGGGCCACTGGAGACAAGATAACTGAGCAAAGAAGGGGTTGACTTACCTGAAATCCCATGAAGAGTTAGGCAAAGAACACAGATTTCCACCCAAGTTCCTGGGCTCTAGGCCCAGTGTTCCTTCCACCATCCTGCAGCCTCATAGACTCCCAGATCTTAGAGCCCCAAAGACTGCCAGACACCATCTAGCTCGCCTCGCTGTATGTGATGAGAGGTGGTTATGATGTAGAGGAGGAAATGACATGGTGTGGTTCCCCAAGGACTGAACTACGACTCAGCCCTCTTTACCCCTAGTCCACGGTCCTCATCACCTACCTCCAAGCCTCCTCAGGAGCCTCACAATGGTTAACATGAGACATTTGCCATAAAGTAGTAACAGCTGATGTTAATTGAGTGCTTATTATGAGCTAGGCACCTTACATGAGGGGTTATTTCTCATGACAAAACACAGGTGGATCAAATGACAGCTTTAAAAGGATAAGGCTTGGGGGCTAGTGCTGTGGCGCAGTGGGTTAAGCTGCCACCTGCAGCACCAGTATCCTACACGAGTGCCAGTTCAAGTCCTGGCTGCTCCATTTCTGATCCAGCTCTCTGCTAATATCCTGAGAAAAGTGACAGAAAATGTCCCAAGTGCTGGGGCCCCTGGCATCCACATGGGAGACCTGGATGAAGCTCCTGGCTCCTGGCTTCAGTCTGGCTCAGCCATGGCCATTGTGGCCATCTGGGGAATGAACTTGTAGAAGCAAGAGATCTCTCTGTCCTTCCCTCTCTCTAAGTCTGACTTTCAAGTAAATAAATACATCTTTTTAAAACAAAAAAACATAGCTAGAAAATGTAAGTAGTAGTAATAAGCCCTTTAGAATATAAGTTATTTAAAGCAAGGGTTGTTTTGTTTCATGCTGTAACCTTAGTGTTTGGAACCATTCCTGGCACACAGTATTTGCACAATAAATATGGCTGAACATAAGAATGGAGGAACTATGATACCAGAAAGATGGCAGAGAAGTAACTAGTAGCCACCTTCTTTGTCTCAAAACAAAAACAGAAAGCACAACAAATAGACAATAATCCAAGAGTGAAATAGCCTTGGGAGACCACAAGGTTCAGTTAAACGTCTACAGCAATAGAGCAGAGCCAAAGGGGAGAGGGAGAGAGGGAGGGAGATAGAAGGGGGGGGGGGGGAAGAGAGCAAGAGCAAGATTAATTGATTGATTACTGGAGAGACCAGCAAACCTGGCGTGACTAGAGACCACCAGAATCAAAGAGGAGGGGCAGGAGCTATCAGTATTAGCAAATGTAAGTGGGACTCCATCTTCCAGGAGCCTGTTCTGCATAGGACACCACTGCCTTTCAACACTGAGATAACCCACAGTCATCCCTGCCATAGATCCTCCAGAAAGGGAGACAATGCTGTACCCCAGCACTACCAAGAAGAAGCTACTCGTGTGTCACCCCAGGACCAGGGCCACCAACCTTCTCCACCCCATATGTGTCCCAGACTCTGGAGCCACAGCTGTTCCACACACATCTGCATTCCAGACACAGATCTGTGGCTGCCTCAATCATGTCCACATCTCAGACACTAGAGCTACCACCACCATATGCCTGTAGGCAAACCCGAGGCCTAGAGAAGCAATCTCTGTACCTGTGCCCGTGCTCTGGAAACCAAAGCTAGTGTGTCCCTCACACTCCGGAGCTGTCATGGCTCTTTGTGCGACCACAGACTGGAGTTTGCAGAGTCAGACTCCCTACCCGCCCCATAGGCACCTTCGTCTTGCAGTTTCCCACGTGGGACTGCGGACACATGTACCCCAGTGCTACAGTCCCCCCACCTCGCCTGTGCTCCGTTCCATAAGGACCGCACAGCAGACCCCAGCGCCAACACCATCACGAGTGCATCTGCATGTTGTACCTGACATTGAGCACTGAGACTTTTTGGTTTTTTTTTTGGCCATATCTTCCCTGTTGGGAGAAAAACAGATCAGCAGGACTTAATCAGACTTTCCCACCAAAGACCCCAATAGCATTGCAGCTGCTGAGAACACAGTGTTGACCACTGGAGATACCTGCAATGTTTGCCTACACGGACCTCAGCTGCATCGATACATTTCTGCACACTCATGCAGCCAGAACCAATGCACTACATCAAACCAGTGCCTTAACAGCCCTGTAAGGGCAGGTCTTTCTAAGGCCAGCCTAGAAAAGTTAGAACAGAGAGATGCTATATCAAATACACATATATCAATATGTGCAAGGCAATAAGAAACACGAAAAACCAAGGAAACCTAACAGCAAAGGAACTCAATAATTTTCCAGTAAACAGCACCCAAAAAATAGATATCTATGAATTGCCTGACAAAGAATTCAGTTGTTTTAAGGAATCTCAGCAAGCTGAAAAAGAACAAAGATTCAATTCAACAAAATCAGGAAAACGATACTCCCCTCCCCCCCCAAACTAAAAGTTTAGCAGAGAAATTGAAATTACAACAAAGAGCCAAACAGAAATTCTGGAATTGAAGGGCACAGCAAATGAAATGAAAAATGGAATAGACTATATCAACAGCAAAATTGAATGAGAGAAGAAAGAATCTGAATTCCAAGAAAGGTTTTTAAATATATACAGTCACAAGAACCAATACTGAAAGGAATGTTGGCCAGAATTAGTGGGAGACCATCAAGGGAGCTACCTTCCTAGGACAGTGTTCTCAAATCAAGAGACTAAGAAAGATTATTTAAAGAAATAATGGCTAAAAATGTCCCATATCCAGGCAAAGATATAAACATTCAGGTATAGAAAGCTCAAATGTCTCCATTAAATCAATCCAAAGAAAATTACAAATTATACTATAATTAAACTGTCAAAAAATCAAAGAAAAAGAGAATTTTGAGAATAGCAAAGACAACAGAAGAGTCTCACCTACATGAGAATCTCCACAGACTATCAGTGGATTTCTTAACAGAAATTTTACAAACCAGGAGACTGCAAGGATATATTTAAAGTGCTGAAAGAAAAACACTATTACCAGCCAGGAACACTTTGGATAGCAAAGTTGTCCTTCATAAATGAAGGAGAGATAAAGACTTCCCCAAGCAAAGAAAAATTAAAGGAGTTCATCACCAGTAGATGTGCATCATAATAAATGCTAAAGGGACTTTCTTGAACCAGAAGGGGAAGGATACTAATAACACCAAAATCTAAGAAACTAAAAAATTAACCGATAAAATGAGTACATATTCAAAATTAGAATACTTCAATTCTGTAATTAATAGTGGTATATAAATTGCATTTTAATTATAGAAGTTAAAAGATAAAACTATGAAAATAATGATGACTACAATATTTTGTTAAGGTATACACAACATAAAAAAGTAAATTGTGACATCAAAGCGAAATGTGGGGTATGGGATAAAGTAAAAGTGTAGAATTGGTTTATGAAATCCAAGTTAAGTTGTTATCAGTTTAAAAATAGCCTGTAAGGGCAGTCAACCAAATGCTGCTACAGGGATATACTCGGCTCCCCACCCAGGAGACAGAGGCTTGAGACAACGCCCCACGCCAGCAGAGATACCTCGTCACCCCATGTCAGCAGGAAGTACCTCTAAAGACAGATCATCATCCCTATCCCCCTCCTGGACTTTGGGGGCTAATGTAATCCCATACAACTCTTGCTTTATAAAAAACAAAAGTAGTACAAATAAAAATAAAATAGCCTGTTAGGAACTATGCCATATTTTTATTTGCAAACATCATGCTAACCATTGAGCAAAAACTTATGGTAGACAGAAAAATGATGAAGAGAGAGGAATCCAAGTATCCTACCACAGAAAATCATCAAATCACAAGGCATACAGGAAAGGAGTGGGTAAAAATGAACTACAAAATAACCCAGAAGATAATCAATAAACAAAACAGCAATTTTAAGTTCTTAGCTATCAATAACTACCTTGCATGCAAATGGATAAAACTGCCCTAAGACATATCATGACAGAATAGATATTTTTAAAGACCTAACTATGCTGCTTACGAGAAACTCTCTTCAGTTTTAAGGACACACATAGACTGAGTGAATTGATAGAAAAAGATATTCCACTAAAATGGAAACCAAAAGAGATGAATGGTAGCTATATTTATATCAGACAAAATGGCTAAAAAAGAAACAAAGATCATTATATAATGATAAAGAAGTTAATTCATCAAGAACATATGACAATTATAAATGCATATACATCAAATGTTGGAGAACCTAAATATATAAAATAAATATTAATAGAACTAAAAGGAGAGATAAATAGCAATACAATAATAGTAGGCAGCTTTTGTATCCCGCTATCAATAACGCATAGATCATTCAGACAGAAAGTCAATAAGAAAACACTGGACTTGAAATGCACTTTCAACCTAATGGACCCAACAGACAAATACAGACCATTCCACCCAACAGCAACGCAACACACATTCTCCTCAAGAGCTCATTGAGCATTCTCTAGTATAGATCATATCTTAGGTTACAAAACAACTTGTAAGAAATTTAAGGAGACTGAAGTCATAAAGTATCTTTTCTGATCACAATGATATGAAACTAGGAATCCACAGCAGGGGGAAATCTGAGAAATTTACAACATGGAAATTAAGTCAAGTGCTTCTGAACAATTAGTGGGTCAAACAATCAAAAGGGAGGCGTAGGTGTTTGGCACCTTGGTAAGTTTGCTGCTGGGGATATCAGCATTCCATCTTGGAATACCTGGGTTCAAGCCCCAAGAATGCTGCTTCCAATCCAGCTTCCTGGTAATGCACACCCTGGGAGGCAGCAGGCAATAGCTCAGGAACTTGATCCTTGCTACCCATGGGGGAGACCCGGATGGAATCTTAGTCTCCTGGCTTCAGCCTGGTTCAGCCAGCCCTAGGTGCTACAGGCATTTGTAGAGTGAATCTGTAAATGCGAGATCTCTGTCTCTGTCTTTGAAATAAAACAAAAATGAGGAATTTTTAAAAACCTATACTTACAAAAAAAAAAAGAAACCAAAAGGGAAATTTAAAAAAATCTTGAGATAAAAGAAAATGGAAATGCAGCATGCCAAATAACAAAGGAAAAACCAAAGATGAGAGCACAAATAGATGAAACAGAAACTAGGGAAAAAATCAACCAAAATAAAGAGCTAGATGGATAAGAAGATAAAATTAACAAAATCTCAAATAGACTAATTTACAAAGACAGAGACTAAAATGGAATCGGAAATGAAAAAGGATACATGACAACTGATATCCCAGGAATGCAAAGGTTGTTGGAAAACTATGAAGAATTATGCAGCAGCAAATTGAATAATATGGAGAAATGGATACATTCTCAGACGCTGTATAACAAGGCTGAGTGTTGAAGCAAAAGGAAATCTGAACAGATCAATAGTAAGTATGAAGATTGAATCAGTACAGGCAACAAAAGCAAATATAGGCAACAAAAGGGATGACCTCGCTCTAAAAGGCTTCTGCACAGCAAAGGAAACCATCGACAGAGTGAGAAGACAACCTGAAGAATGAGAAAAAATATTTGCAAACCATACATAAGCAAAATATGTATAGGGATGCAATCAAACAATGCAACAGCAAGAAAACAATCCAACTGAAATATGAGCGAAGGTCATTTTCAAAAGAAGACAATGCAGGGGCCAGTATTGTAACACAGCAGCGTAAGCTGGCTGCCTGAGACACTGGCATGCCATATGGGCACCTGCTCCTGAGCTAATGGGCTCAGAAATGCAGCGAAAGTTGGCCCAAGTGTGTGGGCCCCTGCCACCCATGTGGGAGACCCAGATGAAGCTCCTGGCTACTGGCTTCAGCCCTGTCCAGCACTGGCTGTTGCAGCCATCTTAGGCATGAACCAGTGGATGGAAGAGCTCTCTTTCTCCCTACTCTTTCAAAATAAATTAATAAATTAAAAAAAAAAAGATATGCAGGAGGCTGGTGCTGTGGTGTTGCAGGTAAAGCTGCCGCCTGCAGTGCCAGCATCCCATATGGGCGCCAGTTCAAGTCCTGGCTGTTCCTCTGCCAATCCAGCTCTCTGCAATAGCCTGGGAAAGCAGTACAAAATGGCCCAAGTCTTTGGGCCCCTGCACCCACATGATGGAAGAAGCTCCTGGCTTTGAATCTGTGCAGCTCCGGCCATTGTAGCCAACTGGGAGGTGAACCAGTGGATGGAAAACCTTTCTCTCTCTCTCTCTCTGCCTCTCCTTCTCTCTCTGTATAACTCTGACTTTCAAATAAATAAATAAATCTAGCCCAGAAAAAGATATACAGATAGCCAACATATACATAAACAAATTCTTAGTATCACAAATCAGCAGGTAAATTCAAGTTAAGCATGGAAAGAGACATAACTTCATACCCACTGAAACAGCTATTATCAAAAGCATGAAAGTGTTGGTGAGGATGTGGACAAAAGGAAACCATTATACACAGTAATGTTGGTAGGAATGTAAATCAGTTCAGCCATTATGGGTAACAGTATGGAAGCTAATCAAAAGTTAAAGACTAGGGGCCAGTGCTATGGTATAGAAGATTAAGCAGGGCTGGCATCCCATATGGGAGCCAGTTTGATTCCAGCTACTCCACTTCTTATCCAGCTCCCTGCTATGCACCTGGGAAGGTAGCAAAAGATGGCCCAATTCCTTGGGCCCCCACACCCATGTGGGAGACATAGATGAAACTCTTGGTACTTGGCTTTAGCCTGGCCCAGCCCCAGCCATCACAGCCATTTGGGAAGTGAACTGGCAGATAGAGGACGGATTTCTATTCTTTCTCTCTATATCTCTGCCTTTCAAGTAGATAAATAGAACAGGAGAAAAAAAAAAAAAGATAGGATGACCCATGAGTCGGTGTCTACTGAGGGTTACAAATGGCAATGGCAGAGCTCATGTAGAGGAAGGATCCCATGGCAAGCCAGGAAGCAGAGAGAGTGGGTGGGGCCAAACTCAGGTTTTTATAAAAGCCCTCTCATGACAATTCCAGAGGTCACAAGAGAACTTGCTCATAAGGCATGCCTCCCAGGGACCTGAGAACCTCCCATGGGGCCCTAACTCCCCAAATTCCCACTACCTCCCAACAGCTGCACCCTGGGTATCAACTCTTTAAGGAGAGGAAGAGGAAGAGGAAGAGAGAGGAAGAGGAAGAGAGAAAGAAAGAGAAAGAGAAAGAGAGAAAGAGAAAGAAAGAGAAAGAGAAAGAGAGAGAGAAAAGAAGGAGGGGGGGGTGGTGGGAGGGAGGGAGGGAGGATCTTCTATCCACTGGTTCACTACCCAGATGGCTGCAACAGCCACCACTGGGCTAGGCCAAAGCCAGGAGCTTCTTCTGTAGTTCTCATATGGGTGGCAGGAGTGCAAACACTTGGCCACCTTCCACTGCTTTTCCCAGGCATTATCAGGAAGCTGAATCAGAAGGCGAGTGGTTGGGACTCCAACTGGCACCTACATGGGATGCCAGCATCACAGCTGGTAGCTTTACCTGCTGCACAGCAAGGCCAGCCCCCTGAGCAGAATTTTAAGTTGGCTGCTACTATTTCAAAATTTCTTTATATTATCTCCTGAACTCACTCATTTTCTATTGAGACATAGCTATGAGGTGATTTCTGAAAGTTCATGGAAAATGGAATGAAAAGATAAATATATTCTGGTGCAAACAATTTTGAAATCCAAGCACACAAAAAGTCTTTAAAAAGTTCAGAGCAATGTGTGCTGTGAAGAATGCTTCCAATCTTTCAAACAGTGTTTTATCAACATAAATTTGTCTTGTAATTCCATTTATCCGTGAAATTTTTGAAGCACCTTTGTATCTTAGTGTTGCTTTTTTCTAGCCTGCTCACTCAGAATGCCTTGCATTTTTTCTACTTGTCTTTTGCTTCCAACTGAGTTACTGTATTTATAGATAATGTTCATTCCACTATCCATGAAGATATTTGTTAAACATCTATAATGCATGATGTGAGTTTGCCTTTCAGTTTGGTGAAATTTCTGGCTAATGTCTCTTCAAACATTGCTTCTGCCTCATTCTTTCTCACTTCTCTACTGTGATTAGCCTCATTCATGCTAGCTTTTTTCACTCCAGTGTTGTGTATTTTGCACTTTTCTGAATACTATGTTAATTTTTCTCTTCATACTCATCTGAACACTTTGTTCAAATCAATCTCCCAGTTCATTACTTGAGTTTGCAGCTCAATCAAGTAATTAAATTATAAACTTTATTTTTCTATTCAAAAATTTTCATTTGTTTTAGTTTCTTGTCCCATGGGGAAAATTTCTAACTCATCCAATTCTTTGAGCATATTAATATGTTCTGAAGTTCATTTATGATGATTTTAGTATCTACATCTCTTCTTAGTATCTTTTCATTGCTGGATTCCCTCCTATTTTGTTTTCTATGAGTGGGGTCTTGTCTAGTGGTAGACTTCGTTATCTTTTTATTGAATGTTAGTTATTTTTCAAGACAATTTTTTAAAATCTTTATTCTTTTATTTTCATCGTATTTGAAAGGTAAACACTAAGAGAGACAGAAAGAGTGTGATCTTCTTTCTACTGGTTCATTCTCCAAAATTCTCTCAATAGCCTGGGCTGGGCCAGGCTATAGCCCAGAGTCAGGAACTCGAAGCATTCTGTGTAGGTGGTAGGAATACAACCAGACCTTCCAGTACAGGATGCAGAAGCCACATCTTACCACTGCAGCAAACACCTACATCAACAGTTGCTTTAATAAGGTCTGGAAAACGTTATTTTCCTTTTGTTTTAACTGAAAATAAATGTAGCGATAATCACCTCCACTGTTGACTCTATAGAGGTTTTCACATCTGATCTGTTTCCACTTTGCCCTTGCTACTAGTAGTCACCCCTTCAGTGTTTCCTGTTGAAATCCTGAGATCCCTACCCTTGTGCCACCTCCTTGATGGAAACTTGAAGTCCAATTATTTTCCCCTCCAAACCTGTGTTTCCGGTGGCGATCTGCTGTTTCCCTCGTCTTTCAGCCATCACATTCTGCTCATCATTTTAGTCTTTTCAGCAAATATCTTAAAGCAGGAACTAGCAACCCAAGTCAGGTTCACCGGCCCTGGAACACTGACCCCTCAAGCTTAAGCTACTTTCTTAGCTCCCCAGTTCTGCAGACTTTGTTTCCATTCTGCCCAGCCTTTTAGCTCGTTCTTGGAGAGAACCTTCATCCCGACAAACTCATCTACCAGAAGTGGACATCCCAACTGAATCATTCTAAAGCTCCTTGCCCCTTTACAATAGGTCTCCTAACAGCTTCTTGGCCCCAGTCTACCACTGTTTCACTGTTTTATTTTCATGTTTAATGTCTTATCGCATTCCAAAACCCTTCCTGCTCCAGAGATGCCTAAATTACAGGTGGGACGGGGGTGGGTGGTGCTCTATTCACCTCTCCTCCTCCATGAGTTTCCTGGCTGGCAGAACAAGGGAGGCAGAAGAGGGATTACAGGAAGGCACCTGTCATGGTGAACTGGTGGGTGCTTTTCTATTAATAGCCTCGGAATGTTGATAATGATAGCTTAAGAATTCTTTGTGTTAGCAGGCATCCAAATAATGACTCTCCTGTGGAATACATTTTTTTATTAGTGACTTCCAAACCCCAAACGCATACAGTTTTCAAGAATGGGACTCCTAGCTGAAGCTGGTCTTTCTGCCAGCCTCCCAACCCCTGCTGTAGCTAATACACCATGTAAACTCTTTTGGCTGCATTCTCTTCATCTAGTTCTCAATTCTGAGTAGAAATTTAGCAAAACAGTAAGTGCAACTATCTTCTGGGGTTTCTTTCTAATCCATAGGAAATGCCTACAGCATACCCATGCCAAACTGTAGAATATGAAACAACATCACTAAGCATGGAGAAATTCCTAGGAGATTTGGTATAAGGGACCCATAAGGACAAGGGGCATTGATGCAGGTATATCAAAACAAGGGTCATTCTCTTTAGACTCTCTCTCTCCTTTGTTATTTTGGAGAAGCAGTAAAGGAAAGACCCCTCTGCAGAAGCAAGGCCCCCACTCTATTCTGCAGACTGGCTTTTTCACTCCCAATCCTCATCTGAAGTTGAATGGCTGTAGACTCTGGTAAGTGAGAGTTAGAGATAGTGTGGATTTAGTCTAGTTAGCCACTCTGTTAGCTCTCCAGGTGAGTGCCAAATCAACCAAGGGTGCTTTGATAAACTTGGAATACATCACACTCAGCATCCTGCTTCCTCAATTTTGACATGTAGCTACAACTCTAGAATTACAGGAGAATAAGGATAACAACTACAACCATGACAGCTGGCTATCATTATTAACACTCAGGGAAATACAACAGCTACTGCAATAAGCACCCAAGGGCTTTGCAAATACATCCCCTTTGTTATTGTATTTAACCTTTCCAGTCACCCAAACCATCGGGAAGATACTATTGGTATCCCTAAAAAACAGCTGAGGAAACAACAGAAATTGGAGAAATGTAAAAAGCATCCCTAAGATCCTGTAACTGGTAGGAAGTAGGCTGAGATGCAAAGCAAGCATCCTGAAAACTTCAACCAAGGACCTAAGTCTTCCAGCTTGCAAGGAGTCACAACCTCCACACCCAGAGACCATAAAGAAAGTTGACCTCTGAGGCTCCCTTCCCCCTCAGGGGACAGCCCTACATGAGGAAGGCTGAAACAGCATTTTCCAAACACCTCAATTCAAATGATAACCACAGATTGTGGGATAGTCCTAGGAGCCCATTCTTCTCTCCTACCTGGAAGCCACAGGTAGGCTTCCTACCTACCACCCAGAGAAGTTTCATCTCTGTCTACTACAGAGCTTATCTGCATTTCAAAAAGGCAAACAAATACCCTGCTGATCTCCTGAGCACAGAGCACAAGAAAATCCTCTGCCTCCCTCTGGGAAGCCCTCTTTGACCCCCAACTCACCAGGGACAGAAAATGCTGCCCAGAGATAGGCAAACGCTGGTTGAGGGCTGGGTCTGAGCTGGGGACAGAGGCTATCGCGAGGCCATGGTACAGGCTTGTCCTTGAAATCCACCCAGCGCTCTGCCAAAGTCCAGGGAAGGCATCTCCTTACAAATCTAGGGTACTTCCGGAGGCTTGGTTTTATTTCAGATTTTGAAGGAACAACCTCTGGTTTTAAAACTCATTGTTTTCTGCTCCAAACAGATTAGTTACTTCCCAAGAGCCCACCATTCTCTCTCTTCTCAAGTCAATCACCTGCCTGAGGGCACCAGACACCTATTCCAATGGATGATTCTCAGGAAGAACCCACAATAGAGAGGTCATATTTTCCCCTGAGGACAAAGGATGTTACAGCTCTATTTATTTTGTCAAAGTATCTACAAAATCTCAAAATACAGTGGCATATATTATTTGACTCAGCAATTCTCCTCTCTCTTTTAAACAAGGAACATGAAATAACCTTTGTTGTAATAGTGTTTATGATAGCAAAAAGCCATGAACAACCAAGTAGGGCAATGGCTAAATCCTCAACAGTATATCTAATGTGTGTAATGGGCTACTTTGGATAAAATATTACTCCTTCCCCAATTATGCCCCCTGGCCATCCAAAATCCACAGCTACTGTGTATTCACCCTACTGAGGGCTATCTTTTTTTTAACTTTTATTTAATAAATATAAATTTCCAAAGTACAGCTTTTGGATTACAGTGCCCCCCCCACCACCACCACCAACTTCCCTCCCACCCGCAACCCTCCCATCTACCACTCTAAGGGCTATCTTTTAAAAGAAAGATAATCAAGTTCAAAAAGGAAAGAGGAAATTTAAAGATGGTGGGTTAAGTTGTTGTGTCCGAATTTCCCAATCAATGCACAAGGCACAATCCCGGATGCAAAAGCAGAGGTTTATTGTTACCAGCCGGTTGGGACCCCCCTACCCCACCCCCAACCTGCACACAGCCATTTAGCAGTGCACAGGCAAAAGGCCCTCTCGTTTGCATAAGAGAGGTTTTTATAGCCTCACACTTAGAAGGGTGCAGGTCATCTCCTAGGTAGGTTACCTTCTTACTCTCTATATGGCAAGGTATTGGGACCCAACATGTTCATTGGTTCATTTAAACGTATAGGTTATGTGGCGGGAAGGCCACACAAAGGGGATGGTACGGGAAGCACTGGCGGGAAGCATCGGGCCATAAATCCCAGGGAGCTGGTGGGTGGGGGGGCAGGAGGTCATAAATTCCAGGGGAGCACAGCAGGCAGGCAAGCAGCCAGAGTACAGAAGCGGAACCAGCATTTAGCAAGCTGGGGACTCCAGCTCCTACAAGGTTACAGACTGTACAAGGGTGCTTCAACATGTTTATGGAAAATGAGATTTTAAAGGGTTTGTTTTAAAGATTTTGAATCTTCAGAAAGTTCATGTAAACTGTATTTTGAAAAATCTGTGCAGGTATTTCAAAAATGTTTGCACCAGGGGTAGGTGTTTGGCATAGTGATCAAGATGCTGGTTGGGACACTGTGCCTGGGGTCAAGTCCCAGCTCTGCACCCAACTCCAGCTTCTTGCTAATGAGCACCCTCTGAGGACACAGGTGATGGCTTACATAGTTGGGTCATGACATCCTCATGAGAGACCTGGTTTGAGTTTCCGGTTCCTGTCCCAGCCCCAGCTGTTGCAGGTATTTGGAGAATACACCAGTGGATGGCAGATCTTTCTCTTGCCTCTCAAATATTTCTTTAAAAATTGTACCTGAATGCACTTAACATTTAATGCCATTTCCACAAACTTTTTTTGAGGTGCCCTGGCATGACAGTAGCCTGAAATGGAAGGGCCAGAGATACCACGGCAGTCTTGTCCACCCAAGGCTTTAATCTGGGACTGAGAGAGCTACACTTCTTGAAGAACATAGGCCCTCGGAGAAAGAATTTAAAATTTCCACCAGCTAGAATAAAGAATCTTATTTCTGCACTGATGCCTGACAGAGAGGGAAAAATATTCCCTGAGAGAACCCAAAAAAATCCCATATGTGAACTATATGTAAATACAGAGCCTGAATATATAAGAGGGCGTCAAAAATTCATGGGAAAGTAGGATCAAAAGAAAATGTGCATTTTCCACACACTTTCTGAAGTTTCCTCATTTAGCCTCCCCAAGGTATAAGAATCCTCAATTCAAGAAACTGATCTCCAAGTTGACCCGACAGTGATACATATTTTGAGAGAACATAGTCAAAACTCACGCAAAACCTCTTTCAGGAGCAATTTCTAGAACCACGGTGTCATTGAACTATCCAGTAAAAACCCAATACCATTCGATGATGAGCTCCCAGATAAATAACTGCAAACTGTTGCATTGATCCACCTTGCCGGTGATTGAGAAGACATAGCCACCAAGAGATTTAGCACCCACAAGAACTTGCAATGGGAGAACCATATGTTTGAGACTGTAAAGTGATAATTAAGGTTTAAAGGGAGTAGAGATCCAATGAAAGGATAGGAACCACATGAAAAGACAGAACTCTATGGGGCAAAAAAACAAAGAAAAAAAAATTTTTAAGATTTATTTATTCATTTGAAAGGCAGAGGCAGAGAGAGAGACAGAGGCAGAGAAAGAGGTCTTCCATCTGCTTGTTCACTCCTCACATGGCTGCAATGGCTGAAGCTGAACTGATCCAAAGCTAGGAGCTTCTTCCAGGTCTCCGACATGGGTGCAGGGACCAAAGTACTTGGACCATCTTCCACTGCTTTCCCAGGCCACAGCAGAGAACTGGGTCGAAAGCGTAGCACCTGGGACTTGAACCCGTGTCCATATGTGATGCTGGCATTGCAGGTGGCTGCTTAACCCACTACGTCACAGTGCCGGCCCCAAAGAAAAACTTAAAAAAAAATGAATAATGACTTTCAGAAATTAAGAATGCAGAAATTAAAAATTTAAAGTACTCTTCAGTCTAAACATCATCCATTTCCATTGCCTTCCTAGATTTTACCAGTATGATATTTGCTATAGAATTAAGACAGTATAAACCCAGAAAGTAAAAAGAGCAGGAGAGCTAACATCAGTTGAGGAATGAGAGCACAATTTTGCAAAATGGAGCCAACTTAACAAATAAAACAAAGATGAGAGAGAAGTACCTGCAGAGGAGAAAGCCCAATGGAGACAAATAAAACAAAACCCACTAACATACTTTAGCATTATCCAAGGAGAGCTTGAAAAAACGGAGGCCTCTGGTAGCTAACAAGGTGAGTGGGAAGAGAAACAGAATCCCTTGAAACTACTTACCTAGCTGTTTAGACTCCACCAAACCTGCAATTAGCTCCTATAGCCAAGGGATGCCATTTAAGCAGAATTTCCTACATGTAACACTGAACTAGAGGGCGGAGATCTGACCTGGGTGTTCAGACACTGGCTGGGACACCCACAGTGCGTGCCTGGTGGGTTCAAGTCCCAGCTCTGCTCCCAGTTCCCACTTCCTATTAGTCTGTATCTTTGAAGGCAGCAGGTGATGGATGGCTCCAGTTGTGGGGTCACTGCCAGCCACACAGGAGACCTAGATTAAGTTCTTGGCTCCTGGTTTTGGCCTGGTCCTGCCTTTGTTCTTGCAACCACTGGGGAGTGAACCAGCAGATGGGAGTTTTCTTTCTCTGAGTCTGTCTCTCTCTCAAATAATTAAAACTACAGATTTCAAAAATGTTACACTGAAGTAATTTATCTTTTAATTATATTTTCCATGAATTTTTGAAGAGCCTATACTAAAAGATTTCAATTTTTCCCAATTAATGTATGTATACATATATATTAACATTATCTTTTTTAAAAGATTTTATTTATTTTTTGAGAGGTAGAGTTACAGACAGTGAGAGGGAGAGACAGAGAGAGAGGTTTTCCTTCCAAGAGCTTGCTTGGAGAGGAGCAACCGGGACTAGAACCAGCACTCATATGGGATGCCAGCACTGCAGGCAGAGGATTAACCTACTGTGCCACAGCACCAGCCCCAAATTAATGTATATATTAATCCAATCCGCTTTAAAAGCCCGGAACAGAGAGGTATATGTGTGTATGTAAATTGACAAACTAATCTTAACATTTTTAAGAAAACAGAAAGGACCTGGAGTGGTTAATAAAATCTTAGAGAATAAATTCAGAGGACTTTGTCAGATTCTTACACTTCTTATTAAATAACAATAAATAGGATGTATCAGTTTGATGATTGATAAATAGAAAAATAAAAGACAACAGTGATTCAGAAATAGCTATTCACATACTTTGTCACTTGATTTATTGCATGAGCTCCAGGTCCAGTCAGCAGGGGAAGAATGGTCTTTTCTTTTTTCAGTGTATTACATTTCTTACATTTTATTTTTAATTGGTAAACAATATATATGCTGTCGCTCCCCGTCTTCGTGGAGGAACGACACAGGACCCTGCGCTGTTCTTCTGTCTGCTCGGCCCTCCCCGGGTTTGCTGCTGGTTCTTCCCGGGTTGGCTACCGTCCTTCCACCTCCGTGGAAGGGCGGTTCCCCTGGCCACTTTCCCCACTTCCGCGGGGGAGCGGCACACCGCCAGCCGGCTCTCTCGGGGGCTGCACAGGTGTTCCTCTTAGATGTTCCTGGTGCATGTTGTCTCTCTCCTCTTTTATAGTCCTCCTCTGCCAATCCTAACTCTGCTACCCACACGCCGAGTACGCTGCTCTCCTCCAATCAGGAGTAGGTCCTACAGTTTATTGGTTGAACTGGAGGCAGCTGTGTAGAAGCTGTTTCTCCCTTCTCAGCGCCATATTGTGGGAGAGCAGATGCATAGAATAAGTCTTAATTCCAGTAACTTAGTCTAGTCCGAGTTGCTCCCAGTTGCTCCCCACATATGCTTGTGGAATACAGTGTGATTTCATATGTATAGACTGTGGAATGATTCAATTGTGCTGATTAACATGTCCCTTAACTCGCATCCATCATTTCCTTGTGGTGAGAGCATTTAAAATCTAATCTTTTTGGTCATTTTGAAATATTCAATGCATTATTCTTGAGTCATGTTTTCAATGCAGGATTCTGAAGCAAGCAGCTGCTCATAGGAGAAAACATTACCTTGACTTCTGTCTCATATCAAAAATTAATTCATGATGGGACACATATATTAAATGTAAAAAGCAAAAATATTAAATTTCAAGAAGCAAACACAGCAGGGTATCTTTATGACCTTGGAGAGAAATGAGAACATTTACTAAACAGGACACATAAAACATTATAAATGAAAAAAAATGAGAACTTGCATTTCTTTAAGTGCAAATTAAAATTAAGAACTACTATTCATCAACTGAAGTGATTAAAAAAAAGTACACAGGCAAACTCCAGACTAGCAGAAAGTCTCAAAATGTGTCTCTGACAAGGACCTATATCCAGGAAACATTTTTAAAGCTTCAAGAACCCGATTAGGGAACCGCTGCCAGGTCTGCTCTCGGTCCACGCTGCCCGCCTCGCCGCCCGCCCAGCGTCCGCTGCCGCCATGGGAGTGCAGGTGGAGACCATCTCCCCCGGAGACGGGCGCACCTTCCCGAAGCGCGGCCAGACCTGCGTGGTGCACTACACCGGGATGCTTGAAGATGGAAAGAAATTCGATTCCTCCCGGGACAGGAACAAGCCCTTTAAGTTTATGCTGGGCAAGCAGGAGGTGATCCGAGGCTGGGAAGAAGGGGTTGCCCAGATGAGTGTGGGTCAGAGAGCCAAACTGACCATCTCCCCAGACTATGCCTACGGTGCCACTGGGCACCCGGGCATCATCCCACCACACGCCACTCTCGTCTTCGACGTGGAGCTTCTAAAACTGGAATGACAGGAATGGCCTCCTCCCTTAGCTCCCTGTTCTTGGATCTGCCATGGAGGGTCTGGTGCTCCAGACACATGCACATGAATCCATCCGGAGCTTTTCCTGCAGTTCCACGATGCCCTCTGTACAAACATCTGCCCGACTGAATGTGTTCTGTCACTCAGCTTTGCTTCTCACACCCCTACTCCTCTTCCCCTTCCCCTTGTATGTGTGATCACCTAAACCATACGCCATAAACCTCAAGTGACTCGATTTATTCTGTTCTCGTTTTGGGGTGAAGATTCAGTTTCCATCTTGGGTCTAGGTTTCCAGTGAAGATGTGGTCAGGTGTTAACAGCACAAGTGATGGGTTCACTTTAGAACAGGAATTGGTGTTGGGGAACGGGGTTTGCAAGAATCTTTATTTTATTTTTATTTTTTGGATGAGATTTGTATCTATTATGTATTAAACAGTCTTGCTGCGGCACTGCAAAGCCACAGCAGAAGTGAGACGCTGCTGAGGGCTGAGAGGTCCTCGGGTAGAGTAACAGCCCTGCCCAGACTGAAGTGGGGACGGGAGAGCCTTTGCCTCCACAGCCCCAGCCCAGCCTCCCCGGAACCCTCTGCCTCTGAAACTAGATCACTTTCCTGCAACGCTGGACACTACAGGTACCTGTCCCTGGGCCAGCAGGGACCACTGAAGCCTTCTTTGTGACCTGGCTTTTTCTTTTCCCCTCCATCCTGTGGTTTTTCTAGTGGATTTTCAGAACTTTTATAATCTCCTAGCTATCCAAGACTCCCAACACTTCCTAAATTTTAAGAAACTTTTAATTGAAAGTTTAAATTGAAGGTGCTGTTTGTAGACCATCACCCAGCGAAAGCCCGGCCATCACGACACATCCTTGAGTGTTCTCTTGAAAGTGATGCTGGTCATCGCAGCTTTAGCATCTCCTGGTGTTTGATGCTTGGCTGTCTCCGCTGATCTCGGGTTTCCCGGCTCTGCCTCCCACCCCCTTCACACCCCTCTGCTCTCCTGTGTAGTGATTTGGTGAGAGAAACTGTTGCTGCCCCCACTTCGCTCCAGTACCACATGAGTTTCGAGTTTTATTATTGCAATAAAGTGCTTTATGCTGGCTTTTCTCAAAAAAAAAAAAAAAAAAAAAAAAAAAAAAACCCGATTAAAAATAAGCAAGAGATTTGAACAGGAACTTCACGTAAGATACCCAAAACATGTCCCAGTAAGCATTTGTAAAGTTGCTCAACATTGAAAAATACACATAAAAATCACAATGGGATAGTACTTTATACCTATCAGAATAGTAAAACTATATAGACACTTCCAATTTTGGGCAAAGTCAAGCAATCCCACTCCTATGTGTAGTGTATATAACAAAGTGGATGTGTCCACAAGAGATATGTACAGAATTTTCATCACAATTTATTTTAACCAAGTCCTAGAAATGCTACAAATACCAAACAAAAAAACATAAAATTTGGTATATTCGATATGGAATACTGCACAAACCATGAACATGTGCAATGACATGAATGAATCTGACTGATACTAGGTTGAGCAACCAAAGTTGGTAGATTCGATCTTTTGAGCAGACCCTGAGTGATCCCATTCATTGAAGTACAGGAGCAGAAAATTAGAAGCAATGGTGACAGACGTCAGAACTTAAGTTACCTCTGAGGCTTGGCTAGAGTAGGGCAGAGGGAACCTTTGCGATATAGGTGGTTGTCTACATTTTGATCAGCATGGTAGTGAACAGTTGTATACACCCACAGTCACTCACCTCTTCACTGTGTGCGAGTTAGATCTCAATCCAAACACAGAGAAAGACTAAACAGCCCTTTCAAATCCATTTTCCTATTTTATTATCTCTCCCTCATCAAATTGTAAGCACATTTCGACGTTGTGGATATTATCTCTTGATCGACTAACAACATCACTTTTTTGCAAATCTTTTACTTATTGATTTTATCCAGCGATTCTGTTTTATGGTATCTTTTCTCATACAGAGTTTTAAATTTTTATGCAAACACGTCAATCCTTTGTTTTACAGTTTCTGGCTCTCTAGTTATGGTTAGCAAGGTCTAACCACCCAACATCTCAGGGTCTCAGGCTGCACATGTGTTTCTTTGAATATTTTATAAGATTTTATTCAATCATTTCAATATACTTGAATCTTTAATCTAAACGTACTTATTCTCGTATGCATCATATGCTGTGGACTGAATTGTGTCCCCTCCAAAATTTCTATGCTGAAGCCCTAATCCCTAATGTCATTGTATTTGGAAATAGGATTTACAAGGAAATAACTCAAGACTGAAACTGGGGGATCTGTGTTCTTTAAGGCAGACACATCAAAGAGCCTGCTTTCTCTACCAGTTCAGGACACGTTCAGAGAGAACATGGCCCTCTCTAGACCAGGAAAAGAACCCTTACCAGGAAGAGCCCTGCTAGCACCTTGACTTTTGGGCTTCCTGGCCTACAGAAAAATAAGTAAATCTCAGTTGTTGAAAACACTCAGTTTGCATACAGTGGTTTGCTATGGCCGTGGAGCACACTAAGAGTGTGCTGTGGACATTCATTTGATTTTATTTCAGGTACATGATGCATCTCCTTCAAATAACCTTTTAGGGGCTGGTGCTGTGGTTCAGCAAGTAAAGCCTTTGCCTATGATGCCAGCATCCATATGGGTGCCAGAGACCCGGGTGCTCCACTTGCAATCCAGCTCTCTGCTATGGCCTGGGAAAGCAGTGGAAGACGGCCCAAATGCATGGGCCCCTGCAAACATGTGGAAGACTTGGATGAAGCTCCTGACTTCAGCCTGGCTACACCCTGGCCACTGTGCCCAGCTGGGGATGGCAACAGTAGGCGGAAGACCTCTTTCTCTGTGACTCTTTCAAATACATACATAAATCTTTTAAAAAACCATTTAAATATTATTCCACAAATTAAACTTCTCAAATGGTTTGGGATTGATGTTTAGATTCGCCATCCTACTGCACTGACAAGCGTGCCATCCCTATACACAAAATACCATGTGAAAGAAAAAAATGCCTTGAGTATCCGTCATGAAGGAGAGTTGGGGGAGGCAAGTGTAGACTATCACGCTACACTGCAAACTCCTAAAAATGAATCAATACATCCTTGCTGATGGGGATAAAATGAGAGCATACTTTCACAGTTGCTGGTGGAAATGTAAAGGCTGCAGTGTTTATGGAAAACGATTTGTCCAATACCTAGTAAAATTAGTAATATGTATTTTTCAATCCAGCCATTTCAGATCAGGGTGTATGTCCAATGGAAAGAAAAGAATACATAAGAACATAAAAATATGATGTTTGTTTCAGAACTGTTCAAAGTGGCAACGAATCGGATATAAAATTTAGTAACCCTCAGCAGAGAGATGGATGAGTACATGATGAAGCCTTCACGCCATGGAACAGTATGTAGTCCATCACAGAAAACAAATGGAGCTGTGTGAGGATCTGGAAGGATTTTCAAAAAGTCATTACCAAGTGAGAAAATTAAGATACATGGACGATTGTAAATTATAATCCCATGTGTATGAATCAAACAACAGCAAGAAGCTTCTTTTAAAAAAGATTTATTTGTTTGAAAGGCAGAATTATGGAGGGGGGTTGAGAGAAGAGAAGTCTTCCACCTGCTGTGTAAGTGTATGTGTGTAATGGAATTGGTATACAACTTTAAAAACAATTTTGGCATAAAAGGAGATATGCTGAAAATTAGTAAATGGAAGTTAGGCAAAAGAAGTTAATGGTTAAATTTGAGAAAGAAAGGATGAAACAATATAGAAAATAATAGGAATCACAAAAACAGGATAAGAAATTGTAAGATGAGTATTAAAAGCAAAAGCTAGCATGGCCGGCATTGTGGCACAGCAAGTCAAGCTACCACCTGTGACAGCAGCCTCCCGTTTGGGTGCTGGTTCAAGTTCTGGCTGTTCCACATCCACCCAGCTCCCCACTTATGTGTCTGGAAAAGCAATGGATGATGGTCCCTGCATCCACATGTGAGACCTGGAAGAAGCTCGTGGCTCCTGGCTTCTGCCAGGCCCAGCCCCATCCATTGTGGTCATATGGGGACTTAACCAGTAGATGGAAGATCTCCTCTCTGCCATTCAAATAAGTAAATAAAATCTTTATTTAAAAAAAGCTATTTTTTATGAAGGACCCCCTGAATAGTTAAAGCAATCGTAAACAACAGAAACAAATCCAGAGGCATCACAATATCAGGTTTCAAGATATGTTACAGGGTAACTGTAATCAAAACAGCTTGGTACTGGCACCAAAACAGACAGGTGGACTAACGAAACACATTAGAAACCCCAGTAATTAACCTACACATCTAGAATGAACTAATCTCTGACAAACAAGCTAAAATCACTTCCTGCAGAAAGGACAGTCTTTTCAAGAAATGGTGTTGGGAAAACTGGATCTCTGCATGCAGAAATATGAACAGGACCTCTACCTCACATCCTTCACAACAAGCGACTGACAATGGATCAAGGATCTAAATCTAAGACCTGAGATCACCAAACTGCTACAGGAAAACAGGGGAAACACTGCAAGACACTGGCATAGGCAAAGACTTCTTGGGTAAGACCTGAGGAATACAGGCCATAATAACAAAAATAAACAAATGGGATTACATGAAGCTAAGAAGCTTCTGTACATCAAAAGAAACACTCAAAAAATGAAGAGGCAACCAACAGAATGGTATAAAGTATTTGCTAACTATTCATCTGATAAAGGATTAGTATCAAATATATAAAAAGCTCAAGAAACTCAGTAACAGCAAAATAAACAATCAAGTTAAGACATGGGCAAAGGCAATGAACAGGCATTTTTCAAAGGATGAAATATAAATGGTCAATAGACATGTGAAAATGCTCACATCACTATCCATCAGGGAAATGCAAATAAAAACCACAGGATGTTTCAACTTTCCCCAGTTAGAAGGGCTCTCATCCAAAAGTCAAAATATAACAAATGCTGGTGAGGATGTGAAGAAAATTGTTCCCTCATACACCACTGGGAATGCAAACTTGTAAAAACATCATGGAAGACAGATGGAGATTCCTCAGAAATCTGAAAATGGACCTACTATATGACCTAGCCATTCCACTCCTGGGAATTTACTGAAAGGAAATTAAATCAGCATGTTAAAGAGTTATCTGCCCCTCCCCCAAGTTTATAGCAGCTCAACTCACAATAGCTAAGATATGGAATCAGCCCAGATGTCCATCATCTGATGACAGGGTAAAAAATTGTGCTGTATATCTAGTATGGAATACTAGTCACCTGTAAAAAATGAAATCCTTCATTTTGCAACAAAACAATGCAAACTAGAGACTATTACCATAATGAATTAAACCAACCCCAAAACACATAAAACAAAACAAATAAAGTTTTCTTTGATTTGTGGTAACTAATATAGACAAAAATGTAATGTATATGCATGAAATTGACCTCTTGAGGTTTGATTATTATTTACAGTGTTGTCTATACTCCTGCAGAACAGAGGTCTTTCTACTTACCAAATTCTTTATCTAGTGGAGGTTTAAACCTGTGATTAAAATTAAATTGAAAGTATGTGATTGCAAACATTAAACAGAATAAAAAGTACAAAGAAAGGCAGGAGGGAGGGGTGATGGAAAGTACCGCCATGGGCTTAGAATTGTATGTATGAAATATGTGAAACCTGCCCTCTTTACACAAAATTTTTATAAGCTAGTTATTTTACAAGATTAACACTGGGGCCAGCATTGTAGCACCATGGGTTAAGCCACAGCTTGAATTGCCTACATCCCATAGCAGACTGCCTAAGACCGAGTTCTACCTCCACTTCTTTTTTTTTTTTTTTTTTTTTTTTTTTTTTGACAGAGTGGACAGTGAGAGAGAGAGACAGACAGAAAGGTCTTCCTTTGCCGTTGGTTCACCCTCCAATGGCTGCCGCAGCCAGCATGCTGTGGCCTGCGCACTATGCTGATCTGATGACAGGAGCCAGGTGCTTCTCCTGGTCTCCCATGGGGTGCAGGGCCCAAGGACTTAGGCCATCCTCCACTGCACTCCCTGGCCACAGCAGAGAGCTGGCCTGGAAGAGGAGCAACCAGGACAGAGTCCGGCGCCCCGACCGGGACTAGAACCTGATGTGCCGGCGCCACTAGGCGGAGAATTAGCCTATTGAGCCACGGCGCTGGCTACCTCCACTTCTAACGCAGCTTCCTGTTAACACACACTCTTGGAGACAGCATATAATGGCTCAGGTACTAGGCTCCCTGCCACCCACTTGTGAGACCTAGATGGAGTTCCTGGCTCTTGACTCTGGCCTGGCCTAGCCCTGACAGTCATGGGCATTTGGGAAGTGATCCAGTGGATCCATTGATAGAATACCTCCCCCATCTCTCTCTCTCTCTCTCACTCTCTCTGTTACTCTGCCTTTAAAAGAAATTAAAATGCATAAATAAACTTTAAGAAAAGGATTAATGCATTTAACAAACCCTTGGCAGGACTTGATCCAGGAAAAAGGAAGAGAACCACAGACGCCAGCACACAGAAATGAAGAGACACCTGCCAAGTGATATAGCGGATTATCCTAGAAATGGAAGCTTGGAAGGGGAATTAAACTTCACTTACTGCAACAATTTATACAGTGACTGAACTCTTGCTCTCCTTAAGAGTGTCTATAATCATATGTGTATATACATAACATCGCAACAGCAGGACCAGGGGGAACAAAATCAATTGCCCTAAAATTTAATGAAGGTTAGCCCCATATCTAAAAACTTAGAACTGTATTCACATAATCCTTAAAATAAGACTATAACGTAAGAATTGTTTTATCAAGATTTATTGATTTGAAAGACAGAATGACAGAGAGGGTAGGGAGAGAGAAACAGAGAGATCTTTTACCCACTGATTTGCTCCCCAAATGGCTACATCTGCCAGGGCTGGGCCAGGCTGAAGCCAGGAGCCAAGAACTCCACCTGTGTCTCCTATGCGAGTGGCAGGAGTCCAGGCACTTGATCCATCTTCTGTTGCCTTTCCAGGTGCATTAGCAGGGAGCCAGATTGGAAGAAGAGTATCCAAGACTCAAACTGGCACTCTGATATATTAGCACCATGGGTGGCAGCTTAACACACGGCACCACAATGCCAACCCCAAGAACTATTGTTATCATTATTAGCACTTCACTCTTTTTTTTCCAGATGAGAAATGTCAACACAAAGGAGTTAATCAATTTCTAATTTTTCCATGGTTAAACAGCTGATAAGTAATGGAGCTAGAATTGCCCCACATCCTTCAAGCCTTGGTTTCCCACTTATAAAAGGTGGCTAATAATCTCTCTCAGAGGAGGAAGAGGAGGAGAAAACAAAGAGGTCAGGAGGCTGAATGCATGTTTAAAATTATACAGCAGGACAAGCATTACTTACAACATGAAGGCTGAGAGCCCTGCCTCCGGAGTAAAACAGACTCAAGTTCTAGTCCATCTTTGCCATTGAGAAATGGTCTTAACAAAGTGACTCTAGTTTAGGATTAACAGATTTAGTGAATAGAAACTCAGGAAGTTTAGTTAAATTTGAATTTCAGATAAACAATGAGTAATTTTTAATAAGTCTGCCCCATGCTTTATCCAACATTTCCTATCAGAGGGCCAGTTTGAGATCTGGATACTCTGCTTCCAATCCAGCTCCCTAGTGCATCTGGGGAGGCAGCAGAAGATGGATCAAGCTCCTGGACCGCTGCAGCTCACATGGGAAACCCAGATGGAGTTCCTGACTCCTGGCTTCAGCCTGCATTATCTGGGATGTAATTATGCTGAGAAATATATATTGTTCACTGGAAATTCAAATTTGCCTGGCTGCCTATCCTTTATCTAACAAGGCTACATCAGCTTTCCAATTTCCCTTGAAGAAAAGAATGACCCTGTGTCTAAGTTCTGTCTTATGAAGACGTAAAAGGGAAGAGAGAAAATGAGATTTCCAGAAAATGCCCCTGCAAGCAAAAGGATCTGTCTGACTCTCGTCTTTCCTTCCTCTCTTCTATTTCCTGAAGCATGGACATGACAGCTGGAATTGAAGCGGATGTCCTAGTCCTTGAGGACTGATTAGCCATTCACATGCCAGGCTTAGCAGATATGAAGACCAGAAAGTTTGGGAAGTAGTGACCAGTAGCTCTCCTGATCTCCATTTAGATGACCATTAGAATCACCTGGGCAACACTGAAAACTCCCAGTACCCCAGAAGACATATCTTGGGTGTGCATTCATATTTTTTTAAAGCTTCCAGGGCTGTACCATATGGCGAAAATAGAGAACTGTTTTAAGTTCTCTCCAGTGCTCCTCAAATAATACTCAATGGATGATACTCAGTGGAAATTATAAAACAGTAGGTGTAGGCTGGAGCCCAGGGATCTGTTTTGGTTTGTTCAAGCATTCAAGGAAGTCTGGGTTCGACAACACAGCGTCTCCATCAGTGGCAATCAGAACCACTTACAGTGCTCCCTGCCTCCTTTTTTAAACAGTTTTATTGAGGCAGATTTTACATATCACAAGGCTTGACTATTTTAAGTGTACACTTACTGAATAGCACCATGCATCAATGTTAGAGCACTTTCATCCCCCAGGAAGATCCCTCATATCCATTTACAGTTAATTCTCATTCCCATCTCTGGTCCCAGGCAATCACTAATCTAGTCTCTGCTTCCATAAATTTGCCTTTTCGGGACATTGCACATAAATGGAATCGTACAATGTGCTGTCTCTTATGTCTGGCATCTTTCACATAACATAATGCTTTTCAGGTTCATCTTTAACATAGCATATGTCATGAGATCACTCCTTTTTTTTTCCCTCCCAGAGTAGTATTTGGAGAGTTTGTTAAAAACCCAGATCTAGTCCTGGATTCCACACCTTCTCCCACTCTCCCGAAGATGCTTTCCAGTGCAATCTGCATTTGTAACCAGCTCTCTGCTGTGTGGCTGCTGGTCCACAGACCACACCTTGAGTAGTGCTGGTCTAGACAATTCCAAGCCACAGTGCACTTAACACACCTGTCCTCTGACCAGTGATTGAAGGTCATCACGGAGGTGAGCTGGACATAGGGGCTCAGTGCCAGAAGCTGCCTTGTATTTTCCTTTGTAATTCACCGACAAGGAAGTCACTGCACCCAGGGGCTTCCTGAAAGCTCAGAAGTCATTTAGGAAAATAAAGGGGAGTCAATTCATCCAAACCCCAGAGCTTTACCTCTCTCCAGTAATGGAAGGCAATGTTTAACTTAACTAATAATTGAAAGGATGAAAATTAAAATCATATTAGCCTATCAAATTGTTAATCACACTTGGAAATGTCAAACACTCAGGGTTGATGAGGGCATAGTGAGGTATGTGCCACCAATGACAGCTGGTGGAGATTAATTCAAAAAACTGTTGTAGGGAATGACATCACAATATCATCCATATGAAGACCCTTAAAATGTACAAGCCCCCTTCTCCATTCTGATTAAAAATTAACATTAATGCAACCATGTAAATGTACATACATGGGGCCAGTGCTGTGGCATAGTGGGCTAAGCCCCCACCTGTAGCCCTGGCACCCATATGGATGCAGATTTTAGTCTCAGTTGCTCTTCTTCTGGTCAAGCTCTCTGCTATGGCCTGGGAAAGCAGTAGAAAGTGGCCCAACTGTTTGAGTCCCTGCCCTTATGTGGGAGACCCCGAAGAAGCTCCTGGCTCCTGGCTCCTGGCTTGGGGTTGACCCAGCTCCAGCCATTGTAGTGGCCATTTGGAGAGAGAACTTCTCTCCGTCCCTCCCTGTCTCTGTCTGTAACTCTACCTCTCACATAAACAAATAAAATCTTTAAAAAAATGCATATACATATACAATGCTGTTTGAGGCAGTGCTGTTGTTGATGTTGAAAAGCACACTGAACTTAGATGCTTCACATCGTGCAGAAAGGGCCTACATATACTTGAATGCATTCAATATGGTACTACAGCCAAGAGCGCTGACTTTTGGCCCAACTTTAACGAACCTTGAGAACATTATGCTAAGTGAAATAAGCCAGGCACGAAAGGACAAATGTTGTGTAATTCCAATTACATGTGGCTCGGAGAGCACCCAACTTCACAGAGACCGAGTAGAAGAGTGGGTGCCAGGGGCTGAGGGATAGGCAAACCGGGAGTTGTTTTTCTCATGGGTAGAGTTCCAGGTGAGAAAGTTCCGGAGGTGGAAGGTGGGGATGAGTGAACGAGAGTACAAACGTACTGAAAGCCACTGAACTGTACACTAAAAAATGGTATCAATTGTCAATTTTATGTTACATTTCACCATAATAAAAAAAATGAAAAAATCCCGCCTACCTCCTAGTTTCTTCGAGCGCCTGTATGCAAAACACCAAACTGCAGTGCACCGCAGAGTCTGCACGATGCAAGTGATATGTGTTTCAGGAATAACGATCTCACACATTTTCAAAGGATATTAACACATACAGATACTCATGTGAGAAGGTTAAATTAAAATGCAGAGCACAAAACCACGCACTACCAGCAAAATTCTGATTCTGCTTAAAATTAGATCCATCTATAGCTCTGTATCGTGAAGGAAGAATACAGTCAAGAGCAACAACACGGTAACCTAGTGAGTTCTGAGTGATGTTTATTTGTCTTAATGCCTTTCTGATTCTTTTTTGACTTTGACAAAGATATGTGTTATTTTTGTCAACCACACCCCTTGTGATGATCTTAGGTGTTTCAGGGGAGCCCAGTATCCTGCTTATACTTCCCTATTCATGGGCGGTGCCTTTGTCTTTCCAGACAAGACCACCTGCATGCCCTTTCCAGACAAGGTTTATATTCCCCAGGAATTTGACTCACGTGCCTGGCACAGATGTGGGGTCTCTCTCATCAGGGCAGTCCTTGGCACATTTGTTTCACATTGCACATTCAGAAGAATTTTGAGAACCAAAGGAGACACATGAGCTGGAACTCCGAGGAGACAAGAGTCAGCAGGAAAGTTGGCACCTGTCAGGAGTGGAGAGACCTGCACCTCTGTGGGGGAGCAGTCAGTTCCAGTGACATGAGAGAATTCACGCAGGTCCTCGTCAGATGTCTCCGAGACCGTACCAACCTCTGAGCTGCCTACTGTCCATCATCTCAACGCCTGCCTCTTGTGGAATTGGAGGGTCTCCAAAAAGAAACGTGAAACTCCAGAAAATGTCACTTCAGGTCCTCTCAGCCTTGGGGTCCTGGTGTCCTATATCCACAAGGATGGCAGGCTATCAGCTCCCCCCTACCCCATGCAGTGGACCTTTTCAGTGTGTTTTTGCTGTTATTTCTACCTAAACATATCCTTCCTCTTCTCCTGCCTTTGTCAAATTACCTCCTGTTAGTTCAGTGCCCAGTGACTCACCCATCTTTGGGCAGCCCTTCCAATTCTACAGGTGGAGAGAAGTTGGCAAGCACCCAACTGTTTCTCTCTTGTGTAATTCCTTGTACAACCAGAATATGAGCTTCCTGAGCACAGGAATAGTACTGCTCCCCCAGCTCTGCCACAGGGGCCCAATTAATACACATTAGATTAAAAAAAAAAACATTTTGTTTAGTGACACTTTCCTAATGGTATACACGAGCTATATACAAGCTCCTCTGTTAAGTCGAGAGAGCATCCTTTTCTACCGTGCATGGCTGACAAGAGGATGCAAAGACCCAATAGGTCATTTGATGAGGAGACAACAAAACCTCGTATTCAAGAAGATTCGATATTATCCCAAGGGATCATGATAATGATCGTGCCTGCCCTAACTTAGCAAGCTGGACCCAAAATATTGTGCTAGCCACAGCATGACTTTAAATGTCACGAAATGGAAACTTTTCAACTGTGTTCACCTGGATAATTGAATGGTTCGTTGCTTGGGAGAGGAACAATTGAGCATTCAACTGTTGGGAGAGGAACAATTCAGTGTACTTCATTGTTTGGGAGAGGACTGATTGAATGTTCCATTGCTTGAGAGAAGAACAATTGAGCGTGAAACTATTTGGGAGAGAAATAATTAGGCATTCCATTGTTTAGGAGAGGAACAATTTAATATTCCATTCCTTAGGAGAAGAACATTTAAGGACAGACTTTCATGAATTTAGAAGCCTATTCAACCTAAGAGTTAGTTTTTCATTTGGAACAGAGAATGCATTTACCTGGAGAAACGTTTATAATTATTTGTAGGAATCGGAGAGAGTAGCGCCTTTACCCAGCCCCAATATCTGTTAACTTTTCAATATATTTTAGGTAGAGTGCTGATTTCAGTTTCACTTACTCTAGAGCACAAATTTCTTATGCTGCACCAGTAAGGAAGTACATTCCCACACCCAGATCTGCGTGCTAGGGGGTCGCATTATAGCCTTGGCCACGAACACATGACCTCTGCCTCCACTATCCCCATCAACTTTCGTCCTCTGCAAGTGGACACCTTAGACACGCTATCCAAATGACGACAACTTTCAACCCTTCTGTACAAACCAAACTATGTATGTAAGAGAGCTATCAACTTAAGAAGTAACCCTTTCCAGGTCAGCCCTTCAGAGGATTAACTCAGTATTGCATACTCAAAAGTCAGTGATAAATCTCAGGTGGAATCTCAGAGTTCCACTGCTTTGTATACCTTATCCTCCAAAAGCAAACGACGCCACTGCTCAGCTAATGGAACAAAATTCCAAAGCTTTCACCTTCTTCAAGCTGTTTACCTCCAGTTAGGCACCAAGATAAATATCTGGCAATGACAATGTCCTTCACATAGAATTTTAAGTAAATGCTCCCATCTTCTCTCTTTTTCATTTATTTTTTTTTGACAGGCAGAGTGGACAGTGAGAGAGAGAGAGACAAAGAGAAAGGTCTTCCTTTGCCATTGGTTCACCCTCCAATGGCCGCCGTGGCCGGTGCACCGTGGTGATCCGAAGGTAGGAGCCAGGTGCTTCTCCTGGTCTCCCATGGGGTGCAGGGCCCAAGCACCTGGGCCATCCTCCACTGCACTCCCTGGCCATAGCAGAGAGCTGGACTGGAAGAAGAGCAACTGGGACAGAATCCAGTGCCCTGACCGGGACTAGAACCCGGGGTGCCGGCGTCACAGGCGGAGGATTAGCCTATTGAGCCACGGCGCCAGCTCCTTTTCATTTTAATATCTGCGGTAGATGTTCTGCAAAGCTGGCCACTGTGGTTGACTTCCTTCTAATCGTGTGTTTAGGTAGGTCTTACCTTCACTGACTCTGGATTTGGCCATATGATTTAACTGCTCAGTGGGATGACAGAAAATGCAATACAGACTCGAAATGTGCTTATGTATTGGAGCTAGCTCTATGTGTCCTTAAAACTCTGCTGTCATGTGAGGAAACTCAGTCTAACATGCAGGATAAAGCAAGGCATGCTCCTGGTATCTCAGATGCCTGCCAGGTGGGTGAGAGAGCCTACAGATGACCCTGTCACTGGCTGGTCTGCCAGTTGACAATGCACTCATGCGCAAGCCCAGCCAAGATCAGCCAAGCTGACCCAAACCACTAAAATGAACTGACCACAGAATCAGAGCAACAAATGGATGCTGTTTTAAGCCAGTATGCTTTGGAGTAGAATATTGCACCATAAAGTCAAACTGGTACAGAAACTGAAGAATGCTTCTATAATCAAAATACGAAAACATGTGCCTTGAGAAGTGGCAAGGAAAGTGCTAGTAAACACTTGAAAAGTGGTGAGCAAATTCCCAGTGGGAACTAGAAAGCATGAAATGGTTATGGAAATATGAGAAATGCTGACCTGTGATACATAGGGTAGAACAAGTAGCAACACTACCATCTGTGATAGCTGGAAGGGTAGCAAATTCACTCGCTCTCTCCAGCCTTGGTGTTGAAGGAATCGGTTGCCTTATTTATGTGCTGAGGATACAATTCGGACAAAGGAAGGGTAAATGAATCAGGAATAGTTCAGTTCACAAGCAGACTTTAGAAGGAACAGACAGGCCGGCGCCGTGGCTCACTAGGCTAATCCTCCGCCTTGCGGCGCCGGCACACCGGGTTCTAGTCCCGGTCGGGGCACCGGATTCTGTCCCGGTTGCCCCTCTTCCAGGCCAGCCCTCTGCTGTGGCCCGGGAGTGCAGTGGAGGATGGCCCAAGTGCTTGGGCCCTGCGCCCCATGGGAGACCAGGAGAAGCACCTGGCTCCTGCCTTTGGATCAGCGCGGTTGCCGGCCGCGGCGGCCATTGGAGGGTGAACCGACGGCAAAGGAAGATCTTTCACTGTCTCTCTCTCTCCCTGTCCACTCTGCCTGTAAAAAAAAAAAAAAAAAAAAAAAAAAAGGAACAGACAAGTCAGGACGTGATGGATCATGACTTAAATTTCTTAAAATTGTTTCTTAATCCCAAGCTCTTGGACCAATATAAGATTCTCAAAGCAAGTAATGACCTCAAGGAAGACATGAATCAAGGATGTGATTCTAAGATACTCTGTGAAGACCCCTGAAAGGTTTAATAAGCTGCTGCTCATTCTTAGCCAGATAAAAAGACTCGGCAAGAATTTTGGATTCTGTCCTAGAATACAGAGGCTTTGGTGAAATGGAGTCAACTTAGAATTAGATACATAGAAACCCCATGAAGTGGTCAGAGACTTGTATCAGTTATTTTAAAAAGCCATCAGCTTTATCCATATGGGCGCCGGGTTCTAGTCCCGGTGGCTCCTCTTCCAGTCTAGCTCTCTGCTGTGGCCCGGGAAGGCAGTGGAGGATGGCCCAAGTGCTTGGGCCCTGCACCTGCATGGGAGACCAGGAGCACCCGGCTCCTGGCTTCGGATCAGTGTAGCTCCAGCACCCAGCTCCTGGCTTCGGATCGGTGAAGCTCCAGCTGTGGTGGCCATTTGGGGGGTGAACCAACAGAAGGAAGACCTTTCTCTCTGTCTCTCTCTCACACTGTCTAGATCTGTCAAATATATATAAGCCATCAGCTTCAACTGGATGCGTTTGAAATTCTCCAACTGCAAAAGGAACTCTGAGCCCCCAACTTCATGTAGGCACCAACCAGACATAAAACCTGACAATTACCAACACACATGTGATTTCTTACAAAAAGAAAAAAGGAAAGACAGTTCAAAGGTAGCATTAATAGTCAAGGTAATGGACCCTAGCAGACAACAGCCAGAGTCCCAGTCAAGAAGTTAACCTGGGTCCTGATCAAGTAAACATTCATAGCAAGGCAACAGTGGCCTGGGGCTTTGCAGACTTGCTGTGGACCATGATTCTTACATGTCTCCTGTTCTCTTCACTTTTTTCTCCTTCCCTGACTTATTATGATATGTTGGGTATTGGTGGGGGAGGGTCAGATGTCTCTTTTTAGTTTCAAGTCTCTAGGTTAAGAAAGCCCACATTCAAAGAACCACCACTGAGGAGCCCCATATGGAGCTGATGTAGGTCAGGGGATCCTAGACTTCAACCCTGGTGCTGTTTTGGTGGCTCACGTGATAGGACAAGAAGCATATTTTGCATGTGTGTAGAGCGTAAACAATTTTGCAGAGGGTAGACTATAGTAGATTCTTCTTAAGAAGCCTTCAACACTGGGTTTTACCCTCTCTTGCTTCTTTTGGAACTTGCCATCATTTGAGCGTACCCAGACAAGCCTGCCGCGTGAGGAGGGCTGAGCTGGTCTGCTGCAATGTGATAGGCCTGTCGCACTCACCTCCGTAGCTCCTAGCTGGCCAACACCAGACCTGTGGAGTGAGGTCACTCAGAACCAGCCAGCCTGCAGCCAGCTTCCCAACTGAGCTTCACCGAGTCCGTCAGTCCAAAGGCTCCACCCATCAGAAACGCAAGCAAAAACTGACCCATCACTAGGCAGCTGTGATCTATCATTAACCACCTTATCAATAAGGTACTATAATTGGAGGCAATTAGACATATTCTAATTGGAAAACCTAAGATTGATGGGTTACATGCAGGGTCATCCCTCTCCTTCCTCCATTATAAAAAAAAAGTTCACTTCTTTATTTCCTCCAGAGGAAAGTCTCCCCCCTGCTCTAACTAGACTATAAACTTCTTTGAGAGCAAATGTAGCATAGTGGTTAATTGCACAGTATTCGAAGTCAGACCAGCTAAGTTTAAGTCTCACAAATACAGGTCCTTATCAACTCCCAACTTGACTCTCACTGGGATTAAACATGACAATAGGTCTGATCTGATTTCATCATCATTTAAAAAAAATCATCTATTATTTTTCACTTTATGTTTCTGTGTGGGAGCAAACTGTTGAAATCCTTACTTAATGTATACTAAGCTGATCTTCTGTATATTAAGATAATCGAAAATGAATCTTGATGTGAATGGAAGGGGAGAGGGAGTGGGAAAGGGGAGGGTAGTGGGTGGGAGGGATGGTATGTGGGGGAAGCCATTGTAATCCATAAATCGTACTTTGGAAATTTATATTCATTAAATAAAAGTTAAAAAAAAAATACAGGTCCTGGGGTTTTAAGTGACTGACCTCACTAAACTCAATTCCCTTTGGCCTTAAAATGGTAACAATACTCACTCCTGTGGTTATGGGGAATGGTATGAGTCAATGTGTGTGATTTGCTTATGATGGTGTCTGGCATATATTAAAATGAGCCATATGTGTGTCCATTGTTTGATATCCAAGATGAGTCTTAGTCAATGCTGCACACTTGTCACTGCCTATGCCTTGAGCGGCAATGCATATCTATAAATAAGCAATCATTAATAAAAGATGTGGGAGATTTCAGGACATTAATTAGACTATGAGGCAGTGAAACAGAGGTAGTATATTCAAAGTTACTATATAAGGTATTCGTGTGGCATTTTCTTTTAAGGACCTGGGTGTATTCCTAGCTATTGTCTCAGCCAGCCCTACCCCAGGTTCTGCAAAGTTCTAAATATAAATATGGGAAGATGATTGTTTGCAACATTGGAGCCTTACTTTATTATTAGAATCAACTTCTCAGTACAGAAAAAAAAAAAAAAAAAACTTAGGACATGCCTGTGCAGTGCCCAGATGTTCACATCTCATACTCCTGATAAAATCTGCCATGTAGTTCTTGGGCTCTGCATTTCACAAGATGTTTATCAGATTCCTGAAAAACCCCTGGCCATTCCAACAACACAAAATCTTGGAAGGCAGAGCCATGCTGGCGTTATTATGGAAGAAAACCTGGAGAGGAGACCTCTCTAAGCCAGCACAAGTGAGATTTCCATAAAAGAGGAGAAATAATGAGTCAGTAAATACAAAGAAGCTGCTGCCTTTATGCAAAGCCTCATGTCCTCAACAGTCAGTTTGTGAACCTCAAGTTATGTGTGGTCCCCAGTGAGAGTGGGTAACACTGAAGAAGCCAGGTATAGCTACTAGGCGTCCCTCAACGCCTATGGTGACCCAGCTGCTGCCCCTGCCACCTGGCTATTTGCTCATCATGGTTGTTGCTGCTACGCTTGAATCTTCAGGGAGCCGGCGAGCAAAGCGGATGCTGAGAGACTGGACACAGCCCTGCTGAGCAAGTGTGCCTCCGGTGGGTGGGGCCCTGGAACCTCCCCAGACAGACATGCCTTGGGCACAAGGATGTGTAAAGCCCAGTGCCGGCTTGCGCTATAACTGCCAAAAGCACCCTTATGGGGTTTAAGAAGTGAGGTATCAGAGTGTCCAAAATGTTCATTCTTAACAACTGCTTCCAGGGATTCAGAAAGGAGAAGGAGGGGGAGAAGAAGAGACAAAAAAGAAAATAGGAAGAGGGATGGAGGGAGGGAAGAAGGGAGGAGGGGAGAGAACAGAGGGAGGGAGGAAGTGAGAAATGGAGGGAGGGATGTAGGGCGGGAGGGAGGGAGGGAGGGATGGAAGAACAGAGGACGGAATGTCTATATACAAACATTTTCTACATCAAGACTCAACACACATACCCATAAACATACACACTTACCCTAAACAAATTTTCCAGAAAGCACCAATTACTGAAAGTACATGACACAATTTGAGTAACTTCTACTCTTCTATCATAGTTTTAAGCATCCCGGTCACATCCCAGAAGGGTTTTTCCTACCCGCTAATGGATTTCAAAGTCAACTGGTGACCAGGAACTGGAAGGGGGTGGCAGGGTAAAGGCAGAGCAGACGCAGCACCCTGGGCCCTTTCTCTTGCCGCGAGAGGCAGTGACAGCCCCAGCTCAGAGGGGTGGCCTGGCGAGATCCCCTCCCCCTCCTCCGGAGTGATCATTCTGTTCCTCTCAAGGGACAGAAGTCCCGGGTCCTCAAAGATGGAGAAAAGGAAGCGAGGACGGGAATGGTATCCAGGCAGAAACAAAACCCACCAACCTGGGAGAAGGGTAGAATGAGATGATTTCAGCTATTTCTGAGGGCTCTCAGGTTTGTAACAAACAACGTCGTTTCTCGTGTGGGAGAAACTGTGCTTAGGTCAAAATATGAACGCACAAGCGTCGGATCTTAAGTTGTACACCTAAACTACCTAGCTGTTCCCAATATTCAACAACTATTCAATAATTATTCATTCAACAATACTTACTGAGTGCCTAGCAGAGCTAGAACGAACTCAGTAAATCAGAGACAAAATCCCCTGCCTTCTCTGAGCTCATATTTCAGTGGGAAAAGGCAAAAGAAACCTAACACATAAAATGTATAATAAGCTAGATGATGGTCAGTGTTAAGAAAATGAGGACAAAAATGGCAGAGGTGGTAGGGGAGTGGCTTCAAGTTTGAGTGAATGGCCAAAGTCTTACTTAAAAGTGACTAAAGGGGCGGGAATTTGTCCTAGGACTTAAATCACCAATTATGATGCCCCCATCACACAATGGCGGGTCAGGTCTGAGTCCAGGCTCCAGGTTCATGTCCTACCTCCGTTCCCAATTCCAGCTCCCACTAACGTGCACCTGGGAGGCAGCAAGTGTTGGCTCAAGTGGTAGGGCATTCACATGGGAGACCTGGATTGGGTCCCCAACTCCCACCTTTGGCTTGGCTGAGACCCAACTGTTATAGGTATTTTGGGGAGGAACTAGAGGATGAGAACTCTGTCTGCCTCCCTCCTCCCCCCAACATTTTAAGTGACTGTAGTGGGCAGAATTGAGTGCCCCAGAAGATGTGCTCAAGTCCTGATCCTCATTCCCTGTGAATGATAATGTTTGAAAATAGTCTTACAGTTGTAACCAAGATGAGGGCACCGAGTTCTAATCCAACCACGAGTGTTCTCAGAAGAAGAGGGAGATTTGACAAGAATGCAGAGAAGAGGATGTCATGTGAAGACAGAGAGAGGGACACACACACAGATGAAGGGCCAGGCAGAGGCTGGGGGCGGTGTGGGGGAGCAGCTGCAGGTGGAGGAGCATCAAGAATGGCAGCGGAACCTTTCCTGGAGCCTTCAGAGAGACGTTGGTTTTGTTTTAGGCTGCCTGGTTTGTGGTGCTTTGTTATGGCAGACTTGGGAAATGAATATGCTCACCTATGCCTGCAGGAAGTGAGCAGGTGGCCCATGTGCATAGCTGCAGGACGCGCATTCCAGGACGGGGAACATCCAGTGCAAAGCCTCTAGGTCAGAGTGGCCCTGCATGTGCAGTCACGAGAAATGAGGCCAGTGTGACCAAAGCACAGGCACAGGAGAATGGCAGGAGACGACTGCGGAGAATTAACAGGGACCCTGACACTGCGATTTTATGTGCATTTTTTAAAAAGAAAGAGAGAGGATCTTCCATCCACTGGTTCACTCCCCAAATGGCTGTAACACTCATGGCTGGGCCAGGCCAAAGCCAGGAGCCTGGAACTCCATCTAGGTCTCCCAAGTGGGTGGCAGGAGCCCAAGCACTTGGACTATCTTTTCCTGCCTTCCAGAACACATTAGCAGGGAGCTGGATTGGAAGTGGAGCAGTGGGGACTTGAACCGGTGCTCATATGGGATGCTGGCATCATAAGCAATGACTTAACCCATGGTACCACAATGCCAGTCCCAAACTGTATAGTTTTATAAAAAAAAAGTCTTACTTTTACTTGGAGTGAATAAGGGACCAGTGGCAGAGTTTTGAATAGAGGAGTGACTTGATTGACTTGCTTTAATTAAATTGTTACCTTTTTTATGAAAACACACTGAAGTAGGGTCAAGGTGGAAACTGGGAGAAACAGGGAACAAATTAGTAAGTTATATATAGAAGTTATAGTAAGTTAAATATAGTAGTTATAGTAAGTTAAATATAGAAGAGAAATAATTATGACTTTGCTCAGAATGTGGTAGGAGAGGTGGTGAGGAAAGTGAGGTAATGAGAGAATACTGTAACGGGTTAATGCCCTGGCCTGAAGTGCCGGCATTCCATATGGGCGCCAGTTTGAGACCCAGCTGCTCCTCTTCTGATCCAGCTGTCTGCTATGGCATGGGAAAGCAGTAAGAGATGGCCCAAGTCCTTGGGCCCCTGCACTTGTGTGGGAGATCCAGAAGAAGCTCCTGGCTTCTTATCGGTGCAGCTCCGGCCATTGAGGCCAATTGGGGAGTGAGCCAGCAGAGGGAAGACCTCTCTCTCTACCTCTCTCTCTACCTCTCTCTCTCTCTGCCTCTCTTCTCTCTGTGTAACTCTTTCAAATAAATAAATCTTTTAAAAAAATGATCAATTGACCCACACACCTGTCCCCAGGTCATCACTGACCTATTTTCTGTTGCTGTTGATAAGACTGGCATTTAATGGAAATGGAATTACCTGGTAGGAGTCCTTCTCTGTCTGATGTCTTTTCCTCAGCATGATGTTTGTGAGATTCATCCTTTTCAATGCATATATCAGTGGTTACCTTAATGCTACCTAGTACCATGGTATGGGTAGAGGCTGACTCATGTAGATGTTAGCAGTGCATGGGCAGTGGGACTGTCCCTAGTTTTGAGCTATTATAAACAGAGCTTCTAGGATCATTCACTTGCAAGTTTTTGTGTGGGCCTGGTTTGTGTTCCTCTTGGGAAGATATCTAGCAGAAGGATGCAAGGGTGGCAGATGCTTAGGTTTAAAAAAACCCACCCATTTCCAAAGTGATTGTACTACGTTCTATTCTTACTGGCACCATACAAGTGCTAGCTGGTTCACATCCTTGCCAACAGCTGGTGTTGGTCAGTCTTTCCTATTTTATCCATTCTGTTAGTTTGTAGTGGTATGTCACTTGGTTTTTATTTTCCTTCTCTTCATCACTAAGGATATTGAACATTTTTCAGTGCCTCCTGGCCATTCATTCATGTTCCCTTTAGAACAGTCTGTACAAATTGTTGACACATTTTTACAACTTTATTGTGGTATTATTATCATACAAATAGCACATACATAAGAATACAGTTTGATAACTTTCTCCCATGTAGTCCTATGGTCTTCCTCCAAAGACTGTATTCCTTCAAAGAGTGTTGGGGTTACTGGATGCTGACTTGATCTTCTTGAAGCTTTACTGAGTTTATAATAGCCTTTAATCTGGGCTAGTTGATCCCTACTAATAATGTATGACCCTTCTGTAGTCACTACTGAATGCCCAGTGTTCAAGAAGGACTCTCCAATCGGGCTGGGCAGAACACTAGCACCTCCAGCCCAGTACAGGATCTGGGAATTAACGTATGACTCCTCACTTATTCTTTGCCCAACTTTGTAGTTACATCCTTTGCACCCAGCAGCAGGTGGGGGAAAGCCTGTGTGCACATTGCTAGGGATCTGCCGGCTCATAGCCCATCCTCCTGCTTCCCTACTCTGCAAATTCAGCCACTGCAGCTCCTCTGACTCGAATCTTTGTTTTTTTCAGCTCAGCAAAACCACCACGCTTTGCCTGAAATCCCCTTTATTGAGCCAGACTCAGAAAGATGCTTCCTGTCAGAAACTAGGGCCAATGGAACTCGCTATTCTGTCCTGGTTGCCCCTCTTCCAGGCCAGCTCTCTGCTGTGGCCAGGGAGTGCAGTGGAGGATGGCCCAAGTCCTTGGGCCCTGCACCCCATGGGAGACCAGGAGAAGCACCTGGCTCCTGCCTTCGGATCAGCGTGGTGTGCCAGCCGCGGTGGCCATTGGAGGGTGAACCAACGGCAAAGGAAGACCTTTCTCTCTCTCACTGTCCACTCTGCCTGTCAAAAAAAAAAAAAGAAGAAGAAGAAGAAGAAGAAGAAGAAGAAGAAGAAGAAGAAGAAGAAGTTGTACTACCTATTGCCCATTGTCTGGAAATCATGTTTTTTTCCCTACATATTTTGTCCAATTTTCCAACTGTTTACAAAGGAAGGGTTAATCCATAGTTCTTCCATCACAGTTAAAAATGAGCCATAGTTGGGTTCAAGTATTATTATGAACTCAGATTTCAACGTGCTTTGCAGTCATTCCCTTTTAACACACACAAGTCTCATCCAGCTGACCTCTGTCTTTTTGACACATTCCCATGATGTTGTAAAAGTTTTCTGGGTTCCAGGGAGATGGCACCGGGTTCATCTCATGATTTTTGTCTGCCCCAGAGAAAACACGCGTTTCTCCAGAGATCTTCTGTTTTTTTCATGGACATGATATTTAGAGGCTACACAATCGTTGTTTGGGAAGCTCACTGCTCCAGGATTGGCCATTGTCACATGGGCTGCACCATACAGAAAGGGTTGTTTCATTGTTTTAAAAGAAGGAATGCAGGGGCTGGCTCCGTGGCACAGTAGGTTAATCCTCCACCTGTGGCACCAGCATCCCACATGAGCGCCAGTTCTAGTCCTGGCTGCCCCTCTTCCAATCCAGCTCTCTGCTATGTCCTGGGAAAGCAGTAGAAAATGGCCCAAGTCCTTGGGCCACTGCACCTGCATGGAGGACCGGGAAGAAGCACCTGGCTCCTGGCTTCAGATCGGCACAACTGCAGCCTTTGCAGCCATTTAGGGAGTGAACCAATGGGAAGAAGCCCTTTCTCTCTGTCTTCTCTGTCTCTCCCTCTCACTGTAACTCTACCTGTCAAATAATAAAATCTTTAAAAAAGAAAAGAAGGAATGCATTATGAGTCCTACAATGATTGCCAACTCCAGCTCAAGACTATAGTGCTTGGACTTAATCTATTCCATGTGACACCTTTCTATCCTTGCCCCCTCATTAAAAACCCTAATTCTCAAAGGTAGAAGTACTAATTTAATTTAGCCACCTATTTACCCAAAAACATCTCAGAACGATCAACAGAATAGCAATACAGCAACACTAATTATTGCAGATGTTGAAATTTCTTTTATAGATATGCTTATCCATAGGGTACCTTCCACTAGAGATATGATCAAATGGTTCTCTATTTTGCTTGTGCCATAATCCCTATACAATTTTATGTTCATTTATTTTACTGTGATTCCAATTTTTTAGAAATTGCTTTTTTGTAAATTTGATTTGTTTTGTAATTACATGAAACGTCTTCCTGGTTCCAGAGCTGAATCTATAGAGCAAGGTAGATTCAGAGAGTTTTAGCTTCTCTTATTTCCCTCCCATTTTGTTTCTACACTCATCTTATAAAGATGTATAACCTGTTGTGTTTTTATCTTCTCATCATAAATGGAAATATACCATGTGCACACATACAGTGTGTATATAAGGTGTGTAGTGGTTGGGGCAGGCATTGTGGCATAAAGGGTTAAACACCTGCTTTCAACACAGGCATCCCATTCTGGAGCACTGCTTCAAGTTCTCCCTGCTCCACTTCTGATCCCTGTCTCTGTTAATTTGACTGGGAAAGCAGCAAAAGATGGCTTGGGTCTTTGGACCCCTGCCACCCACATGAGAGACCCAGATGGAGTTCCTAGCTCCTGGCTTCAGTCTGGCTCAGCCTGGCTGTTGTGGCCGTTTGGGGACTGAACCAGTGGATGGAAGAACTCTTTGTCTTTTCCTTTCTTTCTGTCACTCTGCCTTCAAATAAATGTTCCTGATGGAAACTCTAATTAAAAAAAAAAAAACTGTAAATGGATTGAAATTCCATTTATCCATAAACTTCTTGGAGGCCCCCTACATATACACACATCTATAATTTAGACCTTCACTCTCCTTTTCTTAAATTATACACAGTTTTCTCCACTTTGCCTAATTTACTTATTTTAGTCCAGAATATCCCTGATCTGGAGCTCACCATGTAGCTGTTTATAAACATACTCCTTGCTATAACTATGACTATCCCAATGTTTATTTAACTACTGTCCAATTGATCTACTTTTAGGTTTTTTCAACACTTTAAGATACTTTTCTTTTTATCCAAAAGTATTTTTAGATTCTTCTTTAAATTCTACACAAATTTTTGGTCTATAAACAACAGGAATGTCTGAAGACCAGTTTGGAAGTAACAGATAGGGGCATACATGCTGTTTTTGTCTTATCTCAATTTAGCAAGTGTTACTGTTCCCATGCTTGCTTGAAAGCCACACGCTAAGTGTCGTGGGGCATAAAGATGAAGAGCTTTAACCTGCCCTAAAGGGCCACAAGTTGATCAAAACAACACCAGACAGTTAGTTGTGAAGTACAAAGCAAAATGAGAAGAGTGTTACAAGAAAATTATAAACAAAAAGAGAAAAAAACGTGATGACTTAGAGCTGGGAAGAATCAGATGGAACTTCATCAGGGAAGATCTATCCCATGAACAACCACAAAATCTTTGACCAAACATACATAGTGGAGGGTGAGGATCCCAGGAAATGAAGGGCATGGACGCACAGATGCTCAAGGGATGTCCAAGGTGAAGCTTGGGAACCAAAGGAAAATGCTGAGAGGTGACAGGAAGATGCACAGTGGGTAGGAACAGACTTTTGGGAATGAGACACTGGAGTCCAAGCCCTGGACCTGTCCCTCATAGGTTGACCTTGACAAGTCCATACAACACGATTTATGTGAGAAAGTCCCTGTGCAGCTGAATCCTAAAGCAGAATTCTGTGGTGTCTTACATGGTTGGTGACCCGTTTTTTTGAAATGCTTCACTTTTGACTAAGATGACCTCTCCTTTTCTGAGACACCCTCCCTTTGTCCTTCCTCTCTCCCTGCCTGCCTTCCTCCTAGGGTCACAAGGAGAAGCACCTGCTACAGAGGAAAGCTAGCCTTTATTCTCAGCACAGAACCCTTCCAACCCAGGTTCCCACCTCCTCAGCTGGGAGATGAGATGGCTTCTATCTAACCACCTCCCCTGTGTCTCCTTTTCCTTACCTGTATAATGGGGGTTACAGTAACCACATCATAGTGTTTCATGAAAAATAAATGAGTCTCTTACCAGGAAAGAAATTACAACAGTAGTACCTGGCACATTTAGAGCGTTTTAATAAATGTTGGTATTTACTTAGTGTTTCCAGCCTTTGGATATAACATTCATTTAAGCATTTAGCCCATTATGTAGTGAGATTTTAAGGCTTTTTCATCCCAAAATTCTCATGTGGGAAATATAGTTCCTACTGCTTACTCTGCCCCTGAGTTACAGCATTAGAGAAAATGTTAATATAAAATATTTAGCATACTTCCTAAGATATAGCAGGTGTTCAATAAACTTCTAGTATTACAATTCTTATTATTATCACTATTAGTGTTTTTCTTTAAAGAATAGCCTAGTTCTAGAAACGGAGTCACAAGGAAACACACGGGATTGAATCGACTCAGAGGCACCCACCACTGTCCATGGATCTGAGGGATTACCCTGGCCTCCCTCTGCTCCCTGAGTGGCAGCCTATAACTTGCCTTGGTAGCACTGAGCAGCAAGGGCTCGCCCCTCCTCTCTACTTAAACACTAATATTGCATTTGCAAAAACAGGTTTTTTTTTTAATGATCTTTAACAACCCTCCCAGAAAATCTTTAACAACCCTCCCAGACAGAAGTTTGCACCCTTCTCTCCTCTGCCATTCCAGGCTCTTTGCATGCGCCCTTCTCACGATCTGAATCACTGCTACCGTTCACTGTACAGCTGTCCCTGAAGCAAAGTTGGGGGTAAATCTCAGGACATGAACTCTAAACATATGCATTCCTGTGCTAACTAACTCTGCCCCTAAATAACTTGAGAGCAGACACATCACTTCCTACTGTACCTGGTCCTTCACGCTGTTCAAAATATCACAATGTCCTAAACCTTGCTACTATTACCATGCAAGGCAGATGAATTCTTTGTTGTAGTGAGGGCACTACCTTGTACATTGTAGAATGCTTAGGAATTTTATTTATAGTGGCCAATTATATCATCATTTACTTTTATGTCCCCATTTAGAGATGAAGAAAAGAAGGCACAGAGAAATTAAATGAGCTGCCCAAACCCACAGCATCAGAGTTCAGTTCCATCCATCTTTCTGGGTTACCTCTTCAGAATCTACAATTCCTCTTAGCATAAGCAGGCACAATGTAGGCTTATATCCCAGCCAGCACCGAGAAGATCCAGATTTTTGGATAAGTTGAAGCCCTGACTTCCTTGGTCAGTAACCTTGTAGAATAGAGGATCTGACCCAAAGAAGGTGCTCAGTGAAGAGGGCTGGTGGCAATGGGAACTGAGATGAAAAGAAAGAGTAAGAAAACAGAGAGGGCAGGGCCAGCGCCGTGGCTCACTTGGCTAATCCTCCACCTGCAGTGCCGGCAACCCGGGTTCTAGTCCCAGTTGCTCCCCTTCCAGTCCAGCTCTCTGCTGTGGCCTGGGAGGGCAGCAGAGGATGGTCCAAGTGCTTGGGTCCCTGCACCCGCATGGGAGACCGGGAAGAAGCACCCAGCTCCTGGCTTTGGATCGGCACAGCACCAGCCATAGCAGCCATTATGGGAGTGAACCAACGGAAGGAAGGCCTTTCTCTCTGTTACACTCTCATTGTCTATAACTCTACCTGTCAAATTAAAAAAAAAAAACAACAACAACAACAAAGAGGGCAGAAATCATAAAATCCAAGAAAAGAATGTCAGTGACTTTTTTCATCCTTATTTTCCCAAGTTTGGACAGTATCTGGCATGTAGAAGATGCTGTATTTCTGTCTTCTCAAGACTTTAAACATGGGTTGTAAACCCGTCTGCAGACAAGTCTGCCCCACCATCTACTTTTCAATAAAGTTTTATTAGAACACAGCCATGCCAAATCATTACGACATCATCCATGACTTCTTTTACACTCCAGGGGCAGAGCTGAGTGGTTATAAGGAGACTGATGTTCCACAAAGTCAAAAGTATTGGCTACTCGGTCCTGTAAGGAAAAGGTTTGCCTACCTCTGAAGTGTCATTTGGATTGGAATGCATGAGACATGATGACTGCCAAAAGCCCTTCCTGCATCAAGCTCATTCTGTGATTTTCTGGGTTCCCAGCTGCAAGCTGCCCTCTTCCACTTGACCTTACGTAAGTGATCTCACTCAGCCCAGGCCCTGTGCATTTTTCTCTTTCATTGCTCTCCTGGCACCCCAGAAAGAGGCATCGTGCTATTCATTTGCATCATCTCTCATGGTGTCACTTTGCAGGTGTCCCCTGGTTGCTTCCAGGTGAGTTCCTGCAGATGAACTCCTCAGTACTCGCTGGATGCTGCTGCCAAGCCTTGCCTGCTGAAACGTGCGGACAGCCCCCTGCTAGCCTCTAGATCAGAGAAACACCACCAACCTCACACTGATTGACAGTAAGGAGAGAGACTTGGCAGGGACCAACCCCTTGTTTGTTGGTTCCCACTCTGTATCTTCCTGCTGATTCCAGACCTGGCTGGTCTCTTGTAGGTAAAACCATGCCCTTCATCAGCTGTCAAAACTCCTCTCTATCTTTACTAGGTCTGGTGAAACAAAAGTCCCTTTAGGAAGAATTCAGAAACCATGGAAGGAATAAAGCAAGCAAGAATTATAAATTCAAAGAAGCTATGAATCAGTTTTGCTTCCGAGGTGGGATAATGTTCAGCTTCTAAGTTAGCTAAACTCAGAAATTCAAAAGTTCCTGCCAAGCACAGAATAAGACTGCCTTATATTTACAGGTGTGGTGGTTACCAAACAGATATCAGAACCATTCCCAAACTGAGTGATACTGAAATATCCTACCTACTGATTTTTTTTAAAGCTTATTTATTTATTTGAGAGGCAGAGTTACAGAGAGAGAGACAGAGAGACAGAGAGGTCTTCCATCCACTGGTTCACTCTCCCAAATGGCTGCAATGCTTAGAGCTGAGCCAATCTGAAGCCAGGATCCAGGAACTTCTTCAGAGTCTCCTATGCAGGCACAGGGGCCCAAGGACTTGGGCCATCTTCTGCTGCTTTCCCAGGCCATAGCAGAGAGCTGGATTGGAAGTGGAGCAACCAGGACTTGAACTGGCGCCCATATGGGATGCTGATACTGCAGGCAGAGGCTTTACCCGATACACCACAGTGCTGGCCTCCTACCTATTTATTAAGGAGGAAAATTCTTCCCAGAAACACCCTAAAACTTCCTCTCTGTTGGCTCAATAATTTATATTCTCTTGCCATAGCTGCAAGGGAGTCTGAGAAATTAAGAATTTCTCATTTTCCATTTCTGTTGGGAAAGGTGGTCTCTTCCAAAAGGAAGGAGAGAGAAAAGAATGGTTTCTCACCAGGAGCAATCAGTGTGTCCTGCAATGAGTTACTATTATGTAAAAATATTTAATACAATATCCCATTTATATATCTAACAATGTATATCACTGTTTTAAAATATCAGCTATCCAGAGGGCCCATACTTCATGCCTAGTTTCATTTTGGCTTAGAAGATCAGGGATCTGTTATCTCTAAATCATTTTTTTTAATCTTCAGAATTCCTTGATTCACCTTGTTGCAGGCTGGTGACACATCCGTGTTCAGGGACAGAATAGAGGATGAGAAAGGCGAGTACTGGCTATGCCAGGTCCCTGTGCATCAGGCGTGCTGTTCCTATACCTGGAGAGACCCACCATGAGGACTGGAGTGCTCTGCAGAGGCAAGTGAGGTGCTTAGAGCTAAAAATCTTACTTTAGTTTAGAGATAAAGACAGAGTTCCCATCCACTGTTCAATCTCCAAATGCCTGCCATGGCTGGGGCCGGGCCAGGCCAATGCCTTGAACTGGGAACCCAATTCAGGTTTCCCACCTTGGAGAAAGGGATCGAAGCACTTGGGCCAGCACCTGCCACTCTCAAGGTGTACATTAGCAGGTATACAATCAGGAGCAGAGCCAGGACTCGAACCCTGGTACTGCGAATCAGGATGCAGGCATCACAAGCAGCATCCCCACTAGGCCAAACGCTTGCCCCTAAACGCTCTAGGAAGTACTCATGCTCAGGGTGATGCCAATGGGACTGCTGCCCCGACACAACCAAGAGAACAGACACCTCCTTAAACTTCGCACCCTGGCCTCTTGAATCCCCACAGCCTCATCCTGCCCTGATCATCACCAATGTACAGATGAGAAGGTCACAGAGGGTGTAGCTTCTTCACAATTATGACCCTGACAGAGCTGTGATTTGAACCCAGCTTGCTGATTCTGAGTATTTGTCCTTAAGCACTGAGTGATGCGTACGATGATGCAGGTGCCCTGCTAACTGGGTGAGGCTGACACATCGAGTCTGTTCAAAATGCTTGGAGCAACTGGCAGACAAGATGTCTTGAAGAAACAAGACTCAAAGTTAAGAACAGAGGGAGAGCGATAACACTATGCTCTTAAAACTGTATATATGAAATACATGAAATTGGTCCCTGTTTTATAAAGAAAAAGTTAATAATAAAAATAGAAACCAGACTCCACGGCACTGGGTCCTAACTGATCAAGGGCCAGCCATGTGTTGACCACAGCTGTAGAGGGCAGCTGTCTCACTTCTCCTATTGGCTGTCAGTCCCACCGTGGGGACGGCTCCATCCCTTTTCTCCCATTGCTTCTCAGTGGCATTTGGCATACCACCTGGAAGAACACCTGCTAGTGCCTCTACCACACTCTCGAATCCCACTTCCAGATAATTAATTAAATTCTAAAATAGATTATTACCCAGTGCCTCCTTGGCGTCACTCAACCAGAAATCATCTCCTCACTAGATACCTTGCTGTTCAACACATCTAAGTTTAGATTTCCCACATAGTAGGTATCAAGGAAATTGAGTAGCAGAGTTCTTTTTCACACTCAAGTGAATTTCACAGGAAAGTTTATCTAGGTGTGACTGTGTTCTTGTTAAGAACCTGAGTGTAGAAAAAAATATTTTCTATCCTCTGGAAAAGATTCAAATCATATTTAATATTTGATTGACATTACTCACTGAGCTAACACGCTATGTGATACACTGCCAATCTTCCCTAAGGATACAAACAAACATATGTTGAATTGTTTAGATTCTGCCCTCCTCTGACCTGAACTTAGGGACCAATCAACACCTACCAACTGGTCTATCGTGCCATAAGCTTAGAGACCAATTTTTATTACTCTCCAAACTTATGCAGCTCCTTACTTTAGCTTGTAATTCCCTGGTTATATGAAATGGAATTTTGCCTTATATCAACAATCAAGCCTCTACTTAGATCCCAAATTAATGAAGTAAATACCTCTTATCCCACCAACTCTCACATAGCTCCTGGCTTAAGCCTTTCCTATGCCTGGGTAGGTCTTAATGGTATTATGGAAAGAACATGGACTTGGCGGGAGCTGGATCTGCTTGGGAAAACCTGAGCAGAACTGGAAGACTCTTAGTTTAAAGATACTCTGTGGATACCAGTTAACTCTAACATGGTACAGATCCTGTGCCAGGGACTATCTGAGTGCCTTCCTTGGATTGACTAAATGAATCCTCATAGAAACTCCAAGAGGTGGGCATGGTTATTATGATGGTTATTACAACTGCTTTATTAACGAGGATATCTAAGGTACAGAGTTCAAATTACCTGTCCAATGTGGCACAGATAGAGAGTAGTGGAGTCAAGACAGCCTGGATGAGGGTGTGGACGAAGGGGAACACTTACACACTGTTGGTGCAGCCACTGAGGAAAACAGTGTGGAGGGTTCTCAAAAAACTAGCAATAGGCTTGCCGTATGATCCAGCAGTCCCACTCCTGGGTGTAGACCCAAAAGACTTAAACCCAATGTGTCGGAGATATCTGTTTACATGTTTACAGCAGCATTGTTCACAATAGACAGAATTTGGGATCAACCCAGTGTCCATCATCAGATGAATGGATAAAGAAAAGTGGTATATGTACACAATGGAGTATTATTCCGCTATAAAAGAATGAAATCCTACCATTTGCAGCAAAATGGACACTGCTAGAGGACATCATGTTGACTGAAATAAGCTGGATCCAGAAAGGCAAACGCCGCATGTTCTCCCTTATATGTGGGAGCCAAAATTTTTAAAATAAACAAAAAAAAGAAAGAAAAAGGAAATGTCTGCATGTATTACTATCGCTGTAAATACAGTTTCGCAAAACTTTGTTTTATACTTTTCTTAAGCCAAGAGTTAAGAATGTTATACTACTACAGTTTTAATGATCTGTGGTTACTTAAAAATTCACTGTATATGGGCAAAATGGTCATTTTTCTGCTCAATTATTGTTTATAGCCATTGTCTGTATTCCCACTAAACTAGGATCTTTTTGCTTTCTACTTGTTAAATTTCTTATTCAGCGAACTATTCAGCCTTTTTACTGTAATGTAAATTTAAAATGTATTATCTCAAAAACTAAAAAAAAAAAAAAGGGGGGAGGAGGAAGGAGGAAGGCAGGGAGAGAGGGGGCGGAGGAAAGGAATGTCATTACATTCGTAAGAGTCATATCTATAGATCACACTGAATCTGTTAAAAACTAATTAAAATTAAGGTTGTTTTTTTTTTTTTTAAATAAGATAGCCTGGAAGTCCAGCTTGAGGGACTATGCCTATAACAATTACGCTCCACTGTTAGATAAAGCCAGTGACAACAAAACCAAAGCACAGTTGCAATTTGCAGGCAAGAAGGGATAATTCTAAAGTGTCGCAAAGAATAAAGTTAGACAAAGAGCTGAATAGAGACTGGGATAAAGATCCAATTTGGCATTAGGAATGGGGACTGGGATTTTGATACCCAAAGAACAGGGACTGAGACCTCAGACCTACTTAAGGCAGACCCTGGAACTGTATTCTCTCTACCTAAAGAAATCGCTCTAAATTGCTGGCTGTCTGTTACACCAGGGATTATAAAGACAAATCACCATGTCTATTTCCATAGGAAAATGATGACAAGATTAAACTTTCCAGGCATAGAATTCATAAAAACTCCTCATAAAACATAAAAAATAAGGAACTCAGGGCCAGTGTTGTGGCATAGTGTATAAAGCTGCTGCCTGGAACCCCTACATGCTGCATGGACACCGGTTCAAGTCCCGACTGCTCCACTTCTGATACAGCTCCCTGATAATGACCTGGGAAAGCAACAGAATACAGCCCAAGTGCTTGGGCCCCTGCCACCCACATGGGGGACCCAGGTGAGACTCCTGGCTCCAGGCTTTGTCCTGGCCAATCCCCGGCCACTGCAGCCATCTGGGGAGTGAACCAGTAGATGGAAGACCTCTTTCTCAGTCTCTATTTACACCTCTCCCTCTACCTCTAACTATTTAAAATAAATAAATAAATCTTAAAGAATAAGAACAAAAAAACTGGAAAGATGGGAAATACAGTCTAAAAGGAAAATAATTATTTTCTCTAGGAATATCTGCCAATTCCTGGTGACCTAGAACTTAGGTTTTAACAAACCATACACGTAGGCAATGCAGACAAAAATCAGGGCTCAGTGCGGGGCGGGGAGGGTAAATCAGGAACCCATAAATAAAGATAAGATAGTCATGAGTGGCCGGCGCCGCGGCTCACTAGGCTAATCCTCCGCCTTGCGGCGCCGGCACACCGGGTTCTAGTCCCGGTCGGGGCGCCGGATTCTGTCCCGGTTGCCCCTCTTCCAGGCCAGCCCTCTGCTGTGGCCAGGGAGTGCAGTGGAGGATGGCCCAGGTGCTTGGGCCCTGCACCCCATGGGAGACCAGGAAAAGCACCTGGCTCCTGGCTCCTGCCATCGGATCAGCGCGGTGCGCCGGCCGCAGCGCGCCAGCCGCGGCGGCCATTGGAGGGTGAACCAACGGCAAAGGAAGACCTTTCTCTCTGTCTCTCTCTCTCACTGTCCACTCTGCCTGTCAAAAAAAAAAAAAAAAAAAAAAAAAAAAAAAAAAAAAAAAAAAAAAGATAGTCATGAGTGATGAAGGTTAAGTGAAACAAACATGTTCTCCAGAAAGCAAGGATGGAATGTTCACTTATCTCTGGGTTTTGCAGCTTGAGCTCTCCCCAAAAATCTCTACCCGCAGACCCATCTGCACATGAGCATGTGTTCAGAGTTCACATGGGATTTGTAAACCAAAAACTGTCCAAACCAAAATGTAGTTGAAAGTAGCCCAACATTCTGGTAGTTCAGGAAAAAAGCCCTTTGAAGGACTCACTTTTGACTTAGCTCTCTAAAGAATAACTTGAAAAACAGTCCAAGAAAAATGCACTCAACAGCAACCAATTACATAATATGTTGAACCAAGTCACTATGATTAAAATTAAAAATAAGAGTGGAGAGCGCCGCGGCTCACTAGGCTAATCCTCTGCCTTGCGGTGCTGGCACCCCGGGTTCCAGTCCCGGTCAGGGCACCGGATTCTGTCCCAGTTGCTCCTCTTCCAGGCCAGCTCTCTGCTGTGGCCCGGGAGTGCAGTGGAGGATGGTCCAAGTGCTTGGGCCCTGCACCCGCATGGGAGACCAGGAGAAGCACCTGGCTCCTGGCTTCGGGTCGGCACAGTGTGCCGGCCACAACGCGCCGGCCATGGCAGCCACTTGGGGGGTGAACCAATGGAAAAAGGAAGACCTCTCTCTCTCACTGTCTAACTCTGCCTGTCAAAAAAAAAAAAAAAAAAAGGAACCACAGAAAGGCACTATTCTATAGATACAAGAAATCTAATGGATCCCAGAAGACAAAATGCACATTACCATCAAAGTGGCTATAGACAAACAGTCGACTTCTCATACACAAAAATGTAACCTGGAAGACGGTGAAATAATATCTTTAAAGTAGTAAGAGAGTGGCCAGTTCTGTGGCATAGTGGGTGAAGCTGCCACCTTCAGTTCTGGCATCCCACATGGACACCAGTTTAGGTCCTGTCTGCTCTACTTCTGATCCAGCTCTCTGCTATGGCCTAGGAAAGCAGTGGAAGATGGCCCAAGTACTTGGGCCACTATAACCGTTCTGGAGACCTGGAAGAAGCTCCAGGTTCCTGGCTTCTGTTTGTCCCAGTTCTGGCCAATGCAGCCATTTGGGGAGTGAACCAGCAGATGGAGGACATCTCTCTGCCTCTGCCTCCGTAACCCCACCTTTCAAATAAATAAGTAAATCTTTTAAAAACAAAAGTAGTAATAGGAAAATCATCATCAATCTAAAACACATGTATTTGGAGAAACCAACTTTCAGGAAGAAAAGTGAATTTATAACATTTTGAAACAAGAAACATCATGTCAATACCAACAGACTTTCATAAAACTTATACTTCAAAAAGAAAAATAAACTTAAAAAGGCATAAGATTAAGGAGAGATGGTGACTCAAAAAATAAAAATACAGATGTAGATTAATTTAAGCAACCTTGGATGTGCAAAGCAATAAAATTATATGTTAATTGTGATGTTAAAAACTAACTAGGGAGCATATCGGGTAAAGCCATTGCCTGAAGGGCCGGCATCCCATATGGGCACTGGTTTGAAGCCTGGCTGCTCCACTTCCAATCAGGCTCTCTGCTATGCCCTGGGAAAGCAGTAGAAGATGGCCCAAGTCTTTGGGCCCCTGCACCCATGTGGGAGACCTGGAAGAAGCTCCTGGCTCCTGGTTTCAGATCGGCACAGCTCCAGCCGTTGTGGCCAATTGGGGAGTGGATGGAAGACCTCTCTCTCTCTCTCTCGCCTTTCCTTCTCTCTCTGTGTAACTCTTTCAAATAAACAAATAAATCTTAAAAAAAAAAAAAATCTAACTAGAGGAAGATTCCAAGATGGCCGCATAGGGAAAAGATGTGCTGACTTTGACCAGGGGAAGATGGCAGAAGAAGAGCAGAAGTATATTCCCAGGGGACAGCTGGAGGGCTGGTACAGTGGAAATTCTACAGAAAGAAGAGGGACGCTGTGGAGCAGTGAGTGGGGACACCGCACACGATTCCCACAGCCAGGGGCTGGAGGAGACCCCAGCTTCAGAGGTGAGGTGAGAGCAGGTTGCGGCAGCCTGTGCCACTGCTGATATTGCATGAGGGACATTCTTGAGCACCACACTGAATCAGAGTCTGGCCTGAAGCCCTAACAGGGGCAGAGTACTCACCTCCTGGTCCACTGAAGGAAATGCTCATTTACTTCTCCACATTCCCACTCTAGGGTGCTGGGCAAAGGGCTGGGGGGCAACCTGAAACCAGTAGAGGATGCAATGGCTCCCACGGGCATGACCAGGGGATTTTACCACTGACTTTGAGTCAGGCTGGAAAGGGTGACAGGGCGCTGGGCACCCACTTAGGTTTGTGGGGTGCTCCCATCCTCTCAACCTATCACAGGCTCTGGGGCTCAGACTGCCAAGGTATATCACCCATAGACAGCTGGACCTGGGAACATCTCTGCTCTCTGTGGATGGGGCAGGTTCATTGGGCTCAGAGGGGATCCTCTGCATCCATGACTGTGGGAGCCTTGCATGCTGAAACTGTGGGAATTCTGTGACTGCATGATAGGGCGTGGGGTGTAGCTGGGTCTCTGGGCAACCACTGTGTCTGGTGTCAGAAACTCAGAACTCTCTGATTGCCTGGGGTGGGTCACTGCAGAAGGATTCATGCTCCCATTGAGGTCTACACAGATCCTTTGTGTGGTTCCTGTGTGCCAGCACAGGTGAGGGCTGTACCCACTGTGGGCTAAACCACTGATCACCTGGGAAGGGAGGAGGTGTGGGTGTGATTACACCAACAGAGGTGACAATAGAAGAGAGCTACCCCACTCATCTTGGGTGTCACCTGGATTCTCATCCCTCCCTTGAGCACTGGCCAGCGCTCCTTGGCACACAAATCTGGGTATTCACTCAAGGAGCAGACACTCTACTAAGCCACAGAGGCAAAGTTCAAAGATAAGACCCATCAGTGGAGAAAACCAACAAGTGTTTCCACATGTCTACAACCAACTTATCTTTGACAAATTAGCTAAAATGAACAACTGGAGCTAGGACAGTCGCTTCAACAAATGGTGCTGAGAAAATTGGATCTCTGCATGCAGAAGTATGAAACAAGACCCCTATCTTACAGCTTATGCAAAAATCCACTCACAATAGACAAAAGATCTAAATCTACAACCTGATACCATCAAATTACTAGACAACGTTGGGAAAACCCTAGAAGACATCGGCATAGGGAAATAGTTCTTGGAAAAAACTCCAGAAGCACAGGAAATCAAAGCCAAAATTCACAAATGGGATTACATCAAGCCGAGAAGCTTCTACACTGCTAAGGAAACACTCAGCAAAATGAAGATGCAAGTTCGAAAACTACTTGTTTACAGCCCTTGTCTCTACTATTGAGGCACAGTGCTTTTTTATATTTACTGTTTACTTAGTGGAGGGTTCATCTTTTGATTATAGAATATGGTGAAAATATGTCATCGTAAAAATTAAAGAATAAGAAAGAAAGGAGGAAGAAGGGTGGGATTGTGGGCAGGAGAGAGGATAGGGTGGGAACTATTTTGCTCCTAAATCTGTACATATGAAGTATGTGAAATTTGTTCATCTTATATTTAAAAAGGCAGAAAAAAACTAACTAGAGGAGCTGGTGCTGTGGCGTAGTAGGTTAAGCTGCCACTTGCAATGCCAGCATCCTATATCTGCCCTGCTTTGAGACCTGGCTGCTCCACTTCTGATTCTCCTGATCCAGCTCTCTGCTGTGGCCTGGGAAAGCAGCAGAAGATGGCCCAAGTGCTTGGGCTCCTGCACCCACTTGGGAAGCCAGGAAGAAACTCCTGGCTCCTGCCTTCAGCTTGACAACAGCCCTGGGGAGAGTGAACCAGCTGATGGACGATCTCTCTCTCTCTCTCCTCTCTCTCTCTCTCTCTCTCTCTCTCTCTCTGACACTCTTTCAAATAAATAAAAACTAAAAATCTTTCTTAAAAGTAACTGGAAGGGCTGGTGCTATGGCATAGCAGGTAAAGCCACTGCCTGCAGTGCCAGCATCCCATATGGATACCAGTTCAAGTCCTGGCAGCTGCACTTCCGATCCAGCTCTCTGCTATGGCCTAGGAAAGCAGTAGAAGATGGCCCAAGTCCTTGGGCCCCTGCACTTGCGTGGGGAACCTGGAGGAAGCTCCTGGCTCCTGGCTTCAGATCTGCACAGCTCTGGCCATTGTAGCCAACTGGGGAGTGAACCAGCAGACAGTAGACCTCTCTCTCTCTGCCTTCCCTTCTCTCTCTGTGTAACTCTGACTTTCAAGTAAATAAATAAACCTTTTTAAAAAAGTAACTAGAAAATAGACATCACTTATTATTTGAAGATTAGCAGCATAGTATCTTCATTATTCAAGAAAATAAACTTTAGATTTATTTAAATACATACCTTAGAACTTTCAGAATAAAGACTAAGGAATAGAAATACTCACTTTAACAGTGATAGCAAAAAATGAAAAATCTCAATTCAGAGGTGACACAAGATGATATAAATTACAGAAATTAAAAACAAAAACTAAACCATTATTTTTACACCTTTTACTGCTTACAAAGCAAGCCGATCATCTGAGCAGGGTGAAGAGAAAGTCATCCCTGAGGGACCTGTGCCATGAAGTTTGGAATCCAAATCAACACTGTCCGTGAAGGAACCCCAAGGTGGAAAATGTGCAAAAATCTTGGTCCAGAACAGGCAAATTCTCTAAGTCCTCCATACAGGCAAATGCTAAATTACTCAACAGAACGTCTTCATATTTCAGGACATATAGAAAGTACAAAAGAAAACACACTACAACTGATCTTTAGTAAAAAATCACTAAGTATGTGATGACTGAACAGCAGTGAGGGCTGTAAGACATAGCAAACATCAGAGACACACACCACGAGTCATGAACGCCTGAAAACTCAACAGTACTATGCCTCGGACATGGTCATTCTGATTTAGTGAAATGCATCTCTCTTTCTAGCAGTTTAACCAGTAGGCTGACATGTTTGAAGCCAAAGATAGATTAGAAATAGGGCTTCCAACTTAAGTGTCTTCAGAATATTTGAAAAGAAAAAGTAATAAAGAGTAACATTGTAACGGTATGAAAAAAATTGTCAACAGATGTGAGGAAGAACCACAAAGAAGTTGTAATAGGAAAAAGACCTCAGCTGAGAGGTTAAATGGTAGATCTGTAAATAAATCTCATTTTACTGATCAGCTTTTTTTTTTTAACAACTTTATTTCTCTGAGTGTTAGTTTTCTGAATTTATAGAATGACTTACTAATATCTACCTTATAAGGTTATTGTGGGATTTAAATGAATAATATACACGTGGCACACAGCTGGTATGAATCTTGTTCTTTTTCCTTATGCCTAGTATTTTGTCTCGTGGAATAGGTGTTTTACCCTTGACTTTTCCACTACCAAAATATACATCCTGAACAGACAAGACCTAATATAAAGCTGGCAGAGAGAATGCTTTGGACAAATAAGATCTTAGGTATTACAGATAATATACAATATGTACAATATTGTATTGAAATTAGAGAAAAATCAAAACAGAAAATGAAGCAAAACTGTGGAAAATGTCAATACATAAGTATACTAAAAAAATTCTGAACTGACAAATTTGGATTTACAGGCCCTAAATCTCAATCACATCTATTAAAGGAGTTCCAGAATCAACAAACTGTTTCTATGGAGGACCAGAGAGAAAATGTTGTAGGTCTTGCCAGTGATATGATCCCTGCTGCCAATACTCAAATCTTCCATTGGAAAGCAAAGTCAGCCACAGGCAATAAACAGGTAAATCAGAATGATTGCGTTCCAACAAGTATTTATTTATTTACAAAAAGAACAGAGCAGGCTGCATTTGCCCTACAGGCTTTAGTTGGTCAACCCCTAAAACAGGCTACCTTTTCTCTAGGCTCTTTTGCTATTTAGTTCCTACCTTTTCACGCCATATGGATAGTGTCAGTGTACACATCTGCCCCCATTGCTCCCCCAGAACAGCACCATCACAAATCATCCACTTTGCAAAGGCTTGACTAGGGTAGATGTTCTATGAACGTTTCTTACAGAAATGAGAGCTGGAGAGGACAGTCTAACTGAAGCTATACCGGTCTTAGTGATTTAATGACTTACAGATTTTGGCATTATTGACATCGGGGTATTTCTGAAGCTAGGACATGAAAAATCCGAGTTTCTCCTTGGGTCTCTTGGCACACACAGACCACAAGTCCTGGGAAGCAATAGAAGCCACGCTGCTCTGCCTGAGAGGTATGGAGAGGCCCCAAGAGGCCTCGCGGACACCAGCCTTCCCATCACCCCATCAAGGATGCAACCCAGCCCAACCAGCAACCAAATACCACGAACGGCTCGCCTTGCTGTAATGTGGAGCAAAGGAATCACCCATCTGAGCCCCGTCAGGATCCCCGAACAATGAAGTCTTGAGGCACCGAGTTCTGGTGACTGCATTTGGGGTATCTTGTTAGAAGGTATCAGGTGATTGGATCCTTGGAGACATCGTCACAGCATTCAAGGCAAGCTCTGCCACGATCTAAGAATGTCTCTCTCCAGGAGACCCTTAGAGCTCTCCCGCCCTGTCCTTCTCTTTCTCAGAGTGCCTGTCTGGCTCCTGTCACCACTGCAACCCTGCCTTTAGGATGTGGACCCATCTCTGCTGCTTCCCGAGGTTCTTGAAGGCCACAGCCAACAGTTCCTTCTCTGCATACCAGTAACACTTACCTCCTATACCGACCTTGGAAATTCTAACATGGCTGTTGCCTAAAATTGCCTAAACCTACCTGGGCTTTGCTTTTTACATTTCCCTGTGTTTGTGGGAGGTTGTGGTATATGCTCTCTGAGTTCTCCTCCCACCCAGTGAGTCCAAGATTACCTGTAGGATATCTGAACACTATCCCTAATCAGATCTGAATGTCTTGCTTGGGTTTATCAGAGATAAGACCTATGGTAAACACTAGGAACTCATTTGATGCACAGGTCTAAGGGCAACAGGATCAGGAATCTCCTGTGATCCGCATCCTGCAGCCAGGGTGCTGGGCTCAGAGCACTCGGCACAACCTCTGGGTTCCAGGGAAGGGAAGGAGCCCATCTGCTGCTCTGCCTCTGTATGCGCTGAGCATGAAAGCAACCTGGGGGTGAGGGGCCGGCGCTGTGGGGTAGCAGGTAAAGCTGCCGCCTGCAGTGCTTGCAACCCACATGGGCGCCAGTTCAAGTCCCGGCTGCTCCACTTCTGATCCAGCTCTCTGCTGTGGCCTGGGAAAGCAGTGGAAGATGGCCCAAGTCCTTGGGCCCCTGGACCTGTGAGGGAGACCTTGAAGAAGCTGCTGGCTCCTGGCTTTGGATCAGTGCAACTCCGGCCGTCGCAGCCAACCGCGGAGTGAACCAATGATGGAAGACCTCTCTCTCTATCTCTGTCTCTCCTTCTCTCTGTGTAACTCTGACTATCAAATAAATAATAAATAAATCTTTAAAAGAAAGCAACCTGGGAAGTAAACGTTTTAGACTTAGGAATGAAGCAGGCTGAGCCTGAGTACCAGATATTTAAAGGAACCGGGGCTCACCAAGGCTGATGACCTGAGAATCTCTGGAACCTGGAAATTTGGGAGTGGATGTCAGACATAGACCCTCCCACCAGAGAGACCTCAGGTAAGGGGATCATAGAGTCCTGTCTGGACGGGGAGCCTTGGCCCCATTCCCTTTCTTCTCTTCCAAACCTTGGGCTCTCCTGCTTGGCCCCACTGGCTAAACCAGTCCTAAACCATGGCCTTTCTGTTGCAGGATCCTTCCCCTCTCCCAGCTTTGCCCTGCAGAGAACAGATAAGCTCTGTGCCTCTTCCATCCTGTCGAGAATTTCTTTTTCTCACCCTCTGCATCCTTGAGCAATCCTTCATGAATCCACAGCAGATGTTTCTTAGTCCTTTCATTTTCCGTTTTCAGAGGAATGGTAAGCGGCTGCACTTTAATTAGGATCTCCCTCCGGATCCTGGGGCTTTCTTCCACACCCGGGAGTTTACAGATTTCCTCTCCATGCACCAGGCTGATTAGATTTCTTAATTCCCTAAAACTTGCTGTCTTGAAGCCTAATACCCTTGTAGTGATGAAGTCTGTTTCCTCCCCACTCTTCTCATTAGAGTGCTAAATCCAGGCAGTGGTCACCAGGAAGGCACTTGCTTGGTCCTTGCCTTGGACCCTATCATGGGCAGGTAAATGCCCTGGATGGACAGCTTCTCCTTAAACAGCTTTGCTGAGCTGAAGGGTGCCCTCTGAATGGACTTAGCAAGTCCTCTCATGGGCAGTACAGTGCACCTGCTACTGAATTGGATCTAACGAGCTGGGTGACCAACAAGAGCCTCCTTCCGGTTTAGCTTTGGTTTCTCATTCACTCATGGTCAGTATTGCATGAACTTTTATTGTGTCCATCACATGTGCAATGGCATTAGAATGATAAATGCGGTTCCCAATTTCATGGAAATTATTATCTAATGGGAGGAACCAATGAAGCAGTTGAAAAGATTAGCAACTATCATGGGATGATGTGAAAGATGCTTTGAACAAAACAGGATGTCTAGGCAGGTATTTAATTCCTTCAGGAGTAGGAAAGGATTTACGGGAAAAGCAACATCTAAATTGAGACGTGAAGAGTAAGCTGGACCTTTGAGGCCCAGGTGATCTGGAATGGGATGAGAAGGTGCTTTGGGAGAAAGGTGAGCATGACAGGCAGAAAGACAACGCTAATGCAAGAGACAAGATTTGTCTGAGACCTGCAGGAAATTCTTTGTTGCTGGAGTGTGATGCAGTGGGCAAGGAATTGGGCTGTGAGGGGTGGAGTGAGAAAGGTTAACATCTGTAGACGGGAGGGTAGGTGGGCACACCAGAGCATGCGAGAACTCGGTGGGCCATACTAGGTTCACTTGTACTGCCAGGTAGGGGCCCAGTACGCCGTGTCACCTTTGCATCTCAGGTGGTATAGAGTTGAGCACCAGAATCACATGTGTCCAGGAATTGGGAAAACCCCTTACTCATCTCATGGTTAGGACTGGTCCTGGCACCAGGTGATACCAAACCTAAAACATCCACCATCACTACTCTTTGAAGCCCAAGAGCCTTCTAACAAAAAACAAAACAAAACAAAACAAAACAAAAAACATAGCAGCAGTCTAAAAAAACCACAAAGTGAGTTCAGTCAAGAAGTAGACAGAAAGCCAGCCTTTGTGAACCAGAAGTGGGTGTTCAGGGCCATTGAAGAAGAAACCAGATTGATTGGATAGAAGCAGTTTTAAACTTCCTATTGTCACTAACATCCTCACTACATACAAGCATGGTCCATTGTCCATCCCAGGTAGATGCTATTGTTAACACTTCTCACAGCTACAAGGGTACTTCAAAAAGTACATGGGAAAACAGAATTTAAAGATAAAGCTTATTTTTTAGTAAAATATTTTTAAATCCATGCCATTTTATAATATGTATTTTCCATGAACTTTTGCTCATATTCTCACATACAAATTATACTTTTATAAAGTTTTAAAAAATGTATACTTTGTCGCAAGTGTTTGGAAGATTTATGTATTTATCTGAAGGGCAGAGTTAGAGAGAGAGGTCTTCCATCCACTGGTTTACTCCCTAGATGGCTAGGAACAGCCAGTCTCCCATGTGAGTACAAGAGCCCAAAGACTTGGGCCATCTTCTACTGCTTTCCCAGACCACAGCAGAGAGCTGGATTGGAAGTGGAGCAGGGGCTGGCACTGTGGCTCAGTGGGTTAACGCCCTGGCCTGAAGCGCCAGCATCCCACTCTTTGCTATGGCCTGGGAAAGCAGTAGAAGATGGCCCAGGTCCTTGGGTCCCCGCACTCATGTAGGAGACCTGGAGGAAGCTCCTGGCTTCGGATCGGCCCAGCTCTGGACGTTGTGGCCAATTGGGGAGTGAACCATCTGATGGAAGACCTCTCTGTCTCTCTGCCTTTTCTTTTCTCTCTGTGTAACTCTGACTTTCAAATAAATAAATTAATTTTTAAAAAAAGAAAGAAACTACTGTCCAGTTCCAATCTATCAAACATAAAATAAAAAAAAAAAAAAAAAAAAAAAAGAAGTGAAGCAGCCGGGTCTCAAACCAGTGCCCATACGGGATGCCTGCACTGCAGGTGGCAGCTTTAACCACTATGCCACAGCACCGGCACCCCCAAATCTTTATTGCTGAACTAGAGAGTAGAGGAATGGGAGAAGGAGGCAGAATGGACAGGTCAGTTTGTTCATTTTTGTTCAGATTCAGAGCAAAGCCCAGGAATGGTTGTCTCTCGGTGAATCCAAAGTAACAAAAAAAGGAATTCATCGAGGTCCAAGGTCAGAGCAGGCCTGGAGTTAGGGTCTATGATAGGAGAAAGACAGAGCCAAGGGCAGGAAAACATCAGAAGTTGAAGTTGGAGCTCTCCCACCCTCCCCTCCACCCATCACCTCTCTCTTCAAGGAAGAAACCAGACATAACTGCCCTTTTAATTTGCTGATTTGGGTGCCTGAAGACATGACAGATTAGAAATGAGTTAACCTTAAAAAAATAGTTGAAGTTGGCCAAATAACAAAACTTCAGCAAGAGGTTAGGAAACATTATCAGCTATTGAAAATTACACTGTTCACTGTTGATAATAACAACAACAGGCATTTTTCAGGCATTCCCAAAGTGCCAGGCACACCTTTAAGATCTATTTTTTTATTTAAAAGTTGAGTTGCAGAGAGAGGAGAAGAGGAGAGAGAATTTTCTGTCCACTGGATCACTCCTCAAATGACAGCAACTGCCAGAGCTAGGCCAGGCCAAACTCAGGAGCTAGGAGCTGTTTCTGGGTTTCCCAAGAGCATTAGCAGGGAGCTGGATGGGAAGTGGAGAAGCCAGGACTCCAACCAGCACCTATATGGGATGCCAGTATTGCAGACGTTGACTTTACCTGATACTTCACAATGCTAGCCCTGGGAATAACATTTTATAGAAGATGGGCGAGTTGGTGGGTGGATGCATGGGTAGATAATGGATGGGCAGATGTGGGCAGCTAGCTTGGTAAGTAGTAGACAGGAGGATTCTATCTCCCTGTGCCCTGCGGAAAGGAGATTAAAACTAATGATTTCAAAAGTATAATTGGGCAAGGTGATTTCAAAGTTAATACAAAGGTCTTTGTAGGGCAGGGAGGATACGCAGCACTCTCAGATTAAAACATTGCATTAGTGTGAAAGATAGAATCTTCCAGATAGCCTTGGTGAGGACTCTCAGCACAATAGACATCTTTCATCTGACTTTTGATTTTTAAAACCACTCCAGGCTATCAAAGAAAAACAGGAGGATAAAAAGTCAAGAAGGCACACCGCACACAGGGCAGATGGTTCCTGCCTTTCCCTCACTCCATTTCATCCTCCCGGTTTTCCATCTCTCCTCTCCAGCCACAAAACAGGAACCCTGAGGTGCGCAGGTGGGCTGGAGACCTCATGACAGCCAGGAAAGAGTGGCAGTCTGGGAAATGGGGGCCGGACAGAGGCAGGAAGCGAGAGCTGCTGGAGAGCTCTGGATAAAGACAGGAGTCTGCTCTGCGCTGCTGGCCTGCTGAGCACTGTCTCCAAGGGCACCTGCCGGCTCTGGGGAGAACCAGGAGCTGCCGGAAAAGCCCCGTTACCCACAACGGTGAGAACCGGCTAGCTGAAAAGACATGTGAGGAGGGGAACTCATTTTCAAAAATGTGTGCACCTTGAAGATTTTGTTTCAATCTAAAATCTACTACTGCCTATTTGCTTGCTTTTTGCAATAGGACTCGGAGCATCCTTTGAGTGCAAACCTGCAAATTGGATATCGCAGCCTTCTGGTATTTCATTTCTAGTCTCGAATCTTTCAAAACGGGATGAAGATGCAGAGATGCACACGAAGCAATCTGAGTGGTGACTCACGCTCCATGTTCACGATTGTTTTCCAGCCACCCTGGATGACCTCACAAACATCTGACGGAAGAGCATTTTTTAAATAATGTGGTGGTTGAGATTTCCAACTAATTTAGCTTAGCTGCTCTATTTCCTCTCCTATGCACATTTTATCAACTTACGTAATATTTAATTAGGTTAAAGTAACAAGAGTAGCAATCACTTTACCTGCATCTGAGATTTTATGGTTGACCCAGAATTCGCTAAAGCAAATGGCAAAGTGGCCTCTAGTAACCCACATTCTAGGGGCGACTGAGAACGCGGGGTAAAGTACAGACGCCCTTGAGGTGTCCAGGGGAGTGGCGTCTCCAAGCCTCCACTCTCCATCAGCGGATGAATGCCTTGGGGAAGGGTCGGAAGGCAAGGCTGTCAGACAGACAGCCTCACAAGACTGTGTTTCCCTCTCCTCCCCCAGGGGAATGACAGGAGTCACTCTTCACTCCAAGACAAGGAACTCCAGGGCAACACCAGTAGAGGCTGGTTGTACAGGCCAGATGGGTGTCTAGCACTCCGTTCTTTGGTTCCATGGCACTGACAACAGCACACTTTCTGATCTGCCCCTGGTCAATGCCTGTTTGAGCAGAGGAAGAAGACAATGGGGAGAAATGCCAGGGCAATGGAGAAGCAGCAACACAGGATGCCCTGTCATCGTTACCCTAAGAACAAAGAGTCTCCCGTGGGTTTGCAGAAGCTGCGGAGTGCTGTCGCGATCTGGAACCATGGAGTTGGTCCCTGGTGAGGAGGTGTCCTTAGCAACAGTCTAGGAGTTGGAATAGAGGTCAGTGCTGAGAGCAGGCGCGGCGTGTGGCAGCTGGCAGTGGGGCCCTCAGCTGTGGACTCGCACAGGACAGTCACCCGCACTGGACAGAGGGGTCCTGAAAGTGCCTACGACACCAAGGGCAGCTCTGGAACCAGTGGGTTGGCCTGCATCATGATCCGCTTCTCCCCATTGCCCTCCTGGATCCCGGTGCCTGTCTATCCATATCAACGTCTAGACACCTAAGTAATGAAAACAGATTGTAAACCTTTCACCCACCAAGTCATAGGCACTGTTCTTAGCACTTAGCCTGTATCCATTCACTGGGAAATATTTATATTTATATTGAGTGGTGCAAAAGAACACAGAAAGGCATTTATATGCCGCTAGCGCTTCGAAGTGGAAGTTGCTTCAGAGATCAGTCCTGGAGGCAGACACTGGCTGTCACTCCACAGCCACCCTTCCCCACTTTGTCTTCCTAACAGAATCCAGTTTTATTCTAGGCAGCACCGTGTCCGTCCCCAGTATAGGAATCACGATGGTTTAGTTTCTTTTTCTTGCCATATGATCTTATTCTTCCAAAGACGTGAAAACTTTTCAGAAAGGGTTTGCTTTTCTAGAGCTCTTCCTTCCCTCTTCTCTTCCTCTGAACAGGGATGAGGTATCTGGAGCTGCAGCAGCCACTTTGCATTTATTAGGTAGTAGGTATAATTATGCAAAACCAACCTAGGAAGGGTAGTAGAGCAGACAGTCTTGCCTGGTGTTATTCAGCAACCAGACCAGTAACAGCAAACTCCTTAATCAGGGGACAGTAGGTGTCATTTAATCCTGGCTTAAATGTAATGTTGTTTGCAAGTGAAAACATTTCTAAGTAATAATGTCCATCCCCTAGTAGACTTCCACCGACACTACTCTATTTTAGAGTGAAATGGCTTCTCCCTTGTCCAGTTGCCCATTTAAGTGTATTGTATCAGTGATACAATAGAAACTGATATAAAGCTGTCAACTCTATACTAAGATGGGAAAACAAGGTCTCTGTGGAATACTTTTATTCTTAGGAAGAACACATATCTGTAATAATCTGATTGTGAAAATTAGCTTCTATATAATGAGACTACCTTGAATGAAAAGAACAAGTCATTTGAAAAAGTGGGTCTAGGGGCCGGGGTTGTGCCGCTCCCTATTGCTCCACTTCCAATCCAGTTCCCAGCTAACATACATGGAAAAGCAGTGGGAGATGGCCCGTGGGAGACCAGGATGGAGTTCCTGGTTCCTGGCTTCCACCTGCGCCGTTTGGTGAGTAATTGAGAGGATGTAGGATTTAGAGCTCTCCATCTCTCTCTCCCCCTTTCTCTCTCTCCATCTCTTTATCTCTAGATCTCTATCACCCTGGCTTTCATAATAAATCAAATTTTCATAAAAGAAACGTGGCTGACTGGAAAAAAAAAACATATCACAAAGGTTCACTAGAAGAGGTGAAGTCGTGTCTCACCTTAGCATGTCTGTTCTAACAAGAAAAGACAAAATTAAATAGCTTTCATTAGAGCACCTTTGTAATGCATTTTGAAATCTGGGATAGTAATGACTCCAGCTTTGTTCCTCTTTTCAAAATGATTTGGGCTATGTGGACTCCTTTGTGGTTCCAAATATGTTTAGGAGTTATTTCTAGTTTTATAAAAAAAATAGCATGCGAATTTTGATAGGTATTGCATTGAATCTGTATATCAATTTGGCTATATATCACATGGACATCTTAACAATATTCATTCTTTAAATTTATAAATATGAGATACATTTACATTTATTTTCATTTTATTTTATTTTTCATCAGTGTTTTATGGTTTTTAGTGTACAAATCATTTTCCTCCTTAGTGAAGTTTATTCCTAAGTATTTTATTCTTTTGGTGATATCTTAAATGGAATTGTTTCTTTAATTTGCTATTTGGATAGTTCATTATCAGTGTATATAAATACAACTTTTTAAAGGATTTATTTATCTTATTTGAAAGAATTACAAAGGGAGATGAGAGACAGAGAGCTTCCATCTGCTGATTCACTCCCCCAATGTCCACAACACAGGAGTCAGGAACTTCTTCCAGGTCTCCCACGTGGGTCGCAGGGGCTGAAGTACTCAGGCCATCTTCTGTTGCTTTTCCCAGGCCATCAACAGGGAGCTGGATCAGAAGTGGCGCAGCTGGGACATGAAGTGGTACACAAAGGGATGCCAACATTGCAGGTGGCAGCTCTGTCCACTAGGCCGCGACTTGTTTTTGTGTGTTGCTTTTGTATCTTCCAGTATTACTGAACTTACCAGTTCTAGCAGGTTCTGCTTCTGTGTGAAGCTTTTAGGGTTTTCTGCAAGTATGTTTATGTTATCTGCAAACACATGTGCTTTGACTTCCTCCTTTCCAGTTTGAATGGCTTGTTATTTCTATTTCTTGCCTAATTGTTCTAACCAGGATCCTAGTACTAGGTTGAATAGAAATGATCAGAATGGGCTTCCTGGTCTTGTCCTCTATCTTAGATGAAAAACTTTGTTTTTCACCATTGCATGTGATGTTGATGTGAGCTTTTCATATATTTATCATGTTTATATATTGCCTTATATTCCTAGTTGATTCAAAGCATTGAATTTAGTCCAATGTTTTTCTGTACCTGTTGGGATGACCATGTGATTTATCATCTCTTCTGTTATAGGACATATCTCATTAATTGATTTTCATATGTTGAACCATACTTGCATTCCAGAAATAAATCCCATGTGGTCATGATGGGTGAACCTGAAACTAGCCATCTGACCAATGGAACAAATAGGAATAAACACACATAATCCACCATCAACTCATCTATGACAGAGGTGCTAAGAACACACAATAGGGAAAAAGTAGCCTTTTCTACTATTGGAAAAGCGGATATCCACATACAAGGCAAGGAAACTGACTTTTTCCCTACACCACACAAATGAATCAAATTTAAATGCATTGAAGACATAAAAAGAAGATCTGAAATTTTGAAACTTCTAGAAGAAGATATGGGAGGAAGCTTCATGAAACTGATGACAAGGATTCCTTATATAAAACATATGCAGGCAGCAAAAGCAAGAACAAGTAAATGGGGCTGCATCAAGCTAAAAGCTTTTGCAAAACAATTAACAGAGTGAAAGGCAAAAATTCACAGAGTGATTTGGTAGAAAATATTTGCAAACAATATATCTAATAGGGAGTTAATTTCCAAAATATGTAAGGAATTCCTATAACTTGAAAGCAAAAATAAGCGAACAAATTTTAAAAACCCAATGAAAAAAATGGGTAAAAGCCTTGAATACATATTTCTCTCAACACACAGAAATGTGGCCCAAAGCATGAAAGGATGGTCGAAGTTACTAGTCATCAGGGAAATACTAATCAGTACCTATGAGATAGCATGTCCCCTGTTAGGATGGCCATTAGCAACCAAACGGTAACAAGTGTTGGTGAGGAGGTGAGAATTAACATACTGTATACCATCTGTGAAGATGCAAACTACTGCAGCTGAAATGGAAGAGAGTATGGAGGTTCCTCAAAACACGGAAAATAGAATAACCACCAATTCTTCTTGATATTTTTCCAAAAGAATTGAAATCAGGTTCTCAATATTTATTTGCCATGTCCACTGTAGTAATATTCCCAGTAGCCAAAACAGGGGGAAAAAAAAACCTTAAATGTCCATTAGTGGATGGATGGACAAATAAATATGATACATACACATAATGGAATATTACTGTCTTTGAAAAAAAGGAAATCTTGTAATATATACCAAGATGCATGAATATTGAGGATATCACGCTAAGTAAAATATTATATGATTCTACCTAGATGAATATGTAGCAGGTGGCTATGGGAAGAGAGCAATTGGGGTGTTACCATTGAGCAGCTATAAAGTTTAAGTTATGCAAGACGCCTAAGTGCTAGTGATCTGCCTATAACCACAAATATTGTATTTAGAGACTAGATCTCATGTGAAGTGTTCTCACTATAATTAAAAAAAAAAAAGGAAACAGAAGACCTGTGCATCTTAAAGTGAGAGAATTGCAGGAGCATTCTTTTTATGGTTATTTGTTGACTTCCTTATCACTTTATTTTCAAAGGCAGAACGGCAGATAGAGATCTCCCATTTGCTGGTTCACTCCCCAAATGCCTCCAACAGCAGGGCTGGACCAAACCAAAGCACGGAGCTGGGAACTCAACCCAGGTCCCCCACATGAGTAGCAGGGACTCAACTACTTGAACCATCACCAGCTGCCTCCTAGAGTGCACATCAGTAGGAAGCAGGAGTGGGGAGCAGAGCCAGGACTCGAACCCAGGCATTCAGAATGGGATGCAGGCTACCCAAGCCATGTCTGATCCACCGCAGCAAATGCCCACGCCAGCAAGAATGTTCTTGGCAAGTCAAAAGATCCCTTAAATGCTAATTAGGAACACACAGTAAGAAGCAAAGTCAAAGTGCTCATTGATCATTAACTTTCGTTCCTTCAAGCCTGCAGACCCGGCTGTCAATGCTAACTTGCCCCAGGAGTTTTCAAGCACCCTGCCTGCTTCTCCCCGTGTGGTAAAGACGCACGTGGAGCTGCAGGCTGCAAGGTGCTCCCAGGGAGTATCAGCCACTTGACCCGTGAGGCCTCCTAATGAGCCAGTGTGCACACAGGTTAATGTGCTCAGAGGAAGGATTCACAGTGCCCTCATCTTTTTTAAAAGCTGAGGACAGAAAAGTGTCTTGATTAAATCTCTTTTGAATGCAAATGACAGAATCCAACCCATGGCATCATTTGAAAGGGTGCAGGGAGGACTGCCTCTGGCTCCAAGGAGAAGTCCTGTACTCCAGCGATAGGCAAGGCTGGATCCAGGGGGCCCAAGAGTGTTGACAGAAACCTGTCACTCTGTGTCCCTCAGCTGTGCTTTCCATGGTGTGAGCTTCATTTTCAGCCAAGTCTCCCCCAACCCTGCAGGAGCAGCCAGGGTGGAAGGCAGAAGCCCCCACAAGCTCCACGCTTATGGGATCCCAACTTGAAGGTAAGTGTAAAGAGAGCGTCTCTTTGCGAAAAGTCACAACAGAAGCTCTATGATTGTGTCTCATTGGCTCCCAGAGTGGGTCACATGCCCATGCTGAACCAATCACTGTGAAGAAAGGGAGGTCACATTGTGGATGGCCAAGCTCCCGAGCTGGGGTTAAAGTCATCTCCTACCTGAACCACATGCTTAGGTGTGCTAGGGGTTCGTCCCCAAATATCTGAATACTATTATAAACAGGAGGCTATAGGTCCCTGGAAAGAAAGACAGACAGGGGGCGGCACTGTGGCACAGTGGGTTAAAGCCCTGGCCTGTAGTGCTGGCATCCCATATGGGCACCAATTCAAGTCCCGATAGCTCCACTTCTGATCCAGCTCTCTGCTATGGCCCAGGGAAGGCAGTGGAGGATGACCCAAGTCCTTGGGCCCCTGCACCCTTGTGGGAGACCTGGAGGAGGATCCTGGCTTCTGGCTTTAGATTGGTGCAGCTCCGGCTGTTGCGGCCATTTGGGCCATTTGGGGAGTGAACCAGTGGATGGAAGACCTCTTTGTCTCTCCCTGCCTGTAATTCTGTCTTAAAGAAAAAAAAATGAAAGAAAAACAGATGTCTTCCTCAGATAAGGGAAGTTCTTGAACTACCATTAATTGCAAACTTACTCATGCATTGTGAGTTCTTTTTAATCTATACAACAAATGCAGAGGTAGCTATCGTAATCCTTATTTTATCATTTAACACAGAAACAAGACTTGGAGCATTTCACAACTTCTAGCCAACTTCAAAAAACTAGTAAGGAGAGTGACAGGGATTCTAACACAAAAATGTCTCATTCCAAATTGCCTGCTCCCTCGTATTTGCTTCCTATTGTGCCATTTATAAGCTCACCAACACAGAAAGCAAGTTCCCTTCAGTCTGGGCTAACAGTAACGTTACTGCTCATCTTCCAGGTGCTTGGGGTGTGGCCAGCAGGTAACGCAGATGAACACAGACTTGCCAGACTGCATGAAGTGCTGGAAAATTAACTGATAAAAAGACCAATCAAGATTGAAAATAGTCTAAATTGTTAAAAAAAAAAATGCAGTGAAGAAAAGACTAGAATCACCTATACAAAAAGATTGAGTTGGGCCTATGTTGTGGTACAGTGGGTTAAGCCGCTGTCTACACTGCCGGCATCCAGCATGGGCACTGGCTTGTGTCCCAGCTGCCCAATTCCCCATCTATCTCCCTGTTAATGGCCTGGGAAAGACAACAGAAGATGGCCCAGGTGTTTTGCCCCCTGTCACCCACATGAGAGACCTTGATGGAGCTCCTGGCTCCAGCCTGGCCCAGTGTTGGCCATTGTGGCCATCTGGGGAGTGAACCAGCATATGGAAGATCTCTTTCATTCTCTGTCTCTCCCTCTCTCTCTGTAACTCTGACTTTAAAAATAAATTTAAAAAAGGTTGAGGGTAAATGCTTCAAGGGCTTAAAATCTGGGGAACTATCTTCTTCTTTAAACTTTTCTGATCTTTCCAAATATTTCACCAGAGAATGATTTGTTTTTAATCAGGAAACAAAAATCTATTTGAAAAGAATCCTGTAAGTACAGGATGGAGAAAGCTAAAATAACCTTTAAGATACTTGAATCTGGTTGATAAGCTGGAAGAATCTTGTCAGGTTTTTGTGAGTGATTTTTTTTTAAATGAAGCATTGGAGTTCATAGCAAATTCTCTGCATGAACAGAAGTTAATATTTTCATGCCCTCCGGCACTCAGAGGCCAACAGCCCACAGTGCACGCAGCTGTATTAACAACCTGGACACGCGTACAGAGAGCGAGCCGAGAACCTTGCTGACTCAGCCAAGCTCCCAGGGTGGGCGGAGATGAAGCGAGGATGGATGGAGAATCCTCTCCGGAAGTTTGGGAACTTCCAGGAGCCTAGGCAGAAAGAGAGATCAACTAAGCATCTCAAGAAAGGAAGTAAAATAGATTTTTTCCTCTGGGGTACAGAGCCCTAAATATGTCTCAGTGGAAGCTCTCAGTTCTCTCCATTAGTCAGAGCTTTCTAGAGAAACAGAATCAGTATTTAGAGAGAGAGAGAGAGAGAGAGAGAGAACAGAGACTCCCCTCCTCTACCTTTTCTTCTGTTCAGACCCTCATCGGGTTAGATGATGTCCGTCCTCATCAGGGAAGGCATCCCAATCCCCTTTCCCCAATCTACTAACTTAACTGCTCAGCTTTCCCATCAACATCCTCACAGACACGCCCGGAGATAACGGACCTGGGCATTTCATGATGCAGCCTATTTGACTTATGAAATTAACTCTCATCTGCCTGAAAGTCCTTTTCCCAGAGAAATGACGAATTCTTTTTTTTTTTTTTTTTGACAGGCAGAGTGGACAGTGAGAGAGAGAGACAGAGAAAAAGGTCTTCCTTTGCCGTTGGTTCACCCTCCAGTGGCCACCACGGCCGGCGCGCTGCGGCCGGCGCACCGTGCTGATCCGATGGCAGGAGCCAGGTGCTTTTCCTGGTCTCCCATGGGGTGCAGGGCCCAAGCACTTGGGCCATCCTCCACTGCACTCCCTGGCCACAGCAGAGAGCTGGCCTGGAAGAGGGGCAACCGGGACAGGATCCGGTGCCCTGACCGGGACTAGAACCCGGTGTGCTGGCGCCGTAAGCGGAGGATTAGCCTAGTGAGCCGCGGTGCTGGCGAGATCTACAAATTCTTACCACAATCAGAGTCCCTGGGATTTCTGTCCCCTGTTGCAGTGCAGATCCACCCTCTCACTGACCATCTCGTATGAGTCTTACCTTAGCGTCAGGTAGGCAGAGCAAGAGGAGCAATCCCAGAGAAGTTTGTTTGTGATTATCCCACATCAGAAGACAAAGGACACACGATGTTTATGTCTTGGTTATGAACTGGAATTAATATTCTAAGAAAGCCAAGAGGCCAGCGTTGTGGCATAGCAGGTAAAGCTGGCACCTGCAGTGCCGGCATCCCACATGGGCGCTGGTTCGAGACCCAGCTGCCCTCTGCTGTGGCCTGGGAAAGCAGTAAAAGATGGCCCAAGTCCTTGGGCCCCTGCACCCATGTGGGAGACCCGGAAGAAGGTCCTGGCTTCAGATCGGCACAGCTCTGGCCATTGCGGCCAACTGGGGAGTGAACCAGCGGATGGAAGACCTCTCTCTCTGTCTCTCCTTCTCTCTGTATAACTCTGACTTCCAAATAAATAAATGAATTTTAAAAAAAGCCAAAGTCAAATTATTAGCATTGCTGATCGCAAAACTGTGTGCACTGCTTCTATTGCTGCCTGTTGTGCTAGGAAAGAAAATGGAGTTAGGCCAGTAAGAATTATCTGTATAAAGTCTATCCTTCTAAATGGATAAAAATGTGGGTCATAAAAAAAAAAAAAGATGTCTCCCTCCACTACTGGAACAATGGTATCAACATCACTTCAGTGGTGGTCCTACAAAAATTCCTAACCCCAGGGTAATCATGAGAAACCATCAGACAAACTTAAATTGAAGGATATTCAACAAACTGGCCAGTACTCTTCAATGATAACAAGGTCATGAATGACAAAGAGGACACCTGAATTGCAAATTAAGACACTGGATTAAGACAAATTAATTGCAAATTAAGACAGGATTGCAAATTAAAAGACACTAAAAGGATATCAGCAACTTAATGTATCACAAGATTCTAGATGAGGTTCTAGATAACTTTTGTGGTAAAGCACATTATTACTATAATATAATTGCTAAAATTTGAATAAGGTCTATAGATTAGATATCATTAAACCGATGGTAATTCCCTGATCTTTATCATCGCACCATGGGTAGATAAGAGAATGTTTTTGTTTTAAGGAAATACACCCTGAAATATGTGTGTAAAGGGATATCAAACTGTAATTTTCTCCCAAATAATTCATAAATAGATAAGTAGATAGGCAGATAGTTACATGCATACATACATACAAGGGTACTTCCAAAAGTTTGTGGAAACAGGAATCAAATGATAATTTTATTTTAGTGAATTAAACCGCTTATCCCGCAATTCAGCATGGGGGTTCTTGCTTATTATTCCAGCTAACCCAAGATCTATTTGGAAGAGCAAATACCATTTCCACCTTGAAGATAAGGAAAGAGGGACCCAGGGATATTAAGTGGCTTCCAAAACAGAGACCAAGAGTATCACTGCATCATGTAATGATATACTGTAGCTGAGCCTCTTTCTGAACTTGTGATTTTCCACATTGTATTTCCTTTTTGGTGTCCTTATCCACTAGACAAAAAGACTTTATGGACAAGATCTTTATAGTTCAGCCTGAATCCCCACAAACCCTAGCATAACACCAGTTATGAAGTTAGTACACAAGAAATATTTGTTGAACATATAAGTAACGAAATACGGTCATCACTATTCCAGTGATTCTCAACTTTGGCTCTAGATTAATCTTGGGTGTTTTTTAAAAACCTGATCTGTCTTAGATTAAGTCCAAGGTCTTGAGAGGGACAAGGCTCTGTACAAGTATCTGTTCAAGTTTTCCAAGTGGTTCTAACATGCAGCCAATAATGGAATCATAAATGTAACCAAACCATATGTAGACTTGAGGAGTCTACATATGAGGAGTGTGGTACAAAGAAATGAATTGTTCAAGGTTTTCACATAATTAAATGTTACCAACAGGACAAGAATACTCATTTTCTGACTCTGTTCAACAAACTTTCTGTACAATGATAATGCTACTGCTAATACCATCATATTGTTTGCAGTAGAATGCATGGGATTGAAGAATATAACGCTAAAGAACAGAAAGAGAAATAAAATAGAACGGAATGGGAAAGAACGGAAGGGAGTGGGACAGAAGGAGATGAGATGGAGCGATTTGGAGCAGAGTGGGGTGGGATGGGATGGGATGGGATGGAGTGGAACAGTAGGGGCAGAGCTAGAATAATGTGGAAAGGAATGGAACAGAGTGAGCGTTAATGCAAGACAATACACCCCAATACAATCTGATGGATTATATAACTGGAGATCAGCTGTCAAGCAGAGAACAGAACACAGATGACAGCCCCTCACACCCACCCTATGAAACAGCCCTGCACCTGTGTAGTGCTCCTCATACTCAGAACGCCAGATGGCTTAGTTCCATGCTCTTCTTCCGTATTTTCTTCTCCAATGAAGAGCGAAATCTGTAACATAACATAACATTACCTTTTTCTGTTAGGAAGATCTAAATTGTTTTATCCTGCTTTTATTTTCTAGCTGTACAACTTGGGAAAATTCACATCTTAAAATCCCAAACCATTAGATGGAGAAAATATGCCTCTGTCTCAGGCTTCCATGAAGATACACGAGACACCTGATAGTGCTGAGAAGAGTGTGGCGTGCACAAGTGCCTTCTGAGAGCTTGTCTGCCGCGTATATGTCACAGAGAGACTGTGCAGGGAGGCCCTGAGGAAGGCACTCACTTTACCACCTGCCGCTGAGTGACCACAGTTGCCTTGAGTTTGGAATCATGAACCACTGGGCCTACTCCTGGAAACTTATCATTTTATGTATTAATTAGACATTTTGGAAGTATTTTGAATCAATTTGAATGACAGCAACCTTAGTGAACTTAACAGAAAATATGCCAGTATGAACCCTCTACTTTCTTAATAAGGCCAAAAAATGATTCACCATTATTAACAATGGAAAATGCTACTGCATTGTGCTTGGCACAATTTTTAATTTTACATGTATTCATTTTTTACACTGTCTCCCCTTTAGACAACAAGCACCATAAAGAGCAGAAATTTTAAATGCTAAATAAATGTGTGCTCAATATACAAATAAATGAATGAGATTTTCTAGGTCTGTAGGTCCTCTTTAGAGGTTGCTTGGAATACCCTATGTTTTTTGTGTGGATTACAATCATGTAAATTTTACTTGTCTATTCAATTTGAAACCATCAGGGCCAGGGCTATGGCATAGCAGTGCCAGCATCCCATATGGGCGCAGATTAGAGTCCCGGCTGCTCCACTTCCAATCCAGCTCTCTGTTTTAGCCTGGGAAAACAGTGGAAGACTGCCCAAGTCATTGGACCCCTGCACCCGCATGAGAAACCATGAAGAAGCTCCTGATTCCTGGCTTCAGATTGGCGCAGCTCCGGCTGTTGCAGCCATTTGGGGAGTGAACCAGTGGATGGAAGACCTCTCTCTCTGCCTCTCTGTAACTCTGCCTTTCAAATAAAATAAATAAATCTTTAAAAACATCATCCGTGGAGACTTTTCAATAATTCCCAACTTCAGTTCACCGGGAGGATTTGCTGCTGACTCTGAGGATGAAGCCAGGTTGGAAGATAAACCCTGTGATTCTCAGAAGGGAGTGAGGCTCCATTGGCTCAGACCTGGAGCTACGTCCCCAGGTGATATTGTCACCTACAGGTGCACAATCATCACCCTCTCACCTGTGGGGTAAAGCGGTTGAGCAGTAGGGGACCTGAACAGAGACAGTACAATGTTAAGTCTAGAGAAGATGAAGAGTACATTGAGTTTCTGTGTCCTCATTGAGACAGCTTCTGGCAGGTAAAACTGTAGGCTCTACAGTCAGGCTACCTGACTCTGGGCCCCAGATGCACCAGGTGAATGTTCTGAGACCTTAGGAAAAGCCCATAGACTGTGCAATGCCTCGCAGTTCCCTCCTCATCGAGATGGAATAGGATAGAGGAATGCAATCACAGGGCTGTTCTGAACCAGGAATGAGGTCACACAGTTGCTATGGTTAGAGTGTGATCTGGTCCCACCAAAACTCATATTCAGCGCCGGTTGCCAAAGTAACAGTGATGGAAGGAGGAGCCTTTAAGAGACTATTGTCTCTCTCATGAGACTGGATTAGTTCTCACAGGAGTGGATCAGCTCTCCTGAGAGCAGTTGCTATGAAACACATCATCTCCTTGGCCTTCTCCCTTTCTTCCATCATACCAGCCTGTGCTCTGCCTTCTGCCGTAAGACCCTGGCCAGAACCTAAGCTGATGCTGGCACCATGCTCCTTGACTTCCAGAACTATGAGCCAAACTAACCTCCTTTACTGAATTACCCTTTTAAAAATTCAATCTTAATAAAGTCTGCTTTATTGCAGCAACAGAAAATGGAGCAAGACAATGGTAGAGAAACTGGGAAAGAACTAGGTCCATAGTAAAGACTCAATCTTTGCTTTTGTTTTTTCAAAGGCAGAGATACAGAGAAAGAAAAGAGAGAGAATGAATCTTCCATCTACTGGTTCACTCCCCAAATGGCCACAACAGCCATAGCTGGGCTACACAAAGGCTAGGAGCCAGGAGCCTCCTCCAGGTCTCCCATGTGTGTGCAGAGACCCAAGCACCACTTGGGTCCTCTTCAGCTGCCCTCTCAGGTGCACCAGCAGAGAGCCAGACCTGAAGAGGAGCAGCCAGACCTCAAACTGGTGCCCACAGGGGATGCTGGTACTGCGGGTGGAGGTTGAACCCTCCACGCTACAACGCGGGCCCCAATCTTTGCTGCTTCAATGGCTATTCATAGTGAAGAATGAACAGGTACTCACGGGAGAACAAATAAGAAGACTTCAAGGAGGTAACACGGAGCTGTCTTCCTTGGACAGAGAGCTGCAGGGGTGCGATGCCCTTGCCAGCCAGTACCCGCCCTCTGGCCCCTGCCACAGTCCCCTCAAAGGTTCCAGAGAGATCGAATAAAACCACTGCAGAACCCCCAAGGCACAGATGGCCTGGGCAAATAAATACTTGACATTTGCTCTGCCCAGTTCAGCGTTTGTACCATAATGGCATGTCACCAGTTCCTGAAAAGACCAACTGGAAACTCATGTAAGCATTTAAATCGTCAGGATGTGATTAAGCCTGAAGAAGATTGATTACCTACTTTTTTATTTATCAGTCCCCACCCCCACTCAGTTCCCCACCCCCCATGAAGCCTCTGAAAGAATCTAACATCATAAACAAGGACCTAATTAGCAACTTGAATTCAGGCTGAGGATTTTTTTTTTTTTTTTTTTGACAGGCAGAGTGGACAGTGAGAGAGAGACAGAGAGAAAGGTCTTCCTTTGCTGTTGGTTCACCCTCCAATGGCCGCTCCAGCCGGCGCACTGCGGCCAGCGCACCATGCTGATCTGATGGCAGGAGCCAGGTGCTTCTCCTGGTCTCCCATGGGGTGCAGGGCCCAAGCACTTGGGCCATCCTCCACTGCACTCCCTGGCCACAGCAGAGAGCTGGCCTGGAAGAGGGGCAACGGGGACAGAATCCGGCGCCCCTACCAGGACTAGAACCCGGTGTGCCGGCGCCGCAGGCGGAGGATTAGGCTGAGGATCTTTTGTGAAGGTTTGGTCACAGATGCAGCTTTAACTAAAAAGAACTCCTCTGCGTGTGAGTCCGCCTTCCCAGGCTGTTTGCACTTTCAGAGAAGGTAATGCCCCCCCACACACACACACATACACATTCCACTTGAGCTTCTCTCTTCTCTCCGTTGGGGTTGACTTAGGAAATTTCTTCAGACGCTGGCTTCAAGTGGAAAGAGAGACGACAGAGCAAGGGCATCTTGGTTCCTTGCTTGCCAACTCCGCAGACCACAGGGCTTCGGCGTGGAGGTTGTCAGTACTGGGCTCATTCCCCTTCGCTCCCACTGCTCTGCCTTCATGGGAGCCAACCTCACCTCTGGCCGAACAACAGGACGCCTCTGGGCTGCCCACTGGGCTGTCCATTCCCATACAGCTTTCACACTGCAGCCAGATTCACAAACCTTGGGGCAGCCTGGATCTCAATGCTGCGTCCAGACCCAGCCCTGAGTGAGGAAACCCAGAGTCCTTGCCCTGAGACTCAGAGCCTCCCTAGTGCGGGTCCAAACCACATCTGCCCATGCCGTCACCCCATTTCTGCACCTCTGGGTCCAGGTCTTCCAGCCACAGCGGTAGCTCATCAAGGCGGTCCTAAAATCAACTGAGCACATGGTGACCACCATTTTTAAGTGAAATTTCTATACAGAAAACAACCACTGACAGGGCTTTGCCTCTATAGCAGACTCTGTTCTAACTATATTACATAGACTCACCTGCCTCTCACGCTGCTCCTAAGACATACCTGCTGTTGGCATTTCTGTTTCCCGGATGAGGACGGTGGGGCCCAGAACATAGTGGTTAAAACCAGGCCTGAACCCAGGCAGCCAAGGAGTCAGAGGCCATGCCTCTAACCACTCTGCTATCCTGTCTTTTCATACTAGAACTGGGTGGAATAGAATAAGATCCAGGGTGCCCTGCATGCACTGTTCCATGAAGGTTTGTTGCAGATACACGTAAATGGACACAGGCGAGTGGAGGAAAAGAACGCAGTGCAGAGCATGGAGGGCACAATGTTTTCCTTGGCTTGTGGTCAGAATGTACAAAACCCTCTCTTCTGGCCAAACCAGAGGACCTGCAATTAGTCCCTTGTGCTTCTTTGCCTCTACATCTTCACCTACTCTGATCCCTGCACATGAAATGTCTTTCCCCATCCATTCCCACCTGCATCTCTCTGATCGAAACATTGTCTCTTGTCAAAGTATTAGGAAACTGGGGCAGTTTTAGCCAGGTGGCTGCATTGCCCAGCAACCTGAGCCAGGCTCCATCCTAATGGGATTTGCTGCTCCTGCTTCCCTGCCCGCCCTCAGGTGAAGTTTTAAAAGGGCCTGGTCCTGCACACGTGCTCTCTTGGTTCTTTTCTCCTGGGCTCTCTCCTCTCTCTTGGCTCTTGGTTCTTCTCTCTTGGCTCTGCTCTCCTCTTCTCTGCTCTATCTTCTCTCCTTGCTAGCTCCTCTCCTCTCCGTTTCTCTCTCTTATACTCTCTTTCTCTTTTTTTCCTTCGCCGCCCCTTCACTCCAGTCTGTAGGGTGTTCCCCAATAAACCCTTTCCCTTACTCCGGTGTTCGGTGTGTTTTGCGACGGCTAACATTAATATATAACACAAAGCCTTTCACCATTCTTCTCTCCACTCTGTCTTCTAAGTTATAAGCATCTCAAGACTGGTGGGTGTCAATTTCCCAATCAAGACTTCTTTCCAACAAGAAGGAAGCATCTTCCAGGAGACCCACCTCCAGCCTGTTTTCACCCCATCGTTGGTTAGAGAGTTTTCTGGTTTTCATCCTCTTCCTCTTAGTTCAGGGCAGTGGTTCTCGAAGTGTGGTCCCCAGATGAGCTGTTTCAGCACCACACAGGAACTTGGTAGAGATGCAAGTACTCAGGCCCTTCCTCAGACCAGCTCTATGCAAAATTCTGAGAGTGAGCAATAGGAATATTTGCTATACCAAGCCCTACAGGCGATTCCTACAAGTTTGAGAATCACTGAGTTACAGAAAACACATTCAATATCAGAGAACAGTTTGTTCCATGAGTCACACAGTTGGGTACAATGTGATGTGGGAGTACAAGGTCACAGGAACAAGTTCATGTGTCAAGGTCAGTGGTGTTCTGCTCTACATGCAGGATCCCCTCAGCTGAACGTTTGTGCACCTGTCCTGAGAGAACCATGGCTGACCCCAGGCAAATCTGTTCCCTCCTCAAGGCTAACTCACAGCCCTAAATTACTTCAACACTGGAGCCAGGCTCAGAGTCACAGAGTCCCAAAGGGGCCAGTAAAAGCAAAACCAGGAATGGACAGGGGTATCGTCAGAGGCCAAGAGAACCAGACAGAACACTCATCTATGAAGCGAAACCGTTTGAGGGGGTAAAATCAAGATAGATCGCGAAGGATCACTCAACGCACAGGAATTCCAAGTGGGTTTAGAATGGAGGCAAATTGCATAGGAAATCTAAGGACCCAGAAATAACGAACCAAGAAGGCCTAGGAGCCAACTCTATACATTCAGGAGCATCTCCATGGACACCTTATATTCAAAGAAACTCAAGTCTGTATTCCAAGAGGTTAAGAAACAAGATTACACAAGGAAGCAGAGGAGCTGGGATGCACCTGTGGCTTTTGTTGCTGCAACAAGAGCCTCTTCCAACAGGTGCCGTCCCTGGGGGACCCACCCAACCCTCCTGTGCTCGGCTGCTCTGCCATTCCAGTTCCTCTGCGCTTCTCCCATGCTGTCCACACACGCTGCTACGTCCACTCCCAGGGCTCTGCACTTGCTCTTCCTTCTTAAGTAACCTTCCTCCTGATGTCACCACAACTGTGCCTTCCTCATCCTGCAGGGCTCACTCATCTCAAGTGATGCTTCCTCTCGACCATCCTTCCTACCCCTCCATCCCTATTTAGCTTCTCTGGAGCTGCTAAAACAAATGACTACAAGCTGGATGACATCTTTTTGTGGAGGACACAGGTCAAGCCACACACAATAGCGCCATACACTTCCCACCACGGTACCCTACTTTATCTTCTTCATGGCATTTTTCAGTATAAGAGGTTACCCAGGGAACAACATTTTGCTGCAATGGGTTAAGCTGCTATCCCATACTGGAGAGCCATCCTGGCCGTTCTGCTTAAAATCCAGTTCCCTGCCAATGTGCCTGGGAAAGCAAGCAGATGATGGCCCAAGTGCTTGGGCTCCTGCACCCACATGGGAGACAAGAGTGGAGCTCCTGGCTTCAGCCTGCTTCAGTCGTGACCATTGAGGACATTTGGGGAGGGAAGATCTCTTTATTCATATTTATTCATGTATTTGAAAGGCAGAGTTAGAGAGAGAGAGGAGGAGGGGAGGAAAGAGAGAGAGAGAGAGCAATATCTTCCATCCTCTGGTTCACTTCTCAAATGGCTGCAAAAGCTGGGGCTGGGCCAGGCCGAGGCCAGGACTGTGGAGCTTCTTCTGGGTCTCCAACATGGGTGGCAGGGGACCAAGGACGTGGGCCATCTTCCCCTGCTTTTCAGGCACGTTAGCAGGGAGCTCGGTTGGAAGTGGAGCAGCCAAGACATGAACCGGTGACCATATGGGATGCTAGCACTGCAGACAGTGGATTAACCTTCTATGCCACAGCACCAGCCCCTGTAAATAAATATTTTATAAAAGAAGTCATCCTACTTTTTTATAATTTGAGGGGAGAGTGGAAGAGTGTGTGTTTACTTACATCTGCTAGTTCACTCCCCAAACACCTGTATCAGATAGGCCAGGCAAGGGCTGGGACCAGAAGCCAGGAGTACAATCTAAGTCTCCCACATGGGTGGCAATAATCCAATTACTTGAGCCATCACTGAGGCCTCTCAGGGTCTGCAGTGGCAGGGAGCTTGAGCTGGGAGCCACAGCCAGGTTGTCACCCCCAGGTACTCTAAGTAGGGAATGGGACTCCCAACCACTCGGATGCACTCCCACTCAACTTGTGTACAAGAGAACACACGTATTGTCTGCCACCTCCACCCACAGCTAGAAAGTGTGCTCTTCACAGCCAGGGCATCTTCCTGTCTCATCCATGGCTGAATCTCCAGCACCTAGAACAGAAGTATTTAAGAAAGACTCAGTGACTGGCTGAACTGTCCCTCCCCACCAGGGGTCAGCAACCACAGGCATGAGTATGTGACCCAAGCTGACCTGTCAGGATCATTTGAAGAACACATTGGAGAGGGAGCCATGATCTTTTTTTTTTTTTTTTTTTTTTTTTTTTTCTGAAGCTATCAGCAGCAAGGATGATGTCAGGGTTTTGCCAGCTACAACACAGAATGTTCAAAGCAGTTTGTGGTGTAATAGTGGTAGCTGCTGTTATAGTAGTATTTGAGACATACAACAGTTACTACATGGGACATACTTAAACTAACAAAGATACCAGTTGTACCTAAAATTCAATTCAACTGAGCATCCTTTACTTTTATGTGCTAAGTCTGGCAATTCTATCACACTAGTTTTGAACTACCAGTAGCCTGCTTCTCTACTTGTAGAGAAAGCCTTCCTGAGAACACAGCCACCGTGGAAGAAAGCAGATCCAAGAGATCAAGACTGGCTCCTGAGGGTAATTCCTGACCACCTGGATCCGGTTATGCCTAACTGCTTCCTTAACCATGAACTTCCACAAAATCTAGAAAACGCCACAAAATTCCTGCTTATTTCTCTTTCCTAAACTTTTCTGAATTAAGTTTTCTGCCGCTTGCAAATCAGAGTCCTGATGAACCTAAACCACCTGCTAGTCAGGGCTGATCCTTGTCTCCATGATCAACTGAAAGTCTAGGACCTGTCACTTGCCCATCTGGTGGTCCTACCACTTTCCCCAATGATACCCATTAGATCCCGATACTGTCCTTTGTGTTCAGGCCCGTCCCACGTCTCACCCTATGATCTGCACCCTCAAGCCTCATCAAGACGCAGGACAAACACCAGCAAGTCAGAAGGCCTTGCTCTTGTGGATAGTGATTGCTTTCGGAGCGTACATTCGATGTTAGCTTATGCTGAGGCATCCCCTCTCAAACGAGAGTGAAGAACGGGAGCAACCTAGAAGCTGAAGAAGGCGGCAGCGAACCCCTCTTGAGCTGCAGTGGAAACTTCATCCGAGCCTGCCCAGAAAAGGATCCCATGGCTAGTTCTGGGCTGCAGTTTTCTTGAGCAGAATCACAGCCTTTCATTTCCTTCTCCACCTTCACTGAAGAGGCTCAAGGACAGACCAGTGGCCCCTAAGAGTGACAGGAAGAGGGGATGTCCCTAGAGCCAAGAGCGTATGCAAGACAGCATTATGAACAGTGACTCCTGTTCTGTTCCTACCAAACCCAACCCTTCGGTCTTACGTAATACAACTTCTCTGCTTGAAGTGACAGACAGCCAGAGTTGCAACATTTAGCTGTGGCAGATCTGATTTGATAGAGAGTAACCCTTTTCATTCCAGTGAGAAGAGAAGGAATAAGCCAAACACTAGGGAGCCAGTGCCTTCGCATTCCGGCAGGAGAGAGGGGAGGAAACACATGGCCTTGCCAAGAGCTCATTCCAACAGCCATAGACAAAGACAGTGACCTTCATCCGTATTAAAGGCTTAGCCTTCTGAATCCAATAGTATGTATTCATCTAGCAAATGACTATTAAGATAATACACGGATTCTGTGCTAAGCACTAGGTAAAAAACCATTAGCAAAAATAAACATGATCTGTTTTGGTTTGAGTATTTGTGTTCCATCTAAAATTTATGTTGAGAACCAATTCTGAATGCAACCGTACCAAACGGCAGAGCCTTTAGGAGGCGATTAGGATATGAGGGCTCTGTCCTCATGGATGGAAGTAACAACCTGATTAAAGAGCTCGAGGGAAACAGCTGGTCTCATTGGCTCAGCCACCTCTACCCTGTGTGGATAGTGTTCATTCCTTCTAAAGGATACAGCTTCAAGGCATCATGGTGGAAGCAGAGACCAGGCCCTCAGCAGACACTGAACCTGCCGGCACCTTGATTCTAGACTTGCAAGCCTCCAGAACTGTAAGAAACAAATCTCCATTGCTTAGGAATCACCTGGTCTCGGGTGTTTTGTTCCAGCAGCAACAATGGACTGAGAAGCTACTCTAGGTGTAAAGATGGACACTGGGGCCGGCGCTATGGCACAGTAGGTTAATCCTCCACCTATGGCACCGGCATCCCATATGGGCACCGGTTCTAGTCCCGGCTGCTCCACTTGCAGTCCAGCTCTCTGCTATGGCCTGGGAAGGCAGTAGAGGATGGCCTAGGTGCTTGGGCCCTTGCATCCACGTGGGAGACTGGGGGAGGAGGTGCCTGGCTCCTGGCTTCAGATTGACACAGTTCTGGCCGTTGTGGCCATTTGGGGAGTGAACCCCAAGACTTTTCTCTGTCTCTCCCTCTCACTGTCTCTCTCAAATTAAATAAAATCTTAAAAAAAAAAAAAAGATGGGCATTAGTCAAATAACTTAGTGGAGATTATTCCTGTAATAAAGGCCACCAAAGAGAAATTTGTAATGTAAAAGCAAGTAAGACAGGTTCAGCAGACTATTCAATAATCAACAAATAATGATTGTATCTTTGCTGTGTGCCCAACATGGGTGTGTGTGCTGGGGCTACCCATCACTTTACTCCTAATAGGTTTAGTTCTGCTTATGAATTAGAATACAGAAGCCCAACTAGTCCCAACTGGCACAGGGAATGTTCCTCCCACTCCGCTGCTGTCTTCCTACTTATCCCCAGTCCGGGGTGCATGCATGCCTACCTTTTGGTTTAAGCCCATGGAAATCCAGGGTCTACCATCAATCACCCCGGGATCTTGGGAAAGCAAGGCAGAGGCAAACAAGAACTTGACTCACAAAGGAGCAAGCTGTTATTTTGTGTTGGACTCCATGTGAGAGGCTGGTAGGATTCAGAGAATTACAGGGTAGAACTAATGTAATACCCGACTGGTTAGCATTCAGGAGCTCCACACTTGGCAGATGATTCATAGGTGGGCAAATGGGGATTTTTAGCTGCTTTCTATTAGCTTTTGCATTTTTTTTTTCAAAAATACTCCTACCTACCCATGGCTTATCTCCAAGTCTGATAGGCCCTATGATAGTTTAGCCTCAGACCCACTCACTACACTCAGCTGAAGAAAATCCAGTGGTTATTTCTTTGCTAAGAATGTGCCCTTAGCCCAGACTCAAAATTCTCAAAAATTTGTAAACTTAGACAGCAACCTCCAACTGCTCCAGACTTCAGCATCTCAATCCTTAGCCCAGAGTCTCCGACTGCAGATACAATCAATGCACTTTCCATTAGCTTAAGCAGGAACAGCTTGAAGTAGGAGTGATTTATGAGGACGCACGGGTGTCTCCCTGAACCCAAAGCAACAGGGCACGCAGAGCCTCACTAGGGTCTGGGACTCGACACTGGGAAGTCCCAGGAGATGAGACTACCGCAACCCAGTCTCCTCTGGATCCCAGGGCCGCTCATTTCTGCTGAACTCTGCATTGTTATCTCTGCAGAATAGCATTCTGGTTGCTCTGTGCACAAAGTGAGATGGCTGCTCTACACTTGGGCATGTCCGTTCCCTCACTTTCAGCCGCATCAGAAATGACCAGGTGTCATTTTTCTCTGAAATACTCAAATCCTGCCTCTCTGGCTTTTAACTGCACTTAAGAAGTACCTACCATGTGCCAGTTCTAAGGCAGTCCAAATATCTGCTCATTGAATCAGGCCCCGACTTATCATTGCTCATTCATGATTTAGGGTTCAACAAATGACACCCCTCTCCCACACCTGGACACTAAACATTTTGCAGACAAGAATATCACCAGAAATATCACCATTTATTACTAAGAGAAACTAGATTGGAATGCATGAGTTCTATTTGTAGACATGTGAGTCCTCTCATACTGAACTTCAGAATGTAAGAGACGTCCCCTCTCAGACACAGGCAGCCCTGCCAGGATGTGTTGTGTAGACATAAAACTCACTGCCTCCAGGAGCCGCTTAGAAGTCATTTGCCCTAAGGGCAATCCATTTTCAAGGAGAAACAGGAAGACCTGAGTTGAGTTAATGTCCTTACTTCTGTTAAATTTACCAAATAGGCAAATCACTTCACCTCCCCTAGGGCAAAGTGCCTAGAGAGGCAGAGAGGCCCCAACTGGAAGAAAAGAGCTCCTTCCACACGAAAGGGAAAGGAAACATTGGAAACTGGAAAATCAGCCCCAGACAATGATATTTTGTATTATTTTAGGAGCCAGCATGATGGTGCAGCTGTTTAGGCTGCTGCTGATACTGGCATCCCATATAGGAGTGCCAGTTCCAGGCCCATTTGAGTCCCAGCTATTCCACTTCCAATCAGCTTGCTGCTAAGGTGCCTGGGAAGGCAGTGGATGATGGCACAAGTGCTTTGGTCTCTGCCATCCGTGTGGGAGACCTGGATGAAGTTCCTGGCTCCGGGACATTGCCTGGCCCAGCCCTGGCTGCTGTAGCCACTTGGGGAGTGAATCAGCAACCAGCAGATACATCTCCCTCTCCCTCTCCCTCTCCCTCTCCCTCACCCACAACGTGCTCTGCATTTCAAATAAGTAAATACATCTTTCAAAAATACATTCTGTCCTTATCACTTAAGCCTTTACATCCCATATTACTAAGTCTTATTTCCATTTCTTTAATTGCCTGGGTGTGGTTTTCTTCCAGTGTCTTGGAAGATGTGATTACTTTCTGTGGCTGTTTAACTGTAAGTATCTGCTACTTCCTCATTCTCTAGTTCCTGTTCATCAACTCCCTCCTAGAAACCATGATGAAATGCGTGTATGTTCCCTTCCCCACACATCTGCTTCTTTTTCATGGCCACTAATTTTGATTACTATATTTGTAAATATATCTCTGTTATGTGGTTATCAGCTTTAAATGGTATCTTTTAACCTCTGATTATGAAAGGCTAGGGAGGCAGTGTATGGAACAGCATCTTCCACCGTTTTATTCTCTCTTCTCCTTGCAGTTGCTGTTAATTCGCTCATTCCCACTTTGGGAGAGCTCCGAGGTTTTGATCTGCCAGTCTAGTGCCCACACTTGCTTTATTCAAAGGCCCGCGGTTAGGTGGAGGCTCATGAGGAGCCCATTCCTTCCATCCTGAAGCTCAAGAGGCAGCTCTAGAGGCTTCTTCGGGCCTCCTGGGAGATACGTTCTCTGGGCAATCGCACGCTCAAGGATATCAGCTCTCTGCCATTACAGGCAAAAGCTCAGCTGTGACAAAAAAAGATTCTTCCAGCACATTTTCTTGCATATTGTATGAGTGTTGTCCTACTACTTTGTGTCTCTGAAAATTGCCAGGCAGTAGTTGGAGCTCTTTCAAGTGATTTGATACTTTCCTGTTCACGTAAACCATTGATTCCTAGCTTTGATTGCCAGTAAACCTCACCAATATTTGTCTCACGGTTGATCATTACAGGCCAAAGTCTGCACGGCCTGCATATCCCTTTTTTTAAATTTTTTTTATTTTTATTTTTGACAGGCAGAGTGGACAGTGAGAGAGAGAGACAGAGAGGAAGGTCTTCCTTTGCCGTTGGTTCACCCTCCAATGGCCGCCGGGGCCGGCGTGCTGCAGCCAGCGCATCGTGCTGATCTGAAGCCAGGAGCCAGGTGCTTCTCCTGGTCTCCCATGCGGGTGCAGGGCCCAAGCACTTGGGCCATCTTCCACTGCACTCCCAGGCCACAGCAGAGAGCTGGCCTGGAAGAGGGGCAACCGGGACAGAATCCAGCGTCCCGACCGGGACTAGAACCTGGTGTGCCGGTGCCGCAAGGCAGAGGACTAGCCTATTGAGCCACGGCGACGGCTCTGCATATCCCTTTAAGGTGTCTCTCTCTCTCTCTCTCTCTGTCTCTCTCTCTCTCTCTGTGTATTCTTAGTAAATTATATTTTGATTATTTTTCTATCTGATTCTAAAAGATGTCTTTACTAATACGCCTAAAGAAAAAGTAGAAACATCCATTATGTGTGTCTTGGTACTCATTATCCACCCTTCATTGCTACTATTTTTTTCAAATACATTTTAATCCTCTATGCTTGTCTATTTTATTTAGATAGCTCTTCTTTCTCCCGCCTTCCACAATGACTGCTTTCAGTCACGCCTTCCGTGTTTGTGCGTCTTCCAGTAGAAAACCTTCATCCCTGTAAGTTTGCTTTTCCATCATTCTCTTCTCTTGCTGAGCTTCCCCAGCTGATATTTAAACTCCTTTTGTTTTCCCACCTCATGTTCTATGACCCTTGTATGTCTACTTATGGCCTCGTTTTATGAAGGTGATTTTTTGAGGGGTTTTATAAAATGGTAAGAAAGTATGTCCTTTAAAATCTATGTTACAGGCCGGTGCTGCGGCTCAATAGGCTAATCCTCCACCTGTGGTGCTGGCACACCGGGTTCTAGTCCCGGTCGGGGCGCCGGTTCTGTCCTGGTTGCCCCTCTTCCAGGCCAGCTCTCTGCTGTGGCCCGGGAGTGCAGTGGAGGATGGCCCAAGTGCCTGGGCCCTGCACCCGCATGGGAGCCAGGAGAAGCACCTGGCTCCTGCCTTCAGATCCGCATAGTTCCAGCCATGGCAGCCATTTGAGGGGTGAACCAACATAAGGAAGACCTTTCTCTCTCTAACTCTATCTGTCAAATAAATTTTTTTAAAAATTAAAAAAAGAATATACTTGGCAATTCCCTTTTAAGAAGACAGTCTGATCGCAGTATGCAGCAAGAGGCAGGGTGTATTAGAGCTCTCCAGAGAGGCAGAACAAGCAGTCATATGGCTACGTAGAGATGTCCCAACTAGCACTGGGCCGTGTCCAAGCAACTCCTTCCAAGCTGAAAGTGTTAGCTAATACACTTAGCCTACCAAAACCCAGCTTTGTCTACCCTACCTCAACATGTCCAGAACACTTAATATTACCCTACAGTTGGACATTTTACACAAAGCCTATTTTATAATAAGGGGTTGAATATTTCATGTAATATATTAAATACCTGTATACAAAAAACACTGGCAACACCATACACTATAGAGTATCAGTTGTATATTTTCATGCTTATGTGGCTGAGAGCTGTTCAGCATTGTGAAAAATACACACACACACACACACACACACACTCACATACATATATAAAATATACATATTCCTGGAAAAAGTTCAAAATTCAAAGTACAGTTCCTACTGAATGCATACGTGTTAAAGCACGTTTGCACCATCATAAAGTTGACAGATCAAGAGTAGTTAGGGACCATCTAGATAGAGAGATAGCAGGGGGAGGAGTTTATCATAAGGCTACATCCCCCAATCCGCCACCCACAAGAAAGAGCCTCAGGAATCCAGGGGAAGAGCTCAGAGGCCTGAAAGCTGGATGGCCCGTGGTGCAGATTCCAGTCTGGGCCTGAAGTCCTGAGAACCAGGAGTGCCAAGACCAAGCACAGTGAGAATCTGACTTTGCTCTGCCCTGTAGATTGGATTGTAACCCCCTCCACTGGGAAGACAAATATCTTTATTCAGTCTGCCAAGGCAAACGCCAACCTCTCCCACCAAAACCTCCTAGACACTCCCACAAGCAATGCTTTACCAGCTGCAAGGCATTCCTTGGAACAGTAAAGTCAACACATACAACTAAGCACTGCACAGGCAAACCACTGGCAACAGCAGAAGATCCAAAGCACCCAGGAAGTGATTAGAAGTTGGAACCCTGAGGTCAGAGAATGACCAAGCAAGATGGGAGCCTTGGTGCTACTCCAGTGAGCCAATGAGAATGCAGAAAAACAGAACGTGGGCGCAATTTTAAACATTTTTGTTTTCTCAAAAGGGGTGTCTGAGGCAGAGGATCAACGGTTTATAAAATCATTATAAAGGCTGCAGCAGTAGTTCTAGGTAGGCAATCATCGGGAATGACTCTGGAGGAGCCCCCCAGGACTGGCTAACCCGGAGAATCTGCGAGCACTGAGCTGCTAGGCAAGCAGAAAGCCAGTGCTCTAACTGCCACTCCCGGGAGCTCATCATGTGAACCACATTCCAGACCTCAGGAGTCCAATGCCACAGCTGCTGGATCCAGGAGTGATTCGCCTCTAGGGGAGTTTGCAGATCAGGAAGCCGCTATCAGAATGCTGGCCTCTTACAGGCTAAGTCTAGGCACTAGCAAAATAAACAGTTAAAAGGTGTGGCTTCTTTCCTCTCATCTCGGATTATGAATCCAAGTCTCACACGTGTCTAATTGGGAGAATCTCACATCAAAAGCCATATCTCCAACCGAGAAGGCAGTTTTTAGATTTCCACACTGTCAAGTATGGAAAAGCACATGGCATGGAAGTTGGAGGAGAGATGGCCCAACTTTCTTCTCTTTCCTGCTGTACTCCATCAATGCTTATCTACTGCAAACACTGATTCCCTTGACTCCCTTTCTCCAACCTGTGGGCCTCCCATAAGCATTTGTGTAACCCTGTGTCATGTATTTCATGTTTGATTATGACAGTCACAGGTTTTAGGTTTTATTAACCCTCATTTTGAGGACAAGGACACTGAGATCCAAAAAAGGCAAAATAATGTGTCTCAGGTCTCCTAGCCAATAGATGGTGAGACTGAGACTTAAGTCTGACTTAAGATCCGACTGTATTTTTAAAACCTATTTCATTCATTTGAAAGAGACAGAGAATGACAAAGATCTCCTGTCTGCTGGTTCACTCTCCAAATGCCTGCAACAGCCAAGACTGGGCCAAACCAAAGTCAGCAAGGTGAGAATCCAATCCAAGTCTCCCATACTGGTGGCAGGGACCCAACTGCTGGGCCAGCATCTACTGCCTCCCAGGGTGCACATTAATATGAAGCTGGAATCAGGGCATAGCCGAGACACACTCAGGCACTGCAGGTCTCCCAAGTGATGCCTTAACTGCTGTGCCAAACATCTACTCCAAGGTCTGACGCTAAATCTCACCATCTTTCTAATGCCTGTTACATCAGCGAACTTCATCGACTATGTGTCCTAAACCAAGAAGGGCACCTGCCTCTGCAGGGCCAGTGAAATAGATAGGTTTACTTTATCATTCTTTCTTTCCAAGAGCTGTTCAGCCTGCAGCCCCCACTGCTGGCCGCCCAGATGGTTAATGCGGTTGCCAGCCTTGCTGAGGGCTACACATAACAATACTTTGTTCTTAAGGAGCTGCCATCTTACTGGTAGCTGTGTGGCTCATCAATCAAGTTTTCCCTCACTGGTAAAAGATATTGATGACCACTTACTCCTGAACGTTTAAAGGAACCCTCGGGCCTTATTCAATTAGCAACACAAGTTGGGTCTCTCTCTGGTCCCAATCTTTCCAAATAACCATGATTTTCATTTATGAACTTGGTCCAAATTTCTTACTATCTCTGGATATACTGCTGCTTTCATGCCTTTGTTGATACATTTTTTTTCCCTGCCTATATTTTCCTTCTCTTTCCTAATGCCTGGCTATCCAAGTCTAGCCTATTTGCGAGATTCAACTCAATCCCTATTGCTTTTCCACAATATTTCCCTTAAACTCTCAACCGACTAGAAGAGAGTGCTTTTATTTTTTACTCATTTATATACCTCTAACTACACCCCTGACTTTCTTCTTGGTATTAAATGAACATGAGGTACGTTGAATTACCAGCCCAAATATTTTACTCCCCTGTGTGTAATATTATGTATTCACACTCTTGGCATGGTCAAAAATACGTGCCTTTGAACTTAGATATGTGACTTGCTTTGACCAATGAGATTGTTGGGGCATGCAATAGTAGAAGTGTAAAATGTATGTGCATAGTTGAGCCTGCCCTCTTGTATTTCTGCCTTTTGCCAAGAGAATGTTCTGAGGGTAGACGTTGGTCCAAAGAAGATAATAAGGTTTGCACCTAAGTTATAGCTGGAAGTCAAGCCCAGTCTAATCTGGACCAGCCAAACCTAGTCAATCCAACAGATGTGTGAGCAAAAAATGCATGCCTGGCGAAGGTACCACTGCCATCTCTATAGTGTTTTCAGAGAGCAGGAGGACTGAAATAGCCATCAACGCAGTTCTGTCTCCTCCCCTAGGCCTTCCTAGAAGGCAAGCTTTCCATCCTACTCCTTGTGTGATTCTGTGATGCCAATAACCACATTTGAATATTGCAGGATGCTTACTCTGTATCACGGGGAGAAGCTGAGACCCAGCAAGGTCTAACACATGATATAAAGTTGCATAACGGAGTAGAGGTGGAGCCAGGGTTCAAATCCAGGGCGTCTAGCTCTAGAGACTAGACACAATATATCCATCTGTAGAGTGGAATCAAGAAAACACTGGATGATGCACAGGAAAAAGAAAAGGAAAGATAAAAGGAGAGGGGATGTAAGGAAGAGCTCTGATTTTTGTTCCATGTTTATATTACTTCTAACTTGCTTTAGGGTTTTTAAAAGCACTGCTCCCTGGGGGTCTTGGGGAAGACTGGCCAGACCCTCCCAATACAGGAACCCTCTCACTGCAGGATTCCCTAGCCCCTGCTGCAATACGGCCACAGGTGGACTTGTGAAGCAAAATGACCACGTGGCCGCTATCTCCAGGATCCCAGGAGCGAGGGAAGGAGGTGTCCTCACTCATCACAGGAAGGGTGTGCATGCCCGACTCACTGTTGGAAGCCAGGGTTGGAGCTCCTACCGAGAGGCCCCTGAGCTCTCCCAGCTCCTCTGAGTTTCCTGCCCAGCCCCCTCCCTGGCCTCCCTTAGATCTGTGAGTTCCCCACATTCTTGCAACAAGTCCCCATTTCACTGGAGGTTGCCAGGCTAAGTGAAATCAACCAGATAGCAAAATACAAGCCCATGTTTTCTCTCAAATGTCGAAGTATACAAACATAAGGTTTGGAAATGTGTGAATAGTATGTGGTATATAAGTGTTGTCTTCACTGAATTTTACCCATCTTTCTTCACTTTTTGACCCTTACCATAAATCCATGTTCTGTGATATTAGCATCCATCCATGCTTTCAAAAAAAAAGTATATGCATGTTTGTATATAATACATATGAAACAAATATAGCAAAATGTTTTACAAAATTTAACAAAAAGAGTAGGGGAAAAAATCCAGTATTTATTTCTGTGGTTTGCAGCCAATCCCCTCACTGGTTCCATTCGTTTTCTTACAACAGTGCCTATGGCTATGGAATAGCGAGTGCCACTGGCCTGAATTTAAGAAAACAGCCATGAGAAAGCATGAATGACCTAAGTCTTGAAAGAAGTAAGTTCATATGGCAAAAGTGCTTGTGAGTTGCATTGTTGCAAACGGTAGTCTGCCTGGGAACAGCTCCGGGCCCCATAGCCTGTGTTCCGAATGCATCTGCTGTCAGGACAGGACTGCACATGTGATGCAGGCAGCATTTTCAATCACCGAATCACAGAAGACTAGAAAGAATCTCAAAGACCACCTGCTTTAGTTCCCTCATTTGAACAAAGGAAAATAAGCCAGGCCCTGAAAATGGAGGTACCGAGTCCAGTGTTGAACAACTTAGCAAAAGAGTCAAGACTAAAATATGGGTCTCCTCTTCTCACGCAGAACTTTCCAGCCCACCCTCTCCTGTCCTTCTGCCAAATGTTTTGCTCTCACGTAAACAAAATACGGCCGGCAGTATTGGGTAGGGGACAGACCTCTGAGCCCATATCTGAGCTAAGCTACTTACCAATGCTAATCCTGAGAGCATTACTTGCCTGGCTGCATCTCAGGTTACTAATCTGTGAAATGGGGATAACAACAATATCCAGCCCCATAAGATAGTTATGAGGAGCAAACACCATAAAGATTTTAAAATACTACTGGGAATATAGCCAGTGTTCAATGCACATTAGAAATTATGCATAAGGGGCCAGTGCTGTGGCATAGTGGGTAAAGCCACTTCCTACAGTGCTGGCATTCCACATGGGTGCTGGTTCAAGTCCCAGCTGACCCACTTCTTCTTTTTTTTTTTTTTTTATTTATTTTTTTGTTTTTTTGACAGGCAGAGTGGACAGTGAGAGAGAGAGACAGAGAGAAAGGTCTTCCTTTGCCGTTGGTTCACCCTCCAATGGCCGCCGCGGCCAGCGCGCTGCGGCCGGCACACCGCGCTGATCCGATGGCAGGAGCCAGGAGCCAGGAGCCAGGTGCTTCTCCTGGTCTCCCATGGGGTGCAGGGCCCAAGCACCTGGGCCATCCTCCACTGCATTCCCTGGCCACAGCAGAGGGCTGGCCTGGAAGAGGGGCTACCGGGACAGAATCCGGCGCCCCGACCGGGACTAGAACCCGGTTTGCCGGCGCCGCTAGGCGGAGGATTAGCCTAGTGAGCCGCGGCGCCGGCCTTGACCCACTTCTGATCCAGCTCCCTGCTATGGCCTGAGATAGCAGAAGAAGATGGCCCAAGTCCTTTGGTTCCTGCACCCGTACAGGAGGCCTGGAAGAAGCTCCTGGCTTCAGATCGGCTCAGCTCCAGTGATTGCAGTCATCTGGGGAGTGAACCAGCAGATGGAAGACCTCTCTCTGCCTCTCTTCCTCTCTGTGTAATTCTTTCAAATAAATAAATCCTTTTTTAAAAAATATGCATAAAAGAGGTACTCTTGAATATCAATTATTCTTTATTTTAGCAATGTGGAAATGAAGTACACAGGTAGAGAGACCTGACAAACGTCACACATATTGACAAAGATCTGACCTGGGGCCAGTGTTGTGGTGCAGCGGGTTAATCCTCCACTTGCAGCTTGGGCATCCCTTATCAGAGTGCTGGTTCAAGTCCCAGTTACTGTTTTTGATTCAGCTCCCTGCCAATGCAGTGGGAGATAGCCCAAGTACTTGGGCCCCTGACATCTACAATGGAGACTTGGATGTGGTTCTTGGCTCCTGGCTTCAACCTGGCCCAGCCCTGGCTCTTGCAGACATTTGGGGGGTGAACCAGTGAATGGAAGATCACTCTCTTTGCTTCTCCCTCTCTGTCTTGCTCTACCTTTCAAATAAATAAACTTTAAAAAAAAAAAAAAGCTAAAGAACTGACCCCTGGCATGCTGTTCTCACAAACCATGTGCTAAAAACTAAAGGTCTATGTCTCCCTAGGATCATACGTTGAAACCTACTCCCCAGTGTAGTGGCGTCAGGAAATGAGGCCCTCAGATGACTGAATCACAAGGCTGGCACCACCCTGAAAGGGACTAGAAGCCCTAGAGAGACCCTAGAGAGTTCCCTCCCCCTTCTTCCATGTGAGAACACAGACAGCAGACACTGTCTACAAGCTAGGACGTGGGTCCTGACCAGGCACTGAATCTGCCTGTAAGTTGAACTTGGACTTCCCAGCCTTGTGAGCTGTGACATAGATTTTTGTGTTGATAATCCACCTCGTCTATAGCGCTTCATTATATCAGCATAGACAGGCTAAAACACTTCACATGTTCAGCAAACCTCAGGGCTTTTTCAGGAGCAAAGGACAAGAAATCTCCATCCACTGAAAAGGTAACTGAAAGGGTGGTTGGCTGAATTAAATCGTGCTGGATCCAACTGCTTAAGCAATGGCCTCTCTTTGTTTCTCTGTCACCTCTTGCTCCATCTCTGCCTCTCTCTCTTCCTATTCCCCTGTCTCCTGTCTCTTGGCTTTACCTTCCTCACATGGAGGATCTTAGATGTCCAAGCTTCAGCCGTCTTTACAGGTAATATTCCCTGTGGAATAAGAGCCATGGCTCCCCATCTCACACACAGAGGAAATTCATGCTGACTGGGCCAATTTAAAATCTGGTGTTCAAACTCGAACCAATCATTTGTGCCAGGGGCATGGCAGTGCTTGGCCAGGACAGCCTCACATGCCCATTGCTGGACCAGGGTGGGATAGGATCATCCCCTACTTAGTTGTATGGAGAGATTATAGGAAGAGGAGCTAACGGCAGATGAAGAGAGCATGGGAGTGTGTACTGACAAATGCAGCCAGCATTGGGAGCTCTACTTTTGAGTTCTTCTGTTAGCAAAGACCCCAGTGGTACCCCATTTGCCCTCACATCTCTTCCTCCAATCCTTCTGTGTTCTGCTCTGCCCCTCCTCTGCCTGCATTTCCCTCTTAGGACTTGAAAACTCTTAATGTGTCTGCAGACTCCTAAGGGATCCCCAGACCCATATCTGAGCTCCAGCCACTGAGTACAACTCCCAGCACCAAACATGGAAATGCAGCAAGCTATCAGCACAGTGATCTTTGAAGCAGATCTGGAGACTGAGCTAAGAGGGCGACCTACTTCTCTTTTCTTTAGTGCATCCGATTCCTCCTGGGTCAGAGACTGTCGGCCCCAGCGCTGGCCTCACCCCTCAGCAGCTGGGATCCTCTAAAGAAGGAACAGTGGGGACTCAAGTTTGTTAAGAGCCAGCGTGGCTTTAAACACGGCAGGGGAAAGTCAATCACCCTCTCCTACTGAGTGGAGCATTCATGCTTGCTTGCTTATTCAAAAGGCCGAATGCTTTGGAGGCATTGATTCTAATACCAGATCCCCAGCTAGAAGTCAGGTGACTTTGGGAAGTGTACATAGTCTCTCCTCAGTCTCCGTATTCTAATCTGTAAAACAATACCTACCTGCCAGGAGTGCTGTAAACGTTACATGAGAGAACACATGTGTTGACTTTTAAGGAGAGCTCAAAGCACTTCTACCCCTGCCACCTCTTTTTGCTCTTTGAGGATCAGTCAGGTTCTAAGACAGATATTTCCATGCTCCACCCTCCCTCGAAAGGACGAGTGCCAAGTTGGTAAATTAGAGTTCAAGATGCAAACTGAACTGTGCCTTCTAAGGCATAGATGTGCTGGTTCTACTTCTCTTTCTCTCTCCTTGTGTCTGCTGGTCCTGGTTAAAGAACATTAGGGGCCAGTGCTGTGGCTCAATAGGCTAATCCTCCGCCTGCAGCGCCGGGGCGCCGGGTTCTGTCCCGGTTGCCCCTCTTCCAGGCCAGCTCTCTGCTGTGGCCCGGGAGAGCAGTGGAGGATGGCTCAAGTGTTTGGGCCCTGCACCCCATGGGAGACCAGGAGAAGCACCTGGCTCCTGCCTTTGGCCCAGTGCTTTGTGCCGGCCACAGCGCGCTGGCTGCGGCGGCCATTGGAGGGTGAACCAATGGCAAAAGAAAGACCTCTCTCTCTGTCTCTCTCTCTGTCCACTCTGCCTGTCAAGAAAGAAAGAAAGAAAGAAAGAAAGAAAGAAAGAAAGAAAGAAAGAAAGAAAGACAGACTAGGGCTGGAAATTCCAGGTTTGGGGGCCAAAGCTTTCTCCTCTGTCTCCCTGGTACCTTATTCTCCCAAGCTGGAGGGGAGCTGTATCTCAATGCAACGGCACATCTGATGCTCTGGTCTGAGCTTCAGAGATGTGGCAATTTGTTGTTATGGTTTTGGTTGCTAAGCTGGCTTTTTAGGAAAGAAACAGAAGCGTTTGCTTCAAGAGTCAGTCTTTGAGCCAAACTGAGCCCAAAGCTTGTCTTTGCAAATAAAGTTTTATTGGAACCCTGCCAAAGCACTCATTTGCACATTGTCTGGGGTGTTTTTGAGCTCCAGAGGCAGAGTGAGTATTTGCAACAGAGACCATACGCCTGTAAGTCTTAACAATTCACTGCTCTTTCCCTTACTGAAAAAGCTTGCTGACCCCTGACCTACACGACCCAGCTCACCTTACTAGATGCCAATCCTGGGATTTGGGACCAAATCCCTACCAAATAATTCATGCCACTTTTCTGTCTTTGATCATATCATCCCCTGAGCAGGCCACAGGGTCTGGATTTATAACCACTCTGAACACCATTAAATGCTGATACTTCATGCCCTTTTATGTAGGGTGACTGTTACCATGACGATACTGTGCATGGGTGCATGGTTCATGGTGATGGGACAGGAGCGAGGGCACTTCTGGTATGAATGCAGCTCATGGTGCCATCTGGAGAGGCTAAGTTTGGTCACAACTCTTACCTGGTAGCTGTGAGCCTTCTATAACCTTAATGTTTCCTTGATCAAAGAGAAATAAAATCAAATTTCCAGGTCATTATAAAGATAAGTCATCGCAGATGCAATGCAACTGCACAATGCTTCAGGTATCGTAGGTGCTAAGTATTCACGTTTTGTTCTCATCCCTCTTCTTGTATCCCTCTATCTTTTGCGCTGTGGATCCCTTGCCCCATTCCGCGAGGTGGCCACTGATGACTATCTCTAGTCCAGAATGTTCCTCTTGCTCCACCGTCACCATGTGTTACCCAAAGTCCTGTCTGTTCCCTCGAAGCAGCCAATAAGATCGTGTGAGAGGCTCTTTTTGCGTCTCCTCTACCACATCCATCCCTCACTGCTGTACAGGTAGGGGAAAGGGTGTTAGACTTGGAACCAAGCAGTCCTGAGCCTGCTGAGTAGCAGCCACATGACCTCGGGCGTATCCTGCCCAGTGTGACTCTGCTTCCTTTAGTGAGATGGGAATAACGGGGTTCCGCCTCAGAGGACCACCAGCCATCAGAGATGGTTCTGGTGTAAACCCATGACACATGGGCCGTTATTTAGAACATATTTATGCAGATATTTTCTGCAAATCTCTCTCCCTCTCCTACTACAATATGGAGTCCCTTAAAAGCAAAGCCTCATTGGCACAATGTATCATTATTTTGAGGGATGGCAAACACTAACACAAATATATTCATTTGTATCAAATAGCCAAATGGAGGTTTTCTTCTAAAATGTATTTTATTTCATTTGCAGGCCCCTTAGGTAGAAAATTAATTTTTTTTATTAATTCACTTAATTTATTTGAAAGGTGGTGAAACAGAGAGGAGGAGACAGAGAGAGACCTGTCATCTACTGATGGATTTTCAAATGCTGGCAACAGCTGGGGCTGGGCCAGGCCAAAGCCAGTAGCCAGAAACTCAATCCAGGTCTCCCATATAGCTGATATGGAGCCAACTGCCCTAGCCATCACCTACTGCCTCCCAGGGTCTGCATCAGCAGTGACAGTTGGGAGAGGAGCTAGGACTCCCAGAGAGATATGGGATGCAGACGTCCCAAGAAGCACCTTAACTGCCACACCATGTCTGCCCAGTGAAACATTTTCTAATTCATTCTCCATCTTCATGTCTGGTATTTGTCCAGCACATATTTTCTAGACAAATAATCGAATAACTGAGTGATAGTGAAGTCCTATCTTTCTTCTGCCCTTTTCTCTTTCTCTTTTCTGTGAGCCTACATGGACCACTTATCTGTGGTTGCCACCTACCTAGGTCTCATTTGGCTCCATGACCATGGCACACACAGCGCACTTCACACAGTAAGCAAGTGTACGCTCTATCTCACTTGACAAAGACCACATGGGATAGTTAGGGATCGCAGGCTCTGAACTAAGACTGCTGGGTTTTAATTCCAGAACTGTCATTTATTAACTGTGTGACCTTGCACTGGTGACAACTTCAAGGTTCAAGTGCTTGACCTCTACAGTGAGAGTAACTTGTCTCATAGAGCTTTTGTGAGCCTTATATCAGCACACATATACAAGGCACTGAGACCAGTATCTGTCCATAGCATTATTAGGGTTATAGGTTGAATTGTGTTCCAAACCTAATCCTTGGGACCTGTGAATGTGACTTTACTTGGAAAGGGTCTTTGCAGATGTCAGCAAGTTGAATGATGTCACCACACAGGGCTTGAGCACCGTACAACTTACAGGGAAGGGGAGGGAGGTTAAACAGAGAGGAAACGGAGCAGAGATGCACTGCAGACAGAGGCAGAAGGCTGGGAAGGCTGAGGAAGAGACCACAGCGATGCAAGTGTTGCCGTTAACACCAGAAACTAGGAAGAGACAAGGATCCTCTGCCTGAATCCTGCAGAAGCAGTGCAAGGTCCTGGAACCTTCATTCGGATTTCCAGCCTCCAGAAGAGTGAGACGATACATTTCTGTTGTTTTTACAAACTGCACCCAGTTGATGGCACTTGGTTATGCAACTGTAGGAGACGAATCCTGTGAGTTATCACTGTTATTACGTGGTTAAGGTGCCTGTTGAATACAGGAGGAAATGCATGCACTTCATATGGAAGTTCCTGGGGCCCTTCGGAACGAAGAGGATTCACACAGCGAATCAGGAGATTGCACTGGGACCATTGTCACAGCTTCCTGGGAACAAGACCATGAATACCCGCAGCCTGCCTCACCAGGCCAATGTTAACTGCAGCTCATCGAAGTCACAACACATCCTGCTCCTCCTCCATCACCTCAGGCTCCTGCTGTTTCACTTCCACTCCAGTCACCAGGTTCAGCCACATCCCATGACAAGCACGGGCGTGCCATGCAGAAAGAAGAGAAGAACCCATAACACAGCGCTGCCCCCCCTACACAGGTGCCTGTCATCAGGGGTCACACCCTTGCACCTAACTTTCCTTTGTAATGAACTCTGGGTTCCACATGGATCAGACTTTAAAACCTTGGCACCAAGAATGGGACCTAAAATCTCTGTGTCTTTTGGGTATTTTTCCACGATGGACTGATGCATACCCCTAGTGTACACAATCGGTTGCTTGCACCAATTGTCGAGTGACGTCATCCCTGCTCTACAAGCCTTGGGCGCAGGCTCAGGAAATTCAGCCCCCTGTGTTCAGAAATGGATCTCAATTGTCTAAATGTAGTCTTATTGCCCTGAGCTGGTTCAGGTACTGGCACAATCAAATTCATTGTCTTAAAATATGAGAGGAATTCTGCAAGTGTGCTTCCAAGAAAATTTTTTACTCCTAATTAAAGAAAGAGGTTGGGGAGAGGGAAAGTAGAGAAACAGGGAGGGAATAATAGGAGCGCCAGTATGCATAAAAGCAAAGCGGGGGTGGGGGGCAGACAGACAGAGACAGAAGAGTGATTTCACTTCTTCTCTGCACATTACTGGGTTTAGCTAAGACTTCTTTAGCCTAAGAATGAAGGCAACACCAATGATGGCAGAGTGATTTACAAGAAACCTGGATCCTTGATGAAAATGTTATCCTGGACACATCACCAATTTTGAAGCCTCCCATGTTTTTGGATATTTTCTATAATATAAGCTTATACATTTTCCTTAGTATTTAAGCCACTTTGAACCAGTGTCTGTTACTACTAAAATATAAGCATCTCAACAGATAAATATGTGTGTGCATATATATATATAGTATATATTATACACACACATATATATAACATACACACATATATATATATATGTGAAAGAAAGAGATCTTCCATCCATTGGCTCAGTCCAATAGATAACATACCATACATATGAGCATATGAGGTGGAGAAAGAGTCACACACAAGACAGAAAGAGAGAGAGAGACCATCTCCCACTGACTCACTCCCCAAACGCCCCCATCAGCTATGGCTGGGTCAGGATGAAGCCAGGAGCTGGAAACTCAGTGTAGGTATCTCACATGAGTGTCAGGGAACAAACTGGTTGAACCATCACCTGCTGCCCCTAGGGATCAACATTAGCAGGAAGCCAAAATTGGGAGTGGAACCAAGACTCAAACCTAGGTACCCCCTTATGGGATGCAAGTGTCCTAAATTGTTTTTTTTTTTTTTTTTTTTTTTTTTATTTTTGACAGGCAGAGTGGACAGTGAGATAGAGAGACAGAGAGAGAAAGGTCTTCCTTTTGCCGTTGGTTCACCCTCCAATGGCCGCCGCTGCAGCCGGCGCACCGCGCTGATCCGATGGCAGGAGCCAGGAGCCAGGTGCTTTTCCTGGCCACTAGGCCAAACCTCCACCCATTACATATTTTTTAAACAAGATTATGATATAATTTTATGATACAAAATTTGTTATCTTGCTCTTTTGCTTACCAAGAAAAATTTCCTATGTCAGTAGATAATCTTAATAAATTTAATAAGTACATTATTAGATTTTAAAAATGTATTACAGTTTGCTTAACTAGTCACATATTTTGAGTAATCCAATTATTTCCATTTTTCACTATTATAAATAACATAGAGATCAACGCATATAAACAACTCTGTTTAGTCTTTAAGATAGATCAGATAAACAGCATTAGTGGCTTAAAAAAGCTTTTTGAAGGTTCGTGATTTTGCCAAGTAGCTCTCCAGAAATACTAAATCAATTTATACACCCATTAGTGTGGTATGAAAGAACCAGCTGAAATATTTTGATTACCACTGGTATTAAATTTCCTTTGCTTTCTGGCTCCATATATTTTTCTTCAACAAATTGCTCATTCATGTTCTTACTAAATTTTTAACTGATGGTTTTTTTTTTAAATTATACTTCCCTGCAAACTTGTAGAACTCTGGAGGTAAGACTAACCTGATAGGTACAATACATTTTCAATTCATAATTTAATCTGCAAGGTAGTTTTGTTAGGTAGGCTTCATGAAACCCATTTTCCAGAGGCTAAGATGAAGGCTCAGAGGTTACATGACTTTGTAGCGTTCCTCAAGTGTGTTCCAAGTTCAAGTGCAGGTACACAAAGCATCAACCTGGCATTTGCCATTTTAAGTGATCTCGTGCATCCCCTGGACTCTTTTTTCTTGCAGGTGAGCCTTTATATCTGGGGGATCAGCTGCTTCTCCATGTGAATCAGAGGCAGGGAATTTCTTTTAGAGGAAGATAAAGGCGTATTTTTTCCACTCCATATGCATCTTCGTCTTCACTGATACGTAGATCCCTAACTCCATGAGAGTGTCCTTTTTCCCATTGTCAGCACGCCCCCAGTGTGGTACTGTAGTAGTAAATCCAGATGTTCCGAAAGCATGCAAGTTGGCCAATAGCTGTACCATCTGCCTCTTACTTGTTAGCGATTGCAGAGCTGATTGCATCCCAAGCTTGAATTTACAGATGATGCAAGCAGTAATGGGACACTTTGAGCTCCTGTTTTGGTAGAAGTTATAAAAGCAATCCAAAGGAGGAAACTAGTGGGCTGTGCCAGAGTTGGGAACAGAGCAGAGGTTAGGAAACTTCATGGAAGAAACATGGGCAGAAATTTGAAATTCATATTCATAAATATGAGACATTTTCAAAAAGTCCATGGAGTATATACATTATGAAAAAGCTACATGAATTAGCTGGAGTATGGCAATGATTTCAGAATGTATACATATATCAAAATATCATATTAGGGCCCAGGACTGTGGCATAGCAGGTAAAGCTGCTGCCTTGAGTGCTGGCATCCCACGTGAGTACCAATTCGAGTCCCGGCTACTCCACTTCTGATCCAGCTCTATGCTTTATGGCCTGGGAAAGCAGTAGAAGATGGCCCAAGTCCTTGGGCCCCTGCAACCACATGGGAGACCCAGGAGAGGCTCCTGGCTTTGGATCAGTGCAGCTCCAACCATTATGGCCAATTGGGGGGTGAACCAGCGGATGGAAGATTCTCTCTCTCTCTCTCTCTTTCTCTCTCTCTCTCTCCCCCTGACTCTTCTTCTCTATCTGTGTAGCTCTGGCTTTCAAATAAATAAATCTTTTTTTTTTCATTTTCAATTATCTTTATATACAGAAGATCAATTTAGTATATATTAAGTAAAGATTTCAACAGTTAGCACCCACACAGAACATAAAGTGTAAAATACTGTTTGAGTACTAGTTGTAGCATTAATTCTTTTTTAAAAAAATCATATTATACACTTTAAATGTAGGTAATTTTCATCTTACATGATAAAGTGATCATATTAAGTGTGGAACTGATCATATAGATAGAATTAAGAATCAAAGGGATCACATAAGTAAGATCAAGTGTCTGGTAATAACAACAGATGGAATTAAAAAAGAGAAAGTTACAACACAGGAAGCAGTCCACACAGCAGACTCATAGAATGACAAATGCCCTAAACAGCACTCTGACCTCAGAATCAGCCCCTAAGGCATTCGAATCTGGCTGAAAAGCCCATAAGAACATTTGAGGCATGGAAAGCCAAGACATAGTGGCAAAAAATGTTCTACATGAAGGATCTCTGTGAGTGAGGCCCAGTGGAAAGAAGGGGCCACCAAAGAAGGAGGTACTTTCCTCTGAAGGGAGGAGAGAACTTCCACTTTGCATATGGCCCTGTCTAAATACCAACAGTTTGTGGACTCAAAAGCCTTCCATAGTCTTGGCATCTCATGTCAAGAGCCTTGGGTGGTCACTGACTTCAATAGTAAGAGTGTCAATTGTTAAATCAACTACAGGAGTCACTGTGCACTTACTCCTCGTGTAGGATCTCTGTCCTTAATGAGTTATACCATGAGAATTAGTGGTAAAACTTGTTTTCAAATAGTACTTTATACTTTGTGTGTCTGGGTGCAAACTGTTGAAAATTTTACATAGTATAGAGTTGGTCTTCTGTATATAAAGTCAATTAAAAATGAATCTTAATGAAGAATGGGATGGGAGAGGGAGAAGGATGTGGGATGAGGGTGGGGGTGGGAGGGCAGGAATGGGGGGAAGAAACACTATATTCCTAAAAGCTGTACATATGAAATTGGTATTCATTACATAAAAGCCATCTAAAAATGCAGGTAATTTTTATTTGTCAATCATACAGCATAAAGCTGGAGAAAAAGAAACAAATCTAAAGACACATCCATTACAAAATAAGGTGACTCCTCTGTTTAGGCAACAGATGTTGAGCTTGTCCCCTCAGCCTTGAGCAAACTATAGCTGGAAAAACCAGCTCATTGTCTGAAGAGAGGTGCATGGGTCAAATACTAAGGTGGGTCCTCAGCTATAATCCAAGTAAGAGGGGGCCACACTGTGGTATGGTAGGTTAAGCCTCTGCCCAGGGCACCAGCATCCCATATGTGCACTGGTTCATATCCTTGCTGCTCCTCTTCGGATCAAGCTCTCTGCTATGGCCTTGGAAAGCTGTGGAGAATGGCCCAAGTCCTTGGGCCCCTGCACCCACGTGGGAGACCTGGAAGCAGCTCCTGGCTCCTGGTTTCAGATCTGCTCAGCTCCAGCTATTGAGGCCATCTGGGGAGTGAACCAGCAGATGGAAGACCTTTCTCTCTGTCTCTCCCTCTCTCTGTAACTCTGCCTCTCAAATAAATAAATCTTTAAGAAGAAAGAAACCAAGTAAGAGTTAGGAGCTAAAGCTTACGTATTTTTATTAGAAATCTCTCTTGAGCCCATGACATTAACTCAAGCTTGAAGGTGGGCAGGGCCCAGGGATCCTCCTCTTCGAGCACTGCACTCTTGTCCTCTACCTGTGGATGAGAAAGTGCTTCCCCACCCCCACCAACCAGCCAGAGAGAGAAGGCAAGAAACCTGCAGGAATCGCCTCCTGCCTCTAAACACAGTGCACTCCCATTGCGTCCCCATCCCTTTGGCTTCCCCATTCTCCTCCCCTGGGGACTTTGTCCTGCTGCTAATTAAAAGGAAGCTATCTGTGTGCAAATATGCTTCAATATTTCCATTGGCCCAGAAAAACCTTTCTCCCCAGTGATCACAAATCAATTATTTTATCGTCCAGTAAACTTTCTCTATGGCCAGGTGTTTTTAACTCCCTCTTTTCCATCACAGCAAATAAAAAGACTCTCAAAATCTTCCAGTATGGGGCAGGTGCCATGCCTCCCAATTTGCATATGGCACAGTCAAGAGGGCATAGTCCCAAAGCTACATAGCTGTGGGCCAACAGACAGTGGCTCAAAGGCAATGGGAAAGAAGTGAGGCTCTCAGAGATTGAAAGACAGACACAGAGATGGGAGCAGGGGGTAGAGAGGCACAGATATAGAGGCACAGACATAGAGGCACAGAGGAGACAGAGTCAAACCCAGGAGTAAAAGGCTGTACCTGTGCTGGTGCGAGCATCAACACCTGCTGATGAGGTGGTATGGGGTCACTTGCACCTGTACAGCTGGGACTAGATCATGGGTGATGAATGGGCTTCTTTCTGTGTGCCGGCTCCAATCAGGAAGCAGTCACTTAAGCATGCTACTGACAAGGATTGGAGGCTACACCTGGGCTCAAAGAAAAGCACTACCGTGATGGATTGGCAATGTCTGCCATGGACATGGGTGAGGACTACCATGATGGATTGGCAATGTCTGCCTTGGACATGGGCAAGGAGAATTACAGCAGGCATGCCAGCTGTTCTCCATCTCCGAGGTAGATTGCCTTTAAATCCAAGTTTCAGCTCTGACAGTCTACAGTCCCATGAAACCACGACAAAAAAAAATGCAAGGACTTCTCATAGGGCCACATTTGTCTTTAAATTGTGGCTATTACTTGCCACCATGGGGTATGAGGAAGCAGCATATGACACAAGGCGTAGTTAATGAGGGAACATTCACAGTTTTTCTCCTTTTCTCCCAAAGCTTCCAGACATAGGAACATTTTGGAGTGCTACAGTCTGTGGTTTGCATCCCTGGGAGAGATGGAAGAAGAGAGACAGCTGGAAAAATTTAGGACAGTTGTAAATTATTTAGCACCTTTGCTTTATTTGTACTTTCCAAAAGTACACAGGCACCAAGGTTTCAGCCACATGCACCATGCTCATTCAATAAGAAATATGGACACTTAGCCTGTGAAAATGAAAGAACCACAGCGTGTGGTCAGCAACAGCTGAAAGCTGGAGTTTAGCGATTTGAGTTTTTACAATGCAGGTCATCTGTCCTCCAGGAGCCAAGTCCCGGGAAGGAATATGGATAGTTGGCAAGGAGTTCAGACCCATGGTGTCAGGGGGTGGTGATCTTTGGGAACAGAATTCTTGAGCCTGGGGTTTGGAACTAGGTTGTTCCTGGGAGGTTAGCCCTCCTATGGCTGTAAAGCAAAGGCAATTCTGTAATGAGGTGCTCTGAGCAGGGATGCTTGGGGCTGACATAGTCAAGAAATCTCTTCATTTCTTTCTGTGCCTCCTACTGCTGTTCTGGATGAGGTCCTCACTGTCACTTGGGTTTAACTTTAGATAAAACCCAAGTCCTAAAGGCATCCTGAGACTGGACTCTCCCTATGTCTTCAGACACCTATCTAAGATGCTGGCCTAATATGCGTTTCCTCCACGCCGTGCAGTTTCTTGCCATTACTGCTCTGCTCCCTACTGCTTCCCCCCGGAATGGCAGCTCCCTTGCTGCCTGATACCCTCCTTTGCTAGCCCTCCACTGCGTCACATTCTGCATATTTCTGTTGTTACTTATTCAACACAGTTGTCTAGAATCATCTAATTGTCCCTCTACTCTTCTAGACAGAGGTTTTTTGTTTTTGTTTTTGTTTTCTGAAAGAGCAAATAAGCTCCCATCCACTGGTTCACTCTCCAAATGCCCGGCCAGCACTGAGTCAGGCCAAGACCAAGACCAAGAACTAGCAGCTCAGTCTAGGTCTCTCACGAGGGTGGCAGGAACCCACTTGAGCCACCACCACTGCTTTTCATGGTCTACAAAAGCAGGAATCTGGAGTCAGGAGACAGAGCGATCAAGCTGAAGCCATTGGTGTGGGGCACAATCATCTTAATGAATGTCTTAACCACTAGGCTAGACACCTGCCTGGACAGCAATTGGGGGTTAGGAAGCACATCCTAATTTCTGCCACCTGCATATCATCATGTACCCTACAAATGTTTGTTGAGGGTCAGGTACGTGGTACAGTGGTTCAGATGTGGCTTAGGACACAAGTCCAGGCTCATCCCTGATTCCAGCTTCTCGCAAACGCAGAGTCTGGAAAATAGCTGGTGGTGGGTTAAGGAGTTGGGTCTCTGTCACCCATGTGGAAAACCTGGACTGAGTTCCTAGATTCTGGCTCCATCAAGTACTTTCATCTCTTTCTCTTTCTATCTGCTTCTCAAATTAAGAAAAATAGATTTTTTTTTTGTTAAAAAAACTTTGTCGACACTGCCCGCACTCCAGTGTGTCTTCAAAGGATTAAATTGAGGTCAACTTGAAATTGCAAATGAGTTACACTAACAGTCCGTCTGTTTTCAATGAATCTTCCCATTTTGAACTATTGGAAGACTAACAATTTCAGCAGCCATTGATAATGATGATTATAGTGGGTGGAAGGGAAAAAAATCTGGGAGGAGCACAGATTGGTTCATCAGGAGATGATACTGCATCCGACCTACAAATTCATCTTTAGAGATCTCGGTTTCTGTCTCAATTTCTTCCTTCTCTACTCCATGAATATTGCTTCACTCCTCTGTGCAGTCATGTGTCAGGGATGAGATTTTTCTCTTGTTTCCCTTTTTGTGAAAGAAATATTGATGTTTCATTTTGTAATGGAAATTATATGATTGTACTAAGATGATAAATGCATTTATCTCGCTTAAAATGCTGCTGAAAAAAATTTATGTCTACCTGATTCTTGACATTTTCGTGTTCCAGAAGGAATTACCACTTAGTCTAATTAGGTGCTCTGTCTTCTTTACTGGAGCTCCATCACTCACTGGCTTCCAGCTGGGGGAAGCATTACAAGGAGTTCCTAACTACCTGTATTTTGTAGGCATCCTTCCTTGCCTTGAAATGAAATGAAATGAAATGAAATGAAATGAAATGAAATGAAATGAAATAGCCAATGAAAGCTCACCCAAGCCAGATTGTAGGTCTCCACTGACCAGTGACCTAACACTTCCCACCTGCTTATTCTTCCTCTTGCCCTATTTGGAAATAAAGAACAAAGAGCCACACCATACTGTATGAAGACTGCCACCAAATACAGGTCTCAACGTTCTAGAAGTGAAGACCAGGGATGCACTTTGGAATTTGCCCTTCTCAATGCCTAGAGTTTATTTGGCCCGAGATTTCTTCCTCAGATCATCCCTGACCTGTAGCCACCATTTACACTTAACCTTGTGAAATCCCTGGCTGGGGGCTCCCGCCCACTATGCTCTTAAATCCTTCTATTTCCTATACACCTTGCACACATGGTCTGAAGGTAAATTGTACAATAAGAGTAACAATTTCATACATGAAACACAGTTCCAAACACAGAATTTTCCACTTATGGTATCGCATTCATGCTCAAGAAGATTTGGAATTTGAAATATTCCAGATCTTGTATTTTTTTGGATTAGGAATGCTCAATCTGTATTTGCTTCCGTGAAATTCCAAAGCCTTGGAACACAGACTACTGGTGTCTTTGTGTCCCTTAACCATATGGTAGGTGACGGAGGAGCTCGAGCTGTCGTATATTCCCATCAGGTAGTTGGGTTCTTAGTACACAATAGGCCCCTGACCAATACATTTGAATGGAGAGTAACTACCATGTAACCCGGCTTACTGGTGACTCAGTAAAAGTGTTGACAATTCACCTGTTCATTAATTCATTTCTCCATTAATTATTTATTGTGCGCCTTCTATATACCAGTCACCATGTCTTCATGTACGTAAGTTTTACGTTCTCTTCTAAGCTGAATCAGCTGATATCCTGGGATCCTATGCCTTTTAATGGCAAGTTTTCATTATTCTGCTATTTTTGCTCCCCCAACACTCTATTTCCTAGCTATGACGGCTGTATTATTTTTTAAACTGGGTCAGCGGATTTTGATCCCGATGCAGCACATTGGGATAATATGATAGATTAAGCCTAGACAGTCACAATTAATTCCTAAACAGACTTAATTTAATTTCCCTTCTCCAATAAACCCAATTTACCTCAGTGGAGGTGCGACACGTGTGATTAGACACAGTGATGCTGAGAACAGCCGGGCTCACGGAGAGTGGCTGTGTGTGCAGAGCGATAAGAGATCAAAGCTGAGCGAGAGCCCTCAGCTGCGCAATGCCTTGCAATTCAGCCGCACCTCCCCGGGTTCCTCTGTCCCTCCGTTGCTCTTTAATTGGGGAGATAATTGCGCTGGGAGGGGGTGGGAAGGGAGCCAGATCAACCCTCACTTAGCATTGGAATTGCAGACAGAGAAGCAGCTGGTTCAAGTAAATCATCTTTGTAAGTCCTGGATGCCAACTCCAAGACAGAGTGGTCAGAGCTGGGCTTCTGAGCATCCTGCTGAGGACAGAAGCCGGGGCTTCGCAGGCAGGCACTCATCTCAGGCGCCTTTGAGATGCTGACTCTCAAGTCAGGACTGCTGCAAATTACTATGTATTTTTTTTGATTGAACAAGTGTTGAACAGAGACCTCTATAATGCTTGGGGCGCAGAGCTCTGGACCCTGCCGTGATGACCCGCCCTGGATGCAGAGGCAAGAGAAGCAGATGAAGTCAGTTCTTCCACTACTTCTCAAAAAGGTGAGAGGTTGCAAGTCATGGTCCAGTCATCATTGGTTAATTTCTCCCCAAAATCTTCAGACTTGTAAGCACTGACCCTCCATGAAGAGATGTGCATTGCTTTCTCTTTTCTTTGTTTTTAGATTTCTTTGAAAAGCAGAGTTACAGATAGGGGGAGACAGAGCGCTCTCTTCAACCCACTGGTTCACTCCCCAGATGTCTCCAACAGCCAGGGTTGGACCAGCCTGAAGCCAGGAAGCCTGAATGAACTCCTTCCAGGTCTCCTACACGGGTGGCAGAGGACCAAGCACTTGGGCCGTCTTCTACTGCTTTCCCAGGTGCACTAGCAGGCAGCTGGATCGGAAGTGGAGCAGCCGGGACTTGAACTGGCACACCTGGGATGTCAGGGTTACAGGTGGTGGCCACAGCGCCGGCCCCCATGAGGGGATCTGCATCAGGCTACTTCACTCTCCTTTGGGATTCTCCCCATGACATAAGACAGCTGACTCCAGATTTTCACTTCCTTGTCACCGAGTTAAGCTGTGCAGCCTACTGCAACCTGCCTTCTCTCTCTGAACCTCAGCTCTCAGGATGCATGAAGATATTGTGACTTGCCAAGCAGACACCCAATGAGGTCACTCACAGAAAATGCCACTTGGTGTACTCGGAATAGAACATAGACACTAAAGTGTCGACAGCCAGGCCCTCACACACTGCCCATAGAAATGTTTTCAATGTCTAGATTCAGCAAGGAAGCATCGCAATCAGGGGTCCAAAATGATGGCAGGAGAAAGGACCGCAAAAGGCCTCTTAATTGTGATGGTATCGAACTCAGCTGAATTTTAATTAAGCAACCTGACAGGAGACACCATGCATTTCCGGACCATTAGGGAGCCCTGGAGGGGGTGCGGTACATGAGGAGGCAGCAGGGAGTGACTTGAGAAGTTCACCAGCTCCCTCTGAAATCTGATGCCTGGGATGCCGTGTGGCCTGTGGAGACTCATATTTGTCAGTGTGTCAACAGCTCTGGGGACACACCTAGAGGATCCACAGGGGGGAACATGGAGTTCTTTTGTCTGAACAGGATGATCAGAGCTCGCGCCTTTCAGAGCTGAGCACACACTGACCAGGTCCTGATGCTGATCAAAGGGCCCTTATTTCATCCTCAACCAGCTGTCCCTGGCAGCACCAGGCAGAGTGGAAGCAGACAGGGTGCATGTGTGGAAGGAAGCAACACCCAGCAAGCTAAGGCTGTCTGGAGGCCTAGAACAGGGGCAGGTCAGAAGCAGCTGCCCCAGGGGAACAGGAAAACCCAGGGCAGCTCCAGAATCATGTGCAGGCAAAGTTAGGAACCTGGACAAGACCTTGATTGGGAAGGCAGATGATACTGCCGTGTCCAGGTATGTCCTGTGAGCTAACGCCATGCCAGCAGACATTGCAAGACCTTCATGGTAGACAAAATTAAAGTAGCAGTTCATTTAGGCGAGAACATTCTGAAATCCATGCGTGCCATTTCCGTAACATACATGTTCCAGGAACTTTCTGAAGACCTCTTACATGGGCTAGACAACACACCAAGTGCTTTTATATAAATTAGACAAAATATGGTGTATTATACTCATTTAATAAACAGACTCAGAATAAAGTACACCAGGTGCTGCAAAATGATCACAAAAATGGAATTAAAAGATAAAAGTGTTTTGGTTCAAAAATGTTTAAAATCAATGCATAAGAGTACTCTATAAAAGTTCAAGGAAAAGGCCTATTATGAAAACACTAGGCACAGATTCCAATTTTTTTGGCATCAAAGTAAACTGATCTTTAAATTCTCTGTCCACAAACTTTTTGAATAATAGGTACACATTTCCCCAAAGCTACACAGCTAGTGAGTGACAAGCAAAAACCTACATTCAGGATCACTCTGTGAATCTGAGTCAGATTCAAAAGCCAGAGGAGGCTGTTTAACAAGGCAGGCAAGCTGAGGTCTGAGTAAATGCACAGAGTGTAACTGAAGCCACGACTTGGGACAGAGGGCACAGAGTTATGGCAAAATTTGAACAATGAGGTAAGTGACACCAAAGCAGGCAGAAGGTCCAGAATGAATGGAGATAATCTATGGGAGAAGAGTCAGGGCAGGGGTCAGGCACAGTGGCTGCGACACCACTTGGGACACCCGCATCCCATAGTGGGGTGCCTGGGTTTAAATCCTTGCTCTACTCCCAATTCTAGCTTCCTGCTAAGGCACATTCCAGGGAGGCACCAGGTGATGGCTCAAGTAGTTGGGAATGGGAGACTCAGACTGTGTTCCCGCCTCCTGATTTTCACCTGGCCTAGACCCAGCTGTTGCTGCCATTTGGAGAGTGATCTAGAGCACCGGAGGTTTGTCTGTTACCGGCTGGCTGGCTGCCTCTTTCAGATAAGCAGATAGAGTTGTTTAAAAAGAAGAATCAGGATCCAGGCAAGGAGACAGTGGTGGAGAGAAGTCTTCCTACCATGCCATGCTGGGCCTCAGCCTGCAAGGTTTAGGAGACCCTGCTTGTTTGTCTTGTCTGCCTGGAGAATTCTTCCTGGTTCAAAGACAGAGATAAGGCCAGCACCGTGGCTCAATAGGCTAATCCTCCGCCTTGTAGCACTGGCACACCGGGTTCTAGTCCTGGTCAGGGCGCCGGATTCTGTCCTGGTTGCCCCTCTTCCAGGCCAGCTCTCTGCTGTGGCCTGGGAGTGCAGTGGAGGATGGCCTAAGTACTTGGGCCCTGCACCCGCATGGGAGACCAGGAGAAGCACCTGGCTCCTGGCTTCGGATCAGCGCTGTGCACCGGCCACGGTGGCCATTGGAGGGTGAACCAACGGTAAAGGAAGACCTTTCTCTCTCTCTCACTGTCCACTCTGCCTGTCAAAAAAATAAAATAAATAAATAAATTTAAAAAAAGCAAAGACAGAGATGGGAAAGGCAACACAGAGCATTCTGCAGATGAGGGTTTATTTTGCCAGCACAATGTTCATTGGAAGGTTTAATCTGAATGTCTTTGGATTAGAGAAACGTACTTCAGCCAAACAATGCCTCTCCTCTCCCTGTTGTCCTGCATCTAATTTGTGGGCCCGGTATCAAGTAGAGCCCCGATCAGCTAGTCAAGAACCACCTGCCTCCCCTTGCTCACCTCAGCACTTTGTCCCCAACACTGCCATCAAGTTCCTCCTTGAGGTCTGTGTTTTGCTTCCATATTAGGGTGTGAGCCTCTGCAGGAAGGGCTCCCAGCCTTGTTGACATCCCCAGGACCCAGCTTCATCTGTGGAACCTGGATGGCACCTAGTGAATGGTTGGTAGATGTGAGAGATCCGAGTCTTGGAGAACTTGCCTTCCACATGCAAAATGGGAGGCCCAGCACAGGATGCCGGTGGGGCTGCAACTCATTGGCTGTCTGCATGGAAGCCTTTACATCAGTGAGATATTGGGTCCAAGACTAAGAATTTGGGCCTCAGAAAATTGATCTCCTGCCCTACACATGCTGCTGCTTAGAGCAGAGGTCCCAGAATTTGGCCTCGGTGTACGTAGCTAGGACCACTTATGGTGACCGACATGCTGGAGGTGGCCCTCGGGAACTTTCTCTGTTCCTGGGTTCCTCTCTGAGTGTGTGTTGGTCTTCCAGAGCTGCCATAACACACTGCCACTGGAAGGGTAGCTAAAGCAACACACATTTATTTCTCTCAGTTGCAGAAGCCAGAAAGCCAAGACCAACGTAGGGCAAGGTGAGTTTCTTCAGAGGTCTCTCTCCTTGGCTGGTAGGTAAGTAGCTGCCTTCCCACTGTGTCTTCACACGTCTTTCCTGTGTGTGTAAATATCTGTTTCCAAATTTTCTCATCATAAGAGGCTACCACTCATACTATATTGTGGTTCCTGATAGAGGTATCATTTTAATTTTATTTAAGACCTCATCTCCAAACGTGGTTACTTTCTGAGATAGGGGGCTTATGACTTCAACTAGATTTTAGCAGGACACAATTCAGCCCATAGCAAAGTGGCTTTGGTTGGTGGTCCTATGCTTAGACAAGTTTGGGAGAAGTGTCCAGTCATATAATACATGCACGCACACACACACATATACACACTATGCCACACAAGCAAAAAGGCACCTAGATGAGGCTTATGCAGAAACTGGAAGACCCACATGACAGGGAGTGATACAGGTAGGAAGATGGGATGAAAGGGAACGTTGGGCTTCTCATCAAGAGGCTTGGGGTTGACCCCAGCTGTGACACTGTCACTGCAAATGTAGACATGTTGATTCCCCTGCTAGGTTGCATGGTGGGATGGTGTACAGAGTTTTTGGAGACACAAAGCCTATCTCAAACTGGCTTCAATAAAAAGGAATCCTATTGACCCAAACAACAGAAGAAAATCTGAGTAAATTGAGTTTCATATATGGCTACACTCAGGACCTTGGGTGATAGAATCGGAAATGTTTCTTTCCATCTGTTGTCTCTATTTCTTTGTGTTGACTTCATTTTCAGATGGGTCGTCTTGAACCGATAGCCCCCAGACACCCAAACTTAATACAAGTGAGCTAAAATTCAGCCAAGAGAGGGTATTCCTCTCAATAACCCCAGAAGTCAAGAGATTCCTCTAACAGAGGAGACACAAATATACCTGCAGCTGGAGGTTAAGTCAGCAAACCTTGAACTTCATGGAGGAGTTCTTGGCTTTATTCTTGGTACTCTTTTCTGACTTCATTTCCTCTGTAGATGATTTCATCTGATCTCCTAGCTCCAAATATCGGTCATGTCCCACTAGGTATCTGTAGCTCTGACTTCTCTCATGAACTCCAGATTTATTACTGAACCACCTCTTCTAGATAACCATACACACATGTCTCTTGTTTATGTCAAATTCAAGTTTTTAAAAATAGAATTCTTGATTTTCTGCTCCAAGTCTGCTCTTCCCTATTTCCCCATTTCATTAAACCATCATCCATCAAATCACTCAAGACAGAATCTTAGGATCATCCTCGATTCGTCCAAGACCCACCTGTCACATGACTGTTTAGTTCCTCCTTCAAAACATACCCCATATCAAACCACTTCTCGCTGTGTCGCATCCTCCTGACTGAACTCTTATCTTTCTCTTCGGTTTTATCATATACTTTCCAAATAGCAATTCAAGTTATCTTTAAAAAGTGCCTTCCACTCAAATATCTCCCCTAATATACATACACTCCACAATATAGCACACAGGTTCTATATGTTATAGTCCCCAACTTGACCTCTCCGTCCTCATTCTTTTTTTTTTTTTTGACAGGCAGAGTTAGACAGTGAGAGAGAGACAGAGAGAAAGGTCTTCCTTCTATTGGTTCACTCCCCAAATGGCTGCCATGGCTGGTATGATGCGCAGATCCGAAGCCAGGAGCCAGGTGCTTCCTCCTGGTCTCCCATGAGGGTACAGGGCCCAAGCACTTGGGCCATCCTCCACTGCCTTCCCGGGCCACAGCAGAGAGCTGGACTGGAAGAGCAGTAACTGGGACAGAATCTGGCACCCCAACCGGGACTGGAACCCGGAGTACCGGCCCTGCAAACAGAGGATTAGCCTAGTGAGCCGCGGTGCTGGCCGACCCCTGTGGGGAGCAACTGGGAGCAACTCGGACTAGACTAAGTTACTGGAATTAAGACTTATTCTATGCATCTGCTCTCCCACAATATGATGCTGGGAGAGGAGGAAACAGCTTCTACACAGCTGCCTCCAGTTCAACCAATAAACTGTAGGACTTGCTCCTGATTGGAGGAGAGCAGCGTACTCGGCGTGTGGGTAGCAGAGTTGGGATTGGTGGAAGAGGACTATAAAGGAGGAGAGAGACAACATGCACCAGGAACATCTATCTGAAGGAACACCTGTGCAGCCCCCGAGAGAGCCGGCCGGCAGTGTGCCGCTCCCCTGCGGAAGTGGGGAAAGTGGCAGGGGGAACCGCCCTTCCACGGAGGTGGAAGGGACAGTAGCCAACCCGGGAAGAACCAGCAGCAAACCCGGGGAGGGCCGAGCAGACAAAAGAACAGCGCAGGGTCCTGTGTCGTTCCTCCACGAAGAGGGGGAGCGACAGACCCCATCTCATTCTATGCAACCTTGCTCAGTCTTCTTCAGCAACACTGCTCATCCTGCTCTTCCTTGAAGATGCAACCCAGGGACACTCGCACTTGCTTCTCCCTCAGCCAGGAACGCTCACCCCTCAGAGCTATTACAGGGCTTACTACCTCACTTTATCCAGTTTTCTACACTAGAGAGATTCTCTAAGGAAAACTTTTCCGACACAGAACTTCTCTCTTTTCTAGTCTTTCCTGGTCAAATCCTATGCTTAATTTTCTCTATCGTGTTTATGTCTTCCATGAATTTTACATATATTTCAGTATTTCCTATTTCTCTTACTAGCATGCAGACTCCACAGGGATAGGAATCTTGTCTGTCCGGCTCACTACTAAGTCCCCACTGCCTAAATGGTACCAAGCATGTGGTAGGAGCTCAGTAAATATTTGTTGAAGGAAATAACAAACTTGTAGTGCAGGATGGATGCTGTTTAAAAAAATAATCATGCTGAGGCCGGCACTGTGGCACAGCAGGTTAACGCCCTGGCCGGAAACACTGGCATCCCATATGGGCACTGGTTCAAGACCTGGCTACTCCACTTCCAATCCAGCTCTCTGCTATGGCCTGGGAAAGCAGTAGAAGATAGCCCAAGTCCTTGGGCCCCTGCACCCACGTGGGAGATCCAGAAGAAGCTCCTGGCTCCTGGCTTTGGATTGGTGCAGCTCCGGCTATTGTGGCCAACTGGGGAGTGAACCACCAGATGGAAGGACCACCCCCCCACACACACACCTCTCCTCTCTCTCTGTGTAACTCTGACTTTCAAATAAATAAATAAATTTTTTTTAAAAAATCATGGTGCTTTCATTGGAATAAGGAAAAGTGAATGAGACAGGTTCTGACCACAGTATATGCCCATTTGAAAATACCCTATATTAATAATTCAACCTATTTTCTGAGAATTCCAATACATAAGATGTGCCACAGAAACAAAGTCCAACATTTTGATAACTCATCCAAAACACTAGATTTGTTAAATAATGTACGTGTAGGAAAGACTTGAAGTTGACAGGGGTTAAGGTCTAGGGCTACATCAAGTCTTGGCTTAGAGTTGAGCAGCTTTTGGAGGAAAAACAGGAGCTACCACAGGGGAAGTCCTGCTACACCACACTCCATAGTGTGTTTCATTTTAGCCCCAGAATGTTCTGATGGAACATTTTCATTTCCCCTTTTCACACGAGAGGAACTATGGGATGGGTACTAAGAAGATAGAAGTAAAGCGTCTACCATCCTGAATGAGGCTGACTGGATTTCATACATAAAAGTTGAACTACTTAGAATACATGAACTAGATCATTCTTTTCCTATAAATACAACGGAGCAGCCTAACCTATTTTCAGACTCCATGACACCCTTTTATTCCTCCTGAAGATGGTGTTCAGAGGCCAATTTTAAGAGCAGGTGATCAACAGTGTGGCCTCATTTGCAAGATGAAAGTCTAACCCTGTGTTTTTGCTTGTTTTCCTTACTCTCCTCCAATCAATCACCTTTAGATTTTAGAGTGTTTCATTGATTCTTAAAATCTCTCCATTCACTCTTCTATCAATACTGAGTTCAAGGTTACTGGAGAGACCATCTGTCTTACTGATGTAATTCCTCCTAGCCTGAATCAATTTTATTAATAATACAACTGGTATATTTCTACACCTTTCCTTTCTTCAGTCTCCAACTACACTTCAACTTCAACCTCCTCCTTAAAACCATTCACTTTCTCAAAACAACCTGAGAACTACACTCTCAAGAATGAGGCCTCCCTGAATTGCATTTGAGCAAAGGGTATTTGCTTAAATTAATATTTTTAAAACTGTGTGGTATATTTAAGAAGTTATAAACTTAAGGAATCTTTATTTCCAGGGTTTGCGTGTTCTTTTCATTGCATATGAATCTAAAGCCTCACCTCATTTCATTTTTTTTTTTTTTTGTGACAGGCAGAGTGGACAGTGAGAGAGAGACAGAGAGAAAGGTCTTTCTTTACCGTTGGTTCACCCTCTAATGGCTGCTGTGGCCGGCGCACCACGCTGATCCGAAGCCAGGAGCCAGGTGCTTCTCCTAGTCTCCCATGCAGGTGCAGGGCCCAAGCACTTGGGCCATCCTCCACTGCACTCCTGGGCCACAGCAGAGAGCTGGACTGGAAGAGGAGCAACTGGGACAGAATCTGGCATCCCGACCGGGACTAGAACCCCGTGTGCTGGCGCCACAGGTGGAGGATTAGCCTATTGAGCCTCATTTCATCTTTTGACTATGAGCAAGCAGTGTTTTAATACATTTCAAATCCCTCCCTCTGTTGTAAGCTTCTTGAAGATAGAAACTATGTTTGGCTACCTTTGGATCTCCTGTAAAGCTTAGCAGAGAGCCTGGTCCATAGAGGCAATGGAAAATTGTTTGGAGAATTCACCAGTAAGTGAATTGTTAAGGTTTCCATAGCAACACATATGTTATTCATCTGCAGATTTTCTAGAACATAATCAGAAGATGTATGAACTCATTCCCCCGGATTGAGGGTCTAAGTAGAATGAGCCTCCTTCATCTCTATCCCAGGATGAACCAGCACAGCTCTTGACACAGATGACTAAAGGATTGTTTCATGAGAGAGCCGTATCAGTACTCTAAGTTGTGTGAGTGTTAGAGTGAACAGCTCCATAGAAAGCTTCTTGGATTGCCAAACTGCTGAGAAGGGAAAGCTGAGGAAATCAACTCTAGGGGGGTGTATGTTGGTCCCCTGCCCCAAAAGACAAGTCAATCCAAATCCATACAATCTGAGATGTTCTCTCACCTGGAAAGGGGTTCTTTGCATTTGCCATTATGTTAAGGATCATAAGACATCCCTGGATTACTAGTGAGATTAAAATCCAATAATGAAAACACAAACACAAACAAAAAACCCTCCAGTAATGGTGTCCTAAAACAGAAAGACAAGATGCAGAGAAGAGCAGGAGGTGATGGCAAAGCAGAGACAGAGACTGAAGTGCTGTGATCCCAAGCAAAGGCACATGGGAGCCCCCAGAAGCCGGAAGAGACAGGCGAGTGCTCCCTGGGACCTCAAAAGGAGATGCAGCCCTTCTGACCTCCGGAACCGGAAGAACACAAATTTCTGCTCTAAGACCCCAAGTGTGTGTTTATTAATTTCCCTGAAGCTGCTGTGATGAATTAAGGCCCTCACAATGTCCCACCCCGTGCAGTCCTCCTAACTTTGAACACAAGTATTGTCATCTCTGACGTACACAGAAGTGAAGTGATGTGGGTCTCATAGGAAGTCAATGTTAACCTCACCAGGGCATCCCTGAGCACCTTCTTTGTTCCTGACCCAGGTGAGGCTGCTAGGGATCCAAACTGAAGTAAGATGTGAGATCTACCTTTGAGGAATGTGAAGGAGATGTCTGGTCTTGGGCCAAAGCCCATGTTCTCTTCTTTAACTTTCAAATAAATAAATAAATCTTAAAAAAAAATCATGGTGTTTTCATTGGAATAAGGAAAAGTGAATACGAGACAGGTACTGACCACAGTATATGCCCAAGCTTCCAAGTTCACCTGTCAGTTATTCCATTCCCACTCCACTTTCCGACCTGGGTATCGTGCACCCCAGCAGACCATCTAACCTGTCTACTAGGGATCCTTGATGCAGAGAAAAGAGAAAAAGGAAGCCAAACTACAAGAAAGGGGTATCCAGAGAGTGGTTCTGAGATGGGAACATTGTCTTGCCTGATGCACAGCTGGATGGGATCACACCAGCACCCTTCCTCTCCAACAGCTGGCCACAGCCTTCCATTGAAGGATGAGGAGGACCAGGGTCCACTCCTTCAAACAGGAACCACTCTCTTATTTGACCAGCCTTAGTTCTTAGAGAAGGCAAATTCAGTGCTGCTGCCCGGTAACTTTCCCTATGGATCCCAGTTTTGCTCTCTGGGACAAGAGAATTTTTTAAAAAATTCACTGTCTTCCCTAGTAAGCACTTCAGACATTTTAAAGCAGCTATTATATCCTACTTAAGTATACTTTATTAAATTAAATTCATTTTGTGTGTATTGTAGTCTTGTTGATAGAGCCCTTTGAACATACATTAACGTGTTGAACCTTCCCCAGAATCTAATGAAATCAGAACGCTTTCTCACTTTGTAGGAGAGGAAACAATTTCACAGAGGTTGGTTTCCAGGACAGAGTTTGGATTCAAATCCAAGAATTATGAATACATTTTCCACTACAGCTGAAGGAAGCACATGAAAAATTAGGAACAGAAACACTTGGTATCAGCAAATTCTCATCACCAAGAATGCATTCTTCCCTTCAAATTTTTGCTAGGCACATGGTCACTCAAAATAAGAACATTTCATAGTTTCCCGGGCAGCTCATGATGGCATACGACAATGTGATAGCAAAGAGACTTAAGCAGATGTTGCATCCAATTTCCAGAATAAACCACCATGAAGGAACTGTGCCTGTCTCTGTTTTACTGCCAATGGAATGCTGATACGTTGGCAAGACCTAAGCAGCCACCAAGGATACTGGTGACTGCTATTTTGAAAGCGTGGAATGAGCTTTAAAATGTAATGATCTGGGTCCTGAGTGACCACGCAACCACCTTGTCTGCCTTAGATGATCAATATTTACATTGATGGGAACGTGAACTTCTACCCATCTATTTTCTAATTATCGCTTAAGGTTTCTATCTAATTTTAACTGATAGGTCTCTGTAAGTTTAGAAATGCTAACAGTTTCAAATCTTTAGAGGGTTTATCAGCACTTTACAAATTACTAAAATCTGAGCTTACTGCCTACAATTATAAAAATGAGGGAAAGTTAAAAATTAGAGTTGTGCTAAACTATGGAATAGCTAAGAATTGGAATTTTGTTATGAAAGAATTATTTACCTTGCTATTGAGTCATTCTACCCCTCAAGTTTAGCTACAGGTAGAATCCTTGCTTATTATGGAATTAGTTAAATAATTGGGCTTTATGCAGTTTATTTCATTTTTTTTTTTACCAACAGCTTTATTGAGGGTGTAATTTAGCCCCATTCAATTCACCACATTCAAGTGAGCAGTTCAATGGTTTTCAGTGTACTTGGAGTTACGGCAACCGCCACCACCACTTTTATAAAATATCACCAGAAAAGAACTACCACACCCTTTAGGAGTCGCTCTCTATTCTCCCAGCCCCTACCCCAGCTCTGAGAAATCAGTAATCCACTTTCTACCCCGTGATTTTGTTCATCCTGGACATTTAATATAAATTTCACGTAGTATAAAGCTTTGAAGCTCATCGGTGTTGCAGCTTACATCCTTTTATTGCCAAGTACTTTTTTATTTAATGAATGCATTTTTCATAGATAAAACTTTAGGGATATAGTGATTCTTCCCCTCATACCCCCCACCCCGCTCCCATCCCACTTCCCATTCCCTCTCCCATCTCCTTCTTCATTATGGATCATTTTTAGCATGACTTTATATATAGAGGACCATCTCTACGCTAATCATAGATTTCAACAATTTTCCCCCACACCCACATACAACATACAGAGTACAGTTTGGGGAGAGAATTTGCAGTCGATTCTCATTCAACAGGGACAGAGGTCCTACCTGGGGAGCAAGTACACAGTGACTACTGTTGTTCCTTTAACAATTAAAATTCTTTTTATGACATCAGTGATCATCCAAGGCTCTTGCCATGGGCTGCCAAGGCTGTGGAAGCCTTTTGTGTTCATAGACTCCATCGGTATTTGGACACGGCCATAGCAAAGTGAATGTTCTCTTCTCCCTTCAGAGAAGAGTGTCTCCTTCTTTGATGACCCTTTCTTTCCTCTGAGGTCTCAAAGAGATCCTCCGTGTAGGATTTTTTTTTTGTCATGCAGTCCTATCTTTCCATGCCTGAAATTAATGCCAAGTACTATTACCAAATAATATTCCATTGTTTGGATATGCCACATTTTATTTTTCCACTCATTGATTGATAGACATTTGAGCTGACTCCAGGTTGGGAGTATGATAAATGATACTGCTATAAGCATTCATACTTTAGTCCACCTTTTAAGTGTTTCATTACCAAGTTTTTAATTCATAGTAAACCATGTTCTAGCACTTCCTAAATCGCCATGACCAGTCCTTAGAGTCACATATTGCTTAACAACGGCATATTTTCTGAGAAATGCTATAGGTAAGTTTGTCACTGTGCAAACATCATAGAATGTGTTTACACCAATCTGGATGGTACAGTCTACAGTACATGCAGGATATATAGTGTGTATAGATCTTGTATATTCAGCAGTGCAAGAACATATGTGTGCATGTGTGCGTATTATATGTATAGGTGTGATGAACAAAACACCATGAGGCTGAGTCAAATCGAAGGGCAAATGAAGCACTGAAGCAATGCGGTTGACAGGAGATGAACGAACTGTTGCCAGTAAAACACGTCACACAGTTTTACACTATGCCATTTATTTAAAAAAAAGCAGTAAACTCTAAAATAGGGATTAAAAGTATAGCATAGTCATCACTTAAACCAGTAACGCAGTCTTTTATTATCATTACCAAGATTATGCCTAATTGTACATGATGGTATATGTTGTACTTTTCTATGACAGCGCAGTAAGTTTGTTTATACCAGCATCACCACAAACAGGTCACATTGTAACAGTTAGGACATTATGGGTGATAAGAATTTTTCAGCTCCACCTCAGTGTTAGGGGACCACCATCATATGTATACACACAACCATCATCAGCTAAAGGGTTCTGATGCAAGGTATGATGGTACTTTATTTCCTGAGAATGATTTCAGTAGACAAAATGTATTCTCATGAGTAAACCAGAGTTGCAGTGGTAGTGCTGTGGGGGACAAAGCGACTGATTTGTAGGGTCAGAGAAACAAAGATGGTAATAATAGCAGCCTGCAATTGTTGGGACTGCTCTAAGTATCTATCACATTCCATTAATTTGGTTGAGGCACCTTAATTTATTTAATAATTCTCATATTGATAGAGAATTTTTGCTGTTCTCATTTTATAACAAAGATCAATACTCAACACCCATTGTTATGCAAATGTTTTCTTTTGTCTAGAATTATTTCCTCAAGATAAATTCTCAATACTGGTATACAAAAAAAAAAAAAAAAAGATAAACCCTCTTGTGGGTCTTATGCTTAATTATCATACTGATTTCTCAAAGCATTTAGAAATACTAATTTCAACACACTTCACCAACAATGAGAGCTAACTTTTAAAATGGTTACAAATTCTATCAGGAAAGCCACAAACTCAATAATGCATTAATTTGCATATCTTTGATTACTAGTGAGATTAAACCTTTTTTGTTGTTTTGTTGGGAACTAGAGCTGGGTTACCTAATAATAGAGTCTGAAAAACTGAATTTAAATGAACACGAACTTAAACCCAATATTGCCAGGAACAACTAACCAAAGGGGTGACAACGTGTTTGGTTCAAAGATGATTTACCCAGTACAAGAGTGGCCTCGGCGGCATTTCCCAGAAGTGGCTGCAAAGCTCGCTTTCATTGAACATTTTATCTTCATTAATGATTTGGGAGAAAAGAGTAAACAGCACCGAAATTAACTTCACAGATGGCTCTCAATTGAGAGGATTGTAAATAGCAATAAATGATGAGAATTACACAGGGACCAGAAAGGTGAGAACTAGCAATATATAAAAACCAATCCATCCTGGCAAACAAGGCTAACAGGCTTACACCCAGAGCAAGGGTGCAGAGGTGGAACTCCTCCACCCCTATCACACTCTCCAGCACCTAGCAAGTCCAAGGGCCTCTCACGGCCCCCAGCCCACCACGCAGCACGGACCTGAGATTCACTGTACCAGTTGTCTGGATAGCCGGCTCTCTCTCACAACCTGGACCCAACTAACCCCTAACTTCCTCTGGATAACCTTCCCTGACCTCCACACCACACGCCTCTCCTGTTTCTCTGTACTACAAGGGCCACTCGTGCCTGAAGCTCCTTTAGTACTTGTGAAACCGCATTTCACAGCCATGGAGAGATGGTTCCTGTGCTACAGTAGTCTTGACTCCCCACTCATAAAAACACATACAGCAACCAGGATAGCAAACCCCAAATTCCTCAAGAGAATATCTATGACAAATGACAAGAGATCCACACGAACTGGAATAAAATCCAGTGACGGTCAACTATTGCTTTCTCTCCCTCCTACAGGTCACTGGCTCCCATGTGTAAGATCGGAGAGGGGATCAGCAGGGTAGCAGGCGGACTAGGAGAAGAACCCCTAAAATAGCATCACAGATTCACTAAGAGGCGCAGCAAGTCAAGTTGACAATAGCAACTGATTGCATGATTTGCCAGTGAGTATGAGAGAATTCACTCAAGACCTGGAGGGGCTGAAGGAGTTTATGCTCTAGGAAAACTCAAAGCTACCTTGTGATACCCCTTTAATATCAAGTCTCATACTGAACAGATTTGCGATGTAGAGGTGAAATGGAGAGGTCAGAAACAATAGGGGCAAAAAGCAAAGACATCCAGATCAAAGTAGAAGAAAACAGCCAGGAAATCTCAGAATTCCAAAGTCCTAGATTTTTTTTTAAATATTGATATACAGAGAGAAAGAGAATGCTCTTAACTCTCCCAGATGCCCACTACAGCCAAGCTAAGGCTGAAACCAGAAGACAGAAACTCAATCCAGGTCTCCCATTGGGTGGCAGGGACCCAATCACTTAAGCCATCACTGCTCCTCTCAAGTCTCAATCAGCAAGAGGCTGGAGTTGGGGGTGGGGGTGGGGTGGAGGCGCATGTGGTGCGTGTGCAGCAGAGATAAGGATCGCACCCGGGCACTGCAACATGAGATGTGGCCGTACACCAGCATCCCACCCACTGGGACAAATGCCTGACCAGATGTTGACTTTTTTAGCACTTCACAAAAACAGAAAACTCTAGAACCCTAAAGCTAGAAAATGCATTGTGATTCACCATCCCCTCCCAAAAAAAGTATAGGAAATATGTTCTCCGTGGACATCTGCCTTAGAAAAGGATTACGTTTAAATCTCACATACGTGATCATTAGGAAAACAGTGATTTAAGACCAAGATAACACCTTGACATATGTTGAAAGCATTATCAAGGTTTTTTTTTTTTTAATTTATTTAGGAAATAGACTTACAACCTAATACTTCAAAATTAACTAGAAGGAACTAGAAGGAATTATGAGCAACAATGGATACTGTGAGAGAATAATACACTAAAAATGGGATAATAAAATTCAAGAAAATTAGAAACTAAACAAAAACAGCACTTCAGAAAGAAAAATTAAAAAAATATGACAGAGCCAGAGCTGTGGCTCACTTGGCTAATCCTCTGCCTGCGGCGCTGACACCCCGGGTTCTAGTCCTGGTTGGAGCACTGGGTACTAGTCCCAGTTGCTCCTCTTCCAGTCCAACTCTCTGCTGTGGCCCGGGAGGGCAGTGGAGGATGACCCGAGTGCTTGGGCCCCTGCACCCGCATGGGAGACCGGGAGGAAGCATCCGGATCCTGGCTTCAGATTGGCTCAGCGCCAGCCATAACAGTCATTAGGGGAGTGAACCAATCGAAGGAAGACCTCTCTCACTGTCTATCTCTGTCTCTCTGTCTAGCTCTGCCTATTAAAAAAAATAATAAAAATAAAAGAAATATAACAGGCAATCAATAACAGATAAAGCCTCAAAAACAGAAAATAAAAAGCAATTTTAAAGAAAAAAGAATATTAAAAGAGGAAGTGACCAACTTAGAAGATAATCCAAGATCCAATACATGCAGAATTAATGTGCGAGAAGGAGACTTGAAGGAACAGAAGATATCATAAAATGATAATCAAAAATGACTATCCTGAAGTGTTGTTTTAAATTTGAAAAGGTATTTTTAAAAGCATATTTTCTGGGGCCAGCATCGTGGCTGCTCCACTTCCAATCCAGCTTCCTGCTAATGGCCTGGAAAAGCAGTTTAAGATTACTCATCTATTGTTCCCACCCAGAAAGTATTCAAGGAATGTTGTTCTCATGACCTCTTGAGTTTCTACTTGGGTGGGTGGGTGGAACTTCAGATGGCTGAAGTTACTGTAGATAAAGCAAAAACAAAGACATAAACACGATCTACCACACGCACATACACACGTGTAGAGCTACAACCATCCTAAGGGAGAGATGACAGTATGTCATGAGTCTATGTTCTCACAAAATTGATACAGTACAATTTTCAAAACAGGTGGGAAAATGAAGGAAGCACATGAGAATTAAATTAAGCTAGTTGATATATAAGTGTTAACCGAGATGTTAAAATTGTTAACTGTGGGAAGGAGAGGAGGAAAAAAAAGAAGTTTTCCACTGATTTCACTGCAGCTCACAGTAAGCATCAATAGACCATATCCAGAATGAAGGGACTGGGGTATTCCATGAACGGTGAGTATGCAGTTAGCCAGTGAATGAAGAATCTCTCTCTACCTGCTAGGGAGTGAGTCTCGAGATGTTTAAGAGAAAAGAAGAAATACAGAAAAGCACAGGCCGGCACCGCGGCTCACTAGGCTAATCCTCAGCCTAGCGGCGCCGGCACACCGGTTTCTAGTCCCGGTCAGGGCGCCGGATTCTGTCCCGGTTGCCCCTCTTCCAGGCCAGCTCTCTGCTGTGGCCAGGGAGTGCAGTGGAGGATGGCCCAAGTGCTTGGGCCCTGCACCCCATGGGAGACCAGGAGAAGTACCTGGTTCCTGCCATTGGATCAGTGCGGTGCGCCGGCCGCAGCGCGCCAGCTGCGGCGGCCATTGGAGGGTGAACCAACGGCAAAGGAAGAGGGTGAACCAACGGCAAAGGAAGACCTTTCTCTCTGTTTCTCTCTCTCACTGTCCACTCTGCCTGTCAAAAAAAAAGAAAAGCACATGTAGTATGCTCTTGCTTATTAAGAAACGGGTGTTCAGCACATCTACATCTCCACTTTAAGTAATATACAGTGCAAAATAAACGAAAAATGTTTTCATGGTTACCCATAAGGAGGGAAAGAGCAAAGAGACACAGAGATTGAAGATGGACTTATCTGATTGTATTGTGCTTTGTACATTTGATTTATAATCATAAACTATATTATGTAATTACAAAATGAAATGAAATAGTCCTAAATAAGGACTAAAATCTCAAACTAAATTTAACAATAATAAACCCTAAGTGTGTATCCTAATGGTGGTAGTATTATCCCAGAGAGGAATTATCCCAAGTAACTTCAAAACACAGCAGTTTTAAGTGTAAATCCCTGGTGGGTTATATGCAAAAGATATTTTTAAATGCAAAATAAAATTTACCTATTTTCAGTAATCACATTATTAAGGACGGTGTTGGTATTATTTTGTGTGATTTCTCATTATAAATCAAATTTCTGTGATACTCTAATTCTACTTTTTAAAGTTTTCATGAGACCAAGCAGCTCAGAGTAAAAGAAAGAAGATCAGATGTAATATAGAAGAGATTAAGGAGAAACCCCATAATACTGGCACTGGATTGGAAATAGCAGTATAAATTCACAAGGCAGTTTATTTCTTAAAATATATTTCTTAGTTCTGTCCACTGAAAAGATCTAAGACAATGAAAACCCTTATAGAAATGAGAATCCCTACAGAATGGATTATAGTCTTGAAATAACATTTTCCAGTTTTAAAAAATATCGGGACTCCCTGGAGAAATGACGGATTCTATGTCAGGAGCAGGAGATAGACAAGGTGAGCCTAACATATCGCTATACCAGATTTCCTAGGAACTGATCCAACTCTACTAGAGTAATGTCAAAAAATCAGGAGCCAATTAGAAAAGACAATCATTAACCAAAAGCGAGGCATTTTGAACATCAATTGAAAAACTGATCAAGTAATTGAATGAAAAATTCAATGAAGTAAAATACATCAAGTTCAATTGTATCCCCAAATGCATAAAAATGTTTAAGACTTTCAGACTAACTGGTCACTAAAAGAAGATATTAGAGAATTTAATTTACTATTTTAAATGCCTGCCTTCACTTACTTCTGGGAAAGCAAATACTAGAAGCAAGAAGTTGATTTTTCTAGAATTGATAGTTTTGCATCAAATCAATAACTCAGTAATTTAAAAAGGAGTAACAGATTAGAATGTTGCCATCTTGCAACCCTTAATTAATTAACAAATTCAGGCATTGACCACGGTTAACAACATTACAAAAAGAGACAGCCAGACATTATGTGCCTTCTTTGGAAGAATCCCACCACAAATAAAGCTGAATCAGGGTCTTTCATGCCTTGACATTCAACTTTTAATTTACAGGAAACACAAAGGACAGAGAAACAGTTTTAAATACAGCATGTGGGCACAAGCACCCAAATACAGACTACAGAAAGCTATAAGGGACCAGAGATAGATGAAGAGACAGATCTCTCATCCCCTGGTTCACTCCCTAAATGGTTCCAATAGCCAGTGCTGGGTCAGGTTGAAGCCAGGAGCCAGGAGCTTCACCCAGGTCTCCCACGTGGGTGCAGGGGTCCAAGCACTTGGACCATCTTCTGCTGCTTTCCCGGGCCATAGCAGGCAGCTGGATTGGAAGTGGAGCAGCTAGAACATAGTCCTGCACCTACATGGGATGCTGGCATTGCAGGCAGCAGCTTAACCCAGGATTACACAACACCAGCCCCTTCAAGAGTCTTTAAATACATGTTAACCAGTCACCAGGTGTGGACCTTATTCAAATAAATTACTATAAAGGAATATTTATGAAAAAATTTTGCATAACTTAATGTTTGAGGTATTAAAGAATTGCTAACTTTTTAAGATAAAATAATAGTATTATTTATAATTCTATACTATCATATCTAGGGGCAATCATATAATGTGTCAGTGTACTTCAAAATAATATAGATTAAATATACCAGATGCAAGTATAAGAATACAGGTAGAACTGATGAACTCTGCATTGAAATAATTGTTAGATTCTATCAATTCAATATTCTGGTTGATACTGTACTAGGGTTTTACAAGAAGCTGGTATTGGGATAAACTAGACAAAGGATACACATATCTCTATCATTTCTTATGACCTCATATGGATACAGTTATCTCATAAATTCTAATGAAATCAGTAATGGGGTACTGTGTAGGTATAGACAAAGATTGATGGTGTTGGAAAAAGACTGTTGAGGCTGAATGATGGATCCAAAGGAGCTCACCACACTATTTTATTCATACATGTATATGGCCATAGTTTCTGTAAGATGGTGTTAGTAGATTTACTTTTTATATCTCCTCATATGTGAACTTCTCATAGGCAACATTTGTGTCCTAGTTCTCCCTGGAGACCCAGTCCTTCACACAGGCATTGGCTGAAAACATGCTGGGTGCATAAATTCATCAACAGACGAATGGAGTTGTGAACGAGTGAATAATATTCAACTGGTGGAGGATTTTAGTCCAGATCCAATGTAAAAGTTCAATGGGCATCAATTACTGCCAGGCTAAGGCCCTCAAATAACAAAGTACATCAGACTGACTAACTGCTCACCAGCATCAGACCCGCCACCCTTGAGGAGGATAATAATTCCAAACCCCATTGAATCAGGCTTGTCAAATCTGCTTTGGTCAATTAAATATGATGAAGAGTTACTTGTGTTACTTCCAGGACATCCCCTTCCTTTGGTTGGACAGGAAGACCATCATTGATTCAGAAACTGCTCCATTGCACTGAAGATGTAGTTCCTGGATCAACGTGGAGCAGAGACACAGACAGCAGTGACGAATACGTAGTGTGCATGCCAGAAATAAACCTTGCCTGCTCGGTGCCTCGGAAGTTCGGGAGTTGTTTCTGGTTTCTCAAAAGCACGGCCCAATATGACAGATAGAGGGAGCCATTTAGGTTTTGCTTTGCTTTTAGCCAGAGTGAGAGAAGAGTAAAGCCTGGGCTTACAACAGCCCAGACACCAGTTGATGAAAAGCAAAACCAGGGCCAGAGGCTGTGGGGGTAGCAGAATCCACAGGACTGGGAAAATGAATTCAGGAGCCAGGGAGGGGGAGATTCAAGGAGGCTTCGAGGGATGCCTGTGTGAGTGGTGCCAAGAAGGGGGGCATGAACACAGGAAGGCGGTTGTTGAAGGGGAAGATAACAGCTTTGGTGTTTTCAAAATGTATTGATCTATTTTGAAAGAGTTATAGACAGAGAAGGAGAGACAGAGAAATGGCCGCGATGGCAAGTGCTGGGCCAGGCCACGGCCAGGAGCTTCTTTGGGATCTGCCATGTGGGTGGCACCCAGGCCATCTTCCACTGCTTTCTCCAGCCATTAGCAGGGAGCTGTATTGGAAGCGGAGCAGCAGAGACTTGAACAGGTGCCCATATGGGATGCCAGCACTGCAGGAGGCGCCCAGACCCACTGTGCCACAACGCCCCACAACTTTGATCAGGAAATACCAACAATACACTTTGTACCATCCAGCTGCATGGTAAGCAAACCAGAGTCTAGAAACAGACTGTGAGTATCAGAAAAGTGGAAACAAGAGGAAGGGCCCATTCCAAGGTCACATACCTGGCTCCGGCCTTCAGGCTGCACTGGGCCTGAAAACTCCCTGACAGATGGGAGCGTTCCTGCTCCCCAAGCTTTGCCAGGAAATCTCTCCAGGAAAGTCACAGTGTCTAACAAGGCTGGTGGTCAGCAGGTTTTGCCCTAAGTAAGCAGGCAGCATCCACCCCTGGGGTGGGCACCTGCAGAGAGCAAATCAATAACCATTTTGATCAGGGCTTTCAAGAACTGGCTTTGGAGGCAGGTGTTCTGGGTTTCTGGAGTCTTTCTGAACTTCAACCTTGAACATCTGCTTCCAGAAGTCTCTTTCCTTGTCAACAGCAAACCACGTCATGCAAGCTCTAAGTGACGACACATTCTTTGATAGCTTCCTAGAGTAGCCATCTCATACCAGGAGTAGTAATAATAAAAAAAGCAAACACTATCATTTATATCATTTATTGAGCATTGCATTATATTCCAGGTACTGGGAAGGGGGTTTCATATACATTATCTCATTTATCACATAGCCCTCAGATGAATGGTATAAAATTAGAAAAAAGTAATGTGATGGGTGCCAGCCTTGTGGCCTAATGAGTTAAGCTACCACCTGCAGCACCAGCATCCCATATGGGTGCCAGTTCAAGTCTCAGCTGCTCTACTTCTGATCCAGCTCACTGCTTGTGCACCTGGGAAAGCAAGGGAGGATGGCCCAAGTGTTTAAGCCCATGCACCAGTGTGAGCAGAAGAAGGTCCTGGCTCTGGCTTCAGCCTGGGAACCAGCCCAGCCTGTTGCAGCCATCTGGATAATGAACCAGCAAATGGAAGACACTCTCCCTCTCTCTCTCCCTCTCTCTCTGTAGCTCTATCTTTCAAATAAATAAAAATAAATTATGATTGAGAACACAGGCATTACTCGTGGAGAAAGACAAATTCTGGAGACTACAGGATTTTCTGCTTGCTGAGTGGAGTGACAGCAGCAAGGATGCGACCTTGGCAGAACCAAATTATTCTCTATCATTGGAGGAGAGGGAATGAAGGAGAGTGATGGAATGAAAGGAAGAGGGAGGTGTAGGAGCTGGAAAGTAAAACCTGCAAGTTGGAGAAGACACACACACACATATATGTATACGCATGCACACACATGCTTATGTGCACACACGTGTTCACATTCATGTCACATGAATGAACACATGTGCGATTGATGGTACACCTGTAAATACCCAAAAGACCAGTTTATTGTAGTGTGTACCATGCAAAACTCTTCTAAATTCCCTCTACAAATCTACAGCAAAATAAGCATTTGTCATTGATTCTTTCAAAAGATTTGGGGTGGTGAGAAGGCTAGAAAGAGGTACTGAATCCTATTACAAGGTTAGCAAAAAGCAATAACAAAGATGCTAAAGGGATCTTTATAATAACAACTATAACAATGCTTTAACTGGGCAGAAAAAAAATCCAAAATTTTAGTGAACGCATAATGGGTGGTATATCCATACAATGGAAGACTACTCAACAACAAAAATTAGAAGTTATTTATTCAACAGCAACACAGATACATCTTAAACATACTTTGCTAAGTGGGAAGGGCCCAGACACCACAGGCTTCACAGTATACGATTCTGGTCCTGTTATGTTACATAGCAGAAAAGGCCAAGCAATAGAACAGAAAGCAGATCCGTAGCTCCCAGATGTTGGGAGAGGAGGAAAGGTGGCTCCGAAGTGTTCATTTGGGAATTGGTAGGGAGGCGGAACTTTCCACGTGACTCTGATGTGGTGGATAGGTGAGTCTCTGCATTTGTCATAATGCTCATGGGGTAAAATTTACAGTATGCAAACTATTTAAGAATATTTATTTACAGAAAGGCAGAGTTACAGAGAGGGAGAGAGGCAGAGACAAAGAGAGGCAATGTCGCTCCCCCTCTTCGTGGAGGAACGACACAGGACCCTGCGCTGTTCTTTCGTCTGCTCGGCCCTCCCCGGGTTTGCTGCTGGTTCTTCCCGGGTTGGCTACTATCCCTTCCACCTCTGTGGAAGGGCAGTTCCCCCTGGCCACATTCCCCACTTCCGCAGGGGAGCGGCACACCGCCGGCCGGTTCTCTGGGGGGCTGCACAGGTGTTCCTTCAGCTAGATGTTCCCCATAGATGTTCCTGGTGCATGCCGTCTCTCTCCTCCTTTATAGTCCTCCTCCGCCAATCCCAACTCGGCTGCCCACACGCCGAGTACGCTGCTCTCCTCCAATCAGGAGCAAGTCCTACAGTTTATTAGTTGAACTGGAGGCAGCTGTGCGGAAGCTGTTTACTTCTCTCCCAGCGCCATATTGTGGGAGAGCAGATGCATAGAATAAGTCCTAATTCGAGTAACTTAGTCTAGTCCGAATTGCTCCCCACAGATCCCCCTTTCTTTTTATTTTTTAGCGTTGATACGCGCCTGTCTTCGGTGTCCCGCGGCACACACTCTGCTCTACTTGCTAGAGTTGCCACAGGCTCTTACAAGTCCTATCAATCAGGAAAACCGAATCCGGGTCCTCTCTTCGCCATTGTGAGGAGGTTTTTAGGCGCTGATGCGTGCCTGTGTTCGGTGCCCTGCAGCGCATGCTCTGCTCTGCTAGAACTGCCTGCAGGTGTTTACAAAACCTATCAGGCAAACCGAATCCAAGCCTTCTCATTGCCGTATTGTGGGGGAGACTTATTAGTGTTGGTTCGTGCCTATCTTCGGTGACCTGCAGCTCATACTCTGGTCGAGCTGCTTGCTGGCGCTTACCGCCTTAAATCAGGCAGACCGAATCCAAGCTTAATATTGTTGTATTGTGGGGAAGCCTTACTGATGTTAATTCGTGCCTGTCTTCGGTGACCTGCGGCGCATAAGCTGCTAGCTGCCCGCAGGTGCTCATCGCCTCACTTGATTAGGCAGACCGAATCCAAGCTCTCACATTGCAGTGTTGTAGGGAGGCCTTTTTATTTCTCTATTTCTCTATCTCCGGGCATTCCTATTTCTCCCATTTTACTTCTATCTTCCAGCATTCCTATTTTTCTCACTTTCTCTTATCCCTGCGGCTTTCTGGCACCTCGCCCCGCCGGCGGGTTCCTGGCTCTGCGCCGCTTCAGCCCGCGCGCCTCTCTCATCTGCGCAGCTTCCCGGCTTTGCGCGGCTCGGCTTCACGCGCTCCGCGGTCTCCACGCTTAACCCTTTCGCGTCTGAACCACGGCCTACGCCAGCCCCGTTCCCTATCTATTCACGCCCCGTGCTCTCTCTGCACGCGGCGGCTTCCGCGAGTAACACAGCGTAGCTTACGTGTCCACCACTAGCATTCAATCTAAGTTCCCCGGGCTAGCCTGGCGAATTCAACCCAGCGTACGTCTCCGCCCCACGGTTTGGCTTCCCGTCCTTTGCTCCCCGGGCTAATCAGACGGATCCCAATCTGGCTTACGTCTCAGCTTCTGGTTTCAACTTTTCGCCCCCTATTCCCGGGCTAACTTGAGAATCCCAAAGTGGCTTTCGTATCCGCCTCGGCCTGCACTCGCGGCTTCATTTTCCCTAACATTTTTCTCTACCCGGTATATTTCCCCAAGCTTTCCTCCAACAATACTCCTCCCTCATTTCTCCTGGCCTCTCCCCACAGTCCGCGTCTGAGTCTGTTTGTTCTAGCTTTCACTTTCGCTTTCGACCTTAGAGATTTCTCCCAGCTTCCCCCCGTAGTCCGTATCCGAGTCTATGCCTAGGCTTTCAATAGCTTCTTCCGGCTCCTTTTTCGTCCGGCTTTTCCCTAGGCTGTTTCGAGTCTATGCCTAGGCTTTCAATAGCTTCTTCCGGCACCCTTTTCGTCCGGCTTTTCCCTAGGCTGTTTGCTAGTCTCTCTCTCCGGTAATTTCCCTAGGCTCTTTGCTAGTTTCTCTCTCCGATATTTTCCCTAGTTCTTCCCGTTTCTTCCCTCCTATGTTTCCTATCCAAGCTAGGTTTCCTATCCGAGTCAGGTTTCCTATCCGAGTCACGGCACCATTATGTCGCTCCCCCTCTTCGTGGAGGAACGACACAGGACCCTGCGCTGTTCTTTCGTCTGCTCGGCCCTCCCCGGGTTTGCTGCTGGTTCTTCCCGGGTTGGCTACTATCCCTTCCACCTCCGTGGAAGGGCAGTTCCCCCTGGCCACATTCCCCACTTCCGCAGGGGAGCGGCACACCGCCGGCCGGTTCTCTGGGGGGCTGCACAGGTGTTCCTTCAGCTAGATGTTCCCCATAGATGTTCCTGGTGCATGCCGTCTCTCTCCTCCTTTATAGTCCTCCTCCGCCAATCCCAACTCGGCTGCCCACACGCCGAGTACGCTGCTCTCCTCCAATCAGGAGCAAGTCCTACAGTTTATTAGTTGAACTGGAGGCAGCTGTGCGGAAGCTGTTTACTTCTCTCCCAGCGCCATATTGTGGGAGAGCAGATGCATAGAATAAGTCCTAATTCGAGTAACTTAGTCTAGTCCGAATTGCTCCCCACAAGGCAAGTCTTCCATCTGCTGGTTTACTCCCCAAATGGCCTCAAAAGCTAGGGTTTGGCCAGACTGAAGCCAGGAGCTTCTTCTAGGTCTCCCTTGTGGGTACAGGGACCCAAGGACTTGGGCCATCTTCCACTGCTTTCCCAGGTGCATTAGCAAGGAACCGGATCGGAAGTGGAGTATCCAGGATTGAACCAGAGGCCGCCTGGGATGCCGGTGCTGCAGACAGCAGCTTTACCTGCTACACCACAGCACCAGCCTCCTGTTATCTTATTTCACCCTCAGGACACAGTCAAGGGCTAAGCATCATCTCTGCTATCCAAATGAGAAAGAGATCAGGAGAGTAGATGACAGTAAGCGGTAGATGTGAAAACTCAATCCTTTTGTTAAAGATTATTTATTTATTTGAAAGGCAGAGATACAGAGAGGGAGTGACAGGGAGGAATATCTTCCATCTGCTACTTCATTCCATAAATGGCTGCAACAGCCAGTGCCGGGCCAGGCCGAAGCCAGGAGTTCAATCCAGGTCTCCCAGTGGGTGCAGGTCATCTTCCACAGCTTTCCCAGGTGCATTAGCAAGGGCTGGATCCGAAGTGCAGCAGCCAAGACTCAAACCACATCTATATGGGACACTGGTGCTACAGTCCATGGCTTAACTTGCTACGCCACAGCTCTGTCCAGTATGCGAACTTTTTCAAAGCCAGTGGGGTGGTGGCAGGGGGAACACTGTGGCACAGCTGGTAAAGCAGCTGCCTGCAATGCCAGAATATGGGTGCCAGTTCGTGTCCGGCTGCTCCACTTCCAATCCAGCTCCCTGAAAATGTGCCTGGGAAAGCAGCAGTAAAATTTAAAAAATAAATAAAAATAGAAATAAAAAAGTAGGATCTCAAGACAGAAAATATGCTGTGAAAATCAACCTAGCTGTACAACACATCTATCATATAGCCTTCCTAATAGGAGGAGACGAGAAGGGAACAGACTTTACTTTGAAAACATGGCACTTGACTCCATTCTAGGGCTACACATGTAAGTAAATAAATCATAGTTTACTATGATTACTACCTGAGGAAGAAATTTAAAATAAGCAAGGAGAAAGAAAGCTAGAACACTGGAGTGTGGTTTGGACTTATGCGTGCATTTCCAAAGAACAAATTATGGGAAGGGGGAAACGGCCCCCATAAAGCGGAGAGCACTGACAGACAGCACCCTCCCAAGTTACCCAGGTGGACACGGCAGGGCCAAGTCACACGGATGTCACTCAGGTACCCCCAATACAACACCATCAGGAGGACACTATCACTGAGTGGTTTCCTCCCCAAATCTCATAATCCCAGTTCAATAATAATGAAAACAGCAGAACTCAATTGAGGGACGGCTTATAAAATATGACTGGTTCTCTCTGAAACTGTCAAAGCCAGGGCATACAAGGGAAGGATGAAAAATGTCATAAACTGGAGAACCCAAAGCACACATGCCCACCAAATGCAATGGGATACGCTGAACTGGGTTCTGCAATGTGAAAAACGGGGTATCACAGAGCAACAGGTGCAATCTGGATCCAGTCTGTGGCATAGTACAGGGTAATAGACCAACGCTAATGGCTCAGTTTTGACCCATGTGCCATGACTCTGTAAGACGCTGACATCAGGGGAAGCTGGGGACCTGTCTTTGTGACTTTTTATAAGTAAAAAATTACTCTAAAATAACATCGGCATGACCTGGAAGTAGATTACACCACTTCCTGGTATATATTACTGGATAGGGCCCAGTCACATATCCCTACCCTTCCTGTAGAGTGGTTGGGAACTGTAATCCAATGGCATGCACAGGAAGAGGGATATAAAACAAGGTTTTATAAAACCTTAATGTTTTCTCTACCACTATAAACATACAGTACAGAGACAGTAGGCAAGAAAAAGCTCACTGCCATGAATTTAAGCTACATTTTCCCCCAAATGAAAGACTTTTGACCCTAGCCTTTAAGCAACCACAGAGCAGCCAGAAATGTTTTTGAGAATAGAATCAGGACTTACCCACAGCTGTGGTGTCGTGGGGAGAGTTTGCAGAGCAATTGTAGGAACCCACGCTTTGAGCACCTACGTAGCCGTGTGTTTAAAATGTATTGTTCCATGTTGTGTTGCAACCACCTGCCAGCTTCTGAGATGTGCAACCTTAGGAGTGAACAGGTTTGGAAGTTTTCCCCATGTGGGATTATTGAAAATCAAGCTATACATGTTTGATGAGTCTATGGGCAAAAACTCCTGGATATTTTCCAGCCTGGGTTATATCTCATCTCAAAATTCAGGTTGCAGTCCTAGACCCTAGTAACTCAGCCTTAACTAATTTTGGAGACAGCATTTTGTTTGTTTTTGTTTTTGTTTTTGTTTTTTTAAGGAGTAATTAGATTAAAAGGAGCCTGTCGAGGTGGGCCCTAATCCATTACGACTGGCATCTTTATACGAAGAAACATGCACAGAAGGAAGACAATGTAAAGGCACAGGGAGAATAAACCAGCCAGAGAGAGAGGCCTTGGAAGAAACCAACGCTGCCATTAGCTTGACCTCAGATGTCCAGCCTGGAGAATCACGGGAAAATAAATCTTCATTGCTAAGCCACTCTGTCTGTGGTACGTGTAATGAAACTCTAGCAAATTTGAATAGTCTCTTGGCAGTTGTTCCCCAGGCCACTAAGCCCAGTAGGAAGGAGTGGAGAGTGAGTTTATTTCCAATGGGTCTTTTCCAAATGGAAACTCCACCTCAGTAAAGGAAGCTGATAATCACCACTCCCTTTATCCCACAAAGGAGCAGAAACTGTGTTGTGCTCAGCCTCCGTCACCTTCCATGAGAGGCACTGTCGCCTAGAGTGACAAGCGATAGGCCGTTCTACCTATGCGTTGGGTCACCAAAACAAGAAAGATGGAAGACACCTGCCCAAGCATCTGGTGGCCAGGCTAAATGAGTCTAATGTTCTCAAGAGCACTACATACCCATGCCTGGGACATCCCCAGCCCAAGTATAGGCACAGTGTCCCCATCACCACATCCTGGGGACTATGGGTTCTTCTTTTGTGAGGCTGTGGCTTGCAGTCAAGGTCTGGGAATCAGACACACCTGTGTGCACATCCCTAGGCCATCATTCGGTGACCTTAGTTAAGCCAGCTCTCTGATCCCTGCTCATCTGTAAAATGGGAACACTAGCAGTGACTCCCTCCCAGGAATCCTCCCAGGTCCCGTGGAGATCATGTGCACAAAGATCACAGAAAAGAGGGTGACCCTTCCTAAGTGTTCAACAAGGGCATAAGAATCTTCAGTTTTCAAGGTCTTCATCCATTTCCCTGTAGTGCACTGACATGAGCCTCGGCTCATCTGAACTCATCTGTGGGTTCGAGGTCTGCTGATGGGCTGATGTGTGGATGGGCAGAATGGAGAGTCTCATCACATTCGAACAACCCAAAGGAAACATGATGTGGACTTTTAATGGCTTCTGGGCCATGGATGCCTCCTTACAAGTCTTTATTTTAGAGATGCCTCTACTTAAAATGGAAAACAAAAAAGTCCAGGGAAGGAGAATTATATCTGTGTTCTCAGACATGGTTCTGCAAGAGGAACAGAAAGTGCTCCCAACAGGTCTGCATCAATACAATTCTGTATTTAATAGTGTGGTTTGCTTTTGTGAATTCATTATTAGCTGGTCATTAAGAACATAATCACCGATTGGAATCAGTGCACAGGGAGGGATTTACTTGCTGCCTGCTTTTGAATCGTAATTGGAAGGCAGATGGAAGGAGCGTGTGTGCTGACCTCAGAATGGGGCTGCAAACGTCTTCACTACGGAGTCACAAACAAGCCAAGCAGCCCCCGAGCAGCCTGGCTCGGAGTCTGAACATCCTGGAAGCTGCGGTGGAGGAACATGGGCAAGCCCTCTCAAGGCTGAACTCCGACTCCAGGGAAGGAGGGATCCGATGTGTGGATTGGTGACCAGAGAGAACACAGGCTGAACGAGCCCTTAAACAGGCACCACACGCTTGTACTGAGCTTCCCAACAAGCATCCCACGTTGGATGCTCCACCATATGCCAGCCGCATAAACCCGGGACAGCTCCTTGGGCTTTTCCAGGCACAGTGTCCCTAGCTCAAGAAGGGAATAAAGCCAGCGCCACAGCTCACTAGGCTAATCAATCCTCTGCCTTGCGGCGCCGGCACACCGGGTTCTAGTCCCGGTCGGGGCACCGGATTCTGTCCCAGTTGTCCCTCTTCCAGGCCAGCTCTCTGCTGTGGCCTGGGAAGGCAGTGGAGGATGGCCCAAGTGCTTGGGCCCTGCACCCCATGGGAGACCAGGAGAAGCACCTGGCTCCTGGCTTCGGATCAGCGCAGTGAGCCGGCTGCAGCACACTGGCCATGGCGGCCATTGGAGAGTGAACCAACGGCAAAGGAAGACCTTTCTCTCTGTCTCTCTCTCACTGTCCACTCTGCCTGTCAAAAAAAAAAAAAAGTTATATATAAAAAAAAGAAGGGAATAAGAATGTCTACCTAATAAACTGCTTTGAGATTCAATGAACTCATGTTTGGTATGTCCTGTTTGTTATAAAAGATAATAATTACAGGTAATATTTATTAAGGGTACACAGGGTGCAGTATGGGCTATCTCACCTAGTATCATGTAAATAGGTACTACTGTGAATATTTTCTTTAAAATAAGAAAAGAAGTAACTTTGGTTTCAGAGCCAGTGAGCGTAAACTAGAATCAGGCTTTAAATTCAAATCCAAAACCTCAATTCTTGATCACAATGGCACCATGGTCAGCATCCGGGTGCATTGATAACTAAACCGCGAAACCCTGGCCCCCAGCAGTTTGCAGACAGTGGAGGAGTCAGGCAGAGCAACAGAGAGGCAACTCAACAGTGAGCTGTGCGCTGGAAGAGTCGCAGACAAGTGCTGTGAGAACACAGCGGGCCAGCTTAGCTTCCCTGCCTGGGGCGTTAGAGACGCATCACAGAGGAGGGAACCTCAGAGCCCAGGAGCTCACCAAGCAGAGAAGAAGGGCATGGGTAGGGGCGAAGCTGCAGCTACAAAGTCAGGAAATCATCAAAGCCCATGTTTTGTGTGGGCCGCAAGGAAAAGCCAGGGTGCCCTTAATGGACGGAGCACGCGTGGGGAGAGCAGGCAGTGCTGCTCACTGGGAAGTGTTCTTGAGGGCCAGACCTTGACGGATATTATGTACAGCGAGTGATGGGGCTGCCCCATAGAAGCCAAAGGGTAAAAGGCTGTCTACGCAGGGCGGTACATTTTTCAAATTGTTTTTTAAGGAAAACTCTGGCAGCCTGTCAGTATATTGGAGATGGTCCTTAGATGAAGTGCTGGAAACAAATTAGGACCACGGTGTCAGCAAACTGCTTCTGGCTAACTAAGCGGGAGTGGCTCCTGGTGCAAGATGGAAGGCTATGTCCCCAACCCAGAGAAGCACGAATGCCCAGAGGTCACACACAGTGATGGAGGAGGCTTTCAAATGACAAATAAGGAGAGGAGAGACGGCCAGGGAAAGCAAACAGCCAGATTCTTTTTTTTTTTTTTTTTTTTTTTGACAGGCAGAGTTAGAGAGAAAGGTCTTCCTTCCGTTGGTTCACCCCCCAAATGGCTGCTATGGCCAGCGTGCTGTGCCAATCCGAAGCCAGGAGCCAGGTGCTTCCTCCTGGTCTCCCATGCAGGTGCAGGGAACCAAGCACTTGCGCCATCCTCCACTGCACTCCCTGGCCACAGCAGAGAGCTGGACTGGAAGAAGAGCAACTGGGACAGAATCCGGCGCCCCAACCGGGACTAGAACCTGGGGTGCTGGCACCGCAGGCGGAGGATTAGCCTAGCGAGCCGTGGCACCTGCCAAGCCAGATTCTTAACTACACATTGAACTGTAGGCACTGGCGGGATAAAGATGCAGGAATTTCCACTGTCCCTGACCTCAGAGAGCACAGAGGAGGTTCCTGGGGACTACACAGGGGAGGCCTTGGGAAACACACACAGGTCTCTGTCCATCAGAACACACACAAATGATGGCCAGCGCCTCCTGTTGCTCATGTGGAGGAGAAAGGAGAGAGGCCAGTTCCATCCTGCTTGCCATGTAATTACACACAGAACTGTGCAGCACCAATTGGATTGTTCATTCCAGCATTCTAGAGGTGGGAGGGTCAAGGATGGGGAAGGGTTGCTTGAACTCCCTGTCAAGAAAACGTCAGTAGAGAAAAGATATCCCCCTAACAGGGTTCAGTCCCCCCTTCCTTCTGTCTGCCTGCCGAGCGTCTTCTATGGTAAAGGAAACACCACCAGGGCTGTGTGAGTGAAGTGTACAGATTGCGTCTGTAGTAAGGCAGCAGGATAATTCATCAATTCAGGCACATAAACAGACCCATTTAAAACAAAAGACCTTTCATTGGATTCCTGCATTTCCCACATCCACAAATAACCCAAGAGGCGCCCGGGGAAGCCTGAGCATCTCAATCTTACTCCTTGCAGTTCCTAACAGAACCTGACATTCCTCAAAGCAACTTTTCAAATAAACAGCGAGGAATGGACAGGAGGCAAATGCTTTGTGCAAACACCAATAAGTCCCATGCTATCCTCTTACATATTGACACGTTCTAGCTGTAATCTCTTATTCTAACTGTTCTCCTTTGGGAAAAGATGAAGAGGCTCAGAGGGCAATTTCAATGACAGAGAAGGAGGGTGGCACTGGAGATGCCCGCCTCGTGGTAGCCTCCTTGAAGAACACATCTGGATATCCTCGATATGAGTGACCATCTTCCCTAGGTGTCTCCCACACACCATGGCCTCAGCAACCCATCCACTGCAGTCCTTGGTGTACGTGTTCACTCCTTCCACCCTCTCTGTGGGTAGAGGCCATATCTTTCTCGCCTCTGCAGGTCTCAGTCCCTGCCTAATAAAACCTGGGGTGAAATAGCAAGGAACAGGATAGAGTGGAGAGAACACACCAGCCATGGAGATACTTGTAACATTCTTCCCCTTCCCCACTTAACAATGCTCAAATCAAAGGCACACCTAAAATTGCCATGCCAACTCTAATGCCTACATTGCACTATATTAGCTTAAGTGCTGAGAGGCACACTCGTCAAGATGCAGACCCCTCATGGCTAAACACGTTTTAAAAAAGTTAAAATCCCAGCTCCACCTATTACTCAATGTACCATTTTGATGAAGTCTCTTACCCTCTCTGTGCCTTAGTTTCATCATTTGTAAAACTGGGAGTATAAGGCAATCTGTCTCCCAGAGTGGTTTGAGAGCCAATATATAAGGCTTTTGGAACAGTGCCTGGCATATATAGCAAGCACTATATTAACATTAGATACTATTAGGAAGCATTATTGTTTTCATTATTAATGTTAGCAGCTTGTACCTGGTACTGCAGAGTCTGCTGCAATCCTAGAAGCAGAGCAAACCTTAGACGGTGCCACACGCCAGCCTCCTGCCATTGCACCCGAACTGGCTGGCTTTCCAACCACGGAGAGAGCTACCATTTCTCAAACATCCACTCTGGGACAGGACAAGTGATGGGTGCTTGGTGCATCACCACGATTTTGTCTTATACAATTCAGAGGGGTAGAAATTATTCCTCCATTCTATAGATGGGAGAAGCCAGAGGTAGAGAGAAGCTGGCCTCCTCAGCCACCCAGCTAGGAACTGGTGCTTGTTCAGATTCCAGCTTCAACCTCCATAGCCTCAACCTGAAACAAGTGTTTGATTACCCCCAGTCTTGCTCAGGGTTCCAATTGTCATATGTGTTCTATGCCTTTCTCCAACATGAACAGCAGCACCTGCACCTCCTCCTTCTCAGTCCCTTATACTCACTCTCACTAAAAAAGGTAAAATTACTTACACTGTCTCATTCATTTTCTGAACACTTGTATGCCAGTCAGTGTTATGTGCTGTGGGCACAAAACATCATTAACACACAGTCCTTACCCATGGAGTCTAGCAGTTGTGTTTCTTGGTACATACATACACTATGGAATACCACACAGCTGCTAAAAAAAAAAAAAAAAAAAAAAGAAAGAAAAGAAAGAAGAAGAAGGAAGGGAGGGAGGGAGGAGAGAGGGAGAGGAGAGGGAGGGGAAAGGGAGGGGAGAGGGAGGCAGAGGGAGGGGAGAAGGGGGGAGAGGGAGAGGAGAGAGAGGGGAGAGGGAGGGGAAAGGGAGGGGAGAGGGAGGCAGAGGGAGGGGAGAAGGAGGCAGAGGGAGGAGAGAGGGAGGGGAGAGGGAGGCAGAGGGAGGCAGAGGGAGGCAGAGGGAGGCAGAGGGGAAGAAAGGAAGCAAAGAATGAAATTTGTTTTTTGCAACAAAATGGATGTGACGGGAAACCATTATACTTAATGAAATAATCCAGTCCCCAAAAGACAAATAGTATATGTTTTCCCTAATCTGGTAACTAATAGAGTACAAAAATTTTAATGTATATGAGCAAACTTGACATTTTCAGATTTGATTACCATTTACAACCCTTCTCTCTACTGTTGAGGAACAGTAGTTCATTTTGTTTTTCTTACTATTTGTTGAATTCTTTACTTAGGGTAGAGTTAAGCTTATGATTATAAAATAAACTGAAAGCATGTTCTTGTAAAACTTAAAAGAATAAGAAAGGAAGAAGGAGGGAGGGTGGGAGGGGAGAGTGGAAAGTATGCCTATGCTCCTAATGTATATATATATGAAATACCTAAAACCTGCTCAGTTTACATAAATCAGAAATTATTTTTAAAGAAGATGCCCAGTGTCACTAATCACCAGGGACATACAAATCAAAGCCACAATAAGGTGTCATCTGACCCCATTTGCACAAATTACATTACCAAAAAGACACAAGACAGCAGACGCTGGTGAGGGTGCAGAGAAACAGGGACTCTTCCACACTGTTGGTGGGAACACGAAGAAGCACAGTGTGGACATTCCTCAAAAAGCTAAAAGTAAACCTGCCATATGGTCCAGCAATCCCGCTACTGGGCAAATAACCGAAGGAAATGAAACCATTCTATCAGAGATACCTCCACTCCTATGTTCATTAAAGCATTGTTCACAATGGCCAAGACATGGGATTAATCAAGGATGAGTGAATAAAGGAAATATGGTATATATACATAATGGAATACTACCCAGTCATAAAAAAGAATGAAATCCTGGCATTTGCAGTGAAGTAGATGGAACTGGAAGATGTGTGGTAAATGAAATAAGCCAGGCACAGAGAGACAAATACTGTATGTTTTCTCATTTCTAGAAATGAAAACACTGACATCATAGCAAAAACAGTAGAAGAGTGGTCATCAGGGATGGCAAAGGTGAGGACAGGAGGAAGGTAGTGGAGTGATGCTGGATAAGGGGCAGCAAAACATGGTTTGACAGGAGGATTTGTTCTAGTATTCCATAGCCTAGTAAGATGACCATACTCTATGACAATCTATGACATATTTCAATGTAACAAGGGAAGATTGAAGGTTCCTGAAACATAAAAGTGATTAATGTTTAAGGAAATGGAAACATTAATTAGTCCCATCTGATCGTTACTCATTATACAGCTGTATCAAATTGTTATACTATATTCTATAAATACATACAAATACCGATGACAAAAATATAAAAGAATCAAGGTATCTGCTCTGTCCCACCAACACCCACACATTTAATTATCAAAGAAACATTTATAGGGGATGAGCACCTGGCCGAGGGGTTAAGCCACCAGTTCGGATACCTCCATCCCATATCAGAATGCCTGAGTTCAAGTTCTACTTCCAATTCCAGCATCCTGCTAATACACATCGTGAGAGGCAGTGGTCATGGCCCTAGTAATTGGTTCCTACTACCCCTGTGGGAGGCCAGGATTGAATTCCTTGCTACTAGCTTTGGTCTGTTTCATCCGAGTTCATTGAAGGCATTTGGGGAGTGAACCAGTAGAAGGGAGTTTCTTCTCTATCTCTGTCTCTTTCCTTCTCTTTCTGTCCTTCTGCCTCTCAAAAAAAAATGTATAATGTCCTATTTTTATGTAGTATATGCATGTATTTCTAAGTCAATAAATATATTTCTTAACTAAGAAAAAAATAATCACTTTGCCAGCCTCTGTTCAGAAATATACCCACATAAGCATGGTGAATTGATTTCAACAGAGTTGCAACGACAATTCAAATGATGGCGTTTTCAGCAAATGGTGTTGGAACAGTTGAGTAGCCACATGGAAGAATATAAACATTGATCTGTATCTCACACTTGATCAAAAATAACTCAAAGCAAATAAACTGAAAATATAATATAAAATCTGGAGATAACTATCGCTGCCTTGGTTAGGCGAAAACTTCTATTTTTAAAAGTATTTATTTATCTATTTGAAAGAGAGCAAGAGCCAGCTTCTACCTCCTGACTCACCCTCCAAATGGCCACAACAGCAAAGTCTGGGCCAGACCAAAGCCAGGAGCCAGGAACTCCATCCAGGTCTCCCACATAACTGGGCCATCATCCACTGCCTTCACAGGTGCACTATCAGGAAGCTGGATCAAAAACCAAGCAGCCAAGATATGAACCAGAAATCCAACATGGGATGCTTGCATTGCAAGCAGTGGCTTACGCCACCATATCCCCACACTGGAACCTGGGCAAAAAGTTCTCAAACATGACAGGAGAGCATAATCCATAACATAACAGATTTATGAATTAAATCTCACTAAAATTAAAAGCTTGAGCTCTGTTGGAGGAAATTTTAGAAGAATGAAAGGACAGGGTGGAGACTAGGAGAAAATATTGGCAAATATATCCAAAATTCTGAAAAACTAATAAAAATTAGACCAAATATTTGAACCGACACTTCACCAAAGAAACCATTTAGATAGCAATTAATTATGGGAAATAATTATTAATTACTAATAATGGAAAAATAATCAAATTATTTATTAGAAAAATGCCAGTTAAAATTAGGAGGGACTCCTTCCAAGCTCATCAGAATGGATAAAATTGCTTCTTCAGTGACACTACTAAGTGCTGGTGAGGACATGAAAGAACTGGATGCAGGGCTGAGGGAATGTAAAATGACACAGCCACTCCAGAAAGCATTTGGGGAATTTGTTACAAGGTTTCAAACATACATGACCAAGAAATTGCATGCTTTGTATTTACCCTAGAGGAATGCAAACGTTCCAAAAACCTGTACATGCATACTCATAGCTGTTCTATTCAAAATCACCCCAAACTGGAGAAATGAAAAATGTTCTGCAGGAGGAGGGAGAAGCAAATTGGCGCATCCATACACTAGAACTCCAGGCATCAGTGAAGAGGAACCCACGGTTGATGGTCACAATTTGCATGAATCCCAAAGGCATGAGTCAAAGAATCAGTCTGGAGAGGTTGCACACTGCATGATCCCATTTATAGGGCATTCTGGAAAAGACCGAACGATTGTGACCGCCGAACTCTGGGGGCAACTGCACGGGAACCTGCTGAGTTTGAAATGATGAGGCTGTTCTGTGTCATCATTGCCCCTGGGGTCCCACAAACCCATGCGTGCGTGAAAACCCACAGAACCACACACCAAGAAATGAACTTACTCTATGGAAGTCTCAGACAGCAGAACAGAAAGCAGCCTGGAGACTGAGGTCTCTGCCCAATAGTCAGTCCCCAGCTGGAGCTCTTATTGGCTGTGTGGCCTTGAGCAAGTAACTGAAATCTCTTTGCCTCACTTTTCCAGTTTGTTAAATAGGGATAATATTTTCTGCCTTGCAGTTTTTGTGAGGATTAACTGAGAAAGCCTAGGGCTTCGCGTATAAAATAAATGCAACACTAATAAATGTTTACTCTTATTGTTCAGTCCAGTTGTAGTGCTGAATGGTTTTTATTTTGCTGTTCAAAAACTGATCTTTTCTGGGAGTGTGTACCATAATTTTCACTCAATTCATAGTGTCTTACTTTGCATAGCAACTTTTTCATCTGCACTAGATTGAGAGGATTTTATGAAATTCCTAACATACCCTTGTACAATCACGAGATCATTTCTACAAACTAAACTCTCTACCTGCGATGTGTTGAAACGTTCTCGGTTCTCTTTAAATGGGATGAAATCAGGACCCCGCACAGGGGTATCCAGACCCAGGGTAGGGTCATCTGTTCTCAGACCACATAGCTTGAATTCTCCCCTTGTAGTGCTGACAGAGTGGATTATAATTCTTGACAAACAACAAATGACTCACGGGGTATTCCTCAGTTCTTTTCCCCGTTATTCTTTCCTTCTGTCCTGTGGCTCTTGTCTGTGGCACTTTTATAGTACCTTCAGCCCCCTGCCCAGAGCCTCCCACCAGCCCTCTCCCCCTCCAAAGGAAATACCAGTGTAGTCTTCAAAGGAAAAAGTCTCTCTGCTCCCCTTCACAAATCACCATTAGCTTTTTTAGCACATTTTTCACTGGAGATAATTGTTGTGACATTTCCTCAATTCCTTTCTAATGAAAGTGGAACGCAACCCAAGGCTTTTCAGAATTCCAACAAAAGGATTTCATCTCAGTCACACGTAACGCAGTCACAGCCAGCTGTCAGTTCAATGGCTTAACAAACGTAGACTGAACATCATTTGTGTCATGCATGATAGCTACAAACATGACTAAGACGCGGCCCCATGGAGCCATAGGGATTCTCATAGACTGCTGGTGAGAGTGTAAATTGGAACAACACTCGAGAAAACAGTTTGCAGTTATTATCAAAGCTAACAATACACAGTCCATGACCCAGCAGCTCCAATTGTAGGTATATATTCCAGAGTGCCAGGTACCTATGGTCTCAGATAAATGTATAAGAATGGTACAGAAAAGTTGTTTGTGATAACCTCAAACTGGAGGCAACCCAAATGCCCATCAACATTTAAATGGATAACCAAATTTATGCATTTATAAAAAAAGAAATGTAGAAATAAAAATTAATTAATGGCAGCTACACCCAACATCTATATATCACCACATTAAACAAAAGAGGCCAGATGTAAAAGAACCCAAAAAGTATGAAACAATTTTTAAGCAACTCCAAAAAAAAAAGATGTAAGTAAATCATGGTATGGCATAGATAATAAATAATAAAAAATAAGTCAGGAAATAGCTACCATCAAGCCAGGCAATAATGGATACTCCTGGCAGGGCAGGAAGCGAGTCCGTTTTGCTTGAGGCTTTGAGGCTAGGGATGATTTTTGAACCTAGGTGGTTGCTTCCTAGGTTTTAGTTTCTATTCATTTAACTGTACACTTATACCTTATGTACATTTAGGTCTATTACATTTCATAAGAAGTTTCAAGAAGACATGCCCCCTTTCCCCTCTTCCCCTCCCATCAAATGCAGAATGCAGGGAGCAGCTATTGAAGGATTCTAAGAAGTAAATCACAGCAGGTGGATTGGGGAATTCAGGGATTTAAGCCACCCCCAGAGGAGTTTTCCACTGTTTTTCCTGCAGCCTGAAGGCAAAGCAGGTTGAAGAGAGCATCAACAAGAACAGGAAGAACCCTGGAAGGCAACTCTTAGCCCTGGTTCCTGACACAGAGAAGGGAACCGCCAACATTCGGAGAGGAGTGGAAACCCCCGTTTTCTACTTCTGTCCTCTCCCACCAGGTTCCTGAGAAATCCCAGTGATTTCTATGGCAGAGGCCCCCAAAGGAGACCCCAGGAGCCAAAACGCTAAGGAAGGGGAGCTGGCTGGCTGTCCATGTATCTGTGATCCCAAGAGGGTGGAGCAAACACTGGTGGCTTTTTAAACAGCCTTTTTTCATGTAAAACAGGTGCAGAGCTACAGAAAAGTTGTGATGATCGCAGAGTTCACATGCACCACCCAGTGTCTGCGACTGTCAGCGTCTTAGCCCCCCTTTTCTGTGCTCCTGCACCTGGCTCCCGGACACAGGCACAGTCAAGTGCTTGGCACAGCAAGGTGACTGCAGCCCCAGTGTTACAGTCAAAGAGAGGAAGAGGGGAGCCCAGCCTAACAAAGTTCCAGCAACAAATGGGAGCAGAGGGACTTGGGGAAGTGACAGCACACTGTGGTCTATGAATTCCTGTGTTCACAGCCAAGTTGCACATACATGGAGCTGATCCTAATCAGAATGCTTCATACTCCCAGAAGTAACGTAACACACACAAGAAATTCTGTGTCCTCAGACAGACCACTGGGTAGTACAGACATCTGGTATACCTCAAAGTGTGAAAGCTAAACTGAGGTTGGGAGAGGAGTCTATACAAGTAGGGTTGGGATTTGCCACCTGAAGCTGACCAGATTTATTGCCTGCTAAAAGGAAGATGTCAACATTTCCTATAGGCATACAATAAGGCTTGGAGTTGCATGATACACTATTCAAAATGTCCAAAATCAAGTCCAGCATCACTTAGCATACTAAGGCCCAGTAAACTCATAACTCCCCTGGGAAAAACCATCCACAGATGACCACATCCAGACAATGGAAAAACTCTAAAACAGTCATTACACAAATGCTTCAACTAACAACCATAAATGATCTTGCAATCAATGGAACATCAATTGTCTCATTAAAGAAATAGAAGCTATATTAAAAATCAAACAAATCAAAAAATACAAAGCCAAAAAAACTTTAAAACTCACTGGGTGGTCTCAGATGCAGATTGAAGATGGCAGATGAAGCACTCAGAGGACCTGCAGGTAACAGAGGAAGTACTCCTGAGTCAACTTGAAGGTGTGCTAATAGGTGTTATCAACCTGAAAAACAGAGAAAAAGGGGTTCAGGGGAAAACTCCACAAGCAAACCCTTAGACACCTGTGGTTCTATAACAAAACATCCGGTGTGTATATTATCAGAGTCCCTCGTGGGCAGCAAGAACCCCGTCACTTGCTGCCTATCAGAGTGCGCAGTAGCAGGAAGCTGGAATCAGAACTTGAACCAGGCTCTCTAACAGGATACGCGGGCATTCCAAGTCACGTCTCAGGTGCTATGCTGAGTGTTGATGAAGTATAGATTTTTAAGTAGTTCGCTAGGTTGAATAAAGATATATGCATATGTTATATATAAATTGCATATATATATAGTAATCCATTTGTTTACCACTAAAATTATTAGAAAAAGAGATATAGTCAGAGACTAAACAGATGAAACATACTACTAACAAAATTTAAATAATCCAAAAATGGCAGGAAAAGGGAAATAGGGGAATAAAATTAAAGGCTGCAGAAAATGAAAAATAAAATGATAAACCTAAATCAAAACTATCAGTAATTGCATTTGATGTAAATGGTCTGAGTACACAAAATAGAAGAGATTTTCAGAATGGAATAAAAACACATGACAACTCCTTGCTGTGCATAATAAACTCATTTTGATAATGATGAAGTCAGGTTTAAAGTAAAAAATAAAATTATATATAGGGGCCTGCGCTGTGGTGTGGCAGGAAAAGCCTCTGCCTACAGTGCCAGCATCCCATATGGGCACCGGTTTGAGTCCTGGCTGCTCCACTTCCGATCCAGCTCTCTGCTATGGCCTGCGAAAGCAGAAGATGGCCCAAGTCCTTGGGCCCCTGCACCAGCATGGGAGACCTGGAAGAAGCTTCTGGCTCCTGGTTTCAGATTAGCACAGCTCTGCCCATTGTGGCCAATTGGGGAGTGAACCAGTGGATGGAAGATTCTCTCTGCCTCTCCTCCTCTCTCTGCTTAACTCTTTCAATCAAATAAATAATTCTTTTTTAAAAATGACATACCATTCAAACACTGACAAAAAGAAAGTGGGATTTGCTATACTACAGGGACTTCAGAGTAAAGAAAGTTACCAGAAATAAACAGGAATAGTGTAGAATGATAAAAGGATTGATTAAGCAACAAATCCACAATGTGTTACAAACTAACAAGTTTCAAAACACATGTAGTGACGCTGACAGTGCTTCAACAAATCTACAGCTATAGTCTGACATTTGGAAACTCAGTAATAAACAGAACCAACACATGAAAAACAGCAGGATATCAAAGAACTCAACAACAGCATGAACAAGTGGATCTAATGGATGATTATAGAACACTCCACACAACAAAAGAATGCACTTTTTTTCAGTGCAAAGGATATTCACCAAGGTAGACCCCATTCTAAGCCACAAGATCAATATTAAGAGATAAAAAGAATTATGTTTTTTAACTATCATGGAACTAAATAATAGCAAATAGCAAGAACTCTAAAAAAAGTCCCAATACACTTGCTACTAACACACTCCTAAATAACCAATAGATAAAAGAAATTATAAGATATAGGGAACTGAATAAAAATATAACATATCAAATGTGTGAGTTACTGCTAAAACAGTGCTTAGAGGGTTCATTATGATACCAAACATTTTTATTAGAAAAGAAGAACTATCTCATCAGTAATCTAAGTTTTCACCTTAAGAAACTAAAAAGAAAGCAAAGCTGGCACTGCGGCACAGTGGATTAGGCCACTACTCGCAATGCTAGCATCTGACATCAGTGTCTGGTTTGAGTCCCAGCTACTCTGCTTCTGGTCCAGCCTCCTGCTAATGCACACCGTGGGGAGACAGCAGGTCATGGCTTAGGTACTTGGGTTCCTGCCAGCCATGTAAGAGACTGGGATGGAGTTCCATCTCTTGGCTTCAGCCTGGCCCAGCCCAGGATGTCATGGACATTTGAGGAGTGAACCAGTAGATAGAAAATCTCTCTCTTTCTCTCCTCCCCCCACTCTCTCCCACTCTCCCTCCCTCTCTCTCATCTCCTCCCCTTCCAAATACAATTAACATAAATGCAAAACAATAACTACCTGGGGCCCATGGCACTGGTGTCTTAGTCCCTTTTATCCTGATGTAACAGAAAACCAGACTGGATCACTTATAATGATTCAGAATCTGTTCAATCCACAGTCCTGGAGGCAGGGAAGTCCCAGACCAAGGCCCTGGTGTGGTGAGGGCCTTGTTGCTTCTTCAGAACACGGCAGACGGCATCGTGTGGCCCAAAGCTCCCTTCCACATCAAAGTCACTCCCATGATCCTGACCCATGTGACCTGAACACCCCCAACACCTGGGTTGCAGGAGACACATTCAGGACCCAGAAGCTGGAAAGTCACAGAGGGCTGGCGGTAGGGAGTCAGTGATACAGACCAGGAAGTGAGCATTGGCACCAACAGAGCAACACCTCCAAGAAGAAACAACGGTATCCAGTGAAGCAGAGGGATTCCAGACGACGAAAATGGTGTTCACAACCATTGCTGTCTCTTGGGCCTCAAATGCTCGCCTCACTCTCTAACTCAATTAAACCTTCAGGGCCTCAGTTGCTCCCTCTGTCAAGTGGGCTGGTAATGCTCCCTATCTCAAAGGCTGTGCTCAAAGAGAAATGAACTCCTGGAGTCAAGTGCTCGGCATAGTTACCTGGCTCACGGAAAACTTTCAGTAAGTATTTTCTGCAATTATCACAGGGCCCTTCCTGCCGACTTTCCTGGCCAGAATCACACCTAACATATGTGGACGCAAGGTAAAGTAAGCAACAAAGCCCTCCACTCAGCAGGTTGATTGCGAACACATCACTCCTGTTCTTGCAGGGAATTCCTCCAACATAACTGAAAAGCAGCAGTAGGGACTTGGTACAGGAACAAGGACCTAGTTCTCCAAAGATAATGCTTCTACCTCTCGATTCTGCCACGTGGCTGTGGGGAACCCAGGCGACTCATTCGCCTCCTCAAGCCTCATCAGCGCTTCCTGTCCCGTGCAGGGAGGGGCTGTGAGGACTTTACCAGGAACGGGGGGCATGTGCATGTGGATATCCCTGAGGGTCATAGCACGGTTCTAAGGCTGCCAGCCGGAACCTCACCTGGGGCATTTTGAAGAGCAGCAGGCACGGGCCAGGTGTAGATAACTGACCAAGCGACTGCGTCACTCTGTGGAATTTCAGATCTCCCAGTCATGTGCCTTCTGAGAGTTTGAGAAGTCAACCGGCCTCTGCTTCCCCACTTTCACCAAAATTAACCCCCAAACCCTGTTTCACATTGGAATAGTTTGCAACAGATCTCACTATCTGAAAATCCCCTTTAAATGTGTCAAAGTAGAAGGATCTCCAGGACCAGAGTCAGGGGCACCTGGGTGCCAGGCCAAGTCTTTTTTTCTTTCTTTTTTTTTTTTTTTTTTGACAGGCAGAATGAACAGTGAGAGAGAGAGAGAGACAGAGAGAAGGTCTTCCTTTTCTGCTGGTTCACCCCTCAAGGGCCGCTGTGGCCAGTGCACCGCGCTGATCCGAAACCAGGAGCCAGGTGCTTTCTCCTGGTCACCCATGCGGGTGCAGGGCCCTGCACTCCCAGGCCACGGCAGAGAGCTTGCCTGGAAGAGGGGCAACTGGGACAGAATCTGGCGCCCTGACTGGGACTAGAACCCGGGGTGCTGGCGCCACAGGCAGACGATTAGCCTATTGAGCCACGGCGCCGGCCCAGGCCAAGTCTTACTTCCAAGCAACCGTGATACCTTAGACAAGACACCCCCTCTCTGTGGGCCTTAGTTTCCCAGTCTGTAAAATGGGAGTATCGCTGGCCTCATTACTCGTTCCCTTCAGTCTCTTGGGAACTTCCTCCTAAAAGGAAAGCAATAGAGACGTTTCTCCTAAATGCCAATGACAGAAACTTGTTGTGTGGATTGCCTGAAAGAGAACTTGCTGCAATGTTAACCACCAGTTTCCCAGAATCTGCGGGAGTCACCGGAGAATCAAATACAACCAAGGATGTCTCCACCCCAAACACCACGTTGATCTTTAACAAGCAAATCATCTCCCTCTCCCACATTGGCTTTTAATGTCCATTGAATGTAAGCCCAGAGCTTAAATGCACCATAGCACAAATGCAACATGACAAGGACCCACACAGGACCAGAGGAACTTCCTCTCGTAGCTGCAGGGGCCCAGAAGGAATAAAACCAGCGTCATTGCCCAATTATTGCTCCTCCTGAAACTCATTAAGGTGTTCTCAATTCATAATCAATACATTAAAGTCCCTCTGTTTTATAAAACAGGTCATCAATATTTCATGGTTTTAATAATTTATGGTTTTATTACAGAAGCAGATGGAACCCTACAGAACCCTTGATCTCCAGAGACAACAGAGGAGAAGCAAAACCAGAATTGCAGATTCTGGACTAAATAATCAGCCTTTCGGCCTCCAATTTGGATTTCTAGAGGGAGGTTGGAAGCTGGGGGATGGCACATCTGACAATAAACCACCCTAACTACTAGCCTCATGAAGGGACTAGTTCCTATAATGTCTTGACCAAACATCACACGTCGGGTCAGTGAGTCCTTGATGGATATTACTTCATCTAATCCTCCCAGGAACCACGGGAGAAAAGGTACTGCTGTCCCCTCTGCACAGGTGGGTTAACCAGTGTTCCAGCCAGAGCTACACACCTGGGAAACGGCAGAGCTGGGGGTCGTTAGGTCACCGGAGTCTAGCAGCCACAACAATGGCCAACATTCTCCTGGAAACACGTATGCAGTGCCAGTTTGTCTAAGCACTGGGGATGCAGAACTGAACTATCTAGGCAGGGTCCATGGAGCTCCCGTGGCACTCATACCGGAATGGGCTTAGATCAGAAACAATCTCAGGTTTTTGAAAGATCAGAACTCAGAACTTGCATCAGATTCCATCCAACTTCCTACTGCAACAAGGCTCCCGCAGCCCGCTTCATTGATGGGGATACTGCGTGCCTTGGCCATCTCCAGGTGGGCTCACATGGCCAAGGGTGAAGACGTGAACCGGGCTGTGGAGAGAGACCTCCTGCCAGATTCGGCTCCCGACGAGAGCCCACACAGGGACCCGTTTTGATGAATACTTTCCCCTGGAATTGTGCTTTGCCCACACACGGATGAGCGTTCTCCTGAGTATTTATGTTTTCCCAGTGGTTGTTATTCCCAGAGGAGCTGTGGTTAGCCACAGGCCCAGGATGTCAGCTTCCTTCAAACACACGCCAAGGAATCTGGACTGCTTTTCTTCCCAACGTGGAAATGAATGTAGAAAGTCTCACTCCCCTATAGTTGCATTGTGTGCTTATCAGTCTGTTTCCCATGTTAATTTCTTTGAAGAGGGCCTATGCTTCATTCAGTCTTAGATCCCATGACCCAGCACAGCCCTTCACAGCTAGAAGGTACTCAATAAATGTTGGATGAATGAATCATTATTTGAGATCTGAGTTGGAGCTGTCATTTACTTCCTGGGCAACTTCATACCAGTCACCCAACTCTCCTCTGTGTCAGTTTCCCCACATGTAAAACAAGCGCAGAGCACACCCTAGTACCTGCTTCATACTCCTCTCGGCAGGAATAACTGAGTTAATAGGGAGGAAACTCTTAGAAGAATGCATGACACCTGGTGCACACAAAACAAATGATAGTTTCCCAATTCTCTCAGTGTATGTAAGTCAAAGACCATTTTCTTGATTAATTTTCCCTGCATATTTTCCCAGGGGGGATTTGTCCCCCCCCAAGGTAAGTTTATGTATTTTTCGTTCTATGAAGGTACTTCAAAAAGTTCATGGAAAAGGTGGAATTAAAAGTTTATTTGGGCCGGCGCCGTGGCTCAATAGGCTAATCCTCCGCCTTGCAGCGCCGGCACACTGGGTTCTAGTCCTGGTTGGGGTGCTGGATTCTGTCTCGGTTGCCCCCCTTCCAGGCCAGCTCTCTGCTGTGGCCTGGGAGTGCAGTGGAGGATGGCCCAAGTGTTTGGGCCCTGCACCCCATGGAAGACCAGGAGAAGCACCTGGCTCCTGGCTTCAGATCAGTGCGGTGCACCGGCCGCAGTGCGCTGGCCGCAGCAGCCATTGGAGGGTGAACCAACGGCAAAAGGAAGACCTTTCTCTATGTCTCTTTCTCACTGTCCACTCTGCCTGTCAAAAAAAAAAAAAAAAAAGTTTATTTGAGCAGACCAGTGCTGTGGCATAGTAGGCTAAGTCTCCACCTGCAGTGCCGGCATCCATGTGGGTGCCGGTTCATGTGCTGGCTGTTCTCCTGATCCAGCTTTATACTTACGGCCTGGGAAAGCAGTAGAAGATGGCCCAAGTCCCTGGGTCCCCTATACCCATGTGGGAAACCCAGAAAAAGTTCCTGGCTTCTGGTCTGCCCAGCTCTGGCCATTCAGGGAATGAACCAGCAGAAAGGAGACATTTCTGTGTGTCTCTTCCTCTCTCTGTAACTCTGCCTCTCAAATAAATAAATAAATAAATAAATCCTTTTAAAAAAGAAGCTTATTTGATGCCAAACAATTTTTGAAACTCAGTGTTTCCATAACACCTATTTTCCATTAACTTTGTGGAGACTCCCTATAGGTGTGATTTTTTTCCAGTATATATTTTCCCCTGTGTATACTGTTCGAATGGTTCTTTTTCCTCTCATTTTTCTTCCAGTATTACTCCAGAGAGCCACCACCCCAACATCTTTCTTCAATGACTTTTCCAATGGACACCTCTAGTAAACATTTGTATAGAGAGCATTTTCGCAAGAAACAGAATATTTTTTTCCTAGAGAGGATTTTTAGCGACAGTCCAACCTAGTGTATTTTTGCTAGACAGTGTATGCTTGCATGACGTATTTTCCAGAATGAGATTTGTCTCCCACGGCTGTTTTTCCAAGCAGGCATTTTTCCTACAAGTCTCATGCTTTTCCCCCAAGGGGCACAGTTCCTGTTAGGGACTGAATTGTGTCTCCCCCCAATTCACATCTTGAAATTCTCACCCATAATATTACATTTGGAGATAGGGCCTTCACATGGTGATTAAGGTTAAATGAGATGGTAAGTGGGGGTGCTCTGGCCCAACATGACTGTCAGCCTTGTAAAGAGAGAGGGAGAGATGCCAAGAAGGCCTGCACACAGAAGCAGCAGCACCTGCGGACAGCAGCAGAGGGTGGCCATCTGCAGGGCCTGGAGAGAGAGAGGCCTTGTGAGAAGCCAACCCTGCCTTGTCTCGGACCTGTAACCTCCAGAGCTTCGAGAACATAGGCTCCTATCCCCTAAGCCACGCAGTCTGACATCTTGTTGCAGCAGCCTGAGAAAACCAAGACAGTCCCTGGTGCTTCCTGTTTATCTGGGGTAAAAACAGTGATCACTTCTCTCCTTTGGGCCACTTTCCACTGCTTATCCAAAGACATCCTCTGCTCTGCACACTGGACACTAAGTTCTAACACAACAAAAGCAACAAGTCTATACCGACTTATGACTCCTCTTTGTGCTGATGAAAGAAAATACTGCCCATAGTCTAATTTCCTCTCCAGCCTGCAGCCCTCCATTGCCCTAGCCCTGCAGAACCAGCTCACTCATCTGTGTCCTGTTGCCATTCCAGGCAGCCCTGAAGCTGTGTCACCAACAGCGGCAGACACGTAAGAATCCTGAGAGGTGCAGTAGAGGAGGCCAGGGGCCCTCGCAAGCATCATCATAGTCAAAGGAGAGGGTCTCCCCCCGGCCGCCAAGGATCCTCTTCCATCCAGAGCAGAGATCCAGAGACCTGGGCATCCCATCAGGGTGGTTTTTGGAGTTGTGTAGGTCCTACCACTAGAGGGCTCCCAGCGGGGAAGGGCATAGCAGGAAGAGCCCCACCTCGTGCATACACATGTTGAGACTCCAGGGAAAGAAACATTAATTTTAGGTAAGCACCAAGAAAATGCTGGCCAAAGCAGCCTAGAAAAGCCACAGAGCCAGACTGCTGGGTGGAGACCACACGACTGCTGGAAGGTAATCCATCATCGTCAGCCTCTGCATCACATTTTAAGCTCTTTTCCTAGCTCCTAGTCCTACCCCGCCCACCCCCTCACACTGTCATGGATCCCACTCCCTCTATGCAAAGAAACAAGAGACATCCTTCGCCCCCTTCCTTATCTTCTATGATTTTTTTTTCTCAACAATCAAAAAGCCAATTCATACTGAAAGTCGAATAACTGGTCACAGCTAATAACGTGACTCCTCCACCACTCCTTATTTTCTCCCACGTATTCTTTTAAAAAGATCCAAAGCCTTAAATTAAAAGAATACCGAGTTGCTAGGTGGAATTCCCAGGAGTAATTAATTGGGGGAGGAATGCTTGGCAGGGAGCAAGACTGTGTGCCTCTTCTCCGTCATGCTCCTGGGAAGTTAGGGGAACAGTGTTGTCTTGCACGGCACAGATGCAGCACCCAGCAGAGTCTGCAGAAAATGGGCAAGGCGTGAGTTCCTCCCCTCGTCCCAAGTCAGTGTGAGGCACTGCACAGGGTGAGAACTCCCCAGGAAACCACTTCACCTTGTGAAGGACAAAGAATAAGGGCCCCCTCTACAACCACGGTGTCCATAGCTTAATCCCCAGAACCTGTGGATCTGAACCCTTACGGGGCAGATGGGTCTTTGCAGAGATGAGATTATCCTGGCTGCTGCAGGCAGCTAACATAGTCAAAGGGTTCTAGAAGGAGAAAGAGAAGCCAGAGAATTTCAGCACTGTGTTGATGACTCCTAAGCTGCACAGTGAACCCAAGGAGATTCCAGGACCTGGGACAGGTGTGGGACTGGATTCTCTAGAGGATCACAGTCCTGCTGATGCCTTGATTTTTATATCAGTGAAACCCATTTCAGACATCCAGAACAAAGCATTAAAAGATAAACAATTTTAAGGCTGGCACTGTGGCACAGTGGGTTAAACCACCTCTGGCAACAACAGCATCCCATAATAGAGCACCCATCTTGAGCCCTGGCTGCTCCACTTCCAATCCAGCTCCCTGCTAATGCACCTGGGAAAGCAGTGGACCCAAGTCCTTGGGCTCCTGCACCCTGAGAAGAGCTGAAAGACGCTCTGGGCTCCTGGCTTTGGCCTGGCCCAGCTCTAACCATCGTGGCCATTTGGGGAATGAACCAGTGGATGGAAGATCATTTTCTATCTCTGTCTCTCCCTCCCTCTGTGTGTAACTCTGCCTTCAAATAAATAATTTTTTAAATAAAATCAGAAATGTGTGTTGTTTATGTTGTTTATGTGTGTTTGTGGTAACTTGTTACAGTAGAAATAAGAAGCCAATGCACCGTGGCCCAACCCACAGGCATCCAGAGACAGAATGTTTCCATCAACCCAGAGCTGACCCTCGGCTTCTAATTACAGCGGCGAGCTGGCCTTCAGGATCCAGCTCAGGTGCCCCTGATCATCAGCCTTCTCCCCCTCCCCACTGGGCAGCTCTGGCTCCCTCTTGACCAAAGACTAGAGGACCAACATGCCTGGAGCGTACCAACACACGCCAGCACCCTCTTCCGAAAGCTCCTCCCATCCAACCACCACCCTGAAGGATCTCACTGTCTCCATTTTACAGTGAGAAAATGGACTTGAGAAGTATGTCCAGATCAGAGAGCTGGCACCCGATACCACTGGCGTTCTACCCATGCTGCTCTGCTCCTCACCTCATGTTCTCCCCACATAGCAGCTGGCCATGGATGTGGCTTTCATCACTTCTACCTCAGTTCTAAGTACTCATGTCCATTTCTCTCCTTTAAATTACTCCAGCAAGTCTTGGGGTTCATGCCTGCTTCAACCACACTCTCTCCTGGCATCTAGCAGATGCTGCCAGATACTTGTGAAAGAGAGATAGGGCCGGCACTGTGGAGTAGCAGGTTAAGCCTCCACTTGCAGGGCTGGGATCCCACATGGGCACCAGTTCGAGTCCCAGCCTCTCCACTTCCAATCCAGCTCCCCACTAATGAGCCTGGGGAAGCAGTAGAGGATGGCCCAAGCGCTTGGCCCTTGCACCCACGAGGGAGACCCGGAAGAAGCTCCTGACTTCAGCTTGGCCCAGCTCCAGCCATTAGGGCCATCTGGGAAGTGAACCAGCAGATGGAAGATCTCTATTTTTGCCTTTCAAATAAATTAATCTTTTAAAAAGAGGAAAAAGCAAGATAAAGGAGTAAATAACAGAGTGAGAGAGGAAGAAGCAGCCATGGGATGGAGAGAAGAGGAAGGAAAGGAAAGAGAAAAGCAGAATCAAACAGGTACCCAAGGCTTTAGGCATTTCTCTTATTTTCTCTGGTCTGGCTCTGCTTCCTACTACCTGTGTGATTTTGGCGCCGTGATTGGTGCTAACCGGTGTCTATGTTCTCTTCTTCAGGGGCACATGGCTAAACAGCATTTCCCAGTTAGGGCCATGATGCTGAATTCTGGCCAGTGGAATGTGAGCTAGAAATGCACTCCTCTTCAAGATCCAAACACCAAGACCCCCTGGCCACAGTCCTCACGCTTTCTACAGAGAGATGGGTGTTTCTGGGAGCCCACAGAGGAGAGGAGCCAAAGGATGAGAACCTGGGCTCCTGGGTGATCCTCCAGAGTAGAACCCCTGCGCTCCCTCACTGCTCTTGTGGGGTTAGAGAAGTGAAACTCTACTGCAGCAGCCACTCAATTTGGGGGTGTTTTCTCTTTGAGCCTCAATTTATGGATTGGTAAAATCAGGTGATTGGAGCCGGTGCTATGGCATAGTAAGGCTGTGGTCTGAGGTGCCAGTTCAAGTCCCAGCTGCTCCACTTCTGATCCAGCTCCCTGCTAATGTTCCTGGGGAAGCAGTGCAAGATGGCCCAAGTACTTAGGGCCCCTGCACCCACATGAGAGACTTGGATGAAGTTCTAGGCTCCTGGTCTTCAATTAGCCAAGCTGCAGCCCTTGCAGCCATTTGGGGAGTGAGCCAGCAGATGAAAGGTTTTGCTTGCTCTCTTCCTGATTCGCCTTTCTAATAAATAAATATTTAAAAAAATTTTTTTTTGACACGCAGAGTTAGACAGTGAGAGAGACAAAGAGAAAGGTCTTCCTTCCATTGGTTTACCCCCCAAATGGCCGCTATGGTCGGCACGCTGCGCTGATCCGAAGGCAGGAGCCAGGTGCTTCCTCCTGGTCTCCCATGCGTGTGCAGGGCCCAAGCACCTGAGCCATCCTCCACTGCCTTCCCGGGCACAGCAGAGAGCTGGATTGGAAGAGGAGCAACCAGGACAGAACCGGCGCCCTGACCGGGACTAGAACCCAGGGTGCTGGCACCGCAGGCGGAGGATTAGCCTAGTGAGCCGCGGCACCGGCCAAATAAATGAATCTTTTAAAGAATAAGTTCACTGTATGGTACTTAAGAGGTCTTATCATTTAAGATCTCTGCAGGTCTCTGTCTCTAGAATTTATCCGCAGGTTAATGGAAAAAAAGGGAGAGAGAGAGAGAGAACAAAAGAAAGAGAAAGTGAGAAAGCAAAAGGGGGAAGGGGAGAGGGAGGGGGAGGGGGGAGAGAGAGAGAGAGAGAGAACACATTTACCTAACAAGTGAATGTTTAACGTATGCATGTTATTGTCAGAATAGATCCATTTCTTTCCACATTCCGTGATATTGGCTGTAGGGGCGATTCACCGGGCAGGTCCATTTCATTGTCTGAGGATGACCTTTGTTGTTCCCAGTGGTGTTCTTGTTCCCTTGCCTTCCCCCTACACTTTACTCTTTTTTTTTTTAATTTTTTTTAATTTTTTTTTTTTTTTGTGACAGGCAGAGTGGACAGTGAGAGAGAGAGACAGAGAGAAAGGTCTTCCTTTGCCGTTGGTTCACCCTCCAATGGCCGCCGAGGCCAGCGCGCTGCGGCCGGCGCACCGTGCTGATCCGATGGCAGGAGCCAGGAGCCAGGTGCTTTTCCTGGTCTCCCATGGGGTGCAGGGCCCAAGCACCTGGGCCATCCTCCACTGCACTCCCTGGCCACAGCAGAGAGCTGGCCTGGAAGAGGGGCAACCGGGACAGAATCCGGCACCCCGACCGGGACTAGAACCCGGTGTGCCGGCGCCTCTAGGCGGAGGATTAGCCTAGTGAGCCGCGGCGCCTGCCCTACACTTTACTCTTGAAACAGCAACCAGTATGATTGTATTCAAAGGAGAGTCATCTCATGTCACAGTTCTATTCATGGAATTCCAAAGAATTCATGCTCCAGGTCCAAGCTAACATTGCTACAGGTTCTGGTCTGAGCACATTTCCTTCTCCTTTCTCACTGCTCCTCCATTCAGCCTTGTGCACCTGCCAGCTGTGGGTAATAAGACTCGTGCTCTTAGCCTCTGGATTTCCTCATACTCAAACTCTCTTCCCCTTATATCTTCTTATCCTCCCACACTTCCTTCACTGTCCTCTCCCAAACCTCTTATCCCAATAGGGATGCCTTTTCTACAAATCCTATTTATGACATCCCATCAATGACACTGCATATTCTACTTCTTTAGTTTTATTTCTCTGCAGCCTTTTCTCCTTGTCATGCATCTCTGGTCATCATAACCAGTTTTATTATATTGTCTGCTCAACTGTTCTTGAGTATAAGTTCCATGAGTTTGTGCTGTTGTCCTCTAAAAGTTTTTTTAAATTTATTCTAAAGCAGAGTGACAGAGGGAGAGAGAGAGAAAGAGCAATCTTCCGCCCTCTAGGTTCACTCCCCCAATGCCTGGCCTAGCCTAGTTTGTTCCTGAAGCCAAGAGCTCCATCCAGGTCTCCCATGTGGGTGCCAGGAAGTCAGGTACTTGGGCCACCGTTGCCACCTCTCAAGCGCAGTAACAGGAAGCAGGGGCAGAAGTATGGAGGAGTCAGGACTCAAGCCAAGCAGCCTGATATATGGGATATGAGACTCCCGAGTGACAACTTAACTCACCACACCACACACCCACCCACCCAGTGCCATTTTTGTTCACTGCCATCCCCAGCACAAAGCAGACTGGCACATAGTGAGTGCTTAGCCAATAATTGTTTAATTGAATTGAAATTCTATTCAGCTATTGTATTAATATTATGGGTCCCTTGTATGTAACAGATTACATGATGTGCCCTGGATTAAACCATGACTCTTTTACAGTTCCAATTTTGTTACCCAAGAATACAAGATGGAAGAGCATTGCCCAACTCATCCAAGCCAGCTTGGGAAGGAGGAGGAAGAGGAGAGAGTTCCTGACGCACTGGGACTCTTTTCATTCAAGGTCAGAGATACATGGATCATAGCATAAGTAAATAAACCAAGATACAGACCCCCAAGCTTCAGAGGACCCAAAAATCCCCTAGAACCACAAGCAAAATTGCATGTGCTAAACATAGACACAGGCTCATTCCTTCTTTTCACAACACCTACTAACGCCAACTCCTTCCAGGGCTCCTGAGTTGATAAAGGAAACCCTTGCACATCTCCCATTTCAGCCTGACAAGCAACAAACTCAAATTTCTGTGACTAATCAAGGCAAGAGAGAGAATGACCAGGCTGGCAGGTAGCTTTGCCAGGTGACACAGAAGGGAGGGGGGCTGCAGATCCTGGAATGAGACCACCCAGACACAAACAGGCAAACAGGAGGGAGACCAGTATGGCTGGTGTGCAAAGAGCATCAGCGTGAATGGCAGGAGAGGGAAGGTCACATAGCACGGGACAGTGAGAGCCCAGTAAACCATGGCCCGACTCGGGTTTTACCAGGCTCTCTCAAATTGCCACATGCAGAACAGACAGAAGTGAACGACGTGGGGCAGGAGACAACGTGGGAAGAAACAAGCGATCCAGGTGAGGGAGGGTGCCCTGGGCTGAGCAGGCGGCAATGGCAATGATGAAAAGGGTGGCTGCTGGTGGGCTGGGTGTGGACGCATGGGTGTGTCTCTGGGCCATCTGTATTAGTCATTGTTTCTCCTGACGCTCCGCTCCGGCATGCAGCCCTTCCACCCTTCCTCTGGACAAAGCATCTCCACTTTGTATTTGTGGCTAGAGAACTCCGTTACCCCCATTGCCACATGAGCGCACGGTGAGAAGGCAACATCTGTGAAAGGGAGCCCTCACCAGGTGCGGAGTGTGCCGGCACCTTGGCCTTGGACTCCCCAGCCGCCAGCTGGCACCTGACCACCCTGGATGCAGCCTGCACAGCACTGCCCTCCAGAGTTCCGGAGCTGCTCCAGGCTGAGGAGGAGTCGGCTCCGGATCTCAGCCAGGTCAGTGATGCTCTCTTCCCTGGAAAACTCTCGCTGCAGTAGAGTGACAGATGTCATTCATTATTCTCCCTGACAGCTGTCCCCTGGGGGCTACCTAGGAGTTCCACCAGTCAGCCCCAGCTTTGATTCCTTCCTTTCCCATAACATCCAGGTCTGCTTTTCCTCTGTGGACTATCATATATACATCCAAAAACATACATGCGTATATAAATTCAGATGCACCATGGCATATTAAGAATAATTATATTATATTGTTATGTGTGCTATGAGGCTATGATTATATATATATATGTAAAAATTTCTGTTGTTATCCACCAAATAACCTAAAGCAATCCAGAGGCTATAATAGACTCTCAAAGGAGCCTGGTATTGGTGCCTCCAAAGACTGAAAACCACATGTCAGCCTTGCTCATGAGAATGTGGTCTTAAATCAACAGCCTCAACATCACCTGGACGATTGTCAGGAACGAAGGACCTCAACCCCCACCCCAGACCCACTGGATCTCAATCTGCATTTAACAAGCTTCCCGGGTGTCTTAATCCCTTTGGGCTGAGATGACATAACTGCCCCAGCCTTTCCAATAGCTGTGGGCTTGAACTACATGGGGGATGAGGGGGGAGGGGCCCAAGGTGCAGGTGCCGGCAGACTCAGTTTCCGGTGGCACAAGAAGCCATGGAGTCTGGTACCTCTTAGAAGGCAGGAATCCCATTCGTGATGGCGCCACACTTGTGACCTCATCGCCTCCCAAAGGCCTCCTAGCACCATCACATTGGGAGTCAGGGCTTGAATATCATGAGTTATGGGGAGAAGGGACCCACATTCCGCCCACAACACCAGATGGTTCCTATGCCCAGTGAAGTCTTAGAAGTACTGTTACAGCCGGTGTGATCTAAGAAAAGGCTATCTGACTAGGGTTCAGAAATCCTGGGTCATAGATCTGTTCCTCCACTAAAAGCCTTGCAATGTTGGCAGGAGCTTCCCTTCTAATCCTCCGCTTTTCATCTTCTCACCCTTTGCAAAAAAAAAAAAAAAAAAGGCAATGGAGAGGTTCTTTTCTGCTCCCAGGAAACTGTGCCCCTCATACCCAAGCATGTGACACAGGACCCTGTGACCGGTTAAATGTCCAGCTCTCCCACTAGCCTGGAGGGAGGGCTGCCTTATTCATTCACAATGATCTGCCGAGAGCTTTCCGTGTGACAGGCACCATGCAACGCTTTGGGATTATTACCTGTGTCTGCCCCAGCTCAGCACTGGTGTTCAATACATGTTTCAGAACAAATGATTTAATTTCAGAGTTCCTTCAGAGACTAATTAACACATTGAACGCACGCTAGAAGGTGATTAGAAGTTATTGCAATGGGGATTATCTCTTTAGAGATTCTTCTCTGGGTCCAGTCGTCTACCAATTTGTGGAGTGAGTCACTTATCATTTGAAAGGTTAGCAAGGATGGACCAGGCCTCCCGAAAAACCACAGCTGCTTGTCTGATGCGTTTCTTCAAAGAGGGGCCATCTGCAGGTTATTATGACCCACTCGCAGAGACCTTAGAAGGCAAGGATTAGCAGATAATTCACCTGTCTGAAAGAAACAGGTGGTGCTAACTTCTTCCTATGGCTAAGCTGAAGGGGGGCGGGGAGGGCTGGCAGAAATAAAAGCAGCCGTTTCCATAACAACAGAAACGCACAATTTAGAGAACATAGCGTCTTCTTTAAATCTATTTATAAGGAATGTGTAGGGAATACAATTAAGCAAGCCAACGGCAGATGAAGCACTTGGGGCTCCAGCTTAATTGTCTGTCATCCATCATTTAGCACTCAAGAAGAATGGGTTGTGAGGGGGTCAAGAGGTCAGCGGCAGAGGAGATGGCTCTGGGAGGAGCACGTGGCTTCCTTCCGCAGCCCCCCACTCTCAGCCTCAGCGTGGAGCTCCCACCACTCCAGCCCAGCCCCATCCAGCCGGTTTTCAAGGCTGGTCTGGGGTGCCAGGCCATCACGTCACACACCAGATTTCATTGTCTGCTGTGCCTCACTGGACATCCTGGGCCACATCCCTCACTCGCCACATCCTCTCGTCCTGGGCCCTGGACCCTGGAGTACCTCACTGCCTTAATCCTGTCTGCTAAGCCAAAGTGGCATCACCCATTCCCTGGGCTTCCCAGGTCACCCCTGGAGGTTTACACGCTGCAGCGGCCACGTGTAAACTGTGGCTGTGCCCTGGACAGGCTCCCCCAGTGGGTTTCAACCAGCACCAACGCTGGGGGCGCTAAGGGTCTGACCACCTCCTCACACCTGCACCTTCATCCCAGTGTCATCCCAGGGTCAGGGCGGGCTCAGTCATCCTGGCTGACTACCTGCCCATCCCCTGCATTCGCTCATCTCCACCCTGGGAAGAGGAAAAGGCCCCCCTGGGGTACTGATGACCAGACAGACTCCTCAACAGAGAAAGGGGCTCATCATGTGGGTGACTGTGACTCAACACTGAAAAGCAAAAATTGTAAATCAAAACGTCAAAAAATAAGAAGTGCCTCGCTTGATGGATGAACTCTCCTGCTCCGTTTCTGCAGCTCACTGCTCCCTCCCAGGCAGAGTCTAACCCAAACCTGGAGTCCTTTCTTCTGTACCGACTAAAGCTCTGACCTCAGGCACTGCTGCAACAGTTGACCCTAAGGCTTGGCTTCAGCCGCATCCCTCATCCCTCACAGGTTCCCTTGGCTGCTCCCTCTGCCTCAAATCGTTGCTCATTTGCTCTGACCACTGAGTGGCCAACTCAGAAAGGCCTTGCAGGCCCATCCTACCAAAACAAACTGCTCCCCCCTGAGCCAAGTCATCTTGTTCCTTCTACTCCCTCGGTGGCTATCATCACCATCTGCATTTCCTTTGACTTATTTTTCCCGAATGATGTGTTACAGCCACACTCACCGTTTCTTATTTCTTCCCCTAACATGTAAGTCTACTGACACAAACCCCCTGTGGTATCGCTCACCTCTCTACCCCCAGGCTCCAAACCAATGCCTGGTTTGGAGGAATACTTGCAGGAGCAAATGAATGCCTGAGTGATATAGCTTAGTGGTTAGAATCACTGACTTTAAAGCTTCATACATCTTTGTGAATCCCAGAGTGAAAATTTAGTAATGACCTGACCACAGGCAAGACAATTAACTGCTCAAGGTCCCATTTGCTTTCCTTGAAGTAGGACAAAATACAGCATTTATCTCACAAGATGACTGGGAAAATTTTCTAAGATAACAAAGGCCAAGCCCTGAGCAGGGTGCCTGGCCCAACAATAATTACCTTCCTATTTCTCCCTGTTTTCTAACACTCTCATTAGTGGACGTTAAAATTCTTTCTATCTTCCTTATAAAGAATCCTCTTGAGTATCCGGAATCCGGAGTCCCCAAGAGTAATCTAGTCCTTGGCTATTGTCATACTGAAGTTCCATCTCCTCACAAATTAATGTAAAATAAGAAAATAATGGCTACTTAAAGAACATCTTCTAGGCTCCAGCACTTAGCATAAAGCATGTCTTTCGCCCTCATGGAACTCTGCTGGGGGAAAGAGCAGAGAGAGTCATTGCTACAGATTCCACTCTACTCTCCTTTAGCCAATCGAGAATCTAGAAGAAGGGATGTAAAGAGAACATTTCCCAGCCTCCCTAGCAGTTGGTTGTGGCCATGGGACTGAGCTGTGGCCAATCAGAAAGAGGCAGAAGGGAAAGCCTCAGCAGGGCTGTACACCTGTATTATAACCTTCCCCCACCTCCGCCCCAACAGTTCCTGCAGCCCAGATGTGAACATGATCCCCCAGGGACACTCTGAACCCTGAGGCACCCACGTGGATGGTGACGCACAAAGGAAGACGTGGCTGCCACACCAGCCCATGCCAGGGGAGATGCACGGGAGAAACAAATTCACCCCTATTTCACCCAAGTGGTGGTCTCCGGGCTTTTGTGAGATTAGTAGCAAAGCCAAGTCCTTTAGAATAGAAGTTAACCCTGGCATTAATGAACCCAAGGAAGAGTAAATAACGTGCCCAAGATCACACAGCCCCAAGGTCACCCACCTCATAGGTGAACACCAGTGAACTTCATCCCAATATGCAAAACTTTTCATTCATCTGCAAGCTGCCTCTCAACTGGGGGCAAACGGGATTTCAGAGGGGCTTACCCCAAGACCCAGGCAACAGAGCCTCCATCCAAGCTTCCCGAAGCAACACCACCCAGCTGCAGGCTTCATCCCCGCCGAAGACATCAAGCTCATGACTTACTCGTCAGTCCTTGATTTTTCATACTAAGAAGTTCTTCGATGTAATTTACCTCTTTATAGCTGAGTCTGGCATCTTTGTATCAAAGACCATGAACTTTCAAACCGGTAAGCATCTTGCTATGTCCACTCAGCCCTTCACATCTTTGAGGTCAACCATCAAGTCTCCCTTTGCCTCCTCTTCAAACAACAATGACTATTCATTCACAGCACAGCCAGGAGAGGGGGGTGGATTTCTGTGTGTCAAGCTCTGTGCTGTGCCCGGGGGCAGACCTGATGGCTGACCTCATGGAGCTTCCAGCCAAAAGGACTCTGTGTCCTTTGCCCACCTTTGCTTTCTAAACATTCTTTTTTAAAGGGGTGAGGTTGGCAGATGTTTGGCTTGGAGACTTAAATACTGCAACCCATCTAACGGTACTTGGGTTTGAGTCCCAGATCTGCCCTCAATTTCAGCTTCCTGTCAGTGCACACCCTGGGAGGCAGCAGAAAATGGCTCAGGTAACTGGGTCCTTGACACCCATGTGAGACCTGGATTGAGTTTCTGGATCCTTGTTTTACAAGCATTTGGAAAGTGAACCCACAGGTAGGATCTCCCTCTCTCCCCCTGTCTCTTCCTCTCTCTCCCCCACTCTCTCCCTGCAATCCAAGCAATTTAGAAATAACAATTAAGTATTATTCAATTTCTTTTCAAAGAATAATCACTAGCAATGCTTCCAGTCACGAGGACACGGAATCAAACAGATTCCTGGTGTCCATCCGGGCCCCACCCGTAGCCTTTTCTTCTTCACGCTCTTCATGCTACCTCTTGACAATCTCAGTCATATCTGTGAATTCCACTGCCAAACACGAGCCAATCCCAGGCCTTTATCTTCAGACTTTCCTGGGACTCAAAGGATTAACTGTCAACTTCACCTTGATATAGGACAAACACATCAAGCGCACGAAGTCCACAACCAAATTCATCCTCTCTCTCTCTCCCTCTCTCTCTCTGCCTCCATCTCCCTCTCCCTCTCTCTCCCCCTTCCTCTCCCCCTCCCTCTCCCTCTCCCTCCCACCTCCAGCAGTCTCTCCTCCTCCATTCTGGTTAATGTCACTTATCTACTAAAGTTCCCAACCCTCTTTGACCCACTCTTGCACCTTAAACTCCACCTTCTTCCAGCCAGTCATTTACGTATCTCACACCCATCTCCACCTCCACAGCTACTATAAATCCCTCGTTTCTCTACAGTTGCAATAATCCCCTGGCGAACCTCCTGCTCCTGATGTCCCCTCACCCTCCCATCTAACCTACACACCATTAGCATTGATCTCTGTAAAAAGCACTGTGCGTGTCCCCTTGTTGTAGCAGGCAGATAGGACTAAATCGATTAGTTTTGTGAGCCGGAAGACCACGCCTTCCCCATGTCCCCTTTTGTGATCCCGTGCCCCTACCTGCCCATCAGACTATGTAACCACTCCCCTTTGGAAGTGAATAAAAGGCGGGGGGGGGGGGTTGGGGGGGCCTGGTGGGCCTGCCCTTGTTGTCCCACGCCTTCCAAAGCTGCTCTCTGCTTCCTCTGCTTTCCTGCCTGCCTGTTTCTCTGTCCTTCTTCCTCCTCTTCCTGTCGCTTCCTCTTGGGTAAAATGTGAGCGCTTCACCAGCCTCCAGGCTGAGTTTCCCACTCCCTGTGTGTTCCTGTAGCTCGTCATAAACCTCAGCTGACCCTTAGTAGATGATGGTAGATCACATTTAAGTCCAAGCCTTTGTGATTCTAAACTCACAGATGGCGCTAATCACGTCTTACACACCTCTGTATTCCTGTGACTATGAGAATACTTCAAAAAGTTGGTGGGAATTGGAATTAAAAGCTAAGTTCACTCCCGTAGCAAACAATTTTAAATTTATGAATAATTTTTTCATCATACACTTTTTCCCTGCACTTTCTGAAGACCACTAAAATGCAGGGAATCTCAAAATTGCACCAAAATAAACATTTTTAATTCCATTTCCCACAGACTTTTTGAAGTGCCATCTTACATACCCGTGCGTACAATGTAGGGGAAATCAGAGTTGATCGATCCCTGAAGAGCCTGGGTCACTTCCCACACTACTCACCTGTCTACAACCAGTTCTTGACATCAGGCAGTACAGCATAACAATAGGCTTAATACACAGCATTCATTGAGCACTTAATGTATGCTTCAAAGCCAATATTGCAAGAGTCAAGTGGAATAGGCAAGGAAGGCATTTTTCAGAGCTATGGCCACAGGGCACAGAGTTCAGAACTCAAACTACCCTGAAACAAAGAGTGGGGGACCTCTGGGAGCCAGGACTGGGGGGATTGCAGACCAATTGGCTTTATTCCAAGGCAAAGTGAATTCTCCTGCATCTCCAAGTGAATTCTCCTGCATCTCCAAGTGAATTCTCCTGCATCTCCAAGGCTGGAAGTGGCTCTACAACTTGAAGCAAGGAGCTCACTGGAAGTTAGGCTCCTACCCCCTTCCCAAGGGGACTTGGAGATAGGAGCATTGTCTTCCCCCAGGATGGCATTTCAAAGGGCAAGCTCCAGGTTCTTGAGAAAGACTTTGTTGGGTCCTTCACTGGCCAGAAGCTTTTGAAAAGATTTACAGGCCGGCGCCGCGGCTCACTAGGCTAATCCTCCGCCTAGCGGCGCCGGCACACCGGGTTCTAGTCCCGGTCGGGGTGCCGGATTCTGTCCCGGTTGTCCCTCTTCCAAGCCAGCCCTCTGCTGTGGCCAGGGAGTGCAGTGGAGGATGGCCCAGGTGCTCGGGCCCTGCACCCCATGGGAGACCAGGAAAAGCACCTGGCTCCTGGCTCCTGGCTCCTGCCATCGGATCAGCGCAGTGCGCCGGCCGCAGCGCGCCGGCCGCGGCGGCCATTGGAGGGTGAACCAACGGCAAAGGAAGACCTTTCTCTCTGTCTCTCTCTCTCACTGTCCACTCTGCCTGTCAAAAAAAAAAAAAAAAAAAAAAAAGAAAAGATTTACATAGCCATGGCTCACTCGGTTAATCCTCCGCCTGCAGCGCCTGATTCTGTCCTGGTTGCTCCTCTTCCAGTCCAGCTCTCTGCTGTGGCCCAGGAGTGCAGTGGAGGATGGCCCAAGTGCTTGGGCCCTGCACCCGCATGGGAGACCAGGAGAAGCATCTGGCTCCTGGCTTCAGATCAGCGCAGTGTGCCAGCCGTAGCAGCCATTTGGAAAGTGAACCAACGGAAGGAAGACCTTTCTCTGTCTCTTTCTCTCTCAACTCTGCCTGTCAAATAAATAAAGAAAAGATGTAAAACTCAAAAGGGCGGAGGTAAGACCTGGCCACTACAGTTCTTTTAAAATGTTCTGAAAAAACAGGGAGGGACCCAGAGCAGAGAGCAGTCGGTCTGAAGTCTGGTCAAGCTGTGGGGGGAAATACGGCCATCTTGGTCACTGCCTGTGCTAAGCACTTTGTTACCTGCCACTTTAACCATCTTCACAACAGCCCTGTGCAGAAGGCAGGAATCGCACGTTCACCCCACTAGGAGAGGCAGAGCTGCACGCCACAGCGACCTGTGAGGCTACACCAGCTCTTTCGCTTCATCCCCCTCAGTGTGAACTTCAGTCTGTGCTCAGTCTGGCACATGGTAAAAACCTGGCAAGTCAGTTTGTTGACCGAATAAACGATCTGTATGTTACCCTCTCTGATGTGTTGTTGGCCAAATGCTCACCCTGAGAGGAGGATAAGCCCCCATGGGATTCTATGAGATCCCAGGCAGCAACCCAGGGGTCTTTTCTGGAATACCGAGTATGGCAGACCAAGGGCAAGCACTTTGTACCTGGCAGCAAATTCAAGAGAGATCAAGACATGGCAGGCTGGGCGAGTAATAAAAGTGGGTGCAAAATGACGAAGGCGATTTTAGAAGACGCATGAACAGATTCTGTGAGATTAAAATCTAAAGGCAGCTACCTTGCCCCTGGGCAGCTACTGCTCCACACTGGCTACTTTTGCATGCAGTCGGCATCATGCAGTGGTCAGGATTACAAACCCAGATTAGACTCCCTGGTGGCTGCTCAGCCTAATGTATTATTTTGCTCGAGTTACCGGAAACTTCATACTGGAGACTGGGTGACCTAGACAACACAATTTATTTTCTTACAGTTCTAGAGGTTAGAGGTCCAAGAGCTATGTGTCAAGAATTGATTTCTTCTGCAATCTCCCTCGTTGACTTACAGACAGCTGCTTTCTCACTGTTCCTCACAGGGTCTCCTCTTGTGTTTCTGATCTCATCTCTGCCTGCAAGAACATCAGCCATATTGGATTAGGGTCTACTAAGGACCTAATTTTACCTAATTCCCTCTTTAAAAGGCCCTATTTCAAATACAGTCCCATGATGAGCGTTCTGGCTTCAACATGTGAATTGTGGGAAGGGACACAGTTAACCTCATTAAATGGTGCAGGCTTAACAGATGTAAAATATTTTAGAATGGTACCCAGCACAGTTTGCTCAGGGTTGTCGTTACAACCTTTATTGGTCATTTTAATAAATTTAATCTCCATATATTTTTCTACACACAATCTTCAGTAAAGAGGCAATTGTTATTAATTTGCTCAAGAAATGTGTAGCAATCACCCATTACACGTAAACAGTGTTCTGTGTGCAGGGACAGGGTCTGAGCAAGAGCGGAGAGGGATCTGTCCTTGTGAAGTTTCCTTATTATCTGCTATTGTACCTGAGGCATTTCACTATCTGCCAGTTACACAACCCTACTGTTTAAAGAAAACCCCCGAATTTAACAAATGTGAATCCACATTAGCCCCAAGTGATGTGTTTTTCCTAAATGTCTGTAAACCATCTGTCTGTTATCTCTACTGGGACTAACACAAGTGAGTGAAGTTTAGCACTCAAGTATCAAGGGTCCACTTGAGTGCACATGTGGATAGAACACGCAGTGCCTGTGCCTCCATCCCTCTACAACTCTCGGGATTTTCTCTAGGATCAGTGACTCAGGCGCTGGCACCCTGGGATGCCATCTGCCAGGAAGCTGTGGCACAGCTGGTTAAGGCACAGCTTGAATCACCCACACTCCCTGTCCGGGTGCCCGAGATCGAGGTCCACCCCTGCTTCCTGCTAGTGCACACCCCGAGATGCAACAGCCGATGGCTCAAGTACCGGGGCCCCTGCCGTCCACACACCAGACATGGATGGACTTCCTGCTCCTGGCTTCAGGCTGGCCCAGTCCCAGCTGTTGGGAGGCAATTAAGGAGTTAACCAGAGGATGGACAATCTCTATTTCTCTCTCTCCCTCTCCCTCTCTCTCGCTCTCTATTTCTTTATATTTATCTGAAAGGCATAGAGAAACTTTAAAGAAAAAAGAAACTTTAAAATAAAATAAAAAAACTTTAATTAAAAAACTTGGCCTCAGTTAGAAGCAGTACCTGGCCCTCCCCTCACTAACGTCACCTGTGTATGGCTGCAATTGTATCTTCATACCTGAATTAGGCACAAGGCCTTTCTTTTAAAAGGTAAAACAGACTTAAAACCCAAATTAGGAAAAAAATGCCTTTATCGATTAATGTAAATGCAAGTCTTCATCTTTTAGCTCTGACCCTGTCTCACCTGGTTTGTGCGTGATGCTGGCATAATGGGCCTGAGCAAGCCCAGTCTTTATCCAATGTCTTGTGAAATGGATTAAAAAATAGAAGAGCCGGGGGGTGGGGATCAGATGGCCCTAATAAATCTTCCATGCTGATCTCAGTGGGGCCAACTCGGCACTGAACGGCTCTCCAGCTCATTTCCAATATTTTAACATGATGCTAATTTTCTCAAGTACTTAGCTTTCCTTTTCCTTGCTTCAAATAATGTCGAGACAGTCATTTTTGTGTTGTTCGGGATATATAAGGAGCCCTTGATTGCGTGAGCTTTTCTTACACACAGATGCTGTCTGTTTGAATTTGACCACTGTCTCATCAGAAATCTGCCCATGAATTTCTTAAGGTATCTACATTTTCTCATTGAATTCATTCCATTTTTAATTGAATTTATTTCTAATTCTTTCAACCATCAGTGCGTGCATACTCAACAACACTGAGCAATGTACTATTGCAGGTTCTCACACTAGACCAATTAACAGGAAAGAGGTCATTAGTATGCCCACCCCCACAGGCCTGTATTTCCCCAGGGTGGGATACTGTGTAGGTATGATAGGGGACAGTTTATTACGTAGTGTTTAAAGTATTGTGAAGACCCAGTTTTGAGGCCCTGGTCTGGCACTGGTCAGCTCCCCTTCCTGAGCACCCAATTTAGAACACACTCCAATTCCCTCCCCTGTGGAGCTCACAGTCTGGGCCACTCGCTATACACCCATCCTAATTGCTCTGGGACCAGGCAACAGACAACCAGGACAGCCTCCAGGCCCCAGAAATCACTGAAATCATTTGAATGACACAAGCCCAGCCTGTTGGTTCTGCCTTAACTGTCCTTCCTGTGGAAACCACAACCAACTTTCCTGCTCAGTTTACCTCATTCCCTCTGCCCCTTCACTGCTCTGTGGCTTCCCGCAGTGGCCTCGCGTGGGTGCCGTTTCTTACCAGGGAACCCTAACAAAAACGTAAAAATCCAGTTTCTCTCTCCTGATCCGATTTTGGCCTTGCCATACCTCACCCAACATTACATCGTCAACACAGTGGAGCAGCTGGATCCCAATTCTTGGTATCTAGGTGGGATTGCCTCAAAATTTCCATTATCATGGCCTAGAGAAGCCCCAAAATACCATGAAATTTCCTTCTAGTTCCTTTTGGTTCGCATCTTCCATGCCCACTGAGTATCTGTGTTCCAAGCACAAATCTTTGGTAAGAAAGTCACCTGCTTGCTCCATTTGTTAGCAAAAGAAATCCACTCACAACTAACTTCTACAAAATCGTACTGAAGGCTTGGTGAGTTAGTAGACAGGTGTAGGGCAGGCTGCAGAGGGGAAGCACCATGGGAGAAGGTCTAGGATCACACCTTGAGGCTCTCCGACGTCTTAGGCCTCAGTGGAGAAGGGTGTAGCGGGAAGGAACACTAGGGTGCAGCTTCCAGGAGGGTGGGACAAAGAGCGGAAGTGTGTGTGTCCCAAGAGACAGAAGAAGGCAGAGAGTTCTGTCAGCCAAAACTGAAAACTGCTGCAGGATCAAGCCACCTGCACACTGAAAAGGTTCACTGGCTTTAGCAGCCTGCAGATCTTTGGAGACCTTGCCATGAGACAGTTCAGTAAAGAGAGTGTGAGGGAAGGGGGAACATTAGCGCGTGTGTCTCCTTTACGGAGTTAGCTGAGGAAGAGTGGAGGAGCGACGTGGTGGAGATGCTACAGCAACCTCCCGTGCCAGCCTTCAGCTCCGTGTCATACGCAGGGAGCATAGACAAAGCTGCCGACACGATCACGGGAGCAGTAGTTAGAGGAGATGGAGGAAGTAACCTGGGACCCCAGGAGCTGCACCCGGGCCAAAGGACCCGGAACCTTCCATACTCCAGCAGGGTGACACAGATCACGGGAAATGGCAGAAATGCAGAAGTCTAAAGGTAAAGTGACCACAGAAACCAATAGCCAAGGCCACAGGCTCCATCACCCTTATCAATCTGTAAGAGATAGACAATACCAAGAAAAAAAGCCATCCCACACCCAGAGGGAGTGCTCAAGGGATACGGCAACCAACTCAGAGAACTCCTAATGGCCAACCTTGGACAATTTAAACCATTTTATTTAGAAAATAATACTGGATTATAACCCACAGTATAAACCAAATATCTGTAAGTCCGTATTGATATAAATGGCTGGAATAATAAAGGGCCAAGACAACGCAAATCTATGCAAAATTCTAAATAATATTTGCAGATATTTCACCTTCAAGAAGGCAAAGGATAGCTTCCCACTTCTCAACAATGGGCTAGGAAAGCGACTTCCTCCCTAAACTTACAGGATCAAAGCAGGGGATTACTTTACAGGTCATTCAAGATCAATATCAACAGTGAGGAGTCACATTTATACCATGTACCTTTGATGTGTGTATAAAAATGGCACTTTACCTCTATGATCTTCTTTCCCTGAACCCATAACTGTAGTCTTTAGATTTTTTAAATTTATTTATTTGAAAGGCAGAGCCATGGAGAGGCAGAGGCAGAGAGAGAGAGAGAGGTGTCCACCATCTGATGGTTCACTCCCCAGATGGCCACAATGGCCTCAGCTGAGCGGATCCAAAGCCAAGAGCCTCATCCTGGGTGTAGAGGCCCAAGGACCTGGGCCATCCTCCACTGCCCTCCCAGGCCACAGCAGAGAACTGGATCAGAAGTGGAGCAGCCAGGACACAAACCAGCACCCACATGGGATGCCGGCACTGCAGGTGGTGGCCCCATATCTGCAATCTTATGAGAAAAAACATCAGACACATACCAACTGAGGAATAGTCTACAAAACATCTGTCCAGTACTCCTCCTGTCTTTCAAGGTCATCAGAGCAAGGTGAGCGGGAGGACATCACAGCCAAGATTCACCTAAGGAGGCACGATGACTCAATGCACTAGAATGTGCCAGGTGGGATTTTAGAACAGAGAGAGACATAGGGAAAAACTTAGGGAGTCCGAATAAAGTATAGACTGTAACCAATAATAATGCATCAATATTGGGTCATTAATTCTGATCAATGTACCATACTAATGGGAGATATTAATAATCTTTTAATATTAATGCGGACTATTTACAAAGTACATGGGAACTCCCTGTACTATCTTCGTAATAATTGTGCAGATCAGAAACTATTCTTATATGAAAGTTGTTAAAAAACAAAACAGATGATATCGAATGAGAATGTTTCAGGAGTCTGCATATCCACCGATACTCTGGCAGCCACACTGCAGTAATCACCAATAAAGATCCCAAGATTTTGAGATGAATTCAGAGGCTCCGTCTCCCTTCTCTTCACTACATCCTTAAAAGATTCCATGAGACATGCACTTTCTCTTAGATCCCAGTATTCAGAGAAGCAGGAGGGCAGAACTCCGAACATTCATTCATTCTAAAAGCTAAGGAATGGGTTTAAGGAACTGAACTTCAGGCCAGCACCACGGCTCACTAGGCTAATTCTCTGCCTGCGGCGCCGGCACCCTGGGTTCTAGTCCCGGTTGGGGCACCGGATTCTGTCCTGGTGACCCCTCTTCCAGTCCAGCTCTCTGCTGTGGCCCGGGAGTGCAGTGGAGGATGGCCCAAGTGCTTTGGCCCTGCACCCGCATGGGAGACCAGGGGAAGCACCTGGCTCCTGCCTTCGGATCAGCGCGCTGTGCTGGCCACAGTGCACCAGCTGCAGCAGCCATTGGGGGGTGAACCAATGGAAAAGGAAGACCTTTCTCTCTCTCTGTCCACTCTGCCTGTCCAAAAAAAAAAGAACTGAACTTCGGGTATTGAATTGGACCCCCTTGGGGCAGATTCACATGGATGATCACAATAGTACTGGACAATGTGCAACTCCTTTATCCACAGGGCATCTGGTCCAGGATTCCCAAGAATCTGTGCATAGCATGTACCTGCCGTCCTGGGATGCCAACAACTGAACTGGAAGAAAAGCCAAGCCATCTGAAGGTTGCTATCCCAATGCCGAGAGATAAGCGATGAGCAGAGGCTATGGAGGTGAGTCCTCAGAAGGCGGCGGCTGGTGAGGCACGAGGAGGAAAGTCCTCCTTCCCTGCTGTGCACAGAGGTCAGCCTGCTCAGATCTGTTCTGCTCTGGAAATAGATTATGCCCCTACCCAGTACACGCTGTACTCCAGCCAGCCAGAAGGAAGGGATTCATACCTGTCCTCGAACCACCCCCTGGAGCCTTTCAACTGGGGAGACCAAAGGATTCCAGTTGATGTTGAGTCATTTCTCTGTAGCAAAAGAATACACTCCCAGTGCATGTCCACAGTGCCATCGTAACTGACGCCACTGGGCCTTCCCTGTTTTCGCGTTCGTATAGGACTCTTGACCACCCATTTTGCGTTGGGGGCAAGGAGGTGATCAGGAAGCATGACTTAGTGCACAGCTTTCATTCAGTGATTGGGGGGGGGGGGCGGGCAGCACTGTGGCATAGTGGATAAAGCCTCCACCTTGAGTGCTGGCATCCCATATGGGTGCTGGTTCAAGTCCCAGCTGCTCTACTTCCAATCCAGCTCCCTGCTAATGGCCTGGGAAAGCAGAAGAAGATGGCCCAAAACCTTGGGCCCCTGAATCTTCATGAGAAACCCAGAAGCAGCTCCTGGCTCCTATCTTTGGCTAGCCCAAGCTCCTGCCATCACAGCCATTTGGGGAGTAAACCAGCAGATGGAAGACCTCTCTCTCTCTCTCTCTCTCTTTCTCTGCCTCTCTGTAACTATGCCTTTCAAATGAATAAAAAAATTTAAAGAGATAGACAAAGGGACAGAGATCCTATTCATTTGTATTCTCCCCTGTATTCCCACAGGCCCTGGCCACAGCCAAAGCCAAGAACTCAATCCAGGTCACCCAATCACTGGAGCCAACGCTGCTGCCTCCCAGGGTGTGTATTAAGAGGAAGCTGGAATCGGGCACAGAGCCAAGCATCAAACCCAGTTTCTCCAGCGTGGGCCATGGGCATCGTAACTCCTAGGACAAAGGTCTGCCTCAACATGCAACTAATTGTAGAACAAGTTTTCACAGATTCAAACTAACTAGTGCCACGTAGGCATAACAGAGACTGCAGAAGCAAGTGTATAATAGCAGACTGCACTAACAGGACCTGAAAGAACACTCTGCTGCATAGGAAAACACAGCAAGTGGCAGAAAACCCACTGCCCTGCTCAGGATCCGTAGGCGTGGCACTCTGCCTTAAATTTCATGTGCATAGAAGAAGTAGAGCACCATAGATTGGGATATTCCATAGAGCCAACCCAGAGCCCAGTGGTCCCATTTTTCTCCCCTAGTGCCTGACTCTGAATTAGTAGATCTAGACTGGGATCCATGAATGTACATTCTGAAAGCTGAGTGATGCTCACTGCAGGACCACGGGCCATACATCGTGCAGCACCCCCACTCCTGATCTCCTTTGCCAGAAATTCTGATTTAATTGGTGTCAGTTGCAGTCTAGGAATCATGGAATTTTGTAAGGGTTCCATGGTGACTAATGTATAACCAGGGTTGAGAACCACTGCTGTAGCCCACGGGGGACTTACAGGGGCACGCACGCACACACACATGCACAGTGATGGAACAAGAGACACAAGAGCCTGATGAGGTTTGACCAGGCAAGAATCAGAGTCAAGAGTCCAAGGGGAAATTGAGCATTGCTTCCTCTTCCTCCCTCCGGAGAGCAGGAGAGGCCCTAGGGAGCCACAGTGTGTTGATTGGGGAGGGGTGGCTGACACTGAGGAATTCCAGGATTCGGCTCTTGGATGGACCCTTGTGGTGTAGCTGTGGCAAAGGTGCAGAGAGGGCACAACCAGGACAATCTAGAAGTCTATGGATTCTAAAACATTAGGACTATGGGATCCTGCAGGCAACCAGGTGAACAAGGATTTGGCTTCCCGATAAAGGAGACGAACATCCACCAGGTGTCTAATAGAATGTGCCATTCCCAAGGAAAAAAAATGGTTCAAGCCTAAAACATGTGGTTCAGTAAGCTGCCTGACACCACATGCTATGCAGTAAGAGAGACTCCTGCAGAGGCTAGAACATTCTTGGGGAAGAGGAACCAAAATCTAAAGGAAAGAAATGTAGGGAGGAAATATCTCGTTGTTTCTCCATTCACCAAGTATGCTCTAGTAGTTACCATGCACGGGACAAAGCAGTACACAGAACACTTCTCGTTCTCTCCTCTCCCCCTCAGTGTGTTTGAGTTTTCCTCCCGGTGTGTTGGAAGCACCCACACTGCTTGTAGGTCTACGATGATTAGAGAAAGTTGCTCACTGCAGGGGACTGACGGAGAGAAGGATGCTCCCATCCTACCCTCCGGGCATTTGCTCAGGGAGACTCTCCTCCCAGGGTCTGCTTCCCGGGATTCAGAAGTGCACTTAGACTTAAAGAATCTTGTAAAAAGTGATCCAACAAGGATGAAAACGAACGTAGTAGCTGAAAACCCAGGGTCCCAGTGAACAGTGGTCAGAGCTGTTTTCCTTCTCCTAGCCTAGAGAGGTGGTTAATTAACTGGCAGGCCCCAGCAGAAGCTGCCTCCATGAGGTCTGGATTATCAACAGACAAGCGTGATCTGCTTGGGTAGTGCCTATTCAAGGGGTGGACAAGAAGTCCACCTACTATTCCCCTCTTCCAAAAGTAACTGCTTGTCCCCTATTCCTTTGACTCCTCTGGTGAACAGCTGCTACACACAGTGTACCCTGGGGACAGGCAAGGAGCACCCCCCCCAGGAGGCTCACAATCTGACAGGGGGCGGGGGACAAAGATGGGCACAGGGTCTACAGTGGGACGCTTTCCTGTGTGCTGTGATCAGAGGAATTTGCAGAGACAGACCTCGACTCCTGTTGACCGACTCCGGGAAAGACCTTCTGGTGAAACTGACCCCTGAACCAAGTTTTGAAGGACAAGGAAGAGTGGTCTGTGCTATGGACTGAATCGTGTCCTCTTGAAACACATGTTAAAGCCCTACCCTGTCCCCCAAAGTGCTGGCACTGAAGATGGGGCCTTGGTGGGGGGTGGGGAGGGGGTGATTAGAGTTACATCAGATATGCGGGTGGGAACTTCATGATGGGATTAGGGGTTTTAGACAAAGAGAAAGTTCATGCGTCCTCGCTGTCTCTCCTCTTTTCTCCTTCCCCCTCTTGCTGTCCTCTCCCTCTACTTATCTCCCTTTCCCTCTTTCTCTCCATCTCTTCTCTCTCTCTCCTTTTCATCTTCCCTCCTTTTATTCCTCTTCATTTCCTTTTCCTTCCTCTCCCCCTTCCTTTCTCCCTCTCCCTCCCTCCCCCTCCCCAACATGGATGCAGTGAAAAAGAGCTGGCCGTCTGCAAGCCAGGAAGAGGTCCCTCGTCAGGCACTGAATCTCTTGGCAGCTTGATCTTGAGATCTGCGTTCTCCAGCAGTGTGAGAAATACATGTTTGCTGTCTAAGCCACCCAGTCGATGGTACTGTATCACAGCAGCCCAAGCTGATTAGCTCAGTCTAGTAACCAAGGAAAGGAATGGACAGTCCAAGGAGCAGGAGTGTAGTGCAGTCCTGCTAGGGGGAGATCACGGCACATTCCAGGAGACAGAGAAGCACTTCTGGATGCTTGAATGGCAAGGTCCTTGTGGTCCTACTCCTACAAAGGAGGTGATGAGGACAGTGACAGAGACATCAAGGCAACAGACACTCAACAGCTAAAATGCAAACGATCACATCAAATTACTACATGCACTCAAGGGAGAGAAGGCTCAGTGAGCACCAAGAGTCAGGGCCAGGGCAGGGTGTAGGAGGCGGAGAGTACTTCCAGGAGGGGGTGTGGCAGCAAAGGGGCACAGTGGTCCTGGGCCAGAACAGAACCTGAGACACCCCCCCTTGAGTGTGGTCTTCTTTTCTCTGCTTTTAATCCATGAGCAGTTTGCTTACCCCAGGAAGCTGTTTAGGGACTCGGATTTGCTCAAGGAAGATTGCAGAAGCCATGACTTTCACAGACGTGCACGGAACTCCTTCAGATCAGATGAGCTATGCTACATTGTGGCGAAAGGATTTACAAAACCATTCACCAGGCTGGTTACACAGAGGCAGCCTGGCAGATCACGGATCGTCCTTCCACATGCTGGGGGGTGCACGTGTCGCAAGCTTCCAGGGCACTTACCCAGCCAAAAAAATGTCTGCATCCAAGCGGAGGTGGGACTTGCAAGAGAGACGGTGGCTTCTCTAATCAGACCACTTCACACCACCACCCACAGTCACTTGGGTCCAGAAAGATGATCCGTGTAAAGGATAATGTTTAAAAAACTCATTCTCAATGTAAAAGGAGTATTTTTTCTAACAATTGAGAAACAATTTCAGATACTTCGCTGCAGTGGGGTAGTTAAGGATATGACATTAAAAGCTACAAATGTTTAAGATTGGTTATAACACACTATCAAAAAAGAACATTGGTGTGGGTCTTTTGGGGGGGGGGTGGGAGTGGAGCTCTATCAGAATGCACTCAAGGCAGCACTGTGGTGTTGAAGGCTAAGCCTCCGCCTGCAGTGCCGGCATCCCAGATGGGCACCAGTTCAAGTCCCAGCTGCTCTACTTCTGATTCAGCTGCCTGCTAACATGTCTGGGAACGCAGCAGAGGATGGTTTGAGTGCCTGGTCACTTTGTACCTACATCGAAGACACAGAAGAAGCTCCTGACACCTGGCTTTGGCCCAGCTCTGGCTGTTGCAGCCATTTGGGGAGTGAACCAGTGGGCGGAAGATCTGTCTCTCTGTATCTCAGCCTTTCAAATAAATTTTTTGGAAAATTAAAGATAAAAAGAATGTAGTCAGCAATAGTGGTCCAGCATGGCCAAGTTTTCGTTTTTTTAACCTTCTGGAAATATGCAAGATGCCAGGTCACCGGCTTCCCTGCCACCTCTGTGCTTTGTGCTCACAGCTCTTTAGGAGATCAGCTCCATTTAAGCCTGGTCAAACTGTAGGTGATTAACCAACTATTTCATGCCATGGGTGCCTTGGTTTCTATGCTGGCCTCCCTGCCTAAATGAATGGTCATCACTGCCTGGTGGACGCCTTCCTGTATCCTTCAAAATAAACAGACATGACCCCTTCCAGGCCCCCGCCCAGATGAAATTGGTTTCCTCTCTCCTGAGGCAACCTCTTTGGGTTTGGCCCCAACTCTTGGCCATCTGGGCAGAATACGTGAGCTCCTGCTCCTCTCCTCCCTCTCTTATTAAGAGGGAGAATCAGAAACAGCTTCAGAACATGGCTCCTTGTTCCTCGGCCACTCCGGACACTCCCTTCCCCAGCTGTTCAGAACTCGCTCAAGCTCAGGTGGCCATGCTCCCTATCCGATAAGAGTCAATTCACTGTGGGCCGGCGCTGTGGTGCAGTGGGCTAAGCCTCTGCCCACAGCACTGTAATCCCATATGGGCAACAATTCGTGTCCAGGCTGCTCCTCTTGCAATCCAGCTCCCTGCTAATGGCCTGACAATGCAGGTGAAGGTGGCCTAAGTCCTTGGGCCCCTATATCCATGTGGGATACCAGGAGGAATATCCTGGCTCCTGGTTTCAGATCAGCCCAGCTCTGGCTGTTGCAGTCATTTGAGGTATAAACCAGTGGATGGGACACCCTTCTCTCTCCCACCTCCCCCTCTAATTATACCTCTCAAGTAAATAAATAAGACCATAAAAAAATAATTCAGGGCCAGTGTGTGGCATAGTAGGTTAAAGTGCCAGCCTGCAGCAATGGCATCCCATATGAATTCTAGTCCCAGCTGCTCTACTTCCAATCCAGCTTTCTGCTGTGGCCTGGGAAAGCAGTAGAAAATGGCCGAAGTCCCATGTGGCAGACTCAGGATAAGTTCCTGGCTCCTGGCTCTGTATCAGTTCAGCTCTGGCCATTGCAGTCATGTGGGGAATGAACCAGCGGAATGCAATACCTCTCTCTCTCCGGCTCTACCTCTCTGTAACTTTGTCTTTCAAAGAAATAAAAATAATTCTAAAAAAAAAAAAAGTCAATTCAGCAGTTCTTGATGGATGCCCAAGTTCACCAATGCACACCTAATAATGCCTTCCAATTACTGGGTGCTTTGTGCAAAGAACTTTTCCTAAGTACTTCCCCTAACTTAACAGGTGGATTTTTTCCAATTCTCCATTTTTACAGGCCTGAGCTTACAGGGTCAGGGCCAATCAAGTCATCAACCTCCTGTTGGCCCAGCAGGTAAAGGGGAAGACCGGACCCCAGGCCTGTGGAGGAGCACCCACTGGAATCCGGCGTGGAAGCACAGAGGAGGGGGTGCTGATCTGGCCAGGGGGAGAACAAGGGTCCCACAGACCAAGTGCCCTCTGCAATTATGAGTCCTGTGGCAGCACGGGGTATGCTTGCAATGCTTGGTAGCACATTGATAAACATCGAAGTTAAAAATGTGTGAATTTAAAGATACTAGTGCAGGTGGAAGGTAGACGTGGCAAAAATTAGAATTCAGTTCATTACATACCATTCTATATGCCTAATTGATGAATACCATCTGTCTTTGCTATGAGAGGATCATTAATCTAACTGTTTTCAAATATTAATTCATTTGATCCCTATCGCAACTCTATGAGGAAGGGACTATACTATTTTTAGGTCCATAAGACAGAAGTTACAAAGGCAAAGAAATGTTAAATAACTCACTCAAAGTCCTAAGCTGGCAAGTGGGATAATTTTAATCTGAACAGCGTGGGCCTAGACCCAGTGCACTTAGACATTGTAATATGCCCCCTCCTGTATAATAATGTGTGGGAAAATGATAAGCTTGAAGGGAGCTAGGCACATAGCTTTCTTTTGCTTACACTATGTATTCAGTCCTTGGATCACAGAATGGCACATGATCTGAGCTAAATATTAACCACTTTTGAAAAAATAGATGATAGAAAATAAAAGAACGTTACTGAGCTTAGGGCTGTGGCACAGTGGGTTAATCTGCCACCTGCAATGCCAGCATCCCACACGGGTGCTGGTTCGAGTCCTGACTGCTCCATTTCCAATCTAGTTTCCTACTGATGGGCCTAGGAAAGCAGCAGAGGCCGACTCAAGTACTGGGGCTGCTGTACCCACACGGGAGACCCGGATGGAGTTCCTGGCTTCAGCCTGTCATAATAGCCCTGGCTGTTGTGGCCATTTGGGGAGTGAACCAACAATGGAAAATCTGTCCTCCCTCCTTCTCCTCTGTAACTCTGCCGTTCAAGTAATTAATTTAAAAATAACATTTCTTTGGTTGCATTAATCACACTATTGCATATACCTACTGACACCCATTTTTTCTTCCCTTCAGACTGTGCACCCCTAAAAGCAAGAACTAGTTCTTATTCATCTCATTCAGAACCTTCTTATTCTAGCACACTCCTATCCCATAGCATCTGCTCACTAAATTCATTCATTTAAAATACATTTATTTAGGGCCTTGCATACTTTAAAACTAGGTATTAAATAATGTAAGACTTGGCCGGCGCCGCGGCTCACTAGGCTAATCCTCCACCTGCAGCGCTGGCACCCCAGATTCTAGTCCTGGTTGGGGCGCCGGATTCTGTCCCAGTTGCTCCTCTTCCAATCCAGCTCTCTGCTGTGGCCCGGGAGGGCAGTGGAGGATGGCCCATGTGCTTGCCCTGCACCTGCATGGGAGGCCAGGAGAAGCACCTGGCTCCTGGCTTCAGATCAGCACAGTGTGCCAGCCATAGCGGCCATTTGGGGGGTGAACCAACAGCAAAGGAAGACCTTTCTCTCTGTCTCTCTCTCACTGTCCACTCTGTCAAAAAATAATAATGTAAGACTTATAATGGTGCTATGCTGGTGCTGTGAAATTTGGGAGAGAATTATTTAAGAGGATAGGTCTACACTGGTATACCTGTGAGTCACACGTCATCATAGCAAGGCACTCCCTTGAAGAAAGTCCAATTGTTCACACACGAAAAGCTGACAGAGCAACCACACTACCAGTATTGCTAAGGAATACAACAGGGTTCCTCCCTTATATTGATTCAGAACACATTAGGGTTCCTCTTCTGTATTGATTCTCCTGAAATATACTTCAAAGCTATTCCATTTCCAAAACTTTAACTTACACAGCTTTTTCAAGGGCAGTTCAGTGCTACAAAATGAGTGTTGTCTTAAATCAATCAATGCATATTACAACACATAGTACCCCGTGACGCTCTGAAGAAAGGGCACACAGCATTCTCAAATAACTCCCAATTCTCCTGACAACACCAGGTGTTGGCTGCTCTCTCAATTATGATTAGTAACGTTGTCCAATAAAGCCAGGGTATGGAATCCTGAAGACAGACCCTGAAGTTGGTTCCACAAAGGTTCAGATTCCAATCTGCTCTTGTGTGCTCCTAGTTGTGCAACTCCACCTCCACCGTTCTTTCTTCCCAAGAATGAAGGGGGGGGGGGGGAGAGGATGCACATTTGCATAGAGCATGGTGAGCTAAGGTGTAGCAAGTACCCCACATACAGTCCCTCTGATACAGAAGTTCTTTTCCCCAACTCTGGTTCATGAAAAGCGATCAGCTCCTCATTACTATTAAGAAACAACAAAGGTGGAAAGACCTGCTTTGCCAGTGCCTGGACCCCTTGAGTCTTCTAGAAAAAGGAGTCTGGTCATCCAGGAGAAAGCTAAAAGGCAAGTGCAATCGAAGTAGAACAGTGAGTGGGACCAGCCCCAGCAACAGGTGTTCTTGGGGAATTTTCAGAACACTGTTTCCTGGAGAGGCTGATGTACCTCTAGCAAACTACACACAAAATGCACAGGTAGGCACCTTCTCAGTAGTGGGGTAGCATTTTCAACGTTTTCCACCCCAGAGCCAGACTGCTTAGATTTAAACCAAGACTTCAATGTGTGTTAGTTGGGTGTCCTTCAAACACTTAGATTTATGATTCAATTTTCTCATTTGTAAATGGAAGATAAGACTAACAACAACAAGGTTGTTGGGAGGGGTGAATGCAATCACACACAGGAGCACTTTGAACAGAGTCTTTGATACAGTAAGTGCCCCGCCCAAAATCATACACATCCCCACGTGTTAACAGGGTTAACCGAGTGGTGGGATGGTGATTCGTTCTCACTGCTGTAGACTACCCTGTACCTTCTGAATCTATGAGAATGCTAGTATACCAGCTTATATTCTCTCACACACAAAAAGCCTTAATGCTGTTTCAATACTTGAATGAGAGGATTTTGTTTATTTTGTTGTTCTGGATTTAAAAGGATGACGTTTACTACTGAGTACGCAGAGTACCTGGAGCAGACCTCAGTCCAGTCTCACGGCAGCTCCAAGTTTCCATTTCGGCAGGAATATGAAGGAGTATACATCACTGAGTCAGATGAACTCAAAATCTCATAGTGTGATTCCACGTCTGGAAATTTCAGAATGGCACTGGGTCTTACATATTCATTGTGAAAGGTCCAAAGAGCACCAGATACTGTGCGGTTTGTTTTTCCTAAAGGGCAGGCTTCACTTCACAGGGGTGGGAGCATGTTGGAGACTCCCATAGACAATGGGTGGGGTCCAGAAAGAACCAACAGTTGAATCCTGGGTGACTCAATCTAGCAACATAGGGAAAAAGTATCTGAAATGGCCTGAAACCACAGGCCAAGGGTGAGCCATCTTCAAAGTAGCGTCCAAACTCAGTTATCTGCCAGGGCTCTCTAAGTGACTTGAATGAGCGAAACCGATGGAGTGTAACCAACCGGGAAAGGTGTGAACACTGGAGAACTGGATGCCACACACCCCATCTAAAGAGCAGAAACACCATCAGCTCTTGCTTGTGCAGCCACACAGAGCTTCCAGATCTTGTGATCTTAAAGAGAACTCAACAATCTGGAATTTTATGTAAAATATTCCACAATTTCAATGTTGAAGACTCATTTAAAATTAAAAAAAATATATTTCAAGCTAAACAAACATGCCATGAAGCTATCAGTTTACAGTGCAGGCTGGTCTCCATTCCAAAAAATCTGCATGGGCAGCAGAGAAATTTCATATAAAAGCCACCCAGAGTCACAGGTGATGTGTAGTGGGTAGCAAAACACAAAGAAGAGAATGAGACAATAAACTGACCCTGAGACGCCTGCTCTCCTACGAAAATGTTCACTGCTTGATGTGCTTGCATCCACTGCTGGCCAGGTTTTCCTGCACTTGCAGCCATATGCATGTTTATATATTCAGCTTACATAAAGCAAGGGAAGATCAAGAACAATCTGGAGACAAAGATGGTCCTAGGGACAGGAAATTGCCTCAACAATGGTATTTGCTCCCTCTTCTGTTTTGTAAGAATTTGTTGTGTTAGCACACTGTGCGAAGCACTGGGCTAGACACAGCACGTTTCCAGGATCGGTCAGACCCAATGGAGCTCATGATCTAGTGGGCACTTGCAGGTTGTCTTCATCGATTCTGGCTGTTACAGCAAAAGTACTATAGCCCAGGTGGCTTCAACAACAGGCATTTCTCTCTCCCCAGCCTGCAGTCTGGAAAGTTGAAGATCAAGGTATCAGCAGGTGCAGTGTCTGGTTAGGGACCCTTTCTTGCTGTGTCCTCACATGGCAGGCAGAGAGCAAGCTCTGGTCCCTTTGATTTCTATTAGGACACTAATCCCATCACATGAGGACCCCAACCTCATGACTCCCTCTAAATCCAATCTCCCAAAGCCCCCAAGTCTGAATACTATCCACTAGGGACATGGCTTCACATGTGAACGTTGTAGGATGGCATTCATGCTCAATACAAAACACAGTTCATCTTCTCTGACCACGTGGAAAAAAAAAAAAAAAAAAAAGGACAAGCTTAGAAGACCAGCCCGAGTTAAGAAATAAATCTGTAGAGATAGACCATTGGCTGGCTGCCAAAAATATGGATCTTGTGAACAAATGTCAAGGGCAGAGTGTTCAAACGCTGGCCCCCATGCCTTATTTATAAACTGTTTTCAACTGGCTGCCATTGGCGGAGACCCTGGCTCTCTCATCTCCTTCCCACTTTCTGGCGCTCTCCAATTTGACAGGATAGTTTACGGCTCTCCCTTCTCAGCTCCTCCCCAGGCCTGAAGAAATGAAGATAAGCAGAGTGGGCGGCTGGGGACAGGACCTGGGGACACTGAGGCGTCTGGAGGTGGATGCTGGCTGGACGTCACTCTGCTATGTAGAAGTGAGCAGGGACTTGTTAGCCGTCCCTGTCTGCATCTCCTCCCTCTAATCTCTCCTACCACATTCTCTCTACGAGGATGTGAGCGCCGGCTGTGCAGAATGATTGAAGCTAGTTCAATAGACTCAGAAAGCTAAGTCATTTAAAGCAGAGGGCCAGGTGTTTTGAACAGAAAATATCCTCTCCTCCTCCTGTCCTGGGCCAAGTTACTCAGAAGTGAGGGAAGACGTGACACACAGGTTGGAACAGAGAATTCCTTCCAAAACCAGCCTTACTAACTTCTCCAAAGACCTTTTCTAATTAACCCAAAGAAAGATGTTCTTTGACTTTCTCCCTTGGACTAGCATTTGCCTGAGATGGCTGAGGCTGGTCAGCTGTTAACTCATTAAAGCAGAGAGTATGCCTGAAGTGCGTGTAAAGTTTAAAGTCTCATAAAGTTTCAGAACTGAAAGCAAATTTAATGACCACCTAGTCCAAGCCTCTGCCCTATACCAGGCCTCAGTCTATTCTGCCAAATCATTGACTCACTCAACAACCATTTTTTGAGCACCTATTACTATCTTTTGGACACTGGAAATGGAGCAGTGAGCAACCAAGTAGAGAAACTTCCCCTTGGGTCCAAGAGATGGCCTTCCTCAATCTCAACGCGCAAATGTGTTCTGGTGAGTTTGAAGCCAGAAGAGTCTGACCAGGGACGTCTGACTCCTACAAGGATCTTCCCTCCATTGAGCCTAAATCCTCTACACAGCCCTCCCTCATTGCCCCCACGTGAGTGAACACCTGTGCGACTCCAGGGAGCATCCGTTGAAGCCTTCACCTGCTCTCACTGTAAATTTCTCACAAGTACTCTGCAAGGAAAGTGTTCCTCTCCATCTCACAGATGGGCAGCTGAGCCTCAGAGAAACCAGGCGCCTTCTCCAAAGCCAGCCAGTCGGCAATGGAAGAGCTGGAACTAGAACCCACGTCCTTCCACCTGAGGTCAAACTCAGTGGTCAAAGGCAGCCCAGTGTATTCTTTTGGGTCCTATCCATGCACACAGGAGGACAACTGTGCTCACTGAGGTGGACCCCAGCTGAGTGCAATCAGTTCAAATGGAAGGGAAAAATGTGTCTTCCCTCAATACTCCTGCTTGTGAAGGTGTCTGCTGCCCACTGCAAACACAGAGCCAGGCTTCCTCTCTGTCCTGAAGACAAACACTGGCCTGATAACCCCACAGTCAGTAGGAGCAATTCTGAAACAAGTATGCCCTGGGGTGGAGAGCAGAGCCCAAAGAGAGCTTTCCCCCTGAAGCAAGGGGTGAATTGCAAAGGTGATAGCAAGGGCCTCCTGCTAAAATGCTCAGACTTTCAGGGGTGGCCTCCAGGGAGCTTCACATGGTTGCCCATTTCAGTGACACACTGAGGACTCAGAATTGCAAGGCCGCTCTGGTCCATTTACAGAGAGGGAATTGGAGGCTCCGACTAAGGCAAATCAGAGGCCTGAGGCAACAGCCAACAGGTACAAGATCTCAGGCACTGCTTGGGCTGATGTCACATCAGCTCCTTTTTAAAAAATTTTATTTGTTACACAAGTTTCATGTATTCCATATATACAGATTTAGGAACATAGTGACACTTCCTACCCTACCCTCCTTCCCGCCTTTGCTCCAGCCCTTCTTCCTCCTCCCTCTCTCACTCCCACTCTTAATTTTTACAAAGACTCACTTTCAGTTTACTTAATGATCCTAAGGTTAACCCTACACTAAGTAAAAGAGTTCAAATTAGATGTTCAGACTGGACCCAGGATGCACTGGTTGGAGTGCTCTGGAGTCTCCCATCTCTGGAATGACCTCCTGGTTATACGACCTTGAGAAAGTTACTTAGCTTCCCCACTTAGCGTCTCCTCCTGTAAGCTGTAACTAATATAATAATATTACATGTTAGACAGGCATTGTGGTGTAACCGTTAAGCTGCTACTTAGGACACCCACATCTCACATTCGAATACCGGTTCAGGCTCCTCTGCTTCCAAGCTAGTCTCCTGCCAATGCACCCCAGGAGCTAAAGAAGGGTGGGTTTTGTCCCCACTTGGTAACAATGCCAACCTGATTGTCAAGTTGTTTTCCTCTGAAATTGTACGTAAAACCCCAGTGCTATGGGGCCTTTTGGGTTTTTTCCTCTCTTGGAAGCCCCCCTCCACCCTACTCTGGCTGGAGGTCTTTGACTATAATAAATCTTTTTAAATCTCTCTGCTTGTCTGCTTGGAAATCCTTCTTCCATGTGAGACAAAGAACCAAGGTAATAGCAGTAGTAATGATTTCTCCACCGCCATTTTCCCATAACAGGAGCAGATTATGAGCCTTCTTTGGCTACCTGAGAGAAAACAGAGACACGAGCTTTCTCCAGGAGGAAATTCGGCACTCCAGGATCACACATCTAATTATTCTCAGAGGTCAGATTCCAGGCCCTGTGCACTTAACCATTGTATTGTGTCTGCTAGCATGGAGAGGGACCAGTCTTTCAGATAGAACATTGGCAAGATGGACGACATCCACACTAGGCTTCCTGTAGACAAATTTGTCCTGCAATGCAATAGAGACTCCCAAGAATGGAAAACCACCTGTCTTGTCCACTTCTATGTCCCTAGCACCTGGTGCACCTCACAGACAGGTGCTTAACGTTTGTTGAGTAAACTAACTGAAAGAGAAAGAGCTTCACAGACCAGGATACTTGAAGGGAATGATGGAGGGTGCAGGATAATTATCACACCCCCTTTTCCCACTCTGGGCCCTCCCTCTCTCCTTCTGCCTCATTGCTGGGAAGATCATGGGATCAAAGCTTCGCAGAACCCATCAACTCCCCCTTAGTCTTCCTATGATAAATTGATTTTTGACCAAGTGATATCTCTCCTCCTTCCCCCTTTATATCTAGCAACCTCCTAACGGTCCTTCAAAATACAACTGAAATGCTACCCTCTTGTTGAAATCTCCACACCATCAAGGGATTAAAACCACCTGTGCCCCACGGTCCTGCAGGACTTCAGTTGTTGCCTACAGTTCTGCTCTTCATTTGCCAGGCTGAAACCTCTGCCTGCCTCCAGTATCTGGCCCACTTCCCACAGGGCTGTCTTCCTATCTCTATCTGCAGCATCTAACAGAGTGGCCAACACTGATCAGGCACTCAGCGAGTTTACTGAATAAATGAATGATCAACATGTGCTCAGTTTTTCAATAGAAGGTACTAGACCGTCAATAGATATTTCTGAAGTTTATCTCCATGACCATATAATTTGAGATCCTAGAGCGAATGCAATGAACAAGGAGTAAGTGCAGAAATTAACAGATAAATCAGAAAGAGTGGTGAGTGCAATGACAACAAGAACACAACAGGATGTGAAGGAAAGTCATGGGAAGTCAACGGATCCGGTGGCCTCTCTGAGCAGGTGATATGTGAGCCAAGACCTGAGTGAGCAGAAGCAGCCAGCAGGAGAGATCAGCCAATCTGAGCCAAGAACAATGGACATCCAGGAGCAGGCATGTCAACAGGAACCCACTTAGCATTTGGAAGTGTGACAAGGAGCCAGGGATTCCTCAGGCGTGAAGAAAGGTTGGAGATGAGCTCAGAGACCGTGCAAGGTGTGTTAGTCCATTTGGGCTGCTGTAACAAAATACTCTAGAGTGGGTGTTTTATAAGCAGTAGAAGCTTAGTGTTCACAGTTCTGCATCTGGGAAGTCCAAGTTCACTCTCTGATGAGAGTGTACTCTCCTCCACAGATGGCCCCTGTTGCTGCAACCCCATATGGCAGGAAATGCAAGCTGTGTCCTTTTATAAGGACCCAAATCCCACTCATGAGGGTGCAGCCCTCTTGACTCAGTTGCCTCCTACACACTCCGCCTTGCAGTGTATTGCACTTGGGGTCAGATAGCAACACATGGGTTTGGGGAACCAACATTCAGACCACAGCACGAAGGCTCACATTGTTTGGACCTCACAGGCCATGGTAAGGGCATCAGGGGGATTTAGAGGAATGACAAAATTGTCTTGTGTTGGGGATCACTCGGGCTGAGGTAAGATGGATGGCTTTTGGAACTATAGCAGGACTAGACACAGGAAAACCACTGGGAAGCCACTGAATGAGTCTCAGTGTGGGTTGCTGGTGGCAGGTGCAGGATAATGAGGCAGGGGTGAGATTCATACGGTTGTCAGGGGCGACACCTGCAGAACTTAGTGATGGCCTGGGTGCACAGGGTGAGGAAAGTCAAGAGTCAAGAGTGGCATGGGTTGCTCAGGATGTCTAAGATAACACAACACATGCCCATGACTCAGAGTCCTGGCGAGGGGCCCACATCCACTTCTCACTTCCACATAAAGCAGACATGTGTGTGTGGAGTCTATTGAGCTCCATGCACTGCCCTCTTCCTATTCCTCAACCTGCCTTCACCCGCCTCCCGCATCTTTCCCTCTTTAGAAGCACAGACTGAGCCTGGAAGTCATTGCTGTTGGTTTATCCAGAAAAATATGTTTTGGGAGGAGCTGATTCACTTTTATTAGACAGATAGAGTTAGACAGTGAGAGAGACAGAAAGGTCTTCCTTCCATTGGCTTACTTCCAAGCTGGGAGCCAGGTGCTTCCTCCTGGTCTCCATGGGGTGCAGGGCCCCAAGCACTTGGGCCATCCTCCACTGCACTCCCTGGCCACAGCAGAGAGCTGGACTGGAAGAAGAGCAACTGAGACAGAACTGGCACCCCAACCAGGACTAGAAACCGGTGCCCATATGGTTTGCCAGTGCTGCAGGCAGAGGATCAACCAAGTGAGCCATGGCACTGGCACCACTTTTTTTTTTAATTTTTTAACCATTTTTAAAAAGTTATTTATTTGGAAAAGAGGAGGAACAGATGGAGAGAAATTCCCATCTGTATGTTCACTTCCCACATACCCACTTTGGGCGGAAGCTAGAAACACTCAATCCTGGTCTCCCACATGGGTGACAGGGACTTTAAGTACTTGAGCCATCATCTGCTGCCTTATAGGGTGCACATTAGCAAGAAGTCAGATGAGAAGCAGAGCTGGGCTGTGAACCCAGGCACTCCTGTATGTGATGCCAGCATCCCACCATCTTAACCACCTGTCTCAAAAGCGTACCCTCAGTTTGCTTTTTTTTTTTTTTAATAAGCGTAATTTCCTCCCAGGAAAGTACTTCTTTCAGGATTATGACTTCCATCTAAAACAATCCCATTTAAGAGGTGGTAAAGCATTACACGAGTCGGCAATGCCGGGGCAGTGTTCAGTACAGCAACATTTTAATCAAGGGCTGACTTTGGAATGGATTTAGTATCTTTGGGGGAGGGGGTGTGGCCTGAGCCAATTGCACAGCTTTTTACCTCGTGGCTGCTGAAGCTCTTTGCGAAAGTTGAGAGCCTCATTAGCGGAGCCGGTTGCAGACAACCATCATTAAACCCTATGAGCTACGAAGTTGATTTCTTGCACTGTATCTTCATGGTTAATGTTATGATTTTAATGCGGCCTCCACAAAGCATGTGTTAGAAACTTGATCCCCAAGGCAACACTGTTGATATGTTGGGCCTAATAAGGGGGCATTAGACCACGAGGGCAAAGTTGAGTGAACCAAGGTTCATTCTCCCAAGAGTGGCTTCCTGATAAAAGAATGAATTTGTTCCTATTTTGCATGCCACCTCCACCCCCGGCTCCTCTCTCCCTTTCTCAACCACACATGCTGTTTCTTGGTTCTTCTGCCATGTGATGGACATTGTTCCCGAACATTCAATGCAGCTTCCAGAAAGACCAGACACCAAACCTGCCGGTGCCTTGATCATTTGGACTCCCCAGCCTACAAGACTCTAAAAACTAAATCTCTGTCCTTTTTACATCACCCAGTTTAGGTATCCTGTTAGAGCAGCAGAAACCAGGCTAAGACATGGTTCAAGTGATGGATAGGGGGTGGAGGCTGAGTGGCTGCTTACTCTAAGCCCCAAAATCTGAAGATGGAAAATGCACCCATTCCCTGAGCCTCCCCTTCCCTCCCCTACTGCTGCACGTTTGGTAGGTGGGGCCCCTCCCAAGGTTATGGGATTGATTTTACTCACAAGGCATCCTTACACCCATTGTTCAGACATTCAGACAAAATATATTATTATTATTTTTTTTGACAGGCAGAGTTAGACAGTGAGAAAGAGAGACAGAGAGAAAAGTCCTCCTTCCGTCGGTTCACCGCCCACATGGCCGCTACGGCTGGCGCACTGTGCAGATCCGAAGCCAGAATCCAGGTGCTTCCTCCTGGTCTCCCATGCGGGTGCAGGACCCAAGCACTTGGGCCATCCTCCACTGCACTCCCGGGCCACAGCAGAGAGCTAGACTGGAAGAGGAGCAACCAGGACAGAATCTGGCACCCAAAGTGGGACTAGAACCTGGAGTGCCAGCGCCACAGGTGGAGGATTAGCCAAGTGAGCCACGGCACCCACCCAAAATATATTATTGAAACTTCCTAATGTTCTGCTGGTAAAGCCATGAGCAAGACAGAGACAAGGTCCCTATTCACATGGAATCTCTATTCCAAAAGAAAGGACGGGCTAAAATGGTGTGCAAGATAATGTCATAAAGCAGTGTAGCAAAGAAAAGATAATGAATTGATTGCTCTAGATTGACTCAGGGCAGGGCCTGGAAAACTTCCCTGTAAAGAACCAGAAAGTATTTTTTGCCTTGTGGACCATCATGGCCCCGAACTCAGCAACCCCTCCTGCTGTAAGAAGAAAACAAAGACAATACAGAAGGAAGGAGAAATCAATGCTATTTACAGAAAGCGGTGGAAGGCCCAGGGTCTGTAGTCTGCCAACCTCCTGATCCAAGGGAATGCGGAAGGAATTGTAATAGACTGGGCTGAAAAGACGGTGATTTCTAAACTGAGGTCTGAATGATAAGAAAGAATAAGCCACATAGATTAGCAGGAAGGAATTCCAGACAAGGGAAGAGTGTCCAGACAGCTTGGTAGGTTATGTAGGCTCTGTGAAGGCAGACTGGTCTGTCTTGTTCTCTACTGTATCACCAGATATAGATTAGTTACTGGGGAATAGGAGTTTCATAGATACTTGAGGAATGAATGAACTTTGTTTTTGACAAATATAGTGGGAAGAGTACAAGGGATCTTCAAAAATTCATCAGAAATTCCTGTTATGAAAAACTATGCATGGATTTCAAAAATTTTACCCAAAAGAAACATCATTTAATTTCATTTTACATAAACTTTTTGAAGTGTTCTTGTGTGTTAGGCAGACACAAAAGCATATGCTGAGGCACGCAGCTTTAACAATCCAGTTTCCACTTACCTGGACAAAATGATATGGCCAGGGTGGGCAGGAAGTTGAGGGAGACAAGAGGGAAGGAGGAGAGGTGATCCAGGGGAAGGAACCTGGGACTCTGTCTTGCGGAACCTCATACCCTATGCTGCACGTGGCTGTTAGCTTACAGACCAGGCTATTCAAGGTCAGCTACCGAGAGGGAAATGGAAAGAAATGTGAATGTGTGAAGTGGTGGGTTATGAAGGTACTACGAGGTGGGAGAGACCTGTGCAGCCTGATGAAGAGTTGGATGTCTGTTCCTCCGAAACGCGTTCCATTCTGGGTGTTTAAAAACATGACATCCTGCAGATGAGAGACCCACTGCAAGGTGTTAGTTTTCAAACCTTCCAAGAGAAGTTTCAATAAAGAGAAGTCCACAAACCCATTATCTGTACTCTCAAAAGTTTAAAAACCAACAACTGAATGTTATTTCCTAAGTTTGGCACAAACACATGTGGTAGCCAACAAGAACTGAACTTCCAGAAAGCTGCTATGGGCTTTATCCAACTTCATGGGAACATTCTACATTTCACTCTCGTGGTGCAAAATCCTGAGAGCTCCACCCAGCTGGAAAAGCTGGAAATGGAGGGGTTTGGAGGATGCTTCCCAGCAGATCAGCACGATGCAGTGCCTGATTGGAGGTGGGAGGCAGAGGAAGCAGCCCGGGATGCATCTTATGCTCCCAGCGTGTACGAGTGGACAGATGGTGAGCATCCCCCGTGGGAGAAAATCGAGAGTGATGAGGATCAAGAAGAAAATGTCTCACTGCCAGTTTGGACAGGTCCACGGGAAGTTGCTCTGCATCTGTGGTTGGACACATGTGCTCAGGGGTGGGAAATGTGGGTCTGAAGCCCAGTGGGGAAGTCGGTGACAGAGGCACATATTTGGGGGACATGGTGGGTTGAAAAATGGTCTTCAGAAAGTTATGTCCAAGTCCTACCCTTATTTAGAAATAGTCTTTGCAGGCCGGTGCCATGGCTCAATAGGCTAATCCTCCGCCTTGCGGCGCTGGCACACCGGGTTCTAGTCCCGGTCAGGGTGCCGGATTCTGTCCCGGTTGCCCCTCTTCCAAGCCAGCTCTCTGCTGGCCAGTGGAGTCCAGTGGAGGATGGCCCAGGTGCTTGGACCCTGCACCTGCATAGGAGACCAGGAAAAAGCACCTGGCTCCTGGCTTCGGATCAGCGCGATGCGCCGGCTGCAGCGCGCCGGCTGCAGCGCGCCAGCCCCAGCGCGCCGGCCGCGCCAGCCATTGGAGGGTGAACCAACAGCAAAAGGAAGACCTTTCTGTCTGTCTCTCTCTCTCACTGTCCACTCTGCCTGTCAAAAAAAAGAAAGAAAGAAAGAAATAGTCTTTGCAGATGCAACTAAGTTAAGGATCTTGAAATTGGATCATCCTCGATGTAGAGTAAGCCCTACATTCATTCACTGATATACTTTTAAGGAAAAGACGCTCTTTTGAGTCATAGAGACAACAAAAAATGAAATCCGCAAGACGATGGAAGTGGCCACTGGAGTGATGAAATGCCAAGGAATGCCAAGAATAGCTGGAGCCCCCAGAAGCCACAGGGAGTACTCAGAAGGAATTCTCCCTCAGACTCTCCTAAAGCCAATTCATCCTACTCAACACTGTGAATTTTAGCTTCTGACCTCCAAAAACTTTGAGAATCAATCTCTGTTATTGTGATCATTTGTTATGGCAGCCCTAGGAAACTACTATAGAAAACGTCAGCCATGGAATGCGTTTCTCAATATGTGGAGGGAAGTGAGATCCAAGGACAGAAGTCAGGTGACACTGACACAGGGTAGAAAACAGATCGGAGACTCAGAAAGGGCAGTCAATGAGGTAAGATGAGAATTGAGAGTGTAGGCTTGGAAAGATGTGTGCCCCACACAGGAAGCTGGGCTCTGTAGTGTCCAATTTTGCAGAGTCTCAGAGACCCAGGAGAGGATATCAGATTTAACAAGAAGGTCACTGGTGATTGTGAGCTGGAAGTTTCAGTAAGTTGAGGATTAAGTAGTGCGTGGGAAAATGAGATGAGCAGAGGATTCTTTCAAGAAGTTTGGCAATGGTGGAAGAAAGAAGGTGACAATGACAGTAGCTAGAAATTGCTTAGAGTTCTGAGAAAGAATTTGCAGCGTGAGAAACATGAGTGCATCTACACACTGTTTCTAGGAACTAGGGCTAGAGCAAGATTGTCAATGTAGGAGAAGGCAAAGAAATCAAAAAAGCTAGACCATCTCACAGACAGCCAAATGTTCACTAGCCTTTGAGGTACAGAGTACATAATATCTCTTTCTTGCTTTATATTTACTTATTTTCATTTTTATTTGGAAGGCAAATAGAGAGAGACAGAGATCTTCCACTTACTAGTTTATTCCCCAAATGCCCACAACAGCTAGGGCTGGGCCAGGGAACAAGGTAATTGAGCCTTGCTGCTTCCCATAGTATACATTTTTATCTGGAAGCTGGATCAGAAGCAGTTAGGACTCAAATCCAGACACTCTGATATGGTATGTGGGCATCCCACTGGCATCTACATCGCTGTGTCTAATGCCTGTCCCTAGAGTATTTGGGGCCGGGGGATAAAACTGTCTCGGGAAGGAGTTACCCAGTGAAGATGCAGGTGGCCATTAGGGCAATGTATTTGCCAGCCATGGAATGTCAAGAATTCCTGGAGCCCCCAGGAGCCACTAGAAGTGCATGGAAAGGATTCTCCCTCAGAGTCATCTGAAGCAATCAACCCTACTCACACCCAGCCTCCCTTGCAGCTACGTGGGGGTGTGTGATCAGCTCTCACCAACGGAATAGAGCAGGAGTGGCAAGGATCTCCATCGAGCCACCACGTGTGAGAAGTGGGATTGCCTTCTCCACACTTGCTTCCCCCATCCACTAACCAGAGGCAGAGGAATTCACAGTCTTTAGACACAGCAGCACCACGAAACTGGAGGAGCCTGGGTTCCTAAATCACATCCCATTAATAGGAAAATCCACAATAGACTGTTAGATGAATGAGAAAGGAAGATGGTCTTAAGTCACAGAAATGTGGGTTGGTTTGTTTCAGCAGCTAGTGTTACACTAGTGTTATCTGCTAGTATTATCAGGTCTCATACGGCTGGATTCCTGCCTCGTGCCAAAGAGGTCACCTTCCACCAGATGTACAAACTAATGAGCAGGTGCCCTCAGCACCTGCACCTGTCCTGCCCTGGCACAAGTTCTTGTAGTCATAACACATGTGATGCACTGGACAGTAGACAGGGAAGTGGGCATTCATGATGGACCCCTGCTTTCACAAAGCTTATACACGAATGGGACAGACAGTGGAGAGAAAAACACAAAGGCATAGAATACAATACCAGATGGGAATTTGTGCTATGAGATAAAAAAAATAAAGCAGAATAAAGGGGAAGAATGTGATGGGTAGATTGCGGTGCACTTCAAATGAGCTGGTCTGGGAAGACCACCTTGAGGATGTGACGTCAGTGCAGAGACAAGGTGAAGTCACAAGCCAAGAAAGAGGTGGGGGAAATGTGACTTGGACAAAAGGAACAACCTGTGTAAGAGCCCAGAGCTGAGCATGTCTTGGCACACTTGGGGAGCACTGTGGCTGGAATATGATGAGCGAGGAGTGGAACAGCGGTGAGATGGGAGGTGGGGAGATACTCAGGAGCCAGAGGGGCGTGGCAAGTTCTTTCAGTTCGAGGACATAGGGAGCTCCTGACACTCTTAGCCTCCAAGGCAGGTGGGACCTCTCCTATCACTTCCCAACAGCCTGCTCTTTGCTTACAGATCTGTGAGCTTCTAGCACCCAGCTCCTACCTGGCTGTTGCCTGCCCAGTTCATTTGATCTGAGCTCCTTCTGGGCATTGACCAGCCAGACCACACGGGTGCATTTGCCAAGGATAAGCGAAGCCAAGGAAGTTGCTTCTGCATAGAGAAACAACTTTGTTGCAAAGCAGACAGGCTCACCAGGGAGAGGCAGCACCCAAGAGGCAGTGAGCACAGAGTCTATATTTGAGCTGGAAAACACGCAGCCCAGCGGGCCAGGAGCCCAAACACAAACGCTTATGCCTTATGGATCCCAAGTGAGTAGCTTTGCTTCCTGGAGTTTCTGGAAGTCCCTGCATCCCTGAAGCAGAGCCATCCTCACCCAAGAAGGCTGCAGACATCTGCGGAGGGGCGTTGGGGCCCCCTCAGATGGAAACACTTCCACAGCCACGGTAACTCACATTTGCAAACCGCACTTCTCTCCTTCCAGCTGTGTTGCCCAATCCTGGCGTCAGTCTCGAAGAGGGATGACCAATTTTGTTTTCGAAACGAAGACACATGGCCCAGAAAGGTGAAATAATATACCTGAGCTCATAGAGCCAGTGGCAGAGTCATTCTTGTGAGCCACAATCAGAACTGTGAAATAAGCCAGACGCTGAAAGACGAATACCACAAGTCTTCCCTCGTTTGTGGGAGCTCAAATTTAAAAAGAAAAAAAAAAAGGAGTAAGGAATGCCTGAGTGTATCAGTACTGCTGCAAATACAGCTTAGTCAAACTTTGTTTTACATCTTTTGTCCAACAAATAGTTAAGGTTCATATACTACTAAAATTTTCACAACCTGTGATTATTTTAAAAATGCATTGTACGAGAGTGAAATGGACATATTTTCATTAGATTATCACTTGTAGCCTTTTCCATGCTTCCTGTTGAACTACAGTCATTTTACTTTTTACTTGTAGAACTCTTTATTTAGTGAAGGATTAAACTTTTGACTATCATGTAAATTTAAAATATTATCTTAAAAATTAAAAAGAGAGAAAGAAGGAAAGAAGGAAGAGAGAGGGAGGAAGGAAGGCAATTATAATTTAGAATTTTATCTCTGAATTAAATGTGTCCTCTTTGTATTAAATAAATAAATAAGAAAAATAAAATAAAACTGAAATTGTTATTCCCTTGCTTGAAAACTGTCTTTGGGTACTTAAAATTCAGAACCCATCCCATGTCTCACAGGTCTTGTTTTTTTTTTTTTTTTAAGATTTATTTATTTATTTGAAAGGCAGAGAGAGGGAGAGGGAGAGGGAGAGGGAGAGGGGAAGGGGGAGGGGGAGAGGGAGAGAGAGAGAGAGATCTTCCATCCAGTGGTTTACTCCCCAAATGGCCACAATGGCTGGAGCTGAGGGGGTCCAAAGCCAGGAGCCAGGACCTTCTTCTGGGTCTTCCATGAGAATGCAGGGGCCCGAGGACCTGGGCCATCTTCCAGTGCTTTCCCAGGCCATGGCAGAGAGCTGGATCAGAAGTGGAGCAGCCGGGACTCGAACCGGCGCCCCTATGGGATGCCGGCACTGCAGGGGGCGGCTTTACCTGCTTTGCCACAGTGCTGGCCTGCCAACAAGGTCTTAGCCCAGGAGTCAGCAAACTATGGCCAACAGTCAGCAAACGACACTTGAACACAGCCATGCACACGTGTATCATCGATGGCTGCTTGTACTACAAAGGGAAAGTGGAGTAGCTGCCACAGACAGAGAGGCTCAGACTTCTGAGAGTGGGTGTGCCATGTGGCCCATCACGGAACCAGCTTGCTGGCCCCTGCTCTCACGGACAGGCCTGGCCCACTTTCCTTCCTAATCTCCCCTGCTCTCCTTCCTCCAGGCATGTTGATCTTCCATCTCTTCCTCACGTGCACCCAGCTTTTCCTGCCCGCAGGGCCTCTGCACTTGCCATTCTCACCACCCGAAACCCTGTTCCTTGAGGTTTCCACATGCTGCCTTCCTTTCGGGCCTCAGATCAAATGCTGGCTCTCAGGAGGCCTTCCGTGACCCCAACTCACACAGCTCCTGCCCATGCCAGGCCCTCTTCTGCTCCATCTTTTTCAACATTAGATTGTTTGTTTAAAAGGCAGAGAGGCACAAGGAGAGGCAGACAGCCAGATACAGAAAAGACCTCCCATCTAGTGGTTCACGCCCCAGATGCCCACAACAGCCAGGCCAAAGCCAGGTGCTGGAAAATTCTTGGTTAAGGAGGGTGGCTATCCTGTGTGTTTCAAGTGTTGAGCCACAATCCTGATTTCTACTTCCTGACACCGGCAGCACGCCTGCACCTGCACTCACCAAACTGTGCCAACCAAAATCGTCCAAGACACTGCCTAATGCCCCTGGAAGGGGGAAGAGAGAGAGAATTAGCCCTGGTCGAACGACACTGGACTGGGTGGCTTAAAATTCTCCCCCTTGGATCTGAAAATACAACAGCAAGCTTTCACCCAGAGCCACAATCATTCCAAGCTTCTAAGTCACTGCAGGTGACCTCTGCTTTGTGGTTAGCTCCCTGATAAGTTGACAAAGTTGCTCCTTTAAGAAATCATTAGCATTGTTTGGAAACATAAGCCCCCAGTTAGAAACCTCTTCAGCACCTTCAGAAGGGGGTGATTAATAACTGGGGAGCCAGAACGTATGGAGCTACCAGTGAGTGCCGCGCTCAGAACTGATAGCAACATGCAGTGATGTTGCTACGTGACAGTGAGGGAGGGGGATGGGAGGAGACAACGTGGACAGAGGGGCAAAGGGTCTCTCTGGGGAATCTGACCACTTACAGGGGATCCAAATTATTCATGTGAGTGTTTTGTTAAGTCTCTGTCCATGACAAGAAAAAGAATGGATGTGAACAGAGACGAAGTAAATGCATCCGCTGGCAGAGGCAGCCCGGGATCTCGGGGTGGCAGATGAAAGACGGATGTGGAAAGCCACTTAGTGATCCCACTCGCTACGCGGAAAATGCTGAGTGCAGGGAGCCGCTGTAGAAGCCTGGCTCCTGCCACTGCTTCGGAGGCAGAATCTGGGTGATGTGTTTTGCTACATTCCTGAAAATGGATTCTATTTTCATAACTCTGACCCCTGTAGGGCACAGCGCAATGTGCCACCCAATGGGTGCAGCCATGTCTCAGACAAAGATGCTTGTCCTCTGGCAGATGACCCACAAGGAGCGACTTGGGCCAGGCTGTGCTGTGCTGACCAGCGGGCAGCGTTTTCTGATGAGAATCAGATTTGGAGGGGACAGACTAGATGGTATTGTCAGCATCCGGGAGCCGTGCTGGTTGAAGTCGGTCCATTTCTCCCAGGCAGACTCGCCGTGGGTCCTTTTTGCCTTCTGACAGCCACTAGGGGTTAATCCTGCTTTCTGTTCCTCATCCCAGCCACCAGGACTTCCTCTGTTTTTCAGACTTCGTCTCTCACCAAAGGCTGGTTTCAGATTAGGATGCAGTCCTGGCTCCCAATTTTCATTGTGGAAAACAAGCACATAGTCTTTTTATTCCTAGGGTTTAGGGATGTGGAAACAGACAGGAGTGGATGAAAATAGCACATGAAGGGAGATGAATACAGGGGAATGTGTTGTTTTCAATTATCTAACATCCGTTTTCCCTTCTGATTATCGCACATTTGGAGCGGGAGGATCCACCACCCCTTAACTCCCAGTCGCTGGGTTCTGGCTTCAACCACACCAGATTCAGGGACAAACACATAGCCAGGATAGTACCAGTCATGGCATTCCACCCAAGGGGCTCAGAGATGGACAGATGGCCCAGGGCAGTCCAGTTACCATGAGGACTGGTGCTGAGGTGCTCAGGGAGGAGGAATGAATGCTCCTAGTGCCCAGAACGAGGAGAAAGTGGATGAAAGATATTTTGCCATGACTGCTGGGGAGGGAGGCTGCCAAGGGACTCAACAGGGAAAAGCAGTTGGAATAACACAGACGTTTCCAGAGGACGGTTTGAGTCTCTGTGTACATCCATGCCTGAAACCATCCCTACTTCAGAACAAATGATATTACCTCTTTTAGGCTTTTTTTTTTTCCTGAAGCAAGTTACAGTTTGGTTTTGTATCTCTTGCAACAAAACAAACCTGTATTTTAGTTGACAAAGTTCCCGGATTCACACAAATTTCTCAGACGTGGTTGTTGGTCGATATTGGTTTCTTTATTCCTGTGATCCCTATGCACCCTTTGTAGACAGTGGATAGGTATTCTTTAGAGTGCTCCTTCATTAATTCTAATGCTGGACATGGATAAGTATTTTTGGACCACATAATATGTTCAGGCACAACACTTGGTTTTACTTAGCTTAAGTGGGGTTATGAGAACGTGTGGTAGATAGTTTCAACTCCGGCTTAGCTGAACAAGCTGAGACTCAGAAAGTAAACCAAATGCTGAAAGTCACACAACTATCAAATGGAGTGTGAACATTCAACCCCCATTCCCCTCTCCTTGCTCATGTAAGCTCTTCTTCCATTGAAGCCTAGAATTAAATTAGGCAGGGCAACGGTAATCTACAGCTCAACTATTTGAGCACTCACCAAAAGTCTAAGTCTTTCGCTAAGTACGCTACCCATATCTCTGATATTCACACAGTATTATAAGATAGGGATTCTCTGTTTGTCAGCATTTCCATTTTATGAATGAAGAAACTAAGGCTCAAAAATTAAAAAAAAAAAAAAAAGCCAGAGTTAGTTCAGGAGATGGAATTCACAACCATAGAGACTCCCAAGCCAGTGCCAATCTTTATAGTAGGCCAAATTCCTTCCCAAGCCTCAAGCAAAAATGTAACCTATTAAAAGCTTTGCTTTCTCCCACTCCCTTGTATCTCTTCTCCTTTTAAGAAAAGAAGGCTCTTTGGATTTACCATAGACCATCCGCTTAAAAATTGCATGGAAGAAAAATTTGGCTTCCAAGTTAAATTAAGGTCCCTGAAGGTTGGATTCATGACCTGCCCATCTTTCACGCACCCAGAGGCATAGCAAGGGCATCAAAACTATTTACTGGAGGTGCCAAGAAATCATACACAGTTTCCATACCTTTGAAGTCTCTGTCTACTCCTTTCATGCGAGTGCAGTCCTTGGAGATTTCCCTGTGAATTCTGCTAAAACTTTAGGTGCCCAGCTATGAGCCCAGGACTGCTGACTCAGAACCTACAGAGACAAAGGAGAAGAATCTGCAGGTGAGTCAGCACACAGGACAGTTATGTGAATCAAAGTGTCTACACTACTGAATAGCGATCAACATGAAGGAAAAGCCTGTATCTCCTTCTTCCATTTAAAAATTTCCCAAGTTCCCCATACAAATAGTACTTTGCTAACTATTGAGAATAAAGAGAAACCAAGGTCCCAGTCCTCAAGGGACCTAGCACAGGAACAAGAAAGTATAAAAATAATGACAAAAACTTTTTTTTTTATGTACAGTGGTACCAAGTTTTGTTAGAATATATAATGGGAGGATTTGACCACAACTGTTGTCTGTATTTGTGTGTGCATGGGGGGTGGTGTGTGTGTGTGTGTGTGTGTGTGTTAATGGGGGAATAGATTACTATGGGCCTTGTGGACCAAGAGACATTCATGCTGGGCTCTGAAGGTTGGGTAAGAAATAACCAGATAGAGATGGAGACGAAATGTTGCAGGTATATGGAATGACATATGCAAAAACCTTGAGATGGGAAGGTATAAAAAGAGTTCTAGAAATCAAAGGAATGGGAGGTCTACAGCTTGGAAAGGGGGGTAGGCATTGTGGTGCTGTGAAGATGCCTGGAGAGGGCTGTACACCATCATCAGTTCTGCATTTTTTAGATATCTATCTGGCTGCTTTGTGGCAAAATGATACGCAGAGGAGGAGAGCAGAAGCAGGAACACTGGCAGAGGGGCCATTGCTTCCCAAGCAAGCGTGGAATGATCTGGACCAGGATGGTTGTGGGCAGTAGTTGGAAACAATGCAAAGTTTTGGGGGTAAAATAACATGTCTTGTGGTAGATCAGATACAACACTTCAGTGCAACTCTGCCCACCACTGCTTCCCCTAAAGCCCTCTTTAGAGTGGATTCCAAACCCAACAACCTGGCTTTCCTTGTCCTCTTCCCAAAGCAGTAGTCTATGTGGGTAAATATTGCCCTATTTTCTCCCAGTGGCTGGAACAGAAGAATAAAGGTTGAGTTTAAAAGGAAAGTGAATCAGCAAATTAGAGAATGAGTGACCTCTAAATACACAGTCTTTTCCTGGATTCTTTGATGGGTAGACTATGGCACAAATGAGCACAAAATTACAAGACAAGGATTTGCAGTCCATTAATCCGTGGTCTCAAGCACACTGTCCTATGCCTTGGCCAGTGATGAGATCCCTAGCCTCCACATTAATGCTGATGTTCAATCACTAAGGGTATCCAGAGAAAAGAGCATAAACATAGTTGTCCAATAATTTCCTCAGATTGGTCAATGATTATTTATCGAGCATTACTATGTGTCAAACATCATTGTAGCTGGATATTCAAGGGCCAATATGCTTCACAAAAACCTGCTGTTACTGAGGTTGCATTCTGGAGAGGAGACCATCGGAAGACAGGTGAGCAGTGAACCAACAGCAGAATTCAAGGTAGTGTTAAGTGCTCTACAGGAACCACACTAAATTACAGAATGGTGAGTGACTGAGAAGGCAACCCCAAGATCAAGACATGACTGGGGAAGTGACATCCGGCCCGAGTCCTGAATAGCGACAAGAACTGGCAAGGCAAAACCTCGACAGCCTCAGCTTCCAGGAAGATGCGATGGCAAATGCAAAATCCCCACGTGGATGCTGCATTTGAGGCATTCAAAGACGGAAAGGTGGCCAGTGTGGCTGGAACTCAGGGAGGAATGGCAGCTGCTGAAGCCAGAGAGGCCTTCAAGAATCAGTGATGTAGAATGTTATAGTCCAGCAAGGGGTAGAGTTTTTGTTTTTAAGATTTATTTATTTATTTGAAAGGCAGAGTTACAAAGAGGCAGGGAGAGAGAGAGAGAGAGAGAGAGAGAGGGAGAGAGAGAGAGATAGTTAGTTTTCCATCCACTGGTTCATTCCCCAATTGGCTGCTTCAGCCAGAGTTGCACCAATCCAAAGCCAGGAGCCAGGAGCTTCTTCCAGGTCTTCCATGTGGGTGCAGGGCTGAAGGATTTGGGCCATCTTCCACTGTTTTCCCAGGCCATAATGAGAGCTGGATTGCAAGTGGAGCATCCATGACTCAAACTGGAGTTCCTATGGGGTGCAGCACCCTCCATACCACAGTGTTGGCCCCAGGGGTTTGGGTTTTATTCTAAGAGTCATGGGAAGTGATTGGAGGGTTTTAAGCATGGGCAGGGCATAATCTAATTGACAGATTGCTCTGACTGCTATATAGAGTGGGTAGTAGAGGCAAGAGGAAAAGAACAATCAACAGGAGGCTGTTGTAGCAATCCAGGTAAGAGAAAGAGAGAGGCGCGAAGGAGCCTCAGTGTGGTAGTGGCAGTGGAGATGGTGAGCTGTCGCTCCCCCTCTTCGTGGAGGAACGACACAGGACCCTGCGCTGTTCTTTCGTCTGCTCAGCCCTCCCCGGGTTTGCTGCTGGTTCTTCCCGGGTTGGCTACTGTCCCTTCCACCTCCGTGGAAGGGCGGTTCCCCCTGGCCACTTTCCCCACTTCCGCAGGGGAGCGGCACTCTGCCGGCCGGCTCTCTCGGGGGCTGCACAGGTGTTCCCCTTAGATGTTCCCTCTTAGATGTTCCTGGTGCATGCCGTCTCTCTCCTCCTTTATAGTCCTCCTCCGCCAATCCTAACTCGGCTGCCCACACGCCGAGTACGCTGCTCTCCTCCAATCAGGAGCAAGTCCTACAGTTTATTGGCTGAACTGGAGGCAACTGTGTAGAAGCTGTTTTCTTCTCTCCCAGCGCCATATTGTGGGAGAGCAGATGCATAGAATAAGTCTTAATTCCAGTAACTTAGTCTAGTCCGAGTTGCTCCCCACAGTGAGCTGCTATCAGATGAGGGAGAAGGCTTAGTCTACAGGATTTGTCACTGCAGGAAGCTAAGTTTCCTTAAATTGAGAATATAAAAAAACTGAGAATGACTTCTAGTTGTTTGGGCTTGAGCTACCAAGTGGATTATGATGACACTTGTTGAGATGGGAATACCTGAAAGAGCATCAGGGTTGGAGAATGAATGTGGTAACTTTGCCTGTGAGATGCCCGTGAGATACGAAACAGACAGATGGATGTGAGAGTCTGGACCAGATGACGGTCAAGATCAGAGATAATAATTGTATCAGCAGCAGCAAATAGAGTTTACAGAGGCTTGCGTGCACGAGATCATGGGAGAAAAGGGTGCAAATGAGAAAAGGAGCCTGGACTGAGCCCAAGGGTATCCCATTATTTTGAAATCAGGTCTAGCATAATATATCAGCAGAAGACAATGACAAAGCTAGTGAAGTGGCAGTGAACACAAGAGAGTATCGTATCCTGAGCCAAGAAAAGTCCAGCACTTGAACGGATGAGACTAGCAAAGCCTAAATCAATTACCCCCTCTGGAAGGACATTTGATCTGTGATATGATCTCCAAAGAGAAAGGAAATGCTCTCAAAGGAAATGATTTTGGGTAAATAAATATGTGATAATCAATAACCCTATCGGGCAGAACAAAATGTTGGTTCAAGCAGTAATTAGAAGCTAAAATCACAGATCATAGTTGGAATTAATTTTGAGAGCTTAATCTATAAAGCCTCATCCTGACAACAGATAGAGACTAACTGCATGCGAAATATTGTGGGAGACTCCATTCTTTGAATAAGGTCTCTGAATTGCCCATTAATTTAAAAAGAAAATACTTAATGCATGACTTATAATTGCTCTGCAATGCTTTCAGCTGTAACTACACAGTTATAATGTCAAAATAACACGAGATGCTTCTACTATAGGTGGCAAAAGAGAATCGCAGGATTGATTCAGACAGATCTGGGTGAGGGATTCCTCACTGGACCCCTCACAGGGCAGCTGGGGATATATTCAGGGGTCTAGGAAGTCTGATGAAAGAAAATGTTTTTCATTTATATTTTCTCTAACATCTGATATCTGGCATTTTCTTGTGTGCCTTTGACTCTGTCACCAAGAGAAATCACAGATGGTTTTGTATCATATTAGAATTGTTGCAGAGATCTGAAAATATTCCATGCACTCACTTCCTTCAAAGGAGATCTTCTTCCTGATCTTATTATTTAAGGCATTATTAAGGAAGCATATGAAATTATTATATATCACTCTTGGTTTGCTTTGTTTTTATACATATTTTGATAACTGAATTTCAGGGTACTTCTTGACACTCCTTTGTGTTCTATTTTGTCAGTTTAAAAGGATTATTTGGAGAAGGGGTCCATAGTGTTATGCCACACATGAGAAGAACAGAATGAAATGGATACTGTGCCTCAGAAAGTGAAAAAAAAATCAACCATTGAACTCAAAATATTATACTTCTTGGTACCCAGTGGCAGGAAAGAAACAAATACCCATTTGTTTAAAAATATTTATTTATTTTCATACACTTGAAAGGCAATGAGAGAGAAAGAGAGAGAACACTTCCAGCTGTTGGATTATTCCTCAAATGCCCACAGCAGCCAGGGTTGGGCCAAGTCAAAGCCAAGAGCCAGGAACTCCATCTGGGTCTTCCCCATGGGAGGCAGTGACCCAAGCACTTGGATCGTATCCCAGTGCCTTCCCAGGAAACACCAGCAGGAAGTTGGAACACAAGTGGAGCAGCTAGGACTCAAAGCAGGCACTCCGATATAGGATGTAGGTGTTCCAAGAGGCAGCTTAACTCACTGTGACACAAAGCCCGCCTCAGTTTTGTTTTTTAGTAGACTGAGGCAGAAAAGCCTGAAGTAGCAATTTCATACTAAAGGTTAAAAAGACAACAGTGCTGAAAACAGATTATCTTAGTGATCCTTATAATGGAGTGCTAGATTTAGCAAATAAAAAATACAGGCTGGGGGCCGGCACCGTGGCTCACTTGGCTAATCGTCCAACTGCAGTGCCGACATCCCATATGGACACCAGGTTCTAGTCCCAGTTGCTTCTCTTCCAGTCTAGCTCTCTGCTGTGGCCTGGGAAGGCAGTGGAGGATGGCCCAAATGCTTGGGCCCTGCACCTGCATGGGAGACCAGGAAGAAGCACCTGGCTCCTGGCTTCGGATCAGTGCAGCATGCCAACCACAGCAGCCGTTTGGGGGGTGAACCAACGGAAGGAAGACCTTTCTCTCTCTCTCTCTCACTGTCTAACTCTGTCAAATAATATATATATATATATATATATATAGGCTGAACAATTAAATTTTCAATTCACATAAACAAAAAATAAGTTTTAGTGTATCTCAAATATTTCACAGACATATTTATACTACAATATATATTCTTCACTTTTTTCAAATTCAAATTTAATTGGGTGTACTGTTTTATATGGCAATCCTACCAATGTATCCTCTCTTCCAGTAATATTTCCTCTGACATGGGACATGCTTTGGCCAATGAGGTGTCAGCAAATGGAACACAGGCACAAAGACTTGACAGATGCCTGTTCAGGGAGGCCAGTGGTATTCGCTGGTTTTCCTAACCACAACTAAAATACCCAAAAGCAATTAACTTAATAAAAAGCAGTTTCCTTTTGACCATAGTGTTGGAGGTTTGCAGCCTAAGATTGGAGGACTCAGTTGATCTGGTGTCAACTCAGTTGATGAGAGTGTTAGATGGTAGAACGCACATGGAGGTAGGGTACAAGGCAACAGGGAGCAGAGGTGGACAGGGAGCACACTAATGCATGTTTCTGCAACTTTCTTTACAAGCCATAATGATTTGGTCACAGGAGCTCCACTCTAACAGCCCAAGCCAACCTAACTGCCTTCTTCTGAGACCCCACCTTCAGACAACATAATTAATCTCCATCCTTATCTTTAGAGGATACCCAAATTATTAACCAAACCACAACACTCTGCCCTGAACCCCAAAGGCTTATGCTTATCTCACAATGCAAAATGTATGCATTCCATCCCCCAAAGTCCCAAAATCTTACTGCTCCAGCATTGCCCCAAAGTCCAGAGTTTCAGGAGTTGGTATTCGGCCTAGTGGTTAAGACAAGGGTTAAGATGCCTGCGTCCCACATTAAGGCACCTAGGTTTCATGTGTAGCTCTACTTCTGACCATCTCCCTGGGAGACAAAGTGATGGTCAAATGATTCAGTTCCTTCCACCCAAGTGGGAGATCTGGATTGAGTTCCTGGCTCCCTGCTTTGGTCTGGCCCAACCCTGGCTATTATGGGCATTTGGGGAGAGAACCAATAGATAGGAGCTGTCTCTCTTTTTATGTATCTCTATTTATTATTATCTTTAATAAGCATTGTTTAAAAGTCCAAGGTTTCATCTGAAACTCAAGACAAATGCCTAAAGTTAAGAGCCCTTGTAAATCAAAAACAAGTAACATTCTTCTAATATTCAATGGCAGAATGGGCACACGGTACACACTTCCATTCCAAAAAAGGTGATTCAGAGCAATAGAAAGGATTAACCAGACCAAAGAAAAAACAAAATCCAGCAGGGCAAACATTAAATCCTAACGTTCCATGTTTGGCTTCCTGGGCACACTGTGATGGGAGCTGGCTCCCAGTGACTCGGGCAGTTACACGCCTACAGCTTTGCTGACTGCAACCAGTGCTCCAGTTCTCACAGGTTAGAGTCCGGCCTCTGCAGTTCCACTTTGCACTACCCTGCTGGGTATCCTCAGTGGCAGCTTCAACCTCACATTTCCACTTGGCCTTGACCTAGTAAGACTTTCTCTGCAGAGGCTCTGCCACTGTGCCAGGTCTCTCTCTCTCTCTCTCTCTCTGTCTTTAAGATCTAGATGGCGGTCTCCATGACTCCACTCTGTTGGTCTCTACCCACATGGCTACTTCTGAGATTGCATGATGTCAGCGGCTTTCCAAGTCTTAGCTGGCAGTCTGCCTGTAGCTTCCCCTGGAAGGTGTTTCACACTGCTGGCACTCCTACCTTTCTAGTGTCTCCACTGCAGTTGCACTCCCACAACTCAACTAGGTATCACCCCAAGAGGGGCTCCATGCAGGGATTCCAACCTGCAACACGACTCTGGCTGCCTGGACTTTCCTTTATAGTCTCCGTGCAATCTACCATGACCCCATAACCCTTGCATTCTGTGCACCTGTAAAACCAGCGTCACCCAAGAAGTGCCAAGGTCAGCTGCCAGCCTCTGCCTCTGCTTGAACCAGGGTTGCAGCAGCCCCAGAGGACTTCCCAGTGAGCTAGAACCCGGAGCTTTCCCTGGACAAGCAGGATGCCCTGCGGCTCTCTCCTGAAAGGATTCTGCCCTGGAAGACCTGGAGGAAATTTGAACCAAATTTGTGCTTCTAGGCCTGTGAGGGGATCCTGATGTGCTCCTGCTTCTCACTGTGAAACTCACCATCAGCAGCGACAACACCCCTGCTGCAGCATTGATGATTTTCTGCCTTTAAACCTTCTCTGCCAAATAAACAAGTCCACCAGTCTTTACGTTCAATCTTCTACAAAGTCTTCACACAGGGACGTGACACAGCCAGGTCTTTGGTCACAGTGTCCCAAGGGTGGCACCTGAAACCTCATCAGCACCCTCGTTACCGTCCTCATTGACGTCAGCACTCTGGGACTCTATACCATCATCGAGATCACCCACAATGCTCTGCTGACAAACCCTACAAATGCTGACAGACTTTACCCATAAACCCATTCTGAGGCTCCTCCATATCTTCAGGGTATAATTATAACAATGACCCCATTTCTCTGGCACCAGTTTTCATTATTAGCCTTTCTTTTAATAACTATGAGAAAGATGTGAAGATGCGGCCGGTGCTGCAGCACAGCAGGTTAAATCCCTGGCCTGAAGTGCCAGCATCCCATATGGACGCTGGTTCGAGCCCCGGCTGCTCCACTTCCTATACAGCTCTCTGCTATGGCCTGGGAAAGCAGTGGAAGATGGCCCAAGTGCTTGGGCCCCTGCACCTGCATGGGAGTCCCAGAGGCAGCTCCTGGCTCCTGGCTTCTGACTGGTGCAGCTCTGGCCATTGCGGCCGTTTGAGGAGTGAGCCATCGGATGGAAGACCTCTCTCTCTCTCTCTCTCTCTCTCTACCTCTCTACCTCTCCTCTCTCTGTGTAACTCTGACTTTCAAATAAATAAATAAATCTTGAAAAAAAAAAGAAAAAGAAAAAAAAGACGTGAAGAGAGCTGTTTAGGAAAGTTTTTTTGGGCTCACAGCTTTAGGGGTTCTCTATCCAATGTTGGGCAACCCCTTGGTCTGGCATCTGATGAGGGAAGTGGATGGTAGAAGGCATGAGGAGGAGAATCATGGGGCCAGGAACAGGGACAGGGAGCACCTTCGTCCTCCACGTCTGGGTGTCTCCATAACACCGCCCTTGGTTCTATCATGGGAGGGCCACCCCAGCACCTAATCACATCCAGTCATTGTCAAGGAGCCCCTTTCAGACACCGTAACTGAATTAATTTCCAGTCTTAATCCAGTAACATAAGAACCTGGGGATCAAGTCTGTAACACATTGGCCTTTGAGGAACACCCAACCACTATCCACACCATAACAGCAGTCTCTTGGGATGCCTCTGCTGCCACGGGAGGGTGCATGGTACAGCCTGTTCAAGGATGGGAGGCACCCTGGAGAGAAGCTCAGCTGGTCCAGCTGGCCCTCTGGCTGAATGCAGCCACATGATGGGTCCTGGTGAGCCCAGAAGAGCCACTCAGACGGACAACCCACAGAATCATGAAAACAATAAATCACTGTTGCCTTACTCCTTCTCCACTGCCACTACCTCTGCGAAGCCTGTGTCACCTCTCACACACCCTCTGGCCAAGGTTGCTGCAATAGCCTCCTAACTGATGCTTGGCTTTCTATTCTTGCCACCATTAGCTAAGCTTCCTATAGCAGCCAGAGTGACCTTTCAATTAGAATATGCCATTCCCACTCTGAAAACCCTCCAGTTGAATGTGGGGGAATGGTTTGTTGTATAGAAATAGATACATGATACCGCACACCTTATTATAATCCACTTGTGACTCTTTATGGAGCACCTACTATGTGCAAGTCACCAACATAGGTATATAAGTTATAATTCCCAGAGTGCTGTCATCCACCTGCATCAGAACCACTCAGATTACATGTCTAAAATCCATATTCATGGACTAGTCCTATTAAGTTGGAATCTTTGAGATTAGGGTTGATTAATTTGCATTTTTAACAAACCTCCCTAGTGATTTTAATCCTCTAGAGTTTGAGGATTACTGCACTAAAGAGAAAGAAAAATTTGTAGGTACTCAGGGCATGAAATCTAGGAAAGGAAACAGGGCACACACAGGCACCTATAATAAGGAAATGAATGCCCAAAATAGGAGCAATAAGGCAATCCTATGATCCACAAAGAAAGGAAAAGATGATGGGAAGCTCTGCAGAAGGAAGATCCTATAGTTAAACTTCATCGAGTGAGTATGCACCGGCTCAGGGTGATGGACGAGTGCAGGACTAAGAACTTGGCTTTCTGTGTTTGGATCTCAACTAAGAATAGAGGGCATTTATTGAGCAACTACTATTCAGAATAGAACGAGTGAGGCTGTTTGCATGTACTCCCAAGAACTCCAAAACAATTCTGCAAGTTAGGTACTATGATCCCATTTTTAAAGAGAAAGGGGGTTCAGAGTTTGTCACTTGGCCAAGGACACAGAGCTAGGGATTTGCAGAGCGAGGCTGTAGAGCCTGTCTGACTCGATGGCACGGGTATCTAACATGGCATCAAGGAGCTGACCTCCTCCTCTGGGACTCCATTTCCTCATCTCTAAGACAGGATGGGGTACAGAGATGATATCTAAGCCCTCACTGCAGCCTATTCAATTGAGCTCTAGATCATGATTGCACTGGAGGCAGGGAGGGGAAGGAAATGGAGACAACCCCAAACCTCTGGGGATTTGTTGCTATGTCCCCAACCCAGGAAATACCAGCCAGGAGCCAAGTGCCTAATGCTTTCAGTGTATTCCTGAAGACTAGGGCTAGGATGGAAGCAAGTAGGCAGGGTAGTGCCTATTTGGAAATGCACGCTCCAGAGACAAGAAGAGTTTAGTGAGGGTCAACCAAGGCAGGCAATCATCCAAGGTGTGCACAGGTGACAAAGCGGACCTACACAGCTTTGTTCTTGGATGGTATGGGTGGGGGGAGGGGGGGCGGGGAGGTGGCCAGAAGGGCAGAGAAGACTCAGCGGGAAGTGGAAGGAGCAGCCCCGTCCTGGGGCAGTGGTAGCACCCCCAGGAATAAAGGCTGAGCGGAGAGCACCTAACACTGCCTGCACCACATTCTGCCCACAGCAGATGAGAAGCCACTAATTGATGGTGAAATAAACAGGAAGGGTTCACTGCGAAAGGTCGCCGAGGACATTAAGATGCCTGGGCACTGAAGTGTTGGGAGCATTAGATTCTGAGGCTGTGCAGGTTAATGTGACTGTCAGGGATATCAGCCCATGCTGAGAGTCCTTAATTCCGTGCTAAATTAAGTCAATTCAGATCATTTAATTAGCTATGTTCTGAAGTTTTCTCCCTTTGAAGAGGAAAAAATTCGCCTATTTTATTCCGATTTCTGAGAAAATTAGGCTGTACACATAAGCACTTCAAAAATTATGAAGTATTTTTAAGATGCAAGAAATTGCTGTTGTTAACAAAGAAAATCTTCTAGAAGGGGATAAAAGAACCAATATTTATGTGCATCACATCATTTAATAGGCACAACAATCCCAAAAGATGTCTTAACGCTACAGATAAGGAAACTGAGCCCAAAACCCTCCAGTGAGTATGAAACACAGCCCCAAAGAGTCTGGCTGGCTGCTTGCTTCTGGGACTGTGATTTGTATGTCATTGTTTGACTTACCTTTTGAAGATGCAACCAGAGCACTCGTCCTTTCAACTATTGTCCATACTAAAACATCTTTTCCAATGCCAAAACCCATCCATCTTATTGAGGGAGTCCAATTAATGGAATCTAATTAACAGGAATCTACTCTAGCTTTTGACTTTTCAATAATGCTGGATGCTATTGCTCCCTCCTAGTTAAGAGGGCAAAATTAAAGTGTTGGAAAGGGATACCAAACCCAGATATGCCACAACAGATACTCTCTTCCAGTGGTATAATTGATTTCATATTTATATAGAATGTTATCATTTATACAATTAAAGCCATCTCACAGTTAACTGCGTATTCCAAAGTGAGTCTCGGATTTCCCCTTGATGCTCTACCCACCCCATTGCTCAGGCCAGGTATTTAGGGAACATCTCTCCCAAGCCTTTCTCTCACCCTCTCCTTGCTTCCTATCCAACCCTGGATCCTGAACCCATTCATTTTCTTCATTCTCATCACCAGCACAACACTCCAGCAACTCTTCCCTGCTTCACTTCCATGGCTTTCTCACTGGTCTTCCATTTTCAGTTGTAGTCCACTCTAATTCATTCCTTCACAGCAGCTCAGGCTACTACTTGTATTATAAAGTGAGTTGCCTCCTTGCTTGGAATCCTCCAATGATCTGGATTTAAATTAAAAATAATGTGCCACTCTGACCTCAGAATCAGCCCTTAAGGCATTCTGGTTTGGCTGAAAAGCCCACAAGAGCACTGCAGGCATGGAAATCAAAGACACTGGGCAAAAAAAAAAGTCCTACATGGAAGACCTCTGTGGGTGAGAACCCAGTAGAAAGAAGTAATCAAAGAAGGAGGTACTCTTCACTGAAGGGAGGAGAGAACTTTTACTTTGCTTATGGCCTTGTCTAACTACTGATGGAATTTGTGGATTCAAAAGGCTTGCATAGCTAGCCAGCTCATGTCAAGAGCCTTGGGTGATCACTGATGTCATACATAAGAGTTTTAATTGATAAATTAACAAAAGGAGTCACTGTGCACTAGCTCCCCATGCAGGACCTCTGTCCTCAAAGAGTTGTATTATAATTATGTCTAGGTGCTTACAAAAGATGTATCATTCTTGGGTGCTTCTCTAAAGTTAATTAAGTTTCTAAAAAATGTGAAATGAACTTCAAGATACAATGACTTTGAACATCCCTTGTCTCAACTGTTGAGGAACAGATATTTGTGTGTGTGTGTGTGAAAACTGTTGAACTCCTTACTTAGTATAGAGTTGGTCTTCTGTGTATCAAGTTCATCAAAAATGGATCTTAGTGGAGAATGGGACTGGAAATGGGAGAGGGAGGAGGTGGAGGGTTGGGAGAGTGGGTGGGAGGGTGGGTATGGTGGGAAGAATCCCTATATTCCTAAAGTTGTACTTATGAAATGCATGAAGTCTTAAATAAAAGGTTTCTTTGGGAAAAAATAAAAAATAAATAAAAATTAAAAAAAAAATAATGTTCCAGTGTTCATGCCTACATTCTGATAAATGTACTGCGGATAGGTGAGATATTAACATTAATGGAAACTGGGCAAATGAAGTAAAGGAAATTCTCTGTTCTAGCCCCACAACGCCTCTCCAAATCTAAAATTATTTCAAAAATTATGTTTTTCAACCCTTTGGGCACAGATGTTGATTCCGAACCCTTACAGAGCCTGCCCCCCCATAGACCACACTGTGATACCCTTCCTTACTCCCCACACTCCATCCACTGTGGCTTTCTCCCACTTCCCAGAAACACCAAGCTGCAGAATCCTTCCCACCTCTGGGGACCCCTCTGTTGTTTTTTACATTGCTTCTCCTTGAGCTTTAGGGCTCAGCTTTAAAAGCCTGTACTCAGAGAAGCTTTCTTGATTACCCCATTTACAGTGGTTTCCTCTTCATGTGGCAGACACAATTTATAATTACAGGGGGTTTGTAAAAAAGTTCATGTAAAATCCATGTTATGAGAAAACCATGTGTGGGTTTCAAAAATTTTTGCACTGAAATAAGTTTTCTCAATTCTATTTTATTTGAACTTTTTGCAGTCTCTATTTGCCATGTTTATGTCTTTATGGTGCCCTGCACCTGACTGTGGTTTCCATGAGCTCAGAGACATTGCCTGTCTTATCATCACCCTGCTATCCCCAGCCTCTAGTACCAGGGGCATATGCCATGTGAGCTCTCTCTTCTTCTTCGCACTCTGAAATGCAACTCTGAGATAGGCATTCAGTGTCTTTAATGCTTTCCATCTCTGACATCAGGATTTCTTACATGGGAGCCCAGCCCTTAGGGACCTGGAGAAACTTGTCTCTATTGGGGTATCATAGAAATAGATAAATTGTAGAATTTACATTTCCAAACTAAATTTTAGAAAAGAGATTTTGTGGTGGTCTGGAGGGAGGGTCAGGTGATATTTTGTGTAGTGGTTAAGATTCTACTACATCCCTTATACGAGAACTTGGTTTTGCATCCTGGCTCTATTCAAAATTCCAGCTTCCTAACAGTGTGCAACCTGGGAGGCATCAGGTGACAACTCTGACAGTTGGGGCCCTGCCACTTAAGAGGGAGACCCAGACTGAGATCTGGGGTCCTGGCTTCAGTCTGGCTTAGCCCTGGTTGTCATAGGCATTTGGGGAGTGAACCAGCATGTGTCTCTCCCTCTGTCTCTCTGCCTTTCAAAATGGATAGATGATAGATAAATAGATAGATAAGATAAGATAAGATAAGATAAGATAAGATAAGATAAGATAAATCAAGATAGATAGAAGAGATACATGGATAGATTGATGATATGGGTAGATAGAGGACATAGATAGATGATAGATATTAAAAATAGATAGAAAGAAAATGGACTCTTTGACAAAGGTTGACTTAAAAAATGAGAAAAACCCTTTCCTCCTTACTGTCTGGTTCCATTCCCATTTTAACTCTTCTCCAACATACAAAATAAAAATGAAATACAAAAGATACTGACAGATGGAAGGAATCGGCTTGCTACCAAGACCTTCATCCCTAACTCAGATAAGTGTGCTTCAGCAGAAATCTTCCTGTCATCCCCTTGAAATTTTTTCATATCTTGCGACCCTCAGCTCCGCATTTTGGTGCCTGGATTCCTTCCCTTCCGCTGTATTCTAATTCAATGGATCATGGAAAATATTTAAATTAGAAAAATTCTACAAATCACCCATGGGATAGGAACAGCCTTCAAAACAAGCAGACTGTACATCGTGGTTCTGTTCAGCATAAAGAAAATGTGATACCAACAGCTGGCATTTGTTGCACACTTTAATGCATGCCAGGCACTGAGGGAAGTGTTTGCCTCACGTTACCTCACTTGATTCTTCGTTGTCTTGTTCAGTAATGGCAACCAAACACCTAGGACATGCACACCACACAGCTAGGGCAAGTGCTCAATAAATATTTACCTATTAATGAATGATCGATCCTCTAACATAGGTCAACAATCCAATTTTACAGATGACGAGCTGGAGCCTTAGAGGAGCCAGCTAATTTGTACAACGTGACACCAGCAGGAAGGAATCCAGATCGAGCCCAAATCTTGTCACGACCATGTGCTTTCCAGCTGTATCAGCCAGTCACCAACAGCTCTCCATCCCAGCTCCAAAACTCTTAGAATACAGGTTCAAAATACAAAAATGCTTCAGAAAGTTGGCAGGAAAATGGAATGAAAAGGTGAGTTTATTTTGGTGCAAAAAACTTTCAGAATCCACGTGTACTGTTTTCATAATACACATTTTCTGTCAACTTTTTGAAGATTCCTACTATGCATGAATTACTAAATTTGCTCACACTAAAATGAATTTATCTTTTAATTCCATTTTACATGAACTGTTTGAAGTACCTTCCTATTGGCTAATCCTAAAGCACAAATACTAAGAAGTCCTCTAAACCTAAGACTGTCACCCTCATCTTCAACACTTCTCCAATGACTTCCCAGGTGAATGGGTCAGCAAACTGTTCTGAATGAAAAAACAACCTCATAAAGAGATTCTTCTATATAGCATTTACCCTTTAAATTTGGAAGTCATCTGACATTGTATTTCTCTCATTAGTTCGGGGTTGCTGAATTTCCACTGCTTTTTTCATTCAGTAGATGTACAGGGAATACACATAGACTACAAAGTCCTGGTCAGTTTTGCCAGGTGACCCAAGGGTAAAAACACCAGTTTGATTGTTGTTTTCACCAGGTTGCTGATCAGAACTCAGGAGAGTACACTTGGACAGCTCCCCCAGCTCACGGGGCTTCCAACTTTATACAGGGAATGAGAAGTCACAAGGAGAAAAAACCTGGGCAAGGAGATAAATGGGAGACAGATGGCCCTCTTAAAAAGAGAAAAATAATGATAGCACATATGGTTTTTAAGTTTTCATTTATTTACTTGTGAAGGAGAGAGAGTACCCAAGGGAGTTCCCATCCTCTGGTTTACTCTCCAAATGACTGCAATGGGGTTGGGCCACATCAAAGCCTGGATCATGTGAGCACAATCCTAGTTTCATATGTGGGTGGCAGGAACCCAGTCACTTGAGCCATAACCGCTGCCTCCCAGGGTCTGCATTAGCAGGAAGCTGGAGTTGGACTCAGGAGTCAGAGCTGAGAATTGAACCCAGGCATTCTGATATGGGATGTGAGCATCTTTTTTTTTTTTTTTTTGACACTTCCTAGGGTAAATGCTTGTTCCAACAAGAACTATTTACTAAACAGGACAATCATGTAGGAATATAATGAAAATAGTGCCACTGTAGTTATGTAATATAGTGGACTCATATAGGTGCCAAAATTGCACCTAACAACTTAAATGGATTATCTCAATATCCATTAAAAAAAGCTTTCTATAAGCAATTTTATTATATATGATTTCCAATAAAGACAGTGAGGCTCAGGGAGATTAAGATCTTGCCCAAAGTCACAAACTACTACATAAAAGAACTTTGTCCAGTATTCTGAACATGAAGAAGTTCTCCATAGAGGTAAAGTGGAATGGGCTTTAGGAGGAGAGGTTGAAACTTGAACCTGCTTCTCACTTGGTGTGAGTTCACAGGCTAGTTCCTTCCCTGCTCTGAGACTTGGTTCCCTCGTTGCCATAGAGAGGAGATTGGAGTGATTTTATAGGGATGTATTGCTTGTAAATTGGTGTTCAGAAACCAGAAGAAGGGAACCTCCTACAGGTTGAAACAGAGGGAAGACATAGGGTGTTCCCAGGAGGTGATGTTTGGCCTGGGAATTAAAAGGTGAGAGTTTGGTGGACCCAGGTAGAAACGGAGAATCACGTTTCAAGCACTGGATAAAGTACATTCTAAGGGATGGAACAGAGGAGCATCATGAAAAAGAGCACCGAGGGGGCTCTGGTGTCAGAACAGGGAGTCATCAGTCAGCTTCACACTTCCCAGATGGAGCGTTACCTAGTGCACTAGTTACCTCAGTCCCCTCGTGTGGAGAGAGAGAGAAATAACAGACCCTACTTCATACAGAATAAGAAGATTAAATGAGATGATCCAAACACTTCCTGGCCTAATAGAAACACTCAGTGAGCTGCCTTTGCTATCACTTCTAATATTGTTATTACTTCTTGGGAAAATGACATGTTCCAAGAAGGGTGTAAGAATTGCTGTGTCATCCATTCACTCTTTGGGCAAACATTTATGGATAGTGTGTCTATCAGATGTGTTCCCCACTGATAGGAAGAGGTGGGAGTGGGAGGCAGGGACAGTAGAGGAAATAAGGAAATCAGGCTGCAAAGATCAAGTCAGGTCTACAGAGGAGATCACGTAAAGCCTCCTGTGCTAAAAAGAGGGACCTGGAAGGGCCAGCACTGTGGTGTAGTGGGTAAAGCTGCTGCCTGGGGTGCCAGCATCCCATGTGGGCACCAGTTAGAGTCCCGGCTGCTCCACTTCTGATCCAGCTCTCTGCTATGGGCTGGGAAAGCAACAGAAGATGGCTCAACTCCTTGGGCCCCTGCATCCACGTGGGAGAACCAGAAGAAGCTCCCGGCTCCTGGCTTTGGATAGGCACAGCTCCAGCCATCAAAGCCATTTGGGGAGTGAACCAGCAGATGGAAGACCTCTCTCTCTTTCTCTCTCTCTGCCTCTGCCTTTCTGTAACTCTGTCTTTCAAGCAAATAAATAAATCTTAAAAAAAAAAAAAGAGGGACTTGGAAGTGTCTTGAAACTCTGACAAAGTCTAGAAGGATTTTAATCAAGGGAGTAATATCATCATACTGATGGGATAGATAGTCAGGAGGCAGAGAGACAAGATAGGATGTATCAGGTGAATGGGGGAAGGGATATTCTGCCCTGACCTGGTGGAGGGTTGGCGGCTGTGGGTGGACACAGTGGTCATGGAGGTGAGTGAGTTGATGCAACATGTATTAAAGAGGTGAAAGGTATACAAATGAATTTGGTGACTGGGTGTGGAAGGAGAGGGAAAGGAAGCAATGCAGGGGATGAATGGATAAATGAATGGACAGAGGGAGGGAAGGAAGGAAGGAAGAGGGGATGGATGGAAGGATAGGTAATGGATAAACAGGTAAGAGGATGGATGGATGGATGGATATATGAATGAATGGCTAGAGGGAGAGAAGGAAGAGGGAAGGAAGAGACAAATAGAATGGGTGGGTGGATGATAGCATATCTGCTATTTTAGGAAAAATGTTACTCATTTTTAACTCACATTCCAAGAAGAGTCATTTATCAGTTCCTCAACATTCTCCCAAATGACCCCGTTTTTATATCCAAGGCTGTTTGTAGCATGCATATTCTAACACAATTTGGGCTTCAGCATTACACTGAAGTTATTTCATGTGTTGGCTCTGGAAACCCCTGTGGGTTGCACCACACTGGAGATGGAAAACCTCTACTCTGGCATCTCATTAATTGGGTAGGGTGGATCACTTCTGTTCTCTGCCTCCCAATTATTTTTAAGTCTATCTAAGTCTATGAAATGAAATAATTGAGTGAGATGTTCTGGAAGGATTTTTTTAAAAGATTTATTTATTTACTTGAAAGAGTTACACAGAGAGAGGAGGAGATGCAGAGAGAGAGAAAAAGAGAGAGAGAGAGAGAGAGAGAGAGAGAGAGTCTTTCATCTACTGGTTCATTCCCCAAATGGCGACAATGGCCAGAGCTGTGCTGATCCGCACAGGAGCTAGGAGCTTCCTCCGGGTCCCCCCAGCTGGTGCAGGGGCCCAAGGACCTGGGCCATCTTGTACTGTTTTCCTAGGCCATAGCAGAGAGCTGGATCAGAAGTGGAGCAGCCAGGTCTCGAACCAGCACCCATATGGGATGCTGGCACTGCAAGTGATGGCTTTACCTACTACGCCACAGCGCCGGCCCATGTTCTGGGAGTTTATATGCAACTCTAGCAGTTCTCATGTTCAACTAGATCTCTCCATGACATTATCTGGAATACCAGAAAGAGTGGTTCATTACATTTATTTATGGTAATGCATACATCAACTATTTACATAGATATGTTATCTAATTAGGATAACTTTACCTCTAAACTTTGTATCTCCTTCAAATTACTAGATGGCCTGGATTTGAGCCCAGTCTGCCAACTACTAGCTTTGGAACCTGGAACCAGTAACATGGCCTCGCTCTATGAATCTATTATTTTTTAGGAGATATTTGAGGGAATAAATGCATGTGTACTACTAAAGGTAATAAGACAGGCAAGTTACTAAGTTAGGCTTCAGTTCTTTTTGATTCTTTCTCTTCAGCCTTCTCTCCTGGTCTTAGAGCTAGGAAGATTTTGGAGCAAGATAGAAAGAATGTCCTCATCTTCCTAATTCTCACATCCCATCTGGAAACTCTGGGGACTGGCAGAAGCTCAAAACCCAGCAGACATCCCTGTCCAACATTCCATCCACAGTTTGACTCCAGAGCCTTAGAACTTTAAAACTTCATAACCTGAAACAATGATCACTACTTCTTTTAGAAACATCATATTTACGTTACAAACCTGATTCACTAGAACTGTTTTCCATCACCATAGATGGCATGAACCAGGTAACAGTAACATCGTGACTTGTCACACCATCAGAAAGTCTTCTATAAATGTTTATTTTAAACAAGCTTTATTAAAAGGCTAAATCTTAAATTTTTACCAGCTAACGTCATCACTTTCCAAGTCCACAAGAATGATAGACACAAGAGTATACCTTGGTGCCAATAGAACAAGTACGAGAGATAGAACAATAAGTGATAATTCCTGCTACAGCACAATTTTCCCAGGGGTTCAGGCTAGGTTGACAAGTGCAGAGAATTGTATGTATGGACTTGAACTTGACTCCAGCAGATCTGCTCTTCAGAACTTACATGACTGCAGGAAAGCAGTGCCAAATGGATTCAGTAATTAATGCACAAAGAGATGCAAAGAGTAAGAATATGGACTCTGTGATGTGAGTCAAGGTACTTTTTTGTTTCCTTCATTACAGTTTCCAATTTCCATGGCAATGTAATAGCCAGAAGATAACACCAACAGGTGTCAAGTGTTAAATATTTCTACAGGTGTTGAACGTTGGAACTGAATACACTGAGATAAAAGAGCAGAAAGAAGCTCTTCCTCTTCACCTTCTCCAACTTTTCATTCAATAAACACACAATAAAAATGAGTTTTCTACATAAAAAAATTTAGGCTGTAGCTTTAACCCTCTGTGTTTCAGAAGCTAAAAGCAATCAGCAGTCTTTCAAAGTGGTTTGGCTAGAAACACTAGCTTGACTAGGGTTAAACTTGAACATAAGAAATGATATTTATCTCCCAGGGTGAGGAGAATTAAATTTACAATGGCTTTGTCAGCCCATGTTTCTTCAAAAAAATCTCAGTCTATACTTCTACAAAAGCACATGTCCTGCCTCATACTTGAAAGAATACTGAATTTCATCTAAAAGCTTTATTACTTTAGAGTTTGGGGAAATAGAAAGGGCTGGAAAGATGCAAGACTCTGATTTATCAGAATTTGATTCAGTTGGTGAGGAATTTTGACTACATTTCTGGGGCTGCAAATTGTGAGTCACTGGAGGAACACTTCTCTCAGGCTCAGATACCTCCTGGATATCCACACTCTCAACCTGAGTCCAAGTGAAACTAAGCAGCAAATCTACCAGGATCGATCTGGACATGTTGTTGAAAGTGCTTCTTCCATTAAGCATGAACTGGGACTTAGGAAGGAAAATCAGGAGCAGGTGTTTAGCAAAGTGGGTGAGACTTCGCTTGAGACATCTGCACACACACTGCCTGGTTCGAGCTCCAGCTCTGCTCCTGACCCCAGCTTCTGGCTGATGTGCCGTTTGGAAGGAAGCAGGTGATGGCTCAAGCTCTTGGATTCTTGCTATCCACATGAGAACCACAGATTCAGTTCCAGCTCCTGGCTTTCGCTTGACCCAGCTGCAGCTGCTATGGGCATTTGGTGGGTAAACCAGCAGAACAAAAATCTCTCACACTCGTTCTCCCACTCTCTCATCCTCTCTGCCTCCCAAATTTTTTTTAAGAAGGAAAAACATGTAGTCATTAATAGTTCCTGCTTTGGGTAACATAGTTAGTAGTTCTGTATACTTGGCCAGATTACTTGATCTCTCAAAGACTGGTTACTTCCTCATCCTTAGAAGAAATCAGGATACTTTCCCTTGGAGGCAAACTAAGTCAGATGCTGGGATGTCTGGACAGCAATCAGCAAGGGGCCCGGCCTGTTAGAGGTGCACAGTGCATGGAAGGTACCACTGCCAGTGAACATCGAGGAAACAGAGGCAGTGAGAAATGGGCACAACACCAGCCCTGTGGGTCTTCCAGGGTGGCACAGCCTCAGGCCATGGCTACCCCACCCAAAGTGAGACAGAACAAGAGTGGCCAATGCTGCAAGCTCCTTGAGTTTGAGAACAAGAACCCAACCTTCTTCTCTCTCTAGAATTAACGTCCAGCTTAGGGCTTGACCCATGGGAAATGCTCAAGCATGTTCAAGTGAATAAATGAATGAATAAGCCAAAACTAAATGAAGTGAAAACCATGACAATAGTAATGTCATGTGCATGTACAGTTATTACCAGACGCTAGGAATACATAGTAAGCTCTTTAAAGATTAGCCAACTTATCCTCACATTAGGTTTATGAGGAATGACCTACTGTTATCTCCAAGATGAGATTAAGACACATAAGGGGATATTAATCTCCCCATGATCACATGGCTAATATGAGCTCAGCTGGGATGCAAACCCAGGCAGCCTGGGTCCTGATTCCATTATTTTTTACAAGCAATTTCATCTGATTTTGGAAAAACTGTAAGCTTCAAAATGGTTATCTTTTAGTTTGCTCTCTCCAGACTTTCTTCCATCCTTATTTAAACAAGTCTGATCATAGTTTACATACAAATTTACATTCTGCTTTTAAGGAGACTGGTTATATAATTAAGTCTGCTATAATTCTCTTTGTAAAGAATTCTTGCAAAGCAGAGATGTCAAGTGCATTTATTACTTGCTAGTAATGGTGCCTGATCCCTGAACCGGAGTTCATCTGGGCCCTTTAGTGATGGGGACTAACAGAGATTCCCTACTCCCACCCCTAGAATCTGAATCTTTAAAGTGGCAGCTGACATGGCTTGACTAGGACATTCCTCTGCACCCCACCTCGGCGTGCCTGTGACCTCCACTGTCTGCCCAAGGCCTCCATCCCCATCCCACAGACGGTGCTCTCTTTAGACAACTGCTATGCAGCCTGGGGATGGAATGCATTTGTTTTTTTCCGTTGAATCCTTGTGAGTTTACTCCTCTGGGGCCTGTGTGTTATAACCCACGGGGAGTGGAACATGCTTTGCAAGAGCAGCTCACAAGGTGTTTCAGTTGAGCCTACGCATCCTCTTGATCACTGTTGCTGTCTGAATGCAGCATTGACCACGGCCACCTATCTGGTGAAAAGAATATACCAGGGTGGAAAGACGAAACTCTTTTTTACTCCATCCCTGATTTCCAACTCACTCCCCTTATCTCAGTATTACTTCACTTAGGAATATGTGGGCCAAGGCAGTAATTCCAAAATTAGCTGATGGATAATACCACCTGGGTATTTAAGTATAAATTCCCAAACTTCTCCTTCCTTATTGGATTGGATTTTTAAAGATAGGGTTCAACATTTTATGTTGATAAAGGCCTTCCCTTTTATATCTGATGATCATTCATGGTTATTCACCTAAAGGTGTAGTCAAAGACATAGGCAACTGTATTTCAACTGAAATCTTAGCTTTGCACACAGCTAATATCAACTAAGCTTTGTCTCAATAACAAAAACACGAATAAATTTTTTAAAAATAGACAAAGTGTCCAAGTGGTCATATTTCCAAAGATGTACAAATGGCAAAAAAAGAGAGAAAAGACCTCAACATCATTAATGATCAGAGATTTGTAAATTAAAACAATAATAGGCCAGTTAATACCCATCAAGATGGTTATAATCGAGAATATAGAAGATAACAAATTTTGGCAAGGAGGCAGAGAAATTCCCACTGCTGTGGGAATGGGAAATGGTGCGGCCACTATAGGAAACAGTCTGATGGCTCTTCAAAATGTTAAATAGAGTTAATATCTGACCAGAAAATTCCACTCTTAGGCATGCAAAGATAACTTCAGAATTTCATGGAAAAGGAATTAACAATAAGTTTATTTTGGTGCAAAACATTTTTTAAATCCATGCATATGAGAGGTCATCAAAATTCATTAAAATGTATATTTCAGACACACCATGCATGGGTTTCAAAATGATTCTGCATCAAAATAAACTTATCTTTTAATTCCATTTCCCACAAACGTTTTGAAGTACCCCCATAAATACAGCAAGAAAGTAAATGTGTGTCCACACAAAATCTTGTACACAAATAGTCATAGCATCATTCATCACAAAGCCAAAACATGGAAACAACCCTCAACTGATGAATTAATAAATGACATGTGGTATCAAATACTGAAATGTTTTCCAGTAATGAAATCAAGTAACGATGGATGCTACAATGTGGATAAGCCCTAAAAGAATTACATTCAGTGAAATAAGCCAGTGACAAATGACCACAGATTGTAGATTTAATATGTATATTTTCACAACAGGCCATAGAAAAAGAAAATAGATTAGTGATTTCCTAGTACTCCAGAGAGAGGATGGGAAGTGAAGAGTAACTGCTACTGGGTGTAGATGTTCTTAGGTGCACTATAAAGTATTCTAAAGTGATGGTTGCTAACTCTTAATATGCTAAAAGCCATTGAATTATATACTTAAAATAGATTAACTGGATGGTATATGAATTATAATTCAACAAAACTGCCTTTACAATTCATCAAGATAATTACCTGGTTCAGTCTTAAGATTTTATCATTAGATGGTCAGATTCTCCAATCAGATAAACCCAGCCTTTAGTTATGCTAAGCATCCAAAAACATAATGTCTTAGAATATCAAGCATATAGACCTACATGCTGGTACTGCTGTGCTGTGCTGTGCTGGGCTGAAACTGGCCGATCTTGGCTGGGCCTGCTCATACTTGTGTGTCTACAGTGAACTGCAAGTTGGCTGGTTGGAATGGTCTTGGCTGGGGTGATTCACCCTGTCTCACATGTGCTTCCTGCTCCAATGAGCTGGTCTGGAGATGGTGGAATTCTAGAAGAAGCAATGAAAGTCTGAGGGGCTGAGACTTGGCTGAAATTGGAAATTGGTACACAGTTACTTCTTCCTCATTCAACAGGCCAAAGCAAGTCAAGTTTATTCAAGAATCAATGGCAGGAGGTGGGAAGTCACTGAAAAAAAACCACATTACAAAGGGCAAGGATACAGAAAGGTATAAATAATTGAAATTTTAAATCACTGTATCACATAGTCTTTGGGGCAATGAGTCTAGCTTTTAATTTCATATTAACCACTCATCTAGTAGGTAGCTGTAGGCACATTTATTACTTCTTGAAAAAGAGATAAGGCACACTTGACCTTCAAACAAAATTTTTAGTTGAAACTAGATTTAAATCTTCTTTAGGCTACTTATCTGAAAAAAAAATTTGAGGTTAAATATAGAGAGTATTCCATATTTATTATCAGCAAGAATTTTACAATCCATGGATATAAATCGGATAGATTTCAAACTAAAGCATACTGGAAAAACCGGAAGTTTCTGGAAATTGAAACCTTAGTTAGGAAATACCTGCCTTTGGATAAAAGCAGAGTACAGAAAATTCTTACATATCCACAGTGAGTCAGTCTCCCATTCCATTTATTTTGACCATGTGTAAGTTGCTAGGAATGCAAGAATGACTAAGAGCTTGTTCATTCCATTCGGACTGGGGTGAAAAGGAAAGAGAAGCTATGTTCTGGAATCCAAATGTGTGAGAATTTCAAGGAGGACGGATGGTCAGAAAACAATCAATGCATCTCAGGAAACCACTGGAGCGACATGAGAAGGCTCCAGAGTCCACTCCTTCTACAGATGGTAGTTGGGAAATAGCTTGTCAGGCTCTCTGTTGAATTCTGAAACAGAGTTAATAAGGCTCCTTGGCCTCAAAGAGCAGAAAATCTAGTGAGAGAGAATTCTAGAGAGAGAGATATCAAAAAACTAAAACCCTCTGATATAGTTTGTTGTTTTTACAACATGTACTGGCAGTGGAAAGAGAAAGCAAAAGAAAGATGGCGGCAGGCTGGGTAATGAGCGAAAGAAGAAACAGGAATCAATGAGAAGGAGAAAATTCAGGTAACGGCTTAAGGGAAACAATGAGTTCCAGAAATTTTTTCTTTCTTTCTGTTTTTGTTTTTATTTTTGTATAGAGACCACTAAAGCAACTTTGAAAGCTAATGGAAGAGGCCAGCAGATAAAAGAACTTGATGAGAGAAAAAAACAAGGATTGGCATTGTCTCCTGAAAGGAAAGAGGATCCAGAACTTGGAAGAATGGTTTATTTGGGAAAGGAGCACTTCTTCCTTCGAGAGAGGAAAGAAAAATAATACATTTGGGAGAGTGCCTACATTTTTTCACCAAGTATCTTAACATAGCGCCTATGTTTTTTTAACCACACAGAGCAGTTTGTACCATTTGGAGTGCAAGAGAAACAATCCAGAAAAGTTTATGTTGGATTCAAAAATATTGGCATCTCCAAGGATTTCTAGGGGAAATTCCATAGATTTCCACTGGGAAAACAGGACAGAATAAATAAGATTGGAGATTTCCAGGAAAACGATGACATATGCTTGCTTAGATATCTTTTGGAGATGCATGTGAGAGAAGGAGAATTAAGTAACAGCTGCAGGTCTTCATTTTTATGGGGAGGTTTAAGCAAAGTCTCCTGTTGGGGAGCAGCAGTGTAGGAGGAAGCCAGTGCGTTGGGAAGAGAGACGATGACCTAGAGCAATGGACACAAAGTCGGGAAAGGGCACCAACTAGGAGCCAGCTCCCAAATTACTGAGAGCTACTGCAGCAGGATTTATACATTCTGGGAGAGATGCGGACCAGGTCACGCTGGCTTGCGCAAAGATTATCAGGAAAGTTAATCAGATGCAAAATTATCCCGATGAATTCCGTGCATCCCAAAGCTAAACGTTTTGATCTGAGGACTGCCTGCTGCTCTGGATTTACATGCTGCCAACCAGCTCTCCTCTACAACTGTGTTGGCTCCATGGAGTGTCTCTATTTATAAATGTACAGGACGTGTCACACTTTTCCTGGGCACCACTTGTCTTCAGGCCAGCTCATTGCTTTTAAAACAGTAGTAGTATTTGTGATGAAGAAGGGCAGCACTGCCAGACATGAAGCCATGAGGGCTTTGACAGCGTGTGAGTGAGGAATACGCCAGCCTAATTCCTGAAAACGTACACTCTCCATCCTCAAATGTCAGCTCTGATCCCTCTTATTAAAATCTGCTTCCTTATTTGCTACGAGTACAAGTGGTAAGGAATGGACTTGATACTTTTATATTTTTCCTAACAGGAAAATTTAAAGTAATTGTACTGAAAAAGAATTTCAGACTACAATTAATCACAACTTTGATGTAGTAAAAAAAATTTAGCACAAGTTTTGGAGTCAGACAGTTCTAGACTAGAAAATCAGCTTTGTTATCTGGGGTCTGCTAAGTTCTCTGAGCCTCACTTCTCTTTTTTAGCTAACTACATGGACACAAATACTTGTGTAAATTGATGGATGACGGAAAGTTACCTGACTGATAGCAATTTGTAAATAGACAAATAAAGAATACAAAGATGATGATGATGAAGATTAAGATAGATGAAAAATGTATAGATAGATGATAGAGAGATAGAGTAGAGGGTGAGACAGAACAGGGAGGGAGGAAGATAGTGAGGGGACGAAGAAGGAAATGCAGGTTATTCACACTCTGGTTAAGAGCACAGGCTCTGGACTTAGAAAGCCTAAATTGTATCCAAGATGTTTCAGTTGCTAGTTTGGGAGCCTTGGGCAAGATCTATTTCATAGAATTGTTGTGGAGATTAAATTCAATAATCCTATAAAATCCCTGGAATGTGGTTATATTAATAACCAATGGTTACTGCACACTGACTCCATTTCAGCTATCAAGATAAGCAATTTGTTGCATTAACCAACTTAACTCTCTAAACATGGCCATGAGGAAGACGTTGTCCCCATTTTCAGGTGAGAGGATGAGGCTTCAGAGAGCCATATGCAGCTGAGGAGGGCAACATATTGCCCAACCCTTGGGTTTCAGTTCACAAAGATTCGATAGGACTGGGACTCTAGGGAACTTTAATAATTTGCCCAAGGTTATCTGGAAAGCAAACAGTAGATCAATTCCTTAAATCCAGGAACTGACATCTAACTGTGTGCTTTTGACCTCTATGCACTTAAGTATCATAATTACTTATTATTATGTTACCCCAAATAGGTTGGTTGAAAAATCAGCTTAGCATTCAGATGGGTGGAGAGGGAAAAACTGGTTGTAAAGATTGCTTCAATATGTCTCCATTTCATCTCTGTTCATTTGATCTCAGGCACTACCCAAATTCCAATAGCAACCCTACAAATACAGCTTACACAGGATCTAAAACTCTTTTTGCATTAAACTCTATGCCCTGTTTTGATTCACTGGGTGTGGCTTGTCCTTTGCAAATCCATTTTCAAATGCTTCTTATTCACCAAACAGTATGCTATTGGCCACTGTTGCCTCTCTATCCATTGTCCATTTTGCTTAAATCCTAGCCCTAGGAAATCTTAATTAGGAAAATGCTGTGCTGTGTTCTTCTCCCCTGTTTTTACCATTACCGAAGGCCTGGCATCAGCATAAATTCTGGAATGAGGGTGCTCGTCAGCATTTAGATAACACTGAAGAATCCATGGCATGTTCCAGCTCCCTCAGAACTTGTCAGTATCTCACCTTCACATACTCTTCATTCTTCCATCAATGATTTTAGTCCACTTTATCATCCTTCCTCATGTCTCCCCCTGATCGGACTCAAACCCAGAACCTACAAACATCATCACTAAAACAGTTGGGGCACACCTCTATCCATGGTTCTGAAAAGTCAATGCCTTGGAATATCCTCTTTCTTTTCCTTTTTTCTTTCCTTTTTTTTTTTTTTCTATTTGACAGGCAGAGTAGACAGTGAGAGAGAGAGACAGAGAGAAAGGTCTTCCTTCTGTTGGTTCAACCCCCAAATGGCTGCTACGGCCAGCGTGCTGCGCTGATCCAAAGCCAGGAGCCAGGTGCTTCCTCCTGGTCTCCCATGCAGGTGCAGGACCCAGGCACCTGGGCCATCCTCCACTGCCTTCCCAGGCCACAGCAGAGAGCTGGACTGGAAGAGGAGCAACCAGGACTAGAACTCAGTGCCCATATGGGATGCCAGTGCCTCAGGCAGAGGATCAACCAAGTGAGCCACAGCACCGGCCCTTTCTTTCCTTTTAATGCAGTACTTCCTGTCCAATCTCTGTGAGAAATGCAAGACCAAGCAGGGGAATACATAAACAGAACAGGGAGTGATGGGGAGACACAAAGACAGAGGGTGCTAGGTGGCATGAAAGAAACAGGCTGCAGTTGAAGAACACAAATTGTCAGAGAGAAAACACAGACTTCTGACATCATTTAAAAATAACTTCATGTTTAAGAAGTATTCTTGATTCCCTGAGCTGGGGAATAAAACTCAAATAGTTTATAAACACACACGCACATGTGGGGAGCAACTCGGACTAGACTAAGTTACTGGAATTAAGACTTATTCTATGCATCTGCTCTCCCACAATATGGCACTGGGAGGAGTAAACAACTTTTACACAGCTGCCTCCAGTTCGACCAATAACCTGCAGGAACTGATCCTGCTCCTGATTGGAGGAGAGCAGCGTACTCGGCGTGTGGGTAGCAGAGTTGGGATTGGTGGAAGAGGACTATAAAGGAGGAGAGAGACAACATGCACCAGGAACATCTAAGGGGAACATCCGGATAACATCTGAGCAGCCCCCGAGAGAGCCGGCCAGCGGTGTGCCGCTCCCCCACGGAAGTGGGGAAAGTGGCAGGGGGAGCCACCCTTCCACGGAGGTGGAAGGATTGGCAGCCAACCCGGGAAGGACCAGCAGCAAACCCAGGAAGGGCCGAGCAGACAAAAGAACAGCGCAGGGTCCTGTGTCGTTCCTCCGCGAATGGGGGAGCGACAGCACACACAAAAATGAACCACCCTTCTCACTACTCTGAGTGAGGCCAGGAATCCTTTGTGGCCAGTCAGCACTAGCAAGGTCCCTCCCCATATCTACAGCTTCAGTATCAACATGCCCCCAGAAGTTCCACAGCCCATAGCTTAGGTCCATTGATTTACTCTTGAGAGCTTGTCTGTATACAAGCATAAGCCCCTTGAGATGGGTGCTCTTTTTGTCTGTCTTCTTCTAAGACCTAAAAGATTACTGAGTATACGTTGAATATTTAATGTATCTATGCCAAATGGATGAATAAAACTAAATTAGAGGCTGGCGCCGCGGCTCACTAGACTAATCCTCCGCCTGCAGCGCCGGCACCCCTGGTTCTAGTCCCGGTTGGGGCGCCGGATTCTGTCCTGGTTGCTCCTCTTCCAGTCCAGCTCTCTGCTGTGGTCAGGGAGTGCAGTGGAGGATGGCCCAAGTGCTTGGGCCCTGCACCCGCATGGGAGACCAGGAGAAGCAACTGGCTCCTGGCTTCAAATCAGTGCAGCGCACCAGCCACAGCACACTGGCCATAGTGGCCATTTTGGGGGTGAACCAATGGAAGGAAGACCTTTCTGTCTCTCTCTCGCACTAACTCTGCCTGTGGGAAAAAAAACTAAATTATACAAATAAGTAACTATAAAACAAAAATATGACAGCTTTGAACAGGTGGTGAAGACAGAGTATGAGAAGAATATTCAGGAATGAGTCTGCTTGGGACAGTAGAGCAAGTGTCACTGGGAAGTCATGTCTAGGCTGACACAGGGTGAGTTGCACAGATTAAGTTACACAAAAGCATGCACAGATAGAGAGGTATATGGACAAGCACAGTTTCCAGAGGCAACTTTAAGTGCCTGGATATTGATAGTGGATCAAATGCATAGGAAAGAGTAAGGGACCACACTGATCAGAGTGGCAGTGATCCTGAGAACATGGGAAGGGAGGTTTTTCTTCAACAATTTGTCTAAATGGACCCGGAGCTCGGAAGTGAGGTCAGGTCTGAAAATACAGACTTGAAGTTTATCAGCAAATGCAAGGTATGGATGAGCTTCTCAAAGGAAATTATACACCAAGAAGGAATTCCTACCATGAATGGAGCCCTGGGTCATAAAAGCATTTAAGGACAAGGTAAGAGACAAGGATGCCAGGAGGAGAATGAAGAGGCATAGCCAGAGGTAGGAGTGCTTCCAGGAGAGGGCCCTTTCATGAAGAATACAGCCTCTGAGGTTGAGTGCTTGTGCCCCTAGGGATGAAATCTTTGCAAGGAACATTGAGCGTGCATAGTTTTAAAGGAATCGACATCCTAATATTTGCCACCTAAGTGTATTCTTTCCTAAAATCATGTACCTGAAAAGGTACCTGCAGAGGTTGGCTCTTCCCACCTTCTCCGCAGTAATCACCTCCTTTTAGTTTATACATCTCACTTGTCTCAAATATTACCATGTCTTACCTAGGGATATGAAACACTAAAGGGTCTAGTTGAAACACAGAACTCTAGAAAGCTATGTCAAATCAGAGGGCTAACTTTCCTATAAATATGTTTGATAAGGGCAAATCCCAGTGTTAGAAAATGCAATATTTTATCCATAGCAATATTTAGAACTTAAAATCTCCAGTTATTGAAAAACAAATTATTTCGATATGTTTTAATATATGATGGTGAGTTTTTAATTATCAGATTTTAACAGCTACATTTAACCACAATGTGGCAGCTTTATTTTAAAATGTCAATATTGATAATTCACTGAAACTTGCATTCTTGGGAATTATTTCAACTTAAGATGAAAATTTTAGATGTTATTTCAAAAACTATTAAAGGGCAAGTTATTTTTCAAACTTACCTACAAACAGAATAAGCAAAACCATTTGAGACTACTGGTAAGCCAATGAAGAGATGAAAGAGGAAAAAATTGGAGGTGTTAAAACTTTTAAATAATTTTTAAAATCTGGGTTTTTAAGGTTTATTTATTTATCTGAAAGGCAGAGTTACAGAAAAGAGAGGGAGAGACAGAGAGAGAAAAGAGAGATCTTCCATCTGCTGGTTCACTCCTCCAAATGGCCACCAATAGCCAAGGCTGGGCCACCCACAGGAAAACAGCAGAGGTAGATGATGCCAAAGAGAAACCCACTATGGAAGGCAGACACACAAGCATATGTGAGCATGAGGTTAGGTAGATACGAAGACACCAGGTCATACCATGCCACAGTAAAGAATTTTCATTAATTATAAGAATTAAAAGCCATGTTGTGTTTCTTTTTTCTGGTTCACTTTTCTGAATTTCATTCTGACTCCTATGTGACGTCTATATCATAAGGATTTTGAGCAAACTCAATGAGTTTCACACACACACACACACACACACACACACACACAATCTGTTTTCTTTCCCTCTTGAAACTCCACTAAAATTATCATAAATATGTTTCGTTTTAAGGCATATGATGAGATAATGGGAACTACAATGGAATAACAAAATTCTGAAAGTTGGAAGTCATGTGAACAAGTGACAAATCACTGAGCAAATTCATCTGTTGGAAGCAGAGAAATCTGAGACCAACTTGAATCAGAAATTGGAGAAGTTAGACAATATGTAAGTAGGAGAAAAGATAATCAAAGCAGGAAATATTTTTTTAAAATATGCTGAAGTTTTCAGAGATGCAGATCACTTCCTCATGCCACACATTGAGTGATCTCCCTCCAATTTTGTTTCTCTGGAAGGAGTAAAGTACAGGGACTCTGGTCTTAGAAACTCTGGTCTGGTCCATTTGAGGGCAGGGCTTTCAAACTAAGTCCTGGAAGAGTAAATGAACACAGGTATGTTAGAGATGAAAATCTTACATCTACTCCCCTTCTCCAATTTCAGAATGGTGGCATTAGTATCTTCTACAAGAGGCTTTCAGAGTAAAAAAGGAAAGAAAAGTTTAAAATTCTTTAACATATTAAGTATCATTTCTGAAGCTTCCACATCCAGGTCATAGAACTTTTTATTGTTAAACAACATGCTCCCGAATGACCAATGGGTCAAAGAAAAAAAAACAAAAGGGAAACGTTAAAGTATTCTAAGACAAACTAAAATGGAAGCACAATACACCAAAACCTATATGATGGAGCAAAAGCAGTTCTAAGAGGAAAATTTATAGCAATAACTGCCACATTAGAAAAGAAGAAACATTTCAAGTAAACAGCATAGCACTACATGTCAATCAGGAAAAAGCAAACAAATAGGCCCAAAGGTAGTGGGGCATAGGGGTGGGAAATAAACAGTGAAGTCACAGTAAATCAACTGTAAAATAGAAAAAAAAAAAACTATAGAAAAGTCAACAAAATTAAGAATTGGGTTTTAAAAACCAAATTTATAATTAAACTTAATCATACATACATTTGTATATGCAAAATATAACAAATTTAGGATTCAGTACTATGTATAGTTTTGGGAATTCACCAGGGAGTACTCCCATAGATAGAGAAGTCTACTGTCTATACAATGAAAGATTATACAGCTTTAAAAGAGGAAAGGCCACTGTGTGGGACAGCATGCAAGAATGTGGTGGACATTAAATTAAGTGAAATGAACCAAACAGAGAAAGAAAAATATTGCATAAAATCTCTTCGATATGAAATTAAAATACAGAAAGAGAGAGAAGAATGATGGTTAAGAGGTATGAAGAGGGAATGGAGATGTAGGTGTAAGGGTTAAACAATGTAATCATGTTTAATGAATAAACGTAGATATTCAAGGGATTACATGATAATTATACTAACAGATTAGAATTTGAATGCTCTTACCACAAAAAAAGAATAACCAAATGAGATTAAGGATATGTCAAATTGCTTACCTCTAATAATCATTTCATCATATAAATGTAAAATAAAATAGCATGTTGTACACATTAAATTCACACAATAAAAATACATAACTGTTTTTAATTACCAAGGTTATCAAAACCATGTCAAAAAGTCATGATTATAACATTAGGCACATACTATATGGTAATGACATTTAATTTTTTTTTTACTTTTATTTAATGAATATAAATTTCCAAAGTACGACTTATAGATTACAATGGCTTCCCCCCCATACCGTCCTTCCCACCCACAACCCTCCCCTTTCCCACTCCCTCTCCCCTTCCATTCACATCAAGATTCAATTTCGATTATCTTAATATACAGAAGATCAGCTTAGTATACATTAAGTATGGATTTCAACAGTTTGCTCCCACACAGAAACATAAAGTGAAAAATAATAGATGATTTTTTTTAAATGATGATGAAATCAGAGCAGACCTATTGTCATGTTTAATCCCAGTGAGAGTCAAGTTGGGAATTGATAATTTCTTTTTTTTTTTTTTTACAGAGGATCAGTTTAGTATGCATTAAGTAAGGATTTCAACAGTTTGCACCCCCATAGAAACACAAAGTGAAATATATTGTTTGAGTACTCGTTATAGCATTAAATCTCAATGTACAGCACATTAAGGATAGAGATCCTACATGAGGAGTAAGTGCACAGTGACTCCTGTTGTTGACTTTACAAATTGACACTCCTGTCTATGGCATCAGTAATCTCCCTATGCTCCAGTCATGAGTTTCCAAGGCTATGGAAGCCCTCTGAGTTCTCCGACTCTTACCTTGTTTAGACAAGGTCATAGTCAAAGTGGAGGTTCTCTCCTCCCTTCAGAAAAAGGTACCTCCTTCTTTGAAGACCTGTTCTTTCCACTGGGATCTCACTCACAGAGATCTTTTGCCAGAGTGTCTTGGCTTTCCATGCCTGAAATACTCTCATGAGCTTTTCAGCCAGCTCTGAATGCCTTTAGGGCTGATTCTGAGGCCAGAGTGCTATTTAGGACATCTGCCATTCTATGAGTCTGCTGAGTATCTCACTTCCCATGTTGGATCACTCTCCCCTTTATTTACTCCATCGGTTAGCGTTAGCAGGTACTAGACTTGTCTATGTGCTCCCTTTGACTCCCAGTCCCTCCACCATGACCAACTGTGAACTGAAATTGATCACCTGGAACAGTGAGATGGCATTGGTACATGCCACCTTGATGGGATTGAATTGGAATCCCCTGGTATGCTTCCAACTCCACCACTTGGGGCAAGTCAGCCTGAGCATGTCCCAAATTATACATCTCTTCCCTCTCCCATTCCCACTCCCATGTTCAACAGGGATCACATTTCAGTTAATTTTCAACACTTAAGAATAACTGTGCATCAATTACAGAACTAAACCAGTCATATTAAGTAGAACAGACAAAAAAACTACTAAGAGGGATAATGTATTAAGTTGTTCATTAACAGTCAGGGCTATGCTGATCAAGCCACCGTTTCCCATAGTGTCCACCTCACTCCAACAGGTTTCCCTCTTGGTGTTCAGTCAGTCGTCACCGATCAGGGAGAACATATGGTATTTGTCCCTTTGGGACTGGCTTATTTCACTCAGCATGATGTGTTCCAGATTCCTCCATTTTGTTGCAAATGACTGGATTTCGTTGTTTCTTACTGCGCTATAGTATTCTAAAGAGTACATATCCCATAATATCTTTATCCAGTCTATCGTTGATGGGCATTTAGGTTGGTTCCAGGTCTTAGCTATTGTGAATTGAGCTGCAATAAACATTAGGGTGCAGACCTCTTTTTTGTTTGCCAATTTAAATTCCTTTGGGTAAATTCCAAGGAGTGGGATGGCTGGGTCGAACGGTAGGGTTATCTTCAGGTTTCTGAGGAATCTCCAGACTGACTTCCATAGTGGCTTGACCAGTTTGCATTCCCACCAACAGTGGGTTAGTGTCCCTTTTTCCCCACATCCTCGCCAGCATCTGTTGTTGGTAGATTTCTGCATGTAAGCCATTCTAACCAGGGTGAGGTGAAACCTCATTGTGGTTTTGATTTGCATTTCCCTGATTGCTAATGACCTTGAACATTTTTTCATGTGCCTGTTGGCCATTTGGATTTCCTCTTTTGAAAAATGTCTATTGAGGTCCTTGGCCCATCTCTTAAGTGGGTTGTTGGTTTTGTTGTTGTGGAGTTTCTTGATCTCTTTGTAGATTCTGGTTATTAACCCTTTATCTGGAAAAGACAACAAAGAAAGTTAAATGGAGGAATCATAAATAATCCAAGAATACACGAAACAGCATGACTTTATTGACATGAAAATGTGCTGAATTTCAAGTACAGTGGATGAAAATAAACCCAGATCAACTAATATCATGACATTTCAGGGAACTAGGAATTAAGAGATCCTTTAAACTCTCTAGAAAGAAGATGTAAAGGACAAGCAATCAAAAATGTTTCAGAAACTAGAAGGCATTGAGGAAATGTTTTTGGAACTCAGAAGGAAATTCATAACCAAGCTAGAATTTTATACTTAGCTAAACTATCAGTCAAGGTCCAAAGCAAGTTAATAATTTTTTTTAAAAAAGATTTATTTATTTACTTGAAAGTCAGAGTTACAGAGAGAGAGAAGGAGAGGCAGAGAGAGAGAGGTCCTCCATCCGATGGCTCACTCCCCAATTGGCCACAATGGCCAGAACTGCACTGATCTGAAGCCAGGAGCCAGGAGCTTCTTCTGGGCTTTCCACGTGGGTGCAGGGGCCCAAGGACTTGGTCCATCTTCTACTACTTCCCCAGGCCATAGCAGAGAGCTGGATCAGAAGTGGAGCAGCTGGGATTAGAACCAGTGCCCATATGGGATGCTGGCGCTTCAGGCCAGGGCAATAACCCACTGTGCCACAGCGCCGGTCCCAACAAGTTAATTTTTAAGATATGCAAGGTATTTTTTTGTTTCTATGACTTCTTTCTCAGTAGGCTACTTGAGAATATTACCAAGAAGAAGTAATGAACAATCAATCAAGAATAAATGGGATGTTAGAAATAGGAAATAGTTCCCAGGAAAGAGGCAAAAAAAAAAAAAAATCCCCAGAAAGACTGTTAAGGAAGATTACAAGATGAGATCTGGTCTCTAGTCGTAAAATAACTAATAATCTAAGATGGATCAGACCTATTAATCACAAACATTAAATAGAAACAGAAATTGAAAAACTTATCTCTACATCTTGGTGATGGTGTTGTGGCATACTGGATTAAGCTGCCAGCTGAAATGCCAGCATCCCATATGGGCACCAGTTTGAATTCCACCTGCTCCACTTCCAATCCTTCTCCCTGCTAAAGAGTCTGGAAAAGCAGCAGAAGATGGCCCAAGTGCTTGGACCCTTCAACCACATGGGAGATCCAGAAGAAACTCCTGGCTCCTGGTTTCAACCTGGTCCAGCCCTGGGTATTTCAGCTATCTCTGGAATGAACCATGGATGGAAGATCTCTATCCTTCTCTCTCTCTCTGTAACACTGCCTTTCAAATAAGTAAACAAACCTTAAAAAAAAACTCAACATCTTAAGAAAAGAGATTTAGAAAAATGAAAAATGCTCTGGGTTGAACATAAATATCTAGGTGGAAGGAAAAACAACTAATAGCTCTAGAGAAACAAAATCATGCAGAAAAGGAAAATAATCATAATTTACTACATTATTCTGCTATGAATAACATTTATGTAGTCACTGTAACTGGCCTAAATAAAATTTGATGTTTAGGAAGATGAGAAGGATGAGAGTGTGATGAGAATGTGCATCCAATTCTTGGATAAAATTTAAAACTGAAAAATCAACAAGGAGTAAGAAAATCTGGTGCTTTGGATATATAGAAACAAGTATCAAAATTATCATTTAACCCATTTTAAAGAAATTAAATCTATTGTTTTGGGGGAAGGAAAAACTGAACAAAAGGGGTAGAAAGGTGATGTTTTATGTAACAAACCTGGTGTAATTGTCTTACCCATTAAACAATATGCACAAATAATATTTACTAGAACTAAAAGTATAGTATACTCACAATAAGCCATGTACTTACTATCCTAAGCTATCTGCATGCATTAGGCAAAAGCTATTCAAAGAGTTTAATTTTTTCTAATTCATTGACCCCTTTGGCATCCTGGTGAAGCCTGGGGACCCCTTCATTTTAAATACTTAAAAAATACAAAGAATTACAGTAGGAACAAATTTTACCTAAACAGCTATTAAAATACTGCACAATGGAGGCTGGCACTGTGGCACAGCAGGTTAACACCCTGGCCTGAAGCACTGGCATCCCATATGGGCACCGGTTTGGACCTGGCTGCTCTACTTCTGATCCAGCTCTCTGCTATTGCCTAGGAAAGCAGGAGAAGATGGCCCAAGTCCTTGGGCCCCCTGCACCCATGTGGGAGACCCGGAGGAGGCTCCTGGCTTCGGATCTTCAGATCAGCGCAGCTCTGGCCGTTGCGGCCAATTGGGGAGTGAACCATCGGATGGAATACCTCTCTCTCTGCCTCTCCTCTCCCTGTGTAACTCTGACTTTCAAATAAATAAGTAAATCTTTTAAAAAAAAAATACTGCATAATGTACTATGACAATACATGTGTTTGTTATCACATTACACAGCAACATTCAGTCATGGACCTTAAATCTACCATAATTCCAAAGGCACCATGAGCAATCACTCTAATGCAGTATAAAAATATCAATTTCTATTGTAACAAGGTCTTTCAGGTACTGCCAATACAACTGTAGTTCACTGCCTACATTCATGGGTAAATGTAGATTTGGGGAGAGATTAGTAAAAAGAAAAATAGAGTATTGGATATACTCTAAGGTATACATCCCACAAATTCTATTTATTAATCCCAAAATATATACTATGCTACATGACTTCTCAGCTTTAGCAAAAATATAGCTTTAATTTTAAAAATTGAAACTTAAGGGAAAAGGACAATAATTATCCATTATAATAAGTCAAGAAGGGAAGTGGAGAGACCTATTAAGGAATGAATGCCGAAGCAGAGAGGCACAAGAACAGTGGCTATTCCCAACTCAGCAAGTATTCTTTTCCCATATGATGTACATTTGTTGAGTGTTACCAATTATCAGCTATCACAATAATGGCTTGTAACACACAACCACAAAGCCTCAGTATATACAATAATAGTATTTATCATTCACACCTCTGGAGTATTCAGCAAGGCTATTCTGATTCTGGCTAGGCTCAGCTGTGTGGCTCTTCTAGTCCCAGCTGGACTTACAAACAAGGGTAAATGCTGCCTCCTTGTCAGCTAATCTAGGATGGTCCTGGTTGGAAACAATAGGTAATCATATTTTTCTTATGCTCCCACAAGCTAAAGTTGTCATGATGATAGCCAAGGTATAAACATTAAAAGTCTTGACCTGAGTGATATTACCTAGCATTTGATTGGCCAAAACAAATCAAGTGGCTAAACCTAATATCAGGGCAGAAAGGGAAGGTACTGCTAAGTTAGGGGGCTACTGCATGGATATGGGACAGATCAGGAATTGGGCATTAATAGAATTACTGTACCACACTGGTCTCTGGTATGTCTTGTTGCTTTGTATTCTTCCCCTTGACTTCTATAGGGTTATCCTCATCACTAATCTACTAGCTCGAAAGGGCAGCTGTGGTCTTCAGAAACCATCACAATTTCAGCTTGAGATCTTCTCACAACATCCTGAAGTAGGGCTATGGGTCAAGAAAGCTCATTTCCAAGCTCTCAGTCAACTGGAAAAAATTTTTCATCTGGACTTTTTCCTTGGAAGCTTACAGTTTAAACCTGGAGAGTTCAAACAAACTGCTATTTATTTTTCTTCACCAAGGTTGAAGACTTACATTTATTCAGCACCAAATAAAAGATAAGCCTGGTGCTTTTCCCAGGACACCCACAGAGAAAGCAAAAAAAAAGTTGTCTATTTTGAATTACAGAGATTTCTCATGCATCTGTTTCTCTACTATTCTTCCTACCTCTTTTTATGTGAAAATTATTTGAAATAAATTATTAGCAAGTCAAGTTTCTGTGCTGAGAAAAATTATATAGGGAAGTAACTAAAACTAATTTCAATAGGTTAAGAAAAAATTAGGCACTAGAGTCCAATTGGCGAAGCAAAGGACTGTCAGCCCAGGTGTCAGGAATGTAGTATTGATTGCACTAACAGCTCAATCCCACAATGGCTCCTTACTGTCTACCAAAATGTTTATGCCGATATCCAAGGCCCTTTACAATCTAGACTCAATCAACGTTTCTAAGTAGACATCTCAACACATCTCTTTGTATAGTCTGAGTTTTAGCAAAACCACCCTACATACCACAAAAAGTATGTGTGCTAGAGAGACCCTCTGTCTGAGTCATCCTTCAAGCCTCTACTCTCTCTAAGCTACCCTGTCCAGAGCCCACCCTTTTGTCAAAGCTAAGGCCAAATAGGACTTCCATTTATTCTATAACCACTCCTAATGTCCAGACTCTCTCTAGAAGGTTCATGTCTGACATCTCGTTTAATTTCCCTGAGACTAATTTTGAAGATCAAGTTGCAGTAGGTCAGAAAAATTGGGCTACACAAGGGGGGTGCAGACAGAAGTGTTCCAGCAGAAGCAGAACATGCACACAGATGTAGAGGTCCATATGAGTCACTCAGAAGTTAGTGGAATATGTCTTCCCTTCTCCTAATGTCTTCTAGATGGCCTTTCTCTACTCCTTTACCCACTCCATCCATTCCAAGAGAGAGGGACTGACCTATGTGATTGGTATATTTGGAAAGAATAGAATAGATCTCTCTTTATTTTGTTGGGAGCAACTTGCATGCACGGAGCAGGAGTTCTTGCTACTGGTTTAAGCCTCCCTAGGTCTATACCCCATGTGGCTGGATAGATAACTCCCCTCATTCAAGGGATTCAGCAAATATAATCATGTCATGTATACAAATTATGTCATCTTCCTTATTCTTAAGCAGTGTAAAGAATGATATTTTGGAATTCCGACTCCTTTGAGTTGTTTTCCCCAACTTGTTCAAAACCCAGAAAAGGAAGGATAATACTGTTCTGGCTCTTTGGAGACTCCAGGAACCACACCTAGATTTTGGGTAACAAGTGGGCAAGTCAGAAGCTTAGGCAGATATAAAACATAAAACTGGGCTGGGAAACAGGGAAAAATGGACCAGGGGGAAATGCTGTGTCCCATGTCATGGAGTTTTGGCTTTATCATAAGGGCAAGGGATTTAAAGTGTGGGGGCACCATAAGAAGTCTTGCATTTCAGAAAGAGTATTCCTGGGGCTGGTGCTGTTGCATTGTGGGTAAAGCACCCACCTGCAGCACCAGGATCCCTTATGAGCACCAGTTCGAGACCCAGCTGCTCCACTTCCAATCCAGCTTCCTGCTAATGCAGCTAGGAAAGCAGTGGAAGATGGATCAAATGTTTGGGCTCCTGCACCCACATGGGAGACCCAGGTGAAGTTTCTGGCTCCTGGCTTCAGCTTGGCCCAGCCCTGACTGCTGCTGCCATTTGGGAAGCAAACCAGCAAATGGAAGATCAATCAATCAATCTCTCTCTCTCTCTCTGCCTCTGCCTCTCCTTCTTGGTAACTCTGACTTTCAAATAAATATACAAATCTTTTTAAAAATGAGTATTTCTGACAGTAGAATGGATTGGAGTTGGGCAGGGACTATCGTGGAAGGAGGGCAATACCAGAAGAGGGAGACAAATTAGAAGGCTGATGCAACGTGGTGAGAAGTCAGATTGGAGAAGTGGAGGTGGAGAGAAAGTGCCACGCATTAACTGCATCTCCCGAACTCAGATGTTGGAAGCTGATCCCCAGTGGGATGGTATTAGAAGGTAAGGCCTAATACCATTATGAGGTATGAGGGTGGAGTCCTAATGAATAGGATTAGTACCCTTATTATAATAAAGACTACAGAGGGCTCCCTATCCCATCCTGTGAAGACTCCATGAGAAATGGCCAACTGTGAATCACAAAGTGAATCCTCACCAGAACAAATAAATAGATAAAGGCTTTAGGGTATAGGGCCAACAGCCTTCCCTGAATCAAACGCTCAGAGCACCTAAATGCATGCACACAGCCAGTTGAAAACCTCCAGATGCCACTAGATGGGCTTAGAGAGGCCCTACAATTTGCTCTTTCACATGTGGTATTCGGAGGCAGAGCCGCAAGTCAAAATTGCATTGCTCACCACATTAGCTATCTGCATGTAGAGAAGATAAAAGTCAATTCAATTGGCTTCCTCAATGTGTGGTAATCCAAGTCCTCCCACCCCAAACACACACCCACACCCTTCCATCCTTTCCATCTCCCACCTCTCCTTGTTCCAGAGCCTTGATCTTAAGATTCCCCAACCTCAAGAACTGTGAAAATCAAATTTCTGTTGCTTATAAGTCTCCAAGGCTGCAGGTACTTTATTGTAGCCACCCGAATGGACCAAGAGAAACAGGTATCATCTGTCTCAGTCCCTGTGTGCTGCCATGACAAAACACTCAAGATGGGGTCCTTTATCTGAACACAACCTTACATGGCAGAAGGCGTGAATGCCGTGTCCCCTCATGAGCGAAGGTGAAAGCCAAAAAGGAATGACCTCCCGCCACTTTAAACCCTTTATAAGGTGCTAACTCCATCCATGAGAGCCCCACCCAACTTCTTCACACTTCCACGTCGACGACCAAGTCCCAGCATCTGAATTTGGAGGAACAGCTCCAGTCCATAGCGGAACAGATTTTGGAGATACTGGAGAAATTTCACTATGCGATTTCCACCAACCTTCACATCCCACCTGAACTCCAGGTCAAAAATAACTTTTTTGTTCCTCTCAGAATGCCATTTTTTTCTTTATCCCTTACTTTCATGGACTTCATGATTTTCACCCTCCATTATGTTTATCTATCTGCCACGCTGGACCAACTCAACCAGATTGTTGCTTCTGGATTGTTGGGATTCTGACTGATGCTGCTCAGAGTTAGCCTTAAATAAATACATTCATGGGATGCGTTGATCTTCATAAGTTAAGAAATATTCTTGGCGGCCAGCATTGTGGCACAGCAGGTAAAGCTGCAACCTGTAATGCTAGCATTCCATATGGGCACTGGTTCGAGTCCTGGCTGTTCCTCTTCTGATCCAGCTCCCTGCTAATGCACCTGGGAAAGCAGTGGAAGATGGCCCAAGTGCTAGGGCCCCTGCACTCACATTGGAGACCCAGATGGAGCCCCTGGCTCCTGGCTTCAGCCTGGCCCAGCCCTGGCTGTTGCAGCCATGTGGGGAGTGAACCAGTGAATGGAAGATTGATTCTCTCTCTCTCTTTCAAATAAATAAAATAAATCTTGAAAAAAAAAAATGCCTCCCCTGACAAGAGCCTTGGGTGATTTTGACGTTATAAATAAGAGTGTCAATTGTTAAATAAACAACAGGAGTCACTGTGCACTTGCTCCCCATGTAGGACCTCTGTCCTTAATGTGTTGTACTATGAGAATTAATGGTAAAACTAGTCTTCAAACAGTACGTTATACTTTGTGTGTCTGTGTGGGTGTAAACTGTTGAAATCTTTATTTAGTATAGAGTTGATCTTCTGTATATAAAGATAAAAAATATAAAATATAAAAATATACAAATTTTTTATAAAAATATAAAAAGATAAAAATATTAAAAATGAATCTTAATTAAGAATGGGATGGGAGAGGGAGTAGGAGATGGGATGGTTTGCGGGTAAGAGGGTGGTTATGGGGGAAGAACTGCTATAACCCAAAAGTTGTACTTTCTAAATTTATATTTATTAAAATTTTCTATTTAAAAAATAAAATATTACAAAATTGTCCTCTAAAAAAAGAGAAAGAAAAAATGACTGCCCTTATTAAAAAAAAAGAAGAAACAAGGAGATATTCTGTTAAAATTAATGAAACATAAACCTGAAAAGAAGGCTTTAGCAGTTAGCTATTGCTGCATAACAAGCACTCTTGAAACGTAGGGGCTTAAAACAATGATGCTTCACTGTCCATGAATCCACAGGTAAGATGAGTGGTTCTGCTGACGCAGGCCAGGCGCGGCCTGTATCAGCTGGCCTCACTCAGGTGTCTGGTCCGTGAGGATGAGTGCCAGCTGAGCCCACGAGAACCCCTGGATCACTTGTCTCTCATCACCCAGCAGGCTAGCCTGAACTTGTTCTCATGGTGCCATGACAAGTTGCCATGAGAGCAGATAGAAGCATACACAGTAGCTTGAGGTCTAGACTCAGAGCTGCAGCAATGTCACCTCTGTATTCTACGGGTCAAGGCAAGGTAGAAAACCAGCCCAGATTCAACAGATGGGTAGGTAGAATCCACATAATGGGAGGACCTGAAAAGCAGCCACACTGTTAAGGAATCGGTATAGGAAGGTGTGAGAGCTGGCAGCATTTCTGTAATCATGGGGAACTGTCAGACACAGATTAGGCTGGGCAAAATAATCCCCTTCCCAACAGAGACCAACATAGAGAACTGCGTGACAGGTAGAGATGGTGGTGGCGATGATGACAATGATAATGACCTTAACACAAACCTACTACGTGTCCTCCACAATACATGTCTGCAGTAACTACCCTGTAACTCCTCTTTCACAACTGGCCAAGTTGGCCTGCTAGTGGCGATGCTCCTTACTCAACATTTTCTAGCTAATAAGGCGGAGAGAGAAGTGGCAACATCTAGAGTTACCGCCTGGAACGCTGGACAGCTGGTCTGGGACGCAGCTGGAGAGAGAATCTGCCGGAGGTTTCCGCACTTGGCTGGGAGCCGCGAGACGTTTCTTTTCATCTTTCGCCCTTTCTTCTCGTCCTTGCTCCATATTTTCCCTTTTCATCCCTCCTGCTTATCCTTATTCCTTGTAAGTCTATTTTTCAGATTTAGTTCATAATGTTTTAGAATAAAAGCCTTTTTTTCCCAGTGCTTTATAGAGACATGGAGAGGATTAACAGTTAATTTAATGTTTGCAAAATGCCTTAAGCATCTTGGAATTAAATATGTCATGTGCAAATAAATAAATCAAGGCTTTGGAGTACAGAGACATTGGTCTTCTCTGAATACAGGCTCAGAGCACCTAAATGCATGTGTGCACGCAGCCAGCTGAAAATCTTCAGAGCCCATGAGACAGGCACAGAGCAACCCTACAATTTGCTCTTTTTGCGTGTGGTGCTAGAAGGCAGGGGAACAATTCAAAATTTCATCACCCCCCACATTCACTGTCTGTATGCGGTGGAGATGAAATTCCGTACAAATGCCTTCCTTGATGTTTGGTAACCCAAGCCCCTACCCCATCCCAAACACACACACCTGCCCCTTTCCCACCCTTTCCATCACCTTCTCTCCCTGCTCCCACCAGCTTCCCAACACTATCCTACTTCCATAGGATCCAATCAGCTGACAAGTGACCCAGCAAGAATATGAAGGAAGAGAATGGGCTTTGAAACAATCACAAGACAGCAGGAAGTGGGACCCTTCTCGGGGGGCAACCTCTCGATGGTTGCTCTGTTTTTCCATTGGTAGTCGGCTGATCTGGGCTTCTGCAGACGGTGCCTCCACCCTGCTCCCTGCATGTCAGCTGCGTATCCTCCGAGGACTCAGCCTTTGTGGAAGCCTGGAGTTCAAGCGCCCTCCGGAGCCTGTGACTTAGCTGGAATTTCAAGTTGACTTAAAGTGTCTTTGTGGGTTGCCCATTTAAAATCTCTTCTCTTTGAAGGAAGCATGTTAAGTCCTAAGCAACGGATACATGCATGTGTTTTTAGGGTAAGACTTGTGGCCGTCAAGGTAATGTGAATCTGTACGTAGATGAAGTAAATGAGAAAATCCTCCAGCACCGAGTCTGCCCCGACAACCTCATGGTGCCCTTTTCCAAACCTCAGAGCTGCTCTTGCTTTTCATTTACAGCAGGTTAGAGGAGGGGGTGAAAGATGTGGCGTGGGGGGCCCTAACCTCCACGGACTTTAGAAGAAACACGAGACAGACAATGGACAAGCAAACTGGTGTGTGTGTGCTGGGTGGCTCTGGGCACTGATCTTACTGTTCAGCCGCATCTCATTGAATCCTCCACGCCCTTCAAGAGTGTTGTTAGAAGAATCCAGAAGTGGATTTATCTAGCACCCCCTTTTTACGTCAGGGAGGCTGCCCCTCTCACCTTAAGTTACTCACACAGCACTCAAATGGGCTGGGAGCTCTCCAAGGAAGGGCATGGTCTTCTTCACCTTCAAGCTTCCGGGTGGCACACAGAGGACCTGGCAGGAAACAGGCCTTCCGCCCACATTTGCTGAAGGAAAACAACGGACATGGGAAAGGGAAAACTGAACTCCATTCCTGCCGGTCTCCAAAAGCCATGTCTCTGTCTACAGAAACAACCCCTGGGTGTGAAGATGCAGACGTGGGAATGCCCCAAACTGAATAGTCACTGTGCTGCTTGCCCATCCACTCCGTGCTGAGGAGGGAGTATCCTGGACTTCTTCAGCAGTAGGGTGACCTCATCCCTCCCAGACACTCGGAGCCCCACTGCCTTTGCCCACTTCCAGAGAGGGTTCCTGAGCAAGTCTCAGATGTATTCATTGCTCAGACATTTGAATAAGACCCTTGCATTCTGGGAAAACTGCCTATTTAGGTTTGGGAACCATATTCTCATGTTATTGCTAATTAGGCCTTTGGGTCCAAATTTCAAGTATCTACATGATCTTGACCCAAGGTACCACTCCGACCTAATTTCCTATCCCTCTCTTTCAGTCCAGTGACAATGGCTTCCTTGCTGCTCCTTGGACAAACCTGTAATATTCCTACCACAGGGCCTTTGCACCTGCCTGGGTCTCTCTTCCATAAAAATAAGTTGTCTCACATCCTTCAAGTCATAGCTTGAATGTCACCTTATCAAGATGCTATTCCAGACCACATGATCTCAGACAGCATTTCTCACCTTAACACTCTGTGCCGTTAACCCACACGACTTCTTCGCATCAACACCATCTGACATAATTGAGATGAATTTGTTTATCTATCTATCTATCTATCTATCTATCATTTATCTCTCTCTCTCTCTCTCATCTAAAGGATGTAAGGTTTTTATTTTTCTCAAAGTTCTATCATCAGTGCCCGGAACTCAATGGAAATTCAATACTTTCTGAGTGAATGAATGGAATCTCCACATCATCAATCACACATGAATGAGCCTTCACTCCTCTCTCATGTCCATGTCAGACCTCACTGACAAATCACGGAGAGCCACCTCAAAGTCGTCTCCACACAGCACCTCAGGCAGCAGCTACCAACCTCCTGAAGTCCACACTTGCACAGCCAGTCACTTACCCTGCCATGGCCATGTGGTCTTCTGCCCCAGTGTGCTGGGGCACAAGCACCACTGTGTGTCCCTCTGGCTCAGTGCCAAGGCTAGACTTCAGCCAAGTGTCTGATCTCCCCCGTGACCACGCACCCCGTGATCCTGTCACCTGTCCTGGAGCTGGCCTGCGCTGGCTTCTGAGAACAGATTGTGCACGGACCTCATTCAACAACCTTGTGCAGGGAGCTGAACGCCGGCCACGGGGGAAGTGTTTGCACCACAGGAACCAGCAAGTCCTACAAATCGGGACATGCTTTCCCTGAGAGCCAGTGGTTACCCCAGAACATCTCCTCCTTGACCCCCTAAATTCCAGTACCTGCAGGAAACGTGGAAAAACAAGTCCAAAGGGAATGGACTAAGCCACTCCTCAAAGGCTTCCTGCCCAAGGCCCCAGCCTGGTTTCTAATTGATGTGCCAGGGAGACAGAGAAAAGGCAAGGAGAATCTGCCAATCGGGAAACAGTCTGGGCCATGGGAGAGACAGAGGGGAGAGCAGCTTGTCCATGGGATAAAGGGGTTTTAGCCTCTTTGTTACTTCCATTAAAAGCTCCATCCATCCTCACGAGCAGCTGTGGACAGTAGGGAACCCCCTCTCCCATGTCGGGGGGTTGGGTTGAGTGCAGGAAGGACCTGGAGAGACTCCAAGTGTGCGCCTGCCCAGCCCGCAGCAGACTCCCCTGAGAAGTTTCTAGAAGCACTCATCACCCCAGCACCAACCCACCCATCCTGGCAAACTCAGGAAAGGAGATTTAGGCAACTGCATCCCACGCACACACAAAAATGACTCTCGTGAGCACTGGCGATGCTTGGGCGGGATGAAATGAATTAGACTCACTCGGGAGGTGATTTAGAATGTAGGTAGCTGAGCCCCCTAGTAGAAGGTTCTAAACAGACTCGAAAAATCTATGATTTAGGAAAGAAAGCACTTTAGGGGATTTTGATGATGGCCCAAATTAGAATTTTTGATCAACACAGGTTTGCCTTTTAGTTCTCTCTCTCTGTAACAAGATGGGCTTTCTTTGAATTCCTGATGTCTTTGCAAGAACAGGTCTTATTTTTAGTAAAAACATCGGGACACTTTGTCTAGACAAACACCGCTAAATACAGTGGACACCGAAGTGAGGACGCGTTCCGCTGAGCACTTTGCTCAGAGTGTTTCATTTAATCCACACCCCAAGCCCATGATGTAGAAACTCTCATTGCAGACGCAGATGCTATTATTAGTCCCATTTTACAGATGAGCAAGTTAAGGCTTGGAGAATTAAAGCTTTAGGTGCAAAGCCAAAAAACTAAGAAGAGGCAAAGCTGAAATTCCTACCTGAGCAGTTTGATACAGAACTCATACCCTTAATCATGACGCTCACCACCTCCCACAGAAGCTCAGCAGCAAGAAGTCAATTTAATTTTTAAAATCTTATTGAGCTAAAGATTTTTTTTTGAAACTAATCCCGAATGTTTTCTCTAAAATGTGAAATTCTACTTTTCTGGATTTTCCTCCTACAGAAGTCTGAACTGGTTAAAATAGGTGTATATGGGGGGGGGGGGACAATCAGAAAAATTGGTTTGGGGAGAATAAAATAACCATAAATTAGCTTGAACATGACCTTTCAGCGGCAGCCTTGTATCTGCTGCTATTCGCGAGCCCCGGATCGTCGCTCGCTAATTGGCTGTTTGTTCTCTAGCAGGCCTGCCTGTTTCTGACACCAGGTAATGCATTATGAGATAATCTGCTTGCTGTGACTTCACACGGTCCCCATGGCAACCGTCAATGCCATTTCCCTGCAGAACGTCTGCTTGGTTTGTTCCGGATGTGTTGCAGAAATGTAAACATCTCCGATACAAATGTCCAGTAAAAGGACAATGCAAGTGACGAATGGCATTTGTGTAATTAAAAGGGGAAACTGTAATTAGCCCAAGTCTCCTTTCTCCAGATGTAAAAAAGGGAAGATATAGGGAGAGTTTGAGGTGTTGAATTGTAACCGTTTTTGTCCAGAGGAAAGAAAGAAGGAAAAGATTTGCTTAGCAAGACATAATTGAAGACAACAACACTTGTGTGCCAAGACCTTGTTCATTAAAGCCGTAGTTCATTAGAGCTAAGGGGAGAGCATTTCAGAGGGGAACAACCACACCCATCAGCACAGCACCCCCAGGACAAGGCGAGTGCTCACCCAGAACATCGCTCAGGTGACCTCAACATCCAGGCACTCAAAACCAATAATCCAAGATGCTCTTGGTCAACGAGGACACTTCTTCATGCTTTACTTTGTCTACTGACTAAGAGCTTTTTGTCTACTGACCCTGCAAAGGGAGCTCTTAGCTTGAAATAAGGTAAAAAAAAAAAAAAAAAAAAAAAAAAAAGCATCTATCTGATGTACACAATTTGATGAGCTTGCACATAGCCTCCAGGTCTTAGAACATTCTATGTTCTCTCTTGTTTGCACCTGCTGATCCTTCTGCCTTGCATTCTCTTCCCATCCTCTAGGTTGACTCCCTCCCCTCGTCCTTTGGAACAAAGTTCAAGGATCACCTCCTGCAGTAAGCTGCTGTAGACAGAATTCTCAGCCCCCAAGGTTCATTCCCTAGGGCGCACTCATCTTATGTAATCCTCTCCCTGCAAGTCTAGAAAGGACTCACAAGTGCAGTGAAATATCCCTCCTGGGCCTAGCTTTATACAAAGAGCGTTTATTCTCAGTGTGCTTGACCTAATCAGGTGAGATTGTAAAAGGAGTTAATACAGGGCATTGGTCTCAGCTCAGACACATAAAAGGGCTGGAAATTGTCATTTCCATTCTTACGCTAAGAAAATGGACAACCTGAAAATTAATGCTTTTTTTGGACCCAGGAGAGAATTGAACATGTAGTAACACGCTGCTCTGAAATCTGCAGAGATGGTCTTACCCGAAGGGTGAGCTGAGAGCCCCTTACCTGGAAGGAATAACCTAGGAGTCACAGGAAGGCTCAGGAGGAAGTGTTGACAAAGCGCTTGAGTCTAGGTATGGACCATCATGTAGGTGGGACATCTCTGGGGACCAAAGTCCTAGGAGGACCTCTATATTTTGGTGGACTTTCTTCCGGGAGCCCTGAGAAGTTCACGTGGTAAAGAGTCCAGAGAGATCCCATATGGCTCTGGGAGCAGGAGAGGAGGAACAATCACTTGGAAACAAGCCCAGGTCCTTTCCCATAACAAACAGCTAGTATTCACGAGCGCTTTCCCAGGGTCCTCTTCAGCACAGCTGTCTCACCAAAGGGGAGGAAAGACACTGTCGGCGAGGGTGAGGGTGTCAAGGAAGCGGGGAGCACTACGCACAGGAAGCTCTATCACCTTGGTATCTCCAGGGGGTTGCTTCCGGCATCCCTGCCAATACCAGAATCCGTGGATGCTCAAGTTCCTTATATGAAATGGGCTGGTATTTGCATATACCATATGCATACTCTCCCACATACTTGAAATAATCTTCAGACTTCTTTTAATATCTAATAAAATATAAATGTTATATAAATAGTTGTTATATGACTCAGGGAATAACAACAAGGAAGAGGGGGGAAAGTATGTTCATGTGCAGATGCAGTTTTATTCCCCAAATCTTTTTGACCTGTGGTTGGTTGAATCCATGGATGTGGAACCCGTGGATGCAGAGGGAACGAGCTATGCTCATCTTCACGGGACACAAGCCCTCTAAAGGATTGAGGCTGAGCTGAAAGGTTGTAGACTGTTTCCCTTCCCTCGTATCTTGCCACCACCCCACTAGGGCTTCAGGAAGATAATTCACAAGTGAAAGGGCTGCAAGAGGAAGACCCCCTCTGGGGAGGAACACTTCGCCAACAGTCAAGGAGGGAGACACAAATCAAGACATCAGAGACGCCAGAGACACCAGAAGCCTCCCTGGCACCAAGAGTGACAGCAAACATTAAACACAGCCCAGCTTCCAGCCAGGTTAACAGAAATGCTTACACTAAGGGCTTTTTTCCTGCACCTGCTACCTGACTTGGGTGGCCTTCAACAAAGCAATGACAAGCCGGGGCGAGGGACCAGTCAGCACAGACAAGGCAGTCACCAGAGCCAGACTCAGATACGATGCAGTTGTCAGAGAATTCACAGTAACGGTGATGGGGGAAGCCATTTGGGACACCCACATTCCATATCTCCTGGTAGGAGTCCAGACTCAGCTTTCTTTAGAGTGGACAGTGAGAGAGAGAGAGGCAGAAAGGTCTTCCTTTTCCGTTGGTTCACCCCTCAATGGCCGCTGCAGCCGGTGCGCTGCGCTGATCCGAAGCCAGGAACCAGGTGTTTCTCCTGGTCTCCCATGGGGTGCAGGGCTCAAGGACTTGGGCCATCCTCCACTGCACTCCTGGGCCACAGCAGAGAGCTGGCCTGGAAGAGGGGCAACTGGGACAGAATCCGGCGCCCCGACCGTGACTAGAACCTGGTGTGCCGGCGCCACAAGGTGGAGGATTAGCCTAGTGAGCCGCGGCACCATCCAGACTCAGCTTTCAATATGGGCTTCCTGGAAGGAATACAGTCATACGTGGGGAGTGACAAATGATGGTTCAGTTCTTGGATCTTGTCACCTAAGCATGATGGAGGGCATCCTATGGCAATACAGAGCAAGTATGCGAGCTGGGGTCTTGCAAAGCCCCTCACGCCATCATGGGGGCCTACTGTCATAACCTCATCTAATCCTCATTAGCCCCCATCCCGAGAAGCCCCACCTCCAAACACCACAAACACTGGAAGGTGGGGATAAAGTTTCCAACACACAAACTGTGGCTAAACACCTTCAAACCACAGCAAACCCCAGCTCCAGATGAGAGCTTCCGTGCGACCAACATCTTGACTGTAGTGCTTTGAGGTCTGCACAGAGGATTCATCTGAGCTATGCCAAGATTCCAAAGGTAACAAATGTAGGCTGTTTTCTGCTGCTACGTTTTTGGTAATTAGTTATGCATGAATAGAAAACCTCCCCTGACTATTCTAGCCCAATGTTTGTGTTTTCCTTGGGGATTCTTCTTTTTTTTATACATTCATCCTACTTATAAATATGTAGGGATTCAAAAAGTTTATGGTAAATGGAATTTAAAAGTAAGTCCATTTTGGTGCAAAAAATTTGAAATTCATGCCTAGTTTTTCATAATACTCATGTACTCATTTTTGGAGAACTTAGTGAAGATCCTTCATACACATGGATTGCAAACTTTTTTTGTAGCAAAGTAAATTTATTTAAATTTGCTGATTTTTCAGCAAATTTTTGAAGGACCCTTGTAGTAAGACCTACTATATGCTACACAGTATGATAGAAATGGAGTTTTGAGAAGTAAATGACACATAGTCCTTGCCTTCTTGGAACTTGGAATGTGTTGGAAAACCCACTAACAAATATGTAGTTGCTTAACTTGCAAACTGTGATGGGGGAAAAAGGTGTGTTGGAAGAAGAAAGTTTTAAGTCCTGGAAGATCCCAGAAGAATTTGCTGAGGAATTTATAATTAAGCTGAGATTCAAAAGATAAGTATGACCTGGCCAGACAACAAGTGGGAGCGGAGCACGTAGCATGTGCTAAGGCCCTGAGAAAGGAACGTGGCTCAACGGCTTTGGAAACTGCCAGCATGATACGAGAACCAGACAAAGAGAAAATCTGGAACGAAGCCAGAGACGAGGGCCAGCATGGCTTCTGGGAGTGAGCACAGGGAGGGAGGCAGGAAGTGGGCAGGAAGACAGAGCAGAGGACGTCCAGGCGAGGTGCCAAAGACCAAGGCACAGGTGCTAGGAGTTTGTGTTGAGGACTACAGGAGGCCTTTGAGGGCTAAAGCAGGAGGGTGTGGAAGAAATGTTCACTCCAGGTGATGGGGAAATAGGTCCAGCAGGAGCAGGAGTGGGTTTGAGTGGAGCAACTAGAGGGAGATTCCAGAAGTCCAGGCAGGAGAGTAGCTGGACAAGAACAGGTGCACACTGATGTGCAAAGAAGGGCAAATTCTGAGAGCTCCGTGGGAGAAAGCATGACTGGGTGTGAGATGGGTTGATGAGGCACATGAAGGAAGCCACAAGGCTAAGGGGGCCTCCCTGGATAAAAGCACCCCTGCCAAGGTAAGGAGGATAGAGGAGGCTCTCGCTGTCCCACTGCAGGGGTACACCTTTGTGTGTCGTGTTCACTCAGCCTCCCATGCCTTTCCCAGCAGACTCCGACTCTACCCTTGGAACCCAGATCCGGTGTCACTTATTCTGGGAAGCATTCCCTGACCACTGGACTTTACTTCCCCTCCTGTCCCCAAGCTCTGGGCATTCTTTCTCAAAGCACAGAGTCTGCGTGGTGTACTTGGCCTTGTACCCACCCCACCCCACCTCCGCCCCACAAAAACAGAAGCTCCTTGAGGAAAAATAAACCGTCCTTCAAAAGCCACTCTATTCTCAACAGATTCAGCACACATAAGGGTTTGTTGCATGAGCGAAAGGGATGATGGTCTAAGAAAAATTCGACATCAGAAAGCCCTGCCCCGAACCCACAGCCCTAACCTGAGGAATGAACAGAAGCCCTCTGAACCCTGAAATAAAGACCTATACATGCAGGCGATGAAGTTTGTGTCCTTTACTTGAAGGCAGGACACGTGGGGCTGAATGAGAGCCGGCTCACTCCATACATAATTTCAGCGAGTTTGACTGATCCAGTTGCTCAAGCCAGAACGAATAAATGGAATTCACAGGAGTTACTACCCAACAATGAGGCACAGAGCAGGAAGATAAAATGCACCTGACTGTTGAAATGGGGTATCTTGCTGGAAAAAAAAAAAAAAGGCATGATTGGGCATCAGATCTCCAGTGTGTAGCAACATAATGATGGTAGTTCTAAACAAGACAGCCAACTGCATTGCACTGTCCACCTACCAGGTTCACTCAAACTTAACAAATGCATGAGAAATTAAGGAGAAATGAATTTAAGACACGGGAGGAGAGGGAGAGGAGGAGAGGAAGAGGAAGTGAGTGCAGAGGAAGTGAGCAGAGGGGGAGGGACATGAGATGGAAGAAGAGCTGCAGGGGTCTTCGGCAGTGCTGGTGGTGACGGCCTGGTGGCAGTGCCTAATTTCTTCTTCCTGATACATTGCAGTTCTATTCTAGGTGTTTATTTTCATGTGTGAATCTGTTATATCAAATTTTTAAGATGCAGCTTGTTTGCTCAGGGATACAAAATTGGTCTGTGGCAGAGCTGGCTGGAGCTTCAGTTCAGACTGTGATTCTAAATCCAGTGGCCCTCCCACTGCTCAACACTGCCTTGCTGCATAGCAAATGCCACCAGGATTCCTGTCATGGAGCATCCACAGCAAGACCTTTAACTGACAGGGCTCCAGGCAGGAGGCGTGAGCACCTTCCCTGATTCATAACTCAAAGCTTGTTGTTATTACTCTTACAATAGCTTTTGCAACCCATGGACCGCATATGTTGTGTTTGATTTTATATGCATGAATAATATATTATTTTATATATACATATATATATATTTTATGTGTGTAAATAAAGCCATGGTGTGGGAACTTGACATGAAGGTTAAGACACCTCTCAGGATACCCACATCCCCTGTTGGAGCACCTGGGCCTCAGAGCCACTCCCAATCCCAGCTTCTTGGTCATGTATATCCCAGGATGCACTTGACAATGGCTCAAGTACTTGGGTCTTTGTCATCTATGCAGGAGACCCAGATGGAGTTCCCAGCTCCTAGCTTGGCCTGGCCTAGTACTGGCTGTTGGTTGCAAGCATTCGGGGAGTGAACCAGCAGATGTGAAATTTCTCTCTCTCTCTCTCTCTCTCTCTCTCTCTACACACACACACACACACACACACACTCACACATAAATCTCAAGTAAAGTAAATTAAGCATTTTTTTTAAATCACCCAATTGTACCACAACTTCTGGGCGTGAGAAGTCCTGTTGTTCTTGTTACACAGAGAAGGAGATGCAGATCAAGTAACTCACACGCTGGGTGGGCCTGCACCCATTCCTGCCTGGCTGCAGAACATCATGCATCCACCGGTCTCTTCTAGTACGGTAGAGCCCCTCCCTCCACCTCTAAATCGTGTCTCTTAGCAGTGGGGTGTGAGGCAGGCAAGACTGCTCCAGCCCTGACCCAGCAGCCATCTCTCCGGCTCCCATAGGAGAACAATAGCAGGCCGGTTGTCAAGGCGCTTCATCTGGAGCCTCCCATGAGCTGATACATCACCGTGGAGTGATGTATCACTCGCAGGGAAGCTGTGAGTGCATGGCTCAGACACGAGGCCCCAGGATCCCACCGCCTTCCGACTCTTGATGAACGTGCTCATGCAGGCAGGTAGGCACGGAGAAGGGGAAGAGGAGGAGGAGGGGAGAGGGAGTGGAGGGGGGAGGGGAGAGAGCAAGGGGGAGAGGGAAGGAGAGGAGGAGGGGAGGGAGAGGGAGCACTGACTTCCAAAGACTGTCCCAAAGTCCACCTAGCCACACAGCCATGTAGATAGGGGGCTGGGTGCTATGGTCTGGGTGTGATCTGGTGTGCCCCCTACACTGGTTTGTGTGCTTGCAACGTAGTTCTTGGTGTAACTCAGTTGGGAGGTGACGGAACCCATAAGAGGTGGGATCTGACACAAGATAATTCTGTCATGGGGCATTGCCTTTGGAAGGGATTAATTCTGGTCTCGCAGAGTGAGTTCACTCTATCATAGAATGAGGCTGGCCCCTGAACTTCTCTGGCTTCCTGTATTGTCAAGTGGTCTCTCCTTTTGCACGCTCCCGCCATGATGTTGTTTGTAATGTGATAGGCACAGGGGTCCTCCCCAGAAACCAGACAGATCACCCAATCTTGGACTTGGAGCTTCCAAAACTGTGAGTTAAGTTTCTTTTCATTATAAAGTATCCAGCCTCAGTTATTTTGCTAGAGCAAAACAGAAAATGAACTGTGGCAGTGGGGACATTGGGGTCCCTGCCATTGTCACTGCAGTGACATTGCTTTAGTGAGAAAATCATAGCCCAGTGGGTGTGCTGGACCTCGAACGCCGGGATGAGTAACTCCATATTGGTTTTTCCATTCTCGTAACTTACAGGACTGGACACGTGCCGCTGGGAGAAGGAACGTGCTTCTCCCAGAGCCAAACGGTGCTTTCTACCTTGCTTCCGACACCAGTCTCAGTGAGCACAGTCCCTGCATGGCCTCCCTGTCTTCAGCAGTGCATCCAGCCGACGTCTTCAGGCAACAGTTCTCAGGGAATTCAGGCTGCAGCACCTGGGTCGCCTCCCACTCATGCCTGTCATGCAGGTGGCTTCCCTCTCGGTTCCGCCTGTCATACTGGGCACAGTGACATGAGAGTGTCATGCTCACTCCTGTCACTCACCCCTCCCTCTCCTCCCTGCAGGTGCCCCTTTGCCTTGCCACGTCATTAGGGTCTCTTGCACCTTTAGTGGTGCCACCATGAAGAGCAATCGTGGAAGTACTCACAAGTCCAAGACCCCTCACAACCCTGCACTGTGTGTGTGTGACTTCCACCCATTCCTGAGCATGAAGCTGGTTTCCAGCCTAGAAAGTACCCTCTCGTACCCATCCCATGCCATGAGTAATTCTTAAAGGGTCTGTGTCCATGAGTACATCCCAACACTCACCAAATGCCACCTGCCTTATCATCCCTTATAGTTCCAACCTCCTCTTAACAGATTCTGTTAAGCATTCTTTCATCTTCTTAACAAACTCCCTACCTCCTACCATGCACAGACAAGCTCCATAAAGCCAGGGCTCTCTGTCTGGCTCTCTGTCTCAGTGCTGGATTCCCTGGATCCCAAACAGACTGACACATATTGGGTGCTCAGTCAATATTTGCTGAGTGAACAAATGAATAGAAGTTTATTTGTTTCTTGTTAGGTTTCCAAATATATCTGAACATTTGGAAATATTATTCCCCAAAAGACTATGCCTCAGAAAGTAGAATCATCCAATATTTAAGTTCTTAAAAGTCTCTGATGAGGCTTTTCATTCAGTTCTCCTTGGATTTTTTTAATCTTTTATTTATTTATTTATTTGACAGGTAGAGTTATAGACAGTGAGAGGGAAAGACAGAGAGAAAGGTCTTCCTTCCATTGGTTTGCTCCCCAAATGGCTGCTACGGCTGGCGCTGCACCGATCTGAAGCCAGGAGCCTCTTCCTGGTCTCCCGTGTGGGTGCAGGGGCCCAAGCACTTGGGCACCACAACAGAGAGCTGGACTGGAAGAGAAGCAACCGGAATTAGAACCCGACGCCCATATGGGATGCCAGCGCCACAGGCAGAGGATTAACCAAATGAACCACGGCACCAGCCCCTCTCCTTGGATTTTGCTTCACATCTGTACTTGATAGATGTTAGTCTTAAAAAAAAAAGATTATTTATTTATTTGAAAGGAGGAGTTACAGAGGCAGAGGCAGAGAGAGAGAGGTCTCCCATCTGCTGGTTCACTCCCTAAATGGCTGTAATGGGTAGAGCTGGGCCAATCCAAAGCTAGGAGCCTGGAGCTTCTTCTAGGTTTCCCACATGGGTGCAGAGGCCCAAGGACTTGGGCCATCTCCCACTGTTTCCCCAGGCACATTAGCAGAGAGCTGGATCGGAACTGGAGCAACCGGGACTCCAACTGGCTCCCATATGGGATGCCGGCACTGCAGACAGTGGCTTTACCTGATACGCCACAGCGCCAGCCTCTAGATATTACTCTGAGCAAAATATGCTTGAAGCTTGTCCACCCTTGAATTCCAAGTTGGCCTAAGCCAACCTGTGTGGGGAGCAACTCGGACTAGACTAAGTTACTGGAATTAAGACTTATTCTATGCATCTGCTCTCCCACAATATGGCGCTGAGAAGGGAGAAACAGCTTCCACACAGCTGCCTCCAGTTCCACCAATAAACTGTAGGACCTGCTCCTGATTGGAGGAGAGCAGCGTACTTGGCGTGTGGGTAGCAGAGTTGGGATTGGCGGAAGAGGACTATAAAGGAGGAGAGAGACAACATGCACCAGGAACATCTAAGGGGAACATCTATCTGAAGGAACACCTGTGCAGCCCCCGAGAGAGCCGGCCGGCGGTGTGCCGCTCCCCCGTGGAAGTGGGGAAAGTGGCAGGGGGAACTGCCCTTCCACGGAGGTGGAAGGGACGGTAGCCAACCCGGGAAGAACCAGCAGCAAACCCGGGGAGGGCCGAGCAGACGAAAGAACAACGCAGGGTCCTGTGTCGTTCCTCCACAAAGACGGGGAGCGACATAATGGTGCCGTGACTCGGATAGGAAACTTAGGAGGGAAGAAACGGGAAGAAGTGGGAAAATATCGGAGAGAGAGACTAGCAAACAGCCTAGGGAAAAGCCGGACGAAAAAGGTGCTGGAAGAAGCTATTGAAAGCCTAGGCATAGACTCGGATACGGACTACGGGGGGAAGCTGGGAGAAATCTCTAAGGTCGAAAGCGAAAGTGAAAGCTAGAACAAACAGACTCGGATACGGACTGTGGGGAGAAGCCAGGAGAAATGATGGAGGAATATTGTTGGAAGAAAACTTAGGGAAACATACCGGGTAGAGAAAAATGTTAGGGAAATTGAAGCCGCGGGGGCAGGCCGAGACGGAGACGTAAGCCAGCTTGGAATTCTTTAAGTCAGCCCGGGGAGCAAAAGGCGAAAATCTGGAACCAGAGGCAGAGACGTGGGCCGCCAGGTTGGAATCCGTCAGATTAGCCCGGGGAGCAAAAGACGGGAAGCCAAACCGTGAGGCGGAAACGTAGGCTAGGTTGAATTCGCCAGGTTAGCCCAGGGAACTTAGATTGAATACCGGTGGTGGCGGAAACGTGAGCTAGGCTGTGTGACTCGCGGAAGCCGCCGCGTGCAGAGAGAGCACGGGGCGTGAATAGATAGGGAATGCGGGGCTAGGCGCCGAGAAGCAGCCTCGGGGCGGGCGCCGGGAAGCCGCAGGGATAAGAGAAACAGAAGTTTAGAAGTAAAATGAGAGAAATAGGAATGCTGGTAGATAGAAGTAAAATGGGAGAGATAGGAATGCCCGGAGATAGAGAAATAGAGAAAAATAAGGCCTCCCCTCAACATGGCAATGAGAGGGCTTGGATTCGGTCTGCCTGATTAGGCGATAAGCACCAGCAGGCAGCTCGACCAGAGTATGAGCTGAAGGTCACCGAAGATAGGCACGAATCAACACCAATAAGTCTCCCCACAATACGGCAATGAGAGGGCTTGGATTCGGTTTGCCTGATTGCTAGGGCTTGTAAGCACCTGCAGGCAGTTCTAGCAGAGCAGAGCATGCGCTGCAGGGCACCGAACACAGGCACGCATCAGTGCCTAAAAACCTCTTCACAACATGGCAAAGAGAGGACCTGGATTCAGTTTGCCTGATTGGTAGGGCTTGTAAGCACCTGTGGGCAACTCTAGCAAGCAGAGCAGAGTGTGTGCCGCGGGGCACCGAAGACAGGCACGTATCAACGCCAAAAATAAAAAGAAAGGGGGATCTGTGGGGAGCAACTTGGACTAGACTAAGTTACTGGAATTAAGACTTATTCTATGCATCTGCTCTCCCACAATATGGCGCTGAGAAGGGAGAAACAGCTTCTACACAGCTGCCTCCAGTTCCACCAATAAACTGTAGGACCTGCTCCTGATTGGAGGAGAGCAGTGTACTTGGCGTGTGGGTAGCAGAGTTGGGATTGGCGGAAGAGGACTATAAAGGAGGAGAGAGACAACATGCACCAGGAACATCTAAGGGGAACATCTATCTGAAGGAACACCTGTGCAGCCCCCGAGAGAGCTGGCCGGCGGTGTGCCGCTCCCCCGCGGAAGTGGGGAAAAGTGGCAGGGGGAACCGCCCTTCCACGGAGGTGGAAGGGATAGTAGCCAACCCAGGAAGAACCAGCAGCAAACCCGGGGAGGGCCGAGCAGACGAAAGAACAGCGCAGGGTCCTGTGTCGTTCCTCCACGAAGACGGGGAGCGACAAACCTGAGTTCAGTTTCTGTCAATTGCCTCCAAGATTGCTGATCAATACAGCAGAGAAATGAACCATTGTCCTTGTTCAGCACAGACTTAGTGGAAAACTACACAATAATACAAACTAATGTTTATATCACACTCCTATGAGCCAACAATGCTCTTCCATGTGCTTTGTATGCACCGCCTGCCCCCTGTATCCAGGGTTTCCATGTCTATGGATTGAACCAACAACATGGAAGATATTCAATAACATCTACTCCAGGGTTACTCCAGCACCAGTACTGAGCGTGACCCTCTGGGTCGCTACAGAACGCACTGAGTGTCCATAGGCTCTCTCCCTCTGCATGGTCACACCCCCACTGTCTCCAGCCCCCTGGGAGCTCTGAGAATCCTTCAGCCTGTAATTCACAAATCATTCTCATGGGGTTGCACCCAAGGCACCCAGCTCAGTACTCAGCAACTGACTTAAAGGGATTCCTACGTAGATTTCTGGAGCTCTCTGCATCTCCCCCTCCTTGCTGGCTGCATCCCCACAGCCTTCCTGAACTCCAACCCCCGTCTCTTCCTCTCGGCAAGAGCACCTTGCTACTCAAACAGGCTACTGCCGCGGGCTGGAAGCCAGGATCATGACAGAGCTCATGTCTCGGGCTTCCTGTTGTCCAAAGTCTGCAAACAGTTTCATAGAAGGTCCACGCATGTTGTCTTGTTTCCTAGGAGTTCACCGTGAGAGGAACAGTCCAGGCCCTCTCACTCCATCATGACTGGAAGCAGGATTCTGGCCCGTTTTGAAACACTGTTTAGCAACAAAATTCTCCGTTGGGGTGAAATCTGTCACATAAACATGATAGAGCAGAGGGGTGGAAGTGAGAAATTTGGAGTTTCACGGAATTGAACCCCACGTTGGTGGAGAGCCATCCTTTCATTAATTATAGAATGTCTGTGACTCCTCTAGAGGCATCATGGAGAAATCACTGTCTACATCGGTCTCTGTATCTCTAGACCACAGAAGGAGGAGACTAACCCTTAGGGGCACTGAGAGAAAATTCTCAACATTGAACTTATTCTCAAATCATTTTTAAATTTCAATTTGGGGTAAATGTTTGATGATGGAAAAGATATATTAGGATAGTAGTGCTATTAAATGCTTTATAAATAAAACAAATATATAGGTTAGAGGATGCATGGTTAACTTTTTTAACTAATAGGAGTACACATCAAAATGTGGCCTCTGGACCAGATCGGAGCCAGCAAGCTTGTCCTGTAAGAAGTCACAGCATAAACGTGTTAGGTTTGGAGTCACGTGGCCTCTGTCCACACGACCCAGCTCAACTCTTGCTGCAGGAAAGCCGCCATGGACGAAATGCACACGAGCGAGCCTGCACTGGGCCTGCAAGCCATCGATCGTCACCCACAGACCCAGGTGATTTCTGATGACCTTTGAACAGGAGCCTCTGGGGACTCCATCTCAACCCACAAACTATAGCGGGAGAGCGGAGTATCCTTAACATCCCTACCTGTCTGTAAAAGGACTCCCGGAGTTTACACCACATAATCTCATCCTTCCTCTCACACACAGAGTCTGCGTCCTTAACAGGACCCAAATACACAAACAAACTCTCATCAAACATCAGGACTGGGATGAAATAGGAGAACCGGTAAATCCGCGTGCAGAGCTGGACTCTGCTCCGCCCATCACACAGGGACTCAGCGACTCGGCCAGCTCGGAGCGCTGCAGCTACACACAGCGCTCGGCCAGTGCTGAGTTCCTCCCTTCAACAAAGCAACAGGGAGAGGGAAAGGAAGAGAGGAAGAAAGAGGAAGATTGAAAGGGAGACAGAGAGAGACAAGGAGAAAGTGAGAGACAAAAAGGTGGAGGGAGCGACTGAGAAAGAGAGACTGAGAGGCAGCGATTCCTGGGCTCCCTCTCCTCAAAGGCTTTGCTTCCTGCGCTGAGAAGGGACTAAAGAGAGGAGGTTCCCTTACAGCTCTTTGTGCCCTTGTCTGACTCCAAGGTGCCTTCCTAAGGAGCGGATGGGGCAGGAAGCTAGGTGACGGCCAGCGCCAACTACGGCATTCCCTTTAGGTTAGTGGCCTTCACAGCACTGTGTCTGCACCAAGGGTTTTACCCAATGACCCCTGGAGTCCAGGGACGAAACTTTGAAACATGCATTCACCCTTGCCTTTCACCTCTTCCTTTTAAAGTTTCTATTTTGAGGGGCTGGTGGTGCAGCACAGTGAGTAAAGCCATTGCCTGCCACAACAGCATTCCATATGGGCACAAGTTCGAGTCCCAGCTGCTCCACTTACCATCCAGTTCCCTGCTAATGGCCTAGGAAAAGCAACAGAGATGATCGAAGAGTCTGGGCTCCTGCTCTTTCTCTCTCTCTCTTTCTCCCTCCCTCTCTAACTCTTTCAAATAAAACAATAAATAATAAATAAATCTTTAATAATTTCTATTTTTGATACATCATGTATTTAGTATATAAATTGTAGTACATGCATATAGTTTATCATAACTATATATACACAAATGAACTTCAAAAAGTTCATGGAAATGTGTATTATTAAAAATCTATCCATGGATTCCAAAATTTTTTATATCTAAGAAACATCTTTTAATTCCATTTCCCCACACACTTTATGAAGTACCCCTGTATTGATGTATGTGCTCAGAAATTTTTCTTGGTTGTATCAATAAGGCGGATAAAGACTGTGAAGTCTTCTTCAGGGCTGTGTTTCTCAACGGGGACACTTGAGCACACCGATGGCCCTGGGCACTTGAGAAGCACAGACAGACGGGCGTTTGGCACAGCAGCTGAGGCTGCTTGGGACACCTGTATCCCCTATCAGAGTGCCTGGGTTCAAGTCCCAGCTCTGCACCGAACCCAGCTTCCTGCTAATGTGCACACTGGGAGGCAGCAGTGACGGCCCAAGTACTTGGCTCCCTGCCACCCACATGGGAGACTTGGATAGAATTCCTGGCTCCTGGCTATGGCCTAAGCCAGTCCTAGATATTATGGGCATTTGAGCAGTGAACAACTGGATGGGAAGAATTGCCTCTGTCTTTTAAGTAAACAAATGGATAGTGAAGAAGAAGACTTTTCTTAAGATTTATTTATTTATTTGAAAGTCAGAGGTACATAGAAAAGGAGAGGCAGAGAGAGAGAGAGAGAGAGAGAGAGAGAGAGGTCTTCCATCCGATGGTTCACTTCCCAACTGGCCTCAATGGCTGGAGCTGTGCTCCCACACAGATGCAGGGGCCCAAGGACTTGGGCCATCTTCTACTGCTTTCCCAGACCATAGCAGAGAACTGGATCAGAAGTGGAGCAGCCAGGACTAGAACCAGCGTCCATATGGGATGCCGGCACTGCAGGCAGTGGCTTTACCCACTACACCACAGCACTGCCCCAAAGAAGAATTTGACACATTTTGTTTAAAGATTTTTCCAGATGGAGGAAGAGTAGTTATTATCAATAAAATACATATAGGAGTTAAATACGATGTGATATATTTTAAGTTTAAAGTTCAACATAAGACTTTCAAGTAGTGCTGGCTCCTTTGGCTGCACCTCAGATTCAGCAGAGTGAGTTTGCACGCTGTTGGGCCTAAAACATTGGAGAAAGTTTGAGGAGCAATACAACTGCTAAATAAAGAAACCAAAACTGAAATGGGGTTGCTGTTGCATCACTGAATCCAACTGTACATGGTGCAGGGCCTCCGATGCTTCAACTTCTGATTTTTTACTTTGCTGTAATACAAAAGCAGTATGCACTCGCTAGAAATCATAGGTCAGGTTTGAATTTTGGTCTTTTCCTGGGCTAACAAGACATGCTATCATCCCCCCTTCAGCAGCACTGGGAAGTGGCCAAGAGCCACAGCTCCCAGTCAGCCCCTGATCATTGAGAAATGCCTGCAGCTCCACAGCGGGCTGGGGGGCTGAGCAGGGTGTGGGGCAAGCTGGGGGTATCAGGTGCATTTCTGACTTACGGTATTTGAGCTTGTGATGGGTTTATCAGGACATGATGCTTTCGGAGGAGGCTCTGTAGTCCTTAAGTCCAGAGGGCGGGTCCTACTCTAGATATGCACTCCAGAGACTCACATGAGACTCCTCTGAGAGTCTAATGGCTAACATTTACCCAGCACTTATTCTGTGACAGGTCTTTATGGCATGCTCTGTGATCCGCCAAGGCACACGCCATTACTATTTTCCTTCTACAAGGAGCTGTGTTTGGCAGAATTCTCGCAGGACTGTCCGGGTCTCAGGTTCTCCCCCAGAGCACAGGCAAGCCCTATAGGGAGGATGGGATACCAATACCTGTGATTATGTTACATTCTATGGTGAAATAGAAATTGACCAATGTGATGAATGTGCCTAATCAGTTGAGTTAACCAAAAGGGAGATTCCCTGAGTGGGCCCGCCCTAATGACACGTGCTCTTCACGAGGGGTCAAGCAGTCACAAGGAAAAGGAGACAGAGGATCTCGTGGGTCTACAGGACAGCAGAGTGGTGTTATGAGCTACCTGTAGTGGTGACCCAGCACACAGCCCCAGGCAGTCTCCAGGAGCTGAAAGTAATCCACAGCCAGCAGCCCTCTGGAAAACAGGGCCTCCCTTCTACAATTACAAGGAAATCAATTCTCCCAACAACCCACAAGCTTGGAAGAGGACCTCACACCTCCGATGAAAAGTGCAGCCCTAGCCAATACCTTGATTTCAGCCCTGGACCTCATCCTGAGGCTCCAGAACTCTTGCTTTCAGGGCTACTGTCTCTTTGCACATTAAAAGGTTTTTAAGACCAAGTGTGGCATCACCAAGTAGCAATTTGGGTTCCTTGTCTGTCACTTTTCAGGAGAGGGTGGGTTTTTCCCAAATAAGAAAATGGGAAAAGCAAGCCAGAGTGGGATCCAAACACAGGGAAATTCTTTTCTTTTCTTTTCTTTTTTTGTTTTTTGACAGGCAAAGTGGACAGTGAGAGAGAGAGAGAGAGACAGAGAGAAAGGTCTTCCTTTGCCGTTGGTTCACACTCCAATGGCCGCTGCGACCGGCGCACCGCGCTGATCTGAAGCCAGGAGCCAGGTGCTTTTCCTGGTCTCCCATGGAGTGCAGGGCCCAAGCACTTGAGCCATCCTCCACTGCACTCCCGGGCCACAGCAGAGAGCTGGCCTGGAAGAGAGGCAGCTGGGACAGAATCCAGTGCCCCGACCAGGACTAGAACCGGTGTGCCGGCGCCGCAGGCAGAGGACTAGCCTAGTGAGCCACGGCACCGGCTTCAAACACAGGGAAATTCTATACAGTCCACGTTGGTTTAGCTTCCTTCTGGGACTCAGTGAGTGTGTTGGGGAGGGCTTTTCAACATAGACCTCGGACAGTCAGCATGGCCATGGTGGTGGTGGGGGGGTGTTCTGCCCCAAGGACTTCATCATAAATCTAATCTTATTTAATGTGCTTTATCTATGCATGTTTTCCTTCTTTCGTGATCCAATTTTAATCTTTGCTTTAAATGTTCAAGGTAACATAGATCTCCAAGGTTCGCCGCTTTGATGCCAATGCCTGGGAAGCTGACTCCGACCCTGGAGCCAGAAGCCACAGAAGTCTGTTCCATGGCCATGTCTTCAGACAGGCAGAACAGAGAACAGAAGAGTATCAAGTCTGACAGCATGAGGCTTCCTAGATGCAGACATCAATGGCACAACCAGGAAGTCCCAAGCTCTGGAGCCTCACAGACCTGGGACCCAATTCCCGCCCTGGCCCTCTCTGCTTTGATACCTTCCCGGAGTAACACCAATGCTAGCAAGTGTATCCCTAAGCCAGGCACAGCGCTAAGCCCTGTGTATACATCATGGCAACAACTAATTCCCACGAACCTGAAAATGCAGTATGAGATTCATTGTATAGATGAGGAAACAATGACCTAATATCACCCAGCTAAATAAACAGTGGGGGAGGTGAATTGCATTTTCTATCTGTTTAACCTCTCAACCAAAACTTAGAGCTTCAACTTCCCCCTTTATAAAGTGGCTTTATAAACCCACCTCCCTGGGTTTCCTAGAGGAGTAAAGGAAATAATGTCTATGATGCAAGGTAGGAGCTCAAGATGAATAAGCGTCCCTGTGAAAGTGGTCATTCAGCTAAAGGACTTCCTGGAGGAGTGGGGCCTAGGGAGCATGGACTGGACTCAGAGATGGGTTGAGTGCAAGCTTTGAGAGGTCGCTTGATTCTTCTGTGTTGTCAGGCTGCTGAGCTGCACGCAAAATCCAGAACCCCTGCCTGCTTAATAACAGCAATGCATGCTCTTTCTTCTCCAGGTAACTCCATCCGGTGAAGGAACGTGCAACCCGTGCAAATGCCCAGTTCCCGGCACATACTGGGACGCCCCGCCTCATCTGCTTTGCAAACCAGTCTCAGAAAGAGGCAAGGGTGTCTCTCCTTGAGACGTTCTAAGCTCTTTTCTGTTTGCATTGACAGAGAAATATTTATCCAGGGTTGCAAAAATCCTCCAGGAAGGCATTACATAAAGGGAAATTTTAAAGAAGGAAAAAGAAAGAAATTTCTTGCTGTATTAGGGAAGCAGCGCTTCCCTTTTGACATTTCATAAGGCATAAATTTGATAGCAACAGAAGCCCCAGAGACACCGTTAGCTAAACTGCAGGTGCAGGGTTATTGCGAGAACAGGGAGTGCTATGTCCTTGCCTGTTAGCCCCAGCATGGGCTGGCTGTCCACAGTATCCCTGGAACGCCTGTTCTCTCCCAGGGATAGCTCACCGGGGATGCCAGCTTCCAGTTCACCCTATTAAAAATGCATGATTTAATCCATGCCCCCCGGCTTCCTCCAAGAATCCATCCTGATAGTCAACAATGCCAGGGTCTGAATTTAAGCAACATGGCAGGGCTCTTACAAGAACCCGGCCCATGTGGGAGACCCAGGTGGAGCTCCTGGCTCCTGGCCTCAGCCTGGCCCAGGACCGGCTGTTGTGGCCCTCAGGGGAGTGAACCAGTAGATGGAAGATCTCTCTCTCTATCTATCTATCTCTGTTTCTCTAACTCTGACATTCAAAATAAATCATCTTAAGAAAAAAAAAAAAAAAGATTGGGTGGAGTTCAGAATCTGATCCTTCCTGAGATTAATTTAAAGATCTCCTTTGTGGGGCCAGCGCTGTGGCGCAGCGGGTTAACGCCCTGGCCTGAAGCGCCGGCATCTCTCTCTCTCTCTCTCTCCCTCTCCCTCTCTGCCTCTCCTCTGTCTGCGTAACTCTGACTTTCAAATAAATAAATAAATCTTAAAAAAAAAAAAATCTCCTTTGTTAACTAGTGATGTTAGCGTGTTACTGCGTATCCAATTCACCTGCTTGATTTACTAGAAACATAGATTCCCAAGTCTCTATCCCACAAAGGTCTGATTTCAGAGGGGAGTTCATGCCTCTGCATTTAGCAAGCTGCAGGTATGATTTTGATATAAGCGGCTAAGTAGTCAACTTCTGAGAACTGATTGAAACAAAAAAGAGAGGCTGGCGCTGTGACATAGCTGGTAAAGCCGTTGCTTGCAGTGCTAGAAGCTTCTTTCAGGTCTCCCACGTGGGTGCAGGGGCCCAAGGACTTGGGCCATCTTCTTCTGCTTTCCCAGGCCATAGCAGAGAGCTGGATTAGAAGTAGAGCAGCAGGGACTCGAACCGGTGCCCATATGGGATGCTGGCACTGCAGGCAGTGGCTTTACCTGCTACACCACAGCCTTGGCCCTAGTATTTGAATTTTTATTTCAAGTTCTTGGCCACACAGAGATAAGGATTCAAAACCAAGGCATAAACACAGAACTTATAAGGAGAGAGATGACTCTACATTGGTGTCTGGGTGTGGGCCACCCTACAGGGACAGACAGGGCTCATGCGTGGGCTGGAGAGCTGCCTGAGAGGAGGGTGGGGTCAGGGAGTGAGGTCAGAGGAGGATGCATCAGCCTGACCCAGAAGCAAAGAGCAGAAGCAGGGCCCCTCCCACACTGTTAGGGACAGAGAGTGGTACCCTAGCCAAAAATTCAGACAGGGTGGATACAGCACAAGGCTGTCTGGGCACTGCACAGCGCCTCCACCTGGAATTTAACTTCCACGTGGCCATCACAGCGTCTCCTCCTTCCTGGTCCCAGATGAGCTAGAAGTGCACCATGTTTACATGGGCATACTGGTTGGACAGGTAATGGGTAGAGAGTTACAATGCAGAGATGTCCAGAAATTAAGAAAAAAAAAAAAAAAACAGTTCTTCCAGCTTCATTTCTTCCTACCTAACTCCCTGCCCCAAATCAGTTTCCTCTTCTGTAAGCAGACCTTGGACTCCAGAGCTGTCCCAAAGCGGAGCCCCAACACACTGCATCTTTTTGGCTAGGAGTGAGGGGGAGACATTGGCCTTGACCGCATCCCTGTAGTGTACCAGTCTTTCTCCTAGCCGAGACCTCTCCTTCCAGAATCAAAGGGTATATACAAATGGGTCTGGGCTTCTGAAAACTGTCTTCAGGGCCGTAGTTTCTGAACCACATTCGAACACAAGGTGTGCAGGGTGGATTAGTATTGTTTACCACACGTGGTGCACATTGTACAGAGAAGGTCATTTTGTGCAAGTGATTTAATGCAACTCATTGCATTCGTCCTGCAGGTGTCTGTTGCACGTCTGCTGTGAGAGAGGCGGGTCTCTCACAGCACGCAGGCACAGTCTGCCCTGCCCTGCCCAGCGACGCACGCCCTGGGCACGCCACCGCTACCGCCACCGCCACCGCCACCACCACAGCCACGGCCACACTCAGCCCTGGTTGGTCAAGGCAGGGAGCCCTCTGCTCTGGGAGCTAGGCAGAGCTCAGTCCCAGTGTGGCAGCTGTACAAAGAGAGAGATTCTGGCTAGGTGAATTCAAACCACCTGGCCAAGATAAACAGCAACACAATGGTAATGCGATATTTAGACACCAGAGCCCAGACTTTGTACCAACTGCACAGAGAGAAGGGCCACACCAGTGGAAGGGCCACCCACACAGCCTTCACAGGAAACTTGGGACCTGAACAACCAGCTCCCCTCCAGATCTGGTGCCCAGGCCACCAGCCACCCAGCAACCTGGGGGAGCTTATTTCAAATGCAGATTCCAGATTCCTGCTCCCTGACCCCTACCTAGGGAACCAGAACCTGCAGAGGGAAGGGTGGAGAAGCCACATACAGGACCGCTGACTGGTGAGCCAGCAGCTTCCAGCCTGAGGATTGCTGGCACCTGCTCCATCCGACCTGTAAAGGTTTCACAGGAGGCATTTCTCCTCCCTTTTTGATAGGCATAGTAATAAAATTCACAGGCACTGATATTCATTAACCCTTTTGATCTGCCAGGGAGTGGTTCAGGCACTTTACATAAAACTTCCTTTACTGCCATAACAACTCTATTGTGTTGCTATTGTTATCCCCATTTTATGAATGGAAAAAACAGGAGGGACAGACCTGTCTAAAGTCTTATTTATATGGGATGCAACCAAGAGTCAAGGTCAGATCTGTAAGTCACACACAAAAAGATAGTTTTGTCAAAAAAAAAAAAAAGCAAACTAAAAGCAAGGTGTTAGTAGCAGTGATCTCTGGTGTTGAGAATAAGAAGGAGTTTATTTTTATCCTGTGTGCCTTTATGAATTTTTTACACTACACATGTCTTTTTTATTTATTTATTTTACTTGAAAGTCAGAGTTACACAGACAGAGGAGAGGCAGAGAGAGAGAGAGAGAGGTCTTCCATCTAATGGTTCACTCCCCAGCTGGCTGCAACAGCTGGAGCTGCACCGATCCGAAGCCAGGAGCCAGGAGCTTCTTCCAGGTCTCCCATACGGGTGCAGGGGCCCAAGGACTTGGGCCATCTTCTACTGCTTTCCCAGGCTATAGCAGAGAGCAGGAATGGAAGTGGAGCAGCCGGGTCTCGAACTGGCGCCCATATGGGATGCCGGTGCTTCAGGCCAGGGCTTTAACCCGCTGCACCACAGTGCTGGCCCCTACACATGTATTTCATTTTGTTATGAAAGCAGATCTGAGTTGATGTTTGTTATTCTGTACTTATTTTCTGTACAAACTCAGGTACATTTTAATCTCATTGAGCCTCAAGATTGTCATCTGTGAAATGGACACACTGGCAGATTGCACTAAAGAGATTTCTTCTTATTAACCAGGTAACACAGTTATAAAACTGAGGCCCGAACAGGCTGGGTCCCTTTCCTCACTTCTTTTCCGCTACTGCTCTCTGCAGCCTGAACTCAGCTTTTCTGCCCCATGCATGGCCCTGGAGCAGCAGCACTGGCTTCCCCCGGGAGTGGTTAGAAAAACAGAATCTAGTACCCCCACCTGAGGCAGAATCAGACGATGCACGTTCAGCCCCACAGGTGATCCTCATAGAAGCAGAGGCTAGAGAATTTTCTAATGAAAAAGGGAAAAAAAAAAGTTGAGGGGCTGCTTGTTGTGCAGCAGTTAAGCTGCCCTTCGACACTGGCCTCCCACATGGGCGCCGGTTCTAGTCCTGGTGGCTCCACTTCTGATCCAGCTCCCTGCAGGTGTGCCTGGGACAGCAGCAGTGCTTGGGCCCCTGCACCACATGGGAGACCCAAATGGAGTTCTAGGTTCCCGGCTTCAGCCTGGCCCAGCCCTGGGGCCGTCATAGTCACTTGGGGAGTGAATCAGAAGAGGGAAGATCTCTCTAGGTCTCTCTCTCTCTCTCTCTCTCTCTAACCCTGCCTTTCAAATACATAAATAAATCTACGTTTTTAAAAATTTGAACTTGTACAGGAGGGCTCTACACACACAAGGCTCATGGAAACTGTGTATTAAGGGAAAATACGCATGGATTTCAAACATTTTGAACTGAAATAAGCTGATCTTTTCATTCCATTCTTGCCCAACCTTTTGAGGTTCCGCTCGTGCACATGTGCAGCTCGTGCATTAATGTGGTTCTGAACGGAGACGGCTCTCAGGGTTTTGCCACTTGGATGAGGCTCCCTGCCCTGCAATGCTCCCGGCACCCACTTCCGGGAGCTCCGTTGGACGGGGAAAGGGGCGGCCGTTGCCTGCATCAGCAGTGCCCGTGCCGTGAGGGCAGGACTCTCCTGCCTCTGTCCTCCCTGTGAGGGGCCAAGCGATTTCACCACACGGTAACTTGGTGGCCCAGCCCCTTTCTCCTCCGTCTCCTGGGCAAGAACAAACCTCCCCCTCTCCCATCTGGAGGCACTTCCTCACTTAGTCCAGAAGCTCCCTTGCCTGCACTTCCTCCAATCAATCTGGCAAAACCCAAACCCCGGCCGGCCAGCTCCAACACAGCCTTCTCAGGGCCTGCCCCCCAGGAAGTTGGAGATGGCTGGGAACACAGACCCTGGCAAGCCGACCACATTCTCCTTAAATTCACGTCCGTCCAAAGCCCAGGGACCCTCGCCCTCCCCGGCCCTCCTGCCTGACTCCCCTACTCCAGTCCTTCTCCTGCAGTGCGGGATGCCTCTCCTGCATCCCTCACGCCTACCAGGTCCACCTCCTTCCTCACGCTCCCAGGGTAGAAAAGACACCTGTCCCTCCACCCATGCCCCTCTCAGTGGGCTTCTGCATCTAGGCACCAGAATCTGCTGGCATCAAATCCAATCAGCTCTCATTTTGTGCTCTCTCCAGCACACCCGGCCCTGCTGGCTCTCCGTCAATGTTGAATCCAAACACCACGTTTTTAGAAACTGCCCTTTTCCCAAGCACCTTATTAATCCTCGGAGCATCTGTGAGCTCTAAAAAAATTGTGCCAGTGGCTTGTGAGGCGTCTGATGCATGTGACACATGTGACGGGCACCAGACCTGGTGCTCGGCTAAGCCCCTGGCCCAGAGTCACACGGGCAGTCAAGTCCGACTTGGGGGGGGGGGGGCGGGTTGCCCCTTCTCTAAACCCCGCTGCCTCGGTGGGACTGGATTCCCACAAAAGGAACTCCAAAACATGCAAAAGCCTCTGTCTGCCCCTAGATGAGTCAACAATGCAGCCAGGAGCTGTTTACAAATACAGGTTGGTGCCGGCACCGCGGCTCACTAGGCTAATCCTCCACCTTGCGGCGCCGGCACACCGGGTTCTAGTCCTGGTCAGGGCGCCGGATTCTGTCCCGGTTGCCCCTCTTACAGGCCAGCTCTCTGCTGTGGCCAGGGAGTGCAGTGGAGGATGGCCCAAGTGCTTGGGCCCTGCACCCCATGGGAGATCAGGATAAGTACCTGGTTCCTGCCATCGGATCAGCGCGGTGCGCCGGCCGCGGCGGCCATTGGAGGGTGAACTAACGGCAAAGGAAGACCTTTCTCTCTGTCTCTCTCTCTCACTGTCCACTCTGCCAGTCAAAAAATTAAAAAAAAAAAATACAGGTTGGTTTCAAGGCCCGGAATCCATGACGGGAGCTGGGGCCACTGGGAAGAGGCCAGGGTTTTTATCCAATGAGAGCTTTTGAAACAAGAACAATGACTCAGATGAGCACTGGCTGCAAAGGGCTTTCAGTGCCTCTTGTGGTCCTCAAATGCCAGCCAGGCTGAGCACGGGCCGTGCAGAATCACCCAAACCTGGTTAGAAAATACTACTACTGCTACTTACTTCTAGGCCCTAATGTAAACCAACTGAAACAGAACCTCCAGGCTTGGGTTCAAGGATCTTTCTTTTGTAACACACTCTTCAGCGGCTCCGGATGCGTGTCAGGAGGTAGGAACTCTTGAGTGCTTGTCAACCCGAATCCGTGCAAATCCTAAAACGACCAAGCTGGCAGGTGCTTGCAGAGAATTTAGTCCAGCCCCCCCCCCTTTTTTTTTTACAAAAGAGAAAACTGAGTCTCGGCAGATGTGAACGCCCAAACACCAGGCCCGGGGACCAGTCACCTGTGTGGTCCGTTTAACCTACAGTGACGGCCCCAGAGCCGATTTCAGGATCCAGCTGTATTGTGGGGAGCAATCCGGACTAGACTAAGTTACTCGAATTAGGACTTATTCTATGCATCTGCTCTCCTCTGTGGGGAGCAGCTCGGACTAGACTAAGTTACTGGAATTAAGACTTATTCTATGCATCTGCTCTCCTACAATATGGCGCTGGGAGAGGAGAAAACAGCTTCTACCCAGCTGCCTCCAGTTCAACCAATAAACTGTAGGACTTGCTCCTGATTGGAGGAGAGCAGCGTGCTCGGCGTGTGGGCAGCCGAGTTGGGATTGGCGGAGGAGGACTATAAAGGAGGAGAGAGACGGCATGCACCAGGAACATCTATGGGGAACATCTATGGGGAACATCTAAGGGAACCCGTGCAGCCCCCAGAGAGCCGGCCGGCGGTGTGCCGCTCCCCTGCGGAAGTGGGGAATGTGGCCAGGGGGAACTGCCCTTCCACGGAGGTGGAAGGGATAGTAGCCAACCCGGGAAGAACCAGCAGCAAACCCGGGGAGGGCCGAGCAGACGAAAGAACAGCGCAGGGTCCTGTGTTGCTCCTCCACGAAGAGGGGGAGCGACATAATGGTGCCGTGACTCGGATAGGAAACCTAGCTCGGATAGGAAACCTAGGACGGATAGCAAACTTAAGAGGGAAGAAACGGGAAGAAGCAGGAAAATACCGGAGAGAGAGACTAGCAAACAGCCTAGGGAAAAGCCGGACGAAAAGGGTGCCGGAAGAAGCTATTGAAAGCCTAGGCATAGATTCGGATACGGACTATGGGGGGAAGCTGGGAGAAATCTCTAAGGTTGAAAGCGAAAGTGAAAGCTAGAACAAACAGACTCGGATGCGGACTGTGGGGAGAGGCCAGGAGAAATGAGGGAGGAGTACTGTTGGAGGAAAGCTTGGGGAAACATACCGGGTAGAGAAAAATGTTAGGGAAATTGAAGCCGTGGGGGGCAGGCCAAGGCGGAAACGAAAGCCACTTTGGGGTTCTCAGGTTAGCCCGGGAATAGGGGGCGAAAAGTTGAAACCAGAAGCTGAAACGTGAGCCTGGTTGGGATCCGTCTGATTAGCCCGGGGAGCAAAGGACGGGAAGCCAAACCGTGGGGCGGAGACGTACGCTGGGTTGAATTCGCCAGGCTAGCCCGGGGAACTTGGATTGAATGCTAGTGGTGGAGACGCAAGCTACGCTGTGTTACTCGCGGAAGCCGCCGCGTGCAGAGAGAGCACGGGGCGTGAATAGATAGGGAACGGGGCTGGCGTAGGCCGTGGTTCAGACGCGAAAGGGTTAAGCGTGGAGACCGCGGAGCACGCGAAGCCGGGAAGCCGCGCAAAGCCGGGAAGCTGCGCAGATGAGAGAGGCACGCGGGCTGAAGCGGCGCAGAGCCGGGAACCCGCCGGCGGGGCGAGGTGCCGGGAAGCTGCGGGGATAAGAGAAACAGAAGTTTTAGAAGTAAAGTGAGAGAAATAGGAATGCTGGAAGATAGAAGTAAAATGGGAGAAATAGGAATGCCCGGAGATAGAGAAATAGAGAGAAATAAGGCCTCCCCTCAACATGCCAATTAGAAGGCTTGGATTCGGTCTGCCCGATTAGTGAGGCGATGAGCACCTGGGCGGCTAGCCGCAGGTCACCGAAGACAGGCACGAATTAACATCAGTAAGGCTTCCCCACAATACAACAATATTAAGCTTGGATTCGGTCTGCCTGATTTAAGGCGGTAAGCGCCAAGCAAGCAAAGCTCGACCAGAGTATGAGCTGCAGGTCACCGAAGATAGGCACGAACCAACACTAATAAGTCTCCCCCACAATAAGGCAATGAGAAGGCTTGGATTCGGTTTGCCTGATAGGTTTTGTAAACACCTGCAGGCAGTTCTAGCAGAGCAGAGTATGCGCTGCAGGGCACCGAACACAGGCACGCATCAGCGCCTAAAAACCTCCTCACAACATGGCGAAGAGAGGACCCGGATTCGGTTTGCCTGATGGATAGGACTTGTAAGAGCCTGTGGCAACTCTAGCAAGTAGAGCAGAGTGTGTGCCGCGGGACACCGAAGACAGGCACGTATCAACGCTAAAAAATAAAAAGAAAGGGGGATCTGTGGGGAGCAATCCGGACTAGACTAAGTTACTCGAATTAGGACTTATTCTATGCATCTGCTCTCCTCTGTGGGGAGCAGCTCGGACTAGACTAAGTTACTGGAATTAAGACTTATTCTATGCATCTGCTCTCCTACAATATGGCGCTGGGAGAGGAGAAAACAGCTTCTACCCAGCTGCCTCCAGTTCAACCAATAAACTGTAGGACTTGCTCCTGATTGGAGGAGAGCAGCGTGCTCGGCGTGTGGGCAGCCGAGTTGGGATTGGCGGAGGAGGACTATAAAGGAGGAGAGAGACGGCATGCACCAGGAACATCTATGGGGAACATCTATGGGGAACATCTAAGGGAACCCGTGCAGCCCCCAGAGAGCCGGCCGGCGGTGTGCCGCTCCCCTGCGGAAGTGGGGAATGTGGCCAGGGGGAACTGCCCTTCCACGGAGGTGGAAGGGATAGTAGCCAACCCGGGAAGAACCAGCAGCAAACCCGGGGAGGGCCGAGCAGACGAAAGAACAGCGCAGGGTCCTGTGTTGCTCCTCCACGAAGAGGGGGAGCGACACTGTATCACAGAGATTCACTTGAATATTAACCATTTCGAATGCCTAAAAAGCAGAGCCAGGTTTCTCCATTGCATCCTTCTAGCCAATAAAGCGCTCCTCTAAGCTATAATAATGGGTATCCTCACCCCCACAGGCCTCCGTGAAGTGATTTTTATCTGGAACAGGAAGGGAGTACAGGAATGCACCCTAAGAACACTCTGCTTCGGCACTGGTCTTTGAACAGGGGACCGAGCAGAAGTAGTCCTGGCCTCAAGTCTCAGGACCCAGGGATAGCTCCTCTCTCATCTCTCGTCACCCCCACTCTGCTGCACGGCTGGGGCTGGCCAGGGTCTTTCAGGCGATCTCCTTAGAGCCCACCAGCCACTCACCAGCAACAAGCACGTGGGGTTTGCCAGCAGAGGTGCTATCTTAAACACACACACACTCCCCCCCCCCACACACACACACACCCGGGCTCCCAGCCCCAGCCCAGGAAACAGCATCACGGAGAGGAGAGTGAACATGCCAGTTAGGAGGGCAGCCCCAGCTGTTCCTACCTGGCAGTGCCTGGCGAGGTCTCCCCCCTCGAAGCGTTTGTCCCAGCAGTCTTAGCTCAAGCTGCAGGGTCCTGGCCCGTTTCTCCTGCCGCCGGCAAGCTGGGTGCTTGCCCAGACATATGTCTCCGTGCACAGACCAGCATCTCCTGGGAGCCCTGAGCCCAGCGTGGTGGCTGGCAATGACTGGGTCACTCCGCAAAATATTTGCTGAACCTTTGAACTGAACTTACCCTTTAGGAGAGCCATATGTTTCTTGGGCAGCCTCCAACGTAACAGCTGATGCCAAAGTGAATTTGATTGCGTTTCTCCCAACAAGCACTGAAGGCTTCTTCGGCTGCAGCTGTGTTAAGATCAGTGCCTCACAGGCCGTCCTCGCCCAGAGGCTGCTGTCCAGGGGGAAATGCACTCACACTCTTGTCTTAACTTGTAGGCGGAACTCAAAGAGGTAGAGAGAGGCAGACGGCACAGTGGGGAGATTTCGGCCTGACTTTGTCCTTTATCTTGTAAGCCTTCTCCTAGCTCCTGCAAGTTGCTTATGATCCACTCCCCACTCCCCAGAGAGTGAACTCCTCGATGGTGGGGATCTCTGTTTCTTCTCACTGCTCTCACCAAGCACGCCAAGTGGTCCCTGATGTGTAGGAGGTGACTCACAAGGATTTCTGAAGGATTTGGGGTTCGGGAGGTCTGGATTGCATTGCCTGTTAGCTATGTGACCTAGAACACTTTATTTGTTGTCCTTTTATTATTATTTTTTTTGCCTCCAATTTCCTCCTCAATGGATCAGACACAGGATGGTGGTTGTGAGTACTCATATTTATAAAACAATTGTTTCTCATCGGATGGTACTCACCTCTGGTGATCATTATAAGATCTCTGTGTTAATATTTGTAACAGCCACAGTGTTTTGAGGAGAAAAGGCTATTAATTCTAACTGGCCTACTGATTCCATCTTTCAAGGATCCATTAGGTTGCTTTCAGCCACGAATCACAGGAAAATCCATTCCCAGTGCCTTAAACCATGGGGATTTATCTTTTCACACGTAAACAGGAAATCTCCACAATGTCAGGGCTGGTGTCTCTGCACTTCTCTGAATCAGAGGTTGGCAAGTTATGGCCCACAGCTATTTACCAAATAAAGTTTTATTAGAACACAGCCATGCACATTTAGGTACATGTTGTCTGTGGCTGCTTTTATACTACAGCAGGGGTGAGTAGTGACAACCAAACCATGTGACACAAAAAGCCTAAATCATTTGCTCAAATACTTACTATTTTCCCTGCACAGTAAAAGTTTTCCAAGGGCATGCATTTGGCCTAGCAGCTTAGGTCACTGCTTAAGACACCTGCACAGGATGGGCCCAGCCCCAGAGTGGCAGACATTTGGGGAATGAACCAGTGAATGGAAAATCTGTCTCTGTCTCTGCTTCTCTCTCTCTCTCTCTCTCTCTCTCTCTCCCTTTCAAATTGGATGAAAATAAATAAATAGATAAAAACTTTTTAAAAGTCAATGGAAGGGGGCCAGGTCCTGGCTGCTAAACTTCTAATCCAGCTCTCAGCTATGGCCTGGGAAAGCAGTAGAAGATGGCCCAAGTCCCTGGGCCCCTGCACCCATGTGGGAGACCTGGAAGAAGCTCCTGACTCCTGGCTTTGGATCTGCTCAGTTCTGGCCATTGCAGTCATTTGGGGAGTGAACCAGCGGATGGAAGACCTTTCTCTCTCTCTGGCTCTACCTCTCGCTGTAACTCTGTCTTTCAAATAAATAAATCTCAACAAAAAAAAGTCAATGGAAGACAAGTGGATCAGAGGAATATCTGAAAGACAGAAGATAAGTAAGACCAGGCTGATGGAGGAAGACACGGCCTAACACACCTCCTGCGTCTCCCAGGTCCGGGATGCGCCAAGATTAGAGGTAGCGCGTGCAGGAAGCAGCAAAGGGCTCCAGAGCAAACCCAAGGTTGGCGTTTGGGGAAATCATGTTGCAAGCAACCAGGCATTGCATTCAAGCCCTCTCTATCGTCCTACGCCAGGCAGGCACTGTGTGTGGCGTTTTCTATCCCTCGGCTCAGCCAGGGAGCGTTAGGAGTGTGGCTGTTTCACCTAATGAACCAACACCAAGAAACCACAAAGGAAGAGCAGTGAGTCCCCACACATTGAAGGAAAAAAGTCAGCAAAAGGCCCTCTTAGAGTCACGGTCGTAGTTTGCCTGCAGCCGTTAGGGACTACTGAGAAGGGACACACGGAAGTCACTGGCAGGCAAAAAGACCTTCAAATACAGGCCTGCCTCCTCTTATTGCACTTCACAGCTAGTGTGGGGTTTTGCTTTGTTTTATACATGGGAGGTTTTTGGCAACCCTGCATGGAACAAGTTCTCGGGGTGACGTTTTTCCAACAGCAAGTGCCCCTTTTATGTCTCGGTGCCTCGTCCTGATAATTCTCCTTATATTTCAAATCTTTCATTATATTTTTCATGGTGATAAGTGATCAGCAATCTTTGATGTTTCTGTTGTCATCACTTTGGGGTGCCGTGAACCACGCCCACGTGACAGTGAACTTGGTCAGTAAATGTTGTGTGTTCTGACTGCTCCGCCAGCCTGAGGTCCTCTACCTCATTCCTGGGGTCCCTCTATACCCTGAAACAGCACAAAATTGAAATTAGGTCAGCTTCCAGCCATTACAGCCACTTGGGGAGTGAACCAGCAGACAGAAGATCTTTCTCTTTGTCTGCCTCTCCTTCACCATGACTCTTTCAAATAAATAAATAAATCTTCAAAAAAGAAAGAAAGAAATTAGGCCAGCTAATGACCCTAAAATGGCCTCCAAATGCTCAAGTGAAACAAAGAGCCCCACACTCTTACTTTAAATCAAAAGCCTGAAATGATTACGCTTACTAGGGAAGTCATGTCAAAAGCCGAGACAATCACAAAGCCAGCCCTCAGCTTGTGAATGCAAAAGGAAAGTTCTTGAGAAAAATTGAAAGTGCTACTCTAGCTAACACATGACTGATAAGAAAGCAAAACAGCCTTACTGGTGGTATAAAGCTGTAATGTGGTAGGCGATCAAACCAGGCACAGCATTCCGTTAGGGCAGCAAAGCCTCATTCATCATTCAGGTCAAGGCTCTATCTCTCTGCAACTCCTTGAAGGCTGACGGAAGTGAGGAAGCTGCAGAAGAAAAGTCTGAAGCTGGCAGAGGCTGGTGCATGGGGTTCAAGGGGAGAAGCCATCTCTGTAACATAAAAGTGCAAGGGGAAGCCACACCCAGGTACCCAGAAAATGGAGCTAAGATAAATGGGGGGGGGGGGCGGTGCTGCACTAAAACGACAGATTTTCAAAGTGGACAAAATAGCCGTGTGTTGAAAAGACATGCCATCTAGAATCTCATAGGGGAGACTTCAATGTCTGGCTTCAAAGCTTCCCAGGATAGTAGAACGACTCTTTGTTGGGCACAATGCGACTGGTGACTTCCAGTTGAAGCTGGTGTTCATTGACCATCCTGGCAATCCTAGGGTCCTTGAGAATTAAACTAAATCCACTCTGGTTATTCTTTGAATGATTTAACAAAGCCTGGATAACAGCATATGTGTTTACCACATGATTTGCTAAATGTTTTAAGGCCAGGCCACGGGCCAAAAAAAAAAAAAAAAAAAAGATTCCTTTGAAATTGTTACTGCTTACGGACAATGTACCTGGTCACTCAGGAGCACTGTTAGACATTCATTTTATTTTCATGCCCACCAACACGGCATCCACTTTTTGACCCAAGGTTCAAGAGTGATTTTGACTTTCAAGTCAAATCACATAAGAAATGCATTTTGGGGCCGGCGCCGTGGCTCACTAGGCTAATCCTCCGCCTAGTGGCGCCGGCACACCGGGTTCTAGTCCCGGTCGTGGCGCCGGATTCTGTCCCGGTTGCCCCTCTTCCAGGCCAGCCCTCTGCTGTGGCCTGGGAGGGCAGTGGAGGATGGCCCAAGTGCTTGGACCCTGCACCCCATGGGAGACCAGGAAAAGCACCTGGCTCCTGCCATCGGATCAGCGCGGTGCGCCGGCCGCAGCACGCCGGCCGCGGCAGCCATTGGAGGGTGAACCAACGGCAAAGGAAGACCTTTCTCTCTGTCTCTCTCTCTCATTGTCCACTCTGCCTGTCAAAAAAAAAAAAATGCATTTTGTCAGGTCATAGCTGCCATAGATAGTGATTCCTCTGACAGATCTTGGGAAGGTAAATTCAAATCCTTTTGGAAAGGATTCTTCATTTGTGATTTGGAAGTCCAAATTAAACATTCATAGAAGCCTGGAAGTTGACTCCACCCCTCATGGATGACTTTGAGGCATTCAAGGCTTCAGTGGAGGAAGTAAGTGGAGATGGTGGGGCAAAGAGCAAGAAAAATGGAAGTGGAGCCTGAAGATGTGACTGAGCTGCTGCAATCTCATGATGAAGCTTGAGTGGATGAGGAGTTGGTTCTTAGGGTTGAGCAGAGGAAGTGGTGTCTGCGATGGAATCTAATCCTGGTGAAGATGCTGTGAACGCGAGGTCCTGGCAATAAGAGGCGATTCGGACACAGGCAACACTCTCCCCCATGAGAGAACAGGCCACAGGGAGGTGGAAGGAGAGGTCAGAGCAACGCAGCTCCCAGTTAAGGAATGCCAGAGATCACCAGCAGTGCCCAGAATGTGGGCAGAGGTGAGAGAGTATTCTTCCTACAATTGCATCCAACGGAACAAAATACTAAGGAATAAACATAACCAAGGATGCTCAACAGCTTACATATTGAAAGCTCCAAAACTCTACTGAAAGATTTTAAAACAGACACAGATAAGTGGACAGACATCTCATGCTCATGGATTAAAAGCTGATATAGGCAGGGCTGGCATTGTGGTGTAGTTGGTATGCCACTGCCTGTGATGCTGGCATGTCGCTCCCCGTCTTCGTGGAGGAACAACACAGCACCCTGCGCTGTTCTTTTGTCTGCTCGGCCCTCCCCGGGTTTGCTGCTGGTCCTTCCCGGGTTGGCTACCATCCCTTCCACCTCCATGGAAGGGCGGTTCCCCCTGCCACTTTCCCCACTTCCGCGGGGGAGCGGCACACCGCTGGCCGGCTCTCTCGGGGGCTGCACAGGTGTTCCTTCAGATAGATGTTCCTGGTGCATGTTGTCTCTCTCCTCCTTTATAGTCCTCTTCCACCAATCCCAACTCTGCTACCCACACGCCGAGTACGCTGCTCTCCTCCAATCAGGAGCAGGTCCTACAGTTTATTGGTTGAACTGGAGGAGGCTGAGTAGAAGCTGTTTCCTCCTCTCCCAGCGCCATATTGTGGGAGAGCAGATGCATAGAATAAGTCTTAATTCCAGTAACTTAGTCTAGTCCGAGTTGCTCCCAGTTGCTCCCCACAGATCCCCCTTTCTTTTTATTTTTGGCGTTGATACGCGCCTGTCTTCGGTGCCCCGCGGCACACACTCTGCTCTGCTTGCTAGAGTTGCCCACAGGTGCTTACAAGCCCTACCAATCAGGCAAACCGAATCCAGGTCCTCTCTTTGCCATGTTGTGAAGAGGTTTTTAGGCGCTGATGCATGCCTGTGTTCGGTGCCCTGCAGCGCATGCTCTGCTCTGCTAGAACTGCCTGCAGGTGCTTACAAGCCCTAGCAATCAGGCAAACCGAATCCAAGCCCTCTCATTGCCGTATTGTGGGGAGACTTATTGGTGTTGATTCGTGCCTATCTTCGGTGACCTGCAGCTCATACTCTGGTCGAGCTGCCTGCTGGTGCTTATCGCCTAATCAGGCAGACCGAATCCAAGCCCTCTCATTGCCATGTTGAGGGGAGGCCTTATTTTTCTCTATTTCTCTATCTCCGGGCATTCCTATCTCTCCCATTTTACTTCTATCTACCAGCATTCCTATTTCTCTCATTTTACTTCTATACTTCTATTTCTCTTATCCCCGCGGCTTCCCGGCGCCCGCCCCGAGGCTGCTTCTCGGCGCCTCACCCCGAGGCTGCTTCTCGGCTTCGCGTGCTCCGTGGTCTCCACACCCTTTGTGCCCGCACCACGGCCTTCGCGCTAGCCCCGCGTTCCCTATCTATTAGCGCCCCGTGCGCTCTCTGCACGCGGTGGCTTCCGCGAATCACACAGCCTAGCTCACGTTTCCGCCACCGGCATTCAGTCCAAGTTCCCCGGGCTAACCTGGCGAATTCAACCTAGCTCACGTCTGCGCCTTTCAGTTTGGCTTCCCGTCTTTTGCTCCCTGGGCTAATCTGACGGATTCCAACCTAGCTCACGCGTCCGCCTCTAGTTTTAGCTTTTCGCCTTTTGCTCCCCGGGCTGACCTGAAGAATTCCAACATAGCTTACGTTTCCGCCTCAGCCTGCCCCCGCAGCTTCATCCTCCCTAACATTTTTCTCTACCCGGTATGTTTCCTAACTTTTCTTCCAACAATATTCCCCTCTCATTTCTCCTGGCTTCTCCCCACAGTCCGTATCCAAGTCTAAGTTTCTTCTAGGTTTCACTTTCGCTTTCAACCCTAACGTCCAATCCTAACTTCTTTCCCACAGTCCGTATCCGAGTCTATGCCTAGGCTTTCAATAGCTTCTTCCGGCACCTTTTCCATCTGGCTTTTCCCTAGGCTATTTGCTAGTCTCTCTCTCCGGTATTTTCCCACTTCTTCCCGTTTCTTCCCTCCTAAGTTTCCTATCCGAGTCACGGCACCATTATGTCGTTCCCCCTCTTCGTGGAGGAACGACACTAAACCCTGCCTAGGCTTCATATCCGAGTCACGGCACCATTATGTCGCTCCCCGCCTTCGTGGAGAAACGACACAGGACCCTGCGCTGTTCTTTTGTCTGCTCGGCCCTCCCCGGGTTTGCTGCTGGTCCTTCCCGGGTTGGCTACCATCCCTTCCACCTCCATGGAAGGGCGGTTCCCCCTGCCACATTCCCCACTTCCGCGGGGGAGCGGCACACCGCCGGCCGGCTCTCTCGGGGGCTGCTCAGGTGTTCCTTCAGATAGATGTTCCTGGTGCATGTTGTCTCTCTCCTCCTTTATAGTCCTCTTCCACCAATCCCAACTCTGCTACCCACACGCCGAGTATGCTGCTCTCCTCCAATCAGGAGCAGGTCCTACAGTTTATTGGTTGAACTGGAGGCAGCTGTGTAGAAGCTGTTTCCTCCTCTCCCAGCACCATATTGTGGGAGAGCAGATGCATAGAATAAGTCTTAATTCTAGTAACTTAGTCTAGTCCGAGTTGCTCCCAGTTGCTCCCCACACTGGCATCCCATATGGCCGCCAATCCGAGACCCGGCCGCTCCACTTCTCATCCAGCTTCCTGCTAGTGCACCTGGGAAGACAGTGGAAGATGGCCTAAGTGCTTGGACTCCTGCACCTGCATGGGAGACCTGGAAGAAATTGCTGGTTCCTGGCTTTGGCCTGGCCCGGCCCTGGCCATTATGGCCATTCGGGGAGTGAACCAGCAGATGAAAGATTTCTCTCTCTCTCTCTCTCTCTTTTTCTCCCTCCCTCTCTCTTTCTCTGTGAGTTTGGCTTTCAAATAAATAAAAAATAAGTCCTTATTTAAAAAAAGAAGATGATATGATTTAAGTGTGAAAGATTCATGTACTGGAAGCTGAAGCCTGAGTGTGGCAGTGCTGGAATGGTAGAACCTACAGGAGGTGGAACTCAGAGAAACATAATTAGGTCGGGGGAGCTCCACCCACTTGTGCAGACTGATGCTGTTTCACAGAATGGGTTGGATGGGAAGGGTCTCATAGGAGAGAATTAACTCGGGGAAGAATCGCTGTTATAAAAACAGGGAGCCAGGCCTCCCCCTGGGTTCTCCGTTCCCGCCACACTGCGAGCTGTCTGCCCTCACCTGTGCTCCTGCTGTCATGTCATCTGCCATGCTGTGTTGCAGCCAGAAGGCCATCCCTGCCGCTGAGCAGGTGCTGGCACCATGCTCTTGGATCTCCAGGACTGTGAGATAAACAAGCCTCTTTTTATTTTCCAAATCACCCAACTTCAGGTATTTTGGTACAGTGACACAAAATGAACTAATATAGAAGACTTAATATTGTTAAAATGTCCTTACAACCCAAAACAATACATAGGCAATTCCATTCCTTTCAATAGTTGCATTTTTGACAAAAAAAAAATTCTAAAATTCATATAGAGCCAAAAGAACCCTAAATAGTTAAAACCATCTTTGGGAAGACAAAATTGAAGAACTATACTTCCTGACTTCAAAATATACTACAATGAGCTGGTGCTGTGTCGTAACGGGTTAAGTCACTGTCTGCAATGCTGGCATCACATATAGACACTGGTTGAGTCTCAGCTGCTCCACTCCCAATCCAGCTCCCTGCGAATGTGCTTGGAAAAGCAACAGAAGATGGTCCAAATCCTTGGGCCCCCACCCATGTGGGAGACCCAAATGAAGCTCCTGGCTCCTGGCTTTGGCCTGGCCCAGCTCTGGTCATTGCAGCCATTAGGAGAGTGAACCAGCAGATGGAAGATCTCTGTCTCTCTCCCTCTCTGTGTTACTGTCTTTTAAATAAGTAAAATAAATCTTTAAAAAATATATATCACAAAACTACAGTAATCAAAACAGTATGTATCATACTGGCACAAAGCCAGATATAGGTATAGACTAATAGAAAATAGAGAGCCAAAAATACAATCACAAACATGTGGCTCAATTACCTTCCACAAGAGTGCTAAGACTACATAATAGGAAAAGCATAATGTATTTAACAAATGATGGCAGAAGTGAATATCCACATGTGCAATGAATGAAAATATGTACACACACATATAGTCTTATCTCACACTATATACAGAATCAATTCAAAATGTTTTAGACTGAAACATAAGACCTGAAAGTATAAGACTCTTAGAGTAAAACATAAAAACAATCTTTTTTAACTTTTTTTAATAAATATAAATTTCCAAAGCACAGCTATGGATTACAATGGCTTTTTCCCTCTCATAACTTCCCTCCCACCCGCAACTCTCCCATCTCACGCTCCCTTTCCCATTCCATTCACATCAAGATTCATTTTCAATTCTCTTTATATACAGAAGATCGATTTAGTATATATTAAGTAAAGCTTTCAACAGTTTGCACCCAGACAGAAATACAAAGTATAAAATACTGTTTCAGTACTAGTTATAGCATTAATTCACATTGAACAACACATTAAGGACAGAGATCCTACATGAGGAGTAAGTGCACAGTGACTCCTGTTTTTGACTTAACAAATTGACACTCTTGTTTATGGCATCAATAATATCCCTAGGCTCTTGTCATGAGTTGCCAAGGCTATGGAAGCCTTTTGAGTTCGCCGACTTTGATTTTATTTAGACAAGGTCATAGTCAAAGTGGAAGTTCTCTCCTCCCTTCAGAGAAAGGTACCTCCTTCTTTGATGGCCCATTCTTTCCACTGGGATCTCACTTGCAGAGATTTTTTTTTTTTTTTGCCAGAGTGTCTTGGCTTTCCATGCCTAAAATACTCTCTCTCTCTCCTTTTTTTTTTTGACAGGCAGAGTGGACAGTGAGAGAGAGACAGAGAGAAAGGTCTTCCTTTGCCGTTGGTTCACCCTCCAATGGCCGCCGCTGCAGCCGGCACACTGCGCTGATCCGATGGCAGGAGCCCGGTACTTATCCTGGTCTCCCATGGGGTGCAGGGCCCAAGGACTTGGGCCATCCTCCACTGCACTCCCTGGCCATAGCAGAGAGCTGGCCTGGAAGAGGGGAAACCAGGACAGAATCTGGCGCCCCGACCGGGACTAGAACCCGGTGTGCTGGTGCTGCAAGGCGGAGGATTAGCCTAGTGAGCTGCAGCGCCGGCCTAAAATACTCTCATGGGCTCCTCAGCCAGATCCGAATGCCTTAAGGGCTGATTCTGAGGCCAGAGTGCTGTTTAGGACATCTGCCATTCTATGGGTCTGCTGTGTATCTCACTTCCCATGTTGGATCGTTCTCTCCCTTTTTTATTCTATCAGATAGTATTAGCAGACACTATTCTTGTTTATGTGATCCCTTTGGTTCTTAGTCCTATCGTTATGATCAATTGTGAACAGAAATTGATCACTGGGACTAGTGAGATGGCATTGGTACATGCCACCTTGATGGGATTGAATTGGAATCTCCTGACAGGTTTCTAACTCTACCATTTGGGGCAAGTCCGATTGAGCATATCCCAAATTGTACATCTCCTCCCTCTCTTATTCCCACTCTTATATTTAACAGGGATCACTTTTGAGTTAAGTTTCAACACTGAAGAATAATTGTGTGTTAATTACAGAGTTCAACCAGTAGTATTAAGTAGAACAAAAAAAATACTAAAAGGGATAAAGTATTAAGTTGTACATCAACAGTCAGGACAAGGGCTGATCAAGTCACTGTTTCTTATAGTGTCCATTTCACAATCTTGAGAACATCAGTCTTGGCAATGATATGTGTAGATATTACACCCAAAGCAGGCTACTAAGGTAAAAGTAGACAACTACGACAACACCAAACCAAAAAACTTTTGCTCAATAAAGGAAATAATCAACTGGCTTAACAGATGATGAATAAAATTGGAGAAAACAGTTGCAAACCATATATCTGGTAAGAGTTTAAGATCCAAAATTTACAAAGAACTCCTACTTCAAAAACTAGAAAAAGATGATGATGAAGAGGAAGACCTAGACTTTAAAGTGGACAAAAGATTTAAACAGATCTTTCTCCAAAGAAGACATACAAATGGTCAACACGTTTACACAAAGATGCTCAACATCACTAATCATGACGAAATGCAAATCAAAAACACAATGAGATAACTCATCACTTCTATCACGATGACCATCGTCAAAAACAAAACAAGACAACGTGCACATTTTAGTCTTTTAAGAGTAGGAGCTCCTGTCGCAGGCCACAACATGGAAGAAACTTGAGATTATCATGCTACGTGTCATCAGCCGTCCACACAAGGACAAACATTACAGGATTCCATTTAGACATGTGAGATATCTAAAGTAGTCAAACTGTCTAGAAACAAAACGTGCAGTGGTGATTTTCAGGGGCTGGGGAGAAGGGGTTACGGGGAGTTACTTCCAATGGGTGGCCTCAGCTTTGCAAAATCAATCCCTTCTAGAGCTCTGCTGTACTGGAATATCGTACTGTACACATACAAGTTGGGAAGAAGGTAGATTTTGTGTCATATGGTTTTTAATACAATAGAAGAAGAAAACGGGTGTTTCTGCTGTGCCTTAAGGGAGAGCAAAAACCCTGCTGACGTCTTGAGTTTGGACATCTGGACTCCAGGACTGAGAGAGAATGTGTTCCTGTTATTTTAAGCCACATGTTTTGTGGTCATTTGTTACAACCTCCCTAGAAAACCAACTGAAGAGGGAAACACCAAGCTCGACAGAGCGAAGAACTTTTCCCCTGAAATATAGAAGTTAAAACAGAAAAAAAGAAAGTGAAAAGACTTCAAAAGAACGAAAAGTAAATGTTCCACAGGTTCAAGGGAAGATATTGACAAAGTAAGAACAGGCTGTAAGGAAATAAGATCTGGGGCCCAGAGTAGTGGCACAGCCTCAGCCGAACCCCAGCCGAACCCCAGCCAAACCCCAGCCCACCCCCAGCCCAAACGCAGCCCAACCCCAGCCGAACCCCCAGTGGTTGTGGCCATTAGGGCGTGAACCAGCAGATGGAAGGTGTCTTTCTCCCTCTATCTCTCCCTGTCTCCCTGTAACTCTGCCTTTCAAATAAATGAACAAATCTTAAAAATAAATAGGTACATTAGCAAAATAGACAACTGAATCCTAAATTCAAAACAACGGATAGTTCAAGCAGCAAGATGGATCTTGCCCACATGGAGAACAATGTAAGAAATTGATGGAGGGAGCCTAGAAATTTTCCCAAAATGCTTTCCAAAGTGTAAGAGGATAGAAAGTAAGAAGGATCCATATAAAGAAATAACTGGAAAGGCCAAAGCATCTTTCTTTCCTTTTTTTTTTTTTATTTGAAAGACAAAGTTGCAGAGAGGCAGAGAGAGAGAGAAAGGTCTTCCATTCACTGGTTCATTCCCCATATGCCTGCAATGGCCAAAGTTGGGCCAATACAAAGCCAGGAGCCAGGTGCTTCCTCCAGGTCTCCCACATGGGTGAAGGAGCCCAAGCACTTCGGCCATCCTCCACCACTTTCCCAGGCTATAGCAGAGAGCTGGATCAGAAGTGAAGCAGCCAGGACTTAAACCAACACCCATATGGGATGCCAGCACTGCAGGCCATGGCTTTACCCACTATGCCAAAGTGTCAACCCCACCAAATCATCTTAAAATCAGAATTCTAGAAGAGAGAATGGAGAAAATACAAGGCAAATAATAACCGAATGTAGAGACCTTTCCTAGAACTAAAGACACAAGACTTCATCTTTAAAGGGCTTAAGAATGACTGAGCCAGACAGCATTTTGACCCTCTGAATTTGGGCTCCTAGCAAGTGAAGTACTCAGAGGTAATTGGGCTCCTAACATCACCCCTAACACGGATGCTACACCCATTACCATGGATCTAGCGTCTTGTCTCTTTTGTCTTTGATGGAACTTATCTGTTATCTGAATTCAATAAAATAATCAGTTTAAATTCATCTTTGATTCTGGGCCAGTATTTGTGGTGTATGGAATTGGAAATGCCCATTTCAGAGGAGGCCTGTGGTGCAATTAGAGTTTATTAGCCTCAACAGTGTGTGTTCATTAGAAGTCCATCCACTTTGACACAGTCTTGGCCTGCGACAGGCTGAAGCTTTAATTCCTGCCAAATTAGAAGGGAAATCAAGATAAGGAACCATCTTGAGATTTTTTTTAATTGCATATAAAACATGAAAAATGCTAAAAAACTCATGTAGCAATCTGTTTAGATAACATTATTGGAGATATTGGCATTTAAGAAGAAAATTATTATTCATAAAGTCAAGTGAAATGAGGATTTTAAGAATCTCTGACCAGATAACACAAATAAAGAGCCACATAAAGTGGTCCGTTTATTAAATTAAAACAACATTAATCTGAGATAGGAGATATCAATTTGCAAGCATGGTTTAAGGCTGGCAACATCTCTTGAGGAGTGAATAGTTCACAGGATTATTTTGTTAATCAACTCTTAGGAGAGGGATTTGGACAAAACATTTTACTTAGCGAATGAAACATTTAATTTGGTATCTCACTCCATGTCAGTTTGTCATTACAAGAATTCATATCAAGTCTTATAACAACAGCTTTCCATCAATAATTGTTTGACAGTTACTATGCTACCAGGTACACCTTTCAATTTTATAATTAGGAGGACTTGGCAGATGGGACTATCGATCAATAACATAGTCAATTTTCTATTATGAAAATAAATTGATATTTCTACTGTAAAAACATTTCCTTCAGTAACTCAGAACAACACTGTTTATTTCCAGCAAGAAGGTAACTAAGAGGAGGTGTAAACGTTAGGCACATTATAGTAGGTGCTTACCAAGTCTTTCATCAATATTCCATGTTTAGCATTCCCCTAGGAGATGTCAGTCTTCCTGGGAGATGTCACAGGACATTCATTCTCAGGTTTCTCCACTGGTTCAGGAGAGCTGGATCCAATTCTTCTTATACTGTTCATCCAACCAGGTTCGACATTATTGCAGAGAAGGTTGGCATTAAAGGGAGGTGTTCCCCAGTGGAATGGGCATAGACTTAGGAAGCAGATCTGAACATACATCTTAGCCTTGAACTAGAAGACATTGCTAACTGTCTGAACTTTAGTTTCTTCACCTATAAATTGGAGCCAACTAGATCTAGATTCTAGTCCTTGCCCTCTCCCTACTTGCGAGGTGAACTTTAAAGGTTGTTAGACATTCACTGGCTTTGCTTTCATCAATGGACTTTAGTGAGAGTGAAATGAAATGACACGTATAAATCACTTCATCAAGGAGGATGTGCCTAATAAACTATGGCTTCTTTTCTCTTCCTCTTCCTTATGATGACATCATATGGACAAGGAATAAGCAACACACCAGGGTATAGAACTTTGAGCTCTGTTGATACAAACTGTTCAGTCTTTTTAGATGTTGTTTCTTTTAAGACAATGATTTTATACATAAATATGAAGTTATCTTAACACACTAGCTTTGTTAGTAAATTCTTTATAGTCCCTATGTGATCAAGTCAGTCTCATTTATAGAAAGAATTTGCAAGGCCTCAGAGTGGATGATAGGGTGACTATGATATGACCTCCAAACACCAGAAGCTTAAATCAAGTTGGGAGTCCATATTCAATCCAAGAATAAACTTAATACCTTAAATAAAAGGTTTCTAGGTTAAAAAAATTGTACTATAATTAAAAAAAAATAAACCAGGTCATGACATATGCAACTCACGTTTCCTGTGTTACAGGGAGCACAGGCCAAAGGGTTCTCAGGAATTCTCCCCAGTATGTCAGAGAGAACATGGTGTCGGAGTCTTGTGGTTCCTGGGATTTCCCTATAGCACTAGGAAGCTAACCTGCCAGAAGAGGAAGGACTGTCTTGGTCTTGCTTTAATTATTGATAACCCTATCATCTCCACAATCCACCGCAAGCTGAAAAATTATCCACACCCTCCCCCCATCACTACTATTTGATCTTAGAGAATGACCAGAATAACATTTGGCTACTCTCATGAGGCGTGGGGCTTGGAATCCATCTGGAGATGGTCAGGAAGGAGAATGGTACCCTTTACAAGGACGAGATTTCCTCTTGTGGGAAGGATGGGAAGAGGGGGAAGCAAGTGTTCTATTTAGGTCATTTTACGTGTGTACTCCACGCTGGTGTGAAGATGTCCAGTAGAACTGGAGATACACGGTCAGGAGCCCAACGGAGATGTCCCAAATGATGAACTGATATTATAAATCAGAGAGTCAGTATTACATGAAGGTAAGTGGGCTAGTGGAATTACTGTAGCTTGCCAGAGAGTAAGTATAGAGACAGCAAATAAAGCTGAGGGCATCCCAGGAGGGATGGCAGAGAAGGAGCAACAAGATTTGGGAGATGGAGAGAGAGGAACCCCCCCAGGTGGATTCAGCATAGGAATATTGACCCTGTAAAGTCAACCTTGATGTCTGGTTTCAGCTAGAGGAATTCCTAGCAAGCTGGATTTTCAAACAGTTGCCCCACGAGGCCCAGTGTTCCCAAGAACTTTCGAGGGCTACCACTTGGATTTTCCTCTCCAAAGCAAGATCAGCTGTGTGGATCTCTAATCACCCACCTCTGCTTCAACCATAACTATTCCTTTTTGTTTCTGTTATTGTTTTCATGTAAAGTTTTCAATAAAGAGAACACTTCATTGACTTTTAAAGAATTTGTTTTAGTGACAAGATCACAGGCCCTCAACTCCCAAGAAACATCTCATAACCAGAATCTGACACTTAGGTCTGTGTGACCTAGTTCAAGTTTGCCCTGATGGAAAGGGAGGCTACTAACACTTCCAACTTTGTCAATGTGTTGAGAGAATTAAATAAGAAAATGTGGGAAAGTAAGTAGTAGAGCATCCGACACCTAGTAGTTTTGTTCCTGTGTGGAAGGCATGCTTACCTGGGAAGGTTCAGTCCAGGCAAAGGGTCTTCTAGGATTCTCCTTTGCTGCTTTCCTGATTCCTGTACCTTTCATTTCTCTGGGGGTTTCTCCTCCCCTACTCCCAGCCTCCGCAACACATACCCTCCCCCACCACACACACACACACACACACACACGCACACACACTCACAACACTCACACACATACACACACACACACTCAGGCTTATGTAAACAATTTTACTTTCTTCCAGCTGACAAAAATGTTAAGCCTTCACTCTATTTCAGCCTCAGGATCCTGCCCACTGCCACAAATTTTCACATCCTATCTGTGCTGGGTCAAGGCTCCCGCCAGGGTCCTATGGGCTTGCTGGGGGCTCTTCAGAGCCACCTGGTCCTCCCTGGGAACCTGCTGCAGGAAGGAATGTGTCTCTCTTAGAAGCCAGGCTTAAATGGGAGGTTTTGGGAGTTTATGAGCTCACTTCTCTCCTCTGGGAGCCAGAACTGAAGATGCCTAAAGAGAGAGCTAGGCACCTTGAGACTAGAAATACATGTTTTTAAGGCTTACTGGAAAAGCAAGGAATTGCAGATTGTATTTTTCAAATATGCTGGCACCAACGTCTCCCATCCCACATGCTCTTCTCTTGCCTGACACTCTTCCCTCTAGAAGTAGGAACTGATTCCTCTCCCTTGAATCCCAAGGGGATCTCCAGACTTACTTGTGCAATAGAATGACGCAGAAATGACTCTGGCTTCTAAGACTAGATCCAAACAGGCCAGGCAGGCCCCACCTAGTTTGCATGGACCCTTTCAGAAGTGAGCCACCTGCTGTGGCAAGGCCATGCCACCCAGAAAGGCCACCCATGCTTAGATGCCCTGTGAGGGAAGAAGCCTCCAGATGTCCCAGCCCCCAAGGTGTCTGAGCCACCATCAGCAATCTGAGTGCCTCCAGACATGCCCTACATGCTTTAGAGCAGAGACAAGCCCGTCCCTTCGTTCCCTGCCTGAATTCCTGGCCCACGTATAATCTGTGAGGTTAACAAAGGGGTCCTTGTTTATATCACTCAGTACCAGGTGGGTACTGTGGAGGATTAGTGACTGGGACACTCCCCAGGTAGCTGGTGTTCTCCCCCGCCCTTATCCCCTGCCCATGGAGGGGAGCGGGGAACACATTAGGAAGAAAGATTAGGCACATATCCTCAATACCCCCGTTCCTCCCTGCATCAGGTGATGGGGAGGTGAGACTGTTCTCCTGCCCAGCTCTGACATTCCACAGTGACTCCCTCTCAGGGAAAGCCTGGAGTCCTTCTTTGCTCTGGGGTACATCCATCACTGACAACCTCAGGACCAGGTGCACTTTAGACAGCATCCAAGCCGAAAGGAAGAGGACTAAAGCTTTGAGGGTGGAACTGCAGAGCCAGTGGGTTGGTTTTTTCCTAGGGGAGACATGCTCATAATTAGTCTTAAAATGAGTAAGGCTGTGTATACCATGATTACATAAGTGAATTACAATACACGAAATGGTTGTGCTTGTCACATGGAGCGTTACCATGTCAGAGGTTCACCTTCACCTGAGTCTTGCCCTGGTTAGTCCTCACAGCAAGCACTCCCCCTGCTCTGTGAGTGGTACCTGCCCTGGCACCTCCGGGGGACCTGAATATAACCCCAAAATTCTACTCTGAAGTTGATTTCCAGACCTTGTTGCCGAGAAGCGCTTTGTATCTCCGAGTGGAGGGGTTCTCCCAATCAACTGCATAACACTAATTTCTAGTGTGCAGGGGGAAACATGTTAACACAGAGGATTTTCCATTTGCCTGCCATAATCTTGGTTTAAAACTTTGGACATCCATTACCTTTTGCTGGGTAAGAAAATCAGTTCTGGCTCAAAGAGGAGGCAGATATGGGAGCATTTATGAGCAAGCACTATGGAGATACACACCTGGATTCAAAAAATGAACAAAATGAGACTGTCACTTACTGCTCTGTGACTCTGGACAAGTCTCTTAGCTGCCGTCGCCTGTGATGTGGGGGTTACCGCCCTCCTGGGATTGCGTTAGGACTAAAGGTGACTCGGTGCCTAACACACTTAAATGGTTAATAAAAGCTTGCTACAATTACAAATCATCATTCCCATGGCCTTCTAAGCAAATCCAAGACAGAAGGCAATTTTCAAGGCCTGTCTTAGGAATTCTTGAAACAAAGAAGTCAGGTGTGTGTGTGCATGAATATCTGAGCTTTGCAAATGAAGTCACTTCTTATCATTGTATTTCCAGATTAGCTGTTTGACTTTCTGTGTTTCTTTTCTGAAATAGAAATATCCGAGAGGAAAGTAACACACTGAGCAGGGAAAGCCCAGCTTTTGAGGCAGAATAGAAACGAATTGTAATCCTGGGCAAGTTATTTATCTTCTCCATGGTGCAGACACTTATAAAGCGCTCAATAAACATTTGTGGAACAAAATTCTACACGTTATTAGACTAATATTAATCTTTTTCTTTCTAGGATTAAATGAGATATAAAATAAAAGTACCTAGCTCATGTTACTAGTTGGCAAATGTTAGGTTTTTTTTATACACACACATTTTTAAAAGAACCTGGCCTTTTTTTTTTTTCATTAAGAAACTTGAAATTTGATCAGTTCTTTTCATTCTGATGAATTGTAATGCCTCTGTTTATCCTATGGATAACAGAGGGTTAGCTCCTGAGCTGGTCTTACTAAATATCCTCTTCTGTTTTAAAGATTCTTTAACAATGACATGCTGTGTGAATGGAGCCATGGTGCTTTTCACAGGAGCTCAACACGATGCATAGAATTTAATCCCCAGCTCTGTGAAGAAAGCAGGAAACACATGACCATTCATTAACTTAAGAGGTAGCTGAGTTTGCTCCTACTGCACACATGCGTGCATATGTGTATACGTGCATATGTGTATACACACACAGCTTGCATACCGGGTCTCCTTATAGCCATGAAGACTGAGATGGTCATGAACTCCACAGATTCCCCTTCCCTGGAGAGAAACCTAGATGCGCGTGACTTCCTGAAAGAAAATCATTCGTTTCATCTTTAAAATCAAGGAGTGAGCAGGGGGAGGGGAGTTCCAGTAGCTCTTTGCAATGCTCAGCAATTTCTACTCTCCCACTTAGAAGCAGCTAAATTCACATCACATGACTCGGCTTCCTGCCCTGACTCCGGTGATCAATCTGAGCCCCAGTCTGCCAGCCATTTCCTAGGTAACCAGACCTGAGTGACCTTAATGGACAGCCTGCAACAGACAGAAACCAGCAGGAGAAAAGAAAAACCTGTCATTTTGTACTTTTTTTTCCTCAATATGTTTAAATAATTAAAAACACCATCAAGAAGCTAATCCATAGATAAAATGATATATAAAATATGATTGCACAGTGCTTTTCTCTCCTCATTGATTCTATTCCAGAGGAGAAACACCCATTTACTCACAGCTTTACTTGTCCAAAAGGAAATTCTTCCAGCTCTTGACCTGCAGTTACAGTTATCAACCCAGACCTTGTTGAGTGAGTGACAGAGAGGCGTGAGCTGAATATTTGCATTGGTGAAAATCCTGGGTTTCCTTTTAATCTGGAAATATCGTGAATGATGGTTTTCTAGATCAAATGTAGTAATTCCAAAAAGTCTAGAAGTTAAAACACCCATTTGGGAGCCAGTTCTTGGGTGGAATCCTGGGCCCAACACTTCAATGGCACGACTTTTGGAAAGGATCCATAAATTTCTGCGTCCCTATGTATTCATCTGGAAAGTGGAGATAATTACAAGATAATTTCATAAGATTGTTGGAGAGATAAATCAGGTAATGCAGATAAAGCGTACTTAGCACCATGAGGCTCACATACCGAGCACTTAACAAAGCTTAGAAATCAATAGACAAAATAATAATCGCACTGCTATACGTAAGGACGTATTGAGCACCGGACATTAGACTGAGGCACCTACTCATGGAAACTCTAGGGATTCTTCAACATGTTTGAAGCAAAAGGAAATTGGAAGGTAGGTTTAGGTTGGCACAAAACTTGAAATCCATGTATACTTTGTTCATACTCTGCATTTTCATGACCTTTTTTGAATGCCCCTCATACTGAAGCAATGCAGAATTAAGTGGCTCCTGAACTGAGGAAACAGAAGACTACTTACTCGGGGATATCACCAGCAGCATCATAAACAGCAAACACATTGAGCCCCTCTGTGTGCAGAGCAGTGTGGTGGACAGAGAGAGCATGAGCTTTAAACGGAGAGAGAAAGCTGCTCAAATCCCCCGTGTGGCCATGGGAAAACAACGTACTCTCTCGTCTCCACGACAGGTGAGTCCAGCAAGGCTCATGGCTGCAATCCACATGTACAGGCTGGGCAATCCTGATGCAGGAAAGCATGCTAAGTACTGGGGTACTCACAAAGTCCCTGAGAGACTGGAGGAAGACTGGTTTGGGGAAGTCATACAGGCTGGGGAAGACGCCAGTGTGCCAGGCAGAGAAAACCACAGGAAGACCACACAGCAGCAATAATCTGGTGAGAGGCCATCCATGCTGCTGGCGCGAATACAGCCTCCAACTTATCACTTGCTGTGCCTCTTGGTTGTCGCATGAAGCTCTGCGTTGTGATTGATAGGTCACTTGTCACTCACACGCTACGCCAGCTCTTTCAGAATACAGGAAGCCTCTTCAATCTCGATCACTGGGTGCAGATATTACCTCCACTGTGACGGTGCACACAGACCTGTTCCGGGAAAGGACAAGTGGGCAAACACAGCAAATGTTCATTCCGATAGGAAGAGTGACACAAAATACAGCAACGTTGTTGTGAGAATGAAGGAATTAAGTCTTTGAAAATATATTGCAATGCCTAGAACATAGTTGGCACTTAGAAACTAGAAGGCATTATTATTAGATGTTCAAAGTATAAGCCCTGGAAGACAAAAACCTCTGATTGATCATCTACCGTTTGCCTGCTTTTATGACAGGCTGAGCACACACTAGTGATGACACAGGTTAATACAGTATCAGCCCGCAGTGAGATGGAAGCGTAAGGAAAAGCAGAGAAGTGAGGAATCATCGTCTTAATCTGAAATAGCTGTGCTGAGAACGTTATCCCTGGGTAGGAGTAAAGTGCTCTGGACTTCGAGAGGAGGGATATACTCATTTTGTCTCATGTGGGTGAGGAAGTGGCAAGGAAAAGGGATTCTCAGATACGGCAGCATTTTAATCTGGAGACATCCTCTCCGTCCACCCAGGCTCTGCACATCATTCAAGGTGTGGCTTTTAATGAAACAGCTTTGTTTTATAATCCAAATGTAGATTTCAGGATTTGAATGGCGAAAAATTCTGGAAAGTCCTCCAGGTGAGCAAGAGGTTGCAAATCAAAAGAATTCTCTAAATTTTTCTCCATTATTTTCCAATGTCACCCCTACATCATGCCCAAGGGGACACTTTTTCGCCATAATTAGTAGTCTGGCTCCAAAGAAAAGTTCTTCTCTCATTTACTCATTCATTATTTCAATAGAGGGTCAACCTTTATCAAGGAGATCCCAATATAGTTTTTATCTTTGTCCTAACCCTCCAAGCAACCTGGGCAACCCACTGGGGCAGCTTAGCCATGTATAAACCAGGAATGAATATGGTAAACACAGCCACAGAGCTGTGCAACATCACACATACACACCTTTGCAGGATGATAGGTATTCATTAAATGTCAGCTATGCTATTATATAAGTGGCATGTGGGGGAAAGTGCTTTCCATTAGCACAGAGAAGACACTGGAATTTTCAAAAGCTGCTGTTAAATCCTAGCACAGAGCAGAAGAAAATAAAGAAAATTCAAGAAATACAACATAATTTGCCATAATCAAGGGTGTGTTTTAGACTCTTCTGTAGTTAGCTGGTTCCATTCCATGTAGGAATGTAGGGCCTACGGCAGTACCTGACCTCAAGAAGGTGTTTTACAACTATTTTGTGTGGGGCTGGCACTGTGGTTCAGCAGGGGAAAGCCCCGGCCTGCGGCACTGAAACCTCACGGGGCGCCAGTTCAAGTCCACTTCCGATCCCCCTCCCTGCTAATGGCCTGGGAAAGCAGTAGAAGATGGCCCAAGTGCTTGGGCCCTGCACCCATGTGGGAGACCTAAAAGAAGCTCCTGGCTCCTGGCTTCAGATCCGCTCAGCTTCGGCAGTTGTGGCCAATTGGGGAGTGAACCAGAGGATGCAAGGCCTCTCTCTCTTTCTGCCTCTCCTTCTTGTGTAGAGAGAGAGAGAGAGAGAGAGAGAGAGAGAATCTTCCATCAGTGGTTCACTCCCTAAATAGCCACAATGGTGGAGCTGGGCCAGTGCGAAGCTGGGAGCCAGGAGCTTCTTCCCTGTCTCCCATGTGGGTACGGGGCCCAAGCACTTGGGCAATTCTCCGCTGCTTTCCCAGGTGCTTTAGCAAGAAGCTGGATAGGAAGTGGAGGAGCTGAGACTCGAACCGGCGACCATATGAGATGCTGGCATTGCAGGTGATGGCTTTACCTGCTATGCCAGCCCCTCAGAAAATTCTTTGGAAATGCATATCATGAAAAAACTGTGCTTAGATTTTAAAACATTTTCCACCAAAATTATCTTTTAATTCCATTTTCTATGAACTTTTTAAAATGCCCTCCTACATGACACACATCCTGTTTTGGGGAAGTGGCTTTCAAACTTAGCTGAACTTTAGAATCACCTGGAACATTTCAAAAATTATAGTGCCTACAACTTGCCCCTGGTGATTCTGATTAAAGTGGTATGGGGTGTAGTGTGGGCATCAGGAATTTAGAAAATTCCCAGAAGATTATAAAATGCAGCAGTATAAGAACCAGTGCTCCAAGGAGCCATCGTGTTTTTTGTGAGTTCTGAGCCTTGGATTGTGCAATGGGGTTGTCCATACAACTCAGCTTCCATGTTCTCTAAGATATGTGATGGCTGGGGAATATCGGATGACCTATCAGGTGGTCACAGAATAGAGGGCAGAGTTTAGACAGAGCAAATGACAGCATGTGGATCAAATCCAGTTGGCTACCTGTTTTTGTAAATAAAGTTTTATTAAGACACAAGTCATTCTTCTTCCTTTAGGTCTTTGCCAGTGGCTATAATCAGAATTGAGAGGTTACAGCAGAAAAAATATGGTTCATAAAACCTAAAACATCTACTATCTGGCCCTTTTATAATAAAAGTTTGTTGGCCCTTGTTCTGATCACCAATTAAGTACCTTTCTAGTGATGTTTATGATAATGAGGGTCTATTGTTATGCACGACCCTCCTTGCCCACATCAAGAGTTTAAATCTTGTGAGGCTGGATCACTTTGTGTAGTTTTTCTCTAATAATACGTTTTACATTCAATTCCTGCTTCCAAAGAACTTTGATGTGTGAGCTATCATTTCCCACAGAGTCTAGTATAGTGTTGAACAAACAGAAGGCACTCAAAAAATATTTGACTGATTGATTGCATTTCTCTGATTTATTTCAAGCTCTAAGCAATTGGGCCAGTGGTTATTTTTGTCGCTGATGTGAAGGGTCACGAAGGGCATCACAAATCCCTGTATCAAATGGGGATGGAATATTTCAAACCATTGTACAAAATGGCTTTTTTCTATCACTTCTGGTTGTCACTACTTTCTACCCAAGCCCTTTATAACCATTATGTGCTTTTTTTCCCACAAGAGACTGCTGTTCCTATAAAAAAGAACAATGTTTAGAATCAGACTTGAGTTGAAATCCCAGCTCGGCCGTTTCCGAGTTTTGAGGCTGTGGCCATCTGGCTCGTGCTTAAGCAGCATTTAGAACCCGGATGAGGTAGAAGCAGTCCTTCCTCTCACGCACACGTCTACGTCTCCCATTTCTACCCTTCAGCTCCACAGAAACTACGGCTTAGGGTTAACAGTCCCTGGAAAACTGTATGGTGAGAATCGCTTTTTACAGCTGTAGGCGAAGGTGCGGAGTAATCTAAAGTCAGGTAAATCTGCTAAGAAAACAACGATTCCCATCTGGGAGGCTCTGGAGTGATGTGACTTCCTGTCATTGGTTAGACCTACTTGTATGCGATAAATGGCAGGGAACTCAATCCTGTTAAATAGGCTATTTCTGCACACTGTATGGTTAGTTTTAATGATGCTTTCTAGTTATTTTGTGCTCGTTATCAAATGAGCCAGGAGACCTTTTTTGCTTAATAATTGAGTTTTCCAGGGACACTTCATCACGAGCCCAAGCTGAACGTGCTCTGACTACTTAACCAACGTTGTGGTTGGAGGTAAACTGATGTTGAGATTTTAAACAGGAGATGTCTGCATTCAGTCTGATTTAATTCTGTCTCCATTCCAGGTATTGGTGCTTCTTTGTTGGAATCTTGTATTCATTTTGTGCTTATGTCTTGTTAAGAATATGGATAGTTTATTAAAAAAAAAGAAAGAGCCCTGACAGGGATTATGTAGCTGGAAAACAAGCGCAGGTGCGGAATTAAAGAAAGGGAGTTGGAAGAACTAGTTTTCAATTATATAAGAAGATGATGTCGTCATCAGCAGTTCTGCACATTACTGCAGGTCAGCAAAGGCATGAATTATCTTCCTTACAATCGTATATTCTGTAGCAAACAATGGATTTTATATTTGTGAGTATGTAAGATCTCATATCAGGGAAATCTACTTCAAATGGAATAATGAACCATAAAAACTTAACTCTGGGTATTCTTCAGAATCTTAACCATGATAAGGCAGGCTAATAGATAATAGTAATTTCTCCATGGACCTTCTTATCTCATTGTTCATCGCAATGATATGATAAGATGGGCATGGCAGAATGTTTATATTTTATTGAGAAAGAAGCTAAGCTTCAAGGAAAGCAAGCAGTTTTCCCATGTATGCGACTGGGTTTTAAACCTGTATTTGACTTCATGTCCTTTGGGACTTCAATGGTTTATCTTTAGTCATTGTCATATTTGCTCCCAGAAGAAAGACCAGAATGAGATTCCAGTATTCTTCCTATGTTCTGTGTTCCTACCCCATTAAAAATCTACTCAACTTCCACTTTTTCTTTCTTTTTTTTTAAATATCCCATCTGTAATCTGCGCCCTTCCCTTGGGAACTGTTACAGAGTTTAACTTCATACTTTATGACCAGATTTGGGGCTCCGGGTTGGATCAGGGTAATTACTCAGCCCTACCAAACTCTGCTCCTAGACCTGAATCTATTTCTCTCTGGCCTTGTCAGGCAGTGCCTGCTCTAATGATGTATTTTTGTCTGGCAAATCACCTGTGAGTTTTATTTACTCTGGTTGCTTCTGTTTAGCAACTAGTGGCAGAGAACTGAATTCGTGCAGGGAACTGGAGACAGAAGAAGCAGTAAAGATTTGGGAAGCAATGTTTTCTATCTGACTGACCGTGTAATCTGGCTTTGGTCCTTTGACTAGAAGACTAGAGGAACAAGACAGATTTTTTTTTTTCCCATGGGAAATGCCATGAAATTGAGCAAAATCAAAACTGCTTTGGGGCCTAAACATTTAATGAGCAATGACTGTGTGCCAGACACCATTAATTGTCACTGAGCTGTATATGGAAATGAAACAAAAAAATCCCTGCCCTCAAAGACCTTACAGTTGAGTGGGAGATATAGACAGCAAGCATATACAGAAAAATACAAAAGTTTGAGTGTTTTCATCCTGTGGTATATGTTTCTATGTATTTATTTTATCTCTCTTAGCAGTGTTTTATAATTTTTAGTGTGTGTATATTGACTTTTGTTAAATTTAGCTTTTTTATATTTTAAAGATTTATATATTTATTTAAGAGGTAGAACTACAGAGAAAGAAAGAGAGAGAGAGAGAGAGAGAGAGAGAGAGGTCTTCCATCTGCTAGTTCACTCCCTAAATGGCCACAATAGCCAGAGCTAGACTGATCTGAAGCCAGGAGTCAGGAGCCTCCTCCGGGTCTCCCATGGGGTGCAGGGGCCCAAGCACTTGGGCCATCCTCCACTGCCTTCCCAGGCCATAGCAGAGAGCTGGATCGGAAGAGGAGCAGCTGGGACATGAATCGGTGCCCATATGGGATGCCGGTGCTACAGGCGGAGGCTTAGCCCACTACACCACAGTGCCGGTCCCCAAATTTAGTTTTGAGAGTTTTGTTTCTTAAAGCTGTTGGAAATAGAATTTTTAAATTTCATCTTCCAATAGCTTACTGCTAATGAAAGAAGTTGGATTTTTTTTATTAACTTTACCATAAAACCTGTTAAATTCACTTACTAGTTAAAATAGTCATTTGGTGGGTTTCTTGGGATTTCTGCGTAAATAATTATATCTACAAATACAATTTTACTTCTTCCTTTCTGATCTTTATGCCTTTAATTTCTTTATCTTGCCTTATTACAAAGGTTAAGACATCAGTACAATATTAAATAGAGTGGTGACAGTGGGTATCCTTGTCTTTTTCCTGATCTTTGGAGAAAATACTCAATATTTTACTATTAATTGTGGTGTATATGTAAGTTCTTTATAGATATTCTTTAGCAGGTTGAGGAAGTGTCATTCTGTTACCAGTTTGCTGAGAGATTTTACCATGATGAGGCACTGAATTTTGCCAAATGTATTTTTGCATCTATTGAAATCATCATATGGTAGCTCAGTCATTTTGTGCCAGTACAACTCAGCATTACAGAGTGAGTAATTTATAAACAAAAGGAAAACCTTACTCGCAGCTCTGGAGGCTGGCAGGTCCAAGATCAAGGTCCTGGCTGGACCGGGGTTGGGTGAGGGTTGCTTTCTGTGTTTCAGATGGTGCTTCACGGCCGGCGCCGCGGCTCACTAGGCTAATCCTCCGCCTAGCGGCGCCGGCACACCGGGTTCTAGTCCTGGTCGGGGCACCGGATTCTGTCCCGGTTGCTCCTCTTCCAGGCCAGCTCTCTGCTGTGGCCAGGGAGTGCAGTGGAGGATGGCCCAAGTGCTTGGGCCCTGCACTCCATGGGAGACCAGGAGAAGCACCTGGCTCCTGCCATTGGATCAGCGCAGTGCACCGGCTGTGGCGGCCATTGGAGGGTGACCCAACGGCAAAGGAAGACCTTTCTCTCTGTCTCTCTCTCTCACTGTCCACTCTGCCTGTCAAAAATATAAATAAATAAATAAACAGATGGTGCTTCACTGCGGCATCCTCTGGATGTGCAGAATGCTGTTCCGCACCTGGTGGATGGGGTGGGGAGGCAGCAGGCCGTGGCTTTCAACCCTGAGCCTCTTATCAGAGTGTTAATCCTCACAGGGCCCCCACGACTCAACCACCACTCAGAGACCTCATCTCTTCCTACTGTTGCCTTTGAAGTTTCAACATGCACTTTGCAGAAGATACAATCATTCACAGCATAGCATGTGACTTTTCTTCTTTAGTCTCTTAATATTAGGAATTACAATGACTATTTAAGCACAGTTATAAAGAAGTTGTAGAATAAATGCTATAAATGAAGACAAGTTATAGGGGGAAAAATAATGGGGTGTGCTATTTTTTTTTTTTTTTTGACCGGCAGAGTGGACAGTGAGAGAGAGAGACAGAGAGAAAGGTCTTCCTTTTTGCCGTTGGTTCACCCTCCAATGGCTGCCACGGCTGGCGCGCTGCGGCCGGCGCACCGCGCTGATCCGATGGCAGGAACCAGGTACTTATCCTGGTCTCCGATGGGGTGCAGGGCCCAAGCACTTGGGCCATCCTCCACTGCACTCCCTGGCCACAGCAGAGAGCTGGCCTGGAAGAGGGGCAACTGGGACAGAATCCGGCACCCAGACCGGGACTAGAACCTGCTGTGCCGGTGCCGCAAGGCGGAGGATTAGCCTAGTGAGCCGCGGCGCCGGCGGGTATGCTATTTTCAAAAAGAGTGGACAAGGAAGGCGTCTCTGGAGAGAAAACATTTGAGTAGAGACAGAAATGAATCATGAAAGCAGGCTATGCTAGAACATAAAGGAAATAGCACTCCAGATATCATAGAGTAGCAGGTGGGTTTGAAGAGATAACCAGAGACTGACCACATGAGGCCCAAGGTAAGGAGTTGGGGATTTCATTTTATGCATCTGAAATCATTAGTAGATTTTAAGCAAAAGAGTACCATCAACCAATTAATAATTTTTATTTTTATTTATTTATTTTTACTTATTTTTTATTTTTTGACAGGTAGAGTGGATAGTGAGAGAGAGAGACAGAGAGAAAGGTCTTCCTTTTGCCGTTGGTTCACCCTCCAATGGCTGCCACGGCCAGCGCGCTGTGGCCGGTGCACTGCATTAATCTGAAGGCAGGAGCCAGGTGCTTCTCCTGGTCTCCCATGGGGTGCAGGGCCCAAGGACTTGGGCCATTCTCCACTGCACTCCCTGGCCACAGCAGAGAGCTGGCCTGGAAGAGGGGCAACTGGGACAGAATCCGGCGCCCCGACCGGGACTAGAACCCGGTGTGCCGGCACCGCTAGGTGGAGGATTAGCCTATTGAACCGCGGCGCCGGCCCAATTAATAATTTTTAAAAGGTCATCCCAGCTGTTGTCTGGAGAATTAAACTTAGGTGGCAAAGGTGGAATGGAGACATGAATCGAGATTCTTTTATTATTCCACAAGAGATTACAGAGTCCTGGATCCGAATGGAAATGGATGAAGTCGTAAAAGTTACCTATTTGGGGGTCAATAGAACCCGCTATTGTGTTTCATTTGGTGTTAAGGATAACGAATCTATGAGGGTAGATGGTGGTACCATTTACTGATGAGAAAGAAGTAGATTGGGAGAGAGCACCAAAGGATCTGCTTTTGAAATTTAGACATTCACCTCTAGGATAAATCACAATAGATAGTTATCCAAAACAGATGGCTGGATATACGATTCTGGAGCTCAGGGGTAAGGTGAGAGAGGAGAAAAAAACTGGAGTCATGACTTTAATTCCATGGGGCGAGGTGAGTACACAGAGGGAATATTAATAAATATAACAATATACTCGGAAATCCCAATGTACGTAGAGTCCAGGAGAGAGGGAAAGAACAGTTAAAGATATTGAGGGCCGGTGCCATGGCTCAATAGGCTAATCCTCCGCCTAGCGGCACCGGCACACCGGGGTTCTAGTCCCGGTCGGGGCGCCGGATTCTGTCCCGGTTGCCCCTCTTCCAGGCCAGCTCTCTGCTGTGGCCAGGGAGTGCAGTGGAGGATGGCCCAAGTGCTTGGGCCCTGCATCCCATGGAAGACCAGGATAAGCGCCTGGCTCCTGCCATCGGATCAGTGCAACGCGCCGGCTGCGGCGTCCATTGGAGGGTGAACCAACGGCAAAGGAAGACCTTTCTCTCTCTCTCTCTCTCTCTCACTGTCCACTCTGCCTGTCAAAAAAAAAAAAAATGTTGAGAAGGAACAATCATCAGATCAAGAAGAGAATACCTAGAAGAGTGGCCCGAGAGCCAGGGGAAGAAAGTGATTGGAATAGAGTGTTGTCCCCTGTGTTCAGTATTCCTGAGCGGCTAAGTGAGACAAATGTCAAAAATTGGCCATGACGTTCAGCTGGAAGTCATTGGTAACCTTGAAAAGAGCAATTCCAGTGCAGACACTAGTTAGTGGGGATGCGGGAGGGGGATGCTCAATGGCTAAGTTGAGAAAGAGATTTAGAGTTGCTGGATTGAGTAGACTGCAAACAACCAATACAAAAAGAATTCTTTACGATTTTTAGTTTAAAGAGGAACAGACATTACTCAGACCTGAAAAGGAAAAGCAAGTCTAAGGACAGTTCGTTTAATTTTGTATAAATATGCAGATGTTTCTCACCTGTGTTTATACCAGTGGAAATGAGTCAGTAGAAAAGGAGACATGGATCATGCAAGAAATTGATGCTTGAAAAGCAAAGGAGCTGCAAAATCTGAAATTTGAGGTGCGGGATGAGATCCATTGCACACCAGGGATGGACTGGCCTGACCCACAGTCTCAGCAGTGTAGGGAAAGAGATGGAAGTGGGGAATGAGGAGGTAGATTAGGAAGAGAGAGATTGAGGTAATTGTATTTCTCTTCTGGTTGATACCACTCTCTCAGTGAAGAAAGACATGAGGTCATCCGCTGGAGCAGTGTTGGAAGTGTGAGGAGAGAAGAGTCATGAAACAGTTGTTTTAAGAGTAGGAGGGTGTTAGGGCTGGCGTCGTGGAGCACTAGGTTAATCTTCCGCCTGTGGTGCCGGCATCCCATATGGGCACCGGTTCTAGTCCCTGTTGCTCCTCTTCCAGTCCAGCACTCTGCTGTGGCCCAGGAGGGTGGTGGAGGATGGCCCAAGTGCTTGGGCCCCTGCACCCACATGGGAGACCAGGAGGAAGCACCTGGCTCCTGGTTTCGGATCGGTGCAGCACCGGCTGTAGCGGCCATTTGGGGAGTGAACTAATGGAAGGAAGACCTTTCTCTCTGTCTCTCTCTTACTGTCTGTAACTCTACCTGTCAAAAAAAAAAAAAAAAAGTGTAGGAGAGTGGGTGGTTGAGGGAATCCAATAGGGATTCTAAGCAGTACTAAAGTCTATCTATGGATGTTGTTTTTTTTTTTTTTAAAGATTTATTTATTTATTTGAAAGTCATAGTTACGCAGAGAGAGAGAGAGTCTTCCATCTGATGGTTCACTCCCTAACTGACCGCAATGGCCGGAGCTGCACTGATCCAAAGCCAGGAGCCAGGAGCCTCTTCCTGGTCTCCCACGCAGGTGCAGGGGCCCAAGGACTTGGGCCATCCTCCACTGCTTTCCCAGGCCACAGCAGAGAGCTGGATGGGAAGTGGAGCAGCCGGAACTAAAACTGGCACCCATGTGGGATGCCGGCGCTTCAGGACAGGGCATTAACCCACTGCACTACAGCACTGGGACCTACTATGGGTTTTTATTATAATTTAAAGTGAGGTCGTCAGCCAGGGTGTGCGATCTGCTACTTAGGTTTAGAATCAGAATATGTGGCAAACAAAGTACACGGGGGCCTAGTATACTTTTTCTGGTGGAGAAGAACTAAGAAGTAAAGAAAACAAGGTTCTATTTTCCCCTGGTATCTGCAGGAATTGATTCCAGGACCTTCCCCATAATGTATATACCACAACTCATAGGTGTTCAACTCTGTTATATACAACAGCATAGTGTTTGAATATAACCATGCACATCCTCCCCTACACTTAAAATCACCTGATTACTTTTTTTTAAAAATTATTTATTTATTTGAAAGTCAGAGTTACACAAAGAGAGAGACAGAGACAAAGAGAGAGAGAGAGAGGTCTTCCATTCGATGTTTCACTCCCCAATTAGCTGCAATGGCTAGAGCTGTGCTGATCCAATACCAGGAACCAGGGGCTTCTTCCGGGTCTCCCACGAAGGTGCAGGGGCCCAAGGACTTGGGCCATCCTCCACTGCTTTCCCAGGCCAAAGCAGAGAGCTGGACTGGAAGTGGAGCATCCGGATCTCGAACTGGCGCCCATATGAGATGCTGGTGCTTCAAGCCAGGGCGTTAACCTGGTGTGCCACGGTGCCGGCCCCTAGATTACTTATAATACCTAGTACAAGGGAGATGCTATATAAATAGTTGATATGCTGTCTTATTAGGGAATAATGACAAGAAAAACTCTATATATGTTCACAACAAGCACAATTTGATTTTTGTCATAGTTGGTTGAATCCAAGAATGTGGAACCCATGGATACAGAAGGACAACTGTTCATGAAAAGATGCAAGAAATTGTCTAAGCCTAGCAAAGAGGGAAAGGAATAAATAGTAAAACAGTGTTAGGGTCGGTGGAGACTTCCATGATGTGGAAGAAGTGTTTTGTTGGGTTGGGGGTTGTCATTAAGTAAATGAACTGGAAAAACGGAGAGTGGGGATCAAAGCGAGTTGGATACTTCCATTAGGAACTTAGAGTTAGCGCAGCTATTACTGATGACAAAGTCTAGGACAGAGCTGTGCGAAAAGACGCTTGGTGCTCAGGAAGGAATGTGATCATTTGGATGTGACGCTGTTGCTCCCAGACTCTGTGCATTGCTGTCCTCTGATGTCTGCACACCTCACACCCTATCAGACTGGATTTCTCTTAGGATTCCATCATTGCTGTCTACCTGCCCCATTCACTCAGTCACACACATCTTTCTCTATTTTGTTTTTCTTTTTTTAAAATATTTATTTATGTATTTGAAAGGCAGAGTTACAGAGAGGCAGAGGCTGAGGCTGAGAGAGAGAGAGAGAGAGAGAATAGAACAAATGGGTATAAAATTGGGTCAAGTCTGGAAGTACTAAGCCATCTAGGGATGCGTCCAGGTGTGCAGGCATGGTCAGAGGGGTCTGAGACACAGGTATTGAGGCTGGAAGGCATAATGGGATTGGCACCAGGGGTCTTGCAGAAGGTGAGTTTGCAGTTTACACCATGGACTCCTTTTAGGAATTGGCCTAGTGGGTAGCTTGTTGTGAAAAGGCAGATGGTGATGATCTCACCAAGAGTTCATAGATTTTTGGGGCCTCCTTGAGTATTATGGTGGGTTATGTTATGGGCTGCCTCTCCATACCTCTGCACAGAATCCCCACAGCCAAGAACTGGCAATTTGGAAAGAGTTGAGTCACTGTGCCCCTGCACAGATCTGGGCCTCCTACGATGTCACAGCTGATGGCCACAGGACTCCTTCCAGCAGGCTACAGAGTGGCTGAGATAACAGACGGCAGAAGAAGCAGAGGGAAGAGAACCCACCTTAAGGATCCCTAAAAGTGGCCTACATGAGGAGATACGGGTGCAGAGCCTCTGAGTCACAAATTTGGACCTAAGGATGAAGTGGCCTCACTGCATCATCACAGGTGGAGGAGGGCAGAGGGCACGAAACTCACAGGCCATGGCTCTGATAACCAACTGTTCATAAAAATATTCTCTTCTCTTGGACAATAAATAAAATACTAATTATGTGATTTGTCTCTTTTAAAAGCTGCTCTAGAGCAGAGGTGGTTCTTAAATGGTGAGATTTCAAAGGATATCTCAGTGTGCAGAGTTTAACCAGAGTTCAGAGGTCAACTAGACAAGTTCTGAAGAGGAGGGCCTTGGGCTTTCACACGTAGCTGTGAGTTGTTCTGCAGCAAAGCAAGGGACGTCTTACTCTAATGCAAAGATACCTCGAGGGCAGCTGCAGTCCGGAGTAAATACACTTGAAAGCAAAATCAGAGTAGGAGTTCAAGAGGCACCACAGTACTTCCTCTTCATCCACAAAAAAACAGAGGACCTGAGTCCCACTCATGGGAAGAGAGATTCAGATGGAAAGTGGGGAACCAGTCCCAGTTACCCGAATGTCCTGAGAGCACCTTCTTCAGGAAGTCTTCCCACAGAAGACATCTCATGCTGTTTTGTCTTCAGTTCTAGTGGGGTGGAGTGGAGGATCTCCCTGGGGATCTTCCAGCCTGAGTCGTGTGTCTGCTCTCACGTTTCCCTCCCCACTCTGAGGGGTAGGCCCACAGTCTTAGTCATCTTTCTATTCCAGGGCTTAGCAAGGGTGGATTCTCAGAACATACTTGTTGACCAACGCTGTCCAAAATGCCACACGGAACAATGTGAAGTTTGAGTTCTCAGATAATTCTGAACTCGGAATTTTAATACAGCAACACCAGAATAGAAACTAAGCATAACCAACCTTTATTGAGAGTTCTATTCACGGGTACTTCAGAGAGGTTCTAGAACGTGGAATTCAAAGGTGAGCTTATGTGAGTGCCAAGAATGTTGAAAGATGTGGATATGAGGGGCGTCTAAAATACCTCATGGACAATGTCTAATATGAAAAAAAACTATGTATGTATTTTACAGAAATTTTTTAAAAAATTAACTGTCTTGGCCAGTGCCGTGGCTCAGTAGGCTAATCCTCCACCTTGCGGTGCCAGCACACCGGGTTTTAGTCCTGGTTGGGGCGCTGGATTCTGTCCCGGTTGCCCCTCTTCCAGTCCAGCTCTCTGCTGTGGCCCGGGAATACAGTGGAGGATGGCCCAAGTGCTTGGGCCCTGCACCCGCTTGGGAGACCAGGAGAAGCACCTGGCTCCCGGCTTTGGAATAGCGTGGTGCGCTGGCCACAGCGGCCATTGAAGGGTGTACCAACGGTAAAGGAAGACCTTTCTCTCTGTCTCTCTCTTTCTCACTGTCCACTCTGCCTGTCCAAAAAAAAAAAAAAAGAAGAAGAAGAAGAAGAAGAAGAAGAAAATAAACTGTCTTTAAATTATGTAATTCTCACAATATATTCTGTAGGATAGATACTGTTATTATCCCCTTTTACAAATAACAATTAATGTATGTACATAATGCTTAATACATTCCAGTCACTTTTCTTTTTACTTATATTAACTACATTTACCCTCCTAGTCACCCTTTGAGGTAGCTACTATTATTATTCCCATGAAACCAATAGTAAAACTGAGTTGTTAAAGGATGCTCCAAAAATCATGGAAAATGGAATTAGAAGATAACTTGCCAAAAAAAAAAAAAAAAAAAGAAAGAAAGAAAAGAAAGAAATCCATGCATACTCCCAAGAAACACGTTGTGTAAGGAACAGAGCTTGTAACCTTTATGACCCCAGCTTCCATGTGGTTAACCAGTAACTTCTGCTGCTTCCCCAAGTTCTTTGGACAAAATAATCAATATACCAAGATCTTCCAAATCATCTGTATTAAATGTATCCAAAACCCAAAATTATGCTGAACTTTGTGTTCTTAGGAGTGAGAGAGTAAGAACCAAGAGAGGGAATCTATGAATGTGTTCAACTCCATTGAGGGAGCGAAAACAGCTCCAAGAGTTTAGAAATGTTATTTCAAAGCCTTCAATGAACCGTGTGCCACCCTCCTGGTAGGTGGCTCAAGTATAGATTTCCCGTTTGGTCATTAACACCCATTATCTCACTCCCCCTACAGACTTGCCAAATTTACTTTTAACTGCTCGCAGCACTGAGACAGGAGGGGGCAGGATAATGAGTCTCCACAATGTATAATTATTATAAATGAGCAGAGATAAACTACACCTGTCAAAATAAATGATCAGCATCCCAAATCGCTGGTTTCTCCATTTACTGTTTTGTAAACTTGAGTTATTCACCCTTGCTAATTTCTCCCACTGCTGTTCCAGAGATTTTATTTTCCTGATCTGAGCTCCTAGAGTTATCTCAGAAGGTGCTTGTCACCTCTAAATTCTTCTGAGGATGAGAGAAAAGCTAGAGGCAAATTGCTCCCGCAGGAAATGAATTACTAAATAATCAGCATTCCCTGAAAGATGTCAGACAGGGGCTGGCTCATTGTGGCCCAGTCCATCAGCATTCAGTCTTTCAATAACACCCCCTCTTGTTCTTTTCCTAGGGTTCTGCCAAGTGACAAAGAGACAATGGCAGCACAGCATAGAAGTCAAGCTAATTTTCAGTGTGACTGTATTTAAGGCATAATCAGACGACAGTATTTTGGACGCAGGAATACTCATTTCCACAGTTTCTGAAGTTGAAATCCAATGAACAAAACTATTGACTGGTTCTATGTCTCTATGTCTGCACCAGAATAAAATAACTGTGTGTGCACATGTGTGTGTGAGTGTGTGCGTGTGTGTGAGTGTGTGTGAGTGTATGTGTGTGTGAGTGTGTGTGTGCGTGCGTGTGTGTGTGAGGGTGAGTGTGTGTGTGTGAACGTGAGTGAGTGTATGTGAGTGTGTGTGAGTGTGTGAGTGTGTATGAGTGTGTGGGTGTGTGCGAGTGTGTGTGGGTGTGTGTGAGTGTGTGTGTGTGTGAGTGTGTGTGTGTGTGAGTGTGTATGAGTGTGTGGGTGTGTGCGAGTGTGTGGTTTTTAATGACAGCATCCTTGATGTCTTCTTCCTGCAAACTTATCCTCTTACTATCTGGATGCACATCAGAATTCTAAGGGTGTAAGCAGCAAGAACAAGGGGAAGGGGCTTTATTAGGGGGACAATGAGGTCACTCATCAAGTCACAGAAGGAGCCAAATAATCAGACAGAAACCAGGGCAACTCTGAGCACGTCAGAAATAGGGACATCATACTTCCTGGGGGGCCCAGTAGGATGCAATTTTGCGTCCCACATTCCTCTTAGAGAAAACCTGGTTGACCTCGAGAGAGTCACGTGTCCATCTGCAAGGGTGGATGAGCAGGACACTGTGAAAAGTGAGTCTAGAGCCAGACAGAAGGAAAATAAAGACAAAAACGCAGCCACCATCCCCTGTTGGTTTGGTTAGTCCCTACCAGCTCAGCCTTCCAGAATTGAGTGCCTGCTTCAACACTCTTTGGCCCAAGACACAAATGTGCTTCTTCGGGTTCCCAGGTGACAAGCAGCTCTGAGAAAAGGGCAAGGAGTCATGGGTGCTTGAGGCTGTTCAGTGATGTGTTCCTTACTGCGCTGGTCTGCATTCAGTGTAGGGAAAAGGAAACTGGCAGCCATTTACCCAGCATCCTCATAAGCCTTCCAACATAACATTTTCTTGCACACACCCTCAAACCATCGGTGATCCTGTGGTTAGTTTTAACTTAGAGATGAATGTACACATATTTGATATTAAAAAGCTTTAACAGGGGGTCAGCATTGTGACGTAGTGGGTAAAGCTGCTGCCTGCAACCCTGGCACCTGATATGGGCACTGGTTCATGTCCCTGTTGCTCCACTTCCAATCCAGCTCCCTACTAATGTGCCTGGAAAGGCAGCAGAAGATCCAAGTACTTGAGCCCTTGCTACCCACATGGGAGACCTGGAAGAAGCTCCTGGCTCCTGGCTTCAGCCTGGCCCAGTCCTGGCTGTTGCAGCCACTGGGTGGGTGAGCCAGTGCATGGATGGTCTCTCTCGTGCGCTCTCACTCTTGCTCTCCCTTTCTCTCTCTGTAACTCTGACTTTGAAAGAAATAAACAAAAATCTTATAAAAAAAACACAAAACTTTAACAACCTGCCTGGTACAGCCTCCCCTTCCCTGCAGAACAGCTCCAGCCCCATACATCTGTGCCAGAAATCACCACTCCTGTGTTTGCGGGCTCATGGAGCAGTCCAAGGGCTCCAGCGGAGAAGCTGGGGTGGTCAGGATACTGCCACAGGCACACAGGGGTCTCAGGCCAGCAGCTCTGTACCAACCAGTACGGACACTTTAAGACTGAAACTGTATAGCTGACTGGTGTGTTTCTGAATATTAGCCCCTGGGAGACTTAATCCTGTGGATCTTTGAGCTCTTTAAAAAGATAAAACTCTAAGAGCAGTCTTAGTGATTGGAAGCTTTGACTGAGGAGAGAGAATTAGATGGACATTAAAGAGAGAGAGAGAGAGAGAGAGAGAGAGAGAGAGAGAAATGTGAAAGAGGGAGAAGCAGATAGATCCCTGCACAAACCAGGGGCTTTGGGGCTCAGAACCGTCTCATGGCTGCAGCCTCTTGGTAGTGCGTTTCCAGGAGCGTGCTGGGGCTGCAGACGGGAGGTTGGCATTGAGCCCATTTGCTGCACGTCTGACTTGATGGATGACATGGGTTGTATGACTGGGCTTCAGCCCTCTTCCAGAGCTTTATTCCCTACCAATTGACCTGCTATAGAGACACTAAGGCCACCCTTTGTCCCCCGTGACTGCCTTTTGTTCCAATAATCTGCCTACTATCTCCTTCCCAGCCTTTCACAGGATGTAGCCTGCACTGCATTTTTTTCCCTGCCAACCGTCACGGTCCAATCACAAACATCCTCTGGGGATCCCAAAACGGATGGAAATACAAGCCTGCCCTTGAGCCCCACCTTGTGCCTGGGGCTGACTGTCTGCCAGGGACCTTGCTGAAAGCAGTAGTCTGCTTGGCTATCTAGCCATGGCCGTATGTGGAACTCTGGAGGCTGGCCTCCACCCACCTGTTGCGAATCCTGAGTACTAGCGTGGTCACTGGAAACCAGAACACTGGAGATTAGGAGTTGTCCTTCCTCCCAGATGGGATTACTTTAGCCCTTTCACCTCTCTCGCATCTCGCCTGGTCCTACTAAGTGACACCATGCATTCAGCCATAGCGCCATCGGCAGCTCCTTCTGAGTTCCTGATCCACCATGATCATGGGAACTCCTGGGATTTTCTGTTCCTTGAGAATTTCAAAACCATGAACTGTATTATTCTGTATTAAATGTGGGTGTTTAGGTTGACCCAAAGTCTCTGCTTTAATATAAAACATATAATATGAACTTAGAGAGGTCACCATAAAAAATCATCACCAAAAGTAGGTTATTAATTTGGAAGATCTCTGATTTTGAGATGTCCTACTTTGTTACCCTAAATTTCAACTTTGTAATATCCATTTTGGCTATTACATAGCTGTCCTAGTGTTTACAGAATGTAGCAGATTTAAAGAAATCTGTTTTAGGGTACATCAGAAATAAATGACCCCCCACAAAGGCAAAATGTCACCTGCAAGTATCAGACACAGTTTTGTTGTATTCTCAGGCAACCAGGACTCATGGCTGGTGATAACTGAGCTGGCACAAGGTTATCTTCCTCTGTTGGTTTTGAAGTCAATCAAAGTTTGCCAAGGTGAGTGGGCCAGGTGTTGTGGACTGCATAAAAGTGCCCTGCCAATGCCTCAGGATGTGAAAAAGAAACATTTCTGAGTGCAAAAGGCCATATAGCTCTGCAAAAACCCATCTGTCATTCATCAACCTAGACCTTGAATATCACCTGTCACCTGTCTGGTCCCTTCTCCCAGGCCCACTACTCACCATGCTGCATCCCAGCTAGGTCACAGTTCCCCAGGCCTCCAAGCCCATGACTTCTTTTCCAGTTAATGACCTTGATCCATGTGGAAGGCCCAAGAATGCTCAGCCCCTCTTCTGCACCTGTGATTCTTCCCAGTGTTCAGAAGCCCTCTCTGGCCACTCTGCCTCTGGACGCTTGGGATAAATGCGTTCCCCAGTTCTCCTTTGAGACAGGTCACTAGCCAGGCACCTCCATTTTTAAAAGGGCAATGCAAAATTATTCTTAAGAATCATCTAACATTTCTTTCCCATCAAGATAAGCAATGCCTGCCCTACAAAATAAGCTGTGATCTCCTACCTTTATCTCCATCTAGAATTTTATGAAGTTTTGTGTAAAACCACGATCTGCTAAATGGTAAATTTGGAATTCATGTACATATTGTGGTTTGCAGTTGAGCAGTTCTTCTTGTCCATTGAAGCCATATCTACAAAGGATACTTATCACTTCTGGCTATTTGGTACACTGTTATAATTAGATGGCAGTTTATATGATAGATAACAGTTTTCACAAAGATTTTTTTCCTGCCCTCTAGTCCAAAATTCAAAGCTTAATGAGTATTTCAGAGCATCCTTGGGAGAGTTAGGGGTGGCGTGGAAACAGAGAAATTGAAGTCTGTGTGATAAATTTTCTGAGAACATTCCATCATGCGCCTGCTTGGTGGGCAATGGAGTTGTTTGGAGAAGGGTGTTTGAAAAGGGAAGTGACTCCTAGTCTCAATGTATTCCTAAATTTAGCTGTTTATAAAAGTGAGGAAGCAAAAGCATAGCTTTTGTTTCTCTTTAGAACATGTAAAAAATATACAACACAGTGTTACTCTGTGAAGTTACTCTGTTACTCTGTGAAGCTCTGTTAAGCTTTGCTTCATAAGCAAGAACTCTGCACTCTGGATTCTAGATCAGAATGTGTCTCCAGTACAGTGTGTGAGAGAGAGCACAAAACTTTATTCGTTCATTCCTAAATGTTTACTGAGTACCTCTTATGTGTCAGAGACTAGAATTGGCACCAAGAATACTTAAGTAGGTAGCATTCGTACTGTTTACGAGGTCTTGTAAAATGAGAATTGGATTCACCAAGATGGAGGATAGCAAGAGCCATTTCTCATGAAGTAGTAGCATCAGAAGATTTGCTGGAGTGGTTTGAGGAGTGACGGGGGGAGAAAACTTGGAAATAGAGCCAACAAATATTTCTCAATGTCTTAAGATGGCAAACACATCTGAAGTGCCCACTCTTAGCAAAGAGATTTGATTTCCTGCCTAAGTAGTAAATGGATGTGTAAGTCAAGTCCTCCTTCCTAGGTAGACTACATGGATAATGCCCAAATTAATGGGAGATTTCTCTCAATGGAGTTTTGTTTTTCTTTTAAGATTCATTAATTGTATTTGAAAGTCAGTGTTGGAGAAAGAGAAAGAGATAGAGAAAGAGAGAGAGAGAGGCAGAGAGAGAGAGAGAGAGAGAGAGATCACCTGCTGGTTCACTCCCCAAATAGCTACAATGGCCAGAGCTGGGCCAGACTCAAGCTAGAAGCCAGGGGCCTCCTCTGGGTCTCCCATGTGGGTGCAGGGGCCCAAAAACTTGTGCCATCTTTTGCTGCCATCCTCTGTTGTCTTCCCAGGCACATCAGCAGGGAGTTGAATTGGAAGTAGAGCAGCCACGACTCAAACTGGCACTGCAGCTAGCAGCTAACCTGTATTGCCACAGCGCTGGCCCCTCAGTGGACTTTAAATTCAGAATTATTTGTATTTTGTTCTGCTCAGAATGACTGTCATCTTGTGTCCTAGTCTGTTTTTTATCACTATTAAAAAAACTGGTTAATGCATAAAGAAAAGAGGGTTATTTAGCTCTTGGTTTTGGGGACTGGAAGTCCAAGTTTGGCAGCCACATCAGGTGATCCCTGGTGAGGGCCCCTTGACTGGGTGACAACATGATGGATGGCATCTTGGTGACAGCAGGTGACAGAGGATGAGCAGCATGTATGGAAGAGAGAGAGAGAGAGGCCCATGGAAAGCAAGAGGGCAGAGAGACCAAGCTCACCCTTTTTGTAACAACCTGCTCTCACAGAAACCAACTCATTCTGCAAGATCAGTGCTAATCCCTTCTCAGGGTGGGGCCTCCATGACCTAACCACTTTCCACAAAACCCCGCCTCTTAAAGGCTCCACTACCACAATACCACTACAGTGAGGACCAAGCTTCCAGAACGCAAACCTCTTGAGAACACACTCAACTCAAGTCCAAACCACAGCCTCTTTGCTAGGCTTAACCAAGGAAGATTGTTCTCTGTGTCTACACATTTGCCCTCAGATACTAATGGTTTTCTGCTATAGCTTTTGACAATCATAAATGAGTTTAGACTAAGGGCTGGGCTTTTAGAACACAATTTTGCTTGGAGTACACAATCTGAGAACTGACAACTGATGTATCCTTACACTTTGCGGTTTTTGGGCTGATAGTAAGATATGAGTCGAGGGGCTGGCATTGTGGCATAGCAGGTAAAGCTGCCACCTGCAGTGTCGGCACCCCATATGGGTGCCGGTTCAACTCCCGGCTGCTCTGCTTCTGATCCAGCTTTCTGCTATGGCCTGGGAAAGCAGTAGAAGATGGCCCAAGACCTTGGGCCCCTCTGCGTGGGAGACCCAGAAGAAGCTCCTGCCTCCTGGCTTCAGATCAACTCAGCTCTGGCCGTTGTGGCCAACTGGGGAGTGAACCAGCAGATGGAAGACCTCTCTCCCTCTGCCTCTCCTCTGTGTAACTCTGACTTTCAAATAAATAAATCTTTAAAAAAAAGTATATTAAAAAAAGATATGAGTCCCATTGATAAAAAAAAAAAAACCCTTCCTTGATCTTGACCTACCATCGTGTTTATCTCTGAAGAGCAAAACTTCTCAAAACACATGATGCAAAGCACCTAGAATCATACTTGGAGCTCAGCAAACACATCTAAGTGTTCGTTACTGTTACTATTGTTACTATTAATATTGCTAGGAATGAATCCCCCTGTATCTCCTGTTAAGACCTTGATGATAGTGTTTCTGGTATTACCAGAAATGCTTGAGAGCTGGGCTGGTAATCACAGAGAGCTACCAAGAAAGAACTATTTCATACATGCTTCAAAGAGTAGAATATGAAAAAACCATGAAATTGATCGCTACAACCCAAATATCAGGGAATTGGGAAGCTAGATGAATGGCTCTTGAGAAACACATGTTTGGATGCATTCAGCTACAGGTTAACAGAAAAACTGACTCACCTAATCTACACAGTTCAATGTTAAAATTCAGGTTCAATGTTAGAATTTCAAGTTGTCAGCATTACGAAGCCAGGTGGCATCCTGATCCATTCAGGATCCAGTAACATCATCAAGGACCCACATTTCTTCTGATCTGCCATTACACTATAGCACTAGCTTCATAGGCTTTGCTCTTGGTGAAACCATGGTCACAGGACAGCCGCTGCCATTCCGAGCATTGCATGCACACATCACAATGTCCAAGGGAGGGAAGGGGCTACCTATTGCACTGTTGTGTTTTTTTTTTTTTGTCACTATTGAAATATTGAAATCTATTCCTCAAGGCTTCAGCATCTTTCTCATATCTCATCAGCCAGAACTACATGAAGTGATATTTCTAACCTGAATCCTGGCAAGGGGGACATGCCCTAATGATAGACTTAGACTCCTTAGAATTCCCCCATGGAGCTGGAGACTTTGGCAGCTAGGATGAAGGGCGAGGGCTTTGGCAGTAGGCAATGCACACCGTGTATATGCTGGGATTACTGCACGGCCAGTAGTTTTGCAGACTGGTTGCTTCGTTTTGTAGAGTAGAGAATAATCAGGCTCCTGGGATCTCTTTCAGTGCAAGGGTATGCAGAGGCTAGGATTGTTTTATTAAAATCCATGTGCATGTATGTATATTTAACAGAGACCTGGTGTTCTGGACCACAGGTGATAAGAGAAAGGTTTTGGGGAACATTGCCTCAGGCTACTTCCTGTTGGATGTGCATTTATGGCAACTGAGCAAAATTCCATGGACTGAGGGCACTCCACATTTCCCCGTAAGACCTCCCTGGCTGTGTTGAGGTGGATTTCTTCTGAGAGGATTCGTTCTGAGAGGAGGAGCATGGTGGGGGCAAGAGGCATGGAGTCACCACACAGACCCTGGGAGTCGGGTGAAAGCAGGCCTGAGGCGAGCAGCCGGTAGACTCATTTATTTCAGTTGCTACAGCTGCTTATATAGCCAAGGCAGCCAATCCAGTCAAGGGGTGGTCTGTGCCCTAACCAATCACAACCTGTTGCCAGGCAGTTCCCAAAGCCATCCAATCACAGCCTGTTGCCAGTCAGGCTCTTGTTGCCAGGCAGTTTCTGAAACCATCCAATTACGGCCTGCTGTCAGTCGGCCTGTTGTCATGTGGTTTCCTCTGTTGTCATGTGGTTTCCAAAGCTATCCAATAATGGCCTGTTGCCAGGCAGTTTCTGTTGTCAGCAGCCATCTTGTCATGACCTTTTCACCTCAGTGGCCATCTTGGCCTGACCTTTTCATCTCCTCATTCCACCACATGACTGGAGGAGTCAGTTGTGCTGCAAATGTAGTAAGGATGGGCGGTAAGACATTTGTCCTGCATGAAAATGAACCCAAACAACCAAAACAGCCACGACAAGGAGACCCCCGCCTTCCTTCTCTCTAACTGATACCTTGGGGAGACTAAAGAGGAGGGGGTTACAGGGACAAGGAGGGGGAGAGATAGAAAGGATCTTCAACAAATCTGTGGAAAGTGTATATTATGAAGCAACTATGCATGGATTTTTAAAAAAATGTGCACCAAAATAAACGTTTTTTAAATCCATTTTTCCACAAACATTTTAAAGTAGTCAAGGCATTCTTGAGATGCAGGGAGAGACTGAAGAGTTTTCAAGAGGAACACAACTGAAAATGTGCACCTTGCGCTTAAAATCCCAGGGAAGAATGTGTTCTCAGAACACTGTCTATGGTGGGATTGCTCTCCTGCATGACCACCCATGAGTAGGACCGTCATCTCAGTTTCCACAGACACAGTGCAGACTCAGTGACACCTAACTCAAATTGTTTCTTCCTCTGTCACTGCAAAATCCCAACAAGTCATCGTTGTGGAAGGAGAGATGAGCTACAAATTGGAAGGAATAAATGTACTTGGAGCTGGAGCATAGCACGGATGCAATTTATTTGGGCCAGTTTTTGGTGGGTATGTTTGTGTGGATGCCTCTTATTCAACCAGCCAAGGTTATCAATTAGAGCTGCTCACGAGTGTTTGAGTAAACGCACCGAATTCTGTAGGTGTACTCGCATCGAAATTATCTTGTGACCGATCCTTTCCCATTAAGTCTTGAGTTTGTAATTGGACTCCCAGCTCAGACATGCTGGGATGTAAGTCTATTTATAGGTATGGAGCTCATAAATAGAAGTCACTTCTTCTTCAAAGAAGTGAAGGGAATCGCTTTCCAACAAGAGAAAAACATCCCCAGCAAACATGTGGAGGAAGGCCGCTTCATGTAACTGTCAGTGGGACAATGACAAAGGGTTGGGAGTTCCCAGTGCTCTAAATCCCTTGTATGTCCTCATTCCAACTCTGGAGGGCCCACGCTCTTCCCCTGAGTAACCTAGTTTATACAAAAGACATTTAGCGATGCTATAAATTCAACAGGAATTGCTTTGACAATCCACAGGATCAAATCTTGCTTTTGGTTTTCCGCTGTAATAGATAACAGATGATTTGACTATAGTCACTGACAGCCCCTGGTTTCTGAGTTTGGGGCCAACATTTTAGAGATTTGAAGATGTCATTCTGTTTAAGTTTTCACCCTCAGTCCTTGAATTCTTCATGTTCTTGTTATAAAATAAGACATGTTCTGACAATTGTTAACATTTTCTTTCTGCCCTTCTCTTTTCCATATTGTTAAGTTTTAAGCCACACAGCCTGTTCTTCTTCATTGCTGATGGTTGGGATTAACTACGCAGCTGGACGTTGCAGCCCCTTCTAAAATGTGACAAAAGATATCTCAAAAAAATTATACAGAAATAAATGTTTACTCTTTCCCTTCAGCTGTAGGAAAGCAGTTGTGATTTTATGCGATGATGCTGCATGGGCACATATATTTTCTTAACAAGAGTCCTACACAACACTCAAATTTGAGATGTTTCAGTGGCCTGAAAAAGTTACCTTTAGCCACGAAGAAAGATGAAATTTTCTGTGCTATTTTAAGCGCTTGCTGCCTGAATGTCAAACTGTGTATAGAGTGGTGTCCTTGCCTTTATTTATTTTATTTTAAATATTTTATTTATTTGAGAGGTAGAGTTACAGACAGTGAGAGAGAGAGACAGAGAGAGAGAGGTCTTCCATCTGCTGGTTCACTCCCCAAATGGCCACAACGGCCAGAGATGTGCCAGTCTGAAGCCAGGAGCCAGGAGCTTCTTCCTGGTCTCCCATGTGGGTGCAGGGGCCCAAGGACTTGGGCCATCTTCTACTGCTTTACCAGGCCATAGCAGAGAGCTGGATTGGAAGAGGAGCAGCCGGGACTAGAACCAGCGCCCACAGCGCCGGCCCCAATGTCCTTGCCTTTATTAAGGCTACAAACACTTGTGAAGTTGCTTTGATAAACCATGAGGCTTTTATTGGTAGTCCTCTCTTTATCATACATATGTCGAAGTAATAAATAAATAATACAATTTTGACTGCTGGGTTTTTCATTCAAATCAAATCTTGCACTATTTCAATCATGCCTTTCAGCCTGTTCTATCGCAGTGAATAATCACCGCGCCTAAAATGAGCGCTGCATTCATGGTGATCAAACACATTGATTTAATTAACTATATGACTACTTCATACTTTAGTCTGCCAATTCTCACAGTCCTGAATAGGCCAGAAACAATTACAGGTTGTTCCTTTTTACCCTCAGAGTCTACCATTGCCTGCAACTTACTCACCAGTACCAATTTCTGTACCAATGAATGTTCTTGATTGCAAACATCAGACAGAAAATTGTTTTATCAGAAGGTTATTGCATTGCTCATGGAATATAACAAAAAGATAAAAAAAAAATCAGGCTCAAGACAAACGTGGAAATGAAAGGAAGCTAAGAAGAGACTGGCTAGCATGCCACCACGGTTACTGACATCCTTGCAAAGTCACTGCTGCTGACCCAGATTCTTAATGGCACCGTGGCCACCAGAAACAATTTCTAATTGACCTTGTATGCTTGCTTTGCCCCCTCAAATGTCCAGGTCCTTGATGGAGATACTTGATAAGGTCAGCCTGGGTTGCACGCTCACGCTTCGGCTGCCCGAGTGTGCAAAGATGGGATAGCTGCCCTGGAAGAGGTGCTAGGTTATTCGTCAAGTTTTCTGGATGCTTTGCGCCTTTTGAACACATTGTAGTGTCCAGATAATCCAGTTCCTTTCCAAAAACAGAGATCTGAAGCTGTATTTCTCCAGCTTCCTTTGCAGCCTTGGCCCAGGCAGGCTCTGTGTAAAGTACCTATTTTGTGAAGTTTCTAGGCAAGGTCACGTTTCTCATGTAGCAGAGGCAACTGCACCATGACTACAGGTCAAGTTCCTAAGAGGGGTGCAAGTCCAGGCTCCAGGACCCTATCACAGCACAGCAATCTGTCGAGCCCGTGCCCCAGCGTGGTTCTGCACGTGGCCCCCGATCTGTCTTCAGCCCTCTCTCAAGGATTCTGTGCACGGCTCTCTTCTGCCAGCTCACCCAGAGTAAGTCTGTGTTGATCACAGTTAGTAGCCCTGGCTGATAATGTACATTGTACTTCACTTTGCACGTCAGAAGTCAGGGCCCTGACTTCCACTAGAACCAAAATAATGAGAAGTTCCCCCTAAACAGGAGTGGTGTTCAGACTCTGGGTGGCCAAATAATACTAATACGTCACTACTGCAGCAGCATGTTAACATACTCACACATTGTCTCTAACACTCGCAATGACTCCTAAACTTGCTCTGCCCATTGTAAAAGCAAATAAATAAAGGCTCAGAGAGATAAAGCAACTTTGTGAAACCACACACGCACGCAGCAGAGCTGCAGCTGAAACCCTCAATTTCTGATTGCCAGCAAGCACTGCAGAACAGACCTAATTCTGCTTTTGTTGCCTTCCGCTGTGGCACACCTTTTCATGAACTGGAAAGAGAAACACAACACAAAACGAAAAACACAACAATAGCAACAACAAACCCTTTATTCCAAGAAAGCACATGACTCTCTGTGGTAAAATGTGAGAGCATTTTTCTGAAAAGAGGAATTAGAACATTTTGCAGGGTGACAGACAATGCCTTCACCAAGAGTTTCACAACGAACCGAGGTGAGATTCATTTCGCTGGTTGGTGGGGCAGCAGAGCAACGTACTGAAGAACACAGGGTCTGAAGCTTCTGCCACTCAAGCTGTGGGGTCCAGGGCAGTCCCTTAACCTCTCTGGGTTTCAGCTCATCCGAACAGCGAGGATAATAATAGAACCATCTCCTTTGTCATGTGGGTTGAAAGATGAAATGCATATAAAGCACTTAGGGAGCACAGTGTCTGAAATATATTAAATGTTCAAGGAAGGTTGGCTATTATTATCCTTGAGTGACCTTTGAAAAAAGGCAAAGGCATTCCATAGAGGAGCAAGTCAGCTGTGGGCTCCGAGGGAGACTTGCAGTGCTGTGGCCGAAGCCTCGTGCTGCTCTAACTTGATCTGAAACTCCCACCTGAGTATATCAAGGCTGAGTTTCATTTTATTTTTTCCCCAGGGAGAAAATAACATCTACCCTCCCTAATGCACAGAGTCATTAAGTGGACAAAATAAGATAATGTATGTGTAAAATAAAGCACTTGGGAAAGACGTTCAGTGCCATAATGTTGCAAGGTATTGTTGTCCTTGCGGCCGTTATTGTTTTTGGAAAGCTCTTACCCTGATAAATAATAAGAGTTGCCCTTGAAAACTCTTTAAGTATATAAGGTCTAAATATGTGACCTAAAGAAAATAAAGGTGCAAGGTATTTAAATGAGTTTGGCAAAAGGAAGGCTGCACAGGATGATTTAATTATTTTTTGTAACTGGAATATTGCCTTGATAGAGAGGATTGTGAACAAATTGTCTGTTTTCTACCAAGGTCTGAACAATAGGAAATTAGTTCCAAGTGCAGCTGGAAGAGATTAGGTTAACCCTAAAATACACCTCCACATCCTCTGTTGGAAGGATTAATGATGTCACATGTAGATGCTGCCTTGTTGACAGTTGGAGCCTTCCGGAATGGGGAGTCCAGGTGGATGCTTTGGATAGAAAAAGGCTAGCGGCTTATAAAACAGAATCATGGTTTTTATTCTGAAAGCAAACTAGGATGGGCCATGTGTTTTCCAGAATTGAAGCTCAGAGCCAGGCAGCTGATTGGAGTGGTCCCAGCAGCAAGTCCACAATTATTGAAAGGACATCACATTCCCACCAGGAAGGAGATGGAAGGGGATGGTATTAAGAATAGCATGAACCAACTTAATTTGGAGTCAAAGAAGCACTGGAAGTTTTCAAATAGCCCTGCTGTTTAGAACAGGGTGTTCCCAGAATATGGTTTAAGGTCAGGCCGCAGGAAGAGGTTAAGTAGGTCGCTCAGCGAGGATTAGAGAAATGCAGGGGTAAGAGTACCTTACAGGTCATTGTAAAAGGTTAAGCTGAGTTTCTTGTCTCTTAACCAAGGCAGAACTGAAAGACGGAGTGATAGACTATCGCTGGAAAGAGTCCCAGAACTGTGCTGTCTTGGCTCAGTATTAATTTGTGCGAAGTTCAATGGGACCACACTGCTACTTGGCAATCCATTTATTCATCTCTTGTTGATTCCCCTAAATACCCTCAACAGATGTTCACGTCCTATTCTCTTCAAGACTTTCCCTCCTACTCACTAAGCTCCAGCTACACTGGTCTTCATTTAGTTGCTTAGTCATGCCAAGTCCCACTGCCTCATTGCTTTGCACATGCTGTTCCTTCCAGCTGGAACACACTTGGTTCTCACAAATTGCCTGAATAACTCCTACTTGATGGTTCAGCCTCAACGTCCCTTCTTTAGAATACTGAACATTACCTTTGCTGCTTTACTGTAGTGCTTCCATCATTGGCCTTGTAGCATTTGGTCCTAGGAAACAACTAAGGATGTATTTGTGTTTCTTTTCTTAATGTTTCTCTTTCCTACTAGAGAATATTTTTTCATGGAGAAAGCCCATGTCTGTTCTGCTCATTATTGATGCCAGTCTAGAAGAACAGGATCTCTTAAACTCTAATTTTTCCATTTCAGACATGTTCCACTACCTTTTGGTATGGACTTGACTTATGGTGAGCTAACCCCTTGCCATATTTGTCTCAATGGGAGTAACACTTTGGTTAGACTAATCTAGTAGACTTAGGTGGTCTCCCTGTCCCAAGTATGTCTTCGGAGGCTCTGTTGGAGCTGACAGTTGTCCTCAAGAGGAGAAGCAGCACCTGAGTTCCCATCCTATGTCCAATCCGAGCGGCTTCTGCTGAGAAGTTGCAGAATTTTCTTCTTTACCAAAATTATGGCATCAGGCACATCCTTCAGAAACATGCTCAGAGACAAAGTTCCAAAAACCATGGCTTCCCCTCATGAGTGTTACGTAGCTTTGGCCAATCACACATTGCATTTCCCAATGTAAGGTAAAATATCATGCAATCACAGAAAAGGAGGAGGCTGCACAACCCAACACATCCAAATGGGCTTGTCAGTGGAGTCATTACTTCCACCAGCCACAAGGCTACTGGTGCAATGGAGAAGTTCACAGTCACAGGTCACCTATTGGGCCATGGGAAGCAGCAGGAGCCTATCACCCAGAGATAGAGACCTCAACACAACTCTGACCACCTGTCCGTTGGAGAAACCCTTGGTCTTGACTCACCACCTTCTGAATCCTGGAGTCCTGACAGGAAAAGCGAACCAGGAAAGCACAGTGAGAGGAATGACTGGGAATTGTAGTTCTACACTTTCTACTTGCTCTGGGAATCAGTGAGCCAGGTGGCAGCGAGACAGAAGTTTCATTCTCAATTCAGCAAAGACACACCAGATGAACTTGGCTAGGGAAGGGATTTTAGAGCAGGAACTATTTGTGCATACCAAGCTTCTGTCTAGCTATAAATCTGAAAAATAGTTCAAAACTACCATTCTGATAGTTGGGATAAGGGAAATCCACCAACCCAGTGAGTAGGTAAACACTGGGTATAGATGGATTTGTTCCTCTGTGAGGATAAATGAGTAGGAAACAACAACCATAGAAGCCAAGGGAAAACACTGCAGAATAAGAGAAAGAAAAGAATATCCTAAAGACTTAAAGAAATTTTCTCAAAATGATTTACTATAAAAACTAAAGTAAGCCTTTAGAATGTTTGACATTGATAGAATTGGAGGATAAAGGGTGAGCTGTCAAGACAAAGAAAATGAAGTTAAAAGGGAGACAGGTGACACATATAAGGTTGGAAGAAGCAGAAAGAAAGATGTCATAGAAATAGAAAAAGTAAAGTCTATAACAAAGCAGTAAAGAGAATAATTGAAGATGTGGAGCCTTGGATCAGTGAGGAGGAGGATGAACTGAGGCAGCCTTCACAGAATGGGTGTGTGTGTGTGTGTGTGTGTGTGTGTATCAATGACTGGGGGTTAAATTTGAATGATATCTGTATCAGACATACAGACAAAAACAACATAAGGAACTAGGCTGTATCTTCATCCATTCTCTCGTGAACAAGTCGTCAATGTTTGGAACAGGCGTGATAAGGCCCCTCAAGCTTTGGTCAGGTGGCTCAGAGCTATTTCTCCAAATCCATCTCTCACACTTTACAGAGGCAGTTTGGCATGGTGGTTAAGAAACTCTGCAAAAAACTGTTGTATTTCTAACTGTGTAACTTTTGGTAAAGTTATCTGACTGCTTCAGGTACTGGTTTGCTAATCTATTGAATGGTGGTGATGATGATAACAACATTAACTACTGCACAGGGCTTATCATGGTTAAATGAGCTAACTGAGCAGGAATGTGCCTTCTATTGTGCCTAGCAGTTTACAACTTCATGGCAAACCATTTCTTAGGTGTTTGGCATTGTCCTTGGCTTCTTCCTCTCTACTCAACCTCATTTAGCATTTCAGGGTTAACACTTGATTTAAGGCTTTTAAGTGCAGCTCTAGACTCTGTTCTTTCATAGCTCTACTTCCTGGATTCCAGGGAAAAATCCTATCCCTTCCTCTTAGACACACCCCAAACCCCAATCTGGGTCCAGGGCCTTAGATCCCGACATAGGGAATTCAAACTAGAATGATCAATATTTTTGTAAAGAAGTAGAATAAGGAGGAAAGAAGCAAACAGAGGCTGGTAAGACATACGCTCAGATTCACTTCGTGGAGGCAGTTTGGTTGGGACTTAGTAGTAGGTGGCTGAGTCTCAAAGGGACAAATATCATATGTTCTCCCTGATCTGTGACAACTAACCGAGCACCAAAAAGGAAACTGTTGAAGTGAAATGGACACTATGAGAAACAGTGACTTGATCAGCCCTTGCCCTGACTGTTGATGAACAACTTAATACTTTATTCCTTTTAGTATTTTTTTGTTCTACTTAATACGAGTGGCTGAACTCTGTAATTAATACACAATTATTCTTAAGTGTTGAAACTTAACTGAAAAGTGATCCCTGTTAAATATAAGAGTGGGAATAGGAGAGGGAAGAGATGTGCAATTTGGGATATGCTCAATTGGACTTGCCCCAAATGGTAGAGTTAGAAACCTGCCAGGGGATTCCAATTCAATCCCATCAAGGTGGCATGTACCAATGCCATCTCACTAGTCCAAGTGATCAACTTCAGTTCACAATTGATCACACTGATAGGTCTAAGAGTCAAAGGGATCACAAAAACAAGACTAGTGTCTGCAAATATTAACTGATAGAATAAAAAAAAAAAAGGAGCGAATGATCCAACATGGGAAGCAGGATACACAGCAGACTCATAGAATGGTAGATATCTTAAACAGCACTCTGGCCTCAGAATCAGCCCTTAAGGCATTCAGATCTAGCTGAAAAGCCCATGAGAGTATTTCAGGCATAGAAAGCCAAACATTGTGGCAAAAAAAAAAAAAAAAAAAAAAAAAAAAAACCACCCTAAATGAAAGATCTCTGCAAGTGAGATCCCAGTGGAAAGAACAGGTCATCAATGAAGGAGGTACCTTTCTCTGAAGGGAAGACAGAACTTCCACTTTGACTATGACCTTGTCTAAATATGATAAGAGTCGGCGAACACAAAAGGCCTCCACAGCCTTGGCAACTCATGACAAGAGCCTAGGGAGATTACTGACGCCTTAAACAAGAGTGTCAATTTGTTAAGTCAACAATAGGAGTCACTGTGCACTTACTCCTCATGTAGGATCTCTGTCCTTAATGTGCTGTACATCGTGATTTAATGCTATAACTAGTACTCAAACAGTATTTTTCACTTTGTGTTTCTGTATGGGTGCAAACTGTTGAAAGCTTTACTTAATATATGCTACATTGATCTTCTGTATATAAAAATAATCAAAAATGAATCTTGATGTGAATGGAAGGGGAGAAGGAGCGGGAGCGGGAAGGGTTGCAGGTGGGAGGGAAGTTATGCGGGGGAAAAGCCATTGTAATCCATAAGCTGTATTTTGGAAATTTATATTCATTAAATAAAAGTTAAAAAAAAAGTAGTAGGTGGCTGAAGATTGGCAGGTGGGCTTGCAATATTATAGATGACAGATACAGATGTTTACTAAGGTGCTAACAGTTTGGGTGAAGCAGAGGGAATGAATTTGAAAGATATTTTGAGGATAAAATGGACAGGGATTGGTTACTAAGGAAAAACAAAGGATAAAGTCCATGAATCATTGATAATTTAACTCATTACCTTTTTATGTTTTTTTTTTCTCTACCTACTTGACTGTGAGCTGCTAAAGGAAAGAGAAACTGACTTTGGTTTTATTAAAATTCTTAGTAACAGTATATTAACTGACACACAGCAGGGGTTCAGATAGAATCTGTCAAATAACTCAAGATGTAACTTAGACTTCCGACCTCTGATCCCTCCAATAAATGCTTTACCTTAGCCAATCACATTGTCTGTTTAACATTTTCACAGTTTCTCCAAGCTTGAACTCCTTCTCTTAACACATGGCCACATCTTAACACATCTTCAAAGGCCAACAAGAACCTCCTCCTTCTCCATATCTTCCAGAGGCAAGGGGAACCGCAGCGATCTCTCTCCCAGGTTCAAGGCACGGTGGCTGCACCTCTCAAGGACTCTCATGATAACTCTTTACATTGATCTAATTCTTGCAAAGTCATTTGACTCATCAATATCAATGCTTTGTGTGAACTGGATTTGGACCCTCTCAAGTGTAGGAACCACATGCCATTTCTTTCAGCCCACCCTCCGTTCGACTCACACCTTACCAAGCTCTAGCACGCTAGCATGTGAATAGTAGCTGCCCAGCAAACCAGGGACCATGTGATTCTAAACACACAGGTTATGCTCTAAAAATATTTTAAGTGATCTGTTTTTTTAAAAAATATCACTTAATATGGGAAATCTGTGACTTTCGAACAAGATTGGGTGAAAAACTCAGAAACAGCCCCTCCCTGGTTTCCAGGCATGGTCTTGCCTCCCATGATAGAGATCTATTTAAGGCTTGAGTTTGGGAACTTTCCTTGGACACAATGACTTGTCCCATCCACATAGAGGTGATAATCCGAATCCCCTAGTTCAGTGCACTCAAGCCTAAACATACAGAAATCAAAGTTCCAATTGTCAAATGGTGAAAAAGGAGCTGTTACAGGAACTTGAGGTCATCAGCTGTTCTCAGATCAGGGTCTTGCCACAACGTGGATTTACCAAGGTTCAAGCAAGGCGTTAGAAGTCAGGCCCCAGCTGCCATGACAGAAATACTGGCAGAAGTCATGGGGCAGGAGTGAGGGTGGATGAAGAACCAAGCAAGCCAGCATGGTCTCAGGATTTGACCCCAGACTGCAGGGAACAGGGCAAAAGTGCTGGTGAGGGGCCTTGGGTGCAGGGTGGGAGCAGCAGTTTGATACTCATGGGGCCTCTACTCACACCAAGGTCTCTACTACACCAAAGCTAACATAGCACAGGATTTCCAAGCTCCATTGCACTCCCTGGAGGACAGGGAGCTCCTTACTGTGCAGTGATGATGAGCGAGGATAAGAACTGCAGAGTCTGAATCCGAATAAGCGATAACCCAACTAAAACTTACACAAAGGCAGGTTTATTGACTCACATAAATGAGGAGTTCAGAGTTAGGGCAAATGTCTGGGTTGGTTTCTTTCCAAGACTAGTGTCCTAGAGCAAACACTATTAGTTGGAACCCAAGAGCCACTTCTTTGCCATCAAAACCCCCAAATGTTTCATCTCCAGAAGGTTGTGCCTGACTAGCCTAAGACAATCACAAAGCGACATACACTAGTGAAAGAGAAGGCTCCTTCTGTGGGCACTTCTCCTTCTGCTTTGAGAACATGATGTCCGGAGCTATCACAGCCATAGCACGGCCATGAGGAAATATGGCAAGTCCATGAGCTAAGGATGGCAGAGCAGCAGACCGGAAAGACCTTGAGTCCTTCATGACAATGCTGAGCTGCTGCACCAAACCTGGACTTAACTGCCTTGTGACATCCCATTCTAGGAGATAATGAATATTTGAGGTGAGCTGGGTAATCTGTTCTTTGCAGCTGAAAGGATTTCTAAGTGATAGATTGGGTTTTCTGTCTCTAGGAGCTCTGTCATCCTCAGAGTTCGTTTTATCTTTGGTGGGTGGCGAAAGAGCTGCAGCGGTGCTAATCTGTGTGTATCTGGGCACCGCATTGTCCAGAGGGTGAAGGATCACATTTAGCAACCAGCATCCCAAAGCTCAGAGACCTGAGATTCGCCTTGCAGTTGTCTACTCATGCTTGTGTCCATGATAGCAGTCAGGAATATGGAATGCATTGATTAGCTTATGCTAATAGATTAAATTCCTCCTGGAACTGAGAATAGATCAGGTTGCAGATAAAATTGGAATTCTTTTAGCCAATACTCTCAGTGTGTTGCTGAAATCTCCTGGGATTACCTCCCCCATTGACGGGCAGCTCCCATTCGCACTGAAGGCTTCATGACTTAAATACCTGTAACCTAAGGTTACTAGGAGTTGGTCAGTTTCCAGAAGCAACCCTCACAAATGAAGGGATCTGATGGACAAATACTCCTCTAGGCTTCCTGACCTAGTGGGACATTCTGAGTAATGTTCTACAACTTCAGTGTCCAGCACAGTAGCTGGTAACCATTGTGATTTAATTAACAAGTACAGTTAAAAACTTCAGTTCCCAGGCTTGTTACAAGTCACATGGGGCCAGTGGCTATCATACTGGACGTTGCAGAGACAGGGGCAGTTCCACTGCATGGGAAGCTCTTTTGGACAGCTCTCTGCTGCCGTCTCTTAGAGAACCCACTGACCACTAGTTAGCTCACCCATTAGAGCCTTCCTTCCTTCCCCATTTCATTTCCTCGTAGCCTCAGTCTGTGCGTGCTGCCCTAACAAAATATTAGAGATGAGGGTATTTATAAGCAACAGAAAGTTCTGGGGTGGGGAAGTCCAAGGTCAAGGTACCAGCACATTCAGGGTCTGGTGAGGGCCTTCCTGATGTATCATCCTATGGCAAAAGGGGTGAGTGCTATGCCCTCACATGGTGGACATGAACCCCCTCCCTCAACCTTTGATAAAAGCCTTAATCTCATCTAGGGGGTCTCTGTCCTCTTGATTTGTTGTCCTATTGGAGATTGTTTCAACATGTGAATTTTGGGGGACAAACAAATCATACCACTCCCTCCACTTTCTGGAATCAGTTCCCACATAACCTTCTAGTATCAAATCCTTGCCTCAGGGCTTGCCTTCTTAGGAATCCTGACACCATACTCTTAGAAGCATGAAAGGATGTTGTCCAGAACCAACAAATGTCTTTCACATCCTTGGCTCATGGACAGAAGCTTGGTAGAGAAGCAGAATCCAGGTCCCCAGTCCAGACCTACCTACTGAATCAGTACCTGCATTTTAACAAGATTCCCTGGTGATGTGTTTGCGCATGAGTTTGAGATGTCTTGCTCTACAGTTTTTTTTTTTTTTTTTGACAGGCAGAGTGGACAGTGAGAGAGACAGAAAGGTCTTCCTTTTTGCCATTGGTTCACCCTCCAATGGCTGCTGCAGCCGGCGCGCTACGGCCGGCACATCGCGCTGATCCGAAGCCAGGAGCCAGGTGCTTCTCCTGGTCTCCCATGGGGTGCAGGGCCCAAGCACTTGGGCCATCCTCCACTGCCTTCCCGGGCCACAGCAGAGAGCTGGCCTGGAAGAGGGGCAACCGGGACAGAATCTGGTGCCCCAACCGGGACTAGAACCCGGTGTGCCGGCGCCGCAAGGTGGAGGATTAGCCTAGTGAGCCGCGGCGCTGGCCTACAGTTCTCTTAAATGGGGAGGGGGTAAGGGGTGGAACAGAAATTGATAAAATATATCTATATAACTACAACTGCCCTTAGGACTTCTTGTTTAAGATCTCCAAAAATATATATACCATACCATCAGGTCTTTGGTGCCTTTACCAATATGTGATTTTTTTTTCTTTTTTCATTTTTGTCTTGAGGGTCTTCCTAGACTGAGCCCCCCCACCCCCCAACTCCTTCACAGAGGAGAAACTCTTACCCTGTTGGCCTCTTCAGCTCTGATGTTTCCTTCCTGTCTCCAGAGGCGCTGTGGCTCCCTGATTCAGCATTTTATCATTAGGTGATCAGGGCGCCAGCTCTACACCTGAGGAGGCTTTACTCTGATGGACTTGCACAGCCGGTGAGTGAATAAACCGTCTCTCCTAAAGACAATGGATTCTCCATTTAGAGCCAAGTTTGTTCTAATTAGCTGGCTCTGAGGTTTGCAGTGGCAAATCTTCCGGAAGTTAATAATGCTATTTTGAGAATACCTGCATCTTGCCTGCTTAATGAACATGATGAGGGAACATAAAATATTTTTCATCCTACAAAGAAAGACTTTATTCCCATTCCCTGTCTCATGTCTCAATTCTGGACTTGCTGTTTTTAGTTAAATTATGTTCCCATCACACTCCCATTAGTGTTCATTTGGTGGCTTTTGCAATGTGCTTTAATTCTTCAGCTGGCGAGTGGCTTCTTCCTCTGCTTAGCCTTCATGGAGGCATTTTATTGGCCTAAATGACAGAGAAACGTTTCATGTCTGGTGCTTAAATTTCCACTTGAGAAGTATCTGCATGGAACATCTTCTGCAGATAATCCCTCAGCACTGGCTGAAGGGACAATGAGACTTCTCTACACCTGTGCCATCTGAGTGCCATTTGATTCCTGACCCTCATAAAGGACATTTCAACCTTACCTACTGGAAAGATGTGGGAAGCATACTACATGACTGCTAAGGATCTGGAGACCCTAAAAACATGATTGTCAGATATTGAAGCCTACCACCCCCCCAAAAAAAAAAAAAACTGAGGGCGGATTTCTGCAGGATCAGATCTGATATTTAGTGGTTTTGACAAACGAAACATTTCTTGTTATGATACTGCCATGTTTCCATGCTGGCTGGTAAGGAGCCCCTGCAGTACTTACTCGCATTCTATCCTTTATCATTAGCCCAGCTGCCATTGCCCTGCCTCCAGGGGCCACCCCTTCACCGTTTCACTGGAGCCCAGCACTGAAGACTTAACCCCTGGCCTAGACTCTGTTCTAATGCTAGTGTTCCCAGAGAGCGCTCTCATCTGCTGGTTCACTCCCCAGGTGCCTGCAATGGCTGGGGCTGAGCCAGGTGGGAGCTGGGAGCTAGAAACTCAGTCTACCAGGTGGGACCCAGACTGAAATAGTGAACCATCATCTGGTGCCTCCCAGGGTCTGCATGATCAGGAAGTTGGAATCAAGAGCTGGAGGTGGGACTCAAACCCAGGTGTTCCAATGTCCCCTTAATGCCGATCCCTTACTTAGATTTTAAATATTCTCCCTGCGAGAGGACTCAATCATCTTGCTCCTTAGCTCTTGAAGAACACGTGGAAGATCCAGAGAACACCCACCAAATCTCAGGGAGTGTGCCTCCTTGGGTACAGTAAAATTAATTGGATTGACTTTAAGACATCTACCATTGCCATTGTCTTGATGGATACAATGTTGCTTTTTGGGGGGTTGTATTTGGGGTGGGGGTAGGAGAGAAAAAAATTGGGAAGCCGAATTCTTGACTCATTCAAAACTGAACGCAGGTCTTTTAAAACATATAAGTCCGATCCGTCTCGAAGCCACGTTCTTGATTTTAGATTCTAGTTCCACCAGCCGCGGAGAACAAGAGATCCAGAGAAACAGGAGGTGAGAGCCTGTTTTCCTTCTCCCTCTCTGAGATGCTTTTAGGGCCCCCTAGTGGCTGTTTTAAGACCTCGGGATTCCTAGGATTAGGTCTCCTTGACCCTAATAAAACAGGAGAGCCCTTTCTGAATCTCCTTCTTGACAGGTGCAATAGCTGGGTGGAGATAAATAGATAATAGTTGGTTTAGAGGGCTCAATATTTTTTCATTTCTTGGTGCTTAGCGAGAGCTGTGCTGCTGCTTTAGAAATAACAGATATATTACCTTACATATTTCACCCTGCATTCCTCATACTATATTATGTCATCCCTGAAATCCCTTCAAGACATTTATATCTTGGTTTGTGTCAAAGGGCTATAACTCCTAGGGAAGTGCTTCCAACCTTAGGTGTTTCCATAAACCTACGCGGATTGAACTGGGGTGCTCTGGAGCTTCCCAACTTTCCACAGAAATTCCTAAGTGTGGGGCCTGACACGATGCTAGCTGGCCAAGGGTTCAGTCTGACAACCTCCCTATCTTTGAGAGCTAAATTAAAAATGCAACTCCGAACTGATGCAGCAAAGCTTTTCCACCGTTAAGGTGCTTACTGACTAATGCAAATAAAATTCGCCAAATCCCCTAATAATGAATTCTATCTTCAGCCTATGCCACTCCCCAGCGTGGCCACTGCTGGCTCCCCCGCCACGGTCCCATCTTCCTAAGATCCAAGCGAGGGAGTGGACCGCGCTCGGGTCACAACAAGGTTTCCCACATACTTACCTTTTAGTTTCTGATGCTGTTGGATTCTTTTTCCTGTGCCTGTCAATCTCGGGTCCCTCTTCCCTTCCTGTCAGGTTACTCGAATTAACATGCTAATGTATTGCACTAAAGCATTTGCTACCGCGAACGAAGGGGAGCAAAGCCCTACACGAAACAGAAAGCGCACATTCTCGCTTTAACTTTACCCGGTTCCGGGGAGGGGTTGGGGAGGGGTGCGGGAGCAGGCAGGGAGTCGGGAGGAAGGAGGTTGGGGCGGCAAAAAAAAAAAAATAAAAAAAAATAAAAACGATCCCCTTGTTCTCAGCGCGCTCCGGAGCAGAGCCGCGCGCCCCAGGCGGAGCCGAGCGGTCTTCGGGCTAAGCGGCTTGGCGCTCAACTTTGGCTCTGGCATGGTGGCCCGGGTATCAGGTCCGAGTCTGTCATCCCGCGTTCTCCCTTGGCGCGGCGATGGCATCCAGGCCAGATAGGACCTGCTGTGCCCGCAACGTGCGCGCCCAGACGGCGGGACCCCAGCGCCGCAGCTGAGCCGTCCCGCGCGCGGCTCCCGGCCGCCGGCCTTCTCGGCGCGCTTGCCTCGCCGCGGCCGGCACGGGACTAGGTAAACAGCGCTCGGGAGCCCGGGTTGGCGGCGGTGGGTGCGCCCCAAGCCCCCGGCGCCCAGCCCGACCCCCGGGAGCGCGGTCGGCGCGCCGCCCCAGCTCGGAGGCCTTGTCTCCGCTGCCAGGGAACTCGGGCGGCGGAGTCCCGCAGCTCGGAGAGCCCCGCGGCCCGCCTGGCTGGGGACAGGTGGGGACCTTGGTGGGGGTGGGAAAGGGGACCCCAGAAACCCTGGGACCGCGCTGCGGAAAACCCGGGAGCTGGATTGCGCGCCGGAGCCCGTCCCTGAGCCCCATGCGAGCTGCGGGTCCCCGCGCGCCCTTTCCCCGCCGCCGCCGCCGCCTCCCGCGGGTTTCTCCCCAGGCTCTGGAGCCCGGGCGCGCGTCTCAGCCCAAGCTCCCGGGCCCGGGGCTGGAGGTCCGTTCCGTATGGGGGGGTGCTGCGCGCGGGGGTCCTCCAGCCAGGGAGGAAGGCACGGGACCGCGACCCGGGCGGGGAGGGCGCGTGGTGTGGTGCGGGGGGCGCAGAAATTCAGTTTGATATCCCGGGACAGGATTCTGGGAACCGGGAGGACTCTGTCCGAGCCCTTCAGCCGGGCTCCCGGCAGCCTCGGACTGCCCCGAACCCTGCCCACCTCCGAGAGGAGCGGCGCCGCGAGCCGGAGGTGGAGGCAGGGAAACTTCCCACTCCCCACGACGGCCGCTTTGCTAGGAGCGGGTGGGCAGGCGTCCCCACGGCGGCAGCTGCGGGCCCAACCCGCTTCCCTTCCCCCCCCTCTCCGAGCGCCGCACGCCCAGCCCCAGGCGCCCGGGAGCGGCCGGGGGCGGGAGGAAGGCGGGCAGCGCCGGGCCGGCTACCCTGTCCTCGCGACCCGGCCCGGGCTCCGCGTTCCGGGTGTTGCAGCCGCCTTCGAGCCGGCGAGCTGGGCGGTGTGGGGGCGGGGCCCGGCGGGGGGCGGGGCGGAGGCGGCGCGGGCCCGCGTCCGCGCGGCTGCGGCGCTCACCATTGGCCGGCCGCGCGGTCACGGGGCCGGGGGCGGGCACCCAGGCGGGCGCCGGCCCCGCCCCCGCTCGCAGCCCGGCCCCGGCTCGCGGTCCCCCCCGGCCGCACAGACATGACACAGACACACAGTCACTGCAGCTGCTGAGAGAGCCCGGCGCGCGGGGCACGCGGCGGCGGGGCCAGCCCAGAGCCCGGACCCCGGCACCACCCGCCCGCCCCTCCCGCCAGCCCAGCGCCGCGGCCCCCGCCCGGCGGGGCGCGGGAGGCGGGGATCGCGCGCCGGCTCCGGCCAGCGGCGCCCGGCGGCCGGAGGCGGCTGCAGCGGCCGCCCGGCACCGAGCGCCTGGCGCTCCGGAAAGCCGGCTCGGCGCGTCTCGGAGGCGGCGGCTGCCGAGGCCGGCAAGCGCTCGCGGCGCCTGGGGCCGCCCGCCTCGGCTCCCCGCACCCACCGCGCTGCGCTCGGTTCGCCGCGCCTCGGCTCCGGTGACCTTCCCGGGGCGCCTCCCCCGGCCCCCGCGCCCCCGGCCCCGCGCCCCAGGCCGGGGCGAGGCCCACTCCAGCGCCTCCTTCCCGCGGAGCCGCGGGCGGGCGGGCGGGCGGCGCAGGCCCGGGGGGAGGGGGCGCCGCGAACGCTGCAGCTGCCCCCCCTCAGGAACCCGGCCGCAACCGCGGCCGCGCTCGGCGCCTGGCCCGGCCGGGCTGCCCCTGCCCCGCCGCCGCGCCGGAGCCCGGGCGCCTGAAGCTGGGGGCGCGGCGGCGCTCGCCTCGCCGGGCCGGCTGCGGGCAGGCCCTGCCCTGAAGGGGCGAAGCGGCGAGGAGCACGGGAGGTGGAGCTGCTCCCGGGGGGCCGCTCGCTGGAGCCACCCCGAGGCGGACCCCGGCCCCTGCTCATGCGGGGCGCCCCTGGCTCGGGGGAGCCCGTAGGTCGGGGAGCAGCTGCAGGCAGCCGAGCTAGAGGAAGAGGAAGAAGGGACAGTGGTCATCCGGGGCCACCCGGGCCCTCCCTGCGGCGTCTGGAACCGGGGTCCGCCCCGAAGTCTGCGCGTGGCGCCCGCGCGCTGCCTGGGGCAGCGCCCGCCCGGACCCGGACCCGGAGCCGCAGCTCCTCGTAGGCTCCGCGGCCGCGGCCGCGCCGCCCAGCTCGTGCGCGGTCTCCGTCTGCTCGGCGGCGATCACGGCCGAGGTAAGAGCCTGGGGTTCCGTGGGACCAGCGCCGGACAAGTTCTCCGAACCTGTTGGCTGGGACTCCTGTGCTCAGGATGCCGGCCGAGGGGGAGGGTGCGCGGGCGGGGAGTCCAGTGGAGGCTGGCGGGTGCGTCCCCGAGTCTCCTACGTCCCCGGGACCGAGCCTGCCCGGCTCCTAGGCGCACCGGCTGCTGCCAGGGAGCGAGCCAGGCGGAGTTTCCCGTTAGCCCTGGGAGGAGAAGGGCACGCACCTTGGCGCGCTCCTGGCCGGCCCCCCGCCCCGCTAGCTGTGTGCACCTTGCTTTAGGGGGCCCTGTTGTGACTGGAGAGGCCCTTCTGGGCGGGTGTCACCTGCCTTTCCCGGCGTGGTTCTCTGGAGAACTTTTCTTTGCTCCTTGTTGCGCAGTGGCCGGTTTGGGGGTGAGCAGCCACTGTTTGCAAGTCCCTCTTCAGGATAAAGTGGCTGCTCAGCGGCTGTGTGTGTTTGAGGGTGGCGGGGAGGGAACCAGCCCCACCAGCGGGTCCCTCCCTTTAGACAAGGCTGCTGGAGTCCAACCTCCGTGTCCGGATCCAGGCTTCAGAGGGTTGGAGCCACGACTCCGAAGTTTGTGCACCCTGAAGGTGTTTTGTGCGTTGCCATATTGTCTGCTTTTAAACGTTCTTCCCCGGAAGCCCCAGTTCTTGCCTGTCTGAGATGTATTAGAGCCAGCAGCTTCCCCCGGAACAGTCCCATTTTAAATGGGTCACCTCGGAGGGAGCAGGTTGTCTCCCGCACGCTGAATCGGTCCCCCCCGGGTGACCCTGTTTAATGGGGATGGATTTTTCTCGTCCCTGTGCTGATGTACCTCGCCTGAGCAGGTTTCTGCTGAATTTCGAATCCGTGAATTTTGCCACTCAGTCCATTAAAATGATCTCCTGAGGGAGCAGAATAGCTGGTTACATTTTCCGTGAATGTCACAGGAAGTTTTCCAGGGTCTTATGTAAGTGCCCTGAGCGAGCATGGAGCCTTCTGTTTCCTTCGGGGGGAGTGGGAGGGGTGGTGGTGGTGGGGCTTCTCCCTCGGACACAGCTGGAGGCCCCCAGTATCACTCCGTGGAGCGGTCACCTCGTGCATTTCTCTCTCCCTCTCCTGTCTTCCAGAAGTCGGCTCTGCTAGACTTGAGATAAGGAAGCTTCTGAATTGGGGGGGTGGGGGGCACAAGTGGTGGTTCCTCTTCCCCTTGCCTGCAAATGGGTGACGTGAATGAATTACTCAGCTGTGTGTTGGGTCCTCACTGCAAGAAAAAAAATTAACACATCCCAAGCGCTTTAAGGTTTCACACATCTCTTAGCCGGCCTTTCTTTTTCAAGAGTGCTTTTACTCCGGTGAAAATTGTTTGAGGAGAACACAGCGTTGTCTGAGCCTGGCCCTGTTAATACCAAGCCAGGGAGAAAATGGAGTGGAGCAGACAGGAAAAAGTCATCAGGATTGAGATCTAAGCGGGTTTTCGAGAGAGGTGAGGACAAGATGCAGAGTCGGTCGGTAGGATTGGGAGGTGTTAGAAAGATGCCATCACTCTGCCCCAGACCGGGGCTGCGGCTGAAGCGTGCCACTCAGCCAAGCGTGCTGGGTTGTGGCTCGCCTTTGTGATGTGAGCTGTTGCAGGTTCTCCTGGCGTTTGCACCGTAACTGCAAGGGCCTTGGGAAGGAAGGGAGAGCTCGTTGTCCCCCAGCGCTTCCGCGCTCGGCAAGGTTGTGGAGGTTTGCTCTGCTTCTGGATTCCTGAGCTCTGCTCTCCAGCGGATGCATCCTGTGGTGCCTGCATGGTTCAGCCACCTACAGCGGCAGGGCACTAGGGGGACTAGTTTTCTGTTCCACCAACGATGCCCAAAACACAAGCACCGTGGTTTATCTTCGGGAATCGTGAAACTACCTTTTGGTACCCAGTGTGTGCTTGTGGTAATGTGGATTCCGCGTGCCCAAGTGATCGGCCTGCTCACCCCTGAAGTGTTCTTTCGACAGTGCTGATCCCATTGACAGGCAAGTGCAATGCTGAAGAGATCCAGTTAAAATCTCGAGGAGTATAAGGATTCTACATTTGGAATGAACAGACTCTCCCGTCAACTGTACCCTTTGGACATTAGACCATGCCAGCTTGCAATTCTTTAGCAGTTTGTAACTGAAACTTCTCCTTTTGGTTTTTGGATTGCACACCCCACGCCGTCCTGGTAAACTCACACCACATCATAACCTCTCTGGATGAACTCCTATCCCCTCGACAGCATGTACCTCACATGGATGTGAACGTGGCACTGGACGATGGTCACACTTGCATCTCAGATACCCTCCGCATGGTCAAGTATTACATCATTAGTATCTGGAATTCTTCCTGCAAAATTAGAAGATGATTCTGTTTCAGAGCAAAGCCTGGTTGTCCAGGCCCATGATACCCACAATAGCCAAGTCTTGTCAGAGCTGACTGTGGTGATGGGAAGACAGGAGGGCTGAGAGGGAGAAGAGACAGCCCGTTTCAGAATACTGTGGTGCACCCTCACACACACAACAGGCAAATGCCACCGAGATTTAGGTCTTACCTGGGTTCTGAAAGGCCCAGTTCAGCCTGTGGAATTAGACTATGCTCTCTGCACCTACACACCTTTTTACATGTGTTTTTATGCATCCTTGAACTTCAGGGTCTGGTACACCACATTTGTGACCCTTTGCCCATATGTGTAGTGTGTATTTTGGTATTATAAGGGGAGTTATTATTGAGGTCCATGGCAAGAATGGTCAGCATAAAGTTTTATTTCTACTCTTAAAGTTTTATAGATTGATTCTCATGGCTCAGCCAAGGGGTAAGAGACTGAAACATGAAAATACCATCACTTTTGCCACTCCAAGCTCTTCTGACTGTGTATGCCATCAGCAGGAGTTGTCAGAACATCCCCCCGACTGTAGGTATATCTATCTATACATTACAGCCGGATATCAACATCTATGAGCCCGCACTCCTACGAGCTGATCCTGTGGTCTTGAGGCATGGATGAAGTCTTGCAATTTTGAAGAAAGTCAGATGGCAGAGGTAGAGGGGTATGTTGAGGCAGGAGGCAGGTTCTCCTTAGGGCTCATGAACAAGGTGAAGGTGTCTGTGGCCAGAGAGTTTCAGAGAAGAGGGAATGTACTGGGCAGAGGGTCTAAGACTCTCAAGCACCTACCGTTGACACCCTTTGGGGATGCACCCACTTCTCAGAATCTGCTGCTATTGATCAGACATGGCTGTTCCACGCTGGGTTAATTGGGCATGGAGAAGTTCTTAGCTTTTCCCTGTCCTACTGATGTCTGCAGACAGTGGCCAGTGGAGTACAATTTCAATTGAATGACTTTTCTTCTAGTGGGACAAATAGTAGTTGGCCATCTATGGCAGGTGCCCCACCTGTGCTAAGGTTATGGAGCCTCTGTGTTTAGTTTACTGGCTGGTGCAGAGGTGAACGCCCAGCTGTTCCCAGCAGCTGTTTACTGCCCTTCTGATTGTTCTGAGGATGGGTTTGGGCTTGTCAGGAGAATAGCAAGGGGAGTCCCAGGCAGACAGAGCTGCATGGGCGTCTGAAGGTATGTATTGTGTCTGGCGGGATCACGGTACTTCGTGTGGCTGGAGGGTGAGCCATGCTGGCAGAAAGAAGCGTGGGATCAGAGGGGAAATCATTTCATAGGAGTCCGTGCTAAGGATTGGTCCCAGCTGCCTGCTCTGTGGATTCACGTGGTGGCAAGAATGGCTGCTGGATAAGACCCAAGAAGAGTTGATTATCCCACGTCGTTATTAAAAACAGAAAAAGAAATTTTCTGTTTTGTCCATTATCCTTCCACATACAGCATTTTGCCTGTTCTTTAAAAACCTATTAGCAATGCAAATAAAGAAAGGGTCCCTTATCAACCCTAAGCCTGCCCTCTTGTGTACATGAATTACATCTGGGGCTTTCATTATGTGATTATGCAGCAGTGGGAAAAATGACAATGTTACTTGACAAATGATATAGTATGAAAAAAAAACCCTTCTCTGTAAGAACCAATTCCATTTTGTCAGATTTGCTTCTGGGTAGAGTTATGGTCGTATTTAACACTTAAACGAGGTTCTTCTATTATAATCATTTCATTTCTGGCCAAAACTTTCCTTGCTGTTGGAAAAAGAAGGGTTTTGTAATACTGAGAACGGGAGTGTGTGCACATGTGTGTGCATACTGAGGGCATTTCAAAAAGTAAGCGGGAGGTGACATTAAAAGATTAGTTTATTCGGGCAGGCATCGCGATACAGTGGGTTAAGCTGCTGCTTGGGATGCCTGTATCCCGTGTCAGGGTGCTGGTTCAAGTCCTGGCTATTGAGCTTCCAATCCACCTTCTCACTAAAGTACCTGGGGAGCAGCAGATGATGGCTCTGAGTTCCTGGCTACCTACGAGGGAGACCTGGATGGAGGGCCTGGCTCCTGCCTTCAGCCTGGCCCACTCCACCTGTTGGATGGAAGATATTCTCTCTCTCTATCACACACACACACACTGTCACTCGGCCTTTCGAATAAATATTTTTTGTTAAAGATAGCTATTTTGGCACAGAAAATTTTTGAGATCCATGCATGTAAGAGGTCTTGAAAAAGTATCAGGACTGCGTTGTGCCACAGCCAGTGTTTACGCCACCATTTGCAATTCCAGTAATCCATGCAGGAGCACTGGTTTGAGTCCCGGCTGTTCCACTTTAAATCCAGTTCGCTGCTAATGTACCTGGCAAAGCACTGGAAGGTGATCCAAGCGCACCTGCATGAGAGACCCAGAAGAAGCTCCTGGCTCCTGGCTTCTACCTGACCCAGCCCTGCCTGTTGTGGCCATTTAGGGAGTGAACCAGTGGATGGAATATCTCTCTCTCTCCCTTTCTGCCTCACTTTGCCTTTCAAATAAATAGATCTTAAATGCATGAATTACAAAATATTTTTTAGAACTTTTGTTTTCATTTAATTTGAAAGGTATAGACACACACACACGCATACAGATAGAGAGCTTCTATCCACTGGTTCACTCCCCAAATACCTGTGACATCCAGGGCTTGGCCAGGTCAAAACCAGGAAGTCCTTCCAGGTCTCCATGTGGGAGACAGGGACCCAGTTACTTGAGCCATCCTCTGCTGCCTTCTGAGGGTGCACATTAGCAGGAAGCCGGATTGGAAGCAGAGCCAGGACTTCCACTAGGCATTCTAATGTGAGATTCAGGCATCTCAGGTGACTTCTTAGCTGCTCTGTTAAAAGCCCACCTCTCAATAATCTTTTTTGTACCCCAGTAAGCTTACTTTTATTTTTTAAAGATATGTATTTTATTTAAAAAAAAAAATTCATTGTTTCTTTGAAAGGCACAGGCAGACAATGAGAGATTTCCCATCTACCAGTCCACTTGCCAGATGCTCACAACATTGGGGCTAAGCCAGATGGAGGCTAGAAGCTAGGAACTCAATGTGATGTCCCAGATAGGTGACAGGAACCCAACTACTTGAGCCATCAGCTGCTGCCTCCAAGCTTGTGCCTTTTCAGGAAGCTGGGATTGGGAGCAGCAGATACTGTAACCTAGGTTCTGTGATATGGGATACTGCCATATTGAATTGCATTTTCCATGAACTTCTGAAATACCTGTGTGTGTGTGTGTGTGTTAGATTGAGAAAACTATAGGGGAAGGAAGCAGAGCAACAGTGTAACATCATGGAGGATATTGGAGAGACTGGAAAAAAATCAGTTTCAACAGTGATCTCCAGGACCAAGAATACGTGGTTTGTAAAAGTGCAGGGCAGGGGGGCCGTCGCTGTGGCTCCCTAGGTTAATCCTCCACCTGCGGCGCTGGCATCCCATATGGGTGCCAGATTCTAGTCCCGGTTGCTTCTCTTCCAGTCCAGCTCTCTGCTGTGGCCCAGGAGGGTGGTGGAGGATGGCCTAAGTGCTTGGGCCCCTGCACCTGCATGGGGAGACCAGGAGGAAGCTCCTGGCTCTTGGCTTCGGATTGGCGCAGTGCCGGCCGTAGTGGCCATTTGGGGAGTGAACCAATGGAAGGAAGACCTTTCTTTGTCTCTCTCTCTCACTGTCTATAACTCTACCTGTCAAAAAAAAAAAAAAAAAAAAAAAACAAAAAAAAAAAACGCAGGGCAGGTGGAGTCGGCAGCCTGTATTTGTGTTTGCCAGGGGCATGTCCCCTTTGTATCATCCAGCCTCCTATTGAGTGGAAGACCTGGTGGCTTAAGTACAACCAGGAGATCCTGGGTCCCCCCCCCCCCCCACCCTTGTGTCTTCCTGTGCTAACTTGCCTGTGAAATTATAATGCTTGACATTTCTGCGCTTCAGGCACTGTCTCCTTTACAAAAGTGCATTGTCTGTCTTGTAAGTTGGGATTTAGAGGCCCAGGGAGGCAAAGGGGGCTTGCGTGAGCTAGTTAACGGCAAAGCTCATACTGTTCCAGGATTTATTTATTTATTTTTAAGCTTTCTTGCTGTGAGGTAGAAAGAGCCCTGGCCAGTTGAAAGGTATACTCAAAATGGAAAATACTGCGAGTGTCCAACACAGAAGACAAAACTCACACCGTCTTTGCTGTGATCACGGCTTCTGCACGACGCAGACTGCATGTGGGCTCCTCTTGATACAAGGGGTCTTCAGAAAGTTCATGGAAGATGCATATTCTGAGAATAACTATGCATGGCTATGGGGAGGAGGCAAAGTAAGGTTGCCCTTTAATTCTACTTGCATGAAGTTTTTGCCTTGCTCTCCTCTGTCAGGCTGTTCTCACGTAGGCAGCTGAACTTGCCTCCTTGCTTCCCAGGCGTCGTGCAGACCTGTTGGACCTGGAGTGTTGCACTCCTCCTTGCCTGCTGTCGTAGATCCAAGTGCTTTGTGATTAAAGAAAAAAAAAAATACTGAAAATTTCAATTGTTTAACGTTTTAGTGGGTGAAAGCTGAGTTGACCCTTCATGACTTGGCCAAGCCTGGGCTGTACCTTGTAAGGGAACTGCCCCGTGAATATGAACGGAGGGATCTTTTGAAGAAAAATGCAGTGGAGAAATTAGGAAAAATACAAACCGGCTTGTTTGTATGCCTTCCAGTTTGTGGGTTGCTGGGAAGAAGTTCCTCACTCACTATCGCGTTGCTTATGAGAAGGAGATCTGAAGCAAGTGCAAGTCTGAATAGGCGTTTGGTGACATTGTTATTTCAAACACTGAAGTTGAGCAGGAGTGCTTCATATTTTAGGAGAAATTGGTATATAAAATCTGGCCTTCCATTAAAACCAACTAATTTAAGATAAGTAATTGTTTAGGCTATGGAGGGGTGTTTATTTTATGAAGGGAGTTCAAGGGAAATCTTTTCACGGCCAGTTCCTTTATTGTATTTGAAAGTATTTGATTAGCATAATCATGATGGACACTTGGGGGAGCATCACTTGTTAGGTGAAACCAAGGACTTTTCAAGCAGAAACTTCAGTATTTTAGCCAGTAACCCACTAGGTTTGCCTTCCATGGAGCTACATGTCCAACTCTGTTACAGAACGGAGTATGATTCTCACATGAACTGTCATCGCCACTAACCTACCTCCTAACTTACTCATTCTTGACGGATTGCTTCTTTAAGCACAGTTCTTCTGGAGATACCACTCCTAACTCCACCCACCTCCGTGAGCTCCTTAACCACCCTTGCACCCTACCTCTCAGAATAAAAGTGGTTTAAGTACAATGAGTTAGGTAAGCGTTTCCGGGGTTCTGAGTGCCCGTGATTACAGAGACAGAGTTTGTCTTGTTCAGTCTGCGTGTGCAGTAGGGGTGGTGTGTGTGCGCGATGCTGGGGCAAAAAAAATCCCAAGTCATGTTTGACTCCTGGCTCTGCCTTCACAGCACCGGAACTGTCCAGGGCCTCTTGTTGTTTTTGTTGTATTTTTGATCCTTTCTCTCTTAAGAAAATTTCCAAGAAGAGATTTGTCACGGGAATGGAACCTGAGGCGAGGTGTCGAAGGCGGGGGAAGTGATTTTGGGCAGGCTGGAGCCGTAGGTAGTCACGGGCAGGGGCTGCCATGGAAGATGCAGGCTCGGCCATCCTTGGAGCCTCTGTGTGGTCACTTGATGGCACTGAGCTTCAGATAGGCGCAGGCAAGGATGGGGGTGGAGCCTTGACCTCCAAGAGAGCTTTGCTCTCCTCCTAGTCCTTTTCTCAACTCCCAAGGCCCAGGGGGAAGAAGGCCTGGCCCATCTTTCAGCTCTGCGTGGTTGCACTACATTTCAGGAGGATTTGTAGCAGGACAGGAGCTTGTGTGGATGGCTTTCTCCCTGCACCTCCCCTCCCGCTATGTTTTGTCTTTTTTTTTTTTTTTTTTTTTTTAACCTGACCAAGGAATCATGGGCTCTTGAGTGTTACTTTGTGGCCAGAGAATGTGGCAGCTACCTGGGGTCGGTGGAAAGCATGCTTGTTATCACCTAGTGAGGTTAGCATTGCTGTGGCTAACTGGAAGCTGTCCTCCCCTTTTTTGTTTCCAGATTGGTTGTGTAGATTCCTTTTTTTTTTTTTTTTTTTTTTAACAGGCAGAGTGGACAGTGAGAGAGAGAGAGACAAAGAGAAAGGTCTTCCTTTGTGCCGTTGGTTCACCCTCCAATGGCTGCCACGGCTGGCGCGCTGCGGCCGACACACCGCGCTGATCCAAAGGCAGGAGCCAGATGCCTCTCCTGGTCTCCCATGGGGTGCAGGGCCCTAACACTTGGGCCATCCTCCACTGCCTTCCCTGGCCACAGCAGAGAGCTGGCCTGGAAGAGGGGCAACGGGGAAAGAATCTGGCGCCCCGACCGGGACTAGAACCCAGGGTGCTGGCGCTGCTAGGTGGAGGATTAGCCTATTGAGGCGCGGCGCTGGCCAAGGTTGTGTAGATTCTTAATATGCCATCACTATTTGTGACTGCTGTCAGATCTGGGAACGGCATGTAATGGCTGCTCCAGGAGCTAAGGGACGAGCAGCCAGAGTGATGAGGTGGGTAGGGCTTTTCCTGCCTCTAGAAGTGGTGCCTGCCTGGTGCTTAGTAGGTCTCCCCGAGTAAGTAGTTACGTGTCCACACTGGATGGTTAATTTAGTGACTGAATGAATGCTGTGGTTTTGGGGTTGGGGTGGGTGAGAGAGGTGAGTGAGTGACAGTAGACCTACATGGTGATGACATCAGCTGGGACTCCTTGAGGTCACCCCCGAAAGCTTTTACTTTAAAAATCTGAAGGAAGTTTCAGATCAGCAAAATGAATTCTCTTAGAAACCATTGTTGTGGCTCGAACATTGATGGCTTTGTCAAGAGTGAAGGAAAGTACAATGCCGAAATGTGTCCTGTGGTTGGTTTCTTTTCACTGAATCTGCAGGGATTTCTGCTTATCTGGAATGAGAAGACCTGGCAAGCTCCAGAGCTTGTTGAAACTGGCATGCCCAGTCGCCTTGAAAGTGCCTTGAGAAGCATTTTCAGTGCAAACCCTAGGGTGGCGGTTGTTGGTAACATTTCTGGGGCTGCTGGCTGTGACTATGAGATGACGTAGATGTACAGGGGGCCATGGCTGCTGTGGTGGGGGAAGGAGTGGACTTGGGAGAATGGAGGGAGTCCCTGTGTCTGCAGGAGGAGAAGTTCCCCTTTGCCATCTTTGTGTCTTCGCTCGTTCTCCCCAGTCTTCTCCAAGCTCACTGATGCCATTTCTGCGTGAGGCAGAGCTGCTGTTTGAGAGACCACCAGGGCTGGAAGACGCCTTTGAGCCCTACTCAACCACTCTTCCTTCTACAGCCGCAACAGGAAACAAGCTAGGGAGGAAAAGCGAGTTATCCAGAGAGGAGGAGGCAGGACTGGAGCCTGGGCTCCCTGGCTACCCAGTGCCACCTGTGACCCTGCCTTCTCACACCCATACCTTCTAGACTTCTGTCCTTGGCCCCTCCCTCCTCAGCTGCAGGTTCTACTCCTGTCTGTTTCACACCCAAAAGCACTTTGTTCAGGGGCTTCCTTTGTGGCCAGACACAACTCCACTTGGTCATTTTTCATCATTTTGTCCCTAGAAAAGCCCTATGGAGTGTGAGTCTTACCTTACAGATGTGGGCACCCAGGCTTGCCCAGCTGATGCAGCCAAGTAGCATGGCGCCCGCACCTGGCTCTGAGATGCTCAGACTCCTCAGGTGGGTTGTCTGAGGGGTGACCTCGCCCCGGCACTGCTGTCCTTCCAGCCTTGTCGGGTTTCCTGTCCCCCAGCTCCCTGCCCCTCTAGCTTTGCAGGATTCACTGGGACTCCCCCAGGTCTTCCCCACTGGCTGTTAACTAAAATACCCCTGGTTCTCTCACTTGGATGAACTGCTGTTGCCGATCCCTTTGCTGGGTCAAATCCCCATCTTCTCTCCTGTCTCTGTCTGAATGGAGTCTCCCCTCTCTGCCTTAGGCTCTGTGGCCCTCTGTCTGTTGGTGTTTCCTTCACTGGGCTTGGCCAACATTCATCAAGCTTGTGTCGTGGGCAGGTCCCAGTTTGACAGCAGGGACTCAGAGACCGGTAATCACTGACTGCCCGTCCAGTAGCCTTGTCTTGGTACGGGAGGCAAAGGCTAATAAAGGTGTGCATGGAAGGCAAGGGGCACTGGGGATGGTGTATTGGTAGAATTTTGTTTGAAGAATTAAAAAACAAAAACAAAAAAAAACCCCTTGAAAAGAATATTAGATTTGGGTCTTAGCGAATAGGAGATGGGGAGATGGGGTGAGAGGAGGGCTTTCCAGGAACCAAAGCAAACGAGACGATGCTTTGGGCTTGGCGTCTTTTGCTTGGCACTAGATACTTTTCTCATTCCCTCACTTAGGTATCAGCTCCCTAGGGCTGTGACTGTGTTACACTCATTGTATCCATGAGAGCATCCTGCCAAGCACTGAGGAGCGCTCCAGTAAACATTTACTAAATTAAACGGAGAGCCTCTGTCCGTGTCCTCAAGAACATAACTGGAGAGGTTGGAAGAAAAAAGTGATAAGTGAAAGCAACAACAGAAGATGTAAATGAAAAGTTCGGAGCAGCAATAGACAGGCTGCAGCCCTACAATGAGTGTTGCAGTGTTGAGGCTGAAGGTGACGGGGAATCAGAGTGGGGAAGAAGACTTCCTAAACTCAGTGGAGGGAGGATTGGATTTGGGTCTTTGGACATACCATAAAGGAAATCTGCATAGAAGGATTAAAGAGACAAAAAGGGGTTAGGTTAGGTTGGCGAAGGCACACAGGTTTTTCTGGGTTAGAGAATAAGCCAGCTTGAGTGTCTGTCAGCAGGGAGTTAGGGATGAAGTTGGGAGCTGGGTTTTGGCCGTGGGGCTTGGAAGATGGGACGACTTCTGATCGGGAGAAAGTTTTAGGAAGATGCACCTGCACTGCTCGACGTGGATTGGAGCGGGAAGAAGTGGGCTGGGAGGTCCCTGGCACTCCTCTGCTCAGTTCATACGTGATGTCCTAAAGACCACAGGGCTGGGATCGAGAGAGTAGAGTGGAAGCTGAATGTGGAATTTCTAATATCTCTGACGTCAGTCATTGACTCAGGAACGTTTGCTTGGTATCGAAGTCTGAGGTGGCCTTCACTGGCCACTGCGGAGAGGCCTCATTGTCCACTTGTGACACCTGCGGCGTTCTCCCGTGCTTGGCTGGGGACAGGGCTTTGGGGAGGGTCACACGCCTCTCTTACCACTCGGGGTTTGTTTAAAGGGGCCCAGGGTATAGAACCACCTTTTTCCTAGCCTTGGACGGCACCCAGGAAAGGATGTGATAGAGAAAATTCTTCTTTTCCTCACGGGTGGCTCCTAAAGCAGCTGCAGGCAGAGTTGAGAGCGCAGTGCTCGAAGCTCTTGAACCTGGGCCTCCCTGTGCCGCGGGCTCTGGGCCTGCAGAGGCGCCCGCGGGAGGCTGCAGCTCTCGCTTGTGAGAAGTCGGGAGTAAGCTGTTCTGGATAGCAGGATGCTTCACATAGAATGGATATCCAGTTCCTTTTAGGTAAAGTATATATATATATTTTTTTTGACAGGCAGAGTGGACAGTGAGAAAGAGAGAGACAGAGAGAAAGGACTTCCTTTGCCATTGGTTCACCCTCCAATGGCCGCCGCGGCCGGCGCACCGTGCTGATCCGATGGCAGGAGCCAGGTACTTCTCCTGGTCTCCCATGGGGTGCAGGGCCCAAGCACTTGGGCCATCCTCCACTGCACTCCCTGGCCACAGCAGAGAGCTGGCCTGGAAGAGGGGCAACCGGGACAGAATCCGGCGCCCCGACCAGGACTAGAACCCGGTGTGCCGGCGCCGCAGGTGGAGGATTAGCCTAGTGAGCCGCGGTGCCGGCTTAGGTAAAGTATTTTTAATCTGTAACGAATGGAGGTTCTTCTAGAAGGTTCTGTGTACTTATCCTCAGCTACTGGAATATACCCACCTTTCATATCAGACACACAAACCGTGTGATGCACTGACCTCTGCTTTTCTCTGCATCCCTGTGGTCGCTCCGACCTCCCCATTTCTTGCATCATCAATCCCTAACTCATTCCTGTTCTTCCTGTCTTGTGGTTTTTCTCGCACACTGCCCAGCTGTGCACAGACCTCTCCTTCTGCCTGGTTAGCGCTTCTCTCTCTCTCTCTCTTTCCTTCAAAACTCAACTCAGGCAAGCCTTCTCCCACACCTCTTCAGATGCTGGCCACTTGCATGTTAACGCCGGCTCTCGGTGCGGCCCATTCTCTGCCGTGTCTGCTGGCCTCAGTGCTGTAAACTGGCGCTCTCGGCAGGGAGCAGCAGGAGCCTTCCAGGAAGGAGTACATCTTTGCAATGGGGATCTCTGGGGTTTTGCTCTGCGCCTGCACCATGCTGAGCTGAAGGAAGGCATACCTCCGTGGCTCCTGAGTCTTCCTGGGAATCCTGGTGGAGGTGGAGGCGGAGAAAGGGTCTGTAGCTTTTCTCCACACCTGCAAGTGTCTCGCTTAAGTCCTTCAAAGCTGAGAGGCAGGGGGATTCGAAGACCCTTTTTTTTTTTTTCCTAAGGATCTATTTATATTTTTGAAAGTCAGACTTGGAGAGAGAGAGAGAGATCCATCAACCTTCTATCTGCTGGTTCACTCCTCAGATGGCCACAATGGCCAGAGCTGGGCCAGGCTGAAGCCAGGAGCCAGGAGCTTCATCCAGGTCTCCCACGTGGGTGCAGCGGTCCAAGCATTTGGGCTGTCTTCTGCTGCTTTCCCAGGCCATCAGTAGGGAGCTGGATCAGAAGTGGAGCAGCCAGGACACAAACCAGTGTCTACTTGGGTTCTGGCGGTGCAGGTGGCGGCTTTACCCTCTAAGCTGCAGTGCCGGGCCCCACCCTTTGTGCCTTTTATGGCTGCCTCTCCCTCAGTGTTTGATTCTTTCTGCCTCTGCTCTTGGTCCCTGGATGCCCATGCAAACACTGGCCGTGGCCCTGTTCTCTAGTGTCTGTACCATTCCGCTTTCTTTAAAGGACCAGCTGAAGAATGGCAGTTGTCATTGATTGAGAACTTAGCAGTCAGCGGCGGGAGTGGAGAGGGGATGTTGGCTTACCTCCTGCAGAAGCTCAGCAGTAGCGCCTGCAGACTCTCCTCCCCAGGAGCAGGTGCTGATGTGGGATACTTAGTATTGTTGCGGGTATTTGTGCACTGCCCTTGTAAGCCAGGCATGGGTGCTGCACGATTAGGTTTGCTTAGCACATCGTGAAAGAGTGACAGAGGAGCCCCGGGCTTGTCAGATGGCTTGTGTGATCCAGGCGTGAGCCAGTTTATGAACTTGAACTTGTGCTTGGCAAGGAGTGTTGGTTTTTAGGGTTCATGCAGCCCCACTGCTTTTCTGGTAGTGGGCTGATCTGATCCGCCCTGAGGGATGCTTTCTCTGGGGTGGAGCTTTTGCCACGTTTCTTTGCTCTTCTACTCAGCTTTGTCTCTAACTCTTTCTGAGACAGAGCATTTTTGAGCTCATTAAGTCTGATAATGTGTGTGTAATGTTTGGGACTGGGCTCCTACATGCAAAGCACTCAGTAAGGATCTGCTAATGTAATCATTGCTGTTATTTAGAGCTGCTCCTCTTCCCCGCCCCCCCTCCCCCCACGTGCTTCTTGCCTGGCCTCCTCCTGGTGGTTGTGCTGGGTGAAATAAGACCGCAGAAGGCTCCTGGGGGGCGGGGCGGAGGCTGCATTTTGTCTTTAGTCTGCTTCGGGTCTTGGGAAATTTGCAGAAGCCTTGAAATAAATAGCACACCGTTGCCTGTTAATCCTAAAGCCATTACTCAGGAGATTTTTTTTGTGTGGGGGGATGGTCTGCTTTGCTCTTTTCTCTCATACAGATTGGGACTTTGGTAAGACAGATGAGAGCCATTGCATGGCCTAAGAAATGGCCCTTAGCACGTTATGGTGAACAGCCTTTAAAATAGCAGCCATGGGCCAGTGCTATGGTACAGTGAGTTAAGCCACTTCTTGTGACACCGGTCTCCCATACTGGAGAGCTGGTTCAAGTCCTGGCTCCTCTGCTTTCCATCCAGCTCCCTGCTAATGCCCTTGGGAAGGCAGCAGAAGATGACCCAAGTGCTTGGACCCCTGCCACCCATGTGGGAAACCAGAATAGAGTTTTGGGCTCCTGGCTTCAGCCTGACCCAGCCCTAGCTGTTGTGGCCATATGGGGAGTGAACCAGCAGATGATGGAAGATCTCTCTTTTCTGTAAGTCTCTATCACCCTGCCTTTCAAATAAAAAAATTTTTAAGGCAGTGTTAGTGATGATGGTTACTAGAACTACCTTGGGTTGTGTGCTTCTCCTGTGCTCAGGAGATGGGCTGTAGATACGTACAGCCTGTTGGTCCTTGCTGCAACCCCCTGAGCTGAGCAGTGTGGTTTAGTGGACAGGAAACTAAGGTCCAGACAGGTGGTTATTTGATGGTGTGGGTACGTCTCAGGCTGAGAACCGGTTCTGTCTCCAGTGAACTTGCTTGGAGTCTTTGTTCTGTAATGCACCAAGACATAGTCTTGGTGCTGGGATGTCGGTATCCGTGGGGATAGGTGAGACCCACTGGTATGCAGGTGTGGATCGTGTTAGGCATCTCGGCTTCCAGATCCGTAAGCACACATCTGTGCCCTTCCCTGAAATGGATCGGCCTGGTCCATGCTTGTTCTCTCACTTTTCCTTTCATGGCTATCCTTCCCCATCTTAAAAAGTTTTTTTAAGGATTTATTTATTTATTTGAGAGGTAGAGTTACAGACACAGAAAGGGAGAGACAGAGAAAGAGGCCTTCCATCCGCTGGTTCATTTGCCACATGGCTGCAATGGCCAGAGCTGGGCTGATCTGAAGCCAGAAGCCAGGAGCTTGCCCCAGGTCTCTCCCACGTGGCTGCAGGGGCCCAAGCATCTGGGCCATCTTCTGCTGCTTTCCTAGGCACAATAGCAGGGAGTTGGATCAGAAGTGCAGGAGGTGGAACCTGAACCAGTGCCCATATGGGATGCCGGTGCCTCAGGCAGTGGCTTAACCTACTGTGCCATGGTGCATGCTCCTAAAGTTTTATCACTTAAGAAAAACTAACCTTACAGTGGTGTGCTGTTCTGGTTATGAAAACCACAAGGGGCACCATGCAAGGAGACCATTTAAAATCTACACGTGAGAACCTTCTTCTTTTCCCCAACCTTCTTCTAGCCCCCTTCCTCTTTAAGGTTATTTATTTTACTTATTTAAAAGACAGCACGGCAGAGGGAGAGAAGAGGGGAGAAGGTTCATTGCCAAGACTCATTGCTGGTTCATTGCCCAAAGAGCCAGGAACTCCGGTCAGGTCTCCCACATGGGTGGCATGGCCCCAAGCGCTTGGGCCATTTTTTGCTGCTTTACCAGGTGCACTGGCAGGAAGCCTGGTTGTAAGCGGTGCAGCTGGGACTTGAACAGGCACTCCTATATGGGATGCTGGCATCTCAAGCAGTGACTTAACCTGCTGTGACACAATGCCGGCCCCTTACCTGTTTAACGTGGTGCTAAAAGCAAGGCTTTTGGGTCCCTTTCTCATGCTAAGAAATGATACAAACATTTTTGATTGTTAGACTAGCTTGTGCTTGAACTTACAAAAATGAATAATGAATGTTGCATTGCTAGATTGCGTATAAATATGCGATATGAAAGGTTTATTTTAAAATGTTAATGTTTACAACATGCTGGAAATTACATCCTTAGAAGTACTGTAGTGTATGATGAAAACCTTAGATGTTAGCCTTTTTTTTTTTTTTTTTAAGATTTATTTTATTTATTTGAAAGAGTTAGAGAAAGGTAGAGACAGAGAGAGAGGGCTTCCATCCACTGGTTCACTCCCCAGATGGTCGCAACAGCTATATCTGGGCCAATCCGAAGCCAGGAGCCAGGAGCTTCTTCTGGGTCTCCCACGCGGGTGCGGGGGCCCAAGGACTTGGGCCATCTTCCACTGCTTTCCCAGGCCATAGCAGAGAGCTGGATCGGAGCAGCCGGACCAGAATCGGTGCCCATATAGGATGCTGGTGCCTCAGGCCAGAGCTTTAACCCGCTGCACCACAGCGCCGGCCCCACATGTTAGCCTTAACATGGGCATGGTGCTATAAGTTTTTCATATTTTCGAATTAAAAAAAATAGCTTGGAGATCATTGTACAATCATTGTGCTACAGTTTTCCTCTAAGATATTGAAGTTTGCAGTGGTTTCTGCCATCGACTGTTAGCTCCTAGATGCTTTTTTTCACCCATAGAAGTTCAGGGATGTCTGTGTCTCCTAATGCATTGTACCCTCCTGACTAAGCACCCTTGGCCTTGGGGCTTTAGGGAAGTGTAAATACACTTTAAGCCTTGAAGCTTTTATACCTGTAGCCGGACGTGTGGTTGTGTGTAGCAGAGGGCCTGAGTGAGGGCGATTTCAGACGTGAGTGATAGAAAATTCATCCTGGAGCTCAGCAATGCAATTCGACTTTGTTCAAGTAACTGAGAGGTAGAAGCGTCAGGCAGAGCAGGATCTAGGCCCTCAGTGCTTCCCTGACTCTGTTGCTCTGTCTCTTGGAGGTTGTCTTGTTCCACGTTGGGATGGCAAAGGTGGTCCTCAGGACCCTGAGGTCTGTATCCCACCTGCCTTCTCACTGTTGCAGCTTCCCCCCAGGGCGAGCACCTGACGGCCAGCGTCTTCCCCCCAGTGTGTGCAGTGAACGCCCTGGTGGGGATCTGTTTAGAAGAACCTCCATCACATCCCTGGAGCTGGTGAGGGGATGGGGAAGGCGTGATTAGGCAGTACCCCAGAATGCTCAGTAGGAGGGTGACCCTAAGGTGTTGGAGTCATGTGACACAGGTCCACAGGGGTCTCTTCTAGAACATTCTCCTCCCCTCCTGTGCTTCCACTCCACACGGCAGCCAGTGCTTTTGCCATTGTGACACCTGTCTGCCTGTTATGTCCAGAATAACGTGTGCTCCTGGTGTTGGGCTCAAGACTTTTAAAGGAGTGACAAATGATTGCTGATTGTGTGTTTAAGTGTTTATTTGGAAGGCAGAGTGAATAAGCACAGACTACCACACACACAGGGATTGCATCCACTGGTTCACTCTCCAAATGCCCACAACAGCCAGGGTTGGGCCAGGCAGAAGCCAGGAGCCCAGAGTTCCATCTAGGTCTCCCATGTGGGTGGCGTTTGCCCCAGGCACGTGGGCCACCTTCTGCCTTCCTGCATTAGTGGGGAGGTGAGTCAAAAGTGGAGCAGCTGGGACTCAAACCAGCACTCTGATATAGGACGCGCGGGTCCCAACTGACAGCTTAGCCTGCTGTGCCACAATGCCCACCCCCTTCCCCACCAAGCTGTACTTTGTGACTGACTTTTTTTAAAGACCATGAATAATGTGATTTTATTCACTTCAAAAAGAAATTCAGAATGGCGAATCCGTCGGTGTTGGTCTGCTCGGGCTGCCCCAGCTGAGTACCATAGACTGGTGTAGACCACAAGAATTTATATCCTTTCAAATCTCAAGGCTGCCGTCGTGGAAAAGTGGCTTCCTAGGCCTTGTGGCTTGCAGGTGCCCCCTTTTTCTTTTTTTAAAGATTTATTTATTTATTTGAAATTCAGAGTTACACAGAGAGAGGAGAGGCAGAGAGAGAGAGAGAGAGAGATCTTCCATCCGATGGTTCACCCTCCCAGTTGGGAGCTGCGCCGATCCGGAGCCAGGAGCTTCCTCTGGGTCTCCCACACAGGCACAGGGCCATCTTTTGCTTTCCCAGCCCACAGCAGAGGGCTGGATTGGAAGTGGAGTAGCCGGGACTTGAACCAGCGCCCATACGGGATGCTGGTGCTTCAGGCCAGGGCGTTAACCCGCTGCGCCACAACGCCGGCCCCAGGTGCCCTCTTTATCCTGTGTCTTCACGTGGTCTCCCTCTGCGTGTGTCTCTAGCCCTGGTCCCCTTCCATGAACACCAGGCATCCCCCATGAGGGCCTATTCCAATTTCCTCTTTTTACCATGATTCTCTCTGTGACAGTAGGGTAGCCTCCTCCTAAATGCATCTCTGAGTACAGTCGCATTCTCTGGTCCTGGGGGTTAGGACTTCAGTGCCTCAGCTCGGCCCATAGCACCATCTCTTTTTTCAGTGCTTTTATGTTTTTCATTGCACTTTGAAAAATAGTTGTGTACATGTTGTTGGAAGCAACATCACAACATCACGGAGTCACCTGTACAAATGCAAACAAACCGTTGCTGGGGAGGTTTGTCGCAGGATCTGTGATCGGGATACATTTACCCCTTTACCAGGAGTAGAGAGATGACATGTAGACATCACTCCATCAACAGCAGACAGGTGTCACAATGGCAAAAGCACTGGCTGCCGTGTGGAGTGGAAGCACAGGAGGGGAGGAGAATGTTCTAGAAGAGACCCCTTGGCCCTGTGTCATGACAAAATGTAGACATGAGGACTGGTTGTGGGTTTTTCAGAAATGCTTGGGGTCCAGTGGTGGGTCTGAACCTTTCTTCTTAGGCCCAGGGCTGCCTTGTTGGAACCACCCCGTTGCTGCAGGTAATAGCATCCCTTGAAATACTCTCAGGGTTGGGGCTGGCACAGCAGGTTAACACCCTGGCCTGAAGCGCAGGCATCCCATATGGACTCCAGTTCAAGACCCGGCTGCTCCACTTCCAATCCAGCTCTCTGCTATGGCCTGGGAGAGCAGTAGAAGATGGCCCAAGTCCTTGGGCCCCTGCACCCACGTGGGAGACCCGGAAGAAGCTCCTGGCTCCTGGCTTCGGATCGGCGCAGCTCTGGCCGTTGCGGCCAACTGGGGAGTGAACCATCGGATGGAAGACCTCTCTCTCTCTCTCCCTCTCCTCTCTCTGTGTAACTCTGACTTACAAAAAAATAAATAAATCTTTAAAAAACTATACTCTCGGGGGGACTTTGGTTGCAAAGAGAGTTTTAGAGCATTCTGGAGAAAGGGGTTGAGGCAGTGCTAATGCTGGACTCCAGAAACCCCTGTTGGAGCTCTTTTCTACGGAGCAGCAGATTGTCTGATGCTGAGCTCTGCAGAGCTCCCGTGGGGTCAGCACTGGAGTGCGTGGGAGAATCTTCTCATCCTCTGTGTGTGTGTGTGTGTGTGTGAGCATGTGTGAGCGTGAGTCTTAGGAAATGATGCTTGCCGTTGAGAATTTTTTTTTTTTTAATTATTGGAGAGGTAGAGTTACAGACAGTGAGAGAGAGAGACAGAGAGAAAGGTCTTCCCTCCGCTGGTTCACTCCCCAAATGGCTGCAAGGGCTGGAACTGCACCGATCCGAAGCCAGGAGCCAGGAGCTTCCTCCCGGTCTCCCACGTGGGTGCAGAGGACTTGGGCCATCCTTTACTGTTTTCCCAGGCCATAGCAGAGAGCTGGATTGGAAGAGGAGCAGCCGGGACTAGAACCGGCGCCCATAGGGGATGCCGGCACTGCAGGCAGAGGATTAACCTAGTGCACCACAGAGGTGGCCCGGCAGCTGAGGATTTTATGACTTGGTTTGTCCTGAGTCGGAGGAGGGCTGCCGCCCTGGGAGAAGGATTTCCATTCACACTCAGAGCTCATCTTTAAGCTCCGCAGATGACAAACACGTCCGTTATTCCACTTTGCCAAGAAGTTGTCATTGTTCTCGCTCCGGTATTAATTATTGTTTCCGTGCGCCTCGTGTGTTCATTGTCTGGCCTGTCTGTGCTTCTGATGGAACATCGTTGCTGGAAAGATCTGGGGAGTAGGTAACAGCTTGTCAAGTTGTCGTCTTTTCATGTCAGAAACCCCCAATCCCCCCACCCCCACCCCCATTCTGTGTTCCTGCCATCCAGAAATTTCAATACCTGGCACTTTGGAAAGCAGCCTGCTACAGGACGTGGTTATAGGGCACCTGTCATTCATGGCAAGAGGATGGAGAGATGACGCCGCCCACCTGCGGTCACCCCTTCGTGTGCCAATGTGGAGTGTGTTAACTGGGAAAATGTCTGTGGAGAGCAGCTCTCAGCACCCGAGAGAGTAGGACCCTCCATGGAGAAGTTCTGATAGAGTATGGTTGATGGGTTTGACAGGTAGAGTTCTAGACAGTGAGAGAGAGAGACAGAGAGAAAGGTCCCTCCTCTGTTGGTTTACTCCCCAAATGGCCGCCACAGACGGCGCTGCACCAATCCGAAACCAGGAGCCAGGTGCCTCCTCCTGGTCTCCCATGCGGGTGCAGGGGCCCAAGCACTTGGGCCATCCTCCACTGCACTCCCGGGCCACAGCAGAGAGCTGGACTGGAAGAGGAGCAACCAGGACCAGAACCGGCGTCCATATGGGATGCTGGCGCTGCCGGCGGAGGATTAGCCAAGTGAGCCATGGCGCCGGCCCCTACCAGATGCATATTTAACTTATGATATCTTTAGCTTACGACGGGTTTCCTGGGATATAACCCCATTGCAAGTCAAGGAACATTTGTGTGTAGCCTCTGGGTGATGACTGGATGCCCTCATTCCACATATGAGATATCCAGTGAGCACTTGGGTCTGACACATGACATGTCTGTAAGTTTTTGCAATGTGAAGTCCTTCAGGGAGTGTGAACATTTGGTCTGAGCTGTATGCTTGGTGGAAAATCAAAGTGAGTTGGCGTCAGACTTGTCGGGGGAGTGGCACCTGCTTATGGAAGTGTGCCCCTTAAGTGTTGGGCCGCTGAGTCCTTGCCGGGTTGTGACTTGCAGGCCGCTCACTGCTGCCCAGTGGTCCAGTTTGGATGTAAAACTCAGAACTGTCCCAACTCTTGAATCTTTCATGGAGCGCGTGGGAATGTATTCTCGTTTTATTGGTTTGTTTTCCTGAGCTGTGTTTTGATATTCATAAGAGGTTCACTTGGGGCAGAGGCTAAGAGTGTTTTCAGACTGCATTTCTCTTTTGCTTCTTCCTAATCACTTGCAATGGCAAGGAAGAGAATCTGCAAAACAGATACACCAAAAACAACCCTTAGAGCCCTCATGCTGATACTTAAAGGAGTCGCGGCTTTTACTTCCTTAAATAGGCAGCATAGTGTGGATTGTCGTCTGAATATGTGAACCCCCATGCCTTTGTTAAGTAAGTCTTCGCGTTATTCCCATCAACTGCATCAGAACTTCTAAGGGTTGAAGGTCACTGATGCTGCCTTGCTCAGATACATCCATTTAATACACAGTTGTTGGCTGCTGCGGTTTGGGGGTGTGTGGAGCATCTGGGCCTCTGTGTAGCAATTTTGGGAGGTGATGGACCTTTAAGAGATGCAGCTTAGTGGGAAACAATAAGGTCACTGGGGAACTGGGCCCCTGGGATGGATCTCCTAATGTAAAGGAGAGAGCCTGATGTCCTGAATCCCTGCCTGGTTTCCTCTCTGTCCATGAGGTCTCTCCCTCTTGCATGCGCTCCTGCCGTTGTGATGTCATGAGGCCTTCACTAGAGCTGGGCTAGCACCCTGCCTTCAAACCTCCAGAACGGTGCGCTACCTAAGCATGTGTATTAAAAGTCCCCGGGCTCAGGTATTTGGTTCTAGGAACAGAAATGGACTAACATAGTGAGCAGCTGCTATGTACCAGGCATTGTGCGGGGCACTGGGAATGGGGAGAACACGACAGAGTTCCTGCTTACAGGAAGCTGTCACTGTGGGCAGCCTGCCTGGCGGCGACTGGGTTAGATTGTCCCCTGGTGGTCATGTTTCCAAGCTGAGAGATCTCCTTTGCCACTTGCCACCTGCAGTTCTTGGCTAAAGGTACCATAGATCTAATTCCACTCGCTATTTACTGGGTTGTTACACAAAATTTTGCAAAGCTAGAGGCATGACTCGGTTAAGAGAAGAAATCTTTATTCCGTTCTCAAGAGGGTGCTGGACGGGCTTTGATGATTTGTAAAACAGAGCTCCATTTCTAACATGGGAGAGCTCATGGCTTGTTGTCGTTTCTGAATTTGAGTCTTTTACAGGGCGTTTTGAGACTTGGGCACCGTCACGCAGATTTTATGTCCGTGCCTCTCGGATGGACGACGCTGTTCTGGGATGAGTTGTTGTCAAACCGTGGCCTCACCCAGTACCACCCTTGGAAGCACCACCTTCCAGGCGTTCTTTTCATTGCGAGATTTAGCTGTAGTCACTGATGTGGGAAGGCCTGCAAGGATGGTGATGTCTCCATGCCAGGTGCAGGTGTCGGCAGCCATGTTGCAGAATGCAGAAGAGCAGAGCTGGGGGGCGGGGGCATCTGTTGTGTGATCACTGCTGATGGGCAGGACGGTCACTGGCCTCCGGCCATGGTGGTTTGGCCCGGCTCTGTCCCCAAGTCCCTGTCCTTCAGGTCACTTCCCGGCTGGGAGAGGACTTGCTGACAGAATCTGTAATGAGCTGTCTTGAAAAACAATGTGACAAGGAGTGAGAAGGCAGGAGGGAAAGTTGCTGCAGGGAGAGGAGGAGGAGCTGGTAGAAGCTGTCTTGGGTGAGTGCATAAGGATTGGCTTTGTCTTTTCTTCTTTGAGACTTAGTTATTTATTTGAAAGTCAGACGAGAGAGAGATCTTCCATCTGCTGGTTCAGTCTCCAAATGGGGCTGGGCCACGCTGAAGCCAGGAGCCAGAAGCTTCTTCCGGGTCTCCCCATATGGGTTCAGGGGCCCAGGCACTTGGGTCATCTTCTACTGCTTTCCCAGGCCATTAGCAGGGAGCTAGGTCGCAAGTGGAGCAGCTGGGACTCAAACTGGTGCCCATATGGGAATGCCGGCACTGCAGGTGGTAGGTTAACCTACTACGCCATGACGTTGGTGCTGGTTGGCTTTGTCTTAAGATGACTCTTGTCAGGGTTTTGTTGAGAGAGAGGAGGAAATACGAGAGGTCTTCAGAAAGGTCATGGAAAATGCACATTATGGAAAAGCTGTGCATGGATTTCAGAATTTTTTTGCACCACAATCAATTTTCAAATGCACATTTTGAGGTTTTCTTGTAAACATGTAAGTATTCGTACCTGGCTTAAAGCACTTTGCCCCTGTCCTGCATGCTAGATACAGATTTTTCAGAGCTGCAAAGAGGCATACGGCTCAGTTGGTTTATTTTGTGGTTGGGAAGACATAGGCCTACAGGGGCCCTGTCTGTGGTCACCCTGATGTCCAGCCTCTTGCTGTCTCTCTCCAGCCCAGGCTGCCATCCACATGCTACAGTGGCTCTTGGAAGCATGATGAAAGCTGTTAGGTGTGGCCCTGGTAATGGCTGAGTGTTTCATGGGTGACTGGGGCCACAGCGATGCTGGAAGAAGTGACAGGACCGGATGTTGATTTTAAAGCAGGGTCTCCTTGCTGTGGTTATTGAATGTATCTTTTTTGTTTGTTTGTTTGTTTGTTTTTGATAGGCAAAGTGGACAGTGAGAGAGAGAGGCAGAGAGAAAGGTCTTCCTTTGCCGTTGGGTCACCCTCCAATGGCCGCCGCGGCTGGCATGCTGCGGCCAGCACACCGCGCTGATCCGAAGGCAGGAGCTAGATGCTTCTCCTGGTCTCCCATGGGGTGCAGGGCCCAAGCGCTTGGGCCATCCTCCACTGCACTCCCTGGCCACAGCAGAGAGCTGGCCTGGAAGAGGGGCAACCGGGACAGAATCCGGTGCCCCGACCGGGACTAGCACCCGGTGTGCTGGCACCACAAGGCGGAGGATTAGCCTAGTGAGCCGCGGCGCCGGCCTGAATGTATCTTTGAAAGATGCATACTAAGCAGCTACCCTCCCAAGCAAATCATAAAACAAATCATGCCCTTGCCACCCAGAACTACTGAGGAACAGCAGGTACCTTGTGGCACAGAGAGTGATGGCTGCAATATTGAAACAAGAAGGGGGAAAGCCCAGAGCCCGTAGCTGGAAGCAGCCTGTCGTCCCCCAGGGAGAATGGGTCCCAGTGACGGTCCTCTGTGATTTATCTACTTAATGTGCTTGTTTCTATTCGTCCTCTCCACCCGGGGCTTTGTCACGGCAGATTTGATAATGGCCTTTCTGCAGTCACTTAGACTGTATAATAAAGCACCCTCCACGTCCTGGGTGTCTGGAAGTTGGGCCGGTTTCATTGACATTGCCGGTGATGTCACCTTCACTGGCCCACATGGGAGGGACCCAGATATGAGTTCTCTGCCTCCCTCGCGTATTCCCATCGTGCCACCCTGTCACCAGGCTCACTCCCTGGCCTTCCGGGCCCGGCCTGCCGCCCTCTTTCATTCTGTGCTACTTTGGGGCAAGCAGTGACAGATACAGCTTGAGAAAATGGAAAAGTTCTGAAATTGGGTATTGGTGGTGGTTGCGCAGTGATAGGAGTGTACTTAATCCCCCTCAACCGGGGCCTTAAAAGCAGTTCCGGAAGGAGCCGCAGAACTTTGCTTGCCTACGTCACCAGTGAGAGTTCGCTGCTTGCAGCGTTGTGGGTAAGCAAAAATAAAAGCAGAGGAGTGGGGATGTGAGGCTTCTCAAAGAATGAGCTTGATTGTGGTCGCCAGCTGCTTAGCCAGGAAGGGTGTGTCTGCTGGAACAGTTGTGCATCAACCTGAGGTTTTCAGTTCAGTTTCTTCCTGGGTTTTTGATGAAGGGAGGGAGGCAGAAGCTCTGCTTGGATCTCCTTCGAGGAGTTGTCTCCACGCAGAGCTGTCCCCAACCTGCTGTAAGGTCTGCGCGGAGAACGGCAGGAAGCAAACCCTGGAGCAGGTGGTGGGGAAAAGAGCTCCATCTCTTTGCTGCTCCCGAGTTTCCACTCTTGGACTACCTACCTCTGCCCTGTGTTCTGCCGTCACGTCTGGTCGACAAAGCACATCTCCCATGTGGCCCTGTGGCATAGCTGGAGACACCATTGCTTTCATACTGAAGCCTGGAAGCGGACCAGTGAGTCTCTCCTACAGCATAACAACCAAGGGCTCCTTGAACATGCAGAATTAGCAGCAAAAGTCAGAGGTAACAGGTGGCAGCAGCTCGGGTTGTCCATCCGTGGATGCGTGGATGACCACATTGTGTCCCTACAGTGGAAAGTCTTCCAGCCATAAACAGGAAGGAAGTCCTGCCCCGAGCTACCCCATGGGGGAACTCTGAGGATGCTAAGTGGGTAAGCCAGTGACTGAAGGATGGATATTTCTGACTGTACTTACCTGAGCTTCCTGGGGTAGACTCACAGAGAAGGCTTGCAGAATGGTGGTAGTCAGAGGCTTGGAGAGGCGCGCTCGGGGGTTAGTGTGGATTGAGCTTCAGCGTGGGGAGCTGAAGTTGTGGCAGTGGGTAGTGGTGATGCTTGCACATTCCTGGGGATATACTTAATTCCCCTGGGCTGGTAAAGTCTGAGTTTCGTCTGTTTTGCCATAGGGAACGTAAAGCATCCAAGGCCGGCAGACTCTGGTGATGCCCTGGGACCCCAGCTCCTGAAGTTGATGCTCTTGTAGCCTCCCGTCTGCTTGCTGTGCCAGGGACTTGTGACCCTGGCAGAGGGACTTGTGACCCTGGCTGAGGTGATGGGCTGCCTTCCTGGGGTCACCGTCTGTCCTGTGAGACTCCGTCTTGGAGGCCCCCTTGCTGGCTTGAGGAAGTTGACCTGTTGGAGAAGTTCATGTGGGCAGCTGCAAGGAGCAGAGGGTGGCCCCAGCTGACAGCAAGAAGGCAGGGCCAGCAGGCACCAGAGTGAGCTTCCAGGTGGATTCTTCCCACTGCCTCAGTACGTGAACACCGCCTGGGGACACTTGCAGCCAAGGATCCAGCCTTGCCATGCCCAGACTCATGCCTGAGCTACAGTAACAGAGCATAAATGTGTGCTGTTGAAAGAGTGACAAAGAAACAGACATATCTTACATCCATTGGTTCACTCCCTGAATGGCTGCAAAAGCAAGGTCTGGGTCCTGCTGAAACCAGGAGCCAGGAACTCCACCTGCGTCTCCCACATGGATGTCAGGGGCCCAGGGACTTGGGCCATCTTCTGTTGCCTTCCCAGGTGCATTATCTGGAAGCTGGATCAGAAGCCGAGCAGCTGGGACTCAAACCAGCTCCCATATGGGATGCCTCTGTTGCAAGGTGTGGCTATGCTGCTTTAAGCCACTGACCTTGCCGTAATTTGTTACACCGCGGTGCATAACTCATACACAGCATTTCAAGAGTCTTGCCTGAATCTGTTTCATTCTCGTTTTCCTGTCTGGTTGGCTCAGGCCTTTCGTCTTTTCTACTTGTGCTCTGGGGTGTGTGGATGGCCTGCCTTTCTGTTTGTGCTCAGATGCGTACATGGCTAGTGCCTGTTCACCCTGCTGGTTCCTCCCTGCGGTCTTCCAGTTTCTAGTTTGTGTGTTCCGTCCAGAGACTTGGGGTGCCAGCTTGCCCAGCTCTCTGCCGGTGAGCCCTCCTCCTGTGGGCAGTGGCCTAACCCATATCCTGCTTCTCCATTGCAATGCTCACAATGCAAAATGCAGGTGGTCAGGTTTTCCAGGGTAGCTCTGATTTCAAATACCGTGTCTCATTGGTTGTCCCATAAACTATGAAGTCCCAGAAATTCTGTTTTGGTTTCTAAGTTCTTACTGGATTCCCTCCCATGCAACAAATTAAACAGCCACTGTCATTTTTCCCCCAGCACCTGCTGTATGTCAAACACTTGATTAATGATTCTCATTGTGTTTTCCCAGCAGCCCGAATGAGGTTGTTGTCATGTTGCCCAATTTACAGATGGGCATACTGAGCTTCAGTGAGGTTCATTTCCTCGTCATCTGGAGCTCAGAGGCGGCCAAACCAGGATTAGAACTCCAAAGCTGTGCTCTCGCTTGCCTGGGCTTCCTGTCTCCGCAGACCCCAGTGGTGTTTCTTTCAGACCCGTGTCCCAGTTTTGCTTGGAAAATTCAGTTGCTGCACACAGAGGCCCCCTGGAGGTTTGGGAAAGTTCACTGCTGGGGCCCGGAGCACAGCTGAAGACTCAGATCCAGGTAAGGAGGGAGACCTGGTGTTCTGGAGCAGAGGGGCTAGCTGGAAGACAGCTCCCTGGTACGGAAAGTGAGGAGCGCAGGTGCCCCTGGCCTTGGCTTCTACCCACATGATTCCTCCAGGAAGCTTTGGCAAACTCTGGTGCCTGGCTTCCACCCCAGACATGCCCAGTCACCTGGGCTGGGTGTACCTTGGAGTCAGAGCCCCAGGAAGCTGGACCTCCATAGTAAGGGAGGTTGATAGTAAGAAGAGGCGCCGGCGCTGTGGCATAGTGGGTAAAGCATCCCATATGGGTCTGTGGCATAGTGGGTAAAGCATCCCATATGGGTGCTGGTTCGAGTCCAGACTGCTCCACTTCCAGACAGCTCTGCCATGGCCTGGGAAAGCAGTGGAAGGTGGCCCAAGTCCTTGGGCCCCTGTACTCACATGGGAGACCCAGAAGAAGCTCCTGGCTCCTGGCTTTGGATCAACGCAGCTCCAGCTGTTGTGGCCAATTGAGGAGTGAACCAGCAGATGAAAGAACCTCTCTGTCTCTCTCCCTGCTTCTCTCTGTAACTCTGCCTTTCAAATAAATAAATCTTAAAAAAAAAAAAAAAAGATAACAGCAGTAAAGGCGAGGCTGTGGCCAGAATTCTTCTTTGTTTCATTTTTGAAATTATTATGAAAATTCATTTGAGAGGCAGAGTGACTGGGGGTGGAGGGGGGAGAGAAGAGGTCTCATCTCTGATTACTCCCCAAATGCTTGCAACAGCTGGGAGGTGGGAACTCGGTGCAGGCCTCCCACGTAGCGGGCAGGAAGTGAACCACTTGAGCCACCCCCACTGCATTGGCAGGAAGCTGGGATCAGGAGCCAGCAGTGGTTATTGGCCCCAGGTCCTCCTATGCAGGATGTGGGTGTCTTACCTGCTGCCTGGGCTGGAGAATGATGGGCCCGGGGGGGCCGTCTAAGGCCCAGGACATCGTTTGGTCTGGCCCTGCCAAGGCAGCTGCAGGTGGGACTCAAAGTTGAATACATCGGAAGCAGGGTGATTTTTCAAGTTGATGATTCTGCATGGCCCACGAATGATGTTATAAATACCCAAACGCTTTTTGGAAGCAGCAAGGTTCCCCACCCCTGAGCCGGACTAAATGCTTGCTCCACCTCTCCCCATTTAGAATGCTTGTAACCTTAGACTTGGAGAGCCTGAGCCTGCAGGGCCGGCTTCGAGGCGCCCCCTTTGGGGCTCAGTGAGGGACGCTTATGCTTTTCCCAAGGAATTGATGGATCTTTGCTTCCTTAGTGCCTTCAGCCCACTTCCTGCTTGACGTGCAGTGAAAGGGCCAGGGGTGCCCTTTGGGGTTTGGTACATAGAAGGGATTTCAGAAAATTCATAAAAATGGAGTTGAAAGATAAGTTCACACTGGCACAAATATTTTGAAATCCATGATAGAGGGGTCTTCAAAAAGTTGATGAATAATGCATGTTATAAAAAAAACTGGGCATGGGTTTCAAAAAAGTTTTGCATCAGAACTTTAAAAGAAGGTTTGTTTATTTGAAAGTGATATAGAAACAGAGGCGGGGAGGGGAGAGAGAGAGTTATCTTCCATCTGTTGGTTCATTCCCCAGAGTTTTGCCACAGCCCTGACTGGGCCAGGTGGAAGCCAGGAGCCAGGGACTCCATCCAGGTGGCAGGGACCGAAGCGCCTGGGCCATCATCTGCCTTCCCAGGTGTATTAGCAGAACTTGCATTGGAGCCAGGACTCCAGCCCAGTGCTCTGAAATGGGACGAGGGCATCCAGAGCAGGGGCTTGATCAGCTGAACCACACGCCTGCCCCCGGAATAAACGTTTGATCTCATTTCTCCGCAGACTTTTTGAAGTTCCCTTGCACATCCAGCGGGCCTCAATGAGTCAGCTGTTCTTGCCGCGTTGACCGCTTTTCGCCATTGCCTGGAGCTCAGTCTGGGGGTTGGCAGCTTTCTCGAATTCCCTGAGCCCCTCTCGATGAGAGGTTGCAAACACCTGGTGGGTGGAGACCGCTGTGTGCATCTGCTAGCATGGATGTCGTGATAATTTACCCATTGTGGAAGCTTTGGACAGCTCTGGTCGATGTCAACAGTCTTTGGAAGTGAAAGCACAGAGCAGCCACGCCCACTTGGTGTTTAAACTTGCAACTCTCTGTGAACCCCTACCCTGCCTTCTTGCGCCCACTGGATCTTTTCCTGCAGCATCATGTTTGTTGACAGTGCTGTGTCACGGTGTTGACAGTGCTGTGTCACGGTTGTTGACAGTGCTGTGTCACGGTTGTTGACAGTGCTGTGTCACGGTGTTGACAGTGCTGTGTCACGGTTGTCGATGGTGCTGTGTCACGGTGCTGACGTTGCTGTGTCATGGTTGTTGACGGTGCTGTGTCAGGGGTGTTGACAGTGCTGTGTCACGGTGTTGACAGTGCTGTGTCACGGTGTTGACGGTGCTGTGTCACGGTTGTTGACAGTGCTGTGTCATGTTTGTTGATAGTGCTGTGTCATGGTTGTTGTCGGTGCTGTGTCATGGTTGTTGATAGTGCTGTGTCAGGGTTGTTGACAGTGCTGTGTCATGTTTGTTGATAGTGCTGTGTCATGGTTGTTGACATTGCTGTGTCATGGTGTTGACAGTGCTGTGTCACGGTTGTTGATAGTGCTGTGTCATTGACTTGAGTGTAAGCAGGTGCTGGCAGCTGGGGCTTCTGCCTCCTTTTGCTCTAGGCGCACGAGGCTCTTATGCCCGTTGAGTGAAAGAACAGAAGCAGCATGTCCTGCCGTCAGGGGGACCAGAGGGAGACAGGGTGATCTAAGGTTTGTTCTTTGGTTGACTTCGGGGAGGGACTGCAGAATTTACTGGGGCGATAGAATGGAGCACTGTGGGTTAATTTTGCTTCATCTGTCTTTCTGCAGCGGGTGTCTTCTTTCTCAATTAAAGTGTGGTTTGTTTTGTGTTTTTAGTACTTATCTTGTAATGGAAAACGGCACTTCTGTTGGCTACAGGCTTTTATGTCTTCTAATCCAAGCCCTTTCCCCTGCTGTGGCTTCAATAATGTATCATTTCATAAGTTCAGGGAATCTCCGTGCTTGTGTTGAGTTTCTAGTCTCGAGTGGGTGGTTAAGTGAAAATTAACCACCCTAGATTGGGTTCAAAGTCAGCTTTCCACCTTCTCCCCTTTGATCCCTTTCCTCACCCCGTGTGTGCAAAATGGTGTCACCTTTTTGGTTCCTTTTGGTGAGAGGGTGTGGTGTGTGCATACTCAGGCTCCCCCAGGGTGAATGGGGATATGGATTTATTTCACAATCAGACGTGTAAAAAAATAGCATTGTGTTGGAGCGTGGTGGGCTAAGTCTCCGCCTGCAGCGCTGGCATCCCATATGGGTGCCAGTTTGAGTCCTGGCTGCTCTACTTCTGATCTAGCTCTCTGCTATGGCCTGGGAAAGCAGTAGAAGATGGCTCAAGTCCTTGGGCCCCTGCACCCACGTGGGAGACCCAGAGGAAGCTCCTGGCTCCTGGAGCAGCTCTAACCATTACAGCCATTTGGAGAGTGAACCAGAAGATGGGAGACTTCTCTCTCTCTCTGCCTTGCTTCTCTGTAACTCTGCCTTTCAAATAAATAAATAAATCTTTTAAAACAGATAGCACCGTGAGCATGCAGGTTTTTGACCTGCTCCCTCTTGAGTGAGAATACAGTGGAGTCTAGGGGCCTGTAACAAACTAATATTTAACGAGAGTGCCCCTGTTGCGTTTAGATCTGCAGTGGCTGCTGGTGAATCGGCACGTGTCCTGCCAGGCCCCCGCAGGGCACTCAGTCTTTGTCCCTTCATTCGTTGCCCCGTCTCTTCGATGTGTGAGGACCCAGGGTGGTGGAGGCCTCAGTGCCTCATGCCTTTCCGAGTCCTTACCCAGTGGCCCTGACTTCAGACTTTGGACCCGACCAGGTGACCTGCTTTGACCTGCAGGATGCACTGGAGGTGATGGAGCACCTGGAATGACTGAACATTTCTGTGTCTGTGTCTTTGCCATGCTCCCCCTCCCCCCCGACAAGAAGGGCATGTCCTGCAGCCTGCTGGTCCAAGGGGCCACCCAGTAAGCCTGAGGGCGTTGCGAGAGAAACCAAGTTCAGCCGAGTCCCAGGCAATCTGCAGATGCGTGAGAGTGGGCGATGGTGTGTTGGGCTGCAGTGTGACTGGTGTGACAGGTGACTGCTGGGGAGAGGGGCCTGTTAGGGAGACTCAGGCGTGGGTCCTGTACAAGGAAGTCTTGGAATTTGGTGATGGTGGTGGGCGGGCCAGGATGAGACCCTCAGCTGTCACACATGGTGGAGAAGGTGTGAAGGCCCCAAGGGGGACTCAGTAAAGGGACTTGTGAGTAAGGAGAGTCTGCTGGGGAAAGGTGAGGAGATTGTCAAGACCGGTAAGCCTTAACCAAGTCCAGAGTAGGGGAAGACGGACTAGGAAGCTGAGTTACAGATGTGTTAGGAGTTATTTCAAAGTTGACTTCTCATCAGAGCCAGTGTTTCGGTGCCAATTTCCCATTAAATATTTAATGTCTTTGCTTTCACTGCCCCCCCCCGACTCTGATTTATTTATTTATTTGAAAGACAGTGACACAGAGGGTGAGAGATCTTCCTTCTGCTGGTTCACTCCCTAAGTGGCCAAAATAGCCAAGGCCAGGAGCCAGGAGCTCCGTCCTGGTCTCCTGTGTGGATGGCAGGGACCCAAGCACTTGGGCCATCCTTTGCTGGCTTCTGAGGCACATTAGTGGGGAGCTGGGTTGGAAGTTGAGCAGCTGGGACTCGAACTGGCATTCAGATATGAGATGCCACGTCCACCACTATGCCAGCCCCCTAAAACTCTTTTTTTTTTTTTTTTTTTGACAGGCAGAGTGGTGGACAGTGAGAGAGAGAGACAGAGAAAGGTCTTCCTTTAAAACTCTTAAAGCTAAATTGATGTCAGAGAGCAACATCCTCCTTTGATAATAACCAATATTACAGTGCCCATCACGAAGAACTTTAGCCAACACGTATCTGGTATACCTACTGTTTCTTGAGGATGCATTTTTTTTTTTTTTTGACAGGCAGAGTGGACAGTGAGAGAGAGAGACAGAGAGAAAGGTCTTCCTTTGCCGTTGGTTCACCCTCCAATGGCCACCGCGGCCGGCGCACTGCAGCCGGCGCACCGTGCTGATCCGAAGGCAGTAGCCAGGAGCCAGGTGCTTCTCCTGGTCTCCCATGGGGTGCAGGGCCCAAGCACTTGGGCCAGAGGATGCATTTTTAAAGCAGTGTATAGGTGTTGTCTTGTATAATCCTCTTTATCATCTTAATTTTAGATACTAATGCTGTGTCCATTTTCCAGGTAAATAATTGTGCCAGAAAGGGTAGGTTGCTTGCTGAAGTCATGCGGTGATACCACAGTCGCATTTCCCAACCTGTACCTGCCCTTGCCATTAGCTTGACATCCTTCCATTTTTTAAAAATTATTTATTTGAAAGAGCGAGAGTGAGTGAGTGAGAGAGAAACACCATCCACAAGTTCACTACCCAAATGGTTGCACTAACCAGGGCTGTGCCAGCCCAAAGCCGGGAGTCAGGAGCTCCATCTGGGTCTCCCATGTGGCTGCAGGGACCCAAGTACTTGGCCACCACTGGCTGCCTTCCTGGGAAGCTGGATTGGAATCTGGGTCTCCAACCAGCACTCCGATGTGGGATGCTGGCATCACAAGTGTGAGCTTTCCATTGCCCCACAACGCCAGCCCTCCACTCAGTTGTGTTTCATTAGCTCATAGCATGGTGCCTTACACAGAGCGGGTGCTGTCTCCCATGAGATCCCACACTACACAAGGGCAGGGACCACCGCTGGTGTCCCCAGCCCTCTGCCTGCATCCCTGGCACAGAGCTTACTCCTCCATGCTGAGCACTCAGGAGACAGTGAATGAACAGATGTATGAATGAACACGTTTCCATTCACTTGTCCCCACCCTGATCCGGACCACTCTCCGTGGTAACCCCAGTTCAGATGATCCCATCTTCTGCAGCTTGGGTCTGTCACGCTGGCATCAAATGTATCCATTAAAAACGTATGAAATGAAAACAAAGGGGTATAAAAATCAGGGCGCCTCTGTGAGCAGGGTTTGGTTCCCCTTCCCTCCCAGATGTCACAAATGTGGGGACCCCCTGCAAACAGCAGACCCAGAGCCCACCTCCCTCTGTTGGGTACTGTCAATCAATGATCTTGACATGAGCTAGTGGAACAGAAGCCTCATGGGACAAGTCAGACTCCAGACCTCTGCTAGGGGACCAGAAAAAAAGGCTTATTTAAGGGGAGCAGTGAGTCACCTTTCCAAATACGCATTATTCTAGCTGCAAAATCTCTAACTCATGAATGGATGGACTCCAAAGGGTTTGCTTCCTTCACTCCCATTGAGAAAGATGTCACCAGCAGTGCTGTCATACACAGAAGTCCTCCCAGGAGGGAGCCGAACGCCTGGGCCTTTGCCATGGAAATCTTCAGCTACACTTGCCAAGGGGACAGTTAGAATGGGAGACAATACCACTGCAGCCCAGTCGCTTCCATTCATCCTGAGTCAGGGGGCTTGGGCAGAAGCTCATACAATGAGAAGGGGGAACAATGGCCCTGCAGAAGGGAGCTGGGCAAGATTTTGAGAAGCAGAGGCACCTGTTGTCCGTTGTGCTAATCTCCACTTGAGCTGGTGTGGTTCTCTTTTGAGGAAGTGGGGGTGGAAGTCCCGGATGGAGCTCAAGCTTTTTGGGGTCTACTTTGATTACAGTCAGGCACTCATCATGTGTGACTGACTTTAAGCAGCCTTCTCATCGCTAAAACGGATAAGCTGTTTTATAAGACTCCTGTGAGGATTGTGTAAGGGTAGAAGAGGAGCCTTCAGAATCTTCATGGAGAAATGCATATTAAAAAGGAACTATGCAGGGTCAGTTCTGTGGCCTAGAAGGTAAAGCCACCACCTGCAGCGTCAGCATCCCATATGGGTGCCAGTTCAAGTCCCAGTTGTTCATTCCAATCCAGCTCCCTGCTAATGTACTTGGGAAAGCAGCAGAAGATGGCCAAAGTCCTTGGGCCCCTGCACCCACGTGGGAGACCTGGATGAAGCCTTTGGCTGCTGGCTTCTGCCCTGCCCAGCCCTGGAGTTGTGGCTGTTTGGGGAGTGAACCAGCAGGTGGAAGAACTCTTTTTGCCTCTGCCTTTCTGTAACTCTTTTTCTTTTTTTTTTAAATTCATAATGTAGCTTAGTGTCTCTCTCTCTCTCTCTCTCTTTTTTTTTTTTTTTTTTTTGAAAGAAGGAGAGGCAGAGAGAGAGAGGTCTTCATCCGCTGGTTCACTCCCCAGTTGGCCGCAATGATCAGAGCTGCACCGATCCAAAGCCAGGAGCTTCTTCTGGGTCTCCCACGCAGGTGCAGGGGCCCAAGGACTTGGGCCATCCTCTACTGCTTTCCCAGGCCATAGCAGAGAGCTGGATGGGAAGTGGAGCAGCTGGGACATGAACTGGTACCTATATCGGGTGCTGGCACTGCAGGCGGTGGCTTTACCTGCTATGCCACAGTACCTGCCCCAACTCTATCTTTCAAATAAATAAATAAATGAAAGTAAGTCTGCAAAACATTTTACAATTTTTTGGCATCAAAATGAGCTTTTAATTCTCTTCCCCATGGACATTTGGAAGCAGTGTCATCTGTGGCCCGTGAGGGCCTGACAGGTTTGCCAGCTCCTCGCACCTGGTAGACACATGATCTCTCTCACAGTCATGATTCATACGGTTTTCTGCCATGCACACAGCATTTCTTTGATGGGAAAGGAAATGCAGCAGAGAGGGATTTTTCTGAAATCATTGGAATTTTGACAAGATAGAAGGGAAGAAGGAATTTGATTTATTTTTTAAAGATTTATTTATTTTCATTTGAAAGACATAGTTACAGAGAGGTAGAGCCAGAGAGAGAGCCAGAGAGAGAGGGAGAGGGAGGGAGGTCTTCCATCTGCTAGTTCACTCCCCAGATGACCACAACAGCCAGAGTTTAGCTGATCAGAAGCCAGGAGCCAGGAGCTTCTTCTGGTCTCCTGTGTGGGAGCAGGGACCCCAGGACTTGGGCCATCTTCTATTGCTTTCCCAGGCCATAGCAGAGACCTGGATTGGAAGTGGAGCAGCTAGGACTCGAACCAGTGCCCATATGGGATGCCAGCACTGCAGGCTGGGGCTTTAAACCCGCAGCACCACAGCACCACTCCCACACCCCCTTTTTAAAATGTTGAGAGGCAGAGAAAGAGGGAGACAGAGCTTCTGTCTGCTGATTTCCCCCCTCAAATGCCTGCAGTGGCTGGTGCTGGGCCAAAGCCAGGAGCTCCATGTCTCCCATGTGGGTGGCAGGAGCCCAAGTACTTGAGCCATTGCTGCTGCCCCCTAGAGCCTACATTTGCAGGAGCGGGGCTGGGATTTGAACCCCGGTCTTCTGATATGGCTGCTGATGTCTTAACCAGTGTCTTAACTGCTAGGCCAAGCCTCTGCTGCAGGAGTTAGTTTCTTCAACATTGTGCCTCCAAGACCTTGAAGATGTTCTCTGAGACTTTGTTTTTATTTGTATTATTTTTGTTTAATTCTCTAAAATGGGTATTTGGATGCTATCTAAAATTAATATGTGTATCTTTGGCTCATCTGTGTGACCATCTGTTACTGAATATTGGTCCTGTGCTGACACTGTGAGCCATGGCTGTGGTGCCAGTGACACCTGTTGAGCTGAGGGAAACTAAGGAGGAGGACAGAGTCTCTGGCTATGGACGTGACCTCTGGTGTTTCCACAGAATTTCCAGTAATACAATGGGCTCCATGCACAGGCTGGGGCCCATCCTCATGAGAATCTGGCCAGTCTGAGCAGGTGAGCCTGGTTCCCTCTGGGAAGTGGTGGTCAGGGTCTGGGGCAGTGCTGCCTGTCATGTTAAATTCTTGTCTTGGAGTCTGCTCTGTGGCGCCAGTGGGCTATGGCAATGCTGGCATCCCGTATCAGAGCTCCAGGTCAGGTCCCAGCTGCTCTGTTTGTTTGTTTGTTTGTTTCTCTCTCTCTCTCTCTCTCTCTCTCTCTCTCTCTCTCTCTTTCTTTCTTTCTTTAGGCAGTGAGAGAGAGAGACAGAGAGAAAGGTCTTCCTTCTGTTGGTTCATCCCCCATATGGCCGCCACAGCTGGCGCTGCGCCGATCCAAAGCCAGGAGCCAGGTACTTATCCTGGTCTCCCATGTGGGTGCAGGGCCCAAGCAAAAAGTCCTTAACAGCAGCCTTGTGATGTAGATGTGGAATAATGTTCCCGTCTTGCAAATGAACAGACTGAGGCTTAGGGTTGATGTGAACGTGGGGCCTGCGACTTCACCGAGCCATGTGGCTGCCACATGCGATCTTTCTTCACTGTGCTCCCGGCTGCCAGGGCTCCGGTCTCCAGGGCTGGAGTTGTAGCTGCCCCTTCTGCTCAGTAACGTACGGGATATACAGACAGGGCCCTGAAGTGCAGTTGCCTTCAGAGGAGCCCACGCCCACCCCCTGTGGCCTTGCACAGCTGGCTTTGAGAGCAAGCCAGGTTGCTTCCTGGATCAGGGAGATTTCTTAGAATCTGAGCCTCAGTTTCTGCCTGGGTAAGATGGGGCGCATAATATTTCCTGAATGCATTAGGATATTTATATAAAAACCGTGCAGCTCAGTTAGTTCTCAATGCTTTCCAGTTACTACTCTTCTTCCTGTGAAAGTCTTACCTGCCCTTTTATTAAACATTTTTTCCCCCTGCAGAAAGCCTCACAAGTACATGTGTCGTTGGTAGCGTTGCCTGCTCTGGGTGACTGCCTTTGTGCTTGGCAGGCATCGCAAACACCGCAGGACGCTTTGGCTTCAGAGAGTAGGAGGTGAGGTTGATTTGAGAAGTCAGGAAGTCCGGGGTTGCCCTGTCATTGTCCCTTGGAGGCGAAGGTTGACTTTTGGAACGAGTGCAGGCGCACCACTAAGCCGGTGGTTCGCAGGAGGGGCGGGGCCTCCTTCCCTGGGCGGGCAGATCAGAGGCCACGTTGCCAGCCCTCGCGGTGGGAGCAGTGACCTCGCGAATCTGGCGACTCTGCAGGACGGTGGCATCTGGCCTTTCAGGGCCTCCCCAAATCTGGCCCAGCCCCTTCTCCCGCTGAGTCCCCCGTGCAGTTGAGACATCCCAGCCAAATTCACAGTTGCTTGGCTGTGGCACGTGCCTTCCGTGTCAAGCCCTTTGCTTGGACGGGCACACTGTCGTTGGGGGGGGGCTGTTGGTAAGTGGGCAGCGTCTCCCAGGCTGACTCACCCCGTGTGCCTGCAGTGCTGTCAGAGGGAAGAGACGTGACATCGCCTGCAAGTAGACAGTTGTTGAAAGCAGCCTGGAGGGACAGCTCCGCAATGATGCGTGTGCAGGGGGTGCCGGTGTCGACTGAGGCCAGCTGCATGGCCGTGGCTGCCGCCCTGAGCAGGCCGACTTTGTAGATGAGGGTGAGGGAGGCGGTGTGGCCGGCAGAGGCCAGCCAGTGGCCAGTCTGGGTTCAGAGCTTCGTGTCCTTCACTGATTTGTTCCACGGCTATGGGGCGAGCGCTGTTCTGAGCCCTGTGAGTTACAGTCCCTGTCCTCCTGGAGCTGGTTGAGGAAGAGGAACAAGCAAAACCAGGAGTATGTGGTTTGCCCACTGCAGTGATGTGGGCCACAGAGACAGTGGAGGTGCAGATGGGAGAGGGGCTGTAGGGTTTGCCATTGTCAGGTTGAACAGACGCCTCACAGAGGTGGAGGGATGAGTCCTGGGATGTCTGGGGAAGGATCCAAGGCTGAGCTGTGTACAAAGGCCCTGAGGTCATCACCCAGTTGCTGCTTGTGTACCCCGAAGGGAGTCCTGTGTCTGCAAGGGCGCCAGCCCCCAGGGCAGTAGGGGAGGTGGTGTTGGGGAGGAACAGAGGCCCAGTTGTTTTGGGTCTCAAGGGCATGGAGGTCATAGGAGAGACCCCTGAGCTGACTTCCTATTTTGGCAGGAGATGAGGGTGCCAGGGCGGAGGGGTGGGAGGCCGCGAGGAAGGGGTGAGTCCAGTCTCTCCTGGATGAGTGACTTTGTCTCATTGCATATTAATTTGCTCAACTCTGTGGTGGAGATAATAAGATGAGAATTCCCAGGGTGGATGCGAGGGGGTAGCCATGCACTGCAGGTAGCACAGTGGACACCCCCTGTCCCCTAGCAGATTGCAGGGAAGGGGAATGGCCTTAAACCCCTGGAGGCTGGAGCATAAAGGGAACACGGCTTCCCGTTGCAGGGGCTCCTCTGGTGGTGAAGGCCAAGGAGAGTTTTAGGAATGCTCTAACCCAACCTTCCAGTGTTGCCCGAACAAAATCTGCCGCCCACGCTGATGGGTTTTTCCCATTAAACATCATTCAGCGTGCGTCACTGTGGATCTTGGAGGAGCAGGGTGATTCATGGTCCAGTGTGAGGGAAATGGGATTATGGGTATAAAAGTAAGAGTGCCCCATCGGTGTATTGAAATCCGCATATTCCAGGGCTCTTGGAGTTGAAGGTGATGGTAGCAAGGGAGGTGGGAAAGGCAACAGGAGGAAATGGCCTTACCTGTCGGGTTCTGTCTGTGGACATGGCTACCTGTTGGCCCATGGTGGGACCCCGGGGGTCGTCCCACAATGCTGAAGTCAGGGAATTAGGTACGTTTTATCGCTCTGTGGGAATTGGAAGATTTATTTATTAACTGCCTAGTTCCCAGTCTCACTGTATGTGACAGAGGTCTGCACTGCCGTGGGGTTTTCCTGCCAAAGGAGCCCCAGCTTTTCTGGCTGAGTTTGGTCCCTGGCGATTTTTCCTAATGTTAGCCCCACCTGCTGCTGGGATGTCCCAGGCTGGTCTGAGCTTCCTCTCACTGCCTCCTTATGATTGCCAAGGGGCCACGGACGTGGGGCCACATAGCGTGGTTTGGATGTCACCTGGACTGGCTGGAAACAGACATTTCATTCGTCCCTGGCCTTTCTCGCTTAGCAGGACAATGGGGCTGTTTCGCCGCTGTGGGGAGGGTAGTGGTACCTGCTCCTGGGAGTGGGCCTGCCCTACAGGCTTTTGCAGCCTCAGCCCCCAGTGCTGAGAACAAGCCCCAGCTGCCTCTCACTGTGCACCTGTCACTTGCCTCTTGGTTCCCTTGTCACCTTGTCCTTTGTGATTTGTTTCTGTGCCCTGCCCCAGGCTTACCCTGGGTGAAGTGTTCTCTGTGGATGGGTCTTTATGAAAATGAAGTCTACTGCTTTATATTCTGTCTGTTCTAGGGAGAGAGCTGCTCTTTAAGCAGAACTATTTACATTGCCGGTTTCTATTTTGGTGACGCTGGCGTTTGGCCTCGTGGTTAGGATACTGGTTAGGACTGCATCCTGTATCAGAGTGCCCGGGTTTGGGTCTTGGCTCTGGCTCCTGACTCCAGCTCTCTGCTGATGCAGACCCTGGGAGACAGCCGTGATGTACTTAGCTCCCTGCCACCCATGTGGGAGACCTGTGTTGAATTTCTGGCTGTTGGCTTTGGCCTGGCCCAGCCTTGGCCTCTGCGGACATCGGAGTAAACCAGCAGATGGAAGATTCTCTGTTTCTCTCTGCCTTGTTGTCTCCCTGCTTCTTAAGTTTAAAAAAATAAACAGCATGATTCTTTGCTATCATTTAGAATTATTTCCGCAAGGTAAGGCCTGTGCTTTGTAGCCAGCACCCCCTGCCTCTGATAGAGCCAATTATTATTCATGTTTGAGAAGCTTGGTTAGAGCGCCGACATTTTTGCCTCCGGTTTCTCAGAAGCCTCCCAGTGTGGTGAGAGCGAGAGCAGCCTTCCCGCACAGGGGTTCACCTTTTCTGTTGCTTTCTCCACCTGCTCATGTGCAGAGCTGGGGTGACTTAACCTGGAGACTCAGCGTGGGGACCACTGGGGGCTGCAGGGTCCCAGTTTGCTCCGGAGGTCGGACACTAAGCCATGCAGCCTGCCCTGTGTCCAGGGGGCTTGTAACTGTGCTCCGGAGAGCCCTGTGTGTGGGCGGGCCTCTGGGCCGTCAGACTCTCCATATGGGAGATGTCCGTGCATTGGAGCCTAGCAGCCTCCCTGGCATCTTGATTGAAAGTCAAAATTAAATAAATTGACATATTAAACAGAAAAAACCTGTGTGAATAAGTTCTGCTGCAGATACAGTGTTTGTCAGACTTTGTTTTAAATCTTTGTCAAATTGATAGGAGTTACATGCTACTGTAGTTTGAATGTTCTTGTGATTATTTGGAAATTTATCTGAGTGAAGTTGGACCTCTTTTATCTGATTATTGTTTTTTTTTTTAAAGATTTATTTATTTGGAAGTCAGAGTTCCAAAGAGATAGGAGAGGTCTTCCATCCGATGGTTCACTCCCCAATTAGCCACAACGGCCGAAGCTCTGCCGATCTGAAGTCAGGAGCCAGGAGCTTCTTCTGGGTTTCCCACACGAATGCGGGGACTCAAGGACTTGTGCCATCTTCTACTGCTTTCCCAGGCCATAGCAGAGAGCTGGATTGGAAGAGGAGCAGCCGGGTCTTGAACCAGCGCCCATATGGGATGCTGGAGCTTCAGGCCAGGGCATTAACCCGCTGCGCCACAGCACCGGCCCCTATTTGATTATTATTTATAACCTTTGCCAATTTTCCTGCTGGAGTGTGGTCCTTTTTTTTTTTTTAATTTGTTGACCTCTCTCTTTATCGGAGCATTAACGCGTTGACTATAATATAAATTAAAAATAGTATCTTGGAAAATAATAAATAAAATATTAAGTTAAATAGCCAGTAGGTAAAATTAAAAAGTTGTGAAGTCGAGGGAGAATTTTGGAAGGGTAACATTTATTTTTTGCAATCAGACGGCCAAGGTGAACACGAACACACAGTGTGAAGTCCATTGAACGTATGAAATACACTCGAATCAAAAGCAGACACGTCTGAAACCGTTCTCCTTGCTTTCCTCCTGCTTCTGTGTTTACTGTCCACAGAGAGGTGTGAGAGGGAACGCATGGCAACATCTGTGTCATCAGTGAGAGAAGCCAAGAGAACACAAATGTGCATAAGAAAAGCGTTTCCAGAATTTAAAGCAGGATCCAGGGGGATGCGTTTCTATCTGTTGGGGCCAGGAAGTTGGTACAGCTTTTCCAAGGGAAAGAAAATGCAGGGCGTGGCCTGGTTCATCCCAGTGAAGACGCAGCTGGGAAGTCAGGGGCAGTGGTCAGGCCCCAGGGAAGACGCAAGGCTATGCTCTTAGGGCTACGTGCTGGGGACGGGGTATGACTTGTGCCAGGACAAGGAACAGGTCTGGATCTGGGAGTCTGCGCGGACTTGTGAAGATTGATTATTCCTTGTTTGAAATGCTTGGAACCCAACTTCTGGATTTTAGAATATCTGCATGACCAAGGTAAGATATCTTGGGGAAGGGACCCATGTGTAAACACAAAAATCATTTGTTTCATGGAAGTTATAATATTTTTAACAATTTTGCGCCTGAATCAGAGTTTCACGGGTGGAATGTGCTTGCTTGTGGTGTTACGTCAACACTCAAAATGTTTTGGAATTTGGAGCATTTTGGATTTCTAGTTTTTGGGTTGGGTTGTGGTGGATTTCTCAGTAGAGCCTCAGTGTCTTGGCGTGGAAGTGACCTTGTTGATTGCAGTCCCAGGAACGCTTGAGGGACTCAAGTGAGACCTTGCACCAGGGTTGACTCTGCCGTTTACTCCACTGAAGCCGTGGGTGGTTGAGAATGTGGTCAAGACCCTTCTTCTGTCCGATCTGACTTGAGCCGGAATATTCTAGCAAATACGGTAGTCAAGCAGGGTAGCAAGGGCTGTGGGGTTCCTTTCCCTCCAGCTTTAGCCTCTTCTCTTGGCCATTCAGAAACGCTGGACGTGGGTGGACACGATTTGGAGTGCTTGATTAACCCAGCAATTAATAAAAATGGAGAGGTGACAATTGGTGTTACCTAGCTGCAGTTGAAGGCGCTGCACTTGGCCCTTCTCCATGCACACAGATTGGTGGAGAGGCCACCCATTGGGAGGAACATCAGCATGCAGAACAGGGAAGCTGGTTGGGAAGATAGAACAAAAACAGGATGTCACCGTGGGTTGGTTGGTTGGGTGATTATTTCATTCATTGCATCAGCGCACTTTTTTTTTTATTTTATTATTATTATTATTATTTATTTATTTTTTTTTTTTGACAGGCAGAGTGGACAGTGAGAGAGAGAGACAGAGAGAAAGGTCTTCCTTTGCCGTTGGTTCACCCTCCAATGGCCGCCGCGGCCGGCGCGCTGCGGCCGGCGCACCGCGCTGATCCGATGGCAGGAGCCAGGTGCTTCTCCTGGTCTCCCATGGGGTGCAGGGCCCAAGCACCTGGGCCATCCTCCACTGCACTCCCGGGCCACAGCAGAGGGCTGGCCTGGAAGAGGGGCAACCGGGACAGAATCCGGCGCCCCGACCGGGACTAGAACCCGGTGTGCCGGCGCCGCTAGGCGGAGGATTAGCCTAGTGAGCCGCGGCGCCGGCCTCATCAGCGCACTTTTACTGAGTAATTCCTACGTGCCTGTTGCTGTGCTGGGGGCCCCAGAGACATGGGCATGGCCTTCCTAGGAAGACGTGCATAGACACGGAAGCTGCGAGTTCTGAGATACCGTGGTGAGTGCAGTGTAGCTGGTGCTTAGAGTTCAGGGTGAGCAAAGGAAAGAGTGGTGGCTTTTATGAAAAGGGAGAGATCAGCGTTGACTTTACCAGGAAAGGTGGCTTGAGCCCGACCTTGCAGGGTGAGTTGGTAGGAAAAGGCTCAGGGGACTGGGGAGCCAAGTGAAGGGTGAACTTGCAGTTATTAACTGGGAGCTCCACGTGCGTAGACCGGGCTTGAATTCTCATCCTGCTGCTCTGGCTGTGGGCAAGTCATTGAGTCTTCCTGGGAGTTGGTTTCCTCATCTGTGAACTGAGGATAAAGAATCCCGATCTTGTGGGGTAGTGGGATGATTCTGTGTCACTTCACGTAGGGCACCATGTGCGGGGCACATGGAGACCGTACCTGAGCCGTTGGAGCCCTGGGGTGTCCTGGCGTCCTTGCTGTGCCTTGGAGAAGGAGGAGCTGAGGCCTGGGGCCAGGCATTCCAGGATTCTGAATATCACACACATACACACACACACACACACACACACACACACTGATGTTATCTCTGCAAACATTTACCCACACCCTGTTCAAGCTGCCTTCAAGCTGTGTCTCTCCTTGGGATATCAGTCTTGCCCTGTGAAACACAGGTGGTCCAGGTGACGCGTGATTGCCTGCAGTTCTTCCCTCTTTGCCAGGGTGATGACGTGGGGAGGCCCAAGTTGGTGAATCAGTTCCATGTTTTGGGAAGAGCCCAGCTCAGTGTAGTTGGAGCTGAGGTCAGATTCTGGCTTTCCCCTGTGTTAGCCTTGTGCGTAATTTAAGCAAGCCACTTCGTCCCAGCTGGGCCTCGTTTCTACGCCCATAAAGTGCAGTTAATGTGTTTATTTATTGAAATGTGACATATTATTTTAAGAACAGGGAGATGAAAATTCCTTTGAGGGAAGGGACTTGGAGGGAAGCTGGAACGGTGCTGTGTGATAGAAATGTAATAGAAGCCACATACATAATTTAAAATCTTTCGGTAGTCACATTTAGAAAAAAGCTCAAAGAAACAGATGAAATTTATTTTAGTAGGATGTTGTATTTAACTCGGTAGAACCAAAATACATAGAGAACATTGGTATTTTACCTTCTTGATTTCCTAGTAAGTCTCTGAAGGCTGGTGTGTTTTAAGTTGTAGCACGGTTCTGTGTTGACCTGCCACATTTCCTGTGTCCCCAGGGCCCCCAGGTGCCTAAGTCGTGGTAGAGCTGGAGTCAGGAAGGAGCTGTACAAGGCCTCTCTTCCTCCTCTCTCCCTCGCTCTTTCCCTCCCCCCTTCTCTTGTCTGTTCTTAATGGGATGGGAGGCTAAAACCCCGGTGGAGACTACAGCGGATGCTTCCTTCATGGATGTTGTAGAAAATGAAGACCAGGATGCATTTCCGAGAAGGACACACACAGAGAGAGGCGACTGGCTAGGAGTTCATAGAAATCCTGAACATGGCAGCAGCTAACGTGTACCCAGCACTTACTGTGTGTCAGGTGCTATTCTGAGCATTTGCCTGGATTGCTCTATGGGATCCCATCAGACCCTGGGAAGGATCACGTCTCTCATTTTGAAAACGGGGAAACTGAGACACAGAGAAGTTAAGAAACCTGCCCAAGGCTGCTCAGCTTAGGTTGGAACCGAGGTCATCTGTGCCTGCAGCCTTGCTTTGCTCCTGGGAAACAGAATCTCAGAGGAGTCTTTGCCCTTCCAGCTGGTGGGCTGGGTAGTTTGCAGCAGGGGGCTTGGGTGGGAAGGCCCAAGGAGCATCTGAACTGGCCTAGGTTTTTTATTTTAAAGATTGATTTTTATTTGAACAACACAGTAACTTAGAGAGAGATCCATCTTTCATCCCCAAATGGCTGCAAAGGCTGGGATCGGACCAGGCCGAAGCCAGGAGCCAGAAACTCCATCCTGGTCTCCCATGTGGATGATGGGGGCCCAAGCACTTGGGCCATCGTCTCCTGATTTCTCAGGTGCCTTAGTAGGGAGCTGGATCGGAAGTGGGGCAGCCAGGACTTGAACTGTCTCAGACTGCGCCACAGAGCTGGTCCCTGGCCTGAATCTTGGAATGTTGTTGAAATTAGATTACACGGTGGACGTGCCACCCCAGGCACCATTTCTTCACACAGTGGCGGTGCAGGAAGTGATCTTTAGTCCCTTCTCCCCAGGCCGGCAGAATCAGCTTTTGAGACAAAGGGCCTTTCTTGGTGGTGCTCACATCTAGGTCCACGGCTGCCACACAGTGCATGCTCAGTAAAAGTCTGTGAAGTCAGCAGCACCGCCCTGGGATCCCCATGACCCGTGTGTCTGCCGAGGAACCTACAGACCCACAACACTGGTCCGCAGTGGCCTTGGAAATCCAGCCCTGGGCTAAGCAGGCCGGCGTGACCAGATGACCTGCGAGTTTGCAGCCAGAGCTCTTGATCTGAGAGGACAGTCACAAAGGCCAGTCTGTGTGTCCCACACCAGATTTTTTCTCGTGTGTTTTTTCCCCAATAAGTTTTATATTAAAAAGCGTATTGTATGTGCCCCAGCAGCCTTGTGCACTCAATGTCAGGGTGCAGCTGCATGGATCTCACTAAGGCAGCACAGCTGTTCAGCCAGATCCCAGGTCAAGAAATTCTCCCTTAGCATCACCCCCAGAGGCCCCTTCACCACCCCCTTGGCCATCCCACGGGTACCTGTTTCCCTCACTTCTGGCTATGTTGGTTGCTTTTGAAAACCCACACTCTCAAACAGACCCTCGTGGTTGGAGTTGTTACGGGGACTGATGTGGGGTCTGGTCTGATTCAGTCCTGCATCTCTGATTGTCTCAAGTTCTCAGTACACTGGTTCCCATGTCCATGGCCCGGATAAGAAACTTTGGCTTGGGGCCGGCGCTGTGGCATAGCGGGTAAAGCCACTGCCTGCAGTGCCAGCATCCCATATAAGTAGATAATACACAAATATTAAAGATGAAAGTAAACAGAGAGAGAATGGGGCCGGCGCCATGGCACAGTAGGTTAATCCTCCGCCTGTAGCACTGGCATTCCATATGGGCACTGGTTCAAGTCCCGGCTGCTCCACTTCCGATCCAGTTCTCTGCTGTGGCCTGGGAAAGCAGTGGAAGATGGCCCAAGTCCTTGGTCCCCTGCACCCACGTGGCAGACCCAGAAGAAGCTCCTGGCTTCAGGTTGGCGTAGCTCTGGCCATTGCAGCCATCTGGGGAGTGAACCAATAGATGGAAGACCTCTCTCTCTTTCTGCCGCCTCTTCTCTCTCTGTGTAACTTTGAATTTCAAATAAATAAACCTTAAAAAAAAAAAAAAAGAAACTGAGGCTCAGGTCTCGTGCCAGAGAACAGATCTGGAGCTGTGGTGCTCCGAAACCTGTGCTGCTGTCACTTGCACCTTCTTTTCTCTCTCTCTCTTTTTTTTTTTTTCCTTAAAGATCAGGGTGTTTAGGTTGGGATCTTTGGTCAGAACAGCAGCTGGGAGTGTCTGCTGTGGCTCTGTGGAGGGAGGGACCCAGCCATTGCGTTGCAGAGCCCAGGTGCAGGCTAAAGGCTGCATTGCACCTGGAGGTGATGGGGGGCGTCCTGGGGGGCTGCCTTCAGAGTGTGGGGCAGGTGAGTTCCTCATTGCCGCGTGCTGCCCACCTTGCTGGAGGCTGCTACACGCTGTCAGGCGGTGGCCAGGCAGACAGCCCACTCGCACGAAAGTGGAAATACTCTGCTGCCAGGTGTGGCGCTAAATTCCCCGGTTTCGAGGCCCAGGGGGTGTGGCTGGGGACTGCTGCCTGTGAATTGCCTTGACTTTGAGCTCCGGCCAATGCCCAGGGCGCAGCAAGCGAGGCCGCTGGTGAGGGCAGCCACTCCCCTTGCAGTGGTTGGAGGCAGCATGCGTGTGTCACGGCCCTCTGCCCCCACAGTTCCCCAGTCAGGAGGGACAGGTGGCGGCTGTCATTCTGCAGTTGGCCCTGGCCACAGAGAGCTTTGCCAAGGATTCTGGAGTGGAGGTGCCTCCTAGCCTCTTCGGTCGAGAGACTGCTGCTTGAGCCATAAAGCTCCAGGCAGGCACTTGCTCCCGCCTGGTCTTGTCTCCAGAATGACAAGGGGTGGGCGGTGGGCAGTGTCACTAGGCTCCCTGCCCCTAGGACTCAAACAGGGAAAACACAGCCGCCCTTCCAGAGACCACGGTTCTGGCAAAAGCATCGCCAGTGTTAGAAGAATCCTAGCGAGTGTGCTATTGGGCAGCTTCCTCCTTGCTGGCCACTCATGGGCCGTGGAATTTATAGGGTTATTTGGAGCCGCACTGCCTGGGGGTGGATCCTGCATCTTCTCTGTGACCCTGGCCAGGTTCCTTGACCCCTCTGCCCCTCGGTAAAATGGGGATGGCAGCAGCCCCTCCCTCCTGGGGTCCTTGTGTGAGTTTCCTACTCCGTGTAAAGCACTTGGGATACTGGCTGACTTGTTGAAGGCCCAGTCAACAGGCACGTGGACTTGGTTAGAGTGTTCTGAGCATCCTAGCAGTTAATTATTTCTAGAGGAGGAAACAGGCCCAGGCAGGCTGAGTTCCTGGCATGCAGTAGGCATAGCCGATAGGTAGTGAGGAGGGATTTGAGCCAGAGACAGGCTTTGCAGGGAATGGCAGGTAAAACCGTCAGTGGCTTGCCCAGGATTTATCACTGCAGGTTACATTTATTTTATTTTATTTTTTTTATTTTTTGACAGGCAGAGTGGACAGTGAGAGAGAGAGACAGAGAGAAAGGTCTTCCTTTTGCCGTTGGTTCACCCTCCAATGGCCGCCGTGGCCGGCGCACTGCGGCCGGCGCACCGCGCTGATCCGATGGCAGGAGCCAGGAACCAGGTGCTTTTCCTGGTCTCCCATGGGGTGCAGGGCCCAAGCACCTGGGCCATCCTCCACTGCACTCCCTGGCCACAGCAGAGAGGTGGCCTGGAAGAGGGGCAACCGGGACAGAATCCGGCGCCCCGACCGGGACTAGAACCCGGTGTGCCGGCGCCACTAGGCGGAGGATTAGCCTAGTGAGCCGCGGCGCCGGCCAGGTTACATTTATTTTTAAGGGGCAGGTGTTTGATGTGGCCCTTAAGGTCTACTTGGGACAGTAGCATTCCATACCTGGAGTGCCTGGGTTTGAGTCCTGAATATAATTTTGGATTCCAACTTCCTATTCCCATGCACCCTTGGAGGTAGCAGGTGATGGCTCAAGTACTTGGGTCACTGATACCCATGTGGGCGACCCAGATTGAATTCTAGGCTCCTGGCTCAGCCCCAGCTGTTGTGGGCATTTGGGAGGTGAGCCAGTAGGTAAAAGATCTTCCTCTCTGCCTTTCAAATAAACAAAAATTGAAAAGACAACTATCAGCCGGCGCCGCGGCTCACTAGGCTAATCCTCCGCCTTGTGGCGCCAGCACACCGGGTTCTAGTCCCGGTCAGGGCGCCGGATTCTGTCCCGGTTGCCCCTCTTCCAGGCCAGCTCTCTGCTGTGGCCAGGGAGTGCAGTGGAGGATGGCCCAAGTGCTTGGGCCCTGCACCCCATGGGAGACCAGGAGAAGCACCTGGCTCCTGCCTTCGGAAAAGACAACTATCTCCCCCCCAGAAAAAACCTTCCAGTAAAAATAGGACAAACACCATTTATTTTATAATCCATTAAAAGTAATAAGCATGGCTAATGTGTGTTGAGTGAATTGCTCCATTTCAGCTGCCCGTTTACATTGCCTTAGTGTTTAGGTCCTGCCCTTTGCAGCGTAGGGGAGGGAGTTTTTGCTTCTGAAAGAGGAGAGGCATGACTTGAGAGGGCCCTGGGCAGCAGAGGCGTGGAGCAGACACAAGACCCCCTGTCCGATCTTCGTCTGCCCTGGCCCAGCGCCCTGGTCCCTTTAACCTTCCGCCTCTCCTCTGGCCAGCCCTCAGGTCCACACGGGCTGTGATGGGCTAAGCCCTCCAGGAGAGGGGAGGCTTCCAGTCTGACAAAGTTAGGATGGCACAGCGCAGACTGGAAATAGCAGGCAACAGTTTCTTACGTAAGTTCACTCAGGGGAGGCAGGCAAATAGGAGGACCAGGTTTGGGGGGTTGGGGTGGGGGTGGTGAGGAGGAAGGAGACAGGGATAAAAATACAGTGAGGTCTGGAGGGGAGAAGACGTCAGGAGTGGGAGGGGAGTGGCTGGGGTGGAGCAGAGGCAGGGGAAGGTGAATCGGTGACTGGCACTTGGCCTTTTGTGCGGCAGGACCAGTGTGGGAGGCAGAGCTCAGGCCCGGTGGGGAGGAGGAGAGAGGGGGGAGGAGGAAAGGAGCAGGGGTGTGAGATGGGGACAGCAGGCTGTAGGAGGGTGACGGATGCCCGTGAATGTGATGAGGCATCAGTTACTGGTGCCAGAATTGATTCACCCGAGAGCGTCGCCACCAGGCAGATGGAGGTCCGCTGTCGGTCACACAGCTGGCCAGTGGCAGGTCTCTGGCTCCTGGTCCAGAGCCTCCTGGTTTTATAGAGTCCTGACCCACAACAGATGCCATCCCTGCCACCTCCGGTACAGCCAAGCAGGTGGCGCTTGGTGCTCCGTCTCCCTCCAATCTGGGAGACGGAGCATCTACTGGGGATGGCATCTGCTGTGGGTCAGGACCCTGGCCTCAGGCCCACTGTGCCTTGCCCTCCTACCTCCGAGTTCCCCGGGTGGGTGCCCACAAAGCACCCTGGCTTTCAGTGCCTTCAGGCGGGAGTGGGGCGTGCCCTGACGCTGTTCAGAGCGGGTTACACAAATAACCTGCACAGCGTGGCTCGCTGGTCCAGGAACGGCTCGCACTCATCAAGGCGTGCCTCCCCCTGGGCTGCTCGTGCCAGGGGGTTAAAAAAAGAATACACACGCCCAATCCAAGGGCAGAACTCATAAAGCCAGACGAGAAGTCAAGGCCTTCAGGAGTCAGGCTGTGTGCTCCTAGCGCGGATCATCTCAGAGCGGCCAGGAGAGGCGGCCAAGCCCCCGCCCTCCCCCAGAGGCCTCCCTGTTGCCTAGGGCAGAGGTGAGTGGGCTTTGTTTGCTGTTAAAAGGGTCCACTTTGCAAGCTGTTGGTTTTCCTGGCTAAGACAGTTCTGTGTGGCTCCTGACCATGTCCCCAAGTCTCCCCTGTTCCCAGCTCAGCCTGCGTGCCGGCTCCAGGCTGAGCTGGGGCCAGCCTCCTGGTGCCCTGTGCTTCATGTCCTTAAGTTCCGTGAGAATGTACTTTGTAGATGTGGACACTCAGGTCAGGTTCAAGGGCCTAAGTGACTTGCTCACAACCTGTGTGCTTGCTGCTCCTGGTGCTGGGCGATGATGATGATGATGATGATGGAGGAGGAAGAGGAAGAAGAGGAGGAGAGGAGAGCTGCTGCTTGCCATCCCAGGCGCTGTGTTAAATTCTTTGGCGGTGAAGACTGTATTAATAATAGTTGTGGACAGCATTTACTGGGTGTGTGCTCTGTGCCTGGTGAGGTTCTGAGCACTTCTAGTAGCCTTGATCTGAGAGTGACTCCGTAGGACAGTCACTAACGTGCCCATTTCAGAGAGTAAGTGGTGGAGGCAGAGCCACACGGCTGCCTGATGGTCCAGCCAGTTTGCTGTCTGTGGGGTGACCCCCTCTGGGTGAGTGGCTGCCTGAAAGGTGGTGGACGGGGTGCCTCCTGTTCTGGAAGTGTCTTCCTCTCTGGCCCCCTCTCACCCACCGCAGCCCTGCTTGCCCGTACCCCAGTGCTCTGTTACTTCCATTTGTTGAGTTACATGTAGAACTGACATCTTGGCACTGTGGTAGCTTTGCTGAATTAAACCTGGATAACCGTTACAGGTTATGTGTTAACTTTAGTTCTTCCAGGATCTGGCCTTAAAGGTTTCCTTTTGGAAGGTATCCGTTTACTCGGGTGTCTTCAGTATGGACTAGTAATTAGGTCACAGGGTGTGGTTCATGCAGTGAACAAATCTGTCTAGAGGGAGTGAAAGGGGAGAGGGGAGAAGGGAGAGGTTTAAATTAGCATTCAGATAATCTCGAAGTGAAGTTCTACACTGCATGCATGCTGCACAGCCACCCGCTGTTTACCTGGGCAGATGTGGCCCCGTCCTCTCTCCCCCCAGCAGCACCTGTGCTTGGACATCGCTCCTGGTACTTACCAGGATACTGGGTAAATTGGCCTTATCTGTGTCCTGACTGCGTGCCTCCTGGGCTGAGGCTGTGTCTTGTGGGCTCCCCTCCCCCACGCACTGCCGCCACAGGCTAGGTGCTCATTAGATGTTCAGAGATGACCTAGGACTTCAGCGCTCTGAGAGACTGGAGCTTTGTTTCACGCTGCTTCCCTGCTACTCTGGACATGCTGCTGATTTCTTCCCTGATTCCTGTTGCCCTGTCGGACCTGAGTCAGTCTTTCAAATGCACATAAATGCAGAAGCTGCTGCCCGTTTAATTAATTTGTGTGTTGGATGACGCCCCTAAGGTGCCCCTGAGTGTGGCGCGTTATGGTGGCAGGTGGGATTCAGCATTGAAAACATGGCGGAGGATGTAGGCGTTGATACCACAGCACCTGGGGTCCATCCATGTCTGACAGATGCTCCGTTCCAGCTTTGGGGGATTCCAGGAGGGAAGAGCACAGGTTCTGGGTCTGGGTGTGAATCCTGAATCTGGGTGTCTATGTATGTATGAGCTGTGTGACCTCAGACAAATGACTTAACCTTTCTGTGTCTCGCGGGACAGTCTCATGTGGTTGTCACAGGGATTCATTGAGCGACTGTGTGACACACAGTGCTGTGTAAGTATTTTCTGATGCTGTTATCTGCTGTCAGGGAAGCTCCGGGGGTCCTCTAACATCCACCTGTGTCAGGCCTGAGAGTACTGAAGAGTAGCATTGTGATCTGTATCGGATTCCTGAGGCTGCCATAGCTAAATACCACATTCGGGGTGACTACAGGCAGTGGACATCCGTTGTCGCATGTCCTATGGCTGGAGTCCAGCGTCAGCAGGGCCACATGTCCTCTGAAGCCTGCAGGGGCGTCCTCCTTGGCTCTTGCTGGCGTCTGGGTGTCTGCAGGCAGTCGTGGGCTCTGCTTGGCTTGTTGATGCCTCGCGCTGAGCCTCTGTCATCACGTGGTACACCCTTCCCTCCCCCTCCATGTCTGAACTCTCCACGTGGCTGTCTTACAAGGCTGGCAGTCACTTTGGGCTAAGGGCCCACCCTGCTCCACTATGACCTCATCCAAGTGACATCAGCAGGGATCCTGTTCCCAAATAAGGTTACAAACTGGGGGTTAGGGCATCTACCCATTGTTTGGGGAGAGGCTTTGAGCACAGAGCTTAGCACAAAACAGGGCAGACAGACCTGAGCGGGGCCTGACCTTGCTCCCCTGTCGTTACCGTGCTGCCCCTCACGGGGGCCACAGGCTATTCTCCAGGCATCTCTGAGCTGCAGTTTCCTCTCTATTAACAGATGGCTGAGACTCCATTGCTTCGTCTCGGAGATGGGGAAGGAGAGCCACCTCCCGTAGGGGCCACCTTCCCAGGACGAAGCAAGGCCACGTGTGTGCTGGAGACCTGGGCCCTTGGGCACCTCCAGGATTGCTGTCCTGCCTCTTCTGCTTGCTGCCCTGTAGCCTGGTGGGGGATACTCGGCTTTTGTAGTACCCCAGCCTGGGCTGCTGCTCAGACCGGACACAGGTCCCCTCTCCCTCCCCAAGGACGCAGGAAGGCTCACAGGTGCCTCCAGATGTGAGCAGGCTTGGATTTTCCAGACCCCCTGGATCGCTTTGCAGTCAGAATGGAAAAAAATATGTCCCCCCCACCTCTCCCCTGCCAGCCCTGAGAGCCAAACAGATTTGCTAGGAGAAGTCTAGATATCTATGGAAACTGTCCTAATTTTAGCCTCGCCGTACTTCATGCCAGCTCGGAGAGTGCTGTTTTGGGTCAGGGCCCAGGGAATGTGGAAGGTGCACAGACTGAAGAGGTCAGATCAAGCCCAGAGTGGCCAACAGCAAGACAAAGCAGCAGGAATCCCAAGGGAGCTGAAGGGGCCTGCCCCACGGGGAACGTGGGTCTGAGAGAGGGGCTGCAGCCATGAGCATTGATCAGCAAGGAGCAGCTTGACTTAGGATTATAAAGTAGATTGAAATTATGTCATTGCAGAAATTCAAAGAAAAATAAAACTGTATGTATGAAATATAAGAACTCCAGTCCCTTGATATCAACAAACAAACAAACAAATAAATAAAGGGAGCAGTAGTTTGAATGCAGGGTTCTCCCTGCCCTGCCCCCTCACTCTCCCTGGGTAAATTCTGCACATTTTTGGAGCCCAGTTCAAGGTCCTTTTTCCCACATCCCTACCTGTGGAATCAGCCACTCCTGCTGTAAACTCCTCACATCTTTTATGCTTCGTTGGAAGTCTTTGTAGCCGCTCATTCTGTTTCAAGATTAGTTCGGGTGCCCGCAGTCTGTGTTTAGTTTGGTGAACCACAGTCATTGTCAAATCTGTGTGATGAGCTGGCCCCGGGCTGGGTAAGCCCGCCCCTAGAAAGGGGGGTTGAAGGAGTGCATCTAATGCAGTATTCTGAGCCACATCTGTTGGGAAGAGCCCACCTGGATGAGGGGCAGACAAGGCCTGTAGTTCTGTTGTGCACCTGCCATGTGGGCCACAGAAATGAGGAGGCCTTGGTGAGTGCTGGGTGCGATGAGAGGCGGGAAGCTGTGGACCACACGTTGGCCCTGACCTCTTGGCCAGGCCAGCTCCCAGCAGGAATCATCAGAGAGCTGTAGACAGAGGACAGACTTGCACACCAAGTCTTGTGTGTCGGGAAGAATGATATTCAAGAACAATGTTTGTACATCAGTAGTTGGTGGCCTGTTTTGGTATGCGTATCTAAGCCACTGATGACTGACCTACTGCCATGTCTCAGGTATTCCTACATAGGGTGAGTGGCCTGCACAGCACCCCACATTACAGGGTGGGGTTCAGTGCACCCACAGATTGTGAGAGCTGCAGTGAGAGAGCATCCCCTCCTAACTCTTTGGGAGTGAGGCTTCTGCACATGCAAGAGGTCGCTGGTGTGTGGATTCCCCGTCTGCATTTCCATCTGCTTTGCGTTCTTTTCAGCAGATTGATAAGCCCCTTGGTTGTGATAAGATTGGGAAGGTGGAGTGCAAGAGACTGCAGTACCAGTTGGGTTTGGCCCCAGTCCTAGCCTGTTTTCTGTTGCTAATAACACAGTGACTGAGTAAGTTACAAAGAAAATCGGTTTGTGTTGCATGATAGTTGTGGATGTTCAAGGTTGAGAGGCTGAATCTGATTCCTTTTGTTTCTTCTTTCCATGTTTTGCTTATTTTCATCTACTGGAAAGATTTGTAAGGGAGGGAGGGAGGGAGAGAGCGAGCGAGCGAGCAATCTTCCATATACTAGTTTACTCCACAGATACCTTCAATAACCAGAGCAGGGCCAGGCCAGAGCCAGGAATTCTATCCAGGTCTCCCATGTGGGTGGCAGGGGCCCAAGCCTCCGAGGATGTATCTGCAGGAAGCTGGATGGGTTGGAAACAGAGCAGCCAGGACTTGAACCGACACTGTGATTTGATACAGGATACCCACATCCCATGTAGCAGCTTAACCTGCTGCTCCACAGTGCCTACCCCTGGTGGTCCATTCTTCATGACAGAGTTCTGAGAGGCAACACAGGACATCACACGACAAGAGACCTGGCCACGATGCCTTGCACAGCAGAGCCACCCTTGAGATAAGTCATTAACTCATTCATTCATTGATTAATCCATTGTTAAGAGCCAACCCCTCACCACCCCTTCTTGCTCCTGCCTCTTCACATCTCAACATTGAATTTCAGAGAGGACAAACCGTATTCAAACCCTAGCAGTTCCTCTTTTTAATGAAGAGCAGGTAGACCAGGTGGCCCTGATCAATATCAATAGTGACAGCATGTGGGACTTAACATCTTTTCTTCTTGTCCACCCATCTTATCATACCAGGTAAGACATAAGCTAGCTTTTCCAAATACTTGGGCCCGTTATTCAAGTTATTTCACATAATCCCGCTGACAGTTTTGTGATGCACTGCTTTTACTTATTGAGCTGGGACTGGAGGACTTGAAATACCTTGCTGAGCCCGTCCCTGCTGGTAAGAAGTAGACCCAGTGATTCAGCATAGCCCATCCCATGACATTGGCCTGTGCTGGGGAGCTGCAAACCTACCGAAAGGAGCGCTTGTGATTAGCAGTAGAAACACGCAGAGGTGTGGTGCCCCTGGCCGCCTACTGGGAACAGCAGCAGAAGAGGAGTTGCTCAGGCCAGCCTCAGGGATGGGTGGGGGTGTTCTGGGCAGTGGGATGCATCCGACTGGAGCTGTTTATCCAGGCCCAATGAAAGGCGGTTTGGTCCCTGGGCTGAGGGAGCAGCCTCAGCTGGCAGGGTGAGTCAGAGCAGAGCCCAGAATAGAAGCCAGAGGGCATGTGCGCAAAGGCCATCTCTGTCCCAGGCGTTTGGGTTTTAAGATTGCCGGGCAGGATGATTAAGCACTCACACAGAACAGTGTTTGCAGACTGCTCTATGATCATTTATTAGTGTCTCCTGGCAACGGCTCCCTGAGTTAGCCACATCCATCCACCACGGGGTAATGAACGTTGGATCCACCCAGAGCCCACAGCCTCGTCCCGACTGCATCGTTAGTTCATCCATTCATTCATTCATTTATCTGTGTGTTCATTCATAAGAGCCCTTTTCTTAGGCACTGCCTCTGTGGGCAGCTTTATGTTTGGAATTTCTTTTTCACTGCTGGGAGTCATGAATATGTGGTAGGGAGGGACGCGTTGCTGTTCCCTTTCCCATCAGCAGCAGTAGCCTCCTTGATGGAGACCATGGCCTCCCTGAGGATAAGAGGTTTGTTTGTGGGGCTGTTGCTGTGGTGCAGCGGGCTAACTCCCTGGCTTGAAGCTCTGGCATCCTATATGGACGCCGGTTCGAGTCTAGGCTGCTCCACTTCCCTTCTAGCTCTCTGCTATGGCCTGGGAAAGCAGTAGAAGATGGGCCAAGTCCTTGGGCCCCTGCACCCACGTGGGAGACCCGGAAGAAGCTCCTGGCTCCTGGCTTTGGATTGGTGCAGCTCCGGCCGTTGTGGCCAATTGGGGAGTGAACCAGCGGATGGAAGACTCTCTCTGCCTCTCCTCTCTCTGTGTAACTTTCAAATAAATTCTTATTTTTTTTTTTTTAAAGAGGTTTGTTTGTTTTCATGTCTCTGGTGCCTAGAAGAATGCCCAGCACATAGTAGGTGCTCTGTGAATGTTTGTTGAAATAAATTCCTGAGTGGAGTTAAGTGTCGGCTGTGTGTTAGGCCCTGTGGGAGGTGCTTTTCCAGCCATCCAGCCGCACCATGGTGTGTCAGTGGCTCCCTTAGGGAACCATCTGGTGAGCTCACCGTTATTGTCAACATTGTTGCAAGCACTTGCATAGCTGAGAATCCTCCCCATGACCTCACTGAAGTAGCTCCTGTGGTCTTTATCTCACAGATGAGGAAATGCACAGAGAGGCGAAGGGACTGGTCCAGGGTCACACAGACCCTGGAGCTGGAAGCCTTCTCTTTAGCTCTATGCCAGTGCTGTTTGTCAATAGGCAGGGGATGCTCTGTAGTGCACTGACCTGTAGGGGAGCCGCTGGCCACAGGTAGCTGTTGAGTACTTGAAATGTGGCTGTGGTGCCTGAGGAGCTGAATTTCCCATCTCATTTAAGCAATTTAAACTTAAATTGCCCCATGTGGCTGGTGCTACCCCCCTGAAGAGCCCAACTCCCTACTATGCTATCACTAAATGATAACAGCCAACATTAATTGAGTGTTTATTATATGCAGAGCATTTTTCAAATAAATGAGTTAATGCTCACATCCACAAATGGATTAACAAGGGTCAGAGGGGAAGTGCCTCTTTACAGCAAGCAGCAGTATTGGGGGAGGGGTGGGGAGTATCCTTTCCAGGTAGGGCTCTGCGAGACCCCAGAGTTTTCAGCTGTGTCTCTTTTTCTCCCAGTTTTCCACCCATACAGCAGTGGACAGCACCATGAAAAAGGCGATCTGGTTGTTCCAAGGGTTTTTCAGCCCCAGACACCGTGTTACCCACTACACTTTCTGGTAAAGGGATCAGTCCATATGCAGGCTTGAGAACTCACTGTTTCCATCAGGTGACTCAGTTGGCTGGAAAGCAGGTGTTCGCATGGGTGAAATTGTGTCAGTTTCACTTTGGGGAAAAAAAAAAACACGCAGTTTTCCTCACCAGCACATTCTGAATGAAAACAAGCACATGAAACAAACCCTGCCTCTGAGCGTGGTGGTGAGAATATTTTGCGGCTGGGGTGGGAGGGAGGTGAGGGCCAGCTGCAGTGACCTGCAGTCTTGCTGGAGGGGACAAGTGGTAGGGATGGTGGTGTTTTCTTGTTCCCAGCTGCGCTGTCCCCTCCAGGGTGGGTGAGTGTGAGTAGGTTCTGTGTCATGCCTGGGGTTACGCGGGGCAGAGCAGAGGGGGTGTTGTGCTGCCTAGCAGTGGAGGCACGGACAGGTCAGCTTCAGTAGCTGTGGACCGCCCTGCAATCCTGGTGAGGAGCACAGCTGGTTAAAGATCAAGGCAGACACAGGGGCGAGAGGAGAGGTGCAGAGGATGAGACCACATCGGGGGCACCATCCGCATAGAGGCAGTGACTCTGCACGAGCACCTCGGATCCAAGAATAGGGAGATAATGTGTGGCTGCAGGCCTCTGGAGAAAGCTTATTCCTGTACTTGGACCTGTTAAATGCACACTCCTCTGCCCACTGCTGTCTCGGGGCAGTCGTGCAGCTTCTAGAATCAGCCCTTTAGTCCATCCATCTATCATCAGAGTCTAGGTGTGATAGTGTATGGTGAACAGGACATTGCCCCTCTCTCTGGAGGTGCTCACACGTGTGGACGGATGTTTCTGAAGCCAGCAAAGGGAAGCCTGGATGCTGTGTGCTCCAGAGCCGAGAGCGTCCTGTCTGAGTAGCTTCTCCGGGAACCTGAAGCTTGGATCGGTTTCTTTACTTCCCGTCTTTATCGTGTGTGCTCGTTTTGTCTGTGTGTGGTTTAGGGCATTTCATCACGCTCATTGCCACACTTTACGACATGTAATGCCCCCCTTCTGAGAGCAGTGCCGCCCGTGTCCCCCCGGGCCCTGGTGCAGTTGTGGGCTTTGGTGGGCACAGTAGAGACCCTGTCCAGGCTTCCTGTGTGGAGGGATCCGCTTTCTGGAATGCACTCCCGTGATCTTGAGCAACATAATCCACTCCTGTGCCTTACTTTTCTCATCTATGTGAGGATAATAGGATGATAATAGTAATATCTTGCAGGATTAATAGGGATTAAAGGAGATTATTCAGGTAAAGCCTGGCACAGGGTACCTGTTACCTTTAATGTGATATGTAGCTGTAAGGGTAATGTTTATCATCAGCATTGTTTTGGCTGCTTTTATTTCTAGTAACGATTTTGACCATGGGCTACCCCTCTTCATTAATAGAGTTGTAAAAAGGGCTTCTATTTTACAGCATCTTGGTGGCCCCCACAGGGGCGTCATGGAGCTGTGGCTTGAACCCAGTCCTGTCTGTCCCCATAGTGCCTCTCCTGGGACGCAGGTGTGTGGCTGGGCATCACCTTTGTTACCTGTGGTCCTAGTGATGCTGCCTGGGCACTCACGGCACCAGGTAAACAATGCAAGGCTTTATGTCGTCTCCAGGTGACTGCTGAGTGATGGCTGTCATGCCCTTCCCTGCAGTCCTCTGTTTGGTACATGACAAAGTTCAGAGGTCGTCTCCCCTGGGAAGCCTTCTCAATGACGTACTGCCTTCTCCTTCAGGCTCCCAGGCGTAACTAGCTCAGTCAGCTCTGTGTATCCCTGGGTTCTGCATCTGTGGATTCAACCCACCTTGGATCAAAAATACTCAGAAAACAGTATTGTGTCTCTACTGACCACGAGCTGACTTTCTGTCATTATCCCCTTCACCACACAGCATAACAACTATTCATACAGCATTCCTATTGCATTTGTGTTTGTAAGTAGCCCAGAGTCGATTTTAAGTACACAGGAGAAGGCAGGCTCCACGCAAGCACTGGCACCATTTTCTCTAAGGGACTTGAGCCTCACGGTGGCTCTGCTGTCCCTGGGGGTCCTGGAACGAATCCCCCTTGGATACCCAGGGCCAAGTGCAGAGTCTTCCCTTGCTCCCGTTGTGTGTTGTGGGAGCTCCTGCTGGAACTGTGTCTGTGATGTCTTCTCCCTAGGGGTAGGGAGGGGTGCTCTCCATTCGCCAGCAGCCCTGGAGGACAGAGGCTTGTCTGTGTTAGAAGCTTCCGGTTCTCCTCCAAATCTGATTTTCTTCTGGGCACATGGGAAGGCTGCCCTCCCCTGCCCCTTTGGCATGAGGCAGGGCCATGTGCTATATCTGGATGACGGGTGGTGAGCAGCAGTGAGTTGCAGAACTCAGCTCATACATTTATTTGTTGGGGCAAGAGCCACGGTGGTCAGAGCAAGGTGTTGGGGGAAGATCGGGCAGTGGCACCAGATGCCAGGTCGAAGGCTCTGGACCTGGTGGCCAGTGATCCCCAGAGTGGCACCTAGAGACCAGCCATGTGCCCATTCTGCAGGTGAAGAGCCTGAGGCTTAGTGAGCTTGATCGTATGCTTGCGTTCACTCAGCTGGGATCCAGGTCCACTAAGATATGCTGTCACTCACTCTTCCTGGTTGTTGTAGTTCCGTGTGTGTGTGTGTGCGTGTGTGTGTGTGTGAGAGAGAGAGAGAGAGAGGGAGGGAGGGAGGGAGGGAGGGAGGGAGAGTCAGCATATGGAACCTGCTAACAGGTTGCAGGTTTTGGTTCCTTTTGCAGAGTGGTTGATAATGAAGGTGCAGGTTGGCATCGTTAGTCCATGGTGGCTGCATTTGAGGGGGGTAGAGGCAGGTTGGCTGTCATCTCTGTGGCTGTCACATTTCCCCGAACGTGCGGCTGGGGTGAGACCAGCAAGACCAGGCTGTGCGCACTGTCCTGACTGTGCAGGTAGGAACAAGGAGGGTGGAAGGCAAGGAGGACGGAGGAAAGGCGTCCGAAGTTGCGGCTGCCTGGGACACGATGCTTCTCTGGGCTTTCTCAGGCTGGGGGGGCTTTGGAGTCTCAACACCCTCGAGACTCAGGATGAAGCGTCCGAGGCCCAGTGTCCAGCGCTGCAGGTCTCCCCGTCCAGGGGCCTTGCTCCGGGGGTGTGGGTTGTGCCACGGTGGCCGTGCCCTGGGTTGGCAGAGAGGCTACCGGCTGTTACAGCTCAAGGGTCCCATTGTCCAGGCTCCTGCGCCATTCTGGTCCCTGTGGGCAGCTGGAGCCTCTGGTTGGCTCAGCAGGTCTGGCTATGTTGGTTTTGTCCTGGTGATACCACGGAGGCTGCATGAGTGCGCCAGGCCCTTTCCCAAGCACTCGACATGCATTCATCCTCGGAAGGGCCCCTGTGAGATGTGAGGGATCCTGCCGCCTCTTCCCAGCTCAGCAGGTACCAGGTGCCAGAGAGGCGGAAGACTCCCCACAGCCTCCCTGGCTTGCGGCGGCGAAGTTGGCTGTGCATCGCCACACTGCGACTGCACACTTCTTAACTGCTGGGGTGGCTCCTCCAGGCACTTCGCGGCTCTGGGCCACAGCTTTGCTTCAGCACCAGCTGTGTGCCAGGCCCTGTGTGGAGATGATACATATTATCTTATCTAAATCTTGTTTTAAACCCTGGGGGTAATGTATCCTTTTCTTGATTTAATACATTTTTAAAAAAATTGTGCACTTTCAGTCTTGGAATACACATAACGTTACCTGTTCCATCTTGACCATTTCAAGTACATTGTTCTGTAGGGTTAAGTACCTGCGCCTTGTTGTACAGCCAGTTTACACAACGCTTGTGATGTTGCAAAGTGGAGAAACTTCTAAAGATTTATGTATTTATTTGAAAGTCAATAGTTAGAGAGAGAGAGAGAGAGAGAGAGATACATGGGGCTGATGTGTGGAAGGTGAGAGCTCATGTGTGCTATGCCTGAAACTCTGTCCCATCCAGCCAATTGCCATTTACCACGTAAAAAGCATATTGTTAGACCTCGAAGGGCACTGTTTACTGATTGCTAGCATTTGCCTATAAAATTGTAAGAAAAACTTACGAGTCTCCTAAGTGCCTTCCCTAGAAAACCAACTGCAGCTCAACACTTGAGTTGGCCTCAGCAGTCTCTGGCTGCCTGGTTTCTTACAGTTGCGTGCGTGCCCGGTAGGGATATCAGTGGCTCCCGTCTCTAGAATTCTGGCCTCTGGGGGCTGCTTTGCTGTTTGGGTGTCGGCAGCTCTGGCTTGCGCTGAAAGAGGCCTGCAAGCAGTGAGGTGAGCTCCAGGACGCCAGCTGTGAACTTTGACTTTTAAGATGTCATTTTAGCTTCTGTTTGCTCCAGGCTAGCCAAAAAAAAAAAAAAAAAAGAAAAAGAAAAAAGAAAAAACCTACCAGCCAAGGGAGATAATGATAGACAAGTTCCTTCTGACTGCTAGCCTTAAAGGAGCCCTGTCTATTTTTCTGAACCTAAGTTAACAGACAAATTCAGGTGAATCAGCTGTTTGGAGAGCACCTGTCATGTGCCAGATAAGATAGGAAGCATTCTCCAAGCCGCTTTATTAAATCCGTGTGGAAATCTTGGCAGGTGACCAGTTCCCCGCTGGTGTCCTGTGCCACAGGAACTTCCCTGCCGTCACACAGCCGAAGGGTCCTCATCCGGGCTCTGGCTCTGTGCTGATTGGCCAAACGATGCAGCTGCTTCTTCACAGATCAGACTGCTGTTTTTTTTTTTTTTTAATTTAATATATGTTTTATTTATTTGAAAAAGAGATCTTCCATCTGCTGGTTCACTCCTCAAATGGCTGCAGCAGCTGCAACTGGGTGGATCCAAGGCCAGGAGCCAGGAGCCAGGAGCTTCCTGAGTCTCCCGTGTGGGTGCAAGGACCCAGTGCTTGGTCCATCTTCTGCTGCTTTCCCGGGGCCATTAACAGGGAGCTGGATCAGAAGTGGTGCAGCTGGGACTTGCGCCTGTGCCCATACGGTGGTGGCTTTACCTCCTACATCACAGCGTGTTCTCTTAACCTTTCATGCTTCCGCTTTCTCGTCTCTGAAAAATGTGTGACAGGGAAAGAGACTGAAGTACCCTGTGCTGTTTCCACGAGGACTCGGCGCATCAGCCGTGAGCCTGTGGTGGGCGGAGCCTTCTGGACTGCTCTGAGCCTCTCCTGAGCTCTTGCTTCTGGAAGGCACATCACCTCTGCAAGTTTTCAGATCACTTGTCCAGAATGCTTGGCGCTGGAGGTATTCTAGATTTCCAACGATTATTTTTTTGATTCTTGAATATTTGCATATGTTTATTTCCATCTTGGGGATGGAAATTCGTTTAGATTTCACGTATGCCGGATGCACGTTGCCCGAAGGTGACTTTATGTAGTGTTTTTAGTGTTGCCTGCAGCCTGTCACTGGAGGTCGGGGTGGAATGCTGCACTTGTGGCATGAAGTTGGCGCTCAGCACATTTCCGACTTGGATATTCAGGTTAGGCACGCTCAACTTAAATATGTCACCAGTAGATTTCTGCATGGTGATTGGTTTATCCGTGTAAGTAGCCGCTGTGTCTCCCAAGGTTGCTCCTGTTCCTGCACAGTTACCTACGACATCTTTATTATGTTGGCTTTTTTTTTTTTCTCTAATAAACCAGGGATACTTGGAAGGAAAAGTGATTTATTCTCCCTTTGTAATTAGCCTTGATGATTCGACTCTCATTTTCATTATGCGTTCTTTTCACTTTCCTGGAATTCATCAAGTGGCTCTCTGCTGTGAAGGTTACGTTTCCAGAGACTAAGGGAGCGTTATGAGAGTGCTGGGGGATTTACTGTATGTTTTTTGAAAAACAGTGAGCCTGAGGGAGAGGGCTCGTGGGAACAGACGGGCAGAGGTCAGTCCTGGAGTAGTCAAGAGTAGCCTCTGTGCTGAGACCTGGAAAAAAAAAAAGTGCTCCTAGGACAAGACGTGTGGTTATAATTTTGCATTCACGGCTAAAGTCATTAGCAGTCACTTTTGTCCTAGAATTTGTTCTGTAGTTAACACAGCTTCCTGTCTGGTCCCTGGTGGCTTGTCTTCTTCTGTGCCCAGGGCAAGGTTGGTTTCTTGGTAAGCACGTTCATAACTGCATGCATCAGCGCTGACTTTGTGGTATGTTAGCTCCTTGAGTGTGATACTCTTTTTTTTGGGGGGGTGGGGATAGAGATGGGTTTTGGATCAATTCTAGAGGGCCTTGGAGGATTTCTGAATCCCGAAGAGACAGCTTAATCTTCTGCTCAGCGTCTACCAGGAGTGTCCAGCGAGGTGGGGCTGGGCAGCCGTCTGACCACCTGCCCCACTGCCCGTGGGAGGCTCAGCTGAGCCCTCCCGAGAGCAGTTTCAGTTTCACACTTGCTGCTGCCTCTTGTCCACAGCTGAACCGAGAAGTGTTCTTGGGGATCCCTCGGGTGTTGAGAGCAGAGAGCAGAAGGCAGGACTCGCAAGCACCATTCAGTGAAGAGTCAGTGCCTGCCCAAGGCAGTTCTGAGCACAGAGACAAAATCCTTGTCCGCGTGGACATGTTCTCGGCAGGCAGGCACCGAGCTATTTCCAAATCAGCACATATGGGAAAGGACCTGGTAGTTTCTGCACGCTCCAGCTGTCTTTGGCATGTGTAGGCATAGTTACGGAAGCCTCTCTGTGAGGCTATCTGTGAGGTAGATATTATTAGGGATCATATACCTGTAAATACAGAGACACACGTGTGTCCGTGAATATCATACTGGTGTGGGGCGTTCTGCATAACACTTAGAGGGATGAGATGAAATGATGCAGCCCGTGTCTGAAATTTTGCCTTTTAGCCTTCTAGATGCTGCACCAGGGACTTAAACAGCTTCATGTCCCCTCACGGTTGAATGAGCCCAAGGGGTGGCCTCCTGTCAGCCGTTCACGTTGAGTGCGGTTGGTTGGATGCACAGACATCCCGGACACCTGAGCGTGGCTCGGACAGCAGAGGCCCTTTCTGATTTCCGAGCTCACACTTCCGGCCCTGCGTCTGGAGGCCTTTGTGGGGTCAGTCCTACGTCAGGATGACCTGTGTCCGGAGTGCTCTGGGAAAGGCGGCTTTCGGCAGAGAATCTGGAGACCATGTGAGGTTCTGCCTGTGTCTGCCACCGAGGCGTGCGGTCTGAGACAGCTCCCGTGGCCCCTCCAAGTCTTGGTTTCCACGTTTCTGAAATGAGCCCACAGTACAGCTTTCCCTTCATCCTGGCCTCCTCCCTTGCTTCCTTGAGGACCTTTCAAGTTTCCTGTGGTGGCCTGGCCACCCGGTTTATCACCGTGACCCTCACCTAGCATTCCCAGTCTCCTTTACCCGGCTGTGCCTTTTCTTTGAATTCCTAGCTCTTATCACCTGCTAACACACTTTGCTTTTCTACACTTATATTTATTTTCCATAAGCACAAGACAGATACTACCCTCATTGGAATGTAACCTCAGTATGGGACAGGAGCTGTATGTATTTTGCACCTAGATTTCCTTGAAATTGCCTTACACAAGCAGGTATTGTGAATGGCTGCAGGAGGTATGGAGTAGAAAGAAAAACCCAGCTTCTGACTGCTGTGGGCTTGGCGCCGGCCTGGCTTTGATAGCTAGGTCCCGGTGTTCTTTCACTGGACCGAAACAGTGCCCCAGAATCCTGATGTGTGACAGGGTCAGTCTGCGTTGTTGTTAGAACAGGACACGGACAAGACCCCCTGATGCTGAACACTGAGCACAGATCAAATAAGAACACGTGCAGTCCATAAACAGGACCGCACGCCTCCGTCTCTGCTTCTGCTGTCTCCTGCCCTGTTGCACCATTGGATCTGCTCTGGCCTCCAGGTAACAAATTATGATGCTTGGTAACAGAGTTCTTGCTTTATAACCGCGTCCAATCCAGAACATAACCATAGCTTGCTGGCTGAATGTAGTGCTAACCCTAAGACAAGCTCCTCCTAGTGGCAGGTTACTGAGACACCCATGAGTCTCTATAGGCTGGGGACTACCTTTTCACAGTGAGCCAGTAAACCCAACTTGGACTACAGGTGTGTTCCTAGTGGTCTTTTTTAAAATTACTGTGTCTTTAGTTCAGAGACAGAGACAGAGCTCTCATCAATGGTTCATTCCCCAAATACCTACAATAGCCAGTGACTGGCCAGGCCAAAGCTAGGACCTGGGATTTCAATGCAGATCTTCTGTGTGGGTGGCACAATCCAACTGCTTGAGCCATCACCACTCCCACCCAGGATCTGCATTAGCAGGAAGCTGGAGTCGGGCACTGGAGCTGGGAAAGAAAGCCAGGTATGCAGGTGCATGTGGGATGCAGGTGCATGTGGGATGCCCACCAACCCAGTGGTCTTTGGAGCGGGTAGACTCCTGGTGAGTAAGGCTTTGTAGCAGGCATCGCTACAGAAGTGTGTACGTTATTATTGCTAGCTAAGTGATGTTGAGGTGTATCCTCTGAGCTTGAATTTTCTGATCTGCAAAATGAGGGGAAAGAGGGCTTGGCCAAATATCTTCACAGTTTCCACCCTGTATAACTCCTGAATAGTACGAGGCTTTACTGCATTGTATAAAGGTAGGGACTGTGGAGGTAGAAGGTGCGTCTTGGAATCTCCTCCTGAGCTGTAGCACTTTCTTGATGTATGGACCTGGGAAACACACCAATCCTTAAGCTTATTATGAAAGTGTGGTGATGATGACTAATGATATTGATAAATAATGTTAGCCACAATCATAGCATGAAATTTCCAAGGCCTCACTGTGCATGCTGTGACTCAAGCTCTCATTAATTCCCACAGTGACACTGCAAGTGCTATCTCGCCATTGAATACGTGGGAAATGAAGACTCTGAGAGAGGTTACGTAACTCTCCTAAGATCACACAGCTAGAAAGAGGCAGCCCTGGAATTCAGACCTTGGCCTCTGTGACTGCCAAGCTCAAACTGTTAACACTAACCAACAGACGTGATTGACGTTCGACTGGTGCCTTAAAACGTTTAGCATGAAGCCTGCATGAAAGGGTACCCCATTTAATTGGAAAGCTAAGTTATACATCTGCTTATGGTTATCCCGATGGAAGGTAAAAATGCAAGGGTTGGGATATATACCCTTCAAGGAATGGGAGTTGAGAACCAAGAAGCCATGTAGGATGGGGTGACAGAGAGGAGCAGGCAGGACTCTGGGAGACCTGATTGGTGGTGTGGGAGTTAGGGGACCCAAGAGTTATCCTGGTTTTGCCACATAGTAGCTCTTAAGAATTCCATTGTTAGATTTTTTAAAAAAGATTTCATTTATTTATTTGAGAGAGAGTTATAGACAGAGGGAGAAACATTGAGAGAGGTTTTCCATATGCTGGTTCACTCCCCAAATGGCTGCAATGGCCAGATCTGGGCCAATCTGAAGCCAGGAGCCAGGAGCTTCTTCCGAGTCTCCTATGTGGTTGCAGGGGCCCAAGCACTTGGGCCATCTTCCACTGCCTTCAATGCGGAGAGCTGGATTGGAAGAGGAGCAGCTGGGGCACGAACTGATGCCCAAGATTTTTAATTTGTGAAAAACAGAGGTCAAGGATCTCTCCTCATCTCATATAGTAGGCACCCCATCTGAGAACATCCTATCATCTGCCATGTGTGGTAAAGGTGCGAGGCCTTGCCTGAATTGCGGAGAGCAAAATGCACAAGCAGTCAGATGGCATTTCACCCATCAGCTAGGTGCTAACTGATCCCTCTCTCTTCCTGCTACCCAAACTTGAGAAATAAGGGTTGCCATAGGAACCTTATCATTATCATTCAGTGGATGTAGGCTTGCTCAGGTGGTATATTTCTTCAAAGGCCCTTCAGGTTACATGTACAGTTTTGGGTACAGGAGTTTGGTGCTGGTGGTGGGGCACATGCTAGAAACAGAGTTGGGATTATAATAAGACCCAACAAGACCCCTCCCCTGTCTGCCGAGGGCTCCAAAACCCAGCTGCCACTGTTACACCGTCTACCCTAGCCCCCTCCACTCTGAGTCAGACTTAGTTGTTCAAGGATTTAAATGGGAAATTTGTTCAGCCAATCGTGTTTCCAAATAAGGTTGCAGAGTCTACCTGTGTGAAAGGAGGTAGGATTTCCTTCTGTGGAATTTCAGATCATCATAATAGCAACGCATGACATTGATGGGGTGTTTGTTAAATGCCAGATACTGTATTCACCCTTTGCCTGCGTTTACCTCATTCAGGAGTTGGAACAAAGTCATTGCTATCCCACACACCAAGAAGTGGAGGCAGAGGGAGGCTAAGTCAGCCACCCTGAGTCACCAGCCAGTAGGTCCCACAGCCTAGTGCTGAAGTGCTAGGAGACTGGTTCCCTGGTTTCCTTAGCAGTGATCGCAGCCTGTGAGAGCTGTGGCTAGGACAGTCAGTCTGCACAGGGGAGACCAGAGGTTGAAGGAGCCGGAGACCCTCTGCATCCTCTGTCCTGAGAGTTCAGATGACTTTTCTTCTGATGAATTGAAATGCATGTGGCTGCGGTTGGCCGTGGTGGGTTTTCTGTCTCCCTTTTGCTTTGTAGTTGAGAAGGATCTCAGGCTACAGAGCCACACTGCCTGTCTTCACCTCTTTCCTTCCCCACTAACCATGTGCTGGGGACTTGGTCTTTAATCTCTCTGTGCCTTTGTGTCTTCTCATGTGGAAAATTGGGACAACAGTCGTGTCTGTTCCGTGGGGTGTAGTAAGAACTAAAGGAATTAATGTACTTAAAATTCTTAGCTTGGTGCCTCATAGGTAGGAAGTTCTCAGTAAGTGCTGCTTGTTAACAGTGCAATCCATCCTTTGTTTGAAGGTCGTAGCTCTTGCAGTGCATAAGCTCCTGCCCTCACCCCCTTGGGCCCCTGTCCTCCAGGATACATGGGTGATGTGGAAGATAATGTAAGGTGTGGGGGGGGGGGGTGCTGGGAAGTGGGCTTTGATTCGTGAAAAAGTAACATTTGCTTGCCCAGGCTGCTCAGGTGGCTAGGCTTGCCGAGGCTGCCCAGGTGGACCTGTGTGTGTCTTTTGGACATGGGGTTTAGGGAACAGGTTTGCGTGGATGCATCTGGGAGGTGGAACTCAGGATGGCAAAACTGTTGCTTTGCAGTGGAACTGAAGACACACTGTTATCCCTGGACCAGAAGTGGCACAAGGTGTAGGGGTCCTGAACTGCTCATCTTTCTGTGCCTGGTCCCCAGTGACAGAGCAGGTGCCTGCTGAGTGAATGAGCTGGGGCTGGTCCTCGGTGATTGGGTGCAGGTAGAGCAGGCTGAGTAGGCAGGTGGGCAGCATGGAAGCAGAGAAAGTGAAAAGCTGGTGGGGTGGGGTGCAGGGGCGAGGAATTTGCCTTTATTGGGTTTCCAAGCCCTGGAGGCAGGGAACCGGATCCTCCAGTTGGTGAGCCAGAAGAGATGTCACAGAACAGGTATTTGTTGAGGTACAAGATCCAGGCGCCTCTGCCTCAACGTCTCTGGATAACAAGGGGACTTGCTAGGAGTACTTAACTGAATCCCAGGCATACTCAGAATGAGGGCTCCTTGGTGGGGGGATAGGCATCCCTTTGGTGAAACCACTGGGATTTGGGGGGGGGCCAGTACTGGGCCATGTGGAGGGTGCATGGGGCATTTGAGACCTGTCTCTTTTTCTTTGGCTAAGACAGAGCCTGGGTCAGCCTGGGTTGGGCTCCTGCTGTGTGGACAGGTCACCTGGAGCCTCTTTGCTTGTGTTCCTCAGTGCTGGAGGGAATGGTTTAGTTGGAGTTATGCAGGCGGGCCGGTGGGGGTGGGGGTGGGGAACAGAGCTGCTGGCTTTCTCACAGCACCTCCCCCTTGGGCTCAGGAGCCCAGTGTAGAAACCACTCAGCCACCACCTTGTTTTCATTCCGAGGCTCTGTGTGCTTTAGGTATAAACACACTAAGAAGGAAGAATGTTGGGGAGGCTGGGAGATTTCTCATTAGTATTTCTTCTAATAAGCACTGACTTGTTTGTATTTGGAGCTTTGGCAATAGAGGGCCACTTGAGGAGTGTCATGTTAGTAAAAAAGAGAAAAAAAGAAACCTGCAGAGGACTTTATAAACCCCCCACGACTGTGTTGCCTGATTTACTTGTGATTACTCATGTTCTGGCTGCTTTCACAGAACGGGTATTAATTGGCGGTGGGGAGTCTCTGCTTCTCACACAGTTTTGTGAAGCAAAATGGTGGCATTGATCATTTTGGGGTCCAGCTTTGTAACCGTCACTTAGCGTCCGTGGGGGTGGCAGGAGTGATGGGTTTGATGATTGATCCGGGGCTCTGGCTTGTATTTCAGCTGTTTGGAGGAAGGAGAAAGCTGATGAGCCAGTGAGTGAGCGAAGGCAGCGGAAGATGGAGTTGTGCTAGGTTTTGAGGCAGTCACTTAAAAAAAAAAAAAACAGACAAAATGTGAAATGGTGGAAGCTGGAATTGTTTGGCTTTGTCGTCGTCTGTAATCTGAGAAAAAAGATGTTTGGGTCTTTTCGGAAGACGTGGGTCTGAGGTGGGCTCTCTGTGTGAGTCATGTCACTGCGTCCTTCTCAGAAGTGGGCTGAATTTAAATGCTGGCTATGCGTTCTGTAGCTGTTACCCACCTGCTATGTTTAAAACATGATTTGGACAACTGTCCTCTCTTCTGGATTCTTAGAATTCAAGCTGCATTCAGTGTTGTTAACATGAAGTGACTCTTACGTAATTCTGATTTTAAAAAGTACTGATCTCACATTGTTAAGTGAAAGGTGTAATGTAACCTGGGTAAAAATAAGGAGGTAGACCTTTATGTATTTGCATACCCATGAAACCTTTTGAAAGATGTTACAAACTAGAAAAGACAGTCTTCACATAGACAATGGTTATGAGTGGCCACCAAGAATGCCAAGAAAGAAACTTCCGGATTTTCCTTACATCCTGATAGGACTTGAATCTGGTCAGGACCCTGGACCCAGCTGTGAGTTCACAGGAAGTACAGAGGGCAGAGGCACCTGTCAAATGACAAACAGAAATGCAATCAGGAAGATTTTTTTTTTTTTTAAGATTTATTTACTTATTTGAAAGTGAAAGTTAAACAGAGAGGCAGAGGCAGAGAAGAGAGAGGTCTTCCATCTGCTGGTTCACTCCCCAAAGGACTGCAATGGCCGTAGCTATGCTGATCTGAAGCCAGGAGCCAGGAGCTTCTTCTGGGTTTCCCACACGAGTGCAGGATTTGGGCCATCTTCTACTGTTTTCCTAGGCCATAGCAGAGAGCTGGATCAGAAGTGGAGCAGCCAGGACTTGAACTGGTGCCCACATGGGGTGGCGGCACTGCAGGCGACGACTTTAGCTGCTATGCCACAGCGCTGGTCCCCAGGAAGATTCTTAACAGTGGAGAGAGAACTCTACAAAGTCAGCTCAAGTTCTTCATTGAGTAGATGAAAAGAGGCTAAAAATGCAGGAGCCAGTGGCCTCTGGATCTCAGATTATTATTATAGGGATTTATTTATTTGAAAGGCAGAGTTACAACGAGAGTGGGAGAGACAGAGAGGAAGAGATCTTTCATCTGTTGGCTTCACTGCTGAAGCCAGGAGCCAAGAGCTGCTTCTAGGTCTCCCATATGCATGGCAGGGACCCAAGCCCGTGGGCCATCCTCTGCTGCTTTCCCAGGCGCGTTAGCGAGGAGCTGGACCAGAAGTGCAGCAGCTGGGATATGAACCTCCTTAACCTGTTACACCACAATGCTGGCCACAGATGGTGATGATGACTTTTAGTGCAATACTGACATTGAGACTTAGTTTTTAAAAGTCTTTTTTTTTTTTTAAAGGTATTTTGAAAGATTTGTGACTGAGATGATAATGGTTTTCTGGAGACTTGCTCCAGAGCAATCCAGGGCGTTGGGGGAGGGGGACTGGGAAGCAAGAAAACGAGAGATTGTGTGTGACTTGATGATTGTTGACACTGGGTCATGCATATACAAGTATCGGGACTCATTCCTCTTATGAATATATTTGAGATTTTTTATAATGAGTAATTAAAAATATTTTTGTTTTACTTGAAAGGCAAAGAAACAGAGATCTTCTATCCCCCGGTTCAGTGCTCAATTGCCCACAAGGAGCCTAGAACTCCATGGGGGTCTCCCATGTGGTTGGCAAGGACCTCCATACTTGAACCATCACCACTGCCTCCTCCCAGCATGTACATTAGCTGGAAGGGCACGAGGCACTCCAGGATGGGACACAGGCGTCCTAAGTGGTGACTTAACCGCTTGCCAAGTGCCTGCCACCTAATAACCACCTAAAGGAAAAAATCCACCCTGTTTCTCAGCCCCTCCTTAGAGCTAGGTGGTGGAGAGTCCATTGTAGAGGGCATCCTGAAATTCTCCAGCTTGATGTTGTGATAGAAAGAAGCTATGTGACCAGTGCCGTGGCTCAACAGGCTAATCCTCCAACTAGCGGCGCCGGCACACCGGGTTCTAGTCCCGGTCGGGGTGCCGGATTCTGTCCCGGTTGCCCCTCTTCCAAGCCAGCTCTCTGTTGTGGCCAGGGAGTGCAGTGGAGGATGGCCCAAGTGCTTGGGCCCTGCACCCCATGGGAGACCAGGAGAAGTGCCTGGCTCCTGGCTTCAGATCAGCGCGGTGCGCCAGCTGCAGTGTGCTGGCCGCGGCGGCCATTGGAGGGTGAACCAACGGCAAAAGGAAGACCTTTCTCTCTGTCTCTCTCTGTCTCTCTCTCTCACTGTCCACTCTGCCTGTCAAAAGAAAAAAAAAAAAAAAAAAAAAGAAGCTATGATTTCCTTATGCCATTCTCCTAAGTTCTAGGAGTCTGTCCAAGGGCGGGGACAGGTGAGAGAGGGAGGCTTAGGTGAATGGGATTTCAAAACCCTGCACTTGCATGTCAGTCAGGGCTGCTTCCCCTCTGTGCTTTGTATCTTGGAGTTTCCCCGTAAGATTTCATTTGGCATAAAGTCGTTAAGTTGGAGGAAGCCAGCGACCAATTCCACACGTTCCTTGCTCCACTCTGGTATGCCACTCTCCAGTGGTTAGCCTGGGTTTCCCAGGAAGATAGAGCTCCTGCCTGCATTCATCCAGCCGGGATGGAGCCGCTCTCTGCCTGCCGGGCTCCAGCCTGAAAGCCCCGCTGACCGCACCCTTACTGTGTGCTCCGAGCTCCCACCTTGATCTTGCACCAGCCTCCTGGCCACACGCGTGTGCCAGGAGGAAGACCTTGAATTTGGGAGAAGAGCAGCCTCTAGGGTTGGGCTGTAGGCGGGCTGGAAAGCCTGTATCCTGAGCCCTGAGTCATTGTTAATGCTTGTTGCACCTGCTGCTCATCTTCAGTAACACCAAGGAGACTGCGGGGTCTCCAGAGAACCCATCTTTGAGGGCCGGGGGCAGTGGTAGAGCCCAGCTAGAATGAGGGCTGTTTCTGTAAGTTACAGTACCCCCCAGCCCTTCCAGGCAAGAAGGCGGTGGGAGGCCGGCGCCGCGGCTCACTAGGCTAATCGTCCGCCTTGTGGCGCCGGCACACCGGGTTCTAGTCCCGGTTGTGGCACTGGATTCTGTCCCTGTTGCCCCTCTTCCAGGCCAGCTCTCTGCTGTGGCCCAGGAGTGCAGTGGAGGATGGCCCAGGTGCTTGGGCCCTGCACCCCATGGGAGACCAGGAGAAGTACCTGGCTCCTGCCATCGGATCAGCGGCCGCAGCGCGCCGGCCGTGGTGGCCATTGGAGGGTGAACCAACGGCAAAGGAAGACCTTTCTGTCTGTCTCTCTCTCACTGTCCACTCAGCCTGTCAAAAAAAGAAGGCAGTGGGTACATCAGTCTGTACAGAAGGGCCTGAACAGACTGTTGAAGCTGAGTTGTGCCTGCCTTTTTTTATGCTAATGTTTGATCCCTGGTCCTTAAACTTACTGTAGTGCACCTAAGCCTTCCAGGTAAGGCTTATTTTCATCAGTGTCATTTGGGTAGAGATTTGGCCAGGTTGGGGGCAGGGTTTGGAGTGGTGGTGGGGAGTTTGGTGGGGGGAGGGTTTGAGTGCAGTTTAAGTCCTCATTAGGTCTTGAGTCTAGCTGAGACCCCGCCCCTCTTGGCCTGCTTACCAGTGTGGAGATCTCTTGAGCCTCTCAGGTGAACCTTTTGGGCAAGGCTATTTAGCACTGTGAAGAATACTTAGAAGTAAGCTCACGAGTGATGTCCGTACCCTGGAGTCGTCATTTGTTATTTTAATCTTCAATGAATGTGTGCTGTGATCTGGCTTAGAGGCATGGCCAAGACGTGGCCCATACTCAGCAGTACACAGTCTGATAATTTAATGAAAATGGATACAGCAGAGATCGATTTTATTGAACCTCTGCTTCTTCCCTGCGAATGCTTGCCTGTGTTCGGCCATTGAATCCTCAGACCACCATCTGGGAGAGTTGCTGACAATAGCTCCATTGTATAGATGGACGCCGAGGCTCAGAGAGATCATGGAACTTGGCTGAGGTCGTGGGTGGTAGAGACGGGATTTGACGCAGACAGCTGTGTCCAGGGTGCTCGGTCTTCTGCCCGTACTCTGCTGTCTTCCCCCATGAAAGGATGGACTGAAGATCCACTGCACTACAGTGGACACAGCTGCGGGAATGGGTGAACGCACAGAGGTGGTGGAGGAGGCAGGGTGAGCTCATGCGTGTGCAGGACAGGAGGGAAAACCATCGAAGGCTCCTTGGAAGAGGTGGTGCCTGGCCGGGTTTGGGGATGACAAGGACTGTGGGGCAGGAAGGGAGTGTAGGAGAGCAGGGCCAGAGGAACAGCATGTGCAGCGGCTCAGAGCCACAGTTTCGAGATCTGCAGCGGGTGGTTTGGGTTGGGGCAGGAAGTGTGGGCGAGAGAGGGAGCAGACACACAGGAGAATTCTCAAGGACCACATCCGAGCTGTCTCTCTCCTCAGGGGCTGATAGCTGCGTGTGGATACTGTAAATAAATTATTAAATAAAATTAGATCTCTGGTTCTGAGTCTCAACAGCCATGTGCAGCAAGCGGCCACCACGTTGGAGAGCATGGATAGCCGTCGAGCACATCTTCCAGAATGTTCTGTGGGCCAGGGCAGGGCTGAGTCATTGTCTTCCTTGGCACCCGACTGGCAGGCTGCACCTGGTGTTCTGTGGGCCCCGCCTGTGTCAGGTTTCAGAGGATTTCTTCTGTTTCGGTAGGAGAGTCAGGGCGGCAGACTGGGGAGGTAGACTCTGCGGTGAGTGGAGAAGCAGTGTACAGTTGTTCAAGATAGGAAGGTTGGTGACTTTTTTCCTCCCTTAGCGCTGCTCAGATCAATATATAAAAACCCCAAGAAAGATGTCATTTTCCCTCTAAGCCAGCAGAGCTACTGGTTTCATTAAAAAGGCCATGGCGAATCTATTTTTAATTTTATTTTTTATTAAAAACACCTTACTGCTTGAGATTCTAATCTCTAACAAATAATAGGTGTCATTTTTGAATTGCAAATAGCCGGGGCAATAGCCTCCGTGGAAGGTGCTTTAATAAATAGCATTTGGCGCTTTACATTATCGTAGGGACAAAAATAGGTCAAAAAGCCGCTCCTTTTTACTTCTGAGTACAATGTTCTGACTCTCCAGATGGCGAGGAACCATTTAGAGGCTATAAAGGGATTTTGATTTAGATAACGGTAGCCTTGTTTAATTTCACCAACATGGTATTTTGTACAAGGAACCTGGCTTTCTTTGAAGTGCATAGGCTCAGTTGTCAGATGTTTTAGATTGTTATTTGTGGCCAGGAGATTGAGTGGGGAGGACGTTTTGTGATTTACTTTTGTATTTCAAAAAAACTCTTTGCCATTATTTTTGGAGTACCTGGAGTCCCCCTCACTTTTTGTTTTTTAAAGATTTATTTTTTTATTTGAAATTCAAGTTAGAGAGAGACAGAGAGGGAAGGAGAGACAGAGGGAGAGGAAGACAGAGAGAGAGAAAAATCTTCCCTCTGCTGGTTCACTTCCCAGATGTCTGCAATGGTCAGGGTTGGGCCAGGCCAAAGCCTGGAGCTTCTTCCAGGTCTCCATGTGGGGAGCAGGTGCCCAAACACTTGGACATTTTCTGCTGCGTTTTCTCCATGCCGATAGCAGAGAGCTCCATCAGGAGTGGAGCAGCCAAGATACAAACTAGCACCCATAAGGGATGCTGGCATTGCAGGCGGTGGCTTTACCGTCTATGCCACGAGGCCAGCCCCAGTCCTTCTCCCCTTGTACCTGAGGGATGTGCTCCAGGACTCCTGGTATTTGTCCAAAACCTCAGATAGAGTGGAACTCTATACTTTGTATCTTTTCCCACATATACATGTCTATGATAATGTTACATTCATAAATTAGGCACATCAAGAGATTGACCGTTACAACTATGAAAACAGAATGGCACTATACTAGAGTACAAATTATTTACAACTTCTAACTGGTTTATTTCTAGAATGGTCCATGCAATATTTTTGGGCTGTGGTTGATTGTGGATAACTGAAGCCAAGGAAAGAAAAGCACTGGTAGGGAGGGACCTGTGACTGTACTTGGTCCCGGAAGACTTGCTCTGCTTGGGTTCTGGTTTTTGTCTCTTAGGGTCTCTGTGACTGTAGTCAATAGCATAGTGTTTGTTCTCCCTGCACAGTGTTCCTCTGAGAGAGTCCCGCACGCGCCTGTTAGCCCATGAACTCCAGTGAAGATGCGATTGTGGGTATCAGGATGCGACAAGTAAGTAACCTCCGTAACTCAGTGATTGGCTGGGGGCAGGCACCTGTCCTCGCCAGAGCCGTCAGCCTGCAGAGAGACCGCCCTAGGGGTTGTTGAGTGAAGTACCTGTGCTCTCTTCCATCGGCCTTGAAACTGGGAGGGTATGACTCTGCACATCCTACGTAGCAGCTGTCAGCACTGCACGGCATTGGAGAGCGACGTCAGAATGGCAAGAGCAGATCTGAAAGGTGTAGAGACCGCATCATCTGCTCGGCCTTGATGGAACTTGACCTGAGTGTGGCTGTCACCTTGGAGTAAACCATTAAGGGAGTAAACCATTAAGTCCTCTGTTTTGCATAGACTGGTTTGCATTGGATTTTCTGTCCCTTTTGTAGGGAAGCTGTCTTATGATCTTTGTGGACCATTTTTTGCACATTTGTAAAATGGAAAAATGGGAGCAGTAGTGTTTGGCTGTTGCCTCGGGCTGTTGTAAAGGTGTGACATAACCAACGGCATTTCACAAGGGGTAGACATTCAATGTTTGCAGGGGAGGAGATGCTCTTTTCCGACCAAAGTTTGACTCCTCTTGTTAGAAAGAGAGCAACAACTTAGCTTCACAGATCAAAGCTAATGGAAGAGATTAAACCATGTTCTACCACTCTCTGTATCTTGCAAAACGAGTTGGTCTCCAAAAATAGTTTTGAATGAATATATGTATAAGAAGTTCTTAGGAGCTGGAAGTAAAAAGTGAAACATGATTCCTTATTTATTTTTAGATCCACTTTTGGTATCTTAAACTAGACGACTTTTTGGTGTTTATGGCTTCTGTTTTCCTGGATTTTTAAGTGGGGATATCCAGCGGGCGGGAGTGGGGGTGGTGCCTATTTAATGCTGCAATGTTCTGTGTGTGGTATTTTTTTTTAAGAAATATTTATTTATTTGAAAGGCAGAATTACAGAGAGGCAGAGGCAGAGAGAGAGAGAGAGAGACAGACAGACAGAGGTCTTCTATCTACTGGTTCACTCTCCAAATAGCTGTAATGGCCAGAGCTGGCCCAATCTGAAGCCAGGGGCCAGGAGCTTCTTCCGGGTCTCCCATGCAGGTACAGGGGCCCAAGACATTGGGTCATCTTCTATTGCTTTCCCAGGCCATAGCAGAGAGCTTGATCAGAAGTGGAGCAGCCAGGACTAGAACCAGCACCCTATGGGATGCTGGCACTGCAGGTGGCAGCTTTACCTGCTACGCCACAGTGCCAGCCCCCCATATGGTATTGTTTTAATCAGGCGAGTAGGACAGAATCCAAAACCTCATCAGTATGGGTGTGTGTTTCCCACATTTATTTTTCCTGTGTTGATTTACATCATTTCTTACCTGCTTCAATTCGGAGGCATTTTCTGTCCTGTCCTGGTCTCTAGGTCATTTCACAATGATTTCATAACCCCTAAGTAAGTTGAATGACTGCAGTTTTAGGTGTCGTGCAGCAGGAAGTGCCTGGCCTTTAAGGCAGGACAGCTCTGGGTTTGCAGCCTGGAACCCCTTCCTCCCGGAGTGACGTTATCTGGGGCAGGGAGGACCCTGGTTCTCTGTGCTGGCTTTGTCCTGAGGGTTACACGGCAGGATGCACGAGCGCACCTCACATGGAGGAGGTCGTCGGGAACCCATTTCCCTAATTTTTTTTTTTATTTGTAAAAATGTGTTATTCTAAGGCAGCAGTCTGGCTCCAGGGAAATTAAAAGTTTTATTAAAGAATCAGTTGGTCCCCAGGGCATTCATATTTTAATTGTTTAGGCTGCTGAATCACTCAGTGTGCTGTCTTCGTGGTCTGTGGGTGAGGATGTGCCCGTTGGTGTGTTATAAACCAGGGCACTTCTCAGCTCATTCATCTCCTGGGCCACCCTGGGGGTCGTCTCTGCCAGGTGTGGAGGGGACAATCTCTTTTCTTCTCCTTGCTGGCCTCGTGACCTCTTGGGAGGTCTCTGCAGAACAGTGTGTGAAAGCTGCTGTTTAAGGAAAGGTGGTATTTTCCACCAGACAGTCTGTCCATTCTGAACCCTCTTGGCATGGGTTTTTTTTTTCCCTCTCCTGGGTGTAGCCCATTCCTTTCATGTTTTCCTTCCCTGACACAGATAAGAAGTAGAGTTGTCATGGGGAAGGTGGACTGGGTCATCCTGCAGACAGCATCAGGGGGACAGGGAGTAGCAGGGGCTGGAAGCCAGCCAGGAAGAACTTGGAACAGCTGGAGGCCTCTGTCACAGGCATGGCCTGTTTCAGGAAGCACTTGAGATCCACTGCCAGCCAGTTTTCGCTGGAGGTCAAAGGACAATTTTAAATTAATTTAATTTGAGAGAGAGGAAGAGGGAGAGAGACACTCCTGTCTGCTGGTTCACTCCCAAGTGCCCATACCAGCGGGGGCTGGGCCGGGGCTGCAGCCAGGTCCGGGAACTCAATCCAGGGTCTGCACCAGCAGGCAGCCGCCGTCAGGAGCTGGAGCTGCGAATGCAGAATCCGGCCGCTGTGCTGTGGGATGCAGGCGCCCTAACTGGCGACTTCCCTGCCAGACTAAATGCCCACCCCAGACGGGCAATTTCTGAGAAGCATTGTGTGAGTTCCTGCTGGTTCTCTGAGTCCCTGAGGATTGAGTAGAGGACCTCTCAGTCGTGGTCCCCACATGGAACAGCAGGAGAGCTGTGCAGTTCAGGCCACACGGGAGAGTTGGATGGGGTCCTTGACGACGGTCAGCAGGAGCTGGGGCACCGTGGATCAGCTTGTCTCCATACAGCACGTGGGCAAAGAATGACAGGTCTATATTTTTAAAAGATTTATTTATTTATTTGAGAGCGCTACAAACAGAGAGAGAGACAGAGAGAAAGGTCTTCCTTCCATTGGTTCACACCCCAAATGGCCACAGTGGCTGGAGCTGGGCCAATCCTAAGCCAGGAGCTTCTTCTGGGTCTTCCACGTGGGTGCAGGGGCCCAAGCACTTGGGCCATCTTCCACTGCTTTCCCAGGCCATAGCAGAGAGCTGGATCGGAAGTGGAGCAGCCAGGACTGTGCCCATATGGGATGCCGGCAACGCAGGTGGAGGCTGAGCCCACTGTGGCACAGCGCTGGCCCCGACTTTTCAATGGTCCAGCACAGTTCAAAGAAGAATGCTGTTCCATGGCAAGTGAAAATCAAGCGCAGTTGCAGCCTCGGCCTCCACCGCGGAAGTTGGCGCACAGCTGAGCCCGTTGCTTCGCCGTCAGCTGCGGTTGCTTTCACGCCCCCTGTACAGTGGGGGTTGAGTGGAGGCCCCAGCGATGATGTGGCTTTGAAGACTCACCAGCTCGTCTTTTACAGGAAAAGTTTGCTGACCTCCCTGTTCTCGAGCAGAGTTTCCCGAACCTTCCCAGCCTGCAGCCTCGTGGGCAAATGCTGCTGTTTGTCCAGCACACTGGGATGAATGGACGATGCCCTGCAGGCCCGGGGCGGAAGGCGAGGCCTCAGCACACCTGGAACTCGGTTGTAGTGCAGCTTCTAGGAAGGTCTCGGAGACCTGCTGGCGGCCGCCTCGGTGCCGTGTGCCGCTGCTCGTGGAGTTCTCGTCCCGGCCTCGCGCGGACTTGGGTGTTCACAGCAGACTGCATGACCGACTCTCACCTGAGCTGCTCTGTGTTCTTTGTTCCGCGATCACTATTTTTTGTCTTTAACAAGCCATTTGATTCTGGTCCCTCCATTTGAATTGGCCATTCATTAAAAAAAAAAAAAAACTTTTAAAAAAGATTTTATTTATTTATTTATTTGAAAGGCAGAGTTAGAGAGAGGGAAGGAGGGAGGGAGAGAGTGAGAGCGAGAGTGAGGGGAGGTGCCCCCAAATGGCGGCAGCGGCCACAGCTAGGCCAGGCTGAAGCCAGGAATCTGGAACTCCCTGCGGGTCTCCCCTGTGAGTTTCAGGGGCCGTGTTCTTGGACCATCTTTTTTTTTTTTTTTTTTTGACAGGCAGAGTGGACAGTGTGAGAGAGAGAGAGAGAGACAGAGAGAAAGGTCTTCCTTTGCCGTTGGTTCACCCTCCAATGCCCCCACGGCCGGCGCACTGCACTGATCTGAAGGCAGGAGCCAGGTGCTTCTCCTGGTTTCCCATAGGATGCAGGGCCCAAGCACCCGGGCCATCCTCCACTGCACTCCCGGGCCACAGCAGAGAGCTGGCCTGGAAGAGGGGCAACCGGGACAGAATCTGGCGCCCCGACCGGGACTAGAACCCGGTGTGCCAGCGCCACAGGTGGAGGATTAGCCTAGTGAGCCGCGGCGCCAGCCGGACCATCTTTTTCTGCTTTCTTGGGCAAATTGGCAGGGAGCTGGATTAAAGTAGCCAGGACTTGAACTAGTGCTCGTATGGGATGCCAGCATTGCAAGCAGCGGCTTAAACCCCCTGTACGACAGTAATGAATTTTCCGTTCTTGTTCGTGTTATGGGCAGGTCTGAAAGTATTTGTTGTTAAAATATTGATAATGTTGTTGGGAAAACAGGATTCCTGTCTCTGTGGAATAAGGACTACAAAGACCCTGTCCTTTGACGTGGCCGTCGTGAGATTGGCTAACCTGCTCCCTCCAGCCTCACCCCCAGCCTCAATGCCCACTAGAAGTCGCCTTCCTCTTGCTGGTATGGACATCCTGGGCACTGTACTCATTGACTTAGGGGTGGGCAGTTGATACACTGTGGTCAGTCCAGACTTTGCCGTGGGCTAGCCCGAGAACCTGAACCCTAATGTTTAAAAAAAAAAAGCCTGGGCTAGCCTGAGAACCTGAACCCTAATGTTAAAAAAAAAAAGCCTGGGCTAGCCTGAGAACCTGAACCCTAATGTTAAAAAAAAAAAGCCTGGGCTAGCCTGAGAACCTGAACCCTAATGTTAAAATAGTGGTGGGATCCTTGCATCTTTGAGATTCTTAACAAGAAATATAGGGGAAATTAACCACTTAGTAGCTAGAAAAGATGATCACAGAGAAAATCAGCCATTTGCCAAGTAATTCTGGTGTCCACGCCCTGTCTGAGGCACTCTGATGGAAGTGGGGAAAGAGACAAAAAGGTCCCAGCCTTCTTAGAGATTGTATTCCCCAGTAAAATAGTGCAGAAAGTCATGTTTTGTAAAGGTGTATTTCATTCATGTGAACGACAGAGTTACACACAGAGAGAGGGAGGGACAGAGAAATCCTCCATCTGCTGGTTTATTCCACAAATGGTTGCAACAGCTGGGGCTGGGCCAGACCACAGCCAGGAGCTTCGTCTGGGTCTCCCATGTGGGTGGCAGGGGCCCAAGCACTTGGGCCATCCTCCGCTGCTTTCCAGGCACGTTAATAGGGAGCTGGATTGGAAGTGGAGCAGGTGGGACTGGAACTGGTATCCATATGGCATGCCGGCATTGCAGGCGGCGGCCTTACCTGCTATGCCACACTGCTGGCCTCCAGAAAATAATTTTTGAAAGAAGACAAGTGCTTTGAAGGAAATGGTCCAGATTGAGGGGATAGAGAGTAGACGGTAGAAGGCAAGGGTTGGCCGGTGCCACGGCTCACTAGGCTAATCCTCCGCCTGTGGCACTGGCACCCCGGGTTCTAGTCCCAGTCAGGATGCCGGATTCTGTCCTGGTTGCTCCTCTTCCAGGCCAGCTCTCTGCTATGGCCAGGGAGTACAGTGGAGGATAGCCCAAGTGCTTGGGCCCTGCACCCCATGGGAGACCAGGATAAGCACCTGGCTCCTGGCTTCGGATCAGCCCAGCGCGCCGGCTGCAACGCGCCAACTTGAGGGGCAAAACAATGGAAAAAGGAAGAACTTTCTGTCTCTCTCATTGTCTAACTCTGCCTGTCAAAAAATTAATAATAAAATAAAATAAAATAAAGAAGGCAAAGACCAGGGTGGTTAGGGAAGGCTTCGCAGGAGAGGGAGAGCCTGAAGGTGGTGATGAAGTCAGGTCTGCAGTGTGAAAGTGCAAGTTCACTTGGCTTGGCCAGAAGACAGAAAACAGCTGTTTGGGTTGGGATGGGGAAGACAGGCTACAGCTGAGTCAGTGGGTTGTGCTCACTTCCTCTGGTGTTCCCTGGTTCTGGCTACAGGCTCTCTATGGCTTGATTTTACTGGAGTTGCTATTCTGGGGTTCACACAAGAGTCCTTCTCTTTTTATTGTTCTCAGTGTGTTGAGGTCAGTTTGTGATGATAACCCAGACTCAAGTCCCAAGCCTGTCCTGATACTTACCATGTATTAATTATTAATTTTTTTTCTAGTAGGGTAGATAACTAAGATCCACTCCCCATTTTACAGAGTGAGAACCTGAGTCACGAAAGGTTCAGTTACTGTCCTAGGTCACCAGCCAGGAAGTCTGAGGTCATTTGAGATTTGAGCCCAGGCATCTTGATTTCTGGTGCTCAGACTTTTTACTACCTTGGGCTGCTGCTTGAAACCCAGGAGTGCAGCTGGGACACTCAGCCGTGGAACTTGGTGGGAGTGGAGGGAACGTTGAATTATAGACAGAGACAGGTCTAGCCAAAGTGCTGTTGGGTCTGGACTGGTGCAGGGGGCATGGAGGCAGCCGGGCTTCATGGTGTATAAGCAGAGGCAAATGAATGAGAAGTACCAGAGACTTGAACTTGGCCCAGGGGGAATGTCCATGTTTGCTGCAAGGACTGAATGGAGAGATTGAACCTTAGGTGACACCACTGTGTGCCATGCAGTTGGTACTGTTTTCAATTTCCCAGGTATCTCTGCGAGCAGGAGGCCTTGTGCCCAGTCACAGAGGAGGTGCTGTGCTCAGACATCTGGAGTCACCTGTGGGTAGGGGCCAGAGCCAGGGTTGGGCCCTTTGGATCGTCTGCCACTGTATGCAAGCATTTCGCCTCTGCACGAAGCAGGCTGAGCAGGTCCACACTGGGTCCCCATGAGAGCCTGCTGGAGCGTGGCCTGTTCCCTCAGAGCACTTGTATGTGACATGTGTGCACACACAGACGGTTTTACCTGCAGAATCCTGGGCATTATTGAATCCCACCAGTGGGTCTGGAGCCCTGTTTCTGACCTTGGCTGAAAGTCAGGCAGCACCAGGGCTGATCAGCTGGGAGGAGGAGGAAAGGAGTGGGATTACTAACTGCTCCCCTCATCGGATCTTTCTCGCCAGTTAGGGGTGACGTTGTTCATCCGGAAGTTATCGTAACTCAGGTGTCGGTGTGTGGCAGGTCCTGGCCAGAGGACTGATATGCCTTACATTGTTTCGGGGTTCCTGTAAACCCTGTGCTGTGGGGACTGTAATTCCTCCTATTTTAAAGATGATAAAATGGAGCTTGGAGCTTGATGCATTTCTCCGTGCCAGGTGAGCTGTAGAACTTGGCTTCTCACTTAGCTCTTAGATAATGACTCTCAAAGTAGCGGAGCTGCCGCTGGTGCCAGCATGTTTTTAGCATGAATAAATGAACGCTGGTCGGTGTTGCCAGGCCCTCGAATGTCATTTCTCACCTGTCTTGGTGGGACAGCCCAGGTCCTCAAGCCTGGGGAACGCTGTTGAATTTCTGGTTTTCTCTTGAATGCCATCCTGAGCATTAATTAATGTGAGTGTGAACACGCCTGTCGCTCTTGGAGGGTTCTAGAACTGTGCTGAGACCACAGCCTCCCTCACAGGTGGTGGTGCAGTTTCTCTCTGCTGCGCCAGCACCCAGCCATCCAGGGGATGGCAGATCAGAGGCCATCGCGGGGGTGGGCGTGCCTGTCATTACAGACCCCAATGTGCCCCACTGTCCAGGAAGGCACTGAAAGATATCCTACCATGTGACTGCTTCTCTGGCAGTAAAATGTACCAGCACGAAGCCTTTTCAACGTGTAACAGTAATTGCTGCATCCGCTCTAGCTGTAGAGTGAACCTCAGCACCGTCCGGTTTTGTCAGTTTTTCCCTGGTGGAGTGTGCCAGCCCGTGTGAAGCAAAACAAAGATCCACTCCCTCAGTCGGGTCGTTCGCTGAAATAGCTGCGGCCTCTCCAGTGTTAGAGGAAAAAAAACCATCCTGCATGACCAGAGCCAACCCTCCTTTCGAAAGCCATCGCTTGTCGCTGAGGCACATCAACATGGGGAGACGCTGACCGAGGGCTTTGGACTTGACCCTGTCTGAATTTTTTTTTTTTTTTTTCAAGAACATTGAATGGGCAATGTTTTTATTCTGTAGCAATTTGCCCTCAAATAATCACTTTTACGGTATGGCTTTTTAAATTTTTTAAAGCTTTGATTAGCTTAACTGTTTCTAGTTAACAGTATTGAATGGAATGAGAAAAAATATAAATCATTTCCATTTCTGGCACACTCCAGTTATTTCTGAAATAAAAAAATATATATCTTCTATTGGCTTGATTGCGGTTATTTTTCTTCCCCGTTTGTCTGCAAGCTTCATTAGGGAAGGGACTTTGTCTCTGCTGGTGGCTATGGTATTCTTAGCACCTTACAGAGATCTTAGCACTAAGTAGATGCTGAGTAAATATTTGCTGGGTGCGTGTCAGATCCTTGGGAAGCAGCAGAAGGAGCCGGCTGCGTTGTCGTGAAGCCCAGCTTTGCCACGCAGTGGCTGAGCCACGTTGGAGGATTATCCCATTTCTTGGAAAGCTGGTGTTTTCATGGTCCGATGCTCGTGGCTGCACACCAAGACAGACCTGACCTGGGGTACTGATTTGCTCAGGCTGCATTGCAAAGTGCCAGAAATCCGGGGCATGACCAGTAGAGATGCGTTCTCTCTGATGTGGAGGGAAGAGATCTGAGGTCAGGTGTCGGGCAGGGATTCTGCTCCCTGTGCCTCCCGAGGTCACCACCGAGTGTGTCTGTGTCCCAGTCTCTTTGTATGAGGACCCAGTCAGCTGGGATTATGGCTCACGCCATAGTGACCTCATTTTACCTTCATTTCCCTGTAAAGACCCATTCTTCACGTTCCTAGGTGCTGGGGTTTAGAACTGCAGCGTACGGGTTTTAGAGGGGATGTGGTTCAGTCCCCAGCACAGGGCCACTGATGTTCTAGTACTTTGTGATTGTAAAGTGACTATTTGGATTGTTCAAGTGCTGCTGGCGGATTTAAATGCTGATTGAGGAGATAACGCAAGGGATGGTCAACATAAAGCCAACTGGTGCAACAGGGCAGTATATCCATATACAAGGTAGTTTGGGGTGCTTCCCTGCAGTGGAGCGTAATGGAATTTTCTGGAGCGTGTTTTCCTGTTGAAGGTACCTGGGTGCTCTGGGGCTCACTGAGTCACAGTGGGCGGTGTTTATCCACCTGAGGGCAGGGGCCACTCCTAGGACACTTAGTGATTCCTGCCAGGCCCTGTGTGGCCACGTCCAATAGTAGCAGTCTAATCACATTTAGCATTGTTGAGTGTTTACCGTGTGCCGGACACAGTTCTACGTGGGCCTCCATTGAGTTTTAGCTTCCCCAGGATTACACGGCACGTGCCGGAGTTGGTGTTTGAACCAGGGAGTCTGCTGCTACCAGTCTGGTTCTAGAGCCAGAACTCGCTGAGCTCTGCATGTCTGGCCGTCCCCATGCTCTTATCTACGGGACTCCGCTGGGTCCCTGGGAAGTTGCCCTGCTGGTGGCACCTGGAAGCCCTGGCTAGTACCAGGTCAGGACGGCTCTTACCTAATCTATGTCCATTGTGTGGGGCCGGCCTTTGCCCTCCCTCCAGGGTTGCCCTGCTTGGAGTGGTCCTTCCTGACTTGCAGTGTGTTGAGTTCTCTGGCCAAAGGTCTGACCCTGGAGGCTCAGGGTCCTGGCTCCTTCGGTGACTGAGCCCACTTGAGCTGTGAGTTTGTCACGGTCCCTCTGCTTGTGTTTCTGCTCTCTGGGCCTCTGACCCTTTCAGTTTGGTTGATGATCCCTCTTGTCTCTCCAGGTAGGCTGGGCTCTATGTTTGCTCTCTGGAACCCTGCATCCATGAGACCGGACTCTGTGTGTGGACGGTGGGTGGAGGAGATAGCTGGGTGTCTTCCTGTGCGCTGGAGTTCCGTGCGCGTTTGCGTGTCTGGCTCCCTGGGAGTCTGAGCATCATGGAAGGTGCTGGAACTCAACGGTCCTTGGCCCTAACAGATGTGGGAGTCACTCCAGTAGGGAAAGCACAGTGTTGGGGTCTTAGGGCTCCCAGAAAAGGGTCATTGGTGAGGGAATTCCACGGGGAGGGGCTCAATTCCAAATCTCACACGTGCGTTGGATATAGCCTGGTCAACGAATGGGGGGGCGCCTTGTGGACAGTGGGAGCTGCAGGTGCAGAAACCCGAGGACCCCCGGGAGGTGTGTGAAATGGCTGTGGCTGCAAATGTCTGAACCCCTGAGATTTGCAAAGTTGGAAGTGGTTGGCTAGGGATTATGATTTGGGAGGGGCTTGTGTGCAAAGCCAAGCGGCTTGACTGTTATCCTATTTGAGGGCTTTCGTCTGTGTGCATGCTTGCCTGTGTGTTTGTGTAAGTTGGGGGACTCCACCCTGTAGCTTCCACTTTTCCCTAGTGGCATGTCTGTGTCTGACAGTGAACCTGACTGTGAGAGTTGGAGAACTGGGCAAGAAGCTACTAGGAGGAGAGAGACATCCCAGCAAGTTCTTACTTGGTGTCTTTTTTTTTTTTTTTAAATTTTAAAGATGTTTTCCAACAGCTGGCTCTGGGTGGCCACTGTCAGCTCTGACAGTGCCTCTGTGGGCTCGAGGAGCCGCCGGGGAGCTTGGGCCCCATCTGGTCCCTGTGCAGCAGGGAAGAGGAATCCGCTTCCTGCCACACCCTCGCAGCAGCCTTGCCCACGCCTGCTGGCGTCTCCCAGGCCTCTCAGCCTTGACACCTTCAGATGTGTTGCTGGAGGAACGGGAAGGCGGAAGCAGAGGAACGCTGCACACATGCCCCAGACGCAGGATAAAATCAGGGATTTTGAAAGAACTCCTGTTAGTGAGGTGTTTGTCACTGCTTTGCTCCGTGTGCTCTCGGAATCTCTGCCAACACACGAGCAAATCATCGGTGTCCCCACTGTTGCCGTCGTCACCCTTGCTGTGGACTGATGCTCGCAACCCTCCAAGTTAGGCTGGAACCTGACCCCTGAGCTAAGGCTGTCATTATCCCAGGCAGGGCCTTTGGGAAGTGGTTAGGCCACGAGGTTGAATTGGTGGGATTAGTGCTCTTATAAGAGAGACCCCAGGGAGCTCGCCGGCTCCTTCCATCGTGTGACGTCACAGCTGGAAGATGCCGTCCGTGAACTTGGAAGAGAGCCCTCAGCTGGCCCTTCAACTTGGATGTCCAAGCCTCCAGAACTGTGTGCAGTGAATTTCTGTTGTTTATAAGCCACCCGGTCTGTGGAGTTCTGTTAGAGAAGCGTGAGTGGACCTGGACAGCCGTCATCATCGTCATCATCATTGTCATCTCCGTCATCTCCTGCCTGTGTAATGCTGGCATGTACCAGCCCTTGTTCTGCATGCTTCGCACATATGAGCTCATTTACTTTGATTCTCTGACCCTGGGAATGAGTTGCTTGTTGTGATCCTCATTCTACCATTGAGGAACATGGAGATGTTCAGTAGGTTGGCCAAGGTCACACAGCTGACCTGTGCAGAGCTGGAACGCGAAACCAAGCAGTCTGGCGTAGAGTGAGCTTCCAGCCCCTTCCGGCCTCTCGTCCCCTACAGCTGCCTCACCTGGGAGCTGGGAAGGAGAAGACCCTGGCAGCGGCCTGGTCCGTCGGCCTCGGCCTGTGCTTGATGTCAGTTTCCTTCCCTCCCTTGAGCTCCCCTAGGTTTTGTGTGATAATCAGTTGCGGTCAGCGCTGGCTGGTGGAAAGAGATTCTATCAGAGATGGAAGGCAGAGTGGCCCTGGGTCTTGGGCCTTGAGTGCCGGAGCCCACACCTTGCTTTAATGAATGAGTCGGAAGCCCGGTGGGCTGCTGGCTTGTCGGGCTTTGTTGACTGATGGCAGGTGACACGTTACACCCGTCATCGCGCTCAAGTTCCTCGCCTCCCCACAGCTGTCGTCTTAGCAGAGCACTCCTGGCCTGGTGTTTCTCCACCTCATCCTTGCCTTGGAGGAGTCATCGTGCCAACACCTCGCCTGCCTCCTGCCTTCATCTTACGGGGAAGGGCCGTCTCTTTGGATGTCTGGAAGCTCATTGGCTGGGAACGGGTTAAGTCCAGCCAGGCTGCCTCCTGAGAACCTGTCCCCTTGGATCACTGTTGGCTTTCATCTTCATTATCTTGAATGACAATGCTGTCAGCACCTGGGAGGGGGTCCTTGAACAGCCAGATGGTGGCTGGAATTTTCTGCCAGTCATCAGTTTTCATCTGATTGCAGTGCAGGTGCGAGGAGGAGGAGGGAGAAGAGGAGGAGGAGGAGAAGGGAGGAGGTTTTCAGTACTCTCCACCCCTCCCAGTAGTCAAGAAAAGTCCTCCAGGAGCACTTGAAGGCAGTGTTAAGGCTGGGAGAATCCCAGAGGAAAAGCACAGGATGTTTTCATTTAAGCAATACATACTGAGCATCTACCAGTATGTCAGGTCCTGGGCATGCAGGCATGAGCAAACCCAGCTGTGCCCTGCCTCCACCCGTGGACCCTACATTCCAGCGAGCAGCCCCCTGTGTGTGGAATGTGTCAGGTGACATGAGCTTCTGAGAAGGGGACGTAAAGCGGGCTCACAGAACAAGGCGGCAGATGCCGACTGGGCCCTGGCTGAGGAGGGGCTGTTGCTGTGTTGGAAAGAGGTTAAGAGAACACTCTCTGGGACCGTAGTGCTTGATCTGGTTCTAGATGCGTTGAGGAAGCAGGCTACGTATGTCGCTCCCCCTATTCGCGGAGGAACGACACTAAACCCTGCGCTGTTCTTTCGTCTGCTCGGCCCTTCCCGGGTTTGCTGCTGGTCCTTCCTGGGTAGGCTACCGACCCTTCCACCTCCGTGGAAGGGCGGTGCCCCCTGCCACTTTCCCCACTTCCGCGGGGGAGCAGCACACCGCCGGCCGGCTCTCTCAGGGGCTGCTCAGATGTTATCCGGATGTTCCCCTTAGATGTTCCTGGTGCATGTTGTCTCTCTCCTCCTTTATAGTCCTCTTCCACCAGTCCCAACTCTGCTACCCACACGCCGAGTACGCTGCTCTCCTCCAATCAGGAGCAGGATCAGTTCCTGCAGGTTATTGGTAGAACTGGAGGCAGCTGTGTAGAAGTTGTTTACTCCTCTCCCAGTGCCATATTGTGGGAGAGCAGATGCATAGAATAAGTCTTAATTCCAGTAACTTAGTCTAGTCCGAGTTGCTCCCCACATACCTAGATTAATGGGACAAAGCGGGAGCAGCAGGTGCATGCACCCTAACTGAGGCCTCTGATCAACAAGGGGGCTCCGGCGGGGAGATGTTTATCCCAAGTTGTGTGCAGAGTTTTTTTTTTTTTTTTTCCTTTTCTCATCGTTGCATGTGCATCCATCCGTCCATCTGTCTGGTAATCCTTTAGTGAGGGTGCCATGGGTGTCAGGTGCTGCTCCAGAAACTGGGGACTTAGATGCAACTGGGCTCCTTTTGGGGCAACACCTGGATCCCAGGCGTTGGCATTGAAGGTGCCCCCAGCGCTGTCTTTCCCAACAACACTTTCCTGCATCACCACCAGCCTCCGAAGAGGAGCCGATGGCTCAGGTTTCCACCCTTCTTGGCCTGGCTCTGAGAGTCTGGCTTCTCTTGCATCCGCTGCTGTGTGTGGTGACCTGGTCGTCAGATCTGCGCACCCCTCCTGCGCATGAGCCTTTCTGGACTCCGCGGGAGCATCTCCTGCTGTTGACATCTGCAGAAGCCTGCCTGCCTCCCTCCCTGCCCGTTCTGAAGGGCCCTCCCGGGGGACCGCCTGGCTCTGCGAGCACGCCCGTCCAGTTTCTCCCCCTGCCCTTCAGAGACAGGCTCTGTGGTTTCTTCCCATTGATGAACTCACTCACTATTCTGCTGGCATCTTCACGTGCAGGATGTTGGGTGCAGACTGTGTCGTTTGCTTCTTCCTAAGGATCACCCCTTGTCGCTCCCCCTCTTCATGGAGGAGCGACACTGAACCCTGCACTGTTCTTTCGTCTGCTCGGCCCTTCCCGGGTTTGCTGCTGGTTCTTCCTGGGTTGGCTGCCGTCCCTTCCACCTCCGTGGAAGGGCGGTTCCCCCTGGCCACTTTCCCCACTTCTGCAGGGGAGCGGCACACCGCCGGCCAGCTCTCTCGGGGGCTGCACAGGTGTTCCCCTTAGATGTTCCTCTTAGATGTTCCTGGTGCATGCCGTCTCTCTCCTCCTTTATAGTCCTCCTCCTCCAATCCCAACTCGGCTGCCCACACGCCGAGTACGCTGCTCTCCTCCAATCAGGAGCAAGTCCTACAGTTTATTGGCTGAACTGGAGGCAGCTGTGTAGAAGCTGTTTTCTTCTCTCCCAGCGCCATATTGTGGGAGAGCAGATGCATAGAATAAGTCTTAATTCCAGTAACTTAGTCTAGTCGGAGTTGCTCCCCACAACCCCTCACACTCGCTTGTCTTCTTTCCATCCGCGGCACCTTTGTCCCCTTCTGCCACTCCATTCCTTCATCTGTCCACATCCTAGGAATTCTCCAAAAACTGCCTCTGATACGCAGATTTCTGGTTGGGTTTCCACTGCTCTCCACCCTCCCCTGGGTCCTGGCCTGGCCAAATCCTTCCTAGCACAATGACCTCGCGGGGTTGTCCTCAGGACCACCACCTGGACACTGAGATGTGGAGAGCCTTGACCGTGCCCTAGACCTACAGAATCTGCAACTCTGGGAGCAGGACCCACAAGCTCTCCGGCTGCTAGGGGTGCTCCCCTCTCTGCCTGACTGAGAGCTCCCTGCTCCCATCGGCTGCACACACCATGGTGTCAGCTCCTCAAGGAACAGCCCTGATCCGGTCCCTGTCCCCCACTGCAGAGCTTATGTTGTCCAGGACTGAGCTCGGGCCAGGGCTCTTGACCTTCTTATTTTCTCTTACGTGGGCTAACTCAGAAGTCACTTTTGTATAAATTAGGTCTCTTTGTAGAGCTGTGGCTTATTTGAAAGCATTTAGACATTATAATTGGATAGACTTTTAAATTCGAGAGCCATCATTTGCCAGTTAAATTTAAACCACCTGTGTAAAATGGGGATTGTGGCCTGAACACAGGCCCTCAATAAATGTTTATAGGTGGAAGGAATAAATACCTGCATAGGTAAGTTATGGGTTCAGGAAAATGCCTGTAATTAGGAAATGTTGATCAATAAAATGTTAGCTAAATCTGGGGCCTAACTCGTGTTTAACTGGGGCAGGTGGCATCTTATTTGAGTCTGTCATTTTCTCATCTATAAAATGAGCATAATGATATCTACGTCCGAGGATTGCTCCAAGGATTAAAGGGGATAATAATATAAATGAAGTAGCTAATCCATTGCGCAACGTGATGCTTTGAAGTCAGTGAACACTCAATAGATGGCAGCATTTATTCTTAGCTCTTGTACACGTAAGAGGGCAGATGAGGAGTGAACCGTCACTGGGTGGAGTCGGGTGCTTTGGGGTAACTGCAGAGATCTCCCCTGGACACACAGTAGCACGGAGCTGTGAAGTGCAGATGACTCCGTAGTAACAAGGAGATCTTGCCCCCAAAGGGCAGCAGAGAGAGCTCTGTCCACAGTTGGGCCTGGCTGGAAAATTCCTCCCTGGGGGAAGGCATAGTGGACAGAGGCAGCCATTGGCTGTGTGCTGATGCATCTGTCCACAGTTACCCTGGCTGTAGGGATGAGTCATGGACTATGTCCTCAGACGCGGAGGGCAAGGACGAGGACCACATCACGTTGCCGGGCCTGTCTGCCCGGGTGGGTGAGGCTCTGGTCTGGGAGGACGGCCCGTTCCGTCTTGGAGTTCCCAGTTCCGTGTGAGCCTGTCCCTCACTCACTGATGTACAGCAGGGTGGGTAACTTTGATGAGTGTTTACTGATCTCCTCTCTGTACCAGGCACAGGAGTAGGGTCCCAGAGGACAGGAGGAAAAGAGCTGGCTTCTGTCCTTAGGGCCATTTATGACTCCTGTAGACACAGGCAAGGGAGCAAGCTATGACAGGTGTACTGTGACGCAGTGGGGGCATTTGCACACATGCGCATATGCACACGCACACAGGGTCTTTTGGCAGCCCAGGTGTGTATTGTGGTCTGAGTTACAAGCTTCCGAGTCTTTCTGGAAGGCCCCTTGATGAGGGGCTCACAGGCTGGTATTCTCCACGGGATGCCATGTATATTTGTCAGGATGGATTGGGCTGTGCTGTTTGTATGAATGACCCTGATACTGTGGCTTACATCATAAAGATTCAGTTCCTACCTAAGCAGCACATTCATCTGCTATTGCGTGTTCTCTCTCTCTCTCTGTGTGTGTGTGTGTGTGTGTGTGTGTGTGTAGGGGGTTTCCTGTCCTGTATCACTCACAGTCTCGGGTGCAGGTGAGTCCCATACCTGGAATGTGGCCAGAGGAGGTTGGAACTGGGGGAGTTCGTTGGCCAAAGCAAGTCATGTGCCCCTGTCATTTCCAGTAGCTGAGGGGCGTGGGTCCTACCTGTGCCTGGAAGGTTGGGGACCAGAGAACTCCTGATAGCATCAGTAACTCCCCCATCTTTCTGGGGAGCCTCATATGTGAACTCTGAGGCTGTAGGAGCTCAACCAAGCAGGGCATTCAGAAGGCGGCCAGAATCACGGAAAAGAAGCGGCAGTCTGCCTCGCATGAGAAAGCCTTGTCTACCCACTGCAAGCTCTCGGGCTGCAGCACAGCGGAGCCGTGACTTGGCGTTGCTTGTCCAGACACCTGTAGCGCTCCCAAGGGCACACACAGCACCACTGCAGCTCAGTCAAATGGAGCGCCACACGGTGCCTTTGCCAGGCACCATGCCGAGTTTGGGTTTACATAATTAACCAGGATCGTTAAGAAAATTTTAGAACATATTATATTGTTTAGCAGATCATAGAAGTGGTGCCTTTTCGCTTAGCTAAAACTAAGCATTTTGATGGTGAAAATAGTATGCCTTTTGTTACCTTAAAAAAAAAGCCACTTAGATGGAAACCTAGATAGTTGGGCTGCTGCTGTTTTCGGTGTTTATTTCCTTCCTGTGCAGTCCGTAAGCGCTTGATCATCGGGGCGGGCCGTTCAGGCTAACTCCCCTGCTCTTCGTGTTTCTTGTTCATCAAGCTGTGATCATTGAGAAATTTTGAGCTCCTCTGATAAGATACACACACACACACACACACACACACATCTTTGTGCCAAGAGAAATAAGGGCTTCAGTAAGCAGATCAGTGCTCAGAGCGCTGGCGAGGGTGCAAGATCTTTGGAGCGGTCTTACCTGGTTCTCCGCTCTCTTTCTGAGCATGCTCTTGGGCACTTGACGTGGCTGCAAAGGTTTTCTCCATCTCTTTAGTTTACTTTCTTGGTCAGACATTTGTGAGATGTGGTTAAGATCTTCAAAGGCATGGCGGGGGAAGAGAAGTGTAAGGTACGGCTCCTCTACTCTGAGAGTTTGCAGAGATAAACTAATATTTGTGCTGTGTGCTGAACATAGTTGCAAGCTTTAGCTCTCATCTCCTTCATGTGTCAGGTACAATGGCCTCAGTTGCTGCTGTATTTTTGTACTATATGATGAGGACATTGATCCTTGGAGAAGATAGCCACTTCATCATGCTTCTGCGTTGCATATGAAGCCACTCTCTGCTCTTGCCGCAATCTGCCAGCCAACACGAAGCAATGAGAGAGCCCTACAGCAGATGGCACGTAGATACACAGACACAGAGAGGCCCCTGTCCTCAAGCAGTTTACAGTCCAGGGCTGAGACACTGACAGGTAAATGTACCACCTTGGCAGCAGGTGTCATGGTGAGGGGAGCAGGGTGACACAGTGGGGTAGAGCAGAAGAGGGTGCCTCCCAAACAGTCGGTGAGGTTTTCAGCCAAGGTGCAGCATCGTTGGGGTTGCTCATCCAGCGTTTCTGTCTTCAGCTGCATGGAGATGTGGAGGTAGCAAGCCTGGTCAAGGTGCCATAAAGAATAAGAAAGGAGCAAAAGCAGACAGTAGCAGTGCCATGGGAAGACAGTGCTTGGGAGCGTTAAGGGTGTTGGGGTCTGGCAGGACCTGCCCATCCCTGGCTTCAGCGAGTAGGCAGGTGGGCTCGGGGAGGACCAGATTTGGGAGAAAAGGAAACCCTGGTTCAGGCAGGAGGAGAGCATCCACTGTGGAGTGAGAACGTCTGTTCTGAGTTCAAGCCCTGGTCTTACTGTTTGTTAGGTTTTCTGACCTTGGACAGACTACTGCACCCTACTGAACCTTACGATTCCTGTAATACTACATCGTGCCTACCCCATACATGGGTGAAGTGAAGTTGTGTGTTTGGGGGCAGGTGTTGCGGCTGCTGCTTGGGAAACCTGTGTCCCACATCAGCGTGCCTGGATTTGAGTCCCACTTGTGCTTCTGATCCAGCTGCCTACTGATCTGCACTCTGGGAGGCAGCAGGTGAGGGCTCAAGTACTTGGGTCCCTGCCACCGTTTTGGAGACCTGGATGGAATTTCTGGCTCCTGCCTTTGGCCCAGCCCAGCCCAAGTGGTTGCAGGCATGTGAGGAGTGAGCCAACCAGTGGATGATCTCTCTCTTGCTCTCTGACTGTCTGTCACTTTGCCTTGCAAATAAAATAAACATTAAAAAATGCTGCAAGTGGAGAAGTTAACATGTAAATATTGGCTCTTTATAATTAATAATAATAAACAATGATGAACATGGGTAAAATGTACTAACTGTGGTGGGGGTAAAAAATTAATCAAATACCGATTATATTGTCAGGCTCTGTGCTCAGTCCTATACTGGGTGTTTGGCAGATTTTTATTATTTAGGCATCATAACCATCCCATTAGTAAGGAAGAATAATACACTAGATAGAGCAGGCTAGATAGACCCATGAATATACAGTCACTCAAGATATTTATTGCATTCAGGATGAATGTGTGTGTCTGCTCTGTACAGTGACCCAGGGACCTAGGCTGATGTCCCTCCAGCAGAGGGCAGGGGTGTGAGCAGTGAGAATTGGACGCACATCATTGCTGCCCATGCCCCACTGGTTAGGAATTAGTCACATGGTCTCACCCAAGCCTGGAGGTGTGGACACGTCTCGGTGTGCCTCCAGGTTTGGAACACAGCTCACCACTCTCCGCAGACGGTCTGAAGGTGAAGGAACTGAGTTTCTTAGATTCACGTATAGGCAAGATTGACATGTAGGTGGGTCTTTGTTGCCATGGAGGATGGAGAAGGGTAGATGGGGAGGTGCAGGATAAATAAAATGGATTTAGCAGAATTAAACAGTTGATTAAAGTGATTAAATATTTAACAGAGGAGAGATATTTGAAGTCCTGGGGGTTGACTTCAGCCCTTAGATAGCCTCAAGTTGGGGCTGGAGCGAAGAAATTTGGGTGTGAAAGTCATTGGCGTCAGAAGGAGTGGGCAACCCAGTGGTGGATGCACAGCCCCAGGCCTGCTGGAGTTGCTCTGGATGTGGGCGTAGCGTTGGGAAGGGAGGGGAACTGGAGACTTGTTAGAGGTCAGCACAGTTTGTTTTCGGAAGTCTGAACTTCAAAAAGTCATCCCGGGGCACGCATCTAAGCCAGCAGTTAGGGGTTGAGATGCCCACTTCCTGTGCCGCATTGACTGGGTTCAGTGCTTGCTCCAGCTCCTGCTCCAGCTTTCTGCTAATGCGGAGCCTGGCAGGCAGTGGGGATGGTGCCAGCGGTTGAGTCTCTGCCATCTGTGTGGGAGACCTGGATTGAGTTCCTGGCTCCAGGCTGTGTCCCCTGCCAGGGCTGTTGCAGGCATTTGGAGAGTGAACCAGCTTATGGCTGTGTTCCTCTGCTTCTGAAACAAACAGAATTATGTGAATGTGAAGAAAGCCAACCAGAGCATGCATGCATGTGGTGCGCTTCATGCTTTTTATCTGTCTCTAGCATGCACTCTGTGAAATGTGAGACCAGTGAGAGCTTGCACTCACATGCCACAGGCAGAAGAGACAGGTGTGGCAATGGCACAGGAAGAAATCGCCTGTTGTGGCTGATCCTTTGGGCTCACAGAGACCACAGGAGCTTGTGGGACTCCTGCAGCAGATGTTGGATGACTGGAGTCTGGCGAAAGCACTCAGCCTCGTTCTTTCCAGTAGTGTTGGAGCGTGAATATCGACCTGTCAGTGAGCATTTATTGAGCACCTATGGTATGCCCAAGCTTGTTCTTAGGAGCGAAGAATACTCTGCAGCTGTAGCCAGACTCTAGTTTTGGAGGGGGAGGGGCTCATGAAACAGCTGACCCCACCCCCGAGGGATCCACAGTGCACACCGTTCCTGAAAGGAGGGGAGGCCTGGATTCTCACCTCGCCAGTTCTGTGACCCTTGGGCAGCTCACTGCTTGCTGATCCTTGAGTGTCTTGTCCTTCTAAGAATCCATGAAAACTCCCCAGCAAATGTGCTTTGCCTTCATTTTCCAGTGTGTTTTTGCCAGGTGCCATCTGTTGAGGTCCATGGGGCACAGAAAGGTGGGGTGTGGCACTGCTGCCCTCTTGAAGCAGAAGGAACGAGGTGCTGCAGGCAGGGGGAAAAGCAAGGCCGGCGGGCGGCCAGCACAGGGTGACGGGCCGTCTCCTCTGCGCAAGGCTCTTTCCTGAGGGCTGTAGCCACGGGCAGCCCTGCCTGGCCTGGATTCAGCTGCCCTCCAGTGCATCAGCCCCCACCCCTCCCTACTTCTCCTTCTCCCTCCGATGCTTTCTCTTCTCCCTGCTCCGTTGTTGATTCATAACACATTTATTGGACACCTACGATTTATCAGGCTCTGGAGAGAGACAGCCCTGAGTGAGTTGACAGAGCCCGTGTCCCCACGGGACGTGTGTTCCTTTTGGAGTGACAGGCTGTAAACAAGTAAACAGACCTGATGATTTCAGGTCTGTGCACTTGCCTGGGATACCCTGAGAGCAGCTGGGTGGCAGAGTGTTGTGTGAGCGACACAACTCTGCAGGAAGGTCTGAGTCCAGTGGAGGGAGCGAGAGCCAGCACCTCACTCTGGAGGACCAAGGTCAGGGGCCGAGACCTGAACCATCTCCCTCCCTTCCTTTTTTTTTTTTTTTCTTTCTGTTTTGATTGATTGATTTATTTGAAAGGCAAAGTTACAGAGAGGCAGAGGCAGAGAGAGAGAGAGGTCTTCCATCTGCTGGTTCATTCCTCCAAGTGGCCACAAAGGCCAGAGCTGTGCTAATCCAAAGCCAGGAGCCAGGAGCTTCTTCTGGGTCTCCCACAGTGGTGCAGGGGCCCAAGGGACTTGGGCCATCTTCTACTGCTTTCCCAGGCCATAGCAGAGAGCTGGATTGGAAGTGGAGCAGCCAGGACTCAAACCTGTGCCCATATGAGATGCCGGCACTGCAGGTGGCAGCTTTATCTGCTAAGCCACAACCCTGGACCCATCTCCATATCTATAGGTAGGTGGGAAACTCCTAAGGTCTCAACTTTGTCTGGAGCGGTGTCTGAACTCATGCCTTCTGCCTGGAAAGGCCCTGAATGTCCATTGTATGAAGCCGCGTCCACCACCATGCTGCCCGGTTTCCTTTCCCCACTCCAGCTTCTCTGTGCTAAAAGTGGCAATGATTTTGTCCTGCTTCACCGCTGACCCCTTGATCACTCTGACTAGCAGGCCAGTTGTGAGGCGTGCCCAGTAAAAATGACAGTGCACCAGTTGTGAGGTGTACCCAGTAGAAATGACAGTGCAGCATTTGCCAGTAGGAAGTGTGCTCCTGGATGCTGATAGGACGAGGCCCGTCCGGGTGGGAGGGCTGATGCATCAGGCAGGTGTTTAGCAGGAGTGATTCCTCCTCTTCCCCAGCTCAGCAGGGCACTGTGTTCAGTTCCAGCCGCTAACCCTCTGTGCCTCTTTCTGCTCTGCTACCTTTCTGTGGTCCCTGTTTATGTGGACTTAGTGGTCCTGTGATGACCTGGAAGCTCTTTTGTATTGTTGATTAGGCTTGGCAGCTATAGAAAGTGAGGTCTATCCCTGGGGGGTCTCTTGGCTTCAAGGGAGGAGAGAGACCAGTGAATGACCCGTGAGTGAGGAGTGCTGAGGCCTCAGATGCACACCCCACCTGTGGGTTGTGGGCGCTCCTTAGCTCTGGTGGGAGGAAGGAGAGGGGGCTGCAGCTCAGGTGGAGTTCCAGAGGTGGCCCAGCCTGGGGTCAAGAACTTGAACTCCTCAGTGCACCTGCCGCTTTCCGACTGTTGGAACTTTGGTGAATTATTTCATTTCTCTGTAGCTGTCACGTAGTTGGAATAATGTCAGCCTTATAGGGGTACTTAGCGCATGAAATGATATATGTTAAGGGCTTCAATAGCGTCTAATGATACACAAGCGCTGTAGATATGTGCTTGTATTTATAGGTTGTATCTTCATCACTCACCCAGTATCTCACCTCTAGGGACAGATCATGGTGGGTCGGGTCGGGATGAGGAGTAGAACTGGAATGATACACAGAGGCACCTGGGGCCTTTCCCAGAGAGTGTTCTGGAATGCGAGATTGATCAGGACACGTGACCCCTGTGTTCTGGGAAGTGTGTTCATTTCGGAGGAATGTCTACCTACTTATCACGTTCTAAATGTTGGTGTCCCTCCTCTCCTCTCCCACTCACAGTTCATATGTTCAAACTGAAACTCTTGGGGCCAGCACCATGGCTCACTTGGTTAATCCTCCGCCTGCGGCGCTGGCATCCCATATGGGCACCGGGTTCTAGTCCCTGTTGCTCCTCTTCCAGTCTAGCTCTCTGCTGTGGCCCAGGAGGGCAGTGGAGGATGGCCCAGGTGATTAGGCCCCTGCACCCGTGTGGGAGACCAGGAGGAAGCACCTGGCTACTGGCTTTGGGTCGGCGCAGCGTGCTGGCTGTGGCAGCCATTTGCGGGGTGAACCAACGGAAGGAAGACCTTTCTCTCTCTCTCTCTCTCTCTCTCTCTCTCACTCTCACTCTCACTGTCTAACTTTACCTGTCAAATAAGTAAAAAGAAAAAAAAAAAGAAACTGAACCTCTAGAGTGATGATGGCACTGGGATCACTGTGGGGAGGTGATCTGGTCGTGAGGGTGAGCTCCCATGAACAGGATCAGTGGCCTTTTAAAGACCCGAGAGAGGCCGGCCCCGTGGCTCACTAGGCTAATCCTCCGCCTAGCGGCACTGGCACACCGGGTTCTAGTCCCGGTTGGGGCACCGGATCCTGTCCCGGTTGCCCCTCTTCCAGGCCAGCTCTCTGCTGTGGCCAGGGAGTGCAGTGGAGGATGGCCCAAGTGCTTGGGCCCTGCACCCCATGGGAGACCAGGAGAAGCACCTGGCTCCTGCCATCAGATCAGCGCGGTGCGCCGGCCGCAGCGCGCCGGCTGCAGCGCGCCGGCGGCGGCGGCCATTGGAGGGTGAACCAACGGCAAAGGAAGACCTTTCTCTCTGTCTCTCTCTCTCACTGTCCACTCTGCCTGTCAAAAAAAAAAAAAAAAAAAAAAAAACCGAGAGAGCCTCATTGGGGAGAAACGGGCCCTCATGAGATGGTAGCTCTGTAGGCACCGTGGGCTTGGACTTCCCCTCTGTGAGAAACGAATTTCCAGTGTTTGTAATCCACCTCATTCATGGTATTTTATTACTGCAGCCCAAGTGGCCTGAGATACTATCGATCTGTCTATTGAGAAGCCAAACTCCCTATTGAGGATGAAACCAGGCATGCAGATCCAGATGCCGCGCTGCTGCATTCCCACATCCTGTGCTCCTTATCCCCCCCACCCCCGCCACAGGCCAGAGGCCACAGGGGGCGCTCGCTGAGCCAGGCCTTGAGCTCCCACCGCTTAGATCCGTTCTATTTATGAAGAAGGCACAGGCGTCTGAACACCAGGCCGCATCTCCGTGTGCTCATTTAATGAGAAAAAGGAATGCAAGAGAGGAGAAGTTTGGAGATAATTGGACTCCGGAGGATGGCTTGTTTTTTGGAGGTGATGTGCAGTTGATAGTCTCATAAGAAGTGCTTATGATGATCTACAAATGCTTTCGCACACGAATCCCTCCCCTCCCGAGCCCCTCCCCCTGAAGTTTGCCTCCGCAGAAGTGTGGTCTGAACTCGCACAGGGCTGCACTTGGGCGTTCCTGTGGATGGGGACATGTGCACACACGCACCTTCCCACGACGTCCACTGTAGTTTCACGGGAAGGCAGAGCCGTTCGGATCCAGCTCTCTTTTCAAACTTTGTTGTTCACATCCAGCGAGTCTCTTCCGCGTGTGAGTCCCTGGGCGGGACTGACGGACGGCTGCCTGCACTTTGTACTCCCTTGAATTCCCAAGGTTGGGTCTTGGATGAGAAGAGTCCTTTTGGGTTGCAGAAGGCCCTGTCAGAAACCAATCACTCACCCATTTGTCGTCAAACAGATGAAGGCAGCATAGTGCTTTTTCTCCAATGACCGATTCTCCCAGCATGAGGAAGGGAACATAATTGGAAAATGGGCAGTATTCACAGAGCAATTACTGTGCCCGTTAATGAGGTTTACAGGACGGCTTCCAGTGAATTAATGAAGAACAATGATTTTAACGTTCATGTTGAACGGCTGGACGGCTTGATAAGGGGGCGGCCCGTGAGGCCCATGGCTTTGACAGGGGGATGGTGACCAAGTGCAGTTCTGCCTCCCTGATCCCTTTTTGGTTCTTGTTCAGTCCTGGGAGACTGTGAACCTGGAGAAGGAGCACCGGACTGGTGAGGCTCGCAGGTTGGGCCGGGCCCCCAACTGTAGCCCATGGCAAATGTGCTCTGGTGGGGGTGATGGTGACTTCTGGGGGCAGTGTATCTTGGGGAAGGCAGCATAGCGTTTTGACTCCAGAAGTCTGGATGCAGATTGTAGCCCTGCCATTTATTGGTTCTCGTATTGGGTAACTGTTGTGAATGATCAGAGGACTTGTGTACATGAAACTGTGTCCTGCACAGGCTGGTCATTGAGCGGTCAGGGTTGCAGAGAGACAGAACTGGTAGGAAGATGGAGATATATACACACACACACACACACACACACGTACAGGATGGAAGCCTTTTTTATTTTTATTTTTTTTAAGGGATTGGCTCTTGAGGTTGTGAGATTTGACAGATTTGTAATCTGGGTCAAGCCAGCAGACTGAAAACTCAGGCAGTAGTGGATGCTACAGTCTTTAAAATATATACATATTTGAAAGGGGAGAGAGAGGGAGAGGTTATCTTGCACCTGCTGATTTATTCCCAGATTGCCTGCAATAGCTGGGGCTGGGCCAGGCTGAAATCAGGAGCCAGGAACTCTATCCTGGTCTCCCACCTGGTGGCAGGGACTCATCACCCGCTGCCTCCCATGGTGTACAATATCAGGAAGCTGGAATCAAGAATGGAGCCAGGGTCAGCGCCGCGGCTCACTAGGCTAATCATCTGCCTACGGCGCAGGCACACCGGGTTCTAGTCCTGGTCGGGGCGCTGGAGTCTGTCCCGGTTGTCCCTCTTCCAGTCCAGCTCTCTGCTATGGCCCTGGAGTGCAGTGGAGGATGGCCCAAGTGCTTGGGCCCTGCACCCACATGGGAGACCAGGAGGAAGCACCTGGCTCCTGGCTTTGGATTGGCGCAATGCGCTGGCCATGGCAGCCATTTGTGGGGTGAACCAATGTGAAAAGGAAGACCTTTCTCTCTGTCTAACTCTGCCTGTCAAAAAAAAAAAAAAAAAAAAAAAAAAAGAATGGAGCCAGGATGAAAACCCAGGCACTCCGATATGGGATGCAGGCTTCTCAGGTCATCTTTTAACTGCTGCAACAACTACCTGCCCAAGGCTTTAGTCTTAAGGGAGATTTTCTTCTTCTCTAGAAAAGTTAGAATTCCACTCCTTAGGCCTGCCTTTGCTAGGATTAGGCCCGCCAGTGCCATTGAGGGCAATACCCTGTTCTTCCAAACTGATGACCGTGGGTGCTCACCTCTCCCACAACAGCAACACCTGCACTGGTGTCCGAGTAAATGACCGGGCACTATAGCCTAGGAACATTTACACAGAAAAATGGCCGTCAGAGTCATCAGTATTGTTATTGATGTGTCAGCAACCAAGCCCTGTATTTGGCTCTGTTGGGGACTCTTGGAAAAGTATCATTTGCTGGCCCAACAGGCAACCATGTCTTAACTCCAGGGACAGATGGTGGTAGGTAAGGTCAGGTTGAGGAGAATGACGTGAGTGATGGAGGCACTTGGAGCAGGTTGGCAGGCCATCAGACTAGCCTTTCCCAGCGATCATTCTGGAATCTGAAATGATCTTGTGAGAGTGAACCCTGTGTTGTACACAGGATGTTAATTGTGAAGGTCAGATACACCTCACTGAGATTCTTGGCTTCAGTATGCCTTCTTACCTACCCCTAACCTAGGTAAGTAACCACCTCATGGATGCTGTTTTTGTTTTTTTTCCCTCTAAACTTGGAAAAACTAATGCTTGTCTTTTAGGTTAGTTGCAAGAACGTGGAATGTATCTGGTAGGTTCTAATCACTCAGTGGATAATTCTTTCGCTCCTTGTGCATGTGTTGTTTTGAGTTTTGTAATGAGATGTTGGTGGAGAGTTTCTGTAATGGGTCTGAGTCAGAAGAAGTGAGGAGCATTAGAGAACGCAAAGCAGTCTGGTGAAAATGGAACTAGCAGAGGAGATGAAGGAAAGGATGGACGTCAGTACCTGGGCCCCCTGTGCTCACGGGGAGCATATGCTGGTCACCCTGAGGTCTCTAGAGCGGAACGTCATAAAGCAGAGCTTTGCCACGCAGGCTGAGAGCTGTGTGTTCTTTCCTGATGGTTGGGTCCAAGGGCATTGTTGGCACCTCTGTTTTGTTTCTGGTCCTGGGGTACTCAGCCCTCAGAGATAAGTCTCTTAGGACTACAGCATGGCAGTCTTACGTGTGTGGGCCTCTTGCTTCTTAATGCAGTAGACTTGTTGGCCATTTAAACCAACACTAAAGGAAGGTGTATACTAATTTTTTATCATCTCATGGGAGAAAAATCAAAATACAAACAGCATCAGTTCCATTAAAAAGTGTCTTTATTTCATCTTTTGACTTGTCTCCTTGAGGGGGTTGCAAAGCTCTTGAAGGACAGATGGCTTTCCTCTCATCTGTGTGCTTCTAGCACAGGACGTGGTTTGTCGTCAGGGTGTGGGATGTGTTTGTTGGACAAGCAAATGAACTGTGAAGATACTTCCTGATCCATGTCGTGCTGTTGGTTCAGACAGCTGTTGAGGCTTGACTGTACTTATAGAGTGAAATACTCCCTGCACAGAGAAACTCAGCAGTGGGCCAGAACCCCAAGGGTCCCATCCCAGAGGATAGACAGGGTGGCCTGGTGAGGCCTGCGCCATCTGTGCTTCTGTTCCTGCAGATCAGACTTGAGAGTGTGATTGAGTGGGGTCTCATCAGTGACAATGCACCTTGTCTGGGAAGTGTAAGATTGGGAGGCTCTGGGTTGAATTTTGGAGACTAGGATAGAGAAAAAAGGCACCCTGGTGTGCAAAGAGAGAGCCCTTCTGGGTGAAGGAATGAATCTGGGAAGACATTGCATTCCCAAAGATCCTTGTCCAGAATGAAACTGGGTGACTGTCACAAGTTATGGGCAGGTGCGATGCCAAGCACAGTTCTCAATGCCTTTCAGAGCATCATTGGCGCTTAGCATAGCCTTAGCCTTGTGGCCCAGCCCTTGATCCTTGCATTGGAACTGAGCTAATAATTGTTCCTCATGAGTGGGAAAACAAATGAGCAGGTTTTTATATTTTAATTGAGAAGCATTCACAGAGAGAGAGACAGACAGACACATCCGTGCACTGGCTTACTCCATAAATGGCTGTGGGTAAGACAGGTCTGAAGATTCCATCCCCATCTCCTATGTGGGAGGCAGGAACCCCGTTACTTGAGCCGTCTCTGCCTGCCTCCGAGGGCCTGCATTGTCAGGAAGCTGGAGTCAGGAGCCAAGGCTGGGAATCAAGCCCAGGTACGCTGATTTTTGGACACCGGAGTCTTAACCCTTAGGCTTAACACCTGCTCCCAAAATGAGTTGTGTGTGTTGCTGGCGGTTTCCTGATTTGCCCACCCAGCTGAAGCATCACAGTTTGTCTTAAGGACACCATTAGGTATCCCAGGTTGAAATCTCTAACAATTTTCCTTCTGTAATTTCTCTTCTTCTTTTGTCAGCCCAATCAAGTAATAGGCCCTGGATAGTCCATTTCATCCCGCTGCCTGCTGCTGGCGTTTCCATCTCCGTCTGTCCCAGCTCTGAGCCGCTTCCCTCCATCCCTGCCCCGGAGTGTTGCCCTGGCTGTGGCCTCGTCTCTCCCTTCCCAATCTTCTGTTACTTTCTCATTGCCAGAGTGGTTTGCTAAAGCTCAGAGCAGCTTGTGTCAGTTCCTGCCTCTGATCTTTCCCCATGGCCTCTAGAAGCAGAAAACCTTACCCTGCTCTAATAAAGATTTTCCAGCTGGGCTGCAGGCTTCTGTCCTTGCCGTGGGCCCTATGCCTGGATACCACAGGTCTTCAAAAAGTTCATGGAAAATGCTTGTTATGAAAAACAGCGCATGGATTTCACAATTTTTTGCATCATAATAAACTTAGCTTTTAATTCTATTTTTGCTTTGAAAATGTATTTATTTCATTTTTTTAACTTTTATTTAATGAATATAAATTTCCAAAGTACAGAGTATGGATTACAATGGCTTCCCCCCCATAACGTCCCTCCAACCCGCAACCCTCCCCTTATCCACTCCCTCTCCCCTTCCATTCACATCAGGATTCATGAAAATGTATTTATTGACTTGAAAGGCAGAGTGACAGAGAAAGAGAGTGACCATCTGCTGGTTCATTCTCCAAGTGGCTGGCAAAGCTAGGAGCTAGGAGCTACATCTTGTCTCCCACATGAGTACCAGGGACGTAAGTACTTGGGCCATCATCTACTGCTTTCTCAGGCACATTAACAGGGAGCAGAATTGGAAGCAGGGCAGCCAGGACCCAGACTGGCACTCAGATATAGGATGCCAGGATTGCAAGTGGTGGCTTAATCCAAGCACTGCAATGCTGGCCCTTTAATTCCGTTTTTCCATGAATCTTTTGAAGTGCTCTTGCACTAAATTGTGATTTACCACTCACAAAATCTAACATGTTCTTCCATGTCTCCAAGATGTGGGATTTTTTTGTTTGTTTGTTTTTCCTTGGGAAGCCTATTAACGTTTTCCACATATCTCTCAAGACTCAGGTTGTGTTGGTTGAGCCGACTCGCATGCAAACGATTGCGAGGGAGATGCTGAGACGGGCAAGCTTCCCACGAGGCCGTGGCTGCAGTAGAGAGGGAATCCTCTCCAGCTCGAGCCCGAGTGCCCCACCAGCGAGCCGTCTTCGCTCACGTCTTTGCTCGCTCTGCTAAATTGTGTTTTATTAATGTGTGTGATGGTACTGATGCTCAGGCTTCTGTGCTAATGACTGATAATTGCCTTAATGAGCTATTTGTAAGAAATACAGTAGCACCGGGAGGAATGAAGCGGACCCTGCCGCAGCTGGTGGGATAATAGCCCTTTGGCTGACTGTAGGGAGGAGCAGCCTGCAGGATTCTTGTAGTCTCCACCAGAAGGAGCTCAGTTAGCCACTTAGGCTCCACCTGTCTTCTGCTCCTTGGTTAACCCTCTGTGTGTCAGTTACGAGGCAAAGCTGGGCTCAAGGGACAGCCCTCCCATACTGCATGTCCGTCACAGGTCCACCTGTGGTTCTGTTCCGTGTTGTCTCCATTCTGGGATCCTGAATGATGAGTAGTCTTTCCCAGGGCCCTTGCTGGCCATCGTAACAGAAAGAACAGGGTACACGCTGGCTCTGAAAGTCACCTTTTGGCCAATGGTGGTCTTATTAGCACGAGAAAGTCCCAGTGATGTCTCTGTGTCGGTACGTTCCCTGCTGATGTGCTCAGTGCTACAGAACTGGTGTTTACAAATAGCTTGAGAACCCCTGTGCCATGGTGTAGTTCCTTCTTTGATTGGGTTCCAGGTGGTCAGTAAGGCGATGTCAATACTACCGCTTGAGTCTGCTGTGTAGTCTGGCCATGGGGCGCCTAACTCCGTCAGTCTGTGTTTCAGATCCACCACTCACTGGTGGTCAACTTCAAAGCCCAACCCATCGCTTCATCTGCAACATCAAAACAGTAATACCTGTTATCTACCATTGCTCAGCAGGCGGTGAGCCGATGGATTGGAAAGCATCACAGTTTTCCGTAAAGGTTGGCTCTCTTCCTTCCCTCCCCGTGCTGGATCTCGAGTGAGAGTTCTCATGCGTGTGTTGTGTTCAGCCAGTTGTAGCTCGGATCTGTGGAGTAGCCACAGCCGCACGTGTGCTTGTGTGACTAGTGAATGCTTCAAATGTGGCTGGTGTGATTGAGCAACTGAATTTCAAATTTTATTTAATCTTATTTGTTAAATTGTTTAATGAGAAATATTTTTAAATCGGCAGATAACGTATGTTTCTGTCGGGTCAAGTGTGGTGACATTTTGGTCTCCGAGTACATCCTGGAAGGGCTAAGTCTGGTTAATTACCCCTGTGGTATTTCCCGTAGTTATTTTTGGGCTGGGAGCATCCAGTCTTCAGTCTGCTTTCTGTCACTGTAGCAGAATCCCTGAGCCCGGGTGTTTATAAAGAGAAGAGGCTCGTTTTGATTCATGATTCTGGAAGTCTAAGATCGAGTGACCACACGTGGTCAGCTCCCAGAGTAGACCACTTGCTGCTGCTGTAGGGCAGGAAAGCGAAGTGTGCAGTGTGTGGAAGGGACACATGGGTGCGAGAGGTTGAGCAGAGGTGCCACTAGAACAAACCCACTTTGTGGGACCTTAACCCAGTGTCTAGGGGAGGACGTTCATCCACTCGTGAGGATGACGGCCCCTGACCTATTAAACTCTGTAAAAGCCCACCTCCCCACACTGCCACCTTGGGAATCAAATTTCACCCTTTTAGTGGGGACAAAGCATGTTCAAGCCATGTCACACTCTTTATATTTTTCAAGCATATACTGTATCATCATTAACTGTTGCCATCTTGCTGTATCATAGATCTCTAATTAAAAAATTTAAAGAAAATTTGTTAGATCTCCCATATGCAAGTTCATTCCACCAATGCCTGCAACAGCTGAGGTGCGCCAGAGCTGGTAACTCAATCCACATCTCCCACGTGGGTGGCAGGAACCCAGCGATGGGAGCCATCACCTGTTGCCTCCCAAAGTCTGCATGAGCAGGAAGCTGGGATTAGGAGCCCAGTGGAGCCAGGACTCTAACCCAGGAGGCATCCCAAGAGGTATCCTAACTGCTGCAGGAAACACCCGAGATCGCCGGACATTGATTTTTCCTGTGTAACTGTAATTCTGTGACCTTTGACCAACCCCCCTGCCTCCTACTCCTCTGGGCCCTGGTTTCTACCATTTTTCTCTGTACTGTTAGGAAATTCACTTTTTAGGTTTCTCATGGGAATCAGGTGCGTGTCTTTCTGTGCCTGGCTTATGTCACTTAACATAATGTCCTTTGGGTTCATCGATGTTGTCACCAATGACAAGGTTTCGTTTTTCTGGTTTTTGGTAGCCGAGTATCCCATTGTATAAGAGTGTCAGTTTCTTTATCCATCCATTGATGGATGCTTAGGTTGATTCCTATCTTGCCTGTTGTGAGTAATTCAGCTCAATAGACATGGGGATGCAGATATCTTTCGTGACAAACTTCATCTCTTTTGGATATGTACCCAGTAGTGGGATTATTTGATCCTGATTTACATTTAAAAGCTAAAGCTTTGTCAAAGATTTTCCTTTAAATACAAATTTATTTTGGAAGACCTCCATTTCACTTTATTCAATGAGAATTTAGCATCCAAGCTGAGATGCACATATAGTATTTAAGAAGCATACAGTTTTGAATAGTATGTAAAACATTTCATTAAAATTATATTGATGATGTGTTTAAATGATAGTATTTTGAAACATTGTTACACTTGTTTTTACTTTTTTTTTAATGTGGCTGCTAGACAGTTGAAAAGCACACATGTGACTAGCCCAATGCTTAACTGAGCAGTGCTGATTTAGAGATACAAAGTATGGGATGCCCTTGTCTCACTGGGATTTTGGATTGAGTGTTCGTCTGTTGTCCATCCATCTGTCCCTCCATCCAATCAGAATAAGTTTACTGACAACCTCATGAGTCAGGTGCTGTGCAGAGCTCTTGGGAGCCAGCGCTGATCACAGCAGATGCGTTCTCTGAGCTCCATACTTAGGTAGTAGAGGGCTGGGGGCTCCTCCGGTAGCTGCGCATGGGCAGGACTAGCAGGTGTCGCGCTGTGTGAAACATCTAGGAGGCTCGCGGGGGAGGTCACACAGGACCTGGACTTCCCATGCATCGCCTGGGTGGGGTTAGGGAAGGATTTGCCGAGATCTAAAGGAAGGGAGAAGGGGCTGGGTGGAGGGGTGTCTGGGATTTGGAGACGGAGGTTGCAGACATAGTGAAGATCCCGCCCCCCGGAATCTGAAGCTGTAGTCACCCCTGAGCTGCTCTTGACCGAGGCTTCTTGAAGTTCCCATACTGTGTTTTCAGGGAAAAGCACATTTCAGGGAAAAGCACAAAGAGGATGGTCTCTTGGAAATATGTGCGACTCTGATCCTTTTGCTCTGTCTCCAGCCAAGTGCGGCTGAGGCACCTAGTGCTTGGGGTCGACCCATCTCTGACGCTGGATCAGAAGCCTCCTCAGGAGGGGGTGTGCCGGGTCACGCTCATGGTTGTGATCCCAGAGTTAGGCAAATGCCTCACTCGCCATGTATCGGCCAAGTGGACTCTTCCGTTACTGGGGAAGACTTGTTATCTGCAAGCCCCATTTGTGCCAAGCGTGTATGTGGTGGGGGGCGGGCAGGGAGGCAGGTGCCTCCTGCTGTCTCCTCCTCACTCCCTGGCCAATCTTCATCTTTCCTTGAGGAACTTAGGAGAGGCCCAGACTCAGCAAGAAGAAATGGCCCAGAACGAGGAGACACCTCACCCAGGAAGATACACAGATGGCAGAGAGCAGATGAAAAGAAGCTCCGTGTCCTGTAGCATCAGGAACATGCAGATCCCTATTCAAATGGCCAGGATCTGGAAAACCGACACTACCAAATGCTGGCAAGGGTACGGAACAGCAGGCACCGCCGCTGATTTCTGGGGGGATACAAAACAGCACAGCCACCTGAGAGACCGTTTGGCAGTTTCGTACAAAGTTAAACAGTCTCTTAGCATAGGCCACAGACTCCCGCAACTCAGTGTTCACCCAGGGGAGTTGAAAACTATGTTCACACAAAAATCTCCACTTGGATGTTGAGAGCAGTTTTACTCAGAATTGCTTCCCGTAGGTGACTGGATGCCACACAATACATATTATTCAGTGCTAAAAAGAGTTGAGCTATGAAGCCATGAAAAGACAGAGGAAACGTAAATGCATATTACCCAGTGAAAGAGGCCAATCTGAAAAGGCTGCACACTGTAGGGTTTCAATGGTGTGACATTCTGGAAAAGGCAAAACTACAGTGACAGTAGGAAGATCAGATGCCATGGGTGGGGGAGAGGGAGGGGTGGGGTAGCTGGAGCACACTGGGCTTTAGGGCAGTGGGACTCCTCCGGATGGTACTCTAATGGTGCATGGTGTCATTGTGCATTTGTCAAAACCAGGGGGATGCGCATCAGGAGTGAACCCTCGAGTAAACTGTGCACTTGCGAGGATAATGATGTGTCAGTGCAGATTCACCGCGGTGGTGGGAGATGTTGGTAATGAAGAAGATGTGCGTGTACGGGAGCAGGCAGGATAGGGAGCTCTGTGTGCCTTCTCAGTTACGCTGTGATTGCAGAACCGTTCTAAGAGGAAAAAAAAAAAATGAAGTCAAATAAAAGAGTAAAGACCTGGTCATGAAAGTGGATGCTGGGGCCAGCGCTGTGGTGTAGAGGGTGAAGCTGCCGCCTGCCTATGGGCACCAGTGTGAGTCCCGGCTGCTTCACTTCCTATCCGGCTCTCTGCTATGGCTTGGGAAAGCAGTAGAAGATGGCCCAAGTGCTTGGGCCCCTGCACCCGCGTGGCGTGGGAGACCTGGAAGAAGCTCCTGGCTTCTGATTGGCACAGCTCTGGTCATTGTTATGCATTTGGGGAGTAAACCAGCAGATGGAAGGCGTCTCCCCCTCCCCCTCCCCCTTCCCCTCACCCTCTCCCTCTCTCTCTCTCTCTCTCTCTCTCATGCTGTTGGAGCGTCACTGTGTACTGGTCCCCATTCTGAACACTTTACATGGGTTAACTGATTTACAAACAGTCCTATGAGGTAGGTGCTGTGACTTCATCATGGTTTGGCAGGTCATAAAGCTGAATGTAAAGAAGAAATCTACCCTGGGTCATGTACCTTGAAGGTGCGTTGGACCCGTGTGTGTTGTCTCCAGGACTTTGGTCTTACTGCCTGCCCATCAAACCGTGTTTCTGGAAGTCGCATTGTGTGAATGTGTGTGGAGAAGGGTTTCAAGGCACCTCCGAGACTCGACTCCCTCTGAGCAGCACAGCTGGCATCACTAAGCATCACAGCCTGGCCACTGCGCTGGGCGACATGCCCTTGTTCTGTTTGCAAGGAGCTTGTCACTGGGGAGATGTTACATTCCAGGTGATTTCAGTGTAGTGACACAGCCACATGCCTGACAGGTGTGTTTGGGGAGGGCTTTGTCCTCTTCCCGGATGTGCTGATGGTTCTGTGAGTGCCGCATCTGGCTAGTGGGCCAGCCTCATCCTTTGGGAGTTCCAAGCTGTCCTGGAGGCCAGACTCTGAGCACCGGCTGCCATGTGTCACCTGCTCAGCTTTGCTGCAGCCATGCCTGGTTGTGACCTCCGAGCCTGGTTCTGCCACCAACCCCTGTGAACCTCGCATAGTTGCTTCCCTCCTCCTCCTTTCTGGAATTTGTTAATCACACATGAATGCATCCAGCAGTCCGTCCTTCCATCTATCTGTCTGTCCATTTGTCCATCCACCCATCCATCCATCCATCCATCTGTCCATCCATCCTCCATTTACCACCTCTCTATTCATTAACAAATGCTTGCTTTTTTGTCATAATCTTAAATGCTAGCAAAGTGCAATGAAGCAAGTCGGATGCAAAAGTCACACAGTGTTTGAACGTGAAGTATAAGGTGTATCTGGAATAAAGAAAGCTATAGAGACAGAACACAGATCGGTCATTTCCAGGGGCTGGGGGGAGTTGAGCAATGGCCAGAAATTGCCTAATGGCTTTATTTTGGAGGGAGAAGTTTTGGAATTGGATGTGGTTAACATATCATGGCGCGTGCATAAAATGCCATTGGCTTGTTTAAAATAATTTTGTTATATGAATTTCATCTTCAAAAATAGTTTAAAAAAAGTTTTAGTGATGAGAGAGAGGCATTAAGTGAAGTATATAATAGCGAAAAACTTTCCAGTGGAAGGAAGGGAAAGGAGATGGGGCCCGCCAGGTCTAATGACAGGTTGTCCCCAAGACTGAGAAGTCTGAGGGAGGCTGAAGGAAGGAGAGAGCAGGAGCGTCCAGGCGGAGGGTTCAGCTCGGCAAGGAGTCGGATGTCTGTCCATCCATCCCTGTGAACGAGGAGAAGGAAGACAGGGCTGCTTTTCCACAAGTTGAGAGTGACAGATTCTGGAGGCACAGCCCCAGGAGTTCAAAGCTTCCTGGGAGGAGCGGCCCCTGGATTTCAGCCCCATCTGTCCAGTCCCCTTGTTTGGGGCATAGTGCGCATCGGTGCACTGACCCTGCTAGGAGCTGAAGTGAGGGAGGGAAATTGAGGAGTCTTTGCAGGGGCTGAGAGAGGCCCTGGCTTCTGTTTGCAAAGATCTCACCGGCTACTTGGAGAAGACTTTGGGGATGAGGGTCCAAGTAGGGAGACTCATCAGGAAATGAGGTTCTTTTTTTTTTTTTTTTTTTGACAGGCAGAGTGGACAGTGAGAGAGAGAGAGACAGAGAGAAAGGTCTTCCTTTTTGCCGTTGGTTCACCCTCCAATGGCCGCCGCGGCCGGCGCGCTGTGGCCGGCGCACCGCGCTGATCTGAACGCAGGCTGGTGAGAGATGCTGGCGGCTGGGACTGGAATTGTGGGGCTCGGAGTGTTGGGAAGCGAACAGCATTTAGGCGTCTTCTCCAGGTAGATTCAGCAGAACTGGCCGATCTGTTGGGTGTGGAGACTGACAGAAAGTTCGGAGTCAGTGGTGAATCTGGTTTCTTATTTGAGCACTAGGATGGCAGGGCTTTCCATTTACTCTAATGGGCAAGATTTTCTCTTTCTGTCTCCTGTAACTGCCCTTCAAATAAGTAAATAACTCTTAAAAACAAAAACAAAACAAAACAAAACCAGATGCCACGACCACAGAGGCGCTCTGCAGAGTGTTCTGTGGGAAGTGGGGCCAGCCGTGTTTGTATAAAGTGTTTATTGCACAGAGCAGTAGAGAGCTGGGCTGCAGGTCCATTTTTCTCACTATCTATATCTATATCTATATCTATATCTATATCTATATCTATCTATCAAGCAGGTGACCTACAAATTCTCTGGTATTCCAGAGGTGCAGAATACATGCTTGTGAAGTGAATGGATGAACGGCCCTTGCTCTGTGTGCCTGAAGACATGCGGGAAAGATGTAGCTTCCTTCTGCAGTTGTTGACTTGTGGTTTGAAACTGGGAAGCTTGCACATACTTTGGTTGTTACAGTGTCTACCTTCAAGGGTTGAAGCCTGAGCACAGTTTGGATAAATGGGGGCTTTGAAGGTAGTTCTTTGAAACTGTTGTGAACACAGAGTGATTGGAGTCAGCAAATAACTTCCCGTGAGACCTCTCTGGCTACAGTCCTCGAGGCTAAGTCTCCTGGTGCAGAAGAGTTGGGTAGAGGGCCTGACTGCTGTCCTTCTGCAGGGCTGCAGCAAGGTTGCCCTTGGCTTGCATGTAGGAACGTGGGTGGCAGGAGGATCCCTACCATTCCCAGAGTGGGTCAGACTAGCTGACTGTGCCTCAGCTGCTTATGCAAACAACAGTGTATACTGAGCCCTTGTTTTCCTCCTGGGACTCTGCAGTTTTGGTGTGTGATAGGCAAAGGGTGCCAACCCGACCTGTCCCTGGTGACCTGCTGGTCCTCTAATGGCAGGCATGGTTGAACATATGTGGTCACTGCCATGACTGGGGGCATTGAATGTGACCTCTGAGGAGCTTGTGTGGCAGATAGAGCTGCATATGTGTGGTCACCGTTCACTGATAGGATAACTCAGTCTGACTTCTGTGATCCACTGGGAGAGGGCTCTCTTTTTTGTTTTAAAGATTTATTTGTTTATTTGAAAGAGTTACAAAGAGAGAAGGAGAAGCAGAAAGATCTTCCATCTGCTGGTTCACTCCCTAGATGTCCACAACAGCCAGGGCTGAGCCAGGCTAAGCCAGGAGCCAGGAGCTTTTTTCGGGTCTCCCACACGGGTACAGGAGCCGTGGACTTGGGCCATCTTCCACTGCTTTCCCAGGCCATAGCAGAGAGCTGGATCGGAAGTGGAGCAGCCAGGACTTGAACTGGTGCCCATATGGGATGCCTGTACAGCAGGTGGTGGCTTTACCCGCTATGCCATGGTGCTGGCCCAGGGAGAGGATTCTTGAACCATGAGCCTGGTTTCCTAAACATGCCACCCCGTGTACCTTTTCCCTTTGTGGGTTTCACCTTGTGTCCTTTGGCTCTAAGTCATAGCCATCAACACATCTGTGATGAGTTTGAGTTTTCTTAGTGAAACACAGAGCCTGGCATTTTCGATAGGGGCTGGTTGAGGGCACTTTTTTGCCTTTGTTAAGCATTCCATCCCATGACCCTGGTGACCTATAAATGCCATTAGCATTTCCTGGGACCCTATTGTGTGGGACACACCTGTAAACCACCAGATCTCCAGTACGATGTAGCTCAGACACTGCGGCACAGCATCACGGACTTCCTTGGGTAACCTGTTCGTGAGGCATTTCCTGGTTTCAGGCAAATGAGGGAGTCACAGAGGTGGTTGAGCCTGGACTGATAAATTTTGTTTGAGAGAGAAAATAAATATGAGATGTATAAAAGCAGGACCCGTAGGACTCTAGGGGGGCATGAAGTGCTCTACTGCTCCCATATGCAAGGGTTTTCATTCGGGACATTACACTGTTGCCATGGGGGACGTTACAGAAGTGACTTTAAGGCATTGGTAGACATTGGTGGTGTGGAGAAAGAATTCTTTGCTCTTCCCTGGTATCTCATTCTTCTCGTTTCCATCAGTCAGTCCATCCATCCGTCCATCTTTCCATCCATCCGATTGTCCCTCTGCCCACTCGCTCACCCGTCGGTTTTGCCTGGCCAGGCAGTACGTTACCTTGGTGAGCTTTGACTGTATGTCAAGCAATGCTCTCAGCCCTGGAGCCCTGGGGAGCAGACGTGGGGGCTGATATTTATTTCCAGCTGAGAAGTGACGTGTGTCCGTGTCTCTGGTGTCACCTAGGTACGCATGCCCAGTGCACACACCGTGGGTCCCAGGAGATTACATAAACATGGGGCCCAGTGCGCGGGCTGTGTTCTTTCCCTGCCTTGGTGGCATTTAAGTAAAGGAAAGGGAAGAAAACCTACTCCTGTGGGAGTTCCCTGAAGGTTAATTTAAAATATTCTTTTCATTTGGCTGTAAGATGACTCCGAGCAACCTTTAATACATGACTGGGGACTTAACTATTCCCAAAGGCAAGTGACAATTACCCTCGTTCACCTGCTGGTGTAATCAAAGGAAGGCAGCCTAACGGAGAAGTCTGGAGCATCCAGCAGGCCTACGGGCTCCTCTCTCAACTCCAGTGGGCTGCAGCCCCTCCCTCCCACGTGCCCCCTTGCACTTGGAGCCTTTTGCAGTGGGGTTAGTGGTTATGCGGCCAGCAGATCTGAGGTGCAGGAGCCAGGTGGTCATTTCTCTTTCTTTTGGCTTTGCCTGAAGCCAGGCTCGGCTTCCTGTTCTTTGTGATCTACCATTTGAGAAGTTTGCCCTGATCTTCTGTGTTCAGAGCATTCACTGGCCACCTCCCTCTCACTAAATTCTCCCTTTGCATGTGTTTGTTAACTCCTGTTTTTCAACAATCAGACTTTGTTTTTTCTCTTAGGACATTTGTAAGGTAGCCTGAGCAAAAGAAGGTATTATTTTCACGAGTGAAGAAAACGAGCGCAACAGACAAGGTGCGGTGGGTCAGGCCTGTCCTGAGCGCTTTTGTGGTTTAACTCCTTCAGTTCCTGCAACATCCGATGAGGTCGGTGCTGAAAGTAGTTCTCCTGTTTAACCTCTGAGGAGATGGAGCCATCAGGATTTATGTAACTTCCCTGAGTCGCCACCCAAATCTTAGATTAAAAAAAGTGAGAGAATAAAAACACAATTCATAAAACAAAACAAAATGGCTAAGCTGGACTTACTGTTTAAACTGGAAGAATCTCTGCAGAGGGTGAAAAGATACGAGGAGAGAATGGGGCAGATCAGGTGTTCGGCCAAAGACACGTATCCAGAACACACAAACCTCTCTGCAGACTCAATAGTGAGAGACAAAGAGGTCTACTTGAAAAACAAAAATAAACAAATAAATAAAAGGCCGGCGCTGCGGCTCACTAGGCTAATCCTCTGCTTGTGGCGCCGGCACCCTGGATTCTAGTCCTGGTTGCTCCTCTTCCAGTCCAGCTCTCTGCTGTGGCCAGGGAGTGCAGTGGAGGATGGCCCAAGTGCTTGGGCCCTGCTCCCCATGGGAGACCAGGAGAAGCACCTGGCTCCTGGCTTCAGATCAGCGCAGTGCGCCGGCCGCAGTGGCCATTTGGGGGGTAAACCGACACTGGAAACGTGTTCAACTGCATCACAGAAATAAAAATTCAAGTCCGAATCGGCTGTCCCTGCACACAACCAGAATGAATAAACTAAAATAAAAACTGCAAAAACCCACAGGCCATACCCAGTGTTGGTGGGGATGCAGACAAACTGCAGTTGTGGTGGTGGTGTGGCCATCCTGGAGATCGATTTGATGATGTCTTAAACAGTTAAATACATGCTTGTTATCTGGTTCAGAGCACAGGACTCCAGCATCCGTGGATCCATGACGCCTGGACAGTCACCCTCAGAACATGAGAACTTGTGCTTATACGAACCCCTGTACACAAATCTTCGTAGCAGCTTGATTTGTAGTAGCTCAAAGCCGTGCAAAAACAAGAACCCAAATGTCTTCCAAAGATGAACGATTAAACAAAGTGTTGTCCATCCTTGCAACGGAATCCTCTGCCAAAGTAATGAACTTGATGCCTGCGACAGCTGAGAAGTATCTTTAAGGACGTGGTACTGAATGAACAAAGCAGTCTGAGAAGGGTACATATATAAAGCGTTCTCTAAAGGACAGGCGTGCAGAGCACAGGAACAGATGGGCGGTGGCCAGAGTCTGGTGCTGGGTGCGAGGATGCTGGGGTCACAGGGAGTTTCTTTGGGGTCATGGAGCTGTTTTGCGTCTTGACCACGATATTGGCTACAGAACTCCGCACTTGTGATACAGTTTCATAGAACTGAATACAGAGACAAATCCCTGAGTACGAGCAAAAGCTAGTAAAACCTGAATGGGATTTGTAGCCTCACTCATTGGGCTGATGTTTGTTTCCCAGTTTTGATACCGACTTGTTTTTTGTCAGATGTTGACTGTGGGAGGGGGGTACTGGAGGAAGGATACCCAGCACCTCTCCTATTTTCCTATCTTCTTGTGACTTTAATTAGTTGAAAATACATGTGCAGGTAAATGTGTGGAAGAACAGAGTCAGCATTGAAAGCCTTTGATGTCGTCCTGGTCTGCAGGAAGTGTACTATTGGGTCGGCAGGATTTTGAAACACACGAGTCAGGGCATAGCACGAAGGTCACCTGCACAGAGCCAGGGATCTTAAAATGAGGCAAGGTGGGGCCTGTGCTGTGGCGTAGCAGATAAAGCCACTGCTTGTGTCGCCGGCATCCTACGTGGGCGCTGGTTCGAGTCCCGGCTGCTCCACTTGCTATCCAGCTCCAGCTCCCTGTTGACTCACGTGGGAAAGCAGTGGAAGATGGCCCGAGTGCTTGGACTCCTGCACACACACGCTGGAAGAAGCTCCTGGTTTTGGGCTGACCAAGTCCTGGCTGTTGTGACCATTTAGGGAGTGAACCAGCAGATCAAAGATCTCTTTGTGTCTTCCCCTCTCTTTCTCGCTCTCTCTCTCTCTCTCAACTCTGCTTTTCAAATAAGTCTTAAAGAGTAGGCAGGAAAGGTGTGGGCAGTGGGGCTGTCCTCCTTTCCATGGTGCTCCACCTGCGTGTGGGAGCACACACACATCCTTCAGATCCCGGCCCCAGGAGGATGGCACCTCGGGAGAGGTCTCTCTTCCATTCTTCCTGGGACCAGCTATTCCCTGGTACCAGCACAAAGAACATGCTTGCCCTGTATCCCCTAACTCCCCCCATTTCACCCAGCTGCTCTCGGCTTGCGTTTCTCAGAAATTTGCTTTCCTATGTGTTTACAAAAACAAGTACCCTTTTTTGTTCGGGAGTTAGTCATCTACTCATTTGTGTCTCTGAACGGATTATGCCTTTGTTTTCTCAGCTGCAGCAGCGCCTGGCTGGGGGGTTGCCACAGAGGTGTCTTTCTCGGGTGAGAAGACAGGTGGCGGTGTCAGCCTCCCCGCAGGTGCTTAGCCTAACCCTGTGTGGATAGGCTTGTCTCTGTCCACAGGATTGCTGGGGCCTCTCTGGCGTGGCGCTCTAGCACTGAGGACATTCTGTGAGGTACCAGGCATGTGGCGGGCTCTCTGTCCTGGGATGGATTCAGTTGCTATCCTTAATTTCCTGGAGAAGAGGCCAAGTCCAGGCACATGGAAGCATAGTACTGTGTAGAGGTGCCCAACCATCCAGGTAGACCAGAAGCCGCCATCACTGCCGTAGAGGACAGACGTCCACACTGTTGTTTGCATTGAATGCATGGATGTTGGGTGGGATGTTGTAATGCCTGAGCCTGAAGGGTCCTCCCAACGCAGGATGTCTGTGGCTCCCCTCTCAGGAGCCTGCACTCCACTTCAGAGCAGAGTGGAAAGCCCTCCTGGACAGTTCTTCCAACAGAGGCTTTAGGCTGAGTGTCATGGCGTCTGCATTTGCAGACCAAATGCTGCTGGCCGACTGCCACTTCGCCTTTGTGCACATTCCTGCGGTGCTTAAAGGAGCTTGAGGTGGCAGGGACCTGAATCATTACGTCAGCGCCTTCAGTTTAGACCTTTGAAAAAGTGTGTCAAGGTCCTGTGTCTAGCCTTGGGAGCAGCGGTGCCCACGTGGACCATTCCTGACGCACAGAAGCCTCATGCGGCAAAGAGTGGAGGAAAGGAGGCAGACTGTCATCCGCCGAGCCCTTCCCTCTGTCGGTTCTCCCTCCAATCTGCAGGGACACCTGCAAGCTTCCACTGGACTCCTTTTGACATCCCTTTTATCATGCAATTCACGTGTTCATTCGGAGAGAAATGCAGTGTATGTGTGTGCACAGTACTTATACTCACTGTTTCGGAAGTTACTGGGTGCTCTGATATGTGGATGCCTTACCATCTATTGCTTCATATAATTCATGCAACAGCCATGTGCATTAGGGTTATGACCCCGTTTTAGAGGTCAGCAGAATAAAATGAGAGCAGGGGTGGGGAAGAGTGGTCGGCTAACTTTAGGAGGATCACGGTTATAAATGGCAAGGTGGATATCAGACTGAGTTTATCTTCAGAGCTGGTGTTTGCAGTTTATTGTCAGAACCATTCATACAAAGGGAGGATCCCAGACCCGGAGTCCCTGTGTCAGTCAAGATGCCCTTGGCTGTGAGGAGCAGAATGGACAGACTGTGGAGGCAGTGAGGGAATAGAATAGACGTTTGTCAGAAGTGAAAATCCCAAAGGCAGAGCCGGCTTCTGGGGAGACTGAGCCGGCTCTCACCTGTCTCCATCTTCCATGTGGTTCTTCCTCCAAACACCCACCATCCACTCTGCCTTCCTTAATCAGAGCAACTCGGGCTCACGCCCACTGCAAATCCGTCACTGTGGTGAGGGGATTTTGGTTTTGCTGCTTGTTTGGGTTGCTTGGAGCTGTCTGTAAAGTCTCAAGTGTGAGATTCCTCCCCAAGTCCATCCTGGTGGGTAAGCTGGTCTCTGGGAAAGAGGAAAGAGGAGAAAATGGAACAGAGTCCAAGGGCCTGAGAACTCACCTGCAATTAGGGGGTGGGGGCTGGGGGCTGTGGGGCCTTGTCGGAGAGAGAAGGGGAGCTGAGGAGGTCGGGGATTCAGGTTGGGAAGGCAAGCGATCTGGCATAGAGAGAGAGAGACAGAGAAGTCTTCCATCTGCTGGTTCACTTCCCAAATGGCCACCATGTCTGGAGCTGGGCCATTCTGAAGCCAAGAGCCAGGAGCTTCTTCGGGGTGTCCCATGTGGATGGCAGGTGTCGCTCCCCCTTTTCATGGAGGAACGACACAAAACCCTGCCTAGGCTTCATATCCGAGTCACGGCACCATTATGTCGCTCCCCCTCTTCGTGGAGGAACGACACAGGACCCTGCGCTGTTCTTTCGTCTGCTCGGCCCTCCCCGGGTTTGTTGCTGGTTCTTCCCGGGTTGGCTACTATCCCTTCCACCTCCGTGGAAGGGCAGTTCCCCCTGGCCGCTTTCCCCACTTCCGCAGGGGAGCGGCACACCGCCGGCCGGCTTTCTCGGGGGCTGCACAGGTGTTCCCTTAGATGTTCCCCTTAGATGTTCCTGGTGCATGCTGTCTCTCTCCTCCTTTATAGTCCTCCTCCGCCAATCCTAACTCGGCTGCCCACACGCCGAGTACGCTGCCCTCCTCCAATCAGTAGCAAGTCCTACAGTTTATTGGTTGAACTGGAGGCAGCTGTGCGGAAGCTGTTTACTTCTCTCCCAGCGCCATATTGTGGGAGAGCAGATGCATAGAATAAGTCTTAATTCCAGTAACTCAGTCCAGTCCGGGCTGCTCCCCACAGCAGGGGCCCAGACACTTAGGTCATCACCTGCAGTTTTTTCCAGGCCGTTAGCAGGGAGCTGGATTGGAAGTGGAGCAGCCGGGACATGAACTGGTGCCTACATGGGATGCTGGTGCTGCAGGTGGCAGCTCCATCCACTACACCACAGCGCTGGCCCAGGAAATGCTCTTAGCACTCACCGCCTTGGAAGTAACTGTCCCTCCCTCTTCCACTGTCCCTGTTCTGTGCGTTTTCCAGGGCCTTCCAGGAGAGGAATTTTGCTCTTTTCTCTCCTGGGTTTCTTTTATTGTGTGCTTCTTTGGTATGGTAATTTTACTTGGAAAATACTGTTCCTGACTCTGCACCTTCTTTGATTTATTATATCAAAGGTTTATTTTGCTGCTTTTATAAGATTTTGGGGTTATTTTGGTATTTCTCGCTCTCTTTTTCCTAGAGATGTGGGGCTAGAGGTGACTCCAAAGATGTTAGTTTCTTGGGCGACTTTGTGCAGTGTCCTTCCAGTCTGAAGGAGGAGGCAGCCAGAGTCGGCGTCCTCCTGGCTTTTGTCTGCCTCCTCCTTTTATGAAATTCTGGATTCCTGGCTGTCCATGTTCCGGTCCCCATGGAAACCAACTCTTAGAAACCCCCCTGCTAATGTATTACATTGAGTGAGCTAATTTGGGTGCATAGGCGTGTGAATGTACACCTGTGTGATGTGTGCATATTTAGTATGTCCTAGTCATTGTACAAAGACTCGGGTATTCAAACCTCACAGAAGCCCTATGAGGTATGCACAGTGATCCTCGTGTTTAAAGGATAAGGAAACAGGCCCGGAGAGGCCGGTTGAATTAAGGAAGGTCACACAACCCAGGGTGACAGAGGCAGGATTGAAACCTGGGCAGTCTCTGGCTCTGGAGTTCACATTCTTGGCCACTGTCCCTGTCCCATTCACACTCACTCTTACTAAGCTCTATGTGTGTGATGGTTAAGATGCCTGCATCCTGCTGATGCAGACCTGGCTGGCAGCGGTGATGGTTCCAGTTACTGGGTTCCTGACACTCACGTGGGACACCTGGATTAAGTTCCCGCCTCTTGGCCTTTGGCCTTGGCCAAGCCCCAGTGTCGTGGACATCTGGGAAATGAATTAGTGAATGGGAGCTTTCTCGCTTGCTCGCTCTCTCTTTTTCTCTGCCTCTCTCTGCACTCTGTATCTGGCTGCCTCTCAGATAAGCAAATAAAAATTGCAAAAGCCTTCCCAGCTCCATGCACACGTCAATGGGTGTACGAATAAGACAGCGTGAGAAGTGTGTTTCTCGGCCTTTGGTTAGCATGTCGTGGGGCCCAGTGAAGAGGTGCTGCTGATCCTCTTGTCGGAGAACTGGTCTTTCAAGAGGTTTGATATGGCCCCAGTTTACAGACTGTGTGATCTGGTGGGGATTATGTAGTCTGGAACACATCTTCTTTGCCTGGAAGGTGGGGAAGCCGTGGTTCTAAGGTGTGGGGCTGTCGCAAGCTCGGTGTGGGATACGTCCGTCCCCAGCACAAACGCCCGGTACGCAGTGAGCACTGCGATAGCCACAGACTGGACCCATCGTCCTTCCCACTTGCATTTCTGTTCACGTAGATGTGGCCCCTGGGGGACCACCTGGCCCTCGCTCAGCCGTCCTCTGGCGTGTTTCGGCCTCAGGTGATGTGAGCGATGATCTGAGCATTCTCGGGATTGGCCCACTGCAGGGAGTGGAGCACGTGAAGAGACCGAATTCAGAGAATTTGCGCAAGTTGCCCAAGGCCCTCCGGCAGTCAGAGGTGGACGGGAGTTTCAACTCTGGTGTCGCTGCCTGAAGGGGCCGAGCTCTTAACTTCCAGCCTCCTGGCTCCTTGAGGTGTGCTGCCTTCTTTCTGAGGGCACTCCTCATGCAAACACGAGGTCCATGGGCAGAGCCAGTCCCGGCCGCAGTGCGGCACTCGGGACCCCACCAGGATGGAGCTGCCCAAGGGAAGGCTTTTGGCTTCCTCCCTCCTTCCCTCCCGTGTTTCCTCGCTTCCACCCAGCAGAGAAGAATGAGACTGAGCGACCATCTTTAGTATCTGGAAAGACAGCTATGCAGACTCCTTCAGCATTCACAGATGGCATGCAAACGCACGGAGGGCTCTGTCGCACACTTCATGGGCTGGATGTGGGTCCTGTGCATGTAGAGCGTGGATGTCCAATAAGGATTAAACTGTCATCATCATGCTTGCACCCTTTTAATATCCCAGCCCTGTTTTTCCATCAGCATCAGTCAACTTCAGTTTCCCTAAGGTTTTAGGAGAAAGAGCGATTTTATAGGAAACTTAGGGACCAAAATATATTCTATTGCCAAAAAAAAAAAAAAAAAAAGCTACCGCTATCAGTTCCTTCTTATTAGTTTCTCTTTATTTTTAGATCCGTTTGCATGAAAGCCAGAGATTCTCACACCACCCCCTCTTCTTATGAGTATGACAGAGAGGCAGAAAAAGAACAGATTCTCGAGAAAAATGGGGGGAAGACTGTTATTGAAGAAGGCAGAGATCTACTGTGATGAGGAGATAATGCAAACACGCCACACGGATGAGGCGGGCGCTACAGAAAGTTCTATTTGGGGGAAGGACTTTGTCCCCCTGTGTTCTGGGGGGAGGCGCGAGGCAATGAGAGCGACAGCAGCCGTCTGTATTCCAGAGTCGAAACTGCTCTCGGGAGAGGAGTGGACTTCCTCCCTTCCCACAGCCTGTGCTGGGCTGCAGGCTTTGGAATGGGCATTAGGCAGTGGAGCCTTTTTCTTTCTTTGAATAAAATGATTCTATAGACATGGAATTTAGGTAATAAATAGGGGGGAGCTGTTGGAAGCTGGCAGCCCCTGTTGAGCAGGGGCTGGGAGTTTGTGTGGGCTGGGCAGCAGCTAAGCCTGCTCCTGTCCTTCCTGGAGAAGAGTAGCATCCTGTATCCTATATAGTGGCTGGGGTTGGCGGCTCCCTTTTCTCCCCTAGCCGTGATGGTTGTGGAATTGAGAGCTCTGGGAGTGATCCCGGGTGGGGTGTGTGTGTGTGTGTGTGTGTGTGAGAGAGAGAGAGAGAGAGAGAGAGAGAGAGAGGAGAGAGGAGAGGCGAGAAGAGAGAGCAAGAGAGAGGGGTGCTTTAAAGTTTCTGGGCAAGTGTTCCAACTCCTAATGTGCATAATAGTGCCTTATCTTGGCGATGTGTGACGAGCGTGGTAACCATCTCGTAAATCTTCGTGGCAGTGCTGGAGATGGTGCGGCCAGTTCCGGGGGTCCCCACCTCTGTCTCCTCCTCTGGGCATGTGCTGGGGACTTCTGATGCTGCTGACAAAACTGCTTGTGATTAGTAAAGAAAACGGGACTGGGCACAAACCAGATGACCAGTGGCCATGTCTTTGCCCGTCCACCTCCCCGCCCACCTTTTCCCTTTTCCTTTGTTCTTTCCTTACAGGTGGGGCTCTGGGGAAGTCCCTGAACACAAGTGGGAGAAAGCGTCTGTGTTCTCCTTGGAAATTGGAAAACATTAGCCAGGGAAGGGGGTGAGAGGGGATGATGTGGGTGGTGCGCTCAGAGTGCTCAGGAATTCTTGGTTTCACACGGCTGTGGGTGTGCTGGGGCATTTTTGTTTTTGGATGTGTGATTTTCTTTTTTCTGGTGTGTAAGGATGCCTTTGGAAGTGAAAGGTGCAGTTAGTTTGCTTTCTGTCGCTGTAACGGATTCCACACGGGGTCAGTCGCAAACCACAGGAGTTGGCTTGGCTCACGGTTTTGGAGGTGGGGAAGTCCAAGATTAAAGGGCCACCCACATCTGGCGAGAGCCTTCATCCTGCTCCGTCCCACAGTGGACAGGCAAGCAAGTGCACAAAATTGAGCCCAGCTCATCTTTTTTATCAGACACTTATTCCCTTGGTCAGGGCATCTATGCCCTCGGATACTTCTCACTTCTTAGTGGTCACGTCTCTTAGTACCTTGACGATGACAAATTTCACCATGAGTTTGGGAGGGGACATTTGTTCCTTCTCATCCCCCCAACACCTCCCTCCTGAGGAATTTCTCTGTGGTTACTTTTCCCTGCTCACACCTTTGCACTCCTCATAATGCCATTCCCAGATGTCTACAGCTGTGCTGTGTTTTTGGCACAGAGTGATGTTAATACCAGCTTAGGAGCTGATCCAAGTCTGAACACAGGCTCTCTGGGCTTCACACCCAGCCCGCAGACTGAAAAAGGACAGGTGAGGGGGCAGTCATCTGGTGCAGTGGTCAAGCGGCCACTGGGGATGCCCACATCGTGTTGAAGTACCTGGGTTCAAAATACGTGTTGAAGTCCTGGCTCTTCTTCCAATCTACAAATCCCTGAGTGGGATTTGTAGCCTCACTCATTGGGCTGATGTTTGTTTCCCAGTTTTGATACTGACTTGTTTTCTGTAAGATGTTGACTGTGGGAGGGGGGTACTAGAGGAAGGAAGCACCTCTCCTATTTTCCTATCTTCTTGTGACTTTAATTAGTTCAAAATACGTGTTGAAGTCCTGGCTCTGCTTCCAGTCTACCTTCCTGCTGATGCACACACTGGGAGGCAGCAGTGACGGCTGAAGTACTTGGATTCCTCTCACATGAGTTCCAGGCTTTTGGCTTTGGCCCGGCCCAGCCCTGGCTGTTGTGTGTATTTGGAGAGTGAACAAGCAGAGGAGAGAGTCTCTCTCTCTCTGTCTCTGTTTCCCTCTCTCTCTCTCAGTGTCATTTTGCCTTTTCAAGTAAACAAAAAGTACAAATAAAACTTTCAAAAAAAAAAAAAAAAGGACAGATGATAAAAACTGCCAGTTACAGGTGTTGTGAGATATGAGATATCAGCAGGTGCCTATCCTAGCCTGTAGCAGGCCCTTAACAAACCAGATATAAAATTCTTTTCTCTTAAACACAAATAAGGCTTATACTAAGTCATTCCAAAGAGTTCGTGGAAAATGAAACTAGAAGATGTTTGTTTTAGCGCAAAAAAAATTTACAATCCATGCTGTTTTTCATAATGCATATTTATATGGACTTTGTAAGGGCCCTTCATACGCAAGAGTTTCAAACACTTTTGCAACAAAATAGACTTATCTTTTAATTCCATTTCCCTGACCCTTTTTAATCACCCCATAGAATTTTTCCTAGAAAGATGGAGGTAGTTGTTAGTAACAGCAGTAGTCATACTGGCAGTACTAGTCCTAGGAGTACTAGTCCTAGTTCTGGTTAGTAGTGGTGCTGGTGCTGGCGGTAGTGGCAGCAGGGAGTAACCCTTTGGCTTGGTTTCCACGTGAAAGCACACTGCAATTTCTATGTGGTCATCTTTGTTATCTAGCAGGATTCTTCCTATCGAAACTTATCCATAGATCTGGCTAAAAAGCCCATGAGAATTTCTCAGGCATGGAAAGCCAAGACACTGTGGCGAAGAAATAACCTAGGCCCAGCGCAATGGCTCACTTCGTTAATCCTCCGCCTGCGGCGCCGGCATCCCATATGGGCGCCGTGTTCTAGTCCCAGTTGCTCCTCTTCTAGTCCAGCTCTCTGCTGTGGCCCAGGAGGGCAGTGGAGGATGGCCCAAGTGCTTAGGCCTCTGCACCTGCATGGGAGACCAGGAGGAAGCACCTGGCTCCTGGCTTCGGATCGGCACAGCACCGGCCATGGCAGCCATTTGGGGAGTGAGCCAACGGAAGGAAGACCTTTCTCTCTGTCTCTCCCTCTCACTGTCTATAACTCTATAACTCAAAAAAAAAAAAAAAAAAAAAGACCTAAATGAAAGATCTCTGTGAGTGAGATCCCAGTGGAAAGAATGGGCCATCAAAGGAGGTACCTTTCTCTGAAGGCTAGAGTTTGTGAACTCAAGAGGCTTCCATAGCCTTGGCAGCTCATGACAAGAACCTCAGGTGATTACTGACGTCATAAATAAGAATGTCAGTTGGTAAATCAACAACAGGAGTCACTGTGCACTTACTCCCCATGTAGGACCTCTGTCCTTAATGTGTCGTACTATGCGAATTAATGGTAAAATTAGTAATCAAACAGTACTTTATACTTTGTGTATCTGTGTGGGTGTAAACTGTTGAAATCTTTACTTAGCATATACTAAGTAGATCTTCTGTATATAAAGATAATTAAAAATGAATCTTAATGAAGAATGGGATGGGGGAGGGAGTAGGAGATGGGATGGTTTGTGGTTGGGAGGGAAGTTATGGGGGGAGAAAACCACTACAATCCAAAAGTTGTACTTTCGAAATTTATATTAAATAAAAGAAAAAAATGTTAAAAAATTGATTGCATATTGAAACAGCATTTAGATTATATTGGGTTAAATAAACTACACCATGGAAATAAAACAAAGAAAGAAACTTATCCATAGAGTGCCCAGTAACCGAATGGTAAGTTGTGGTTAGCGGTGAACTGCTCCGTACAGGTGACCTTTCCAATGAGACAACTCTGTTCCCTTTAAGCAGCCACGTTGCCAAGTGCAAAGAAAAGCCAAAGACACTAAGTGATTTTATGCAGAATTTTCCGACCTGCTGTGTTTTGTCTTTCCCAGACAGAAAAGGCGGAATATTACTTAAACTTTTCATGCTGGGACACGGTCCCCTTTTGTGCTGTCCTGTGGTTCCTGGAAATCCCTGAGGTGTGAAAAAGTTTACCCCAAGGGAAAGGGACCCCGATCCATTAGCTTTGGTTGCTCTTTTTTGAAAATTTTACTTACTTGAAGGTGGAAGAGGGGTGGGTGGTGGAGGGAGGGAGAGAGCTCCCATCCGCTGGTTTATTCCCTCTGTGCTCACCACAGCCAGGGTAGGGCCCCACCAAAGCCTGGAGCTGTGAACTCAGTCCAGGTCTCCCTGGTGAGCCATCGCCTGCTGCCCCCCAGGGTCACACTAGCAGTTGGCTGGAATCTGGAGCCAAGCAAGGCCTGGCACCCCAGCACTGTGCTTTGGCAGGTGGATGTCTCAACCCCTGTGCCAGCTGCCCACCCCACTTTCGCTGTTCTTGTAACTCCTTTTTATTGTACTTTCTTTTTCTATCATTGTAGTGTCCGGCTTTTCTCACCACACCTAAATTTCTTAGTCAAAATTGCAAAGGTGGCTACGGCCTTTTCCATATACAGCAGACAGATGTTTTAGCTGTATCTTTCCTTACCTGTGGGCATTTGCCATTTACTTTAGAAAAATGGTCTCCTCCTTCACTTGGAAGCCCTTCTATTGTAACTCACGTAAGTTACGCAGCAGTGGTTCTGCCCTTTATGTTCTGGTTCAGGAATGTTTGTGGTGCATAAAAAGCCTCTGCATTTGTCTTTGGTAGGATTTAGCTGATCTTTACTTAGAAAGGACGCGCACTTTTGGGTATTTAAAAATAAATAAAGAACTGAAACTTCTGAAGTCATCGGAATACATATTCTGGATATGCATTGCTATGAAGACAAACTCAGAAGCCTTTGGAACTACGTGTCCATTGTATCTTTTTTTTTGACAGGCAGAGTGTACAGTGAGAGAGAGACAGAGAGAAAGGTCCTCCTTTTGCCATTGGTTCATCCTCCAATGGCTGGTGCGCTGCGGCTGGCACACTGCGCTGATCTGATGGCAGGAGCCAGGTGCTTCTCCTGGTCTCCCATGGGGTGCAGGGCCCAAGCACTTGGGCCATCCTCCACTGCACTCCCTGGCCACAGCAGAGAGCTGGCCTGGAAGAGGGGCAACCGGGACAGAATCCGGCGCCCCGATCGGGACTAGAGCCCGGGGTGCCTGCGCCGCAAGGCAGAGGATTAGCCTAGTGAGCCGCGGCGCCAGCCTCTACTGTATCTTATGTTGTTGATGAGCTTGGGAAGTTGGCATGGCGGCTTAGTAGATGCTCTGTACGTAGAGTTTTCAATCTGTGTGAAAGAGAGGACACAGTCAACCTTTGGTCTGGATACAGAGAGGCATAGCTTGATCTTTTATCCCGTTTTTGAAGGCAAAAAGATAGACGGGGAATCATCTCTGGGTGGGAAAATTATAAGAATCTCTGTTGAGTGATCAGTACCCCGTGGAAAAGGAACCATAGTGGTTTTCTTTTGTTATTCACTGCATGGATTTTTTTTCCCCATTTTTGAAGTAGTTTAGAGTCCAAAAGTTGAGAATGTTTTGGCGTTAGAGTAAAAAGCCTTGGCTTACCCTCCTGCTGGGTCCTAGGTGCAGGTGGAGTCATTTCCCTCTACAGATAGTTGCTGTGTGGCTGCTGTGCCAGGGTTTCATGACCTCTTGTCACCCCCATCTTCCCTTCCAGCGTTTGGTCATGTCTTCTTAAGATCTTGTTCTTTACTTTAACACATTTACAGTAATCAGAACTGTATGCCGCTCTCTGTGGACAGCAGAGAACCAAAGCAGCCAAACCCTGTTAACGTCTCACTGGGTGGTGCCAGCTGGAAGCTCTTGGAATGGGAGCTCTCAGTTCCCCTGTAGATGGTTGGTGGGTGCAGGAGGATACTAGCCCCGCACTAAGCAGTCTTGGAAACCCCTGGAGTAGTTCAAAGGGAGGAGGCAACTTCCTCAGTAAGTCCTTTTGAACTGAGACGCGAAGACTTTTAAAAATGGATTTAAACACCCGATTTTCCCCTTCTGAAGGAGCTGAGCTCTGCGTGATGGTGCAGGCTTCACAGGGGACCCCTTCTTGAGTGAGGTCGGAAGAGTTGACCTGGAAGGTAATTTGAAGGGAGACTGTTGCAAAAATCGCTCTCATTGGGTTTTGGAAATGTACATTATTTTATATTCAGTGTCGAATGTGCAAGTGTGAAATTCTCAAAATTAAAAGCCATTTCAGAGAAGTATTGAGATATCGCCGTGAAAACCCGCCTCGAGGGAGAACGGGGGACAGGTGCCTTTGCTGCCTGCTGTGGAGGAAGCTACCGCCGCTCGGATTAAGGGGGCACCGTAGTCCCTGTCTTGCTCTTCAGCGCTTTGCCAGAGATGTGGGTGGAGCAGCCGAAGATCTCAGTTCTGTAGTTCGTGTTTGAGACCGACAGTACTCTCAGCCAAGTATTGACAGTCCAGCGTGTCACTCATAGTACCTAGAAAGGAGCAAGTCCTGGCCTTCCGGGGGCTTACGCTGTAGACAGGAAGAAAGACAGTGGCAGGCCGGCGCCGGGGCTCACCAGGCTAATCCTCTGCCTGCGGCGCCAGCACACCAGGTTCTAGTCCTGGTCGGGGTGCCAGATTCTGTCCCGGTTGCCCCTCTTCCAGGCCAGCTCTCTGCTGTGGCCAGGGAGTGCAGTGGAGGATGGCCCAAGTGCTTGGGCCCCGCACCCCATGGGAGACCAGGAGAAGCACCTGGCTCCTGCCTTCACCGGTTGCAGCACGCCGGCCGCGGCGGCCATTGGAGGGTGAACCAATGGCAAAGGAAGACCTTTCTCTCTGTCTCTCTCTCTCACTGTCCACTCTGCCTGACCAAAAAAAAAAAAAAAAAAAAAAAAAAAGACAGTGGCAACCATGCCCTGGTGTAGAGGGAAGACAGGTGCTTGGTCCTAAAGGAGGCTCTCCTGAGCTGACTGAGACCCACAGACCCCGTCCAGGGATACAGGAGGAGAAGGCTGAGACCCTCCGGAGGGCGGGCGTGGGGAGATCCTCTGTCAGCCGGAATATTTCACACCACTTCCTATCTCCTGGAAAGCAGAACCCACCCTCCCCTGGATGGTTCTGCCAGCTCTGGATATGGAAATCCAAGCGCTCTGATGTAAGGGATTCCTCTGAATGGGGGCCCCTCTGGGTTGGGAGCACCGAAGTTCAGCCTCACCGTGACAGCTCCTAGTAGCGTACTTGGGAGAGAAGTATTGGGATGCTTTTTCATTCCAGTTAATATCCTTGATGAAGCCCCTGGGGTTCCTTTGCATTATGAAGTAAACGTGATAGTCAGAAGAGCATTTCTCTCGTAACAAGGGCTCTGGTAGTTTTTGGAAGGCCGTCTTCCCTGGATCCTCTGCAACTGAACAGAGCACCCTGCCTGTGCCCCCAAAGTGATGGGCTCCTTGAGGGATTCCTCACTTGGTAATGATCCTGATTCTTATAATTTAAAGGCATGTTTTTGCTACCCACAGGATTAAAAAAGTAACAATAATAAAGAGGCTGTCTGATGTGGCCTCCAGGCAATTTATTGCTGCCTGTGGCTTCCAGCAGGTGCATTTTAAGCAGTCCTGCTGCCTGTCCTTTCTTCTGTTTCTTTCACCACCCTGCCCTGCTAGTGGTGACTTAATGCAACATGTCTGTAAATATCTGTTCCTTGTTTGCACAGAAATAGTGCATAAATGAGATCAAATAGCATTTCCATTCTCTCTTTGACAGCATGGATTTTTTTTTTTTTTAGTGATTTTGACAAGAGTCAGGGCCAAATGATTAAAATGCCAGGTGACCCTTTCTGTTCATTAGCTGTTAATGAACTTGGGAATTTCCGAGCTCATCTGGCAGACAGCCTCATTCAGCTGCACAAACAGCTTACAAGTATTTGTAAACAAGAACAAGTTGTTTTCTTTTTTTCTCTTCCCAGTTGATACCTCTGATCTGCACACTTGGGTTTTAGAGTTTCTGTTTTTATTTTTCAACTGGCCAGTGGTTTGTAGCAGGGAAGCCCTGAGTTTCTTTATGTATTGGTGACTTTTTAAGTTGTCACAGTTGGGTTGCTGGCACCAGTGGCCACTCTAGAATTCATTGGTGTAGGGTCTTGGAAGCAGGTAGGTAGAACAGGCTGGCCTGGCTTTGAGATGCCATTTGACCAGTTTCTTATCAAGTCACTTTGTAAGTCCTTTAGCATCTGTTTGCTGGAGTTTACTAATTCCTAAGATGAATGGCTAACTTACCTATGCCAACGCTGCATGTGCATATCTGTGGCGTGAGTATATGCAGTCTAAATGCTGTTTATATGTGCATATGTATTATATGCAGTTGTTCCTTCATATCCTTCAGTTCTGAATCTGTGGATTCAGCCAACCCGGAAATATTTGGGAAAAATAATTGCGTCTGTACGGAACGCGCACAGACATTGTCATGAATACCTAAGCAGTGCACTATCACACCTAGTTATATAGCATTATATTATTATTATTATTATTATTATTATATATAGCATATATTGAACTAGGTAAGTGCTCTAGAGATGATGGAAGGGACAGGGAAGGACTTGCAAGGAAGGTTTGCATTTATATCTCCTATGGGACCCAGGTGTCCCTGGGTTTTGTATCCCATGGAGGAGTTCTGGAGCCACATAGATATTGAGGAAAGACTGTGTGTGTGTGTCTAAATTAAAGATTTAATTTGTGCTTATTCATACCTTCTGTCTTCTGAAAGCAAGACTGACTTCTTTGAGGATACACTATCGCGTTGATTCCGCCTTTCAATGTATTATGTAATCTTGCCTTGGAGTACCTCAACTCTGAAAGTAGTTTTTTAAAAAAGATATGGTGTTAGGAATCTGTGCCTTCAATTTCTGCTCCCTCACATTTAAGTTAGAATTTAGTAATTCTGTAGTTAACAACTGTTCCTGCTTTATAAGCAGCTGGTGTGGGGGAAAACAGACATTCTGGAGTCAGATTGCTGGGTTTGCTTTCTCGGACTATTTCTAACTGATGGTTTGACTTTGGCTAAGTTGCTCTATTTCCCTTCTGTAACATGAGGACGGTACTACCTCATTTACAAGGTTGGATTTCAGTAAGACAAGTATGTAAAGCACTTAGAATATAATAGAGAGCTTGGGGGCCGGCGCCATGGCGCAGTAGGTTAATCCTCTGCCTCTGGTGCCAGCATCCCATATGGGTACCGGTTCTAGTCCCAGCTGCTCCTCTTCCAACCCAGCTCTCTGCTATGGCCTGGGAGAGCAGTAGAAGATGGCCCAAGTTCTTGGGCCCCTGCACCCGCGTGGGAGACTGGGAAGAGCCCCTGGCTCCTGGCTTTGGATGGGCACAGTTCTGGCCGTTGTGGCCATTTGGAGAGTGAACCAACAGAAGGAAGACCTTTCTCTCTGTCTTTCCCTCTCACTGTCTGTAACTCTACCTCTCAAATAAAATAAATTAACAAATAATAATATAGAGCTTGGCAGAAAGACCCTGTTCATTTATGATAGAAAAAAAATCAGCTAGTAATGTTATGATTTTATGATCATCAAAGTCATTATGATTGTTAAACAAAACAGAAGATTTCTGATTTTTGCAGTCTAATAGGAGATCAAAAGCACCTAGGCCAACTTTGCCAAGGAGCTGGCCCTGAGGGACAGTTGTCATGTACCCATCATGTACCCTACATCCATCCATCATGAATCATGAAGCCATCATGTGTTGTCGTGCCTCTCACACATATCTCATGTCCATCCTGAGTCCATGGGGAATCAGTCATGTGTACACAAGAACATCATGAAGCCATCACACATCTATCACACCAGTCATGAGTCCATCATGCATTGATCATGAGTCTTCCATGTGCTGTGTTTTGTCTTGCGAGTCTGCTGTGTGTCCATGCATCCACCATGCGTCTTTTGTGAATCTGTCATGTGCTGTCATAAAACTACCATGTGCCTGCCATGCCTGTTACTTCTTGTGCCACTATGTTTCTGTCATACATCCATTATGTGTCCATCATTCCCACACCATGAAGCTACCACATGTCTGTCATGAATTTGTCATGTATTGCATGGGACCAGCATGCATCAGTCACACCTTTGCCATGAAGTCGTCATGAATGTCATGAAGCTGGCATGTATCCATCATGAACCATGAATGCATCATGCACAAAAAAGAGGGAAGGTAGAGGAGAGAGATTGTCTTTGTAGTTCAGTATTGATTGGTTTCACCAAGGTCAAAGTTACCTAGCTCCTCTTTATGATCTATTGGTGAGACTCTAATCCCCTTCCCTATCCCCTCCTTGGATGCTGTTTCCAGCAGAGCCTGGTGATCAGTAACCCCAGGGACTTAGAGCCCTCCTTTAACACAGATGGCAGAAGCATGCAGTGGCACTCGCACTGCCTTTGTCTCGATCTGCAATCATGCCCTCTGCCCCAAGTCAGGTCGCAAGACCAATTTCTGATCCCTGGTAGGCGACAATGGGTATTTTCTTGGTCAAATAAGCAGACAAAAACACCCTCTGCTTCGGTACTTCTAGTAAAGACTTCGACACTTTTTCCTTTCCTGGAAACTGCTCAGGCCATTTTTTCATACTTAAGTCCTCTTTCCCATAACCTGACTCCAATCTTCTTGCCAGTGAGTCTCAAATTGCTCTTCCAAAATTGTTCTTTTCTTGAAAAAAAAACCATAGTCTTGGCTTAAAGCAACTCACTCTGTGATGAGATCCAGACCCAGTGAACTAAAATATAGTTTAAGTGCTGTGATAGGAGAGCTAGGAGACCACTTCCTTGATTCTCAGGGCATCTCCTGATCTTTGGAGACATCTTTTCATCTGCAAACTGTGACCATGGCATTAATATCATAGGACTGTTGTGTGGATGGAGCCAGGCCAATGCATGAGGTTTGCTGCCTGATGCGCTTAGGTCTGGAAATGGCTCAGGAGTCATAAAATCCACCCCGCCCCCTTTTATTTTTGTTAAAATTGATTTCTTTATTTTGGTAGTGGTGAATTTTGTGCTGTGAAGCTCTGTTGCTTCACTAATTTTTTTTTTAATTGAGGAATAACTCTTAAGTCTCACCTTTGCAGAGTGTGCAAGTGGGCAGTTGTTAGTATATTCACAAGGGGGTGGACTGTCACCTTCATCTAATTCCAGAATGTTCCTTTCCGGAAAGCAACTCCCTGCTTATCAGCAGTCACTGCCCCTCCTCTTCCCCTGGTCCCAGGTAACCAGCTTCTTTCTCTATGGATTTGGACTTGGCTTTCCATTGTTTCTCTGCCTTCCCTCTTGAGGGCTTTCAAATCATGACTCTTTCATAGCTTGGTCCTTCGAACATTTTAAAAAATTCCGGTAGATTTGGTGGTGATGAAGAAGATAAATAGAAGCAGCAGGTCAAGAAGACAGGGAATCTGATTCTAGACTTCGTTCTGTAACTGAGTAGGAACTCAGGACGTGCCCTTCCTCTGCTGGGGTGCCAGCACCCCACTCGGGGTAATCTGTAGTCTATCAGGAAACAGTCACCTCTCCAAACCCCCTCCCCAAGCTACCTCCAGCCCGGTGATCTTGGGTCTGTACTCGTACCTGTGTTGATTTGCTTTCAGCACATGCTGGTTCCCTATGTCTCCTCTTGTTTTCCTTTGTCCACTTAGTTTCAGCGTCCAATGGAAACATAAAAATAGGTAAATAAGCATATTTTTTTGCATGTACTATAACAACATGGGCATTTTTCCATGTGGTCCATGCGTGAGGATTAATGAGCTGATGTATGTCAGTTACCTAGCGCAGGGCTTGGCTCAGAGTAAATGCTGGTTGAGTTTTTTTGCTGGGTGAAGGATGGGTCCTTCTGGGTAGACCAGTTGACACTTGTTCAATGACTTGTCCCAAATGATGCCAGTGGAAAAATTCCTTGATCTTCAGATGGGGCCTCTGCTATCTGCTTGCTTTCCCTCTTTTCCTTCAGTGGTTGCTGGAACATGTCAGTGTGAAATTATAGATTTGGAAAAACAAATGCTGTGCGCGGAGCGATTTACCTTATCCTGCTCTCTCCAAGTGGCATGGGAAATGAAAAACGTCCAAACGAAGACAAATTTATTGGATACCAAAACCACCAGGCTATTGATTCTTGAAGCCAGCCAGCAGGGTTATGAATTGGGTGATAAAACCGGAGAGCAGTTAGCCTGACTTCCAAGACGGGGGCAGCTTTGTGTGTTATCACATCCGTCGGGCCCCACTGACAGCCCCACAACTAATGAACTCGTGCTCATTAAGCAGACTGTTTACTTTATGTGCCGCATCTGTCTAACGGGTCGTGTGAGTGAGATAGATGTGACCAGGGTGATTTTGTATGGAAGCCTGGATACCCGGACTTAATCTCTAACTCGGAAGGTGGCAGCGGAAGTTCTCACCCAGTGCTGAAAAAGCAGGGGCTTGTTCTCAGCCGTGATCAGTTCTGCCCTGCTCCAGAGGACGAATTCATTATCCACTGGTGGATTTTGCAGTCAATGAGCAGATGCTGTGTTTTAGGGGTGACAGGACCAGTGACTGAACCTGCTGGGTCAGACCAGTTGCAGGCTGCGATTTCTTCACTCTTGGTTTTACGCTCTTTCTTTCACAACCTTTAGAATGTTGAGACCTGTGGCCACATTCAAGGCCATCCTGTCCACTCCCCAGCGTGCTGGGTTAGTCCCGTGGTCTCTGGGGACTGGGAATCTCTGACCCGGTCCCCCCACCCCCCACCATGGAACTGAAATGCCTCTTCCCCTGCCTCGTGGTGGTTTCCTGTCTTGAGAAGGTGCAGGTTACTGTTGTGGGTTGGCTTATATGCACCCTCAGATCCTCACATTGTGACCTAATTTGGGACTAAGGTTGCTGCAGGTGTTAAGATGAGATCATACTGGATCAAATGGGGCCCCTAATCCAAAATGTTGGGTATCTTTATATTCAGAGGAGGCTGCCCTGCAAAGACTGAGGTTATGTTACCACAGTGCACGGGACTACCAGAAGCTGAGAGAGAAACCTGGGACAGATCCTCCATTATCGCCTTCCAAAGGAGTGTGCTGTGTCCTCACCGTGATCTTGAACTTGTGGCCTCTAGAACTGAAGCAAACCCCTGCCGTTCGAGCCATCCAGCCGTAGCACTTCATTACAGCAGCTTAGACTACGAATCGTTCACTGTGAACCTGCAGTTAGTTTATAGAGGGGTGGGGATGAAAGTTGACTGTGCCTTCTGAACCCCTCCCTTCAATTTTTTTCTTTAGGTACTTGCTTAATTAATGCTCATTATTCAGCTGCTGTGTGCTGGATAGCCCACGTGTCATTTTCCTACTGTGTTTAATCTTAGGTCTACCCCATACCATTAACCTACACTGAGCCATGTTTTTGTACTTGCCTGGTAGCATAATGCCACACAAATATTGGGAGTTCTGAGTGGCTTAAATGAGATGTCATTGTTAATCAAGCCAACATAAAGCCAGGGAGATAGTAAGTACTAAATAGTTACTATTGCCTGAGCTTATGTGTACTAGATCCTAGCATCTTAAAATCATCAATAGTAATTAAAAGAAAGTGTGCAAGGCATTTGGATAACCTTGAGACAAACCATTGTCAAACAAGTACTTGTGCACGAGTGTTCAAAGCAGCTCTGTTCACAGTAGACAAAATGTGGAAGCCTCCCAAACACGAGGTCACCACAGGGGTGGGTAGACAGTGTGTACGTATGCAGTGCTGTGCTGTGTGAATGGTTGCTGGAGCAGGGATGAACCTTCCAGAAGGCTCGGTGGAGGTGGCCACACAGAAAAGGCCACACACTGTGTGATTCCATTTGGGTGAAATTGCCAGGAACTAGGGGTCGGGAAAATTGGGAAATGACAGTGGTTTTTCTCTCGTAGTAATGACATTTTCCTGGACCTAGAAAACAGTGGTTATGTTAAATGGTTACTTTTAGGCTATGTGAATTTTCCCTCAATCAAAAACGGTTCTCACAAGGATATTTGTGGGGCCCAGATCAGGGGAATATTGAAAGAAGGGCTAAAGGGTTCCACTCTTGGAAGCCGTCACTGAACTGTAATTCAGAGTTTTTTGCATAAGGACACCCTTTGGCGTATGCGTGTTACACTTAGACTTTTTCTGCACTCTGAGGCCCATGAGGAATGCAGCTGTCTGTCTGGAAGGAGAATTTTCCTCCCATCTCTCTTCCTCCTCCTCCCCTTCTCCCTCTCTGTGGCGTTGGAGCCACCGTGCATGACTGGTACTGCGCTACAGGTCATCCTCAAACCAGTCCCTAGCAAAGGAGAGTGGCATTGCTGTAACTCGGGCTGGTCCTGATTGGTCTCCTGCAGCTCGAGGCCCCGTGCCCCGGGACAGCGCTGCCCGAGCTGTGGTCTGGACCAGGGCTGTGTTAACACGACGATGTCCCACAGACAAGGCACAGCTCTGAAAAGGGCCTGCAGCCGGGTCTCCCCAAAACACAGATGCCCTCACTCCTGCTCAGGAATCTTCAGTAGCTCCCCAGGGAGCTGTAGAGCAAAGTTCAGATTCTTCCTTTAGCCTTCAAGGTCCGTCCCAATCCCTTGCCCCTCCACCTGTCAGCCTTGTGACCTGTCTGTCCTCTGCTGGGAGTGCCTGCTCTGTCCTTGGCAGCCCTTTGAAGTTGCACCATCTTCCCCGGCTCAGCACAGATGTTGTCTCGTCATCACTGCCCCTGACTTGTGTGTGCTTCTGTCTTTCTGTCTCTGATGCTGTCTTCAGGAGCAGGGACCCTGTCATATCCATCGTTAGCCATCATCCCGAGCCCTGGGTCCTGAAATAGGGTACACCCACGAAAGCTTCATCTCCTGGCTGAGAACAGATGGCAAGGGGTAGAGAAGTTGGGGCTGCCTCGGAAGCCTCTGCCACCAGAGATACCCATGTGAAGTAGGCTGCAAAGCAGGAGGAACAAAAGACCGTGTGAGCTGGGCGGGCTCTGCAGCCAGGAATGCTCAAGCCCATTGGCAGCCTGGGCCCTTGTTAAAGTCTTAGGCCTTTTTGCTCAAGCAGAATGAGAACGCGAAGCCTGGCTGCTTGAATCAGCCCTTTCCAGAATGCAAAGCGGAAGCCACTCCAACGGGTGCCTTCAGGGGTCGCCTCATGGGTGGGGTAAGGCTTCTGACTTAGCATTCAGAAGAACGTCAGAATCAGCCTTCCCACAGCTGTCCTCAGACAAGAAGAGCCGTCTGTCCTCGGGAAAGGTACGGTTGGTGAGAGAGGCGACCTTCCGAAGTGGGACTTTTTTATTCCTTTCCCCTTCTTTTCTCCTTTTTGCTTCTTGACCTGTGGCACCCCAGAGAGCCCTGTGCTAGACACACGGTTACACCACCCACCTACTGTGACTGTTACACCCGAGCCCCTGCCCTTCTCACAGAAGCCGGTTGTGGGGTGCAGTACAGGTGGTGGGAGCTGAGAAGCCAGCCAGGGATGAGGATGGATGTGCCTCACTGCCCCAGCCCAAGGGAGGTGGCCTGGCAGGAGGGCGGGGGTGACCACAGTGAACCTGCAGGTTTCCCTGGGCTTATAGCACCGTTTGAGTCCTTCAGTGAGGGCTGGGTCTTCCTGATGCCTTCATAGCCCAGGCTTTGTCCAGCTCAGTCATGTTGTCATGTGGGGCTGAATGGCTCTCTCTAAGATTCATTTACTTATTTGAAAGGCAGAGTTGGAGAGAAGCGAGGCAGAGAGAAAAAGAGGTCTTCCACCTGCTGGTTCACTCCCCAGATAGGCCAGACCAAAGCCAAGCCAGGAGCCAGAAGCTTCATCCAGGTCTCCCAAGTGGGTGGCAGGGGCCTAAACACTTGGGCCATCCCTCCGTTGCCCTCCGAGGCCATTAGCAGGGAGCTGGATCACAGGTGGAGTAACCAGGACTTGAACCGGCGTCCATTTGGGATGCCAGCATTGCAAGTGGTGGCATAACCCGCTGCACCACTGCATCAGTGTTTAGTGTGGGACCGTCCCAGGCTTTGTCAGATGTTTGTCAGCCTCCACCCAGCAGACTGTAGTAGCAACTCACCCACTCTCCTTCCCTCCCCTCTTGACAACCAAATTGCCTGCAGTCCTTGCTAAATGTGCCCTGGGGAAGGGGGCCAGATCCCCCTTGCGGGAACAGCTGGCTAGAGACTAGTGTGGAGAAGGGCCAGCAGGCGGAGGCGGTGGCTGTGGAAAGGCAGGGGAGTAAGAAGCACCTGGATCTTTCGTCCGGAAGGTGTTCTTGGAGTAGGTGTGGCTTGGACCAGGCTCCAAGGCTGGAGAGGTGAAGGCAGCAGGGGCCAGATTTGGGAGGCCTTTGCTACTGTGTTGGGGAAAGCATGCTGGACTCGAAGGCTGACGTCCCAGGGCTGTTCCCGGTGTCCCCTCTTGGCAGCTGTGTGACCTGAGTCTCTCTCTCTCTCCCTCTCTTTTTTTTTTTTTTTTTTTTTTTTTAACAGGCAGAGTTAGACAGTGAGTGACAGAGAGAGACAGAGAGAAAGGTCTTCCTTCCATTGGTTCACTCTCCAAATGGCCGCTGCGCCGATCCGAAGCCAGGAGCCAGGTGCTTCCTCCTGGTCTCCCATGGGGTGCAGGGCCCAAGGACCTGGGCCATCCTCCACTGCCCTTCCGGGCTACAGCAGAGAGCTGGACTGGAAGAGGAGCGACCGGGATGGAATCCGGCGCCCCAACCGGGACTAGAACACGGGGTGCCGGTGCCGCAGGCAGAGGATTAGCCTAGTGAGCCTAAGTGCTGGCCTGACCTGAGTCTCTTAACCTCTTCGAGCCTCAGGGCCCTCCTGAGTGACGTGGAGTCTAGCAGGTGGGTTGCAAAGACTGCATGGGTTAAGGCCATGAGAAGTATTCGAGTGGAATCTGGGCAGCCCACTTGCCTCAATAAATGTTTTCTTTTCTCGTTAAGCGTTGCCACGTCTACTCACATTCAGTTCTCTCTGGTTCTGCTGCTATCTATCCAGCCTGTATTACTGTAGGAGTTCTGCTTTAGCTCCACCCTTTAACTGCACTACTTCCTAAACAGTGCAGTCTGAAGCCTTGGAGAGAATTTACTCCTGCGCTGTCCAGCACTGTGGCCGCTTGTGTCGACACTCTTGCTCCTTAAGATGCACTCTCGTTTCAGTGACTGAGTGTGAGAACAAAGAATGCCGTGGGGGCCTGCGTTGTGGTGCAGTAGGTTAATCCTCCGCCTACAGAGCTGGCATCCCATGTGGGCGCCGGTTCTAGTCCTGGCAGCTCCTCTTCCCATCCAGCTCTCTGCTCTGGCCTGGGAAAGCAGTAGAGGATGACCTAAGTGCTTGGGCCCCTGCATCCACATGGGAGAACAGGAGGAAGCTCCTGGCTCCTGGCTTTGGATCGGCACAGCTCCGGACGTTGTGGCCTTCTGGGGAGTGAACCATCGGAGGGAAGACCTTTTTCTCTGTTTCTCCCTCTCGCTGTAACTCTACCTCTCAGATAAATAAATAAAATCTTAAAAAAAGAATACCATGTATCTCATGGATAGTGTGTCCTTCTGCTTACATGTGAAATGCTAATAGTTTGGACATACTAGGCTAAATAAAATATAAGATTAAAATTAATTTCTCCAGTTAAAGGCAAGTATACAGAACAGATGAGTTTTGTAAGAATAGTTGTTTGCTCTCCGGGGACTTTACTGGCTCTTCAGGAAAGTATGATTTCCTGGTACCAGGTTTGGAGGTGCAGTTTCTCTCATGGGGCTCTGCCTTTTTAAAGAATGGATATGATCTCCTTAGAACAGTAGCAGGGGCAGCAGCACTGTGGCATAGTAGGCTAAGCCTCTGCCTACGGTGCCAGCATCCCCTATGGGCACCGGATCATGTCCTGTCTGCTCCTCTTCTGATCCAGCTCTCTGCTATGACCTGGGGAAGCAGTGGAAGATGGCCCAAGTCCTTGGGCCCCTGCACCCATGTGGGAGACCTGGAAGAAGCTCCTGACTCCTGGCTTCGGATCAGCCTGGCTCCAGCCATTATGGCCATTTGGGAAGTGAACCAGGGGATGGAAGATCTTTCTCTCTGTCTCTCTCACTGTCTGTAACTCTACCTCTCAAATTAATAAATAAAATTAAAAAAAGGGGGGCTGTAACAATGACCAATGTGCTCAGAGTCTCCTCCTCTAAGTAGATGTAAGAATGTTCTTTCTTTTTCAGTAGTGCCCCCTTTACCAAAATACAGGGCCTGAGAAGACCCAGAGCTCACACCTGTTTGTTAGTTCCCTCCCCTATACACACCCCGCTTATGGATGTCCAAGCAAGGAGACAGTAGACTCTGTGCTATTGTCTTAATAATTTGATTGGGGCCGGCGCTGTGGCTCACTAGGCTAATCCTCCACCTGCGGCGCCGGCACACCGGGTTCTAGTCCCGGTCGGGGCGCCGGATTCTGTCCCGGTTGCCCCTCTTCCAGGCCAGCTCTCTGCTGTGGCCAGGGAGTGCAGTGGAGGATGGCCCAAGTGCTTGGGCCCTGCACCCCATGGGAGACCAGGAGAAGCACCTGGCTCCTGCCATCAGATCAGCACGGTGTGCCGGCCACAGCGCACCAGCCGCGGCGGCCATTGGAGGGTGAACCAACGGCAAAGGAAGACCTTTCTCTCTGTCTCTCTCTCTCACTGTTCACTCTGCCTGTCAAAAAAAAAAAAAAAAAAAAAAGAATTTGGCCAAGCGGCTGAAGTGCCATCAATTCACTTTAATCTTATTGATATTACTGTAGCACCTCTTACAGTTGTTGTGTACTCGTGTTTGGATTTTATTTGATCCCCCTCAATCCTTGCAACAACTCCTTTTTCAAAAATGATTTTAAACTTATTTATTTATTTGAGAAAGCAGAAGGAGAGAGAGGAATCTCTCACCTGCTGGTTCATTCCCCGAATGCTCACGCTAGCTGGTGCTAGGCTGGGATTGGAACCAGGAACTCAGTCCAGGTCTCCCATGTGGGTGGCAGGAACCCAGTAACTTGAGTCGTCACCGCCGTCTCCATTGGCAGGATGCTGGGAGGGGAATGGAACCCAGACATTCTGATATGGGAAGTGGGCAGCTTAGCTGCTGGCTCACCTGCTCTTCTGCAACAACATCGTTCCATGGCTTTCACACAGCAACGTGCAGAGGCTCCAGGATACAGAAGGAGTGCCCAGCTCCTGCAGCCGGCCTGTGCAGAGCTGATCCCCGAGCCCAGGTCTCCTGCCCTGCGTGGCTTTATGGATGCTGATGTGCAGTACGGACGGTGCCTCGGGGTGGCTTTGCATATAACAGAGGCAAGATGGACAGAACTTCCAGGCAACAATTAACACGTCCTCACTGCAGAGCTGTGTGAGCATGGGTGGCCGAAGACCCTGTAGTAGGCCCTAGGGAGGCCTCTGCCTTGATCTGTGACATCACCGTGGTTCCGAGGGCAAAAGGACATGTTTCCTTGCGGCCAGGGCATTTGACTTCATGGCGGGATCAAGACACAGCGAGTTGGTGAGAACGGGCCCTTTGGTCCTTACAACACAGTGAACTCCAGGTTATTTCATGTTCCAAAGAGTATCACGGGTGGCTTTGACTCTTTGGGTTCATATGATCGATTTTTAAAAAACAGTGCCTGCAAGGCCCAATGCCATTCTCCAAAAAAAAAAAAGGAAAAAGGAATCAGGGATGTCAGTTTGACAGAGTTTGACAGGCCAAGAGATCATGCTTTGGGGTACTGCGGGAGGGACACTCACGTACAGATGCACCTGCGTGTGGCCGCCGGCCCCAGGAGAGGCACCACGTGCTTCTGTGTGTGTCCCTCTGCTGGGCTGCAAATAAAGTTTTAGAAATGACCTTTGCAGGGGTGCAGGGGCCCACTAAGACGCCGTGAGGATTTTGCTTTTCCTGTTGCCAATGTTGTGTGGTGTGACAGCTTGTTGGCAGGCCTTTGTTTAAAAAAGGCTTACGGAAGCAAAGTGATTGAAAGTACCTGTTGGCACACGGGCCTCTCATTCTTGTGTTCTTTTATTCATTTAAAAGATGGCCGTTGAACGCTCCCTGCGTGCCTGGGGTCTACATCAGATATAAAGCAGTGATGGTTTTTGCCAAGTGGAGATTAAAATCTCTCAAGTGTGGCACCCATTAAGCACGTAATCAATCAACCAAGTGTATACTTTTGAAAATTGAAGAGTGCGATGGAGGAAACAGTGACAGCATGGTGGTAGATAGAATAGGGAAGGCACTACTTAGGTGTTCGTGTGTCTGAGAAGAGTTACTTAGGTTGATTGCCTTCAAGATCGAGGCTCTTGGGATTAGCTTTGTGGCACAGCAGGTTAAGCCTCTACTGGAGATTCCAGCCATCCCATATAAGTGCTGGTTTGAGTCCCGGCTGCTCCACTTCCAATCCAATTCCCTGCTAATGCACCTGGGAAAGCAGTGAAAGATGGCTCATGTCTTTGGGCCCTGCCACTCATGTGGGAGTCTCAGCCTGGCACAACCTAGCTGTGTCAGCCATGGAGGGAGTAACCAGTGTATAGAAGAACTTTGTCTCTGTCTTTCCCTCTCTCATTGCAACCCATCATCACTCAAATAAAGTAAAAATCTTAAAAGATCTGGGCTGCAAAGAGAAAAAGGACTGAGCCAGTGCAAGACCAGGCTGGTGAGTGTTCTAATATCAGGAACACACTTGTGAATGCGCCTGAGGTGTTGCCCTAAAATGAAGGGGCCAGTGGAGCTGGAGGAATGCAAAGCTAAGGAGAGACTGGCCCGAGAGATGGAGGTCGAGTCAGGTAGGACCTAGTATGTGGCAAGGAGATTAGAATTCATCTTGAGAGCTTGTGAGAGACTGGCGCCGCGGCTCAATAGGCTAATCCTCTGCCTTGCGGCACCGGCACAGCGGGTTCTAGTCCCGGTCTGGGTGCCGGATTCTGTCCCGGTTGCCCCTCTTCCAGGCCAGCTCTCTGCTGTGGCCCGGGAGTGCAGTGGAGGATGGCCCAAGTGCTTGGGCCCTGCCCCAGCATGGGAGACCAGGAGAAGCACCTGGCTCCTGGTTTCAGATCAGTGTGGTGTGCCGGCCGTAGCAGCCATTTAGGGGGTGAACCAATGGAAAAGGAAGACTTTCTCTCTCTCTCTCTCTCTCTCTCTCTCTCTCACTCTCTCTCTCTCTCTCACTGTCCACTCTGCCTGTTTAAAAAAAAAAAAAAGAGCTTGTGAGAACCATTGAGTAATTTCAAGTGGGATGTGAGTTAGATGGCCAATGCAGTAGCCATAAGCATGAGATGACACTGTCATTTTGGGGTAGTAAAGGTGAAGGCAGAGGAGGAATGTTTTAGAAGTAAAAATGGCTAGATTTCAGTGTGCAGACCTTAGACCTGGTGAGATGGGTGAGTGGGGAATTGAGAAGGGCCCCAAGGATGTGACTTGAGTAGTGCAGTAGATGCTGCTGCCATTTATGGAGGTGAGAAGTTCTAGGTTTGGAGTTGAGGTCTGAGGCAGGCGTGAATCTCTCCGTGGGTTTGTATGAATCTGGAGCTCAGAGAGGCCAGCGCTGGAGATGCAAACGTGAGAGTCCTCAGCCTGGAGATAGTTGCACAAGCCATTGGCATGGGAGGTCTCTTGTGTGGGGCCCACTGTGCATCCTGGGACTCACCTGGCGTTTAGCATTGAGGAGAGGGGAGGGTCGAGGAGACAAGAAATGTGGGAGTGAGTATCTCTGAGGCTGCAGAGTGAATTTCCTGGAGAAAGGTAGTGGAGTTCCTGAGCGGTAGTTGAGTGCCCATGTGAATGAGAAGTGATTACAGCACATGCCTGGTTCTGTGATTTTCCTATCCCTTTGGGCTTTGCCATGAGAATGAATGTGGATGCTTTTGTCTGAAGCCTTGGATTTTCCCAGAATAGTCGGAAGGAAGGAGGGCCGAGGGAGGTGTGAGTGCTTGTAGAGGGAGGTTGGGATTGTGAGCCACGCTATCTAAGCTGAGCAGCAGAGAACAGAACGACATGCAGACCTGGCTGGGTAGTGCACGGGGACCTGAGAAATGAGCTCCTGACAACACCGATGAACAGGGTCCTTGTCATGGCAGTGGGAGGGCTAAGAGGGGCACGGGGGTGGGTGTTGATGTTGGGAATTTTGGAGGTTGGGCTGCTTAGGGTGACAGCAAGTTCTAGAACACCCGGCCCAAGTGAAATGCCAGATGGTTTCAGCTCATGGAGGAAGAGTGTGAGAATGTTCTGGGGCTTCAGTCTTCAAGAGCAGTGACCAGCGGTGATAGGGACAGCAAGAAGGATGGCAAGGTTCCCGCAGAAGACAGAAGGGCAGTGATACTGGGCATGGGGGAGGGGAAGGCTGGGAGCCAGGATGAGGAAGACCCATTTCCTAGCCCTGAGGTTCATGCATTGTAGATTGGGGGTAGAGGGAGCATCTTTCCTTTGATCTCCTAAAGTGGCTTAGGGGACAGCTGTATTTTTACCTAAGAGCAGGGGGTGAAGAGTGAGAGCAAGTTGAGGATGCATAGGTGTTGGCTGATTACATGGAAGTTCCACGGGATTCCATAGCTGGACTCGGCAGCAGGGGGTTGCTGCCAGGGTTTGTGTGATGGGTGTAAGTTTGTAGGAGAGCGAACATGCAAGGAGAAGCAGGCTGTGGCTGACATGTTCAGTCCTTGATCCATTAATAAATATGTTCTGATCAGCTCCCTCATGCCAGATACGGTTCTAGTAAGAGACCCAGCAGGAATGGACGAAGTGGACGAGGTCTCTGCCCTCTGTCACTCAGGGTCAGATTGTGGAGAGAGCGGACCGGCTGTATGTCCTGCTGACTTTGTTTCCACGCAGGGTAGCACCAGAGTTTACGTGGGGTCCTTCACCTCCCTAGTCTTGGCTTTCTGTTCTGTAGGATGGAGATCGTGAAGCCCTGAGCGACGGTGTTCATCCCATCCTGATCCAAATGTGGGAGGCGTTTTCGGATGAGATGTGCGTAGACACTTTTGCTTCACTAGAAAAAGGTGCTGTTTCTTCTAGAAACTGCTTCCATCTGTCAGCAAGCTGATGTCAAAAATAAGCAATCATGGGGCCGGCGCTGTGGTGCAGTGGGTTAAAGCCCTGGCCTGCAGTGCCGGCATCCCATATGGGCGCTGGTTCGAGTCCTGGCTGCTCCTCTTCTGATCCAGCTCTGTGCTATGGCCTGGGAATGCAATAGAAGATGGCCCACGTCCTTGGGCCCCAGAACCGATGTGGGAGACCTGGAAGAAGCTCCTGGCTTTGGATCAGCGCAGCTCTGACCGTTGTGGCCATCTGAGGAGTGAACTAGTGGATGGAAGACCTCTCTCTCTCTGTCTCTACCTCTCTCTGTAACTCTTTCAAATAAATAAAATATATCTTTAAAAAATAAGTAATCAAAAAAGCATAGGATGGGAAGAGTTCTCCTTGTTGCGCTGGCCTGTCCCTGCCCTGGGAAGGGGAGGAGTGGTAGGAGGTCAGTGTTGTTAATGGGTTATGTACTCTAAGGGCTTCAGGACCCGCTTCTCAAAAACCCGAGTGTGTGCATGAGTCACTCAGGGTCTGATCCAGAGTAGCGGGGCTGGGGTGAGGTCTGAGACTGCATTTTCTAACGATTTCAGCTGATGCTGACGCAGTGGGCTCTGCTGAGATGGGAGAGCGCAGGTCCTCCTCCCTTGTACATGCCCGACTCACGGGGAGACGTCACACCAACACAGAACCTGGATCCTTTGCCCTTTAGGGGTTTTAGTTGAAAGAAGGACAGCTAATGCTCAGGAAGTGATTCCAAGAGGATGAAGTGTTTCTGATGGACTGGCCTGAGAGGCCCTGCAGAAGCAGTGTGGCTACGAGGTGCTGGGGAGGTCCAGGGAGGAGAAGCGACTTTCCAGGCCTTGGTCAGGACGAGGGAGGATGCCTGGGGTGCAGGCGAGCAGTGCAGGATCACAAGTCCTGGTAATAAACGCTGACATGTGTTGAGGGTCTGTGTGTGCTGTAGGACCTGCAGGGTAATAGAGTTCTCTGGGGCACTGTGACAGCGCCTTGCCGGAGCGCTCGCTTGGAACGGAGGTGACAATGTGTGACTGGCAGCCAATCTGTAGTTAGAACAAGTGGCCCAAATCCTCCGGTTCTTAAATGCACCTTGGATCCGTCTGGGGTCCTAAGCGATTTTGAAGGGTTTGGGCCGTTGTGTTCCTTAGGTTTTTATGTTTAGGAATGTGTTGTTCCTTAGACGCGTATTCCGTCTTTGTATGCAGTGTCATTTTAGACAAATCACTCATTGTGAACAGTCTCGAAAAATCATCTCTAAGCTTCATGATGTTAATTAAAAGATAGCCCCTGGTGTTGACTGGAGGTAGCTGGAGCAGGCATTTGTGGTGTGGGCTTGTGAGCTTCTGACTGGTGTGTTTCATGGGGAACCTTCCGGCCCTGGAGGGTGCATTCCCAATTAGGAAACCACAGATGTTAACTCACCGCACCCAGCGCGTAAGTGAAAGCCAAAACACATCTCCCAGTGTACTGTGCTTTTCATGCTGAGGTGTTTGAATTGCAAGCAACACAATAAGAAGATAGAATGATTTATGCTTGTGAGTGGTTTTAAAATTATAATAGCAAACTACCTTTCTTGTATAAAATTTGGCAAAATATATGTTCATATACATTAAAATTATTCATGTTACATCCTGAGCTAATTTGGTACAGTGGAGCCTTTTTTCATACATATGAGGATTCTTCAAAAAGTCCAGGAAAATGGAAAGTGTAAGTCTATTTTGGTGCAAAAAACCTTTTTTATGGTGCCTCTTTTTAAAAATAATATACAGGCAGTGAGCATTATTACAAAACTGTGCATGGATTTCAGTGTTGTTTTTGCACCAAAATGAACTCACACTTTTCCACAAACTTTTATAGATATATAAGTATTTGCCCAGGTGTGCAGCATTTATTGCTTTGGGCTCTACTGTAGGACACTTCTGATCCCATTAAACATTCAGCTTTGAATCCTAAGCTTTTGTGGCTTAGCAAGTCAAGATGGTTTTTCTGGCTCATACAGGTTCCTTATCTATGTGAGTTGCAATGGTGAAGACAGATGGGAGTGGATGTTGAGCCCTGGGATGGGGTGTTGGCATGGAGGGAGGACTGGGAGACCCCTGAGTGAATGGGGCCCGGTTGTAGGTCCCCCTTCCCTAGGCAGCCCTGCCCGGAGGGAGGGAAAGCAGCTTTGAGGCTGGTGTTGGTAGCCAGCACATCAGTGTTTGCATTTATTTAGGAGGTAATTTCCAGCCCACCTCCTGTTTCTTCCTTCCATTCTTCTTGTGTAGATTCCTATATTGACTTCCTGGAGTAACTTCTGATAGAAAGTGAGATTTTTTTTTCCGTTTGAAATGTGTTTTGAGTGCACAGAGGTGTCATTTAAAAGTCAAATCCATGAAGGAATATTTTTTACCTGCTGGGTTTAATTTCCGATGCCAATGTTATCATAAAAGGTAAACCACCCTCCACTGTTTTAAAGCTTTGTACAAATTACCCAAGTTGGAATTAACTTCTGCAGGTGGAGAGAGGGAAGAATAAGCATTTTAAAGCATTTTAAAAATATTATTTAAATATTAATGCCAGTTGAGTTCAGTTTCTATCCGACTTTCCCCTGAAGTCTAAACCTGTTTGTAGCTTTCCAACTTCTGTCATTGTATTTGGAGTTGGGGGTGGGGCACTGTTAGTGGAGGAAGGAGACCTGTTACAACATAATTGATCCTTGGAATGAAATAAGCATAGGATTCAGGATGAAACAGGTTAGATCAAAAGAAGGATGGCCTTTGGCAGACATTGCTAGAATTCGTTAACAGGGAGAGCAGAGCCTGGGGTGTTGCCTCTTCCTAAATGCGGAACCTTTGGACAGTTAATGAGTGAATCTAGACTTGAGTTTTCTCATCTCCACAGTGGAAACTAAAAATAGTACTTAACTTGTAGGTGATGTTGAGAATTATACAAGAAGATGTATGGGGAAAAAAAACACAGGTGCTTATTCTTGGTTGTCTTGACTATTATTATAAATGAACTGTAAAAAAAAAAATCTAGATTTTTAATGTGATGAAGAATAGAATAGGTGGATCCTGCAGGTTTCAGTCACCCATTTGGTTTGTCAGTTGCTGCTTCTTTGTTGGAACCTGTTTCTGCCCAACCTTGCGGGGCGGGAGAGTGTGGGAGTGTGGGCATGGGGAGAGACAGCAGGGTAAGTAAGGGTGTGCTCAAGATGGCCATCACCTCTGAAATGAACCTGATAAATCTTTGCTGATCACTCACTCAAGGCCTCTTTCATTTGAGCCGTATAACTCTTCAAGATAGAAGGCATTGCTTCTATTTCCAGATGAATGACAGGAGACTTCCCTGGAGGCGGGGCATGGCCAGGTCACAGTCAGTGCAGCACCTGGATTTGAACCCAGATGTGCGGAACTGCACGGTCTCCTCTCCCTCACCCACACTCCCTTCCCCTGAAAGGTTCCCGGGGCTTGGTCTTCAGTGTGTAGAGATGTGGGGGTGGGGGTGGTGGGGATGACACTGTTCTCAATTGAACACTCTGTTCAGCAGGATTTTGCTTTTTCTGTTTTACTTCTAACCCACACCCTGCAGCCCTGTGGTCTTAGAACTGTTTGAGAAGAAGGCCACTTAGAACATCCTGTCAGAGCAGTCACCGAAGAGAGGCCAGCCCTGATAGTTGAGATGGGCTCCGTTAGGTGTTTACTGCCAGCAACTTGCAGAATGCAAACTCCTGAAGCCCCAGAGGGTCGCCTTTGGTTAGACTCTGATTCCATTTATTCTTTTTTTTTTTTAAGATTTATTTATTGATTTGAAAAGCAGAGTTTTTACTGAGAGGCAGAGAGGCAAGAGAGGGGTTTTTTATCTGCTGGTTCACTCCCGAAATGGCTGCAATGCCCAGAAAAGCCAGGAGCCTGGAACTTCCTCTGGGTCTCCCATGAGGGTACAGGGGCCCAAGGACTTGGGCCATCTTCTACAGCTTTCTCAGGCCAGAGCAGAGAGCTGGATCAGAAGTGGAGCAGCCGGGACTTATACCAGCACCCCAGATGGGATGCAGGCACTGCAGGCATCAGCTTTACCCACTATGCCACAGTGCTGGCCCCTCCATTTATTCTTTTTACAGACAATTATCAGGCACTTGTGGGTGACAGGCAGTATGCTAAGTCCTGGGGAAAGCCAGGTGGATCAGTTGGGGTAGGTCCCTACCTTCTGAGACTGTCACAGCTCAGCCAGGCTCCCGCCTCAGGGTGCCTGCGAGTTCTGAGAGAGGGAAGGATGCACTCTGGGGGTACAGAAAGGGAGACCCAAGCCACCCATGTCATTGGGCATCCATTCCTCGGGAATCGTCTGCAACAGATGAATTCTGCTCTGTGGAGAGGCCTCCGGGGACTTTGCCAGCGACATCATGTTAGGGGTGTGTAGCGATGAGACCCAGTGGTCAGTTGGGGCTGTATGTCCGTTGTGTCTTTGTAAGTCGCATGCCTTTCTGATCAGAAATTCAGGCGAATGTTCGTGTGCTTGGGACTTCATCTTTTAGCATATCAGTGTGCAGTCTTCTGCCATGGTCAACAGATTGTCCCTGTCCAGGCTGCTGGTCTGTTGCCTGTTTGTTCCTGTCGATACTCTTTGATGTTTCCAGATGTCTTCTGCATGTTGAAGATCGATGCTCTCAAGACCGTCCCTGTTGAGTGCTGTTGGGCTTCAGATGTCACGAGGGTGTGGCTGCGGGTAGCTGCCATGGCCTGTCCAGCCTCCTTTCCCTTGTGTGTCCTTTTCAGTCTGACCCAAGTGCCTTTTGTGGTCTCTTCTGCCTGGAACACAGGAGCCCGTCTGTGAACTTGACCACACACGAATCAGTCAGCAACTGTGACTGTCTTTTCACTGGGTCTCAGCACCTCTCAGTTGTCACATTCTTGGGGACCCTACAGGTGTTTTGTCTCAGGACAATGCACTCTTTTTTTATGTTTATTTTTCTTTTCAGAGTGATAGAGACAATGATAATTTCTATCCACTGGTTCATTCCCAAAATGCCTGCATATCAAGGATTGGGCCAGACAGAAGCCAGGAACTCTAGCTGGGTCTTCCCTGTGGGTGTCAGGGGTCCAAGCACATGAGCCATTATCTGCTGTCTCCCAGGGTGCAGTAGCATGACGCTGGATCAGAAGCAGAGTAGCCAGCACTCAGGCTAGCAGCCTGTTTATTAGGAGATGCGGGTGTGCATCCAACCCTCTGAGCTGCAACACTTGCCATCAGGTGTGCATTTTGAAGCCAACCTGTGTTCTCATTTTTTTTTTAAACATAGCATCTGGTTTGTGCTTTGTATGTAAAAGGTGCCAACTAAATGCCTTTCAAGAATATTAGCTCAGGCCTTAAAGCTAACTTATTCGGTAAAATGTGTGTGTGTTTACGCGTGCATGGGGGTAAGGCATCGTGGTGCAGTGGGTTAAACCACCACGTGTAATCCTGGCATCTCATATTACAGTGCTGGTCCAAGTTTCAGCTACTCAGCTTCTGATCCAGCTCCCTGCTAATGTGCCTGCGAAAACAACAGAAGATGGCTTATGTATGTGGGTCCCTGCCACCCCATCGGAGACCTGGACGGAGCTCCAGGCTCCTGGCTTCAGCCTGACCCAGACCTATGGTTGCAGCTCTCTGGGGGAGTGAACCAACAGATGGACTAATAATCTGTTACTATTCCTTTCAAATAAATAAATGTTTTTAGAAAGTGTGTGTATGTGACTCCTTCAGGTTTTTCAGACTGTAATATTTACTGAGTGTCAGTTTTGCAAGGCTGCAGGGCTGCGCCGTCGTCTCTTGGGATTAAAGGAACCAGAAGGCACAGGGCAGGTGAATGCCCTCAGCACCCTGGAGGAGGTGTTTGTCTTCTGCCTTTCGCATCCATCTCCAATGCTAAGAAAGAACTCAGCCCTTCCTCTCTGCTCTTCCTTTCAGAAAGTATTATGAGGGAGGCCGAGGACTCCACGCTCTGGACAGAGACGCGGCGCTGGGATTAGGGATTGCCACCTCCGAGAGGATGCTGGGAATCTGCAGAGGGAGACGGAAATTCCTGGCTGCCTCTTTGACTCTGCTCTGCATTCCGGCTGTCACCTGGATTTACTTGTTTGCTGGGAGCTTCGAAGGTAAGGAAAGGAGGGGACGTGAGGAACTCTGGTTGTCACAGACTCCAAGAGGCTTCTCAGAGCTGTTGGGTGCTAAGTTTTCATTTTGCAGAACAATGGGATATGGATGCCTTGTCACAGGAAATGACTTGCCTAGTGTTTCAAGGGTAGTCAGAGGCAGTTGGTATTGTGAGAAGGAAAACTAGAGCAGGATAAGGTGCACCTGATGCATTAGCATGATGGTGGCCGCACAAGTGAAGTTGAGCCGCGTGTCGGTAATGGGGAAATGTTGGGCCTTGGGGAAGTCCTTAGCTGTTCCTGGGGCCCGATGTTCCCTCCCTTAGTCTATGTGTTCATTCAGCCGTTCCCACAGTAGGTGTTTTGTCTGGGCATGGAGGAGTGGTGGCTGCACTAAGCCTGGTGCTGAGCGTAGCGTGTAACAGGTCTGGACGGTCTCAGCCTAGCAGAGAAGATGGGTGAGTGGACGGATGATTGTTGCACTTGGCGGTGCGTGTCTTGATGGAGGAAGGCAGGGTGTTGGCAGGGAGGTTTGTTGGAGCTGTCAGACCTGGGCTGTGGATGAAAGGTGATCAGTCATCCTGACGGGCTGGTCTTGGGGATGCAGTGAAGAATTGCCCTCCCCACACTAAGAAAAACAAATGATCATCCCTGCCACTCTCCAGAAATAAGTAGAACAGACAAGACTTGCCATTTGCTCTTCCAGCAACCTCAGCTGCAGTGCGACATTGTGTGTTTCTAAGATGGCTTTCCAAGCTCCAGGGGTGCAGGGAGTAGCGGTGGTGAAGCTCATGCTGTCTCTGTTCACCCCTGCACTTGAACTAGCTAAAAAAAAAAAAAAAGTGAAAAATCTGTCTCAAGGAAATCACTACTGTGTTTTTAAACATTTATTTTTTGCATAATTTTATTGACAGCTCAAGGCTACCTTTTAATTAGGAGCCAGGGCAGTAGACGGCGCGTGGGTTTTTGGCAAGGGGATCAGAAACAGGAAGGTGAGTTGATGCTGGTCCTTGGGAAGATGAAGAATTTCCCAGAGGTGATGGAGGAGTGCTTACCACAGAAGGCAGAGGGTACCTGCGCTGGAACAGGTGTAATAGAGGGGGTGGGCACCATTATCTTGACTACGGTCTTAACGGCTTGGCTGAGTGCCCATCCCCAAACTGCTCTTTTTAGCTAACCTTGAGTCTGGTGTCTTCTGTGCCCTGTCACAGAGTGTGTTCTGCAACACATGGGGTGAGATTGAGGGAGGGGTGGCCCTGAAGGCACATGGTGTGGACTCCCAAAGGGGAAAGACCCAGCATGAATCGTAGGGTGTGGAGAGGGTGTGACTGACTGTGCCTGTGGTGGGACGGCTGCTTTGAGGCCGTTTGCTACCAGGCGCAGCCCTGGCCAGGGGAGTGATTGTGATTGTTGAGTTTGAGCGGTTCTTGCTTTATCAATTATGGGAAAACTGGGAGGGTCGAGAAAATGCATGGCATCAAGCGACACTGGGTACAAGCGTCTTCTCTGTGGATGTGATGTTTAAGAATGAAATGCCCTACTCTTGGGACCAAGCTCTACACGGCATTAGGCAGGGGCTAGGTGATGTGGGTACGTTAACATACACATTCTAGCTAGAATGGCAAAGGCCACAGATGTACCATGGCTCAGTGAGTCCACAGCTGCAACACAGCAGCACCTGTGGGCTCTGCACCGTAAGACGATTCTAGAAAAGTCAGCAGATGTAGGGGGATGCCTGGGGACACCAGTGCCCGTGTAAACCTGGTTGCCTAAGAAAGGATGAAAAGAAATGGGGACCCTAAGGCTCAGGGCGCCCAAACACAGCACCAGCCGTCCAAGGGCTGTCACCTGAAGAGATGAGGCTTGGTCCCATGGCCCCTCAATCTGCAGAGGGACGTGGTGGCAGGGAGTCGGTGTCAAGTTCATCATCATGAGGCTCCTCCTGCCCAGCCCTGGGAGGACCTGCTCAGAAGGTAGTGAACGCCTCAGTAGGAGAGATGCGCACACAGCAGTGCAGTGTCCAAGAAGGGTGTGGAGCACCAGGGGCAATTGGACAAGGTGACCTGCCTGACCCCGAGGCCCCAAGACACTTGGCTGGGCTTTTATCAGAAGACAAAGGTGACCCCTGCCAGTGGCTGCAGCCACCCGTGCTTTTCCAGAGGGGCCCGCGGAGACATCCTCCTCTCTGTAGTTACACTTCACACGCTGCAGTCCCTTTATCGGACCCTTTGAGTTTTTGGTTTCATGACAAGTGAAGCCAAAAAGAAGGCACAGAGTTGCTCCGTGTATTCTTGGAAATGCTATTCATATTTTATGTGAGTCCATTTGCTTTCCACCCTGGTTTAATGCCAATCGATCTTCTGAGAGCAGAGCCAGGAACTCTGTCCAAGATGCAGATGCTGGCATCATGCATCCTGAAGTTGAGTCCACGCAGCGGCTCGGCGCATTGAGTGAGCGCTGGACAGCGGCAGGTGTCACAGGGTCTCACATCAGCTCAGCCAGAGGAGCCGGCTGGTTTGGGGCACAGTTACTCCCCTTTCTAGACCTTCGTTTCTTCCAAAGAAGAGAAGTTGTCACAACGAAGCCCACCTTTGGGACACACATGTTCTACAGACAAGTTCAGAATTCTAAGCCTTTGGTGTATGCGAACTGGAAACAAGCAGAACCCTCCCCAGTTAACGGGAAGTAGAACGCAAGAGGGAGCAGGCTGGTTGTGCTTTGTTCCTGAGTGTGGAACCATGGTTGTTAGCATTAGTTCTCTTCTCACCATCGGAGTGTAGGGCGTGGAGTTTACCTCCTGGAAGAGAAACAGATTCCTGTTCCCAGAGCCATTTGTCGCAGCCCACGGGACCATCGGTGAAAGACATTAAACAGGGTGTTTTGTAAGCACTGAGTTCCTAAACCCAACTTCTTCATCTCTTCCCCATCCACCTGCCTTCCTCTGCCACCTCGGTTAACCTTCCCAGGTGCAAGCCCTCCAAGCGGTAAGCCTTGGCGTGGTTATTGTCTCTCTCCCGTCGGCTGCCTTCCCGCTGTCAGGTGCCACCTCCTGTTGAGTTTGCTCGTGGCCTCTTTCGGCTGCACCTTTTGCTTCCCGTCTTTGACCACTGCGGCTATGCTGGCTTTGCCCTGCTTCCTTGGTGATCAGCCTCCGTGTTCCCGTGTCTGTTCCCGCCTGCGTCGACGAGCCAGGCGCCTTGATGATGCCACAGAGCCATCTCCTAATGTCCCCCTCACATCCTCTGCCCGGCCACACTGGGTCCTTGGGATCCTATGTAAATGGCCCTTGTGGTCACTGCCCTTCCTGGGTGCTATTGCATCTCCCTGGGGCCCTTTCTTTGTTCCCTTTCCCTCGTTCCCTGGCTGAATGGGACCCTCGGCCTCAACACCCCATGTCTGCACCTGGCCCTCAGCTGGCATCCTCGGCTTCATCTTCCCCAGAGTCCTTGCACTTCCCCTTCATGCTCCTGGCGTTTCTTTGTTCTTGCTGCCGTCATTATCGCCTGTCTGCCCCGCTGGTTTCCAGGCGCCGCAAGGGAAGGGAGTAATTCTCTTCTGTTCATGCGTCCATCTCTAGCACCTGCTGTGGGGCCTGGAGCGGAGTTGGCCCCCTGATGTTTGCTGAATGAATGAATGAATGCATGAGCCAACAGATGTGGTGTTCTCTGGCTGTGAGTGGCAGCAGCTCTCCCTGCCTCCTGGATGGCCTCTGGACCCCTCCCTGTCATTCTGGGGTCTTTGGCAACTTCTCATCCCCTTCCTTTACCCAGTAATTTCAGCCTTTACGTAGGTTCTAGTGCAGTTGTTAAATTCCCTAGGTAAACATCTATTCTCCTGCGTCTTAATTTTTGCTGTTGTGTTCCTTCTGCTCACAACCCTTCCTCCCAGCAAACACCTTCCGCGCTCCTGGTCAGTGTCATTTCCCCCTAATGTCTGATCCCACGTGGAGACTTCTGAGGCCAGCATCCTCCAAGTGATACGCGGCTTGTTCGACGTCTTTCTAAGCACTCACCTGTGAGTTTCCTGATACAGGGACTCTGATTCATCCCCGCCCTCCCAGTGTCTAACCAAACACGCACTGCTAGTGGGTATTAAAAATGGATCCTGGGGCCGGCACCGCGGCTCACTAGGCTAATCCTCCACCTAGCGGCGCCGGCACACCGGGTTCTAGTCATGGTCGGGGCACTGGATTCTGTCCCGGTTGCCCCTCTTCCAGGCCAGCTCTCTGCTGTGGCCCGGGAGTGCAGTGAAGGATGGCCCAAGTGCTAGGGCCCTGCACCCACATGGGAGACCAGGAGAAGCACCTGGCTCCTGCCTTTGGATCAGCGCAATGCCCCGCCTGCAGCGGCCATTGGAGGGTGAACCAACGGCAAAAAGGAAGACCTTTCTCTCTGTCTCTCTCTCTCACTGTCCACTCTGCCTGTTAAAAAAAAAAAAAAAAGGATCCTGGAGCGGACTCTTCCTCCAAATGTAGCCTGTGGGCATTCTTTCCTCCTGCCGGAGAGAATCAGGAGCCGGTGTTAGGGAAGAGTTCTCGGTGCAGAGAGCCTGGCTCCGTGGGCCCCCCTGTATTTGGTGAGGATGTTCATCTCGCCCCTGTGTCATATTCGGCACAGCCACGGCTCCATTTGAACAGCGACGACGCCTGTTATTTCCCACGAGCGTCACCTCTTCTCATGGCCGTGGTGGGTTCTAGTTGCGGGATGTGGTTCTCTGTGGCCCGTCAGGGAGAGGTGTTTCGGTGTGACTGAGCTGCGAGCCCTTCAGGAAGTCGCTCACACAGGCCGCCCTTTGAGCCTGCACAGCCAGCTTGATGCAGGAGCTTCCTTGGTCTGGGAGGCAGGCCTGTGAGGCTGTGGTGGGAGTTCTTTAAGAGCCAGTATCTTCAGAGACTGTCAGGTCAGAACAGGCTTAGGATATTAATTTTGGAACTGATTTCAGCCCTTGCCTGTGTTTTGTCATAATGCTTTGGTTCACTGTTCCTGCTGCACTTTTTTCCTTTTTCTTTTTCTCTTTCTTTCTTTCTTTCTTTCTTTCTTTCTTTCTCTCTCTCTCTCTCTCTCTTTCTCTCTTTCTCTCTTTCTCTCTTTCTCTCTTTCTCTCTTTCTCTCTTAGATTTATTTATCTGTTTGGAAGGCAGAGTTACAGAAAGGCTGGGGCAGAGAGAGAGAGAGGTCTTCCATCAACTGGTTCACTCCCCAGATGGCCACAACGGCTGGAGCTGTGCCGATCTGAAGCTAGGAGCCAGGAGCTTCTTCCGGGTCTCCCACACGGGTGTAGGGGCCCAAGCACTTGGGCCATCTTCTACTACTATCCCAGGCCATAGCAGAGAGCTGGATTGGAAGTGGAGCAGCCGGGACTCGAACTTGTGCCCAGATGGGATGCTGGCACTGTGGGCGGCGGCTCTCACCCCTATACCGCAGCACCAGCCCCTCCTGCTGCTCTTATGAACACCAACTCCTCCTGCATGAATGTGGTTGAGAAACACCACAGTAAATCTCAATGGATAGAAATGAGGTCCTGACACTTGACCATTTAGGAGGGAGCCAGAGAGCCGTAAGTTAAAATTGTTTCTTTGCTGTTTTACTCAGTGTGGAGGGGAAGGTGTCTTGGGGCTCAAGTGCTGTGGGATAAGGGAGATGGGGGGATTTATCTTATCCAAGGAGGACTTGTCCAGACACATCTGATTCTCCAGCCTCAAACGCACCTCCCAGTCTTCAGTCTGGAGAATGTGCCAGGAGTTTTGTGACCTAACCCCATCCAAGATGCTGGTGAGCCGTTGGCTAGGCCATTACTGTCCCTAAGGCCAGGTTCTGTGGCACCTGGGGTGGCAGCACAGCCCAATTTTGCCTTCCTGCCAGTGGCTCAAGTGTGTCACTTAATAAGGATATTATGGGGTATAAGAATGTAGGATGCTAAGTGCAAACTGACATGAAGAGAATAATACAGCAGACATATTGATTTTTTTTTTAATGATTCAAAAATGAGGAGTTTCCTAGCAGTGTTTAATAGCTGCCAGTGCTGGATGTGAGCAGAAGCTTACTAAGAGTGCACACGGAGTGAGTGGCGTCAGTGGTGCCCAGGCCACGGGACCGTGATGCGGTTGCAGGTGCCTGTGGTTCTTAATCTTTGGGCAAAAAAAAAAAAAATCTCTTTAAGGCCTTCGTACCTGGGAGGGTGCTGGAGTCCATCGCAATGTTACTGGGTTGTGAGGTGGTCGTAAAGATGACATCTGCTTTTCCTATACTCTCAGCCTAGGAGCTTTTAAACACTTTATTTATTGATTTTATTGGACTCAAGAGACAGAGAGTTCCCACTGCTGTTTCACTCCTCCTAGCCTGTAATAGCCAAAGCCAGGGGCCCCGAGCTCCACCTGGGTCTCCCATCTGGGTAACGGACACCCCGGCGTCACCCGCTGCCTCTCGTGCTGCACGTTCAGGAAGCTGCAGTCTGAAGCAGAGCTGGGACTTGAACCGGGCCACTCCAGGACGGGGGGCGGGGGTGTCCCAGTACCTGTTTTACCATTAGGCCAAACACTGGCAACCTCCCTCCACCCCGCTGGCCTTTGATCTTAAAATAGCCTTGGCCAGTCTACCAGGGTGGGGCACACGGCCTCACGTACCAGTTGGCTGCCTCTCCTGGAAAAGCTCAAATCAAGAGCCTCAGTCGGAGCGTCAGGAAACCTGGCTTCCTGGAAGCCCGGAGTCTACTCAGACTCAGTTACCTATCGCTGCTGTAACCAATCACCACCCGTTTAGCGGCTCAAAAAAGCACACATTTCTTATTGACGGTTCTGGGGGTCAAATGTTGGCAGGGCTGCTGTCTTCTGGAGGCCCTGGGGAGGAACCCGTCTCTGGCCCTTTTTTGGACTCCACAAGCTGCCTGTTCTCCTGGGTACTGGCCCCTCCCTCCACCTCCTCCGAGGCCTCTGAACCTCCGACCTCTTGGTCTGCCTTCCTGGTCCTGTCTCCTCCTCTGACTCCTGCTGTCCTCTTGGAAACCCCGCTGGGATCACACTGGGATCACACTGGGATTACCCAGACCACCCAGGGTCATGGTCCCAGTTCAAGGCTAACTTCCTCACACCTGCAAAGTTCTCGTAGCCACGTCAAGTGGCACATTCACAGGTTCCGGGCTTTGGGACGCCACGGCCATCTTGGGGCACACTTTATTTGGCCTCCCCCGTTCTGTCCTGTTCTCCTGCATCCTCTCCATCCTCTTCTTACTGCCAGAAACAGAATGAAGAGATACTGTGCCACCCACTTTCTTATATCTTGGTCTTGTCACGCCTTAGGAGTTTTGAGTTCTTTACTTTTACCTGGGTATTTTAATATTCAGCAAGGGTTATAGCACATATAAAAGGCATTGTATTCGGATGTATTGGCATGAATTGTTTGAACAATTTTAAGCCATAATAATTTGTCTACTGTGGGTGTTTAATTAGTGACCCATGGTGATGGGTTAAGGTCTTCTGAAAAGAGGCTCAGAACTACTGCTTTTGGGTGTGGGCGGGGACAGGGAGGTCTTGGGTTTAAAGCAGTTAGCATTTATATTTTATTTCAGTTACTGAGCTTTTCTTTTTTCTTTTACAAAAGGTGAGGGAATGAGTAGTTGATTCAGAGAGACATATTGACAATGAGGTAACTCTGACAACTTCAAATAAAGCTCACCACTAGTGTAGCTACTTTGGAAGACTCTGATTTCTGACAAAGCTGAGCACGGGCCCCGAGCTTCCGTTCCCTCCTGGCTGTGCACCAAGGAGAAGCACATGTTCCTGCACACAGATTTGTACTGGAAGGTTTGGACCAGCCTTACTTACCGCAGTGCCAGACAGCAAACCACAAATGCCCCCCAACAGTCAAATCAGTAAATAAGAGTGTGCTACTATGCAGCCAGGAAAACGGAGGTCCTCGCAGCCTTGAGCCAGAGTAGACAGACAAAATATAATAGGTATTCTAATCATGTAAAGTTCAAAAATGGGCAAAAATTAAGGTTGGCCTTTAGCAAGCTAGATAGTAGCTAACTTAGGGAGAGGCAGTGGAGACAGGTGGACTGAAGACTGGGACCCGGCATAAGGGAGTCTTTGGGTACTGTGAATAATTGAATTTTTAACATGCCCAGTGGTTATGTAAGTGTGTTTACCTTGTGAAATTCACCAAATATTCAGTCTATGATTTGTTCACTTTCCTGTAGATGCTATTGTATTTTTTTTTCAAAAGCAGTGCAAATCTTGTAGTTTAATAAGTAGCTAGCTGCATTTGAAGTGGTTTTGTGAGTTTAACATTCTTCTGCGAGGAGAATTTTACTAACCTTTGGGATTCATGAATCTATGTCACCGTGTTTAACTTTGAAATTCAAATGCCTTTTCAACATGCGGCTTTTCTTTGGGGATCCATGTTTAACACTTCCATTTAACCACATTTCCTTTTTTCCTTCCTGATACACCTCACCGTGTGGACAGAGATTCACCTGATGAGGGACTGATCACAGCGCTGGCTTCAGGTTCTGAAATTTGCTCCCAAACCCTAATTCTGAAGGAGTGGTTTTATCAGCTTGTAACAGACCAATATTCCCACCTGCACTTTAGCAAGGACATAGCTACAGTTAATATTAAAACAATATCATTGCCCCATGTTGATGCATTAGATCGCAGTCGTATCTGTACTAGTCATTAAACATGTGTCTTCATAATGCTCTGATATTTGTAAAAGAAGGAAAGCTTCCTTCTTTTATTTATTCATAAATTATTTGAAAAGTAGAGGGAGAGAGGGAGAGGATGAGTGAGTCAGAGATAGATCTTCCATTTGCTGGCTTACTCCCCAAAGGCATGCAAAAGCTGGGTGTGGGCCAGGCCAAAGCCAGGAGGCAGGATCTCTGCCTGCTTCCCCAGCGTGGGTGACAGGGCCTCAAGTGCTTGAGCCGCCACCTGCTGTTTCCCAGGCCCATTAACAAGGAGCTGAATCAGAGTCCCTGTAGCTGGGACTCAAACTGGCACGCTGATATGGGATGAGGGCATCCCATGCTGTGGTGTAACCCACTGTGCCGCAGGGCTCACCTCAAAGAGCCTTTTATTACTGTATTGTGGAAGATACAGAAATGAAGAGGAAATGCACTACCTAAACTGCCACCATAATGGAAATGACAGTGATCGTTGCTCTATCGCTTGTCGAAGATGGGCTGCGTCTGACCTGCAGTTGTGCTGGGTTCAGTGTCCCCACTGATTTTGCCCTGTTTGAATTTGCCACTAATGGTTAAAATTGGGAGACTGTGTGCAGGAGTCATAATTTTTGGCTTTCTTTTTTTTTTTTTTTTTTAAAAAAAGCAACGATTCAGCGAAATCAGGCCCTGGTTTCATCCCAGCCGCCATCGGCGGGGGCTGAGCAGTCCCTTGGCACAGCGCGTGCGTGTTCGTTTGTCACAGGCTCCATCCATCCCTGGTGACGCCCCTGTCATCCCTGCACTGTGGTTTTGCAAAGAGCAGAATTGAGAGAGCGTGTGCTGTCCTGCGGATGCTGTTTGTTGCCCTTGTCTGGCTCAGTTGGACTTTGAGCCTTTTGTCTTATTCTCCTGGGCTAGGGCTCATACATTTTCTCATTTATTCCCCTCCAAACAACTACACACTGTCCCATTGTACAGATGAGGAAGCCGAGGCTCAGAGATGTCCATCTGTTTGGCCACGGCCATCCAGCTCGCAAGGATAGGAAAGTGGCCCTCTCTGGAACGGTCCTGTGTGTGGTAGGCGCCTGAGGACTTGCAGGTACAGAAACCTGGCTCTTCCAAGGCAGCGTGCTTCAGTTCTCAACAAGGAAAAGACGAGTCCTGAGTCAGGCGATGGACGAGAAGGTAAACCGTGTTCTGTGGCCAGGAGGTTTAGCGTAAGCCAGTGGAAGCAGAAAGTTTGGCTAGTCCTCTAATGCTATTTGCTTTTGCTTCTGCCATAGACTCACACAGCAAGGAGCAGGAATGGACGCGAGGAGTCATCCAGGCAGGCATCCAACCTTGCTGATAAAGCCCAAGGACTTGACACAGGGTGAGGGTGGATGGTGGGGGACCGTATCCCCAAAGGACATGCAGTGCTATTTAAATCACGGAGTGGATTAGACAGGCTGTAATTCACGTCCCTGCAGGTCTATTTGTTTTCCATTAGCAGGAGACATAATCTGTAGCTCAGCCATTTGCTGGAAAGGCTAACTGGTCTACCTGCTAAGCCATGGTAGTCACCCAAGCAGTGTTCCTTTCTCTTCTCCTTCTCGTATTTTCCCAGAATTCAGGATGTCCTGGCAGGAATGGAAAAGGTCACCCACCTGGTCCAAAAAAAAAGGCCACCGAGACACAGAGGGCTGGGATCTGTCTCAGTGCAGCCTCCACCCGAGGCTTGGAACTCCTTGCCAGATGGTCTCCGTCTCCACTTGATTCGCTGCTCTGGTCAGCCTCTTCCTTATCAGTTTAGTAACGCAGGGTTTCATTATTGTGTAGTAAGACAAGGTGAACATCTGAAACACTCCCATATACTGTAGAGGCTCCAAACTGAAACTTTTTCAGTCTCCATGTGATGCCACAAATGGAAAGTTTCACACCATTGACAACATTATTTAAAAAAAAGTTATAAAATTACCCTCAAGCTATGCATTAAGGTATGTGTGGAACAAGTGGATTTCTTGTTTAGACTTGGGTCCCATCCTTAAGATTCTCACCCTGTATATGCGAGTATTCCAAAATCTGCAAAAATCTGTATTGGGAAGCCCTTCTCGTTCCAAGCAGTTTGGGTTAGGAACTCCCAGCCTGTAGTCAAGGCAAAACAGGTGACTGCCGCTTTCCCTCATTGCTCTCGTGTGTTTCCAGACATCTGCAGCCCTGGATAGGGGCATTAGAAAGGGGCAGGGAGGCTCCAAGGCACAGTGGAGCCAAGGTCGTCAGTGCACCTGCAGCTTGTCGTGGACACGGGGCCATGTCTCCAGCTGAAGTGACTATGACTCCACGTAAGCAAGCTGTTGGGAGAGCTTTAAAGAACGAACGGAAAGTGCCCCCTGTTGATGTAAAGTGGAATCACATCTGGAGCCCCCTGTCACATCAGGGCCCTCCTTGGGCAGTGACCTGTCTCTGATCCCCAGATCTTCCTTTATTTCTTATTCATATATTTTTGTAAAGATTATTTATTTGAAAGTCAGAATTACACAGAGGAGAGGCAGAGAGAGAGAGAGAGAGAGGTCTTCCCTCCGCTGGTTCACTCCCCAAATGGCCACAATGACCAGGGATGGTCCAGTTAAAGTCCAGGAGCCAGGCGCTTCATCTGGGTCTCCCACATGTATCTCAGAGGCTCAGTTACCTGGGTCATCTTCTGTTACTTTCTCAGATGTATTAGCAGAGAGCTGGATTGGAAGTGGAGTAGCCAGGACTCGAACCAGTACCTATGTGGGATGCTTGAGTTGCAGGCGGTGGCTCAGTCCACCCCCACCCCAGACCTCCTGTTAAACGTTGTATGTGTTCTCAGCTGGGCCGCCCACCTCTCCTAGCTGCTTGATGGGCCTTTGTGGCTGGGGAAAGGGACCTGTGGTGCCCCGCTGAGGGCTGGTTTGGAGGCCTCTATGGGGAGGGTCCCTGTGCTCCAGGAAGCCGTAGAGTCAGCCCAGGAGCCCACAGTTGCAGGCTGGAAGCTGCGTTGGCAGGAAGCACCTGGCAGTGCTAACATGGTTTTCCTTGGTGGGATGCTGGCAACCTTTCGGTCCCGGATATTTGGCCTTCTTGCTCCAGCAGAGGGCACCCCTTGCCCCGTTTCCCAGAACCTGTGAGGGGCGCTGGAGCTGACAGTGGGTCCCAGCTCAAAGCGGCCACATAGCTGCTGTTGGTAGCAGCTAGGGTGAACCAGGCTTTTCTTGCATCTGTTTAAGGGATCCTCCCACAGCCCCACTAGGGAAGGAAGGGATCCCTTTTAGATGCGGTCACCGAGCTGCAGAGCCGGGAGGCAGATCAGTCCAGGTTATTCATTCATTCAGCAAACACGGGCACTGTTCCGGGGCACCGGGGTAGAGCTGTGCACCACACAAGCATATCCCCTCCCCTCAGGGAGCTTCCTTTCCGTTGGAGGGGCAGAGATGATTAATGGGCAAAGTCACACCCTGCTGAGTGGAAGCACCTAAAGCAACAAAAGAAGAGAAAGCAGGGTGAGTTAATAGCGCTGGTGGCCAGGCCATGGGCTCCATGAGGAAGGGGAGTGGGATGTGCTGTACTGGTGGGGCGGCCTGGGCGGGCCTGGCTCGCAGGTAGACTGGGATACTGGCATCTGTAGGTAAGAAAAGCACCTGGCACATCAGAAGGGCTGATTCAGTTGTTGTCATTATCCAGTCTGATTCCACCCACTGGGGTGATGGAGACTCGGCTTTCCTCATTCATCTCTGATTTCTTAGTCTTTGGTGCAGTACCTGGGGAGTAGAGCAGATGCCTAGTTGGTGTTGAAGAATCAGAACCAAGATGAGAGCAGTTACTCTTTATGTAGCATTTCTCAGGCATTCAGCCCAATACCCATCCTTCACTTGATTAACTCGTTTTGATTGTCCTGTTACAGTAGATTTTATTATTCCCTTTTTTTTTTTTTTTTTTTTTTTGGGACAGGCAGAGTGGACAGTGAGAGAGAGAGAAAGGTCTTCCTTTTCAGTTGGTTGACCCCCCCCAGTGGCTGCTGCGGGCAGCATGCTGCGGCTGGCGCACTGTGCTGATCTGAAGCCAGGAGCCAGGTGCTTTTCCTGGTCTCCCATGGGGTGCAGGGCCCAAGTACTTGGGCCATCCTCCACTGCACTCCCGGGCCATACCAGAGAGCTGGCCTGGAAGAGGGGCAACCGGGACAGAATGCGGTGCCCTGACCGGGACTAGAACCCAGTGTGCCAGCGCCGCAAGGTAGAGGATTAGCCTATTGAGCTGTGGCGCCGGCCAATATTCCCGTTTTATAAGTGGGGGAACCAAGGCCCAGAGTTCAATGATGTGCTCAAGTTTTGAGAACTAGAAAGTCACAGAGCTGTGATTGAAGCCCAGCTGTCAGGTGGCCTTTCCAGGGTTCATTCTACCCTTTCATGCATGTGATTCTTGGCCTCTTTCTCCTCCTGCTTAGGTCTTGTACAGATTGGGACAGGCAGCTCATCTCTCTGCGTGTGAATCAACTTCCACCCATCCTGCGAAAATGGATTGTCCAAAGCATCCACCCTGGGATAAGTCCTCTTACTTGGGTTATCCTGCCTGCATTCCCTGAGTGTGGGCTGGCTGCCTCTGCCCTGATGATGAGTGGACCCCGTCTTGAGGGGCTAACAAGGGCCGGCCTGCCCCGAGCAGTACAGATAGCCAAGGCCTTGCCTTGCCCTTCCAAGGAGTCCCACTTGGGATTTGTGCTTCCCAGAATGCTGTGCTTGGCTCATGGTGGAGCAGCGTGGGGCAGCGGTGTTCCTGGACTTGTCTCATCCACAGTCCAGGAATGAACCTGAGCTCCTTTGGACACCGGGGTTGGCAGGTGCAGGGGCAGGAGACAGATCTGGCAAGAGGCGGGCCTCTCAGCTATGGCTTAAATTTTGTGTTGTGGATAAACACTTGAGTTGAGTCTCTGGGGCCATTGACACAGTTTTCGTATCTGGCTCTCACCGGTCTCTCTATTAACTCACACCCTTCCTGGTGGCTGTGTGATGGGCTGGAAGTTGTCTGTTTGCCCTGTAGGCTGCCCTCTGCCCCAGCAGTCTCTGCATTGCTTCCTGGATGCTTGTGTGGCTGATCGTCAGCAGGGAGAGGCCTTTGCGTTGCATATTTCTTGGCTTTTCCTCTTGTCCAGTTAGTTCCAGGGTGCAACTGCCTGCTCTTTCAGGCACAGAGGCTGTCCCCTCCTTGCGTCCTGATGAAGGATGGTGAGCGCCGACACTCAGAACCTTTGCCAAGTGCAGTCTTGGGTGAGCTTGCATTGCCTTTTTGCAGCATCCCTCATGGGTAGGCGCTAGCACCACCCCTTGTGGAGATAAGTGGGAGTGCAGGGTGTTGAGACACTGGGCCTGGGTCACAGCCAGCCAGCCCCTTGCCCGCTATGTGCACTGCCTCTTGCTGCCCTCTCTCTCTTCCTCTGGGACCCGTAGTCTGTGTGCAGCTCCTCCTCCTCGGTGAGCACTGTACTGATCAGAAGAGAACAGAGACCCATGAGGTAGTGTTCCTGAGGCTGGGGATGGCGTAGCAGGCCAGAGGTCGAATCGTGCAGCTGGCGCCTTGAGAATGCAGAGTGTGGCCAGAAATTGGACACGGACTTCATGGGGAAGGAGATCCTTGGGCTCAGTCTGGAAAAGTCATCCTGGGGACCCGGGAGAGAGCTTGTTGTCACTCGGGAAGACACAGAGGACCGAAGCGTGCTGGGCGAGGGGAGGCGACGGAAGGCGTCCTGTGAGTGCTGAGCGTTCTCCCTGCCGTCCGGGAGGCACCGCCACCTGCGATGTCAGGAGAGCAGAGTTGGAATGGGTGCAGGCTTCTCAGAGATTCAAACCCGTCTGAGCCGATTCTGTGCTGTGTGATGATGGGCTCCTCTCTTTAGTCTTTCTCATGTATAGATAGAAACCATATTACCTGCCCTACAGCTGCATTCAAAGGTCTGATGAGACAACTTTATGGAGGCACCTGGTGTAGATTAAGCACTCAGTAAATTGCCAGACTGAAGCCAGGTGTCAGGAGCTTCTTCCGGGTCTCCCACGTGGGTGCAGGGGCCCAAGCACGTGGACCATCCTCTGCTGCTTTCCCAGGTGCGTTAGCAGGGAGCTGGATTGGAAGCAGAGCAGCCAGGACTCAAACCAGCAGGTGGCAGCTTAACTTTTTTGCCACAGCTCCAGCCCCTCTATTCCTTCCCTTGCACATTCCTCCCGGCCCTGGGCTTTGGTTCTCTGAAGGCTGCCGTGGGCCTGTGGTGCTGTGGCTCCCTAACAGCTAGCTGCACTTCCAGGCCCTCTGGCCATGCCACCCGAGCGTCTCTGTTCTCCTGCGGCCCTCTGGTTGCCCTGCCCCTGCCTGTGGCTTCATTGGAATTTGCAGCCATGGGTGCATGCAGGTGGTCTGTCAGCGTCCGCCGGAACACTGCTGCTCTGGGGACTGGGAGCCCAGCGGAGCTGGGTGTGGTTGCTGGCCCTGTGTTTCTACGCTTGGCTCGAGCACACTTGGCCTTTCAGGAGTCTCCCTCCACTGGAGATGTTTGCAGCCCGTGCAGGTGAATCATATTTGATCTTTCCGTGGCTGGCTTTTCTGTCGATATTTATATTCTTATTAAACGCTAAGTGCCTGGAATGGGATTAGACTGGCTCTTGGGCCTCTTTAAACTCCCTGCTGTGCTTTGTAGGGATTGGGCATGCATTCGGCAGTTAGGTGACATTTGTGTCTCAGACCCTTTGTTAATTTGTGTTTGTAGCCGACCTGAGGGAGGCGTATCTGTTACTGCATGATCTACCGGCAAGACTGCACTCTGGTGAAAAGAGGCTTAGTGCTGTGATGCTGCACATGTGTGTGGCTGGCATGCCAGCGAGCCAGTCTTCCTACCGATGCCAGCTGATGCCTGCTTGTCCGATACTGAGGGATCCCAAGCTGGCACTTTTCATGTGTCTAATGAAATGGCTGCAGTTTGTCCTATGAAGCCTGTTGCTGCGCACAGGCCGGGCCTTCGGGATTCTCCCGTGCCGGTTGCACGTGGTCCAGACCTGTAGACCCCGATGTCCGATGCCGAGGGATTTGGGGACGGAGGAACCGTGAGTGTATTTGACGTGAAAATTCACTGACAGCTTCAGTGAGGAAGGAATGGCAGGGGATTGGGTTTGGGTTGCCTTAACTCCTTTTGCCTCTGTGTGTGTGTGTGTGTGTGTGTGTATCTGAGTGTGTGTGTATGAATGTGTGAGTGCAGGAATGTGTGTGTATGAATATATGGGTGTGTATGAGTGTGATTATGAGTATGGGTGTGTGTGAGTGTATTTGTGTGTACACATATATTTGTGTGTGTGGGAATATATGAGAGTGTATTTGTGTGAGTATGTGTGTGTGAGTGATTATTAGTCTGTGTGAGGCTGTGTTACTGTGTATGTGAGTATATGAGTGTGTATGAGCATGTGCGTGAGTGTATGTGTATATGTGTGTGCAGTATCTGTATGGATGTATGTATGGGTGAGTGTATGTGAGTATATGTGTGTCAGTGAGTGAGTGCATTTGTGTATGTGTGTACATGTGCATGTGTGTGAGTGTGTATTTGTATGAGTGTGTATGTATTTGTGTGTGTGACTATGTACCTGACTTTATGAATGTTTGAGAGTGACTATGAGGGAGTGTGTGTATATTTGTGAGAGTGTGTGTATTTGTGAGTATGTGTTTGTGACTGAGTACATGAGTGTGTGAGAGAGTGTGTACTTGTGTGTATGTGAGTATATGAGTGTGTGAATTGTGAGGGAGTATGTGTATTTGTGCTTGTGAATGTGACTGTGAGTCTATGAGTGTGTTAGAGTATGTGACTGTATGTATTTGTGTGTGTATGTAACTGTGTCTATGAGTGTCTGAGTGTGTATGTGAGTGTATGTGCGTACATGAGTGTCTGAGTGTGTGTGGCCAAGGGCCCCTGGTGTGTTTACGTGGCTTTGCCCTCGCCCCTCCCCTCTTGGAGGCAGAGGTTTTGGATTCTGTACTCCTCCCCCTCCCCCTCTTGTTTCTCTTGCTTACTGTGTACCCAGTGGACAAGGACCACTCAAACCCTCATGGAGAATGTGTAACCTGAATAAACTATACCTGGGTTCCAGAAAAATTTGCAGCAAAGTAAGCTTATCCTTTAATTCCATGTCTCCCTGAAAGTTTGAAAGCAAGTGCCCCCAGGCGTGTTTCAGCGTCAGGGTGGGAGGAAGACGGGGTGCAGCAGGAGGGTGGAGTGCAGGAGGAAGACGGGGTGCAGGAGGAGGATGGGGTGCAGCAGGAGGACGGGGTGCAGGAGGAGGCTGGTGGCCCTGGAGCCGCAGAGGCAGCTGAGCAAGGTGCTGCATGTGCTGAATCTTGAGGCCCGGTGAGGAACAGGCCAGGGAGAAAGGAGTCAGGGCCTTTGCTGGGCGTGATGAGCAGGCGAAGTGCAAGGTCTGGCTGAGATCTCGGAATGATCGCGGATGTGGTCTGAGAGAGCAGCGTGTGTAGCCAAGCCGGCCAGGTGAGGGAGGCAGGCCAGGCCACGGCAATTCTAGAACAGCGGTCCTATCATCCGGCAGCCCGGCTGGCAGCTTGTGCATGCACTTTTCAGCTTTGCGGGAATCAGCGGGGTCTTCCGTCGCTCGGGGGTCCCTCTGTGCACTTGCACCCCCCCCCGCCCCCGCCCCACATGGGAGATGCTGTCACCTCTCTTGGACCTCCCTGCACAGGTGTCCTTGGCTCTCTGCATTAACAGCCACGATGAAGCCGCCTCATCTCACCGGGAAGGAGAGGAGGTTAGTCTTCACCAGGCTCAGGGAGGAGCCGAGGTTTCTTTCTGCTCTTCTCCCTGCCGTCTCTGCAGCCCGCGTGGAACCTGGCGGCTTCACGAGTGTCCGTGGGACGCCCAGCCACGTGCTTCCGCCGGTGCGTTTCGGCGAGCTTGCTTCTCTGACTGCTGCTCTGAGCCTCCTGCAGCCAGGGCTGAGCTGCTGCTGCTGTTGTAATTGAAGACCACAGTCAGGAGAGCGCACACGCGAGGGAGGCAGGGGCGGGGACTGCTCCTGCAAATAGAAATTCCCAGCTTCTCTGTGTGCCACTGCTGCTGGGTGAATTAGACCCTGGGCCGCTTCTCTGCTGGAAGCTGGGGGATTTTTGGTCTGTGAAATCCCATCCAGCCTTGCCAAAGTATGGCGGGCCGCAGGTGCCTTTTCCACACCGTGTTTCTGTGATTAGCTGTGAACCAAGGATGCTGGAGCCCCCTGCGGCCCCAGGCAGGAAGGAGGCAGGGAGGCCCGAGGATTCATCACAGAAGGAGGATGGAGGGGAGTGGGCACCCCAGGCTGGCCCTGCCTCTGTGAACCAGCAAGATCACCGAGCTTCTACCTGTGCCAGGTGCTGTGCTGGCTCCACACATCACACATGATGTCTCATGTAATCCTTTCCCATAAACATTGTTGACACACAGATGTTACTCCATTTTTCAGATGAGAAAACTGAGGCCCGAGAGGGTAAGGGCATTTGCAGGCATTGCACAGCCTGTACAGAAGGAAGCAAGTCCTACCTGAGCTTTCCTGCCTGTTCCCATCAGACTCCACTCACAGTGTTGAGGATGTAGAATCTTTTTAAAGATATATTTATTTATTTGAAAGTTTTACACAGAGAGGGGGAGAGAAAGATCTTCCATCCTCCAGTTCACTCCCTAGTTGGCTGCAACAGCTAGCACTGGACCAGGCAAAAGTTAGGAACCAGGAGCGTTATCCGGATCTCCCACATCACAGCTGCAGGGGCCCAAGCACTTGAGCCATCCTCTGCTGCTTTCCTAGGTGCATTAGCAGGGAGCTGGGTCAGAAGTGGAGCAGCTGGGACTCGAACTGGTGCCCACAGGGGATGCCGGCACTGCATGTGGCGGCTTTACTCACTGTGCCACAGTGCCGGCCCCTAGAATGTAGAATCTGCCTTCCTAACTGAGATTTTGAAAACAGCTATGTCAGGACAGCAGACACATAGTGGGCGTGGTCCAGGGTGACCCAGGATCCTTCCTCTTCTCTTATTCCACCACAACTGGAAGCAGAGGGACCCCCCCACCCCCCGCCCCCGCCGCCGCTCTGTTGGGCACTGGAGCTGGCGCCAGGAGTGGTGCCCCCTCTTCCTCGCTTCCCTGCACCCCTCTCTTCCACCTGAGTCATCCTGGGCGCCCAGGTGCCCTGCTGGCTCCCCAGATGCCTGGTGTGGGAGAGCCTGATGAGTTTGCTTTCACAAGCAGGAACCCGAAGTAAGCACCAGCAGGCGGCCTCTGTACCTGGCCCACCTCCCAGGGTCTTTTAGCTTCCTGTGCACAGCAGGCCTGGCCTCCGTTCACCCTGGGAGCACAGCTGGGCTGGGGAAGTGGTTCTCCTTCCCAGGATGGGCCCTATTTGCATTCCACTAGCAACCTTCTTTCTCTGAAGGATCCCGGGAACATTAAATTAGCAGAAAATGACATTAGTGCTAAGAACCAAATTCAATTACCTGAAATACAAGTATTAATGTAAGGGCTGAAAGAGCCTCCTCTCCACCTCCCCACAGCCAGATCAGACCCTAATGCCCAGCGGGTTCCTGCTATTGGTAGGCAATGGTGTTTTTTTTATTTAGGTTTTTTGTTTGTTTGTTTTGGCCAGATTGTCTCAAAGACACACCTTGTTGATAACATTGCTTGTTAGTACAGGGCAAATGTGTGTGTGTTTTCCCCATGTAATTTGCTGGGTCTTTATTTTGTTGTTTTGAGATTTATTAACTTGAAAGGCAGAGTAATAGCGAGAGAGAGGGAGAGAGGGAGGGGGGGGAGGGAGGGAGGGAGAGGGAGGAGAGAGAGAGAGAGAGATCGTCCAGCCGCTGGTTCACTCCCCAAATGACAACAACCTTGGCTGGACCAAGCTGAAGCCAGGAGCCCAGAGCTTCACCCAGGTCAGAGAGAGAGAGGGAGAGGGAGAGGAGAGAGGAGAGGGAGAGGGGGAGGGAGAGGGGGAGAGAGAGAGAGATGGTCCATCCACTGGTTCACTCCCCAAATGACAACAACTTTGGCTGGACCAAGCTGAAGCCAGGAGCCCAGAGCTTCACCCAGGTCTCCTGTGTGTGTGGCAGTGGCCCAGTACTTGGGTCATCCTCCACTGCCTTCACACGTGCACCAGTTGGAAGCTGGATTGGAAGCAGAGCAGCTGGGACTTTCTCTCTCTCTCTTTTCCTCTCTCCTCCCCCCACCCCCCAACATGTGTGTCTCTGTCTTTATTTCTCTCTGTAAATTCTGGCTTTGGCCTGGCCCAGCTCTGGCCATTTGGGGAGTGAACCTGTGCGTAGAAGATGCATCTGTCTCTCCCTCCCTGTCTCTCTTCCCTCTCTCAGTAAATCTTTCACAAGAAGAAGAGGACAAGCATGGGGAAACATTGCTAAAGTGATGACTCTCTGAGCAAAGAGAAATTGCTATGAAGGAGTCGTTTTTCCCATCACATGTGGCAGTGGGCACAGACTCATGCAGGCACACATAGTTCAGGTATAGAGCACGTTATGGTAATAAGACTTACGCTCCTCCTGGGGCAGAGAGCTCAGCGTTGAAATGAGGTGAAGGGTGACTCTGGGGACACTTGTGACTCAGCTGCGCAGGTGTTGTCCCTGAACTAGGGTCTGGGCAAGGTCAGGCAGGTGGTGACTGCATCTCTCCCCAGACTTAACTGAAACATCAGAAAACCGACATTGGGGGACATCAGGCGCTTCGGAAGCTTGGGGATCTGGAAGTAGAAATGAGACAAAGTGAAGTCTTTGGAGCTGCCTGGGGCGTTGGCTGCTCATAGTGGGAGCTGAGACTAAAAAGAAGTGATCCTGAAACAGAGAAGGGCAGGGGACTCGGGGTGCGTGCAGGCAGCTGCAGATCAGAGTCTGGGTGTTGGGTGCAGGCACCACCGCCTCCCAGAAGAGGAGGGATGTCCTTGTGATCCACGTGGCACTGGGCCTTGAGTGTGTGAGGTTGGCCTGCACAGCTCTTCGGGGGCCGGGCCTCTGTGCACACTGAGGCAGAGAACCTGTGTTTGCATCCAGGCCTGGCCATGCCCAAGACTCACTGGATACCGAGTGCAAGCTATTCCTCCTTTCTAGAGTCTGAAACAAGGTCCCATGGGGCTGGGGGAATTACACTGATGGCTATCCTCTGAAAAGGATAAATGAAAATCAACTTAACATGGATCGTAGGGCAACCTATCAGAGCTGCCGCTGTAAGGCTCTTAGAAGAAAACATGGGAATACGTCTTTGGGGTTTAGGATTAAGCAACTTTTTCTTAGATATGACACCAAGAGCATGGCTAACAACAGAGAAAATAGATAAATTGGACTTTATCAAAATTAAAATCTTTTGTGTTTCAAAGGATGTCATCAAGACAGTGGAAATACAACAAAATCGGAGAAAATACTTGCAATCATATGGGAGTATGGGATAAGGGACTGGCGTCCAGAAGAGATGAGGAGCACTTACAGCTGCTTAACAACGGAAAGACAAATAACCTAATTAGAAAATGGGCAAAGGAGATAGAGACATTTCTACAAAGAAGACAAGTAGCCAGTAAGCTCCTGGAAAGACACTCAACATTCCTCTGTCAATGGGGAAATGCCAATCAGAACCACAATGGGACCCCACTTCACTCCCTCTAGGGTGGCTGTTAACCAAAAAAAAAAAAAAAAGAAAAAAAAAAGAAAAAAAAAGAAAGAAAGAAAGAAAAGGAGTGTCTGGGAGGTGATGGGGAAATTGGAGCCCTTCTAGGTTGCTCTGGGAATGTAAAAATGGAGCAGCCACCTTGGGAAACCTTTTGGCGACTCCAGAAGTTAAACAGAGGGTTATCTCCTGACCCAGCAGTTCTCCCAGTGTACGCCCAAGAGCAGTGGAAACAGGTACTTAGTAAAAAAAAGGTACAAAATATTCATAGCTCAGTATCCATAATAACCCCAATGTGGAAACGACCCAAATGCCCATCACTGAATGAATGGGTAAGCAGAAGGGGGTACGGCCCTGGCCTTATGCTGCAGGAGTGCCGTGCTGACACATGCCGTCATGGGAGTGAAGTCTGAAGACTTGGTGTTAAGTGGAGGAAGACAGATGTGAAAGGCCAGGCATGGCTGCCTTTGTGGGAAAGGTCCCAGGGCCAGTCCGCAGAGAGCAGGCAGAGGAGGGAGTCCCTGGGATGGAGGGAAGGACTGTGGGGGAGCAGCAGCAGAGGTCGGCGGGGTTTCTTTGAGGAGTGGTTCAAACACTCTGGAGTTAGGGGTGATGGCTGACCAACTCTCCGTGCACTAAGCGTCATTGACGTGTATACAATAAACGTGAATTTTATGATCTGTGAATTCTACTTCAATGATGGCATTATTAAAAAACATAAAAATGGAGCTGCTGAACATAAAATAGGACAGAGATTTGAACGCCCTCATCTGTTCTGTCTTCCAGGGGCATCTAACCCTCCCCCGCTCCATGGTGCTGCCTGAGATGCTTTTTTGGCAGAGGGAAAAAAAATGATTTGCTCTTTCTCTCTCTCTCTCTTTTTTTTTTTTTTTTTAAGATTTATTTATTTATTTGAAAGAGTTACACAGAGAGAGGAGAGGCAGAGAGAGAGAGAGAGAGGTCTTCCATCTGCTGGTTTGCTCCCCAGTTGGCTGCAATGGTTGTAGCTGTGCCGATCTAAAGGAGCCAGGAACTTCTTCCGGGTCTCCCACTAGAGTGCAGGATCGGAAGTGGAGCAGCCGGGTCTCGAACTGGCGCCCATGTGGGGTGCTGGCGCTTCAGGCCAGGGTGTTAACCTGCTGCACCACAGCACCAGGCCCTCCCTCCCTCTCTCTCTCTCTCTGTGCATGTGTGTGTGTGTAGCTCTTTCAAATAGATAAAAGAGAGAGAGAGAGAGAGAGAGAGAGAGAGACATCATCCATCCACTGGTTCACTCCTCCAGATGGTCCAGGCCAAAGCCAGGAGCCAGGAGCTAGGAGCCAGGAGCTTCATCGGGGTGGCAGGAAACCACGTACTTGGTCCATCTTCTGCAGCTATTCCCAGGCCATTAGCAGGGAGCTGGATCAGAAGTAAAGAAAAGGCTGCACTCATCCCCATGTAGGATGCTGGCATCGCAGGCGGCAGCTTTACCTGCTACGCCATAGCGCCAGCCCCCAAAGTAATTTTCTTTCTATGGCTTAGTTCTTAGCTGAGACAGCCCTCATGAAAATATTCAGACATGTGTATTCAAATATAACAAGGCAGAGTCAAGCAAATTTATTAAACTATGTAGTTCACGTGTGATATTTTCAAAAATTTCGTGGAAAATGCACATTAACTTTTTTTATATATATACTATTTATTTGCTTATAAGGCACAGTGCCAGAGACCTTCCCCACCCAAACACAGAGAGGGCGAGCGAGCGAGAGCTCTTTTCATCTGCTGGTTCACTCCCCAGATGCCCACAGTAGTCACTCCTGGGAGCCAGAAACTCCATCTCGGTCTCCCACACGGGTGCAGGGGCCCAGGTGCCCGGGCCATCTTTCACTGCCTTCCCAGAAGCATTAGCAGGGAGCTGGACAGAAAGAAGAGTGACTGGGACTTGAACCCATACTCCGATACGAGAGGCTGGCATCTCAAGCAACAGCTTCACCCACTGTGCCACAGTGCTGCCCCTTGCTCACTGCTTTTTAATGGCATTTTCCCTTCAGAGTGGGAGACACCCAGAGAATGGGTAATGCCCAAAGAGGTGGCTTAAAAATTCAACATATGCAGTAGCCCCAGCCTCCCCCTGCCCCAGTCCAGGTTCACTTTTTCACTCACCCAAGGTCAGCTGAAGTCTGAAACTATTACATGGAAAACTCCAGAAGTCAGCAATTCCTAAGTCTTCAGTTGCAAGCTCTTCTGAGCAGTGTGATGGAAGCTCACGCGGCCGCACTCCGTCCTGCCCAGGGTGTGAGGGGTCCCTGTGGCCTGTGCATCCAAGCTGTATACACAGCCTGCCCGTTAATGACTCAGTAGCCATGTGGGTTATCAGATAGATTGTTGTGGTCTCCCAGTGCTTTGATCAAGTAACCCTTGTTTTACTTACCCTAAAATGCAAGAGTAGTGGTTTTGGCAATTGGGATGCTCCAAAGAGAAGCCATAAAGTACTTCCTTTACATGAAAAGGTGCATGTGTAGCATAGGTTTGTGTGTAGAGACCACAAATATGTAATCACCCATCGTTTTAATGTGTTGAGGGCCGTGTCCTGGGGTGATTTTGCCACGCCAGCCTCCCAGCGTGTGCTGACATGAGCAGCTGCAGCCTTGCCTGGCAGCCTTCTCTTGTGGGGCCACTGTCACACCTGCTGTCCGTCGCTGGCTATGTGGTGCATGCCTGTGTGCAGAGGGTTTGGTGTTGCTTGAGGTTCCTCACATCCTCGGTGGGTCCTGGGCCACGTCCGTCCTGGATACGGAGAGGCTGCTCTATTGCATCTGCAGCCGACAACGGACAGTTTTTAGGGACGAGAGTAAACAAAGGTTAAGCCTGCAGAGGGGACAGCGTGTGGCTCCGCAGGTACCCCGCGTGCAGATTCCTTTGGTACTTTATCCAGGCTGGGAAGGGGCTCCAGGTTCTTCTGTGATCAGCCTTGGTCTTCCCTCTTGGCAGGGGGCAGCTTCACCTTTGCAAATGTGTGTTTCTCTTTTAGGCCAACGCAGGGAGGGGAGAGAACTTTGTTCTGTTTCTTCAACTCAAAGTAGTCCTTATGTCAAGGTTCTGTGGATCTGAGGGTGGCAGATTCTGGTCTTCAGAGCCGCTGGAGTTCCAGGGGTCACAGTTTTTGGGGGTGGGGGTGAGGGTGGGGGGTTGGGGCCAGCAGGTCCTTCTGGCCTGGCTGTCCTGTGTCTCTGGGGCCTCCTTGTCACATGGGTGCCGTGGGAAGCAGGGAAGGTGTCCCTTTCCAGTGGACCCCTGGCTGCTGAAGGTGGAGGTCCGTGGCCCCCGGGGTCCCAGCATAGACAGGAGCTGGCAAAGGTGGCTGTGATGACCAGCTGTGTGAGTTACAGATCCGTCCTGTGCTGCAGCCTGGTTGAAAAGGAGGCAGGGATCCCAGACTCCCTTGCCTCGCTGGCAGGTGAAGGTGGACTGGGGCTTTCCTGCTATTCCTAGGAACAGAGGGAGCAACGTAAGAAGGTAACTTGCAGGTGGCCAGAGGAGGCTTTCAGAGAACAGCACTCTCGTTTGGCCCTTCAGTGTTTCATTTTCATCGGTGAAGGATGGAATCCTGACTCCATCTTCCACACCCATGCCCAGCCTCTCCAGCAGGCTGGCCAGTCCCACGGCCTCTGCCCTCCACTCCTTTAACCACGCCACCGCCCTTTGGCAAGCTCACGTTCGTCCTTGTCCTCCACAACAGAATGTTGAAGCCACAACTGTGAGTGAGACCTCATGTGGAGATCGGGTCTTTGCAGATGGCCCCTGTGGGATGAGGTCATTGGGGTGGCCCTAATGCAGCTTTCCCTTAAGAGGAGGGGGGAATGTGGACAGAGAGACCTGGGGGTAGGGAAGATGATGAGAAGGCACAGGTCACGTGGCAGGTTCAGGGCCAAGCAGCACCTGAAGCTGGGGAGGGCGTGGAGCTGTCACTGTCGCCATCTTCAGGAGCCAGTCCAGCCGACAGCCCTTGGACTTGAGCCTTCTAGAATGGTGAGGTGATAGACACTGTTGTGTAAGCCGCCTAGTTTGCAGGACTTTGCCATGCCAGCCGTACCACCTCCCTCAAGACTCTGATTTTTCTTTTCTTCAAGGTTTATTTATTTATTTGAAAGGCAGAATTACAGACAGAGAGAGGGATCTTCCCATCTGCTGGTTGACTCTCCAAATGGCCACAACGGCTGGAGCCGGGCCAATCCAAAGTTAAGAGCCAGCTTCTTCTGGGTCTCCCACACAGGTGCAGGGGGCCAAACACTTGGGCCATTTTTCATTGCTTTCCCAGGCCATAGCAGAGAGCTGGATCGGAAGCAGAGCAGCCAGGACTCGAACTGGCACCTATATGGGATGCCGGCATTGCAGGCAGATGCTTAACCTACTACACCACAGCACTAGGCTGTAGACTGGTTTTTCTACTCCTCTGTATGAAGCCATTCACTTCTTCTGTGGCCCCTAGCTTGTTGTCCTTTGAGTATCATATGTAGCACACTACATTGCTTCTGTTTCTCTTAAATAGACTGTGGTAGTTAGGGCTTCTCACTTTGCATTCCTAAGGCTTGGTGTGGTACCTGCCACTAAGGAAGGGAGGGAGGCTGGATGGGTGCATGGGTGGCTGAGTCAGAAGGTCTGCATGGATATCTTGATTTCCTGATTCCAAAAGAGAAAAGCCAACTTGCATCAAGGCTCAAAGTTTAAAAAGAAATTAACATTTGAAAGATAGATGTGTCATCTCCATGTGAGTCCCTCTTTGGCAAGCAGTCGTAGGCATGCCTTTCCCAGTGTAAACAACTCTGGATGTGTTAGAAAGTTCACCAGTGTTTAAGTTCATTAAATTAATGTTGTCATTTTGAGCTGCTGAATGAGTTGCAGGTTGTAAGCTCTTCATCACATTTCTGTAGTTCTGCTGGAGTGTCATCTTCAAGGATGTGGGGCACATTAAAAATAGAAGAGTTATTTCTGTCAAAGAGCCCTGGACCGGGAATTACGTTGCCAGGGCCTGCTGCTTAATGTGGTGTGGCTTTTACTGATTCATCCCTGTGGGCACCCGACGAAGCTCTGTGTGCCAACTTGGTGCCATGAGCTCTGTTGAGTGTGAGGTGTGTGCAGGTACGGGAAACTGGCTCTTGCCTCGTAGTCATGGGGGCCAGGAAGCGGGTGAGAGATGAATGAAGCCAAACTCAGGTGCAGGATTAGAAGTGAGATGGAGGATGTTAGCACAGGGCCCTGTGTGGGCATAGAAAAAGGGCACCCATGCCCCAACGTTGGGTGTCGGGAAAAGCTTGGTACCGGAGGTGATAGTGATGCAGCAGGTGATTTGCCTGCCCACAAATGAAGGGGTGGAAGGTGTTCCACACACAGAGAAAAGCATAAGAAAGGGGCCTGAGGCCTGGACAAGGACACACAGGCAGAGATATTCCTAGGAAAAGGACAGCGTGGCAGACACCACATGGCCTGAGATAGTGAAAACGTTGAAGGTGCCTGCAGTTGTTGGGATTCAGATTCCAAGGCACTTATTCTAAATGCAACTACGAATAGCATTGTTTTTTTTTTTTTTTTTCCCATTTGCAAAAGATTGGCTTGTTTAGCCTTTCAACACTCACCTACCCACTCACCTGTTAATCTGCGTCTGGAACACAGACTTGTGCACTATGCCAAGTACTGAGCACATGTCAATGAGCCAAACAAGCCTTCGGCAGCTTCTGTCTAGTGAGGAGGCCTCGTGTTCTGTGCCAACCCCAGGAGTTCACTGCACTCCTGGAGCCTACTCCTGCCTCAGGGCCTTTGCACTGGATGCTGGATACATTCTATTCACTCCCAGATGTACTTCTCCTTCTGCACCCTGCTCTCTGCCCACAGCCTCCTCTGTGTGGGGGGCCTCCTCAGGCCCTGGCCCCCAGCGTCCTGGTGGAAGGACCGGGGCAGGAGATGCTCAAGAGGGGAGAGAGGATGGTCGAGGGTTTCTTCCAGGCCTCTTCTCTGTGGGCAGGAGGGGTGAAGCAGCGATGACCACAGGTCCTTCGGTGCAGTTCTGCTGCTCATCCCCAGGCCCCTCCGTCCCGGGGCCACGCAGAGCCCGGCGGTCGGCTGTGCTCTGCTCTCACCGACCCTGGGCTCCCAAAGTGCTCAGTTCCAACTCTGTCCTTTTCTTCTGCAACAAGTGCACTGATGTGTAGACAAAGGGAATTTGTTCCCATGTAGTGCAGGCTGAGCGTGTTCTCTCCAAAGTGCTTGGGAGAAGACATTTTTCAGATTTTGGCTTTTTTTTTTTTTTTTAATTTTAGGATATTTGCATATACATGAGATGTCTTGGGAAGGAGACTGAGGTGGAAACATGAATTCACTTGAGTTTTGCATGCACCTTAAACACATAGCCTGAAGGTAATTTTATGCACTATTTTAGTGTACCTGGTGTGGGATTTTCTACCTGTGGCATCATTTCAGCTCTTAAAAGCTTTCATTGTAGGGGCCTGCACTGTGGCACAGAGGGTTTAAAGCCTCAGCCTGCAGCTTGGGCATCCCATATGGGCACCGGTTCAAATCTCAGCTGCTCCACTTCCGATCCAGCTCTCTGCTATGGCCTGGGAAAGCAATAAAAGATGACCCAAGTCCTTGGGCCCCTGCACCTGCGAGGGAGACCTGGAGGAAGCTCCTGGCTTTGGATCAGCTCAGCTCTGGCCATTGTAGATGGAAGATATCTCTCTCTCTCTCTCTCTCTCTCTCTCTCTCTCTCTCTGTCTCTACTTCCCTCTGTAACTCTGTCTTGCAAATAAATAACATAAATCTTTAAAAAAAATAAAAAGCTTTGCATTTGCCCTGTAGATTTTGAGATTAAGAGTGGAAGTGTTCAAGCTGTATGGCTGAACAAAAAAAGCATTCTTCATGCTTAATTGTCATTATTTTTCTGTAGATAAATAGGGACCAGATGCAAAGACCTTTAAGTACATTACTTACTAATTCCACAGTTATTGCTAAAGCTGCCTTGTTTGTTTTTTAAACTACTTTATCAGGGTATGACCAACATACAAAAAGCTGTATTTATTTAGCAATATGAGTTGATGAGTTCGAAGGTAAGTATATAGCCTTGAAACTATCAACACAAATGAGATACATCTTCCATCTGCTGGCTCACACCCCACATGTCTGCAACAGCTGGGGCTGAAGCCAGGAACCAGAAATTTCACCCGGGTCTCCCACAAAGGTGGCAGGGACTAAAGGACTTGAGCCATTGTCTGCTGTTTCTCAGGCCCATTAGCAGGAAGCTAGGTCAGAAGCAGCGGGAGAGGAGAGACTGGATCCCATGCCGGAGTCCCAGATGGCAGATTGTGTGTGTGTGTGTGTGTGTGTGTGTTTATATTCATCTACTTGAAAGGCAGAGCAGCACACAGGGAGAGATGGAGATCTTCTATCTGCTGGTTCGTTCTCCAGATGCCCATAACAGCCAGGGCCGGGCCAGGCCAAAGCCAGGAGCCCAGAGCTCCTTCTGAGTCTCCCACAAGAGTGCCAGGGGACCAAGCACTGAGCCATCATCTGCTGCCTCCCAGGATGTATTAGCAGGAAGCTGGGTCAGAAGCAGAGTAGCTGGCACTTGAACTGGAGCCCCCACGATGGGCATCCCGCGTGGTGGCTTAGCTGCTCTCCCAGTGCCCGCCCTTGTTGTCATCGTCATCTTGTGATAAGAATGCTTACCGTCTACCTTCTTAGCAAACGTTCAGATGTTCAGTACACGTTGTCAATTATGGTGGACTTTGCACACAGCAAGTGTGCCGTGCGTCTCTAGGACTCACTCATCTTGCGTAACTACAAGGGCGTACTCTTTGACTAATGCCTCTTTGTTGCCCCCCCCCCAGCCCCTCAATCTTTCTCTTTTATTCCACTCTCTGCAAATTACCAATTTTGCTTTTTTATTTTTGTGCCGAAACCTTGATGAATATTAGATATTCCTTTTCTGGATTTTTCTTCCCCCTCCAATGCCCAGGTTTATCTCAGCTCTCACCATCTTACTTATTTCTGTGTGTAATGTCCCAGCCACGTCTCTCTAATTCAGTGTCCCAGCCACTCTCTATTTGTTCTGTTATAAATGCAGCTTTTTTTTATTTAAAGATCTGTTTATTTATTTGAAAGAGTTACACAGAGAGAGGAGAGGCAGAGAGAGAGAGAGAGAGAGAGAGAGGGAGGGAGGTCATCTATCTGCTGGTTCACTCCCCAGATGGCTGCAACGGCCGGAGCTGTGCCAATCCAAAGACAGGAGCCAGGAGCTTCTTCCGGGTCTCCCATACGGGTGCAGGGGCCCAAAGACTTGGGCCATTTTCTACTGCTTTCCCAGACCATAACAGAGAGCTGGATCAGAAGTGAAGCAGCCAGGTCTTGAACCGGTACCCACATGGGATGCCGGCACTTCAGGCCGGGGCGTTAACCTGCTGCACCACAGCACCGGCTCTGTACATACAGCTTATATCGTACATGCAGTGAGAATGCCTGTCACCCTGCCACAATTCCCGTGTCATCAGTATACGTTGTTAGATCACACTGCCTAAATTGGGTGCTTTCTGAAATAGAAGGTCATTTCAAAAAATTGCTTTTTTTCTATGACAATTAAAGCCATGAGCTTCTTGATCTATTTAGTAAAGATTACCAGACAAGTAGCGAGGCTGGGTATCATCCCATTGTCTGACTCCTCTACTGTTACTGTGGCGTGGGAGGACAGTCAGGGCCCAAGGAGCACTCAGATTTCAATGCTGGCTTTTTCTCTGCCTTGACTTGGGTTAGCTAAGTGCTGTACCCCATTATGAGCCTTGGTTTCTCACTGCTGTGTGTGTGTTTGTATAATGTTGGTACTATCAACTGCTTCCTTTAATAAGAGTATTGAATTCGACAGTGAATGTCTCACTTCTAGCCCAGCACCCAGCCCAGAAGAGTTGCTAATTAAATGGTTTAATCAAACCAGCCCCAGCTCCATTATTGGACGTAATCCCTTTGCACAGCCTGACATTTTGTGATTCTTGTTAACAACTGCCTAACAATATTGTCATAAGAACTGGAAAACACTGTTCTCTTTGGGGGCTAGTCCCCAGTCCACACAGAGCCACCTCCCGACACCTCCTGGCTGCCACGAGTCACCTTGACCTTCAAATACCCTTGTTTCTACCACCAGCATTTACCTGTCTGTGTTTGCTGTGGCAACCGATTCTCCCTACATTGCCTTGCTGATTCCACTCACATCGCTTTGCAAAACCTCTTTCCCTCACCCATATTGCCTTAATTTCCCGTCCCTCTGCCATTAAGTAGGTATTGATTTCTATTAAGATGAACATCAGGATTTATTGAGCGGAGAGGTAAATATTGACAGAGGCAGGGAAGCTTGATCCAAGTGGGAAGGGAATTCTGCACAGCCTGCAGCCCCCAGGCCTGCGTGCAGCTTCCACAGCCGGTCAGGTGCAGTCCCTGGGAGGCACCCCAGTCTCTGTGTTGTGGGGAAATTGCCCACCTTGGGCCTGGCCAGGTCATGAGCACTCTGCAGAGGCACAGGTTTAGAGAGAAATTGTGCATCTGGGGTTCACATAGTTCCATCCCTAGTACCATGCTTGGCCCACGGTGGATGTTGACAGCTATTTCTGGAAGGAAGAAGAAGGGGAGGGTGTGATAAGGTCTTGGGCACTTCCTGCCTTTGCTGAGGTAGGGGGAAGGGGTTCAGAATGTGTGTGGCAAGGGGCCGGTGCTGTGGTGTAGCAGGTAAAGCCGCTTTCTGCAGCATCAGCCTCCTATATGATGGTGCCGGTTCGAGTCCCGGCTGCTCCACTTCCAATCCAGCTCCCTGCTAATGTGCCTGGGAAAGCAGCAGCAGATAGCCCAGGTGCTTGAATGGGAGACCTGGAAGAAGCTCCAAGCTCCTGGCGTTGGCCCGGCTGGGCCCTGGCCATTGCCACCATCTGGGCAGTGAACCAGCAGATGGAAGATCTCTCTCTCTCTATCTCTTCCTTTTTCCAGTAACTCTGCTTTTCAAATAAATAAATCTAAAAAAAAAAAAAAAAAAAAAAAGAATGTGTATGGTAAGCATTGCCTTGCCTTCTTGAACGTTGATACCAGGCTGGTCTTTCAGCTGCAGACAAAAACTCATCCTAAAAATAAGAAAGCTGAAAGTGAGTCATCAGCTTCCCCTCTGTGATCTCACCATTGTGGGCACTGCAGCTCGGAGCACATGGGGGTCAGGGTGAGAGACCCAGGTTCTCACGTTGGCTTTAAGCAGAGCTTGGTTTAAAGCTACTTTCAGTCCCGTCCCCGGTTCTTTTCCCTATTTCTCGATTTTCCCGTTTCTGTTCGACCCCGCCTGCCTGTCGGCAGCACTCTGCCTGTCCATCTGTTTCCCTGTGAGCCACCTTCCCTTGCTGGCATCTTGCAGTTGAGGGTGTTATTCCCTGTGATCTCTTCGGCAGGGATCAACAGCTGGGAAAGAAGTTGGCCGAGGAGTCAGTGCGCAGTGTCTTAGCCTCCGCACCAGACGTTCTGAGTTGGAGAGCTCGTTGTGGGATGCTGTCCTGTGCACCGTATGGTGTGTGGCGGCTTTCTCGACCCTCTGGATGCCAGTAGCATCCCTGCAGCCAGCGTTGACGTCACAAGTGTCCCCAGATGTCCCCAGGAAGCCACATTGCCCTCGCTGAGAAATGCGGGGGTGATGTCAGCACCGTCTTTAAATATTATCAAATGCATGAATAATGACGATTCTGCATTATTTATCTAACAAATATTAGTGCCTGCTGTGCACAGGACCAGGCACTGAGCCCCGGGAGACAAATGAGGCCTCGAAACCCACTGTTCCTGTCCTCTCGGAGGTTATGCTGGGGTGTGGTTGTCACACACTTGTGCGAAGGCTTCCAAGGGTGCTTTGAACGTTTTGTGCTGATCTAACTATAGCAGAGGGACCACAGCCAGGTAGACCTGAGAGGACATTTACCCACTCCTGGCCTTCTCCCCGGGGTGGGGGAGGGGGCACCCTCTGCTCTCCTCATCCCCTACCTTGGATCACTGTCAGAGTGTCCATAGGGAGAGCTAATGAGCTTGTGGTGGGTTCTCTGGTTCCTGATAAGCCCCGGGCTGGGAGAGCCTGTCCCTGAATCAGCTGTGGCTCCTTGAAAGGCAGACACCATTGTGTCCTTGCTCTGTTGTCTTGGCATTCCAAATGCCAGCCGCACGCAGCAGGCGGATCAATGCCACCTCGCCCCAGCCCTCTCAGCTTCTGACTGCTTCTTCCCTTGCATCACACAGCAGCCACCTCCCAAAGCTCAGAGCCTTCGAGACAACCTGCCCCTTGGCCTCCCAAGAGCTTCCTGAGCTGCTGAGCTCTGCACCCCTGCCACCTACCTCCCACCAGCTCAGGCCTCTGCTCCTCCTACCCACCCTTTCTGCTCAAGGCTATGGTTTGAATAGGATTTGACCTAACTCATGCAGGACTTTAAACCCCAAAGTTGTGAGTTAAGGATAAAAGGATGGAGACTTACTCCATTACGGCATTTGGGAGTTTGGGGCCGGTGGAGGTCCCTGGGTCACTGGGGGTATGCCCTTGGAGGGAGGCTATAGAAGCCTGAATTTGGGGCCAGTCTCTCTCTCGCTTCCTGGTTCTCCTTGTGGTCCTGCTGTCCACCAGCGAGCGGGCCTTTGCCCAAACCTGCACTTTGCTGTCTGAACTGTGACTATCCCACGTGGAGCAAAACCCAGCTCCCTACACCTCCCAGGGTAGGAGGTGTAGAGGCCTGAGTTGGTGGGAGGTGGGTGGCAGGGGTGCAGAGCTGAGCAGCCCAGGAAGCTTTCTATAGCTTTCCCCTGGAATGTCTTTGTTGTAGCTAAAAGCCCACCCCTCACTTCCCTTTCCTCCTACCTCCACTCCATCCTTGCTGTGCCCCCTGCCGGCCCCTTCTGGGACTGCTCTCCCTCCGTGGCTGCCACCTGGCTCTTTCTCTACCTGTAGGTCTTTGTTCACATGTCATCGTCACCATCCAAGGGACGCTTCCCACAGAGCCCTTGATGAAACAGCTCTCCTCCTTCTCCCCACCCCACCTTCCTCTTACGTCCTCCGCAACTCTTCCTACCACACCCCTGTCTGTGGTTACTGTTGAGGTTGTGGATGGCGTGTGTTCCACCAGAATGGAAGCTCCCTGAGCACAGGTGTGCTGTTGGTCTTGTTGAGTGTCCGCAGGAGGGCCTGGCTTGTCCTGGGCACACAATAATAATAATTGGTGAATGAGTGAGTGGGTGAATGGAGGGAGGAGCTGTCACACGACAAGGTTGCCCGGTGTGTGCAGAGCCTCTGTTCACTGTTCCCTGGGAGTGATGGGTGTCCCGTCCCATTTTCCACCAAGCCTGCTCAGGGGGACTTAGGTCTGTGTGATTGCAACTCTTCCCTCCTCCTCCTTGAGAGGATTCTCTCCTGGTTCATGAGCCCACCTGAGCGTGTGGATGAGGGTATGGAAGGTGACCCGTGTAGAACTCTGTAGCTGTGACCCAGCCATCCACATGGAGACGTCGGAACCCGTAGCATCATCATGTTCTGAGCCCCAGCACCGGGACGCTCCCTGCTCCCTCTGCCTGACTCACGCCCCTCTCCTACTGTCTCCTTTCACTCCTCTTGTCCGGTGCCTGCTGAATTGTTAAAAGGGGAGAAGAGACGCGTCGCATCATTGTCACTCCTCTCCTGGCTGTCTCCCCCTCAGCAGCCTGTGCTGCATCTCCTGTCATTTGGGCATGCTCCATCACCCACGAGCCTCCCATGCTCAGCCCGTGTTTCTTTGCACACTTGCACTTGGCTGGCCTCCGTCAATCTCGCTTGGCGTCCCACCCATCCGCCCTCCCTGCTGACACCTCCTCTGCCCTGAGCTTCCGTTCACTCGCCCCCTTGCAGGCTGTGCAGCCGTCTTCGGCTGACGTTGCAGCTTCATGCCACTTCTGCAAAGCAGGGAGCTCCTCTGGTCTGTGCTGGCTCCTCGTTTGCACTGTGGTATTCCCCGACTCCCTCCTTCCCTTCCCTCTGTCCACAGTGAGGAATCCCAGCTGGATTGCTGGCAGGGACTGGGCCTTTCTCAGACTCAAGCTGGTGTTGAGAGCTGTGCCCAGGAACGAGGTGCCCAGGGGAATGTGTCACACGTGGGGAGTGGAAGGAGAAGACAGGGGCTCAGAGGGTCCCGGAGAACAGGATCTGTTGTGCCAGTTCAGCACCAGTGTGTCTTCCAAGGCTGTCTTAGCCGTTCTTCCAACTCCATGCTCTGGTCTCCATTTACTGTGATTCCTTGATGAGTCCTCACTCGTCCTGAACTCAAATCTGCCTGGTATTGGAATGTGTCCATCTGTGGGTGAGGGTCGTGGAATCTGCCCATGCCTTTTCCAATCCTGTTTTCTATCTTAACACCTTCCAGTGCCTCCCTTTACACAGCAGAGTTGCCAACAGCACCCACAGACACGAGCTGACTTTGCAGTCCTTTTATTTGATTTTATTCATTTTTTTAAGATTTACTTATTTGTTTGAAAGTCAGAGTTACAGGGAGAGGGAGAGAGAGAGAGGGAGGGAGGGAGACATCTTCCATCTGCTGGTTCGCTTCCTAGATGGGCACAGTGGCTGAAACAAAGCAAGGCTTTGTCAGCAGTGAGAAGCCTCTTACAGGTCCCCTATGTGGGTTGCAGGGCCCCGAGCACTTGGGCCACTCTCTGCTGCTTTTCCCAGGCCATCAGCAGGGAGCTGGATCAGAAATGGAACAGCTGGGGCGTGAACCAGAGCCCATGAGGGATGCTGGTATTGCAGGTGGCGGCTTTACCTGCTACACCACGAGGCTGGGCCTGACTGTGCAGTTGCCTTACACTTTTCTCACATCCTCAGATTATGTCTCGGGAGGTCCAGGGGTGGCCTTTCTCCTCGGACTCCGTAGGTGTGCTCATCCAGTGTGGGTACAACTCCAGGCTTGCTTCGCAGCCATCATGGAAGTCGACGAATGCGTCTCCTCTTTATAAGAGCTTTGTGAAGTTTTAAATGTGAGCCTTCCTGGCCTCTGATGGCCTCAGTGGCCACCTCGAGCTCTTCCCTGACCTCTCGCTTTTCCTTCTGCCCCTGACTATTCCCTCGGTCCTCTCTCGGATTCCCCGAGGGATCTTCCTCAGAGGCCCTCAGAGGCTCCTTGCTGCCTAGGGAACCAGAGAGTAGGGCCAGGGCTTGTAGGGGCACATTCGCTGCTCTCCGGGATCCTGCTCTTGTTCCCCTTTGCAGATTTATCCAAAGAGCTCACCTGGCCCACCTACCGCAGCCCTGAGCCCGGCCGCCTGCACGCGCCTGCCGCGGCCTCTGGAGCTGGCTCCCCCTGCACTTGTTGTCCTTTGTGCCCTGTGACGGCGCTCACCCAGTGTCCCTGCTCCCCCTCAGGCCCTCTCCTCCTTGGCGTAGAGATCACCTCTGTCCTTGCCTTCTTTGGTTTGGCCGTTGTATTCCCTTCCATGGCTAGACTCTTAATGTGCCTTTTTTTTTTTTTTTAATTGATGTATTTATTTGAAAATCAGGGTGTGTGTGAGACAGAGAGGGAAAGAGAATATAATATCTTCCCCAGATGGCCACAGTGGCCAGGGCTGGGCCAGGCTGAAGCCAGGAGCTTCTTCCAGGTCTCCCATGTGGGTAGCAGGGGTCCAAGCTGGCCCATTCATTTCTTTTTACTTTTTTTTTTTTTAAGATTTTATTTATTCACTTGAAAGGCAGTTACAGAGAGGAGAGGCAGAGAGAGAGGTCTTCCATCCGCTGGTTTGCTCCCCAATTGGCTGCAATGGCTGGAGCTGTGCCGATCCAAAGCCAGGAGCCAGGAGCTTCTTCTGGGTCTCCCACATGGGTGCAGGGGCCCAAGGAGTTGGACCATCTTCTACTGCTTTCCCAGGCCATAGTAGAGAGCTGGATTGGAAGTGGAGCAGCTGGGACTCGAATCAGCGCCCATATGGGATGCCAGCACTGCAGGCAGTGGCTTTACCCACTACACCTCAGCGCCAGCCCCTGGCCCATTCATTTCTAAGGACAGGGGTGGTGTATGCCACTGATGTCCAGCTGTGTTCCATGCACGTCACAGGGACCGAGGTCACCTTCATTGAGTTGGAGTGTTATCTTTGGGCGCCATTTACTGTGATTTTTGTCTTTGCACTGATGTCTTCGCGTTCATAGTGACTTAGAGCTGGCGGAGTCGTTTCTTCTCCACGATCTCCGTCCGAGTTCTGACAGCTGGCTGTGAAGCAATAAGCCAGAAGGTGGAAACGCGGAGACAGCGCCGTGTGAGGGCTGCACATAAGGATTTCGTGTCCCTGTTTAGTACCGAGGAAAAAGACACCGTGCAGGACAGATGCTCCACAGTTTCCTGGGCTGAGGGGAGGGGGGATCCGGGGCAGCCGTCGGAAGGGGAGTTTGTTTTCCTTTGCAAGCCGCTGACAGTTTTCCATCTTACCTTGAACCTGCACCTCCCAGAGAGCTGAGGCTGAACCTGTGGCCGCTCGGTTTCTTCGTCTGACAGAGGTGTGCGCGGCTCCTCGGAGGGAGCCCTGGGCTCGACTGAGGAGATGAGCCTTACAGACTTCCTGGTTAGGGTGCTGTGGCGCAGTGAGTTAGACTGCTGCCAGGGGCGCCCGCATCCTGTATCAGAGTGCCTGCCGGCAAGTCCTGCCTCTGCTGCTGATGCCGCTTCCTGCTAGTGTATACCCTGGGGAGCAGCAGGAGGTGGCTCGAGTCCCCTGGGTCCCTGCCACCCCCATGGGACACCTGAATGGAGGTCCAGGATCCTGGGTTCAACCTGGCCCAGCGCTAGCGGGCATTTGGGGACTGACCAGTGGGTGAAAGATAGCTCTCAGTCTCTCTTTTGCTGTCGCTCTCTTCTGCCTTTCAAACAAACAAAAATAAATTAATTAAAATACCTAAAATGATAAGAAACCAGCAAGAGAAAAAAATAATTGCTTAGCAAAAAGACACTTGCTGCTGTCTTGCGAGCAGGTGCTCCAGGTGCCGCAGATCCGTGCCCTTTCTTGCTCCTGGCTTCTCTACTTCCTCCAGATCTTTGAGGGAAGCAGGGAACTTGGTGAGTGCAGACGGTCTCCCGTGATCATCCGGCATTGTCCCTTTAAGGGACTCGCATGTGCGGTTTCTCACCCTACTCTCATGATGGACCTGTAGAAACAGCTCACGTGGCCCACATTCCACTAGAGCAGTGGGCTCCAGAAGAATGTGTGCTTCACTATGGCTGAAAGACGGCCCAAGATCTCACAGTGTAGCCGAGGTGTCCGTAGTGCTCTAGTGATGGCAAGCCCAGTCCTTGTCCCCTGCGTGACACTTGATTCTAAAGTCACTTTTCCTTAAGGGTAGGTGGCCTCGCTTCCTCATGCAAGTGACAAAGCCCAGCTCCAAGGCTGGGTTGACACTATGCTGCAGAATTCCACTGCCTTTTGCCGCATTCGTATTTCCTCTATGGCTTGGCTTTTTTTATCTGAGTGTCTGGCTTCTTTGCAGTCCTCCAGGAAAGCACACTGACATGAAGACCCAGCACTCCTGGCTTCTCTGGCCCTGCCTGGGCATGATATTCCTGGAGATGGGCTGGTGGTTCTTCCAGCACATCTCCACTTCGTTGCCTCCCTCCCTTCCCATCCCCTCCTGTCCCCTCCTCTCCCCTCCCTCTCTTTTTTAAGATTTATTTATTTATTTGAAAGGCAGAGTTACAGAGAGGCAGAGGCAGAGAGAGAGAGAGAGAGAGGTCTTCCAACTGCTGGTTCACTCCCTAGGTGGCCACAATGGCCAGAGCTGTGCCCATCTGAAGCCAGGAGCTTTTTCCAGGTTTCCCATGCGTGTGCAGGACTTGTGTCATCTTCCGCTGCTTTCCCAGATCACAGCAGAGAGCTGCGTCGGAAGTGGAGCAGCCAGGACTCCAAACGGCGCCCATATGGGATGCTGGTACTGCAGGTGGTGGCTTTACCTGCTGTGCCACAGTGCCGGCCCCATCCCTCTCAGCACCCATCTTCTGCCCTGCAGCTGGATCACACAGACACCCGTCTCATGCCTTTACTTATGACCCCAGTGACTTAGGGGAGTCTAAACCCTTTGGGTGTGCTTAGTGTGGCCGCTGTCCACTCTGTGGCCAGTTCCTCTGTGACACCTTGTGTTGCAACCTTATGCAACCACAGAACACGTCCAGCCCTGGTTCTTGGGCCTCCAGTTGTGCCCTGATACACTGCTCTTCAGAAAAGCAAAGCAAATCCAAAGGTATTTGTAGTACTTCCATAGTGTGTGTCCATTTCTGTGGCCCAAGCTCTCCCACCTGCCTGAAGTGCTCCTGCTTCTTTCTTTTTCTAGTTGATTCTTGGTTGTGGGAATTGGTTCAGATCTTGCTTCCTCCAGGAAGACTTTTTTGACAAGCACCCGGCACTTCTCTGGCTGCCAGAGCTCTGTATTCTCACATGTCCACTTTGTGTCATTGCTTCTAAGCGTCACTCACCCCACTGTGATGTCACTGTGTGCACTTGGACATCTTCCTTCTGTTCCCTGCACCTGTGGGTGGGTGGGTACAAGCTGTGTCCTGTTTCCTGAGCTCAGCACTAAGTACTGGGTCAAAGACACAAATATGCTCAAAAAATGTTTGTCCAATGAATCAATTAATGCCTTTTTTTTTTTTTTAGCTTAAAAAGAAAGTAACCGTTGAACTTAGCTTTAGAAGAGTAATGCAAATGCAAGTTCTAATCCTGAGTAGTCCCAGTGCCGGGCATGCAGATCTGCCCAGGTGTACAAAGGGGGAAAGCGGTTTTATATGTGACATCTTGGTACATGCATAAAGACCCAGGGACAGCAGGTTTTGACCTGGGCATTTGGAAACTGAGTCTGTCGCCTCCAGAGTGACCACAGGGTCTGTCTGCTTGTCTGATCTCCCCCTCTTTCTCCTCTGGTGGTCAACCTGTTTGTCTTCCCCTGACTGTTGCTCCTCCACCCAGGTGCTCTCATTGTCTGCCTCCAGTCGTGCATCTCCGGTGTCTCCCTTATCCTACTGCTCCGCTTTCGCATAACCCAGTGTGTTCCTCCCAGCCCCAACTCTATGATCTGTGAGCTTGGGCACCTGCCATCAGTCAGGACCTCTGATTGCATGTGTGTCTTGGTCAACATTTCTGCAGGAAGAAATGTTATCGGCTTGGTGCTGCTGGTTGAAGCCCCAGCCCCCTGGTTGGGATGAGGAGTCTGCGGACGGGATCATCGGCAGTGAGGGAGGGACACGCAGGCCACAGTGGGCTTGTCTTGGGGGCTCAGAGATAAGAGGACTCTCCTCTCGTTCTAAACGTGGTCCTAGACAAAGCGTGATGGTGAACTGGAGCTGGGAAATGGGAAGTGCTTCACTCGCAGTCAGGTAACCGTGGGTCAGGATGGAAAGAGCTCAGCCCACTGGCCTTGCGGCCAGGCAGCTGTCCACCGACACCAGTGTCTACCACTGATCCCCTCGGTCTGCTGAACGTCATTGTAGCTTCAGCTTCTGTGACAACCTCGGCAGTGTAGGCAGCACCTGCATCCGCTGCCTCATTGTGGGCAGATTTCCTCCAACCACCCTGCACCCCAAACCCGTTTGTTTTTCTCCACCTCATTCTGTGCCTTTCAGTGTGTCCAGTCGAGCGCCTCTCATGGATTGGTCACAGCCTTTGATTTCTCTCGAGCACATGGTTTGGCTCTGCACAGTGTTGTCTTCAGTGAGCCAGCCGTGGCTCCAGTGGGCCACGTTTAGCCAGGAGTCACAATCTTGAGCGTTTGATCTCTGGATAGTTTAGTCCTTGTGTTAATGGACCATGAGCTCACCATGAGGGCACACTGGACATGGCTGAAGGGGGCGCGCGTAGACAAGGGCTAGGTTTTCTGCAAGCAGACAGAAGAGATCGCGTGCCCTGTGGTGTTGGGTTGAACCTCTCTCCCAGTGGTTTATCTTCAAAGGTTGCAGGGACCTAGAGATGACAAAGAGCTTTAGAGCTGAGACGGGAGGAATGTAACAGAGTGACGATGACGATGACAGGACCTCTCAAGGGTGGAAATTAAATGGCCGATGGACTCAGAGGGCTGGAAGAGGAATGGATACTCTGACTCTTGGGCACTGAGTGATTTTCATGAAATGTGTCTGAAATGAAATTGCAGTGCTTGGCTGGTTAAGTGGTTCCGTGGATGGTTTTGGTATTTTTTAGGCCTGGTGCACAGGAGGTTTCTCAGGTACATTCAGTGGTTCTTGAGGTTGTTCATGAAAGATGTTCATGAAAGAAACATTTGCTGGTTCAGAATCTTCTCGGGCGAGCTGGACCAGGGCATCTGGGTCCCGCTGCAGGTGCCTGAGAGCCTAGGGGTGGATTTATTTATCTACTAGGGCTCTTCTGTGACGTTCAGGGTTTCTGCAGGGTTGTAAGCCAACCCCTCAAGCAAGTAGTGAGTCAGTGAGGGGAAGATCTGGGTTAGGAGGGAGTCTGGGGCCCTAGCAGAATACAGCTCTTGCTCTGTGATCAAAGCTGAGAGCACATTTGTAGACTGCACTGCTGGAAGAGTCCTGGGGACCGGCATTGATGACTGACCGCAGAGCGCTGGGGACCTGCACCAATCGGGATGCCTTCCAGTGGCTCAGAGTGCTAGGCCAGTCTATTCACAATAGAATGAATGGCTGAACGAATAGATACGTAGTGCATCGGGAGGCAGGGAAGAAGGACGGATGGATGGGGGAGTAGGTGAATGAAGCAGAAGGAACGGAGGAACCAGCAACAGGCTCCCAAACAGACGGAATTGTTTGGTCTGTCTGGAGAGGCAGAAATAACATACCCAGCCAGGGGAGTGTCCTTTGCGAACATCAGCTGGGGATCATTTGATACTGGTAACAGCAGCAGCAAATAAGCTATGAGATCAGAGTTTATTTGTCTAAGTCAGTGGCTGCCTGGTGGTTGTTGACACTGGTTTTGTGGCCCAGCAGAATCCCTGCTCCAGATGCTCCATTCTGTGGGTGTTTTCACCTTCTCCTTTTGTTTGCAAAACGACTCCAGGATCTTAGTGCAGCAGCCAACAGTAAAAACTTCCCCAGGAGCTGATTCTTAAACATCTACCAGCATACCTGTAATGTCTTGTATCTGCAGCAAGGGAGACGTAGTTAGAGGATCGATGATAGATACTTTTTGAATGATACCAATTGATTGCAGATAGAATTTAGGCTTCCTTGCCACACTGAATTTCAGATAAGCATCTGACTTTTTTTTTTTTTTAGTGTAAGTATGAGCTAAATATTGCACAGGACACACTTAGAGTAAATTGTGACTGTTGTTCATGTGGAATTCAAATTAACTGGGCATCTCTTTTTTCTCTATTTGCTACATCTGACAGCTGTTAAGATATAGGAGTCGCTTTATAGAAATGGAGTTGAAGGTTTGTGCCTCTTTCACAAAGTGAGGGCCCCGTGTTTTGATCACAGGTAAACATCTGGGGCATGATAGAAATGAATGGAGATTGTGCAAAGAGTTGGAACAATCTATCTAGAGGGAAACATGAAATTGGAATTAGTAGTTAGTGATGGGGAATTAACTCAAAATTAAATAAACTTGTGGAGGGCTTGTGACTCTTTAGGGAGACTTTATCATCATACTGGTTTCAGCACAACAGGAGGAGTCAAGGGCTTGGCACTGTGGCCTGGGATCACCCAGGAGATTGGCCCCTTGCGCCTGGTGTGCCCGTGCTGCTGGAGTCGCCCATAGGAGAGTTGTCTGATTGGGATCCTCACCACGTGTGATTGGATTGCAGCGTTAGGGAGAGCTGAATTTTGTAGGGAACTGGATTGAAATAAAGTGGGCCCTCAGTCTTGACGGGTCGCAGGGCTCCACAGTACCAAAAGGAAAATAACTGCATGTGTACTGGACACACGTGGACTTCTTTACTTGCCATCATTTCCAGCTGATACCACTTGACAGCCGTGTGTGTGTGACATTCACACGGCATCAGACATCGTAAGTTCTCTAGTGCTGCTTTACAGTGTATGGGAGGCTGTGTGGACACGGGGCCACTTTAGACAAGGGACTTGCACAGCGGTGGCTGCTGAAGGCCAGAAGCACACATGCCTGGGCTCTCCTGCAGACTCATCGAGGCAGAGGTGCCAGGGCTGTGGGACCTGGTGGTCTTCATTGTAACCGGCCCTCCTGGTGCCTGTGACGCCCACTAAGTTTGGGAACTGGTGCCCCAGCCAGCGCACCGCTGCATAGGGAAGCTCGCCTTGCACTATGAGTGTCGCTCCCCCTCTTCGTGGAGGAACGACACAGGACCCTGCGCTGTTCTTTCGTCTGCTCGGCCCTCCCCGGGTTTGCTGCTGGTTCTTCCCAGGTTGGCTACTGGTCCTTCCCGGGTTGGCTGCTGGTCCTTCCCGGGTTGGCTACCGTCCCTTCCACCTCCGTGGAAGGGCGGTTCCCCCTGCCACATTCCCCACTTCTGCGGGGGAGCGGCACACCGCCGGCCGGCTCTCTTGGGGGCTGCACAGGTGTTCCCTCAGATGTTCCTGGTGCATGTTGTCTTTCTCCTCCTTTATAGTCCTCCTCCGCCAATCTTAACTCGGCTGCCCACACGCCGAGTACGCTGCTCTCCTCCAATCAGGAGCAGGTCCTACAGTTTATTGGTTGAACTGGAGGCAGCTGTGTAGAAGCCGTTTTCTCCTCTCCCAGCACCATATTGTGGGAGAGCAGATGCATAGAATAAGTCTTAATTCCAGTAACTTAGTCTAGTCCGGGTTGCTCCCCACATATGAGGCCTTAGTCTGGGTGATGAGCGTGCAGCTGGCAGAGGTTTGCTCACACGGGGGGAGTCAGCCAGGCCTCAGCCCCAAAGCCCCTGAGCAGCCAGCCCTACGATCTTGAGCTCAAAGCAGCGAGATGCCTGGAGTCAGCTGCACCTGCAAGGCTGTGGCAGAGCCCAGGAGAAGACTGGTGGTGACCTGAGCGGCCATGGTAAGGCGTGGGACATGGATGACGGGCAGATTCCTAGGTTCTGGCCCAGACCTGCCAGTGCCTTGCCCGGTGACTTCAACTGCTTGGTGTTTCTCTGGACATCAATTTCTGGTCGGCGCTGTGGCTCACTAGGCTAATCCTCCACCTACGGTGCTGGCACCCCGGGTTCTAGTCCCAGTTGGGGCGCCAGATTCTGTCCCGGTTGCTCCTCTTCCAGTCCAGCTCTCTGCTGTGGCCCGGGAAGGCAGTGGAGGATGGCCCAAGTGCTTGGGCCCTGCACCCCATGGGAGACCAGGAGGAAGCATCTGGCTCCTGGCTTTGGATAGGCGCAGCACCAGCCATGGCGGCAATTTGGGGAGTGAAGCAATGAAAGGAAGACCTTTCTCTTGCTCTCACTTTCTAACTATGCCTATCCAAAAAAAAAAAAAAAAAAAAAGAAAGAAAAAAAAAAAAAAAAAGAAAAGAAAGAAAAGTGAGGAATCCCAGGGAACAGCCCCAGTTTCTCATGCACGTGAGGAAGATGGTGGAAGCTGGAGAGCCTTCTCTCCATTGAGAGTGGAGTTCAGTCTCCAGGCTTCCCAGCCAGACTCTGTCTTCTCCTTCCTCGTTTCTCTCCACCTCCTGCCAGCTTCCTGGAGGCAGCACGCCTGCCTCCCTGAGGGGTAAGAGAGGAGGCTGCCTTGGCATCCTGGAGCCAGCTGAGCAGGTAAGGCCTCCTGGCTGCCTTCAGTCCCGGTGCTGGGATCCCCTGCCATCTGTCCATGGTCTGCGGTGGCTTAGGCAGGAAGTCCGGGTGCGGTGAGGGCTGGGACGTGGCCTCAAGACCTGTGTGTGGATGGTTGTTGCTGCACAAGGCAGGTCAGGTCCTGGGGGGCTGCAGGCTGGGTGGCAGCCAGTCTGGTAGCAATGTCAGATGACATCACAGGTAGTGCTGCCCAGGCTTTGCAGATTATGTTGCCAGTCTCTCTCTCTTTTTCTTTTCTTTAATTGATTTCCTACCACAGCAGATTTGTCTTTCAGTTCTTCTTTTTTTTAAGATTATTTTTTGTTATTGAACGAGAAAGGGAGAGACAGATCTTCCATCCACTGGTTCACTTCCCAATGACTGCAGTGAAACCAGGGTCCTGGAGCTCCATCCTGCTGTCCCACAGGGGTGGCAGGGGCTCGTGTTTGGGCCACCCTCCACTGCCTTCCCAGGCACATTAGCAGGGAGTTGCATTGGAAGCAGAGCAGCTGGGACTTGATGTGGGGAGCAGCTCGGACTAGACTGTTACTGGAATTAAGACTTATTCTATGCATCTGCTCTCCCACAATATGGCGCTGGGAGAGAAGTAAACAGCTTCCGCACAGCTGCCTCCAGTTCAACCAATTAACTGTAGGACTTGCTCCTGATTGGAGGAGAGCAGCGTACTCGGCGTGTGGGCAGCCGAGTTGGGATTGGCGGAGGAGGACTATAAAGGAGGAGAGAGACGGCATGCACCGGGAACATCTATGGGGAACATCTAGCTGAGGGAACACCTGTGCAGCCCCCGAGAAGAGCCGGCCGGCGGTATGCCGCTCCCCTGCGGAAGTGGGGAATGTGGCCAGGGGGAACTGCCCTTCCACGGAGGTGGAAGGGATAGTAGCCAACCCGGGAAGAACCAGCAGCAAACCCGGGGAGGGCCGAGCAGACGAAAGAACAGCGCAGGGTCCTGTGTCGTTCCCCCATGAAGACGGGGAGCGACATAATGGTGCCGTGACTCGGATAGGAAACCTAGCTCGGATAGAAAACCTAGGACGGATAGAAAACTTAGGAGGGAAGAAACGTGACTCGGATAGGAAACCTGACTCGGATAGGAAACTTAGGACGGATATGAAACTTAGGAGGGAAGAAACGGGAAGAACTAGGGAAAATATCGGAGGGAGAGACTAGCAAACAGCCTAGGGAAAAGCCGGACGAAAAAGGAGCCGGAAGAAGCTATTGAAAGCCTAGGCATAGACTCGGATACGGACTACGGGGGGAAGCTGGGAGAAATCTCTAAGGTCGAAAGCGAAAGTGAAAGCTAGAACAAACAGACTCGGACGCGGACTGTGGGGAGAGGCCAGGAGAAATGAGGGAGGAGTATTGTTGGAGGAAAGCTTGGGGAAACATACCGGGTAGAGAAAAATGTTAGGGAAATTGAAGCTGCGGGGGGCAGGCCGAGGCGGAAACGAAAGCCACTTTGGGATTCTCAAGTTAGCCCGGGAATAGGGGGCGAAAAGTTGAAACCAGAAGCTGAGACGTAAGCCAGATTGGGATCCGTCTGATTAGCCCGGGGAGCAAAGGACGGGAAGCCAAACCGTGGGGCGGAGACGTACGCTGGGTTGAATTCGCCAGGCTAGCCCGGGGAACTTGGATTGAATGCTAGTGGTGGAGACGCAAGCTACGCTGTGTGACTCGCGGAAGCCGCCGCGTGCAGAGAGAGCACGGGGCGTGAGTAGATAGGGAACGGGGCTGGCGTAGGCCGTGGTTCAGACGCGAAAGGGTTAAGCGTGGAGACCGCGGAGCGCGCGAAGCCGAGCCGCGCAGAGCCGGGAAGCTGCGCAGATGAGAGAGGCGCGCGGGCTGAAGCGGCGCAGAGCCGGGAACCCGCCGGCGGGGCGAGGTGCCGGGAAGCTGCGGGGATAAGAGAAACAGAAGTTTTAGAAGTAAAGTGAGAGAAATAGGAATGCTGGAAGATAGAAGTAAAATGGGAGAGGTAGGAATGCCCGGAGATAGAGAAATAGAGAAAAATAAGGCCTCCCCTCAACATGGCAATTAGAAGGCTTGGATTCGGTCTGCCCGATTAGTGAGGCGATGAGCACCTGGGCGGCTAGCCGCAGGTCACCGAAGACAGGCACGAATTAACATCAGTAAAGCTTCCCCACAATGCAACAATTAGGAGGCTTGGATTCGGTCTGCCTGATTTAAGGCGGTAAGCGCCAGCAAAGCTCGACCAGAGTATGAGCTGCAGGTCACCGAAGATAGGCACGAACCAACACTAATAAGTCTCCCCCACAATAAGGCAATGAGAAGGCTTGGATTCGGTTTGCCTGATAGGTTTTGTAAACACCTGCAGGCAGTTCTAGCAGAGCAAAGTATGCGCTGCAGGGCACCGAACACAGGCACGCATCAGCGCCTAAAAACCTCCTCACAACATGGCGAAGAGAGGACCCGGATTCGGTTTGCCTGATGGATAGGACTTGTAAGAGCCTGTGGCAACTCTAGCAAGTAGAGCAGAGTGTGTGCTGCGGGACACCGAAGACAGGCGCGTATCAACGCCAAAAAAATAAAAAGAAAGGGGGATCTGTGGGGAGCAGCTCGGACTAGACTGTTACTGGAATTAAGACTTATTCTATGCATCTGCTCTCCCACAATATGGCGCTGGGAGAGAAGTAAACAGCTTCCGCACAGCTGCCTCCAGTTCAACCAATTAACTGTAGGACTTGCTCCTGATTGGAGGAGAGCAGCGTACTCGGCGTGTGGGCAGCCGAGTTGGGATTGGCGGAGGAGGACTATAAAGGAGGAGAGAGACGGCATGCACCGGGAACATCTATGGGGAACATCTAGCTGAGGGAACACCTGTGCAGCCCCCGAGAAGAGCCGGCCGGCGGTGTGCCGCTCCCCTGCGGAAGTGGGGAATGTGGCCAGGGGGAACTGCCCTTCCACGGAGGTGGAAGGGATAGTAGCCAACCCGGGAAGAACCAGCAGCAAACCCGGGGAGGGCCGAGCAGACGAAAGAACAGCGCAGGGTCTTGTGTCGTTCCCCCATGAAGACGGGGAGCGACACTTGAAGTGGTGCTCTCATGGGCTGCTGACATCATGGGCGCTGCGTGAGAGCAGGCCCCTGTCTTCAGTTCCCAGCTCAGCATTGATGTGATTCCAGCAGTCATTCCTTGTCACTGTCCCCAGCGCATGGCTGGTGTCCCTTGTCTGGACTTTGATTTGGGCTCCTGTAATGCTATGAAGCAGGTGTCATTGTTTCCCTCATCTCACAGACGAGGCACGGGCTGCATGTGGGTACGGGCCTTGCCCAGTGAGAGGTACAGCACAGAAGCCAGGTGCAGACCCAGCTCTGTCTGCCTCCGGAGAGGGGCTCCTGATGCCCGTGCTCTTGCGATGCGAGTCCGTGCTCTGAACAAAGGGGTCCTCATTTTTTCCTGGCAACAGCAGACTCTTCTCTGGCGCTTTTCTCAGATGATCCTGTCTCTGATGGAACTGAGAAAGCATTTCTGGCCTGGCAGTCACCACTCTGGATGGAGAGTGGGGACTTCTAGCCCTAGGAGCCACACAGGTGGAAATACAGGTGCCAGTCACCATAGACCGGTTTTCTAGATGATCTGATTCATCACTGGCAGTGGCTGGAGCTTCATCTGTAAATGCTAACTATCAAGGAGGAAGAGTAAACAAATACATGGAGTGGTCAGTTATGGCTTAAGACACCTTAACCTGGAAAAAAGTTGCCTTAAATAAAACTACTGGGCCGGCACTGTGGCGCTGTGGTGCTGTGGCACAGTGGATTAAGCCACATGTGATGCCGGCATCCCATGTGGGTACAAGTTCAAGTCCTGGCTGCTTCAGTTCTGATCCAGCTCCCTGCTAAAGTGCCTGGGAAAGCAGCAGAAGACGGCCCAATTGTTTGGGCCCCTGCACCCACAAGGGAGACCTGGATGAGGCTCCTGGCTTTGGCTTGGCCCAGCTCTGGCTGTTGTAGCCATTTTGGAAGTGAACCATTGGGTGGAAAACCTCTGTCTCTCTCTCTTCCACAGAAACACACACACGCACGCACACGCACGCACACATCTTCCTCTCTTTCTCTGTAACTCTGACTTTCAAATAAGTAACTAAATCTTAATAAAACTACCAATTAGATGACAAAGGATCTCTACCTGGTGTGCGGTGTCCCGCTGTGCATGCTGGCTTGTGTGTTTTAACAATGACTGTGACTCAGGGGACCCAAACCATAATTGATGTGCTTCCAGTCGCCAGAGATGGTTCCCTGCATTTATTTCCCAGAGAAAGGGGTTGGGGGAGGATTTTCAGTCAGAGGCTGGGGTGGGGGTGGGTTCTACATTTTAATATGGTTCTTGGAGGGCCTGGAGAGATTCCTCTTATTCTCTTTATCATTCTAGGGAAGCAGAGAAAAGCTGGGACCTTTCTTTAAAATCAGCTCCGGACCTTTCTTTAAAATCAGCTCCGTCCACTTCCTTTTTTTTTTTAAATTTTTTTGACAGGCAGAGTGGACAGTGAGAGAGAGAGACAGAGAGAAAGGTCTTCCTTTTGCCGTTGGTTCACCCTCCAATGGCCGCTGTGGCCGGCGCACCACGCTGATCTGAAGGCAGGAGCCAGGTGCTTCTCCTGGTCTCCCATGGGGTGCAGGGCCCAAGCACTTGGGTCATCCTCCACTGCACTCCCTGGCCACAGCAGAGAGCTGGCCTGCAAGAGGGGCAACCGGGACAGAATCCGGCGCCCCGACCGGGACTAGGACCCGGTGTGCCGGTGCCGCAAGGCGGAGGATTAGCCTGTTGAGCCATGGTGCTTGGCCTCCATCCACTTCCTAAACAATCATTCAAACCACCAATCCATCCAGTGGTGTTGAGCGTAGCCGTTCTATGCGCTGTGTCCTTTCCCCCTGCACCTGTGCTGTCCATCCCCTTCCTCCTTTGTAATGACACTGACTCAGGGTGAGAGAAAGGATGGGAAATGAAGCGCTGAGCTCCTTAGCCCACCTCAGCCCTCAGTGATGTCACCGCTCTCTCAGGATGGACTGGCTCTGTGAAGGGGAGATTCTGAGAACAAACACAAGCCAATTAACCACAGTGGAGGCAGTTTAGGTGTCTTCCAATGAGAAGCTGTCACTGTCGCCATCCACAGATCTTTATTATAATACACCTGCTGTGAGTGCAACCGCAGTGCGAGGCAAATTCCTGAAGGCAGCAGAGCCTGTGCTGTGGAAATGTAATTTAAATTTCACTCTGCCTGAGCAGTTGAAACGTGCAGAGGACCAAGGCTCCTGGCTCTTCTCCGTCCTGCTGTTGCCTCTACTTCCCTTTCAGAGTCCAGCAGGTTAGCAGCTCTCCTTGCTGACTGGCCGGGTGCAGGCTGCCTACCTGTGATGCACGGTGCAACACCCATGCTCTCTGTCCACCCCTCCCCGCCCCCTGTTGCTGTGACCCTGAGTCCTGTTGGTGTCCTCCACGTCTCCACCTGTTCCTCTCTGTCTGGTGACTGCACATGGAGCCGTGTCGGGGTTTCCTGGTGATTTTCCAGAGCTGCTGGAGTGCAGGGTGTGACTCAGGCTGTTGTCCAGGGGCTGCTCGCTGAGCACCCCCCTCTGTCCTCACCTTGAAGGAGTCCCCTGACCCATCTGACCCCGACTGCCCCAAGAGGGCGTGCACGCCCAGGGAAGGGCTATGTGTGCGAGGCGAGGTGGCAGTCCCTGCTGATGCAGTGTCTGTAGATCCTCAGCTTCCCTTCGAGGCAGCGTCTGCTGTTGCATTCTTCACCCTGCAGGGCTGTACCCAACGGTAGCAGTTAAAGTTCTAGAGTCAGTCGGCCTGGGGTTGAATCTTAGCGTGTGCTTCTACTGGTTGGGTGACTTGGGACACGTTTCTCCACTCCCCTGGACTTCAGTTTCCACATCTCTAAAATGGCACACCATTGCACATGTAGCAAGCATTTGCTCCGACCTTTATTTTCTGAAATACGGAGGATGCAACCCCTGTTTAAAACCTCTGTCCTTTCTTTCCCTGACCTGCTGTTCTTTCTGCTTGGTCTTGTTTCTGCTCATAGCACTTGGTGGTGGGCAACACACATTATGTCCTGTGTCGGCCTTCAGAATTTTAGGACATATTTAAATAAAAGCAGGGAATGTTCAAGACTGGGACATCAGGGGCCAGTGCTGTGGCTCACTTGGTTAATCCTTCACCTGTGGCGCTAGCATCCCATATGGGTGGTAGGTTCTAGTCCCGGTTGCTCCTCTTCCAGTCCAGCTCTCTGCTGTGGCCCGGGAAGGCAGTGGAGGATGACCCAGGGGCTTGGGCTCCTGCACCCGCATGGGAGACCAGGGAGAAGCACCTGGCTCCTGGCTCTGGCCGTGGTGGCCATTTGGGGGGTGAACCAACGGAAGGAAGACCTTTCTCTCTGTCTCTCTGTCTCTGTCTCTCTCTCTCACTGTTTATAACTCTACCTGTCAAAAAAAAAAAAAAAAAAAGACTGGGACATGGCACAGCAAAGTATTTTAATGCAAAGTAGAACCCTGGAAAGAGATGGATCCAGTCTGAGTACAGAATCTCCCATTCTGCCCTTTCTCCTATCCTGCCCCTGTTCCTCTTGAACCCTTGGCTTCAGTGGTTTGCAGTGTCTGGGAACGCCCTGGCTGTACCTTGCCCTTGCACAGCCCTGGCCTTAGCATAGAGAGAGGGCTCTTCTCTCTATTGCCTTGCTTCTCCTTGTTCACCTGTGGGACGAAGATGCGTCTCCTTGCAACCCTTGGCCCTCTCGTGTACACCCACGTTCTTGCACAGTGCCTTGTACACAGTAGGGGCACGATCAGTAATGTGTGAACTTCTTCCTAAACCGAGTATTTGGAACCCTCTGCTATCAAAGGGCTTTTCCAGCTCTGTGGTTTGTTGCTTTGGAAATTTCTAACAAGCTTAACACGTCTTCTGAGAAAGACTTCATAGAACACTTCCCTTGCGCTCTGGTGATGCCCCTTTGTCAAGATAATGACCTCCTGTTGAAATGTGCCCTGGTCTTCAAAAGGTCTTTGCCATGTCCCTCTCTCTCATTGATAGGACCTCCTGCTGGACTGGGGTCATGGCATTTGCCAAAAGGGTCCTTCCTTGGGTCACTCTACTCCAGTCAAGCGAGTGCTGCTGCAGTGCGATTAATTTCATGGAGACGTGCATGGTTTCGTTCCTCTGCTCCGGAGAATCGCATGGATGGGCTCCTGGTGCCCACGGTATCAGTCTAAATCCCTCAGTCCAAACAAGGGCATCTCTGGTCCTCCAGGAACGCCCCGAACCCCCTGCTGCTGTCTCCCCCCTCCTGTGGCCAGCCCATCTCCCTCTGGTCCCTTTTCCCTTCACACAGACTGTATGGCTTGTGGGTCTTTGATGGGTGCCACTGTTAATTCTGATGCACCCAGCACCTTGATGGGTTCATGCCCATGCTCATAGCTGTTTTCCAGAGCCCGCCTGAAGGCTTCCAGTTTTAGTTTCTCATTTGATCCTTCGTTGCACTGAAATCCGTAGTCTGTTCTAAGAAGCCTTTATTGTTTAAAACCTTATCCCCGGACTGATTACTGAACTATTCTTCAAAGGCCTAACACTTATTAATACAATTTGTTATTACATTACTCTGCATTCTTGAATATTTTTTTATCTCCCCGAATTGCTTGTCAGTGCTCTGCTGTTATGAGCTATTGTCTTCTGCTTCTTTGGAAACTGCCCAGGGTGGTTTTTTGTTAGTGTAGACATTTGTTGAATGAGAATGGCATTTTCTAAGTAGAAACGTAGACAACAGGGGCAGTGGAGTTAATAATGATGGTGAAGTTTTTCCCTTTTCTCCACCTGGCAAAGGTCTGATGAGAGAGTAAAGGATGTCAGATTAGTGTGGGCATTAATTGTAAGGGGAGAGCTTAATTGGCTTCAGGAACTTTGCATCATTCGGTAAAGGGAACAGTCCATTACTCTCAAGGGACGCTCCGTATCACTGCCTAGTTCTAGTTGGTGATGCCGCCCTGACATGCTGGCTGGGTGGTACCAGGTGACACTGCAGAGAAGAAGGGCCCTGGTTTGGGTCTGTTGAAATCCTCAGCTGCTGAGCAGTGTTCCCACCATGTCCGCTCCTGGAGCAGAATCTTGGAACTTAAAGATGGGAAAGGCCTTTTGAGGTTCCCGTCATCACTGTATGTCCATGCATGCATGCACCCATCCACGCATCCGTCACTCCCTCCCTGGTGATCGGGAAACCACGCGTGTGCAAGGTTCTATATGAGCATCACCGGGAGATCTCGGTGGGAGCACAGGTATGGATCGAATGGGGCTCACTGAAGATCTTTGTGATCGTGCAGTTGAATGGCCCTTTCATGAAGCATTTTAAACACCTTTCTAAAAAAGTGGTGAGATTTAAGAACTTGGGAATTAAAGAATTTAAATAGAGACTGAGTAGCTCGGCGTCATGCAGTGGCTCGGTGGTACCTTAGCTGGCCTTACAGAGGAGACTGAGGTGCCACGGTGGGGTTTCCATCCAGGGGCAGTCTTGGTGTGCTCAGAACAAATGGCCTCTTGGGGGTACAGCTAGACAGATCCTGACATGTGTCCCGTGCTCTTTCCAGGCCTGCCACCCTCTGCTCTGTGACTTCACCTGCCTGGGCCTCAGCAGCCTGGTCTCTGAATCGGCCTCTGACCCAGCTACCCCACGGGTCCAGGGCAGCTTTGCAGAGGGACAGGTCCGTGGTGTCAGGGTCTTGGGGATCTGGGCTGGATCCCTGGCTTTGCCGCATGACACTGGGGTGGGTCTGTGAAGGCGGAGATGGCTGCTGTGGCCTGGGTTGCAAACGCTCTGCCCCTTCGTGTTCATGAATTGAAGTCCTAACCCCAAGTTCGCTGCAGCGTGAGTGTGTTGGGAGGTAGGGTCGTCACAGAGGTTGCTGGGTTAGAATCAGGTCTCTAGGACAGGCCCTCTTAGAGTGTAGCTGGAATACCTACCAGGAGAGGGGTTGAGGACATGTGTGTGCTTAGGGGAAGACACAGTGAGAGGATGGCCAAGGGCAGCTCAAGGAGAGAAGATGTCAATCCTGCTGACACCTTCAACTTGGACCTGCTGCCTCCAGACCTGGGAGAAATTAACCTCTGTTGTTTAAGCTGCTTGGTGATGGTCCTTTGTGATGGTGTCCCCTGCAGATAACGTGACTGTCACCTGAGGGGGAGAGGCGGCACTCGGAGGCAGGTGACATCTGTGTCTTGGTGTGTGGCACGTGGGAGGGAACCCTGTCTCCACTCGGGTCTCTGGGTACATGTTTCCAACCATGGCCACTTGCACGGTGCTCTTTCCCTGTGGGCAGGCTCAGTGCCTGGTGCACAGTCTTGGATGTCAAATATTCTGTTTTTTTTTTTTTTTTTTTTTTGAAGATTTATTTATTTATTTGAAAGTCAGAGTTACACAGAGAGAGAAGGAGAGCCAGAGAGAGAGAGATGTCTTCCATCCACTACTTCACTCCCCGGTTGGCTACAGCGGCCGGAGTTGTGCCAATCTGAAGCCAGGAGCCACAAGCTTCTTCCGGGTCTCCCACGCTGGTGCAGGGGTCCAAGGACTTGGGCCATCTTCTACTGCTTTCCCAGGCCATAGCAGAGAGCTAGATGGTAAGTAGAGCAGCCGGGATTAGAACTGGCGCCCATATGGGATGCCGGCACTGCAGGTGGTGGCTTTACCCACTACACCACAGCGACGACCCCTTTTGTTTTGTTTTAACGGCCTCTCCACTGAGTGTCAGCTCCTTTCCTCCGTCTGTGGAGACCTGACAGGTGACAGTGCCTGGCTTGGTGGAAAGCTCACCTCTCCTCCCGCCCGCGTACCTGATGTCTTTCCACGAGCCCAACACCCTACAGAACAGTCCAGGGACATTCCTCAAGGCTCCTCGTGGGTGCTCTCTGGGGCAGCAGCATTCTCTGTGCCTCAGACGTTGTCATCTTGGCTGGGTGTCGCCGCCTCTCTCCGAGACCCTGGCTTAGTCTGGTCAGCACGTATGCCCACGTGTCCACTGGCCGGGTCTCTGGGTGGCGATTCAGCAGGCATTGCCACAGCTAAGTACACATTGGTGCTGGCCTTGTCTGTGTCTCTGGCTTCTTCAGCTCCGCTCCCTGTTGTTGATTTTGATGGGGGTACTCACCCCCAAGGCCCTTTCAGAACCATGGAGATTACAGCAGTGACATCAGCCACTTGGGCGTGTGGGTCGCCAGTGGGAGGCAGCTCCATCTGGAAATTAAAAAGAGATACAAAATCCTCTTCTTTCACTTCCGCTGGACTTATCTGCAGCTTTGCAGGTAGACAGAGCCAAGTGGGGAATGTACAGATTTCCCAGTGCTTCCTAATGCAGCTTGCTTGCTTGTTTTCTTTCTCTCTTTCTTTCTTTCTTTTTCTTTCCTTTCTTTTCTTTTTTCTTTTCTTCTCTCTCTTTCCTTTCCTTTCCTTCTCTCTCTCTCTCTCTCTCTCTCTCTCTCTGTCTTTCCTCCCTCCCTCCCTCCCTTCCTTCCTTTTTTTTTTTTTCTTTTTCTTTTCTTTTTTTTTTTTTTTAAGTCCTCTGATTCCAAAGAGCTGGGAACAGGCAGTGAGGCAGGCTGGGTACCCAGAGTCACTGGGTACTGAGAGAGGCCCGATGCATGTGTGCCTGGAGTCCAGTGTGCTGGAGAGACCTTGGCTGTGCCTGGCCAGCATGGCCGTGAGCCCCAGCAGGAGCAGTTCTGTGCCCGCTTTGAGCTGTCAGCACCTACAGACTTCCTAAGTTACCAGGCAAAGAGGAGCCTTGGCCAGGCTTTTGCTGTGTGTGGTTTGGGTGTTTTTCCTGCTCACCTGCGCACTCCCTGTATGTTACTGATGGGTACGTAGGAAAATGACAGCTACCCTGCCTATGGCAGAGAGCAGGCAGGGGCCCGGGGGTCTTCCCACAGCAGCCGTAGGATCTGGCCAAGGTCAGGGCGGTGAGCGGAGGGGGAGCCAGGCTGATTGCTGCTTCCTCCTCACATTCTTTATCAACCGTAGCATTGCTCCGCTCCAGCTGGTCTCATGCCATCTCCTGGAGATGACAGAATCCTCCATCGTGAGGGATTTGGTTTTAAAGATAAAAAGATTTTATTTTTATTTATTTGAAAGAGTGACAGAGAGAGAGGTCTTTCATCCGCTGGTTCACTCCCCAGATGACCGCAACAGCTGGAGCTGCGCTGATCCAAAACCTGGAGCCAGGAGCTTCTTGTGGGTCTCCCACATGGGTGCAGGGTCCCAAGGACTTGGGCCATCTTCCACCGCTATCCCAGGCCATAGCAGAGAGCTGGATCAGAAGAGGAGCAGCCGGGACTAGAACCAGCGCCTATGTGGGATGCTGGTGCTTCAGGCCAGGGCGTTAACCAGCTGCGCCACAGCGCCGGCCCCATGGGGCCATGACTTCTTTTTAGCTGCTTTCATCTTGCAGTGGTCCTGGTATGGGAGCTGCTAGCGGGAGAAGCTGGGGTGGCAGAAACAGGCATCCAGAGCATTCCGTCCTGTGCATTTTGCAAAAAAAGAACTTCTAAGATGGGAGGTTAGCTATGCAAATGACCCGGGGCCCAGATATCTTCTGTCTTGGTTTGCTGAATCACTTCCGTTCTTAAAAGCTGTTCAGTCTGTCTTCACAAGAATATCCCTTAGCTCCTCCAGGGGAGAACCTGAAAAGATGTGCAGAGGTTTCTCCTTTAATGATTGCATTCGCCTTCACAGGGCCAAGGCTGACTCGGCCCAGGTCACTCACGCAGGTCTGGATGGGCGGCCCTGGCACCTGCGGCTCCTCCCCCGGCCCTCGGCTCCTCCCCCGGCCCGCAGCCCCTCCCCCGGCCCGCGGCTCCTCCCCCAGCCCGCGGCTCCTCCCCCGGCCTGCGGCTCCTCCCCTGGCCCGCAGCCCCTCCCCCGGCCCGCAGCTCCTCCCCCGGCCCGCGGCTCCTCCCCCGGCCCGCGGCCCCTCCCCCGGCCTGCGGCTCCTCCCCCTAGGCGAGCTGTGCTGCTGCTTTCTAGGCACTCTCACCTTTCCTCCCCTCCACCGCCGTCCTGCCCACAGAAGGGAGCCTCCCCTCCTCCCTCTGAGCCCCCGGAGGCGGCGGCTGGCAGCCTGCACTAGGGTGTGGGCTGAGCCTTGCCATCCGCGCTTGCTATAACGGGAAGCAGCGCTCAGAAGAGAGCTATGGGGGTTTGCATGCAACCAGTCTCATGGCGCTGAGAGCCACGCAGCTCTGATCATGCCACACACCGCCAGCACACCGCACGGAAGACACACTAATGTGCAGCGTGGGCTTGTCCTAGCGTCCTCTCTAGGGTCCTCTGCTCTCGCCGTCCCCCTGGTGTGGGGTTAACTCCTGGGGCAGCCCTGTGTTGATGCCTATTTTCAGGGATCGACATGGGACTCCTGCTAGGGGAGGAGTGGGTGTCTTCACTGAGCTCCATTTACTGCATCAGTAAACCAAGCATGCAACTGCTGGCATGCAGATTTGTGGAAGTTAAGACAATGGATGAGTGCAAAGCACTTTGTGCAATGCCTTGCACATGCCACGTGCTCGCTGGTAGGAAGGTCAGTGTTCTCAGTGTGGTCATTCTTGCTTCCTTGACTTGCACGGATACCATGGTGAAAACAAGACACTGTCCAGGGTAAGACCTGCCTGTGGTCCCCTGTAACAGATGAAAGCTGTTGGCATAGCCGCGGGATAACTCAAAGAGCTGACTAATTCAGCAGCCGCAGAGGACCTAGAAGATTCCAGACGTAGATTCTTTGGCCAATCCTGTCTCAGAATGCACTGTCCTGGGCAAGTCCGTTTCACGTGATTTTACTATCAACCATCAAACGAGGCTACCTGAGCGTCGTACACTGTTGTGTGGTAATGAAAGAAGAGAATGCAAGGCAAATGCCTGCTCAGGGCTGGAGTATAAGGGAGGGGGCGAGGCCCTCAGTGTCTGTTGTATCTGACTTGCTGCTGACCACGGTGACCACCACCGCTCTTCAGGAGAGTGAGCGCTAGCTAGTTCATCACAAGCAATGGAAACGTGCACGGCCCGTCGCTCTGCCTGTTAACCCGAAGTGAGAACCCCGCCGGTGCCCCGTGCTGTTGGTCCCGCCGTGTCTTCCCTCCACAGAGCCCTCTGTGGCCTCAGGAATTGTGGGCATCTTGAGGAGGGGAAGGTGAGCGATGACGAAGTTTCCAGCCTGCTGTGTGGCCGGGGGCCGGGGGCCCTGCCCAGGTTGCACAGCTTCCGGGTGTCAGTGCCGACGTCTGTCCCTCGGGCACTCCAGCCAGGGCACTGCCTCGGAACCTCTGTTGTGCCTGTCCGGTAGCCTCGGGGTCTAGCGGCAGTGCCAGAGCACACCCAGCTTGTTCAGATCCGGGGTTGCTTGGATGCACCTGAGCGATCCCTTTGGCGGCAAGCGACACTGGACCAGGGGCGTGACTGGCAGGTGGGATGTGAGGCCACGAGTGGGAGGAAGCCCGGGACTTTGACCCCTAAAGGGTCTTTCTATAGTGGGCAGCCACGAGGCCGAGGTCCTGGGGACCTGAGGCAGGTGAATGGCTGTCTGCGTGGGCCTCCCTGATGCTGAGGGTCTTGTCCTGCCCGGGAGGATGGTGGGAGACCCCCGTGAGGGGGGATCTTCACAATACCTGGGGACTCAGTGTGCTCAGGGAGTGTTGATTGCCTTCTCATCTCTGGATTCAGGGTAGGGTGGGGGGAGGCACTTGAGTGAGGCCCGTTTAAGCCTGTGGCTCAGAGTATTAGGGGGGCAATTCCCAGTATCCAGCACAGTCCCTGTGCTCACCACACACACACACACACACACACATGCACACACGTGCATACCTGGTCATTGCTCACAGATCCATGTGTGCGTCACTGAGAACATGAGAGGGGGACATGGAGGGACGATGGGGTCACATATTCCAGTAGGTTATACCCTCTTTTTTTTTTTTTTTTTTTTTTTTGACAGGCAGAGTGGACAGTGAGAGAGAGAGACAGAGAGAAAGGTCTTCCTTTTGCTGTTGGTTCACCCTCCAATGGCCGCTGCGGCCGGCGCGCTGCGGCCAGCGCACCGCGCTGATCCAATGACAGGAGCCAGGTGCTTTTCCTGGTCTCCCATGGGGTGCAGGGCCCAAGTACTTGGGCCATCCTCCGCTGCACTCCCTGGCCACAGCAGAGAGCTGGCCTGGAAGAGGGGCAACCGGGACAGAATCCGGCGCCCCGACCGGGACTAGAACCCCGTGGCCGGCGCCGCAAGGCGGAGGATTAGCCTAGTGAGCCACGGTGCCGGCCTATACCCTCTTTTCATAATGTGATTACAGTCTGTTATGAGAGAAATGGGAGTCAATAAAATGAAGAATTAGATGTGGGGTCAACTCCTAAGATTGAAGACCTAAACGTTTGACGATTCTGCGCTTTAGCAAGGGTGGTCTTATTCTAGCCCCTCACCAGTGTCCTCCTGCTGTGGCTTTTGCGGTGTGGCCTCAGTCTGCGTCCTCAGTTTCACTTTTCTTCCTCATTCCTGAAGGCCTCCCTTGACAACATGCATGTATCATGTGTTACAGATGAGCACACGTTTCATGGCCTCAGAGATCACTTGCTGACTGTTCCGTGGGTCTGCAGGTTGGAAGTCCAAGACCAGTGCACTGGGCAGCAGGTTGTCAGCGGGGCCAGCTTCTCTGGGAAGCTTGAGGGGAACATCCGTGTCCAGGCTGCTCTCAGCTTCAGCTGCCCTGTGCATCCCTTGGCTTCTCATCACTTCAGTCTTCCTAGAGTTCCCTTGAGTCTCTGCTCCACCATCATACCGAATCCTCTGATTCCAACCTGCTCCATCACCACACCCCCCTCCCTGTCCTACCTGTCCATCACCCCCTCTTCCCTGTCCCACCTGTCCATCACACCCACCTTCCTACTCCCACCTGTCCATCACCACACCCTCTTCCCTGTTCCCACCTGCCCATCACACTCCCTTCCCTGTCCCACCTGTCCATCACACCCTCTTCCCTGTCCCACCTGTCCATCACACCCACCTGCCCTGCTCCCACCTGTCCATTACCACACCCCTCTTCCCTGTCCCACCTGTCCATCACACCCACTTTCCCTGCTCCCACCTATCACCACACCCACCTTCCCTGTCCCACCCATCCATCACCACACCCCCTTCCCTGTCCCACCTGCCTGTCACACCCCCTTCCCTGTCCCACCTGTCCATCACACCCACCTGCCCTGCTCCCACCTGCCCGTCACCCCCCCTTCCCTGTCCCACCTGCCCGTCACCCTCCCTTCCCTGTCCCACCTGCCCGTCACCACACCCCCTTCCCCTCACCCTTCTGCACCCTCTTACATGGAGACCCTGGTAATAACATCAAGCCCAGCCGGGTGAGCTAGGCACTCTCCCCACACCAGGAGCTTTAACCGTTGTCTACAAAGCCCCTTTTCCACAGAATGCAGCACTCACCAGCCCAGCCATCATCACATGGACATTTAGCCCACCAAGATGCAGTTGCTGAGGCCTGATTCCTAGTGTGTTCGTTGCCTGGGGAGTACGTTTTCCTTCCATCTTTGCCAGGGCAAGGCCTGTTCGGCTCTCAGAATCCAGCGTCAGCTTCTTCCCTACAAGGAGACTTTTCTGGGCTTTCCCTCTCCTGCCTGTCGGGTGTTTTTTTCCTGCTTACCTACCTCCTGGAGCCCAGGCCTCTGGTAGCCTGACTCCCCAGCTGTATCATAATTAGAGGTTTGATCCTTGGGGACAGAGGTGTGTGGGAATCACTGTCTAGCCCCTGAGATGGACTCTGGGCATTGTCTGATGGACACCCTGGATGGGCACCTCAGCCCCACCGAGGAGAAGCCCTTGGTCCTGATCTCCGTGTCACCTTGTGGGCCCAGAATTGCCTTTCTCCTGGGAACTGCAGTCCTCTGGGCTTCAACCTGTCAAGGTCCCATGTTTTCCTGTCCCTTCAGCTGTCTAATTCCCTCTTTGTTGGGCTGCAATGGATTAGCCTAAGTAAAAGCGCATAGACAATTTCCTATTAACATTTATATTGCTTTTCTTTTCCCTCTCTTGGCGAGCCTCTCCAGACATGGGGCTGCCGTGGAAAGCATTCTTTCATCTACATAATGGTCCCTGCTGGGTGCTGGAGTCCAGCTTTTTGCCAGGCTTTGGGAGAAGAGTGAGTGTGATGGACTCATGAGCTCAGGCGGAGGAAAAAAAAAAAAATCAGACCTAAAGGTCAGTGCAGAAACTGCAAGTGAGATCCAGGAAATGCAGAGTGAGTGCCCGCTCTGTGACTGCTCCCATGCCAGCTCTCAGTGTGCAGAACTAATATCTAGCGTCTATTAAGTGGTTACGACGTGCCAAACATATAATACGTGCTGCAAGCATTGTTCCAAGTGCTTTAATTTTATGATCTCCTTGACTTCTCCAACAGCCCTGTGAAATACAAGGCACCATTGGTGGTGTCAGTTTTCTAGAGGAAGCAACTGGGGCTTCTCAGGTTCAAGGTCACGCTGCAGTGAGTGGGAGGGGCTCCCCCACCCACTGCCATTCTGCCTTGTTGGTGGAGACCCTGCCCACAAATGCTCATGGTCTGGAGGTCATGTCTGAGCTGGCACCAAAAGGCAGAGGGAGTAACGCAGACAAAGGCAGGGAGGTGTGAACGTCAGTATTTTGTTCAGGGGAGACTGAGGAGCAATGCAGGAACGTTTAAGGCTGGAGGAAGGGTGGGCAGAGAGCCAGAGACGGGAAGGACGGAAGGCTGGACGGGACAGTAGTCAGAAGACGGTGTGCACTACCCACACCCTGGAGGTGAGGATGAGGTCATGGACGGCGGCATTTCCCAGTCTGTAGTGGGCACAGGCGCCTCCCAGAATCTTATCTTAATGCAGGCTCTGGCTGATGGGCCTGGGGTGGTGGCCTTGACTTTGGCTTTTTCAGGGACTCCCAGGGGAGGGAGAGTGTCGAAGGGGATGCAGGTGCTGCTGGGAGGTGATGTCATGGTGTTACTCAGTGTTGGGCTCAGTGGCTGAGAGGGGCCGTGAGGGAGTTCTCAGGGCTGAACAGTGGATGGGGAAAGGAACTGGGGGATCGGAGCGAAAGAGGCAAAATGGAGGAGGCACCTGGAGTGAAGAGGGGGCCGATGGGAGTCCGAGGGCACTTGTTCAAAAAGCTCCTGGAAAAAGGAAACGAAAGAGAAGTTTGGGTGCAAAAATGCTGAGGTCCAGGCACAGTGTTTTCATAATACGTGTTTTCCATAGGGTTTGCGAAGACCCCTCAGAGGCGTGGATTTCATGACCTCTGGTTTATCGGTTATGTATGATAAGTCCTCAGTGACGGTGGCTCAAGCCAGAGGGATGCTTGCCTCTGTCACATCCGAGAAGTCAGAGGTCGGCAGGGTGGCAGAGGTGGTTTGCTGGTGTCGTTCAGTTCCCCCAAGTCCTGTCTTGCCGCCTTGCCGGCCTCGGCTCTAGGCTGCCACACCTCTGCATCCAGTACAGCCCTGGAGCATCAACACTCTTGGTGTGGGCCAGCACTCCAGAAGCAGCAGGGAGAAGGCTGCATGGACACGCGTCTGGATGGGGAAGCTGGGAATGGCTTCTCTGAAGTCCCCCGCTGCTGTGCCCAGCTGCCCTGGAGCCCGGGAGATGCGGTCCCTTCTCCGCGGCTTGGCTCTCCCAGATGTAGGCAGAACAAGCAGCATGGAGGTGGGGTGGCCACGTGGCATCCTTGCTGCAAGGAAGAAGCGTGGTCAGGACTTTAAAAGGGGAGGACCCTAATTACTCAGGTTCCCCAGAGGGGCCTGGTGATGGCCCCTCAGGCTCAGAGGTCGTGGAATCTGTGTGCTTTGGTGTCACTAGCTCATAAATGTATCTCCTCCATCACAGTAGATCTGTCCACCTCCTTCTAGTGTAGGGTGCACCTCCGCTACCACCTCCTCTGGGAAGTCCACCAGGTCTCTCAGACCAGAACCGGTCCTGCATCTTTTTATTTTTATTTTATTTTATTTTATTTTATTTTATTTTATTTTATTTTATTTTATTTTTATTTGACAGATAGAGTTAGACAGTGAGAGAGAGACAGAGAGAAAGATGTTCCTTCCGTTGGTTCACTCCCCAAATGGCCACCACGGCTGGAGCTGCGCTGATCCAAAGCCAGGAGCCAGGTGCTTCTTCCTGGTCTCCCGTGTGGGTGCAGGGGCCCAAGCACTTGGGCTATCCTCCACTGCCCTCCTGGGCCACAGCAGAGAGCTGGACTGGAAGAGGAACAACCGGGACTAGAACCCAGCACCCATATGGGATGCCGGTGCCGCAGGTGGAGGATTAACCAAGTGAGCCACGGTGCTGGCCCCAGTCCTGCACCTTTTAAACAGCAAGCATGGTTTCGGTATACTTCAGGCAGCCCACATGTCATTCTCTTTGGTACCTCATTAAGTCTATTTATTTATGTATTTAGTTATTTGAAAGGCAGAATTACAGAGAGAGAGGGACACAGAGGAGAGAGGGAATCTTCCATCTGTTGGTTCACTCCCCAGCAAAGGCCTGGGCTGTGCCAGGAGCTTCTTTTGGGTCTCCCATGTGAGTGGCAGAGGTCCAAGCACTTACGCCGTCTTCCACTGGTTTCCCAGGCTGTTAGCAGGGAGCTGGATCAGCAGTGGAGCAGCAGGACAGGAACCAGGGCCTATATGGGGTGCCGGCAGAGCAGGTGGCAGCTTTACCCAATGCCACAGCCGACTCCCTTATTTTGTCTTTACATGTGCATTTGTGTTCTGTGGGAGGATGCTGGGTAAGCATGGTGCAGGTTCTCATCTCCATGGGGGAAAGAATTCAAGAACAGGATGAAGGAGAGCAGGAAGGCAAGATCCATTGAAAGGAAAAGTAGGAGGGGCCGGCACTGTGGCATAGCAGGGAAAGCCACCGCCAGTGGCGCCGGCATCCCATATGGGTGCAAGTTCTAGTCCCGGCTGCTCCTCTTCTGATCCAGCTCTCTGCTATGGCCTGGGATAGCAGTAGGAGATGGCCCAAGTCCTTGGGCCCCTGCACCTGTGAGGGAGACCCGGAAGAAGCTCCTGGCTCTTGGTTTCGGATCTCTGCAGCTCCAGCCATTGGGGCCAGTTGGGGAGTGAACCAGCAGATGGAAGACCTCTCTCTCTCTGCCTCTCCTTCTCTCTCTGTAACTCTTTCAAATAAATAAACAAATCTTAAAAAAAAAATAAGGAAAAGTAGGCATTCAAGAAATGAGTGTAGGCAAACTCAAAGAGAAGGAGCAGCAATTTATGTGAGTGGGGATGGACGTGGTGTCTGAGGCGGGGCTTTGAGTATTTGAAGGACAGGAGTCTGGGGCGGGGCTTGAGTGCCATACACTTAGGTGGCTTTTGTTTGGGAAGTCTCAGAGGTGACCTGGCTTGATGGGAGTGGGTGTGCTGACCATGATAACTGTATTACAGTGACATTATACTGACCTAAAGGTCCCCACAGGGAGCCAGCCTGCAGCCACCTTGGATTTTTCTAGCCTGCACAAACCCTGGCAGCTGTGTTTGCACGAAGTGTGGCTTGGGTGGGGTTTCCAGGTTGCAGCTTGCACCCTGGGTGCTGGCCGTGTCCCCTGCCTCTCTGTTCTGCCCCTCCCTCCCCCGACTTGCCTGCATCGCTTCTGCATTGAATGTGAGGAAGCCTTTGGCCCCTGGCACAGAAGGCGTCTGTTGCGGGGAGAATGCCAGGAAGGGCCAGTGAAACCAGTGAGCAGGGAAATCCAGCTGAGGGCCTGTGGAGCAGGTGTTACTCTTGGAGCCATGGTTTTCAGACTCCACTGACCATCAGGGTTCCCTGGGGCTTGTTAGATGACCCCTGTCCTCCTCTCCCACAACTTCCAGTGTACTCGGGCCTGGGGATTTCTAACAAGTCCCCAGGTGTAGCCCCTGAAGGAATGCATGCATTTGTTGCTCTGTCCCCCAGGGAACCTGCATGTCATTTAAACCAGCTCACAGGCATCAGGCATGGCACTTATGCTCAGGGAAACTCAGCCAATGCATGAACCTCTAGAGGAGTCTCAGAGGTCAAGGGTGCTTGGAGCCTTGCTTCCAATTTTTTTTTTTTTTCAAACAAATTCCCAGTTTGACCTAATCTTAGATGCAGATTGTAAGATATATTATTGTTTTATGTAATGCCAATACATTTTAAAAGGCTTTTAATTAAACCACAGCACAATGCTTTCTGATCCCTTTGAATCCCTTTGCACTTCCTAAAAGAACCCTTTTAGACTTAATTAGATAAGGTTTTATAATATTTGCCCTGACGCCTGTATAGAAGGGAAACACAAAAAGTATGTTGAATTAGACATTACAAAACCCTCTTAAGTTTCTTAGAAGAAATTTTTATTACAGATTTATTTATTTGAACATCAAGGTGACAGAGGGGAAAAGACAAACAATGAGAAAGAGAGAGACAGAGATCTTCCATCTGCTGGTTCACTCCCTAAATGGCTGCAAGGGCTGGAGCTGCACCAGGAGCCAGAAACTCCATCCCAGTCTTCTACGTGGGTGCAGGGGCCCGAGCACTTGGGCCGTGTTCTGATGCCTTCCCAGGTGCATTAGCAGGGAGCTGGATCAGAAATGGAGCAGCCGGGACTCAAACCGGCGCTCATATGGGACACCTGGGGGTGCAAGCAGCGGCTCAGCCCATGGTGCCACGGTGCCACGGTGCCAGCGCCTACATCTTCACTTTGAGTCTCACTCAGCATGCCCTGCGCCCGTGGTTCCCACACTGTGCCGCATCCGCTGCACCACAGCGAGCACGCTGTGTTTCTCCCGAGAGGCAATGAAGTCCCCGAGATGCACCTTGGAGCTATCTGGAGCTGCCCTCCTCCTGGCACCTCTTGTGGGAATGGCACTGACACATCTGAGTCTCTGTCCCATCCTGTCCTTCCCCCCAGCCCTTTGGTTCATACTGGTTGCAAAAGTGGTCCCCCAGGGGCTGGTGCTATGGTGTAGCAGGTAAAGCTGCCACCTGCAATATTGGCATCCCATATGAGCACCGGTTCGAGTCCCGGCTGCTCCACTTCTGATCCAGCTCTCTGCTGACCTGGGAAAGCAGTGGAGGATGGCCCAAGTGCTTGGGCCCCTGTACCCACGTGGGAGACCCAGAAGAAGCTCCTGGCTCTGGCCTTTGTGGCCAGTTGGGGAGTGAACCAATGGATGGAAGACCTCTCTCTTTGTGTAACTCTGACTTTCAAGCAAATAAATAAATCTTAAAAAAAAAAAAAGAGCCGGCGCCGTGGCTCAATAGGCTAATCCTCCACCTTGCGGCGCCGGCACACCGGGTTCTAGTCCCGGTTGGGGCGCCGGATTCTGTCCCGGTTGCCCCTCTTCAAGGCCAGCTCTCTGCTATGGCCAGGGAGTGCAGTGGAGGATGGCCCAAGTGCTTGGGCCCTGCACCCCATGGGAGACCAGGAAAAGCACCTGGATCCTGGCTCCTGCCATCGGATCAGTGCGGTGCGCCGGTTGCAGCGGCGGCCATTGGAGGGTGAACCAACGGCAAAGGAAGACCTTTCTCTCTGTCTCTCTCTCACTGTCCACTCTGCCTGTCAAAAAAAAAAAAAAAAAAAAAAGTTGTCCCCTCCACTGTCTCGGATCTCCATCAAGGCCACTGACACCCACTCTTTGGGATCCCTGAATGTGCCACCTGTGGCATTTGTGTGACCACGGCCATGTGGTCCTCCCTCCACATTCACTGAGTGCTTCTCGACTGCAGAGCCATCAGAATGTGAGAGGAACTTGTCGTAGAATCAGTAGTCCTTTAAAAACACCCCCGGTGGCCGGCACCGTGGCTCACTAGGCTAATCCTCTGCCTGTGGCGCCAGTACTCCAGGTTCTAGTCCCTGTTGGGGTGCTGGTTCTGTCCTGGTTGCTCCTCTTCCTGTCCAGCTCTCTGCCATGGCCTGGGAAGGCAGTGGAGGATGGCCCAAGTGCTTGGGCCCTGCACCTGCATGGGAGACCAGGAGGAAGCACCTGGCTCCTGGCTTCAGATCGGTGCAGCTCTGCTTTGGGACCATTTGGGGAACCAATGGAAGGAAGACCTTTCTCTCTGTCTCTCTCTCTCTCACTGGCTAACTCAGCCTGTCCAAAAAAAAACACAAACCACCCCTGCTGTGTGAAGCACTTGTCTCTATTGTCAAGGGTTCTCCCGTAACCCACCCTACTTCCTGTTTACTCCAGTGGGAGTCAGTTTTGTTTTTTTTTTCAAGATATATTTTATTGATTTGAAAGACAGAGTTACGGAGAGAGGTAGAGATAGCGAGGTCCTCTTTCCATCCTCTGGTTCCGTCCCAAGATGGCCGCAGTGGCTGGAGCTGAGCTGATCCAAAGCCAGGAGCCAGGAGCTTGTTCTGGGTCTACCACATGGGTGCAGGGGCCCAAGGACTTAGGCCATCCTCGGCTGCCTTCTCAGGGACACCAGCAGGGAGCTAGATCAGAAGTGGAGCAGCTGGAACATGACCCAGCACCCACATGGGACGCTGGTGCCGCATAGTGGGGCCCTCACCTGCCACACAACAGCATCAGCCCTGGGAGTCAGTTTGATAGAGGAGGATCCTGGGTTGCCCTTGAACATGTAGGCAGGCAAGCATTCCTTCACCCTTGAGTATTGATGGCATTCATTCTGTGTGCCAGTCACATTCTAGGTACTGGGGATACTGGAATCAGCCTTCTCCTTGGGGATGGTCACAGAAATTGGCATGTAAGATCGCATCATGTAGGTGCTATGGGAAAAAATGCAAACGTGTGTGAGGTTTCCAGGAAGGCTTTTGAGTAGCCATTAGTGTGAAGGCCAGGCATGCACCATCCAGAGGGTGGCACAAGTGCAAAGGCCCTGGGGTAGGAGTGCGCTTGTCTTGTTTGTAGAACAGTGTGGAAGCCAGTTTTGCCAGAAGAGTGGAGGCTCAAGAAAAGTGTAATAAATGCCCCAGTGAGGGAGGTGACTGAGCTGGAATTTCTGAGTCTGAGTTCCAAGTCGAAGGTTTTTCCACCTGCAGGTACGTATGAGAAGCCGCTAGAGTTTGCACGCATCCTTGTGGACTGCCGTGAGTGTTATCTTTTAAGAACAAAATGGCAGGGCTGGTGCTGTGGCATAGTCGGTAAAGCCATTGCCTGCAGTGCCGGCATCCCATATGGGCGCTGGTTCAGGTCCTGGCTGCTCCACTTCCTATCCAGCTCTCTGCTGTGGCCTGGGAAAGCAGTGGAAGATGGCCCAGTGCTTGGGTCCCTGCACCTGCGTGGGAGACCCTGAAGAAGCTCCTGGCTTTGGATTGGCACAGCTCTGGCCATTGCAGCCATGTGGGGAGTGAACCATCAAATAGAAGACCTCTCTCTCTGTCTCTCCCTCTCACTGTCTGTAACTCTTCCTCTCAAATAAATAAATAAAATTCTTTAAAATAAAAAAACAAAACAAAAAAAAGGACAAAATGTCTTAATGAATTCAGCTCCAGGCGCAAGGCCCGGCAGAAGACGATGCTCATCGCTGGTTCCGTTGTGCCTCCTGCGAGGTCCCCACAGCATCTGACTCCTGGGCAGCAGCTTAACCAACCCAGCAAACATAACCACACGTGTGGGGTGAAAGGAGTGAGAGCGGAATACAGACGTTTTCATTCCCTGCGCGTGTTCTCAGAATAGAACACGGGGCTTTCAACTCTCTCTTCTTTGAAGAGCGTTGTCAGCACAAGGACTCCGGCAGCTCATGGAAGAAAGTGGAGGGCTGGGTTTTGATCCCAGCTCTGCCAGTAATTAGCCCCGGGACTGTACCCATTAGAGTTCAGTTGCAGACAAGAGGATGCATGAGTTTAAACAGAAAAGGGTTTATTGCTGTGAATTAAGTGCCTCACAGGATCCAGCTGGAGCTGCCAGAAGCAGCTACCAGAACCAGACCACCAAGGAGACTGTGTGTGGTTAGGAAGCCGGGGACCTCGCCGCGTCTGCTGGGGGCACCTGTGATGGCAGCATGGCCACCACGGTCCTGGACACTTGAGAAGTTCGGGACTGGGTGCAGGTTTTCTTTTCTTTTCTTTTCTTTTCTTTTCTTTTCTTTTCTTTTTCTTTTTCTTTTTCTTTTTCTTTTTCTTTTTCTTTTTCTTTTTTTTTGACAGGCAGAGTGGACAGTGAGAGAGAGAGAGAGACAGAGAGAAAGGTCTTCCTTTGCCGTTGGTTCACCCTCCAATGGCCACCGCGGCCGGCACACTGTGGCCAGCACACCACGCTGATCTGAAGGCAGGAGCCAGGTGCTTATCCTGGTCTCCCATGGGGTGCAGGGCCCAAGCACTTGGGCCATCCTCCACTGCCTTCCCGGGCCACAGCCGAGAGCTGGCCTGGAAGAGGGGCAACCAGGACAGAATCCGGCACTCCGACTGGGACTAGAACCTGGTGTGCCATCGCCGCAAGGCGGAGGATTAGCCTAGTGAGCCGCGGCGCCGGCCTGCAGGTTTTCAATGTAGTTGTCTGAGAAAGAAAAAAATTAAGCTGCCTTGCTCATGCTTGCCAGGAAATAGCAGAAGGTGGCACCAGCCTGGCCTCTGCCCCCTGCTGCTGCACTCCCTCTCTAATGCCATGCAGGTGTGACTGCTTGTATGCACTAAGTGTCACAGCAGGAGTCCCGGACAGGAGGGAGCTTGGAAAATGTGTATTGTGGCTCTCAGTGCATGTTGGGAAAGACTTAAGGTAAATCTGTCATAAAAGGGAGAAGAGCAGGATGCAAGGGGCTAAGTTGTCGAGAATCCGTACGATGTCAGCCCTAGTGTGGTTGTGCATGCCATGTCGTGATTCGTGTCCAGTTATTCGTATGTCTTGTCAGTTGTTCAGAATGTTACACAAAGAAAGGTGCTATAAGCACTGTAGGCCAGTGAGGATGGACTTTGAAGCAGCGTCCGAATGTTCCACAGGAAGGCAGGAAAGCCCACCAGGAGATGCCACTGCTAACCCAGCACAGTGGCTAACATTCAGAAGCAAGACTGACAGCATCAAGTGTTGGCAATGGCACAGCACAGCCATCACTGTCTCTTGGGACCCTTGCAGAGGGAGTGGCGTGGCCCCTGGGAAGAACGCTCTGGGGCCTCCTTGTAGAGCTGGAGAGACGCCCACCCTCTGACCCTGCCCATCTGGCTGTAGCTGTCCTCCAATCTCAAGGCACCCCAAGCTGTGCACTGATAGAGGATGGAGAAGTAGCTTGTGTTATGTTAATAGCAGCGATAACTAGAAACAGGCAGCTAATATGTGTAATGATACTGTTGAATCCCATAACAGGAAACAGCAAGGTGGTTTTTGCTGAACTGGGTAGAGTGTGTAGAGCTTAAAACATGGGTGGCTGAGGCAGCTGGGACTGGGGTGCAGTGTGGATAGAGTACCCGTCCACTGAAGATGCCCAGGAACTGTTTCTCCCGATGTCTCTTCATCCTTGCCCCTAAGCCCACCCCCAAGTTCATGTTTGTTTTGCAGAGACATGAGCAGTGGCTTTGATGACAACTTTTATACTTGGAGAGAACCTTGCCACACCAGGATCCGCTTTCTCTCTTCTCCCCTCCCCACCTCTTTCCTTCCTTGCCTTTCTTTCTTGGTGAATTTCATCATGCACAACTCTTAGCTGATTTTGTAGGTTATGGTATTGATCACACCACATGGCCACTAACATGTGAAAAAGAATTCCTGGGCTCGATGCTGCTATACACAGTGACTTTTATTGAACCAACATTGATTAGTAGGCACAAAATAATTCAAGCAACTGAAAAAGCGTCTCGAAATATCACACCTAAATATGTGCAATTATCTCATGCGAAGCAAAAGTTGTACAAGACTCTCATGAAGGGTCAAAGAAAAGTAAGATGATTTTTAAAAACGTCTGTGACCTCTGACCTTTCAGGTGCTCTGAGCCGGTCTTGCAGAAAGCCAGGCAGGTGCGGCTGTTATGTAGAGGTCATTGCTGTCACCTGGAGAGTTGGCAGCAAACAGGCAGAATTCCTCGTAGCGAGAGCTGAAAACAGGGCATTGTGGGGCCCCTCACACCCCTCTCTGGACGTGTGCATGTCAATCTGATGTCAACCTCTGTACATTTTCCCTGTAGGTTGCGGAAAGGCGGGGGGTATTGCTAAAATATTATGACCAGGTCACAGTTTGCAAGCGCCCTGTCTCGCCAAGGTCGAGAGCTCTTCACTAACGTTCATCAGCTGCTAGATTGTCTGGCCTGGATCAAGGCAGTGATAACCCAAGGTGCTGTCAAGGTTTGGGGAGGGGGGGTCCCCCTGGTCCACTGTAGCTGGCTCCACCCCTTTGTCCTATAGCATGAGTAGATTATCCTCATGCTGCAGTGTCTCCTATGAGTCGGGGGCCCACCCCACAGGGTGATTCTGGGTTGAGATCTTCCAAGGAGAGCAACTTGTCTGGCTGTTTTACTGGTGGCAAAGTATACGTAACATAAAACCTAACTCCTCCCATAAAATAATACCGCCCCCTACTACTCCTCCCAGCCCCGGGAACCTCTGTGTTGCGGTCTGTTTCTCTGAATTTTACTACTCTAGAGACCTCGTGTATGTAAAATCCGCAGTGTCCTTTTGTGTTGGTTCCTTTTCTCTTGGCATCATGCTTTGAAGGTTCATGTGTGTTGGAGCAGGTGGAAGGCTGTGGCTGGTCTTGTGTGTGTGTTGCCTGTGCTTGAGTCATCTGTGCGTGGACATTCGGATTTTTTTTCCACCTTCTGACCTCTGGGAGTAATGCTTGTGCCTCTAGTGGCTTTCCTAGCCAGATTTCATAAACTGTACAATGTGTTTAGGGTCATATTCAAAAAGGGGAACTCTAAGTTTGTATTGCCAAACTTTGTGCTTTTACCCCCCTGATGCGTTGTGATCAGCACTGCATTATGGGCCCATGCGGTTGGTAGACCATGCAAAAACGGTTATTTTGGTAAAAGCCCAAGCATCATTGAGAACCAGAAGAGGGACTAAGACGCTTTGGGTACTGAGCACAGCCGCACGACTGTGCACCTGCCGACTGTTCCCTGACAGCGCTGCGAGCAGTGCTGTGATCAGGAGCCGGTGTTTAAACACTTCACACGCTAACAAGAGCAGCTGTCATGTACGTACAGGTATTTTATGATGTCTTCTTTTCATTTTCCTGAAATTGGGAGAAGACAGTTGGCTTGGCACATGAGGCATTGCCATTTTTAATTGTAATTTATAATTTCAATTACAATTTCTTTTCCATGGAAAGAGTGGGAAATTGGTTCTATGTTAGCTTTTCAGCACAAAGCATCTTGTTTTCAGACACAGATTCTCACAGTAACAAGGGAGATGCTTGTCTTTTAAGGTCTCTTCCTGATCCTCTGTCAGTCCTCACCTGGAAGAGGGGAAGGGGTTTGGGTGCAGAGGCAGAGAGAGAGAGAGTGCCCCCTGGAGGCCACCGGGCTGCCTGGAGAAAATTCTGGGTCCCCAGCTCATGCCTCGGGGGTCCTCCAATCATCCTCACACAGAACCTTTGAAGGAACTGGGTCCAGATGGAGGAGGAGGCTCAACTGCTCACAGGAGCTGTGAGCTTTGAAGTCAGCCACGATGGCCCAGGGCATGCTGGGACATTAGGGGAGACTGACGGGGCTGAGCAGATGTTGAAGTTTGAGTGTGTACGGAGAGGTATGGATGAGAACAGGGGGTGCAGCGTGTGTGCTGGCCGCCCAGTCTGGGGCCCCCAAGGTGTGTTCCTGCACAGTCAGTCTTGCTGGTGAGCAAGCAGCCTTCCTGGGACTGTCCTGTCCAGTACCCGGCCTGCTAGGTCTCCTGTGATCAGTGTTGTGTGCACGGCTTGTTACGTCAGAGCGGCAGCAGATCTATTTCCAATTCCCTTCTTCCTCCCCATCTTTTAGCAATTGTGCACCCCCTCTTCTGGCCAGCAGGCCTCTCCTTCTGGCCCCCCACCTCCTCCACCCCTACGCCAGTTAGATCGACATTTTGCTGCCAGGGCTGCCTCTGCCCACAGCGTGTGGCTGTGCCCTGCAGCCTTCTTGGGCTTCCGAGGTTTCTTTTTTTTTTCATGGATGCCCATGGCAAATCTGCACTGCTCTCTGGCACAAGCAGGCCTTGTGCTCCTGGCAGGGCTGCCCTGGCCCGCTGGGGCCCTCCTGTGGGGAGGACACTGCTGCAGGTTCCAAGGCTCGGAAGGAGCTTGTGGAAAGCCCAAGGCAGGGTCTGTGCCCGCACTTGCTTCGTGCAGCTGTGGTTGGCTGTGTAGCGCTGGGTGAGCCCAGAGAGCACTGGATGCAGTGATGGCTGAGTGCTATGGGGACAGAAGAGCCATGAAGGGACCGTTGGAGGTGGCAGCACTGGCTCCCAAGAGCTTGCCTTGCCCGCTCGAGGGGCGCATGATACCAGGTGCAGGTGGCCCCACAGCCTCTGCGTGGCTGCCCTGGTGCAGGTGGCCCTACAGCCTCCACCGTGGCTGCCCTGGTTGTGGAGGCCTTAGGAGCTCAGTCTCTTCTTCCCTTTTCTCTCTCTATTTATTTATTTTTTTGTCGCTGGTCCTTTTGCCCTTCTCACTGTTTCTGTTCTCTCCTTACGGGAAGGGTCCTTCTCCCTGACTTTTGTGCCCTCATTTCCACGATCCACTTCCTCCTCCTTTCCCACCGTGGTCCCAGGTGGAAGGAACTTGGGATGTGTTTGGGTTCTGCCTCCTGGGAGGGGATCAGGTGTGTGGCTTTGGGTCCCAGCTTCTCCAAGGGCCGCTTGGGCATGCAGAGGCCTACATCTGGGGCTGGCGGTGGGGCTGGAAATGCGTGTGCAGTCGCCACTGTGGGGCAGGGGGTTAGGCCGCCACTTGCAATGCTCACATCCCATGTCTGAGCATTGGTTCGAATTCTGGCTGCTTCAGCTCCCAGCTCCCTGCTGATGTGCCTGGAGAAGTAGCAGAAGATGGCCCAAGTGCTTAGGCTCCTGGCTTTGGGCTGGGCCAGCCCCAGCTGTTGAGGCTGTTTGGGAAGTAAAACAGTGAATGTAAATCAATTTCTCTCTGTCTCTGTCTCTTTCTCTCCCTCCCCGGCAACCCACTCTTTCTCCCCACCCTCCTCACCCCCAATCTCTCCCTCTCTCTATCACTCTACCTTTCAAATAAATAAAATAAATCTTCAAAAACAAAAGAGAGAGTAACAGCCATCACTCAACTGTCAGCATAGCACCTGCTGGCTCTATACAGGGAGTCCCAGTACTGCTCACGGAGTGCAAACCACTCTCTTCCGTTTACAGGTGGGGCACCCCAGGCCTGGAGGGGTTGGCCAGCTTGATGAGGGGTGCCTGTCTGTTCCGTGGTGATGCCAGTGTTTGGTCCTGGTGCCGCCCGGCCCCAGAGGTTGTGCCGCCCTGCACACCATGCCCACGTGGCCCAGGGAGGCGGCCGGCCCAGGGACACGAGGGACTGATGTTTGCAGAACAGCTGTGGGCGAGGACTTTAGCGTACGTTGTGGAAGACGCACATGGATGGTATTGAAAAGATCAAGTATTTGCAAATTTCTCTTTTCCTTCTCCTTATGCTCTGCTTATTCCTTCTTTGGGGGATTTCACTCAGCTTTCCTCTTTTTTTTTAAGATATTATATATTTATTTGAGGGGTATAGTTACAGACAGAGAAAGAGAGAAACAGAGAGAGAGTTCTTCCATCTGCTGGTTCACTCCCCAAATGGCCTCAATGGCCAGAGCTGGGCCGATCCAAAGCCAGGAGCTGCCTCTGGGTCTCCCACGTGGGTGCAGGAGCCCAAGCACTTGGACCATCTCCTGCTGCTTTCCCAGGCCACAGCAAGGAGCTGGATTGGAAGTGGAGCAGCCGGGACTGGAACCAGCGCCCCTAGGGGATGCCAGCTCCGAGGCTTAGCCTACTACACCACAGCACCAGCCCCTTATCTCCTTTCTTGACTATGTTTTATCTCCTTGCTGGATTCTTCCTTCTTGAAACCCTGTTCCGGTTTGGTCTTTCTGTGTTCTGCACATCTCCTCTCGCTCTGCTCCGTGCCCAGTGGTGGAGGCGGTTTACTTTATCCGCCTTCCCCGTCTGTCTCACTTCCCTCGGTTTCCATTTGTCCCGATTCTTGCCAAACCCAGTCCCCAAACTGCAGCAAAGGTTGTAGTCGGCAGCTGACACAGCACAGCCCAAGCACAGGGGGTCCTGCTGGCCTGGGACCTCCCGCTCCAGGGTGTACAGCTATGGAGGATGTGGTGTGTGGTCAGTTATTCTTGTTGGAGCAGATGTACCACCTCCGGGGTGGGGGAGTTGTCACTGATGCAAGGCTACTGTGCAGAATGTCGCCTCCTGGAATCAGAAAAGTTCTGAGATGGAATTTTTCCCTTCTTTATAACACACACACACACACACACTCACACTCACGCTAACGCAGTAAATTTGTCAGCCCATCCAGGAACACACCGTTCTAACTATGGGCACAGTAGGAAGAGAGATGGTTACTGTGGGAACTATAATTTTTAATTTACTGGCTTGAAGCTCTAACCCAGGGCTTGGTGCTTAATGTAGTGTTTTTTACCTTTGGATGTGTGCTCAGAAAGGACATAAAACTTGGCAGTGCTCGGGCCGATGCTGGGAAAAGTCACCCTAGCGAGGGTTCGGGGGTGGTGAAAAAGGCAGGTGGACTGGGGCCAGTGTGGCCGGTCGGGAGGCGCTAAGAAATCACGGGCAGCCCAGTGGGCCAGGGGAGGGGGCTTCATGTCCAGCAAGGCTGCCATCCTCTACTTGCAGACCAGGCCGCCAAGATCCAGGAGGGGTGGGGAGCTGGGGGCAGGCACTGAGGCGGAAGGTGCAAACGTGCTGATGAACGCTGCTCCTTGGGCGGGTACAGTTCCCAGCAAGGCAGCAAGCACCCCTTCCGTCCTGCAGGTGCTGTTCTTGCTCTCGTCTCTGCCTGGTAGGTGCACGCTGAGGTTGAGAGGGCAGGAAGGCTGGGACGTCACCCCAGGGTGTCTGCAACACTGAAGTAGCTGGGTTTTGCTGCAGCTGCCTCCTCTGTTTCCTGCTGCCTGTGTTCAGTTGGGCAAGTTTCTTAACCTTTCCCAGCCTTGACTTCCGCCCTAGGACATCGAGGACAGGAGCACCTTCCTTGTGTGCTTGCGGTGCGTATTGGCAAGCACAGGGAGTTCTCCATAGGTGTGATGTAGGTTTACCATCACGAGAGGAGGTGAGTGAGGGCCCCTGTTAGAGGAAGAACACCACAAAGATTGGTATTGGGATGTTTGCAGTTTGTCAGTTGGACAGCACTGGGGTTGGCACTGGGCCTACCTGACAGGCAACAGATTCTCTTCCTCCTGCCTCCCCCCCCCCCCCATCCTCTGTGTGAGAGGCAGTTTGGCCCTACTTGTCCCTCTCCCCCTCCCATCTCGCCACACCCTCCCAGCACAAGATGTGCCTGCAAAGTGAACGCCACCTGCTGGCACAGCTCCTGGTGTGTGGCGTCTCTGTGCACACGCACCGCTTCAGCAGATGTTGTGACGCACCTGCTACACCCTCGTTCTCAGCTCCGGGGAGGCATCAGTGACTTAGATAGGTACAGGCTTGGCCCTGATAGAATTGACTTTCCAATAAGGAAAGTGGGTGCAGAGTGTTGGTGAGTGTTATTGGATATAATGATAAACAAAGTAAAGAGAAGGACTCTGGGGTGGGTGGGGAGTAAGGTTTGAGTGTGGCTTTTTTGAAGCCTTCTTGGAGCAGAGGAGGAGCGAAGCGGAGACCCTGGGAAGGGAGTGTTCCAGGTAGAGGGAACTGCATTCCTGATGGAGGGAACAGCAGTTACAGCGATCCTGAGACTGAGAAGATGGACCTTCTCCAGAGTCAGGCAGGGAAGAGACAGAGACTTGGGGCGATGCTGGTTATGGTGGGCTCATAGATGCTGCGAAGGAGGTAGAGTTTGGTTCCATTGACACAGGGTTGTCAGATAAACTAGAAGATGGCCATTTAAGTTAGCATTGCAGACAAACCACAGATAATTGTTTAGTGTGGATAGAATTGGGCATCCAATCTTTAGTTGCAAGTCTGGCTACCCCTCATTGGCAGGCTCAGAGCAGGGTCTGCTGTGCAGAGAGTGTTGCCTGGAAGGAGGCGTGCCATCAGGGGCTGGGGAAGGAGACTGCGGGTCCAGGCTGTGGTGCCGGAAGTGGAGGTGCTGAGCGATGTTGGGGTTCAGGATGTGTTGTGATTCCCATGGGACTTGGTGATGGCTTGGATATGCCAGGGAAAGCGGGGGGTGTTGGGCAGAGCTGGATCTAGGGAGGAAAGATTGAGTTGTCTCAGGGTCTGGTTGCCTGTGTACCAAGTTGCCAATTATATATGTGAGCCCACCCCATATGCTTCTTGGTGTGTTAATGATTCAGGTACCGGCGAGGCCAGAAAGCAGGCTGAATTAATTTGCTACCTTTTACTGCATTTGTTTTTGCACTCAGTAAATTTATATGCACTCTGCATAGATGGATGAACCGATTGGTACGATCATGAATGAATCCATCATCTTCTGAGCACTTAGCCGGTGCCAGACCCTCTGCTAATTGCTCTCCACGTCTGTCTGTTCTTGGAGCCGCACACAACCAGGTGGGGTTGATCTGTGATCACCAGCTGAGGGAATGGAGGCTCAGCCAGCATGTGACACGCATACTCTTTGCTCTGTGATGTCAAGGGTGTGTCTTTGCTTCCTAAAGTTCATGGGCAGAAAATCTACCCAGCCACCTTCAGCCCTCGGCAGGGGTGTTGTTTAGGTGCGGTAACATCTTGCAAAGCCATCTTAATCTGAAATGCCAGAAGTAGAACCCAGTTCTGTCTGATTCTAGAACTTTCTACAGCAGTGTTCTCAGACAGCAGTGGGAGTAGAAGCCAACGGGGGGGAGAGGGGAATCTGTTAAGCAAAGACTCCCCCTGAGCCTTCTGCTTGGGGTTCTGATTCAGGCAGACTGGCGTGTAGCTGAGAGAATTTGCATCTTGACAAAACCACAGTTGATTGGGGTGCCATTATTCTTCTGTCTGCTTTAGGAAGGGCTGCATGACTTGGCCTCAATTAGGACCAACATAGAAACCCCTTGTCCCTCGAATGCCTGATCCCGTCATGGGTATCAGTATGTGAGCGTGAGTGCGGTATGATGGCATGTGTTACTCAGACCCATATTTTTAGGGATTTCCACTGCTGTAATAGATGCCTCCAGGCAGAGCTGCATTCAGCACTGCGGCCTGAAATCGCTGTTTCTCGTGCATATTCATACACCCCCACGGTGGCCCTGCCTTCACCCGGCACCTGGGGCTTTCTTGTCCCTGTCGTGCTGCCTTCTCCCCACCCTTCTCATCACCTGTGCCAGTTGCCCTCAGATGCTCTCTAGACCTACAGTGTCACTCTCTCTAGCGTGCATCATTTCGGATGGGGTCTGGTGGGCTCCATCTGGGTGCCCGGAAGCCCCTGGTATAAAGAGCTTTGGGCGGTACAATGGATCTCTGCCTGAGGGTTCCACCCAGACACCTGCAAGCCCTTGAAATCAAGGTGCAGATACGGCCTGGCACCTTGAAGAAGTCGAGTAAAAAGTTCAGAACCTTAGTGGAAAAGCCAGGAGCAAAAAGAACAGCCGTCCCCGTGGGAAGGCCAATGGGAGTCGCATGGCATCCTGGGAGTGTGTGTGGGAGACCACAGGGAGGAGGGGTCCGGGTTATGCAAGGAGTTCTCAGCGACACTTCAGCTTTATGACAGTCCCCTTCTTCCCCCTTCTTCCTTGGAACTTTCTGTTGTGCACACAGTGACCCCTGACGAGCTGGGGTCGGGAATTCCACAGTTCCTTAAAGAGTTGTAGGCAGCCACTAACTGGTCCTACATGGGTTCTCCCCTTGTTAGAAAGCAGTGCTGATTAGGAAGGCAGTGAAACACAAGATTTGTTAATCAATGAAAGGATTCTCAGGGCAGCCTGTATCTTTTATCAGTCTTGGTTCCTGTAACCAGATCATGGCCTCTGGGTGCAAGGCGGGTGAAGGATTTAAAAGTCACAGATTCTATGGCCCGAGTTCATGTCCTTGTCGCCCATTGGCATTGATAATTGTATGATTGTCCTCTATGTTACCTACAAATTAGTTGTCAAGGTGTTGGTGGTGGGGAGCACATAACCAGTGAGAAGGATCCAGAAGGAAGTGTGGTACACCCCCTGTCCCCTCACACCTCCCACACTCACTACCCCAGTGTGCACCCTGCCATGATTCCCCATGCTGCTGACTTAAGGGCACACACACTTGATACTAAATGTCTCTTCATATCTCACTAAAGAGCTGCTCCCTGTAAAATGGTTCTGTTAGAACTTGAGATCCTCTCCACCCCACTGGCTACTATGCCAAGTACGGTCCTCAGGTTACAGCAGTTATACTGCTGTGACCGCTGTTAATGCCACTGCTGGTGTTGTTAAGATAGCTACCGTGGACCGGCCTCTGGTGCCTCCCCTGTACTACTGGCTCCATTCTGGTACTTCTCAACCCAGGCGTGGGTTTTCCATCAAGGACTCTAGAACAGTCCTCCGTGCCCCTGGTGGTATGTAGTCAACCTGCTGGGAAGAGAATACATGGATCCAGATTGGTAGGGTTCTGATACCCTCTCCACCATTTAGCGGCTGTAACTCTGGGTGCATTGGTGAACCATTCTGTTCCTTAGTTGCTCTTACCTCTGAAAATGAGGACATGCTATTTAGTGTTCTCCCGGGAAAGAGCATTTGCCTGTCTAATCTCGTGTATATATCCTGTCGGTTCTGTTATATATGATATAGAAAGGGGTTTATGATAAGGAATTGGCCCATGTGACCTTGGAGGCTGAGAAGTCCCAAGTGAGCTGATGGTGTCGTCTGGTCTGAAAGGCAGCTGGCTTAAGAGCCAAGGAGACCTCTGTCTCAGTTTAACTCCAAGGGCAGGGAATGACCAGTGTTCCAACGCAAGGCAGTCGGGCAGACCGGCTGACTCACGTTAAGGAGGGCAGTCTGCTTGGTCTGTCAACTCAAATGTTAATCTCATCCAAAAACACTCTTACGGACCGATATGCCCAGGATAATGAGGGAGCAGACATCTGGGTGCTCCATACCACAGTCAGGTTGACACATAACACTTATCATCATAGTGCATAATATCCATCTGTATCCTATGGAGTGAGGATGATAAGAATAAATGAAAAATGCAGGGTGCCTAGAACAATACTTGTCGTGTCAGAAACCCTCGCGTATGTTACATGGGATTATTTCTATCACGATTATCAGCGTCGTTGTTTTCACTGCGGCAGTGGTTTGGGGCCAGGAAACTGGATGGAACTGCTGGCTCAGCTTGCTACTGTCGGAGTGGCCTTAGGCTAAGGATTAGGATGCTGAGCTTCAGTAAAAGGTGTTCCCTTGGGTTCAGAAAACACAGGAGCAAGCACAAGGCAGGTGCATGGCCCGTAGTAGGTGGTACAGTCACCAACGTGTCTTCACCAGTAGTTCAAAGATGTGTGGTCCTTGATTCCAAGGTTTCCACTGTTTCCCAAAACACAGATGTGAGGAGAAAGGATTTCACACACAGAGAGTTGCTGAAATGAAGACTCTCTGAGAGTGGCGGAACCCATCAAGAGCTGACTTCTGCCTGTAGGAGTCAGGAAGACTTCACATGCATTGTGTGTTGAAGGGGACCGCAGAGTTGAGTAGGAGTTTCCTGCTTCGGGTAATGGTGGAAGCCCCAGCTACAGGAAAGACCACGGGGATGCTGTGGTGAAAGGTAAGGGGTGGGAGGAGTGGGACGGAGAAGGGGAGAGGCCAGGGCCAGATCAGAGGACGTTTGCATTCGGTTCCTTCAGCTTTAGTAACTTGCCTTCCCTTTTGCAAAGCACATGTTTTTCACAGACGTTATTTTCATGTCAGTTGGAACTTGTTGCAACCTCTGTATAGAAATAGCTTGAATAAAGTACTCAAGGTACCAGATGTGTACTGTAAGTTCTGACAGACCTGAAAAGCTGACCAAGTTCAAATCGGTGTTTTGATGAGTCAGGTGATGCTGTGTCCCTCCCCAGCATGGAGAGGGGAGGGTCAGTGCAGTGTGGGGAGCCCATACGCCACCTCATGGCTCCTTTTCCTTTCCTCTGTTCCAGCCAGAGATTCAAGGCCTGTGCTTGGTGTAGCTGCATCACTAATGTATCGAGCCCTTCTCTGTCCTTATTCAGCTAGGCCAGTTAAGGCAGTGGGCACAACCTGGGACTCATGTGACCATGAGCTGAGGTGCATTGGCTGCACTCCAAGGTGGCACTGTTAGACTTGCAAAATAGGAATGAAAAAGGGAAAATTTGGGGGGCAGTCTGGTTAACCAAATCATATACGTAGAGTGCAGAGCCGTGACGATTACTGTACAAATGATGGTAATGATTCTGTTCTATAGAAGATACTCTGGCTACCGCTTTAATTGTGCTTACAGAATCTTTATATATGTTATCTGATTTAGTCTTCACCGCACCCCCATAAGGCAGGTATCACTAGGAAACCCGCTTAACAGAGGAGAAAGATAAGGCCTAGGAAGTTGTTTAACTCCTGAGTGGAAGGACACAAGGCTTGTGGATGGCAGAGCTGAGACGTGGACCCTGGCAATCTGGCCCTGGATCCCATTCTCCTAACAACTGAAGGGCACGAATTAACATTTTAACTCCTGTTTTAATAGCTTCCTACACAAATAACTAATGACCCATTTGCATTATTCTCTGCAAGTGTTTGGGGGGGGTGTGACAGCTTGTTAAAAAATTTAATATTCAGAGCGGTGCTGCCACAGCTCTTTGACAGTTTCAGATATAAATTTACCTTAAAGATGTACAAGTACAAATTATGCAATTTGATTTTTAAGTGCTTTTCCAGCAATATAAATAATGAAGTGTGTTGGAACTGGCAGGTATAGTACATTAAATTGAGTGCAATTAAAAGACCGTGGTATTTTTAAATTAACAAGAAAAAAAAATAATGGGTGAAATTACGAAATCTGAATCTGTCTTTGCTGGCTCCCGCAGCTGATAACGAGGCAGCTTTGTACCCTGGGTCTCTAGCACAGCCATAGTCACATACACCAGAAAGAGCGCTTGGATTTCACTTCTGTAACAGGCAGCTGCCGTTGCCAACAACATCATCTTTTCAGTTCTCCTTTGGAAAGCAGATGACAAGGGGGTATTCTGCAAAGACATTGGAGCTGAAATGATGGCCCGCCTTCTGGGTGATGTCTCCGTGACACATGTGACAGGCAGGATTCTCTGTGCAAGACGCAGGGAACATCTGCATCTCCCCCTCGCAGGGGTGGACTCCAGCCTTTCCCGCAGCCGCGTCTGCCCGCCGGTGCAACTGTTCATGCTGTTGGTCACGACCTTTCCGAGAGTTTGCTGTGTCGACCAGGAGTTCCTGTAAAACTCAGGCTTCATCACTATAGACTTCTGTTTCCAGCGTCTCCTGCGCCCGCCCCGCCACCCCGTGTTCCAACATTAGTGAGATGCAGGCCAGTCAGCAGGGACAGACTTTGTTGTCAGCACACCTGCGCCCTGACATTCCCCTGAGTAGCGCCTGTCACCCCACCCACCTGTCCGCTGACTCTATCAGTAACACCCTGTCTCTGTATTTAGAGACTTCACGGGAACTCTTTGTCTTTTTACATCCAGACACTTGGCCTGCCGTGTGGGTGTCCTGTGGCCCAAATGGGGACCCTGAGCAGCTTTGTGCTGGGATGTTCCTCCATGTTCAGCCCCTGTGCCAGGACTGTGCTGAGGCTGCCGTCACAAAGTGCCGGAAACACAGCGGCTTAAGCAATAGTGGTGCACTGCACCCTGCTTTGGAGGTGCCACAGTGGCACTCGGTGTTGGCACAACCAGACTTTTTCTTTATTAAAATCTTATAAAAATTAATAGGGAAAACTCATCCATTTTTGTGGGATACTTGTACTATTCAGTATACATATACACTGTAAACAAATCACATAAGACAATTCACATTGCCGCTTCTGATCTTTTACAAAAATTTATTTATTTGAAGAAGTTAGAAAGAGGGAGAGAGAGGTATTTTTCGTCTACTTGTTCACTCCCCAAATGGCCACAACAGCCAGAGCTGGGCCAAGCTGAAGTCAGGAGCCGGGAGCTTCCTCCAGGTCTCCCATGTGGGTGCAGGGGCCCAAGGACTTGTGCGATCCTCCTCTGCTTTCCTAGGCATGTTGTCAGGGAGCTGGAATGGAAGAGGCGTGGCTGGGACTCTAAGCAGCACCCATATGGAATGCCAGGGCTGCAGGCAGCAGCTTCACCCACCGAGCCAAAGCACTGGCCCCGTTCTCTGACCTTTATGTTTGTCAACCTATGAGCTCCGTTCTTCCAGGTCTTCTCCTAGTGTGTGACATATCGTTTGGAACTGTGGCCATCCACTGTGCTGGGGAACACTGGAGCCTATTAATGTCTGTCTGAGTGTGAGTGCCTGTCACCTAACTGCCGTGTGTCCCTCCTCCCACCCGAGTCTCAGCTTCTGATAATTGCCTGGCTTGTGGCTGCACGGCTCCAGTCCTGTGCCATCACCTCCCCCTGTTCTTTTCACAAGGGGCTGTGTCTCCATCTCTAACCAGCTAGCCACAGGGCATAGTGACAAGAGTCCTGGGCATTAAGAGCCCAGCAAACCTGGGTCCCAGTTCAGGCTCTGCTCGTGCTAACAAGCTGGGTGACCCTGTGCCAAGGATTAAGGTCCCCAAGCCTCCATTTCTTCATTTGTAAGATACAGATACATGATATGTGCTTCCCAGAGTAGAGGTGTGTGTTTTTTTAAAAAGATTGATTGATTGATTGATTGATTGATTGATTTTGAAAATCTGATTACAGAGAGGGAGGGAGACACATAGAGAAAGAGAGAGGTCTTCCATCCACTGGTTCATTTCCCAGATGGCCACAACAGTCAGGGCTGAGCCAGGCTGAAGCCCCCAGAGCCAGGAGCTTCATCTGGGTCGTGGGTACAGGGGTCCAAACGCTTGGGCCATCTGCTGCTTCTCCCAGGCCATTAGCAGGAAGCTGGATTAGAAGTGGAGCAACCAGGACCCAGACGCACCACACCACAATGCTAGCTCCAGAGTAGAGCTTTATAAAAATTACAGCCTTAGGAAACATTCGCCTTTCCTTCCTTGTGTGATCTCTAAGCTCTGTGTTACTGCTTTGAGGGATATGTGAAGGCTTGGCCTTGACCTTTAAGGAAGGGCTGGCAAATTATGACATGCAGGTAAATAATGTTTCTGTAAATGACGTTTTATTGGAACCCAGGCGCTGTTTATTTATGTATTGACTGTAGCTCTTTCAGGAGCACCCGGTGGTAGTTGCAACAGAAATCATGTTGGCACACAAAGCCTAAAAGATGTAGTGTTTACACCTTTAAAGGAAAGGTTTTACCTCCATTCAACAATCTTGCAATCTTGGTGGGAGCTAATAAAATGCCAGCTATCATACGTATTGCCTATTATTGTAGACTTTAGGTTTCTTTTTATTTTTTTATCTTATCATGTAGCTCTCTTGGGTCTTTGATAGCTATTTTGGCTTTTCTGATATGTTTTATGTCATTCTTAGTTCTCTTTTACGGTTGCTATAAAACATTTTTAGTTATCCAGCTGTTTTTTCCCCCCTTTCCATAGACTCTTCTCCATGTGGTGTGCAGGTTTAACCCACTTGGCACAGTCTGTCATATGCAGAGAGTTCACTGTGGCTGGGGATATCTCTAAAAGGATTTTCAAACCTGTGACTGAGTGGTTCCTGCTTTCCGAGTTTCATCTCCAAACGCTGGCCCCAGTGGGGAAGCTCAGAGCTGTGACTCGGGACTTCTCAGCAGCCACTGGAGAGAGCAGTGAATCTGCATAAGCCATTTTCTGATGTTTTGTGCAAAAATATCCTTTGTTGCCAAAATATCACCCTACAACTTATACTGCTAGTGTCTGTAATGCATAAAAACATTGAACTGTCTTTTGGAATAAGCACTCAAAACAAAACAAAACTCCAGGCTGTACAGGAGCCATGATTTGGTGGGAATATGGATTTGAGACAGATTTTTGTCCATACATCAGACCCTCTTCATTTACCAGCTTATTGCCGTGGGCCATTATTCAACTTCTCTTAGCTTTAGTTTACTGGCCTCCAAATTGGAACGAATACCTACTGCAGAGAGCTGGTGAGCGGATTAGTTGGGATGATGCATATACAGCAGTTAGGGCCATTGCCCTACCTGCAGTCCTTGCTTGAGGGGAGTGGGGTCTCGAAGGATCTTTTAGAGATAGTTTCTCTGCAAAGTCCCTCACAATTACGGTACCGTTTGTAATGGAACCTCCAATGATCAGAAGTCTTCATCAGGGGCTGGCACTGTGGCGCAGCGGGTTAACACCCTGGCCTGAAGCACCGGCATCCCATATGGGTGTTGGTTTGAGACCCAGCTGCTCCACTTCTGATCCAGCTCTCTGCTATGGCCTGGGGAAGCAGTGGAAGATGGCCCAAGTCCTTGCACCCCTGCACCCACGTGGGAGACCCAGAAGAATCTCCTGGCTTTGGATTGGCGCAGCTCCGGTCGTTGTGGCCAATTGGAGAATGAACCATCAGATGGAAGACCTCTCTCTCTCTCTCTCTCTCTCTGCCTCTGCCTCTGCCTCTCCTCTCTCTGTGTAACTCTGACTTTCAAAGAAATAAATCAATCTTTTAAAAAAAAAGTCTTCAGCGGGCACCTGCTTGCCATCACCTTTAGATTCTGCCACATCAGATACCCATCACCTGGACCCCCTCCGTGTTCACTCTGCTCAACGCATATGGACGTCTGCTTTGTTTGGACTTCGTGTGTTTGTTTATCTTCCAGTTTCCCAAATATATCAGCCTCACCCTTATCTTAGGGCTTTCATATCTTACCTTTCTGTCTTACCTGTTCCACCTTTCCCACTTTGGCCCGGTTAGTTCCTTCTTATTCTTCAGTTCTTGATTCAGTTCTCACTTTCTCAGGCCTTTCCTGAACCAGTCTTGGTCAGGCTCTATGGTGATCCTATTCTAAACAACAAACAAAACTTCTTTCTGAGTCCCTACCACATGCCGGTAAGTACACTGTGTGCTGCAGATAAAATGGAAATCAAAAACTGCACCACCTCTCCTTGTGTGGAACTTGCAGTCAGCAGGAGAGAGAAGGATTGCAATGATGCAGGTAGACCTGGATTCCTCTGTGATGGAGTTCTGCAGACCCCCAGCCCACCTGCCTTGAGAGCCAGCTCACACTCAATGAATTAGATGCCTTGGGGCTTGCCAGAGTCTGATGATGAGTCTTGGCTCTTATTGCTTCCAAGGCCCAACTGCTTCCGATGAACAAGAGTGAGACAGATCCCAGGACAGTGACCCATACAGTGGGAATAGCATGAGCCAAAGCCTGGTGCTGGAGAAAAAGGTAGGACAGTTTACTGGACCTAGAAGAGTGAGGGTAGACGTGCTGCACCAGGGGTGTCATTGGACACTGATAGGCATGGCTGTTGGCCCCATGCAGTTGTGTCTCTGTCCCTTGAGAAATTAAAGCCACTGAGGGATCTTCAGTGGAGGAGTTACATGGTCAGATTATCTTTTAGAACAGAATCCCCTGTGGAGGATGGATTGGGGACAAGAAGGCATGCAGGGTAAGGATGTGATGCCAAATGTAATAAGTCAGGCCCCAAAACACAAATCCTGCATGGTTCCACTTAGGTGAGAGTCCTAGGATGGCCAGATTCATGGAGGCAGGAAGTAAAATGGTGTTTGCCAAGGCCTCGGAGGAGGGGTTGAGGGAGAGTTATTATTTAATGTGTTCAAGTTTTAGTCTAAGAAGATGAAAAGACTTCTGGAGATGGATGTCAGTTAAAATGGTGTAGGTGGTAAACTTCATGGTCTTGTGTTTGACCACAGTTCAAATTAACTTTAAAAAGAAAGATGGGCTCAGGAAAAAACACTGACAGCTGCTTGTAGCAGTCAGTGAGAGAGATCTACAAAGAGTGAGGGATGTGAAGGTGCTGGTAGAAGTTTAGAAAATACAGTTACGTTAAGGGGCTTTGGGGAGGAAGACTAGCTAGGCCTGCATGTTGGCTGAGCTGTGGGGCAGTTTGGGAAGAGGGCATGCTGTGGTAGCCATGGGTCCATGCTTGTCTGGCTGGTGGGACCACTGATCAAGACAGAGCAACTTAGTTCAATCTCTCACAACACTGTGACTTTCAACACTTATAACTAATTAATTGGGCATTTGATGAGCTTCCTAATGAACTATAAATAGCACAGAAGCAGAGGCTGCATTTGCCTTCTTCAGCATCCCCATTACCTGGTGTACTGCCTTGAACACAACAGAAACTCCATAGATACTTGTGAAAGGGGCATGACTTGCAGTTTACCATTCCTGCCTTTCCACTCACTGACTTGATTCTAAAGCTGATGTTTAGCCTTGAGGTCTTAGGGAGCAATAAATAATACCTCCTCCTTCTGTGTCTACAATGCAAACAGAAGGGTACCAGAATACCACTTTTGTTCAAACCATGTAGACTTGTTTCCTTGCCCAGTTAGACCGGACAACATCAGGTCATTTTTCAGAGACATGGCCAGCTGCAGTGGACAGACCAGGAAAGACCAGGGAAGCAGGGCCAGCAAGAATGCTCAGTCCTCACACGTACTTGGCGCTCAACTGTGTTGCTCCACTTCCCTGAGAAGGAGTGTGGTTGAGAGGACTGGCGTGTTGCTTTGGGAGAACTTGTTCCTCCTGGAAAGCTGAAGAATGAGGTGGAAGAGTTGTTATGTGTAAATCAGATAGATTTTTGTGCTGCACTTTTCAGAGATGTAGATTTTTCAGGGAGGGAATCTTGGTGGAAGCCAAAGTCTCTGGACCATTTTCTGTCAAGTCTAAACTGAGCACGAGATGCAGGGTAGGGCACCTGTCTCCTATTTTGTGGGCTCATCTGGGGCAGCCTTTATAACATTTCTCTTAGTTTTTCTGCTATTTAAGGACCCAGAGTGAATGTGGTGGTTTTTGATCACCTGCTTCTCAAGTATTTTCTAACTTTTGGATCTGCCAGATAAACTGGGTTAGGTCTTTAGTCTGTTTTATAGAGGAAAGAGGCTGTGGGAGTCAGGGACATCCAAAAACATGGTGCCGGCATCTGCTTAGCTTCTGCCGAGGGCCTCATGGTGGCTGAATTCATGGTGGAGAAGCAGAAAGGGGAAGCTAGTGTATGTGAAAGAACATGAGAGGGAGACAGGGAGGGAGGGAGGAAGGTAAGGGGGCTGGAGAAAGAGAGACAGACTATGCAGGACAATTTTTACATCATGACCTAACACATACCTGTATGCACACTCATTGACCCAAAACAAAAGTTTCAGGAAACAGTTATATAGGCCCAAATATAGATGAAAGAAAGAGTTATTCTGTGATAAGAAAGGAAGCAAGAGAGCAGGCTGAGAAAACCAGACTCATTTTGGACATCCAGTCTAGCCCCTGTGAGACCTAAGCCACTTCTGTGATGTGGGCATTAATCCCTTCCAAATGCAGTGACCTATAATCACTTCCCACTGCCCCTACCTCTTAAAGGTTCTACCACCTCTCAAACCATTACATTGAGGAGCAGGCTTCTAGCACAGGAACCTTCTGGGGCCAAGCCATATGCAAACCATAGCAAGTGATGTAGTTAGTGGAGCTTTAAGCTGATAAGATCTTGTTGTGCCAAGTATTGTGGTTTGGATATGAGTTTGGATGCTGTATGTTCCACAAAGGGCCTTGTGAAACACTTGGTCCCTAGCATGGCACTAGTGGGACTTTCAGGAGACAGGGCCCTGTGGGAAGTTCCTGGGTCACTGGGGGCTTACCTTTGGAAGTTGGTTACCAGGGGAGAAGGTTGCTATAAAAGTCCAAGTTGGGCCCAACCAGTTTCTCTGCTTCCTGGGTCAACACGTGAGTCTTCCTCTGCCAGTGGCCAGCAGTCTGCCAGATGCAGACACCTGATGGCCAGCCAGTGAGGCCTCCTGGTGATGGACTTGAACCACAAAACCATGAAATCGAGGATGCTCTCCCTTCTACAGGGTTAGGTACCTCGCCTGTTTAGTTGTAGTCACAATGAGCTCACTCTTCTCCTCTTCCTCCTCCTCTTCTATCTTTGCTTCCCTTCCCTCTACCTCTCCCCTTCCTCCTCCTCCTCCTCCTCCTCACTACTTCTTGACTTTACTCAGTAACTACTTCAATAGGGAAAAGAGCTGAACTTAGTTCCACTTGCTCCTCAGTAACTAGGTATTTATTTATTTTTTTAATTTCACTTCATTTTATGTATTTGAGGGGGAGGGGGGAAGGGGAGAGGGAGAGGTCAATCCAGTTCCCCTACATGGGTGGCAGGAACCTATCACCTGCTGCCTAGCAGAGTCTGCATTGCTAGGATGCTGGAGTCAGGAGTCAGAGCCAGGAATCCAGCCCAGGTACTCTGATATGGGATGTGGACATCCTAATTAGCATCTTATCTGCTAGGCCAAACACCTGCTCCAAACGTCACACTTGAAAGGAAATACTTTCATGTGAGACGTTTTAGGAGCCAGGTCTTCAGGATTCTTCACTGTCCCGTATGTCACACATACAGGCAAGAGTAGTCAGCATTCTTCAAAATCTTAAACGAGGCTTCAGAGAAATGACAATGTGCTTTGTTCCTGCTTGCTGAGCAAATCAAACTTTTCATGAATGAAGCAACTCAGATTTCACCACGCACCTCTTTCTCTTTGTATCTGAAACTTGCTTTAGGAATTAGAAAATAAGAGATTCTAGTTATACCTCGCCTATGTGTGGGCAGTCATAAAGAATAAAGAAAGGAGACATTGACAGCCTGCCATGGGAGGGCTCAGGCAGGACTTGGCTGTAGGCGAACTAATTATGGAATATGTAACACACAAATGTAAATGCTAGGTCTTGATAAATTTCCTTTGAAAAGCATTTCCATATTTTACATAGAGCTAGCTGTTATTTCGGTGCAATGGATCATGTGCAATTGCAAGCCATTTGGTAGAGACCTCGTAATGACTTTCTTCTTGCCTGGTGTGGACTCGCCTACACAATGGGTTGTGCAATGCAGCCACTCTGAGACTGTGGCCAAATGCGGCAGACTCAGCTGGCGCTGCACTCCCTCCAACAAGGAAGGAAGTGGGAAGCGCTTCCATGGCTCCCACTGGCTTCAGTGGGAACCTGAGCGTTGTAATGTGCTTACAAGGCTCTCTCTGATCTGCTCCATCTATCTTTCTAGCATTTTCTTTCATTGGTCCCTACCTCACCTCCTGCGCCTTAGTCATATCGAGGAGTTATATCCTTACCATAAGCATTACTCCTTCTGGTCCTCAATCATAGGCTCCCACAATGTCTTATTTTCTGGGGCCTTTCATATCTTAGTAATTTTTTCACAGTGCCCATAGGCCAAATGAAATACCTGTTTGATTTATTGCATCTTTGTGTCCTAATAACTTTGTAGTATTTTGGAAAAAAAAAAAGAACACAGAGAAATGGAAGAAAAAATATTGTTATTTCACTCAACTGCAATTATTTCCTTATGGAATGTGTGCACCTGTTACACAAGCTCTCAGATCTTGGAATCAGGCTGGACAAGCTGGTGTACATCGATTTTCATGCAATTATTTCTTTTTCTCATATCGACTTTGAAAATTCGGCTTTACAAAAGGTACAGCTTCAGTAGGATTTAATGCAGTTTAGTGTCACAACTCTGAACTACCTTGGCTAGTAGTTGGGGTTGGAGTCATTTGTGCCAGATACTGAGACTTGCTCGGCTTTGCCTGATTTTCATGGAAATATGTTGGTGCCTGTGCGGAGCTGGCAGCTTTGGGTACCTTGGCACACGGTTTGGGAACCATGGTTCTCAGTGTTAGCACATACTTTTTGCTCTGTGTAAGCTCATCTTGCCAGGCTCACACAAACTTGAAATTCTCCCTTAACCTTGAAGACTGAGGTAGGAGGTTCTTCCGTGTGCTTTCTTGGTACATTGTCATTAGCCCTACCGTGTTGTCCCTTCACACTCTGATGTCATCTTTGTTTCTCGTGTCCCCCACTGGGCTTTAAGTTCTTTGAGGGATCGGGACTGAGTAGCGAGTGCCATATTGTAGTTGCTGCGTAAATGTATGAATTTATTTACTTATTTGAGAGGCACAGAGAGGGAGACAGGCTGACAGACAGCTCCCATCTCCTGGTTTACTCTACAAATTCCCGCAATGGCTGGAGGAGTGGACTGGAGCCAGGAACTCCATCCAGGTCTTACACCCGATTGGCAGGAACCCTACCACTTGAGCTACTGCCTGTAACCTCCCAGGGTCTGCACTGGTGGGAAGCTGGAATCAGGAACTGGAACCAGGGGTCCTCAGGTGGATGCATCTCACCCAGCATCTGAACTGCTAAGCCACAGGCCTGCCCCTAGGAATAGGAATTTGACGACTGAGTGCATATGATCAGATCTTGCTCAGACTGAGTTTGCTGACTGGAGAAAATAGTACCAATCCGAGAGATGCGCAAGTGCCGGCTCTTCTCCTTTGTGGATGAATGTCGTTTGTAGAAGCCTGACCTCAGGGGCGTGCAGTGTCTCTGTGTCCTGTGACCGTATATGCTCCTTGGCTGCATATTGCAGCCCTCCCTGCTCACGGCACAGGGCCTCATGAATTACAATACAGTAGTATTAGCCGTAGAGGTCATTTCAATCCTTTTGCATTTATTCATGTTGTGAGACACTGACCCTTATGCCATCTCTTTGGTTCAGAAATTGTAGGTGTAACCTGCTTCAGATGTGTTTGGTCCTTCCTTTAGAGGGAAATATATTAAGTGGCCTGATGGCTCAATCTCCTAGCACACTGTAGCATGATAGAAAATTCGCTTGTGCTGCAGTTATTTAATCTAGACATGATGGAGCCTTGGGGACCATGCCATAGGTCCTACCAGGGAGAACAGAACTTGGGTCTTATACCACAGCAGGTGGGCAGGGTCTCTGTAGGCCTCAACTAGCAGATGGTGGCTGGCCAGGTGCCTGTGCACTGGTTCTGTGTGTTTCTGGAACTAATATAACATCAGCAGCTTCTTCTGATATAATGGACATCGTGGAAGAGGGATGGCCATTTCCCCCACCAAGCTAAAATCACTCAGATGGCTTTCCTGAGCTCTGTGCATAATGCTTTGCTTCAATTTTGCTTTATCTTCATTGTATGAAGATGATGATGCTATATTTCACCACAGGTGGCTGTTTTTTATTACCAAATTCAACAACAAGGAACAGGAACATTGGCTAATAACAGTAATACTCATCCCACTAAAGGTCCTATGTGTTTCCAGTGAAGAACATCATGTCCCATGCGTGTAAGATTTCTTTACCCAGGCCTTTGCCGTGGGCTTTTAAACATGTGCATTTTAAGCCTCCGCCTGCAGCACTGGCATCCCATAAAGGACCAGTGCATGGCCCAGCTGCTCCACTTCCCATCCAGCTCTCACTGCTAATGTTCCCCGGGAAAGCAGTGGAAGATGGCCCAAGTGCTTGGGCCCATGTACCCATGTGGGAGATGTGGAAGAAGCTCCTATCTCCTGGCTTTGGCTTGACCCAGCCCTGGACATTGTGGCCATCTGGGCAGTGAACCAGTGGATGGAAGAATCTCTCTATATCTCCCTGTCTCTCTATAACTTTGACTTTCAAATAAATAAAATATTTTAAAAATGCATTTTCAGAATAACCTGGGAGGTAGGACAGTTTGTTCCCAGTCAATCAAGGCTCAGAGGCATTGAACTGCTTGCCCAAGGCCAACGCATCCTGTAACCCTTCTGTGTCCTTGTCTGTAGCGGCTCGGTTGCTGTATGGGAGTCTGCTTTCACCCGGGCTGCACCTGCGTGGGTGTTGCAGCCCTTAGCCACACAGCTTGTGGCTTCGGAAAGACTCAAGGTTAGCTGAACCGTTACCCGTGGAAAGATGAAGGTCTGCATAGCTGCTTAAAATCTACTCTCTCTTGACCTTTCTTTATTGAGGGAAAAGATCTGTTTCCATTATCTTTTCACACCATTACATACTGATACTGCTGCCGAGTGTTAAGAGTGGTAAGGAGCAGCAAAAGGAGTACTTGAAGCAAGTTCAGGGAATGTGAAATAGCATGAAGCCAGCACTCTGGTGTAGTGGGTAAAGCCACCGCCTGCAGTGCTGGCATCCTGTATGCTCTGCTTCCCATCCAGCTCCCTGCTAATGCACCTGGGAAAGCAGCAGAGGATGGCCCATGTCCTCGGGCCCCTGCACCCACGTGGGAGGCCCAGATGAAACTCCTGGCTCCTGACTTTGGCCTGGCCCAGTGATGGCTGTTGCAACCATCTGGGGAGTGAACCAACAGATAGAAGATCTCTCTTTCTCTCTCTCTGCCTCTCCCTCTGTTTATCTAACTTTGACTTTCAAATAAATAGATCTTAAACAAAAGGGAAATGTATTTTTAGAAAACAGCGTGGAGGGTGGGGGTGAGTGGTGGAATTGCTTCTCCTTTGGCTTCTGCTCCCAGCATTCCTGGAGACAGTTGGCTAGTGCCTGTGCATCTCTGGATCTCATGTGCTTCATGTAGTGTGGACAGTTACAGTGGCTTCTCTGCTGGCCTCCAGGGCATCAGCAGGTGAGTGCTTGGGGGATGATTCTTATCTCATCTGGGCTTCAGAACACCTCCAATAAGCACAGGTGCCCCCACCCCTTCTGTCAAGGCCCTGGTCAGTGCGTTGCAGACAGGACCTCCCGGCTGCTGGCCTACTTTCCTATACTGTTAAGCATTGCTGACCCCACCTGTACACTCACATGCTGAGCAAAAGTCACTTCAATATGGGATCAAGCCTATTACCTCTGCCCTGTCATTAAATAATATAATGATTCTATAAAGCAATGAAAGTTAAGTGCAAGAAGAAATACTCCTATAAAAATTAAGTTGCGTGTTAAGGCAAATTGGCTGAAAAACAGTTGTCAAAGATAGGCAAGATTACTACAAGCTGGGGAAAAGATAAAAATATGACAGGGATTCTGCACTGATTCACTTACAGATGTCTTTCAAGATCCCTGTGTACTTAAACTCAGGCTGCAAGCATTTGGCAGTTTCTTTGTGGTTTATGCAAGATGGGCAATGTAGAATTTCAGACAGCGGGCACCTCCTTGCAGGAAAGGCCTTTTCCCTGTTGGGAAAAGATTTTCAGGTGAATTCAAGCTTGCATTGAGAACTGAAGTCAGCCCTGTTGGTGCTGGATTAGAGGATTCCTGCTCAGTTGTTATCCCCATTCTCCAGATGAGAACAGTGAGGCACCTTGAGGATAATCAAGGATGGAGAGAGCCAGAGTGAAGAATTATCATTGGTATCCGTTGTCTGCTTCTGTCTTTAGAATGCCATAGATATAATTATAGACAGCAGCTTTTGTTGTTGTGGTTAAAATCAGGCTGTGGCATGCACAGCTGACCTTGGCATTCTGAAGTCCCAGATTTTTCAAGCCAGGCTAAGCACTATGTCCTCACCATCCTGCTGGGAGTGAGGGCGTTTCTCTGCTTAGCCATCCTCTCCCATGGGAGGAGAGTTGTCCTCACAAGCCAAGAGAAATGCCACCACAGAGATAAGACATCAGATACTTGGAACTTGATGCATCCGTCTCATTTGTTCTTTGGGGCTGAAACAGGTGCAAAGCCTGCAAAGTGTCAGGAAGAAGTGAGCAGCATAGAAGCCTTCTTTCTGGAGAAACTCGTAATTGTTCTGTCTTGGGATAGAAACAGCCCAGGTGTGCGTGTATGCAAGGGTGTGTGCGTGGGCACCTGCACATGTGCGCCAGGCTGGATAATCACAACCCTTCTATACGCTTACTGTGTTGGAACCCATCCTCGGTTCTGGAGAGAGAGAGAGAGAAAGAGGTCTCTAATGTGTGCTCTGGATTTCGACAAACGGCATATTTTGGGATGTGGGGTTTGTTTCTGCTGAATATCTGGCTTGATTAGCATGGAGCAGCTCAAGCAAAACAGGCTGGAACCCCACCCCACCCAGCGCTCCGCTCCCCAGGGCTGTACAATCAGGAAGCCCATTCTCCCTCCCATTGTGGCTTTGCAGGGAAGCGCGCTTTACATATGCAAATGCCAGCCCCAAGTTTCACTTAATAATTATCAGCTGGAGATTCTATTGATGAGCAGCTGAAGCTACTCATCAGGAGAGACACTCTGAGTTAACCGTTTCTAGACCCCCGCTGGAGCCTGCTGCTGGGGACCAGCCTGTGGTGGCAGACAAAGTTCCCAGACCCCCACCCTTTGCATCTCCCTGACCTGCTGCTCGCTACTGCCCATCATCCTCCACCCCCACACCACGTCTGTCTTATGGGCTGTGGGAGGCAGACCAGATCCGTCTCTATTTGCAGCAGCAGGCTTGCCCACAGCTCTAGAAATAATGGCCCTGTGGAGTCCCTGCAGCTCAGGCAACTGATGGCGTCCTTTCCAAAGCAGGGTGCCCCGGGTGAGTAGCACAGGACAGTGGGCACCTGCCTCCTTCCTGTGGGTCCTCTTCATTCTTCTGCATCTGCGCTTCCCTCTGTGTCCTGGGGGGGCGCTGGTAGGCAAGGGTTCCTTTGGATGGTCCCAGGGTTCCTCTTCCTGCAGGAAGTCCCTCACTTTCCTGAGGCTTGCACAGCCTGTCCTGATTCTATGACTTAACTGTGTGGTGAGGGGCACCCCGCACCTCAGTACATGGGAATACCACCTGGATTTCCCAGAAGGAGCTATTGAAAGGTAGAAGGTAGAATGGAAAACAGGTTTTCTGAAGTCTCTTAGATCTCAGTTTTAATTTTTACCTTTTTTTTAAAAAAAAAGATTTATTTATTTATTTGAGAGGCAGAGTTACAGACAGGAGGAGAGACAGAGAGGGAGGTCTTCCATCCACTGGTTCACTCCCTAGATGGCCGAAGTGGTGGAGCTGGGCCAATCTGAAGCCAGGAGCCAGGAACCTTTTGTGGGTCTCCCATGTGGGTGCAGGGGCCCAAGCACTTGGGCCACCTTCCACTGCTTTCCCAGGTGCATTAGCAGGGAGCTGGATCAGAAGTGAAGCAGCTGGAACTCATGCCTATATGGGATGCCAGCACGGCAGTTGGAGGCTTTAACCTACTACGCCACAGCCCCAGCCCCAATTTTTATTTTCTTTTACCTTAAGTCTTAGCAAGTTACTTAAACTGAATGAACCTCTTCCTGCTTCTTCTTCTTTATTATTTTTTAAATATTTATTTTATTTATTTGAAAGAGTTACAGAGAGAGGTAGAACTAGAGAGAGACAGAGAGAGGTCTTCCGTCCGCTGGTTCATTCCCCAAATTGCTGTAATGGCAGAAGCTGAGCTGATCCAAAGCCAGGAGCCAGGAGCTTCTTCTGGGTCTCCCACATGGGTGCAGGGGCCCAAGGTCTTGGGCCATCTTCTACTGCTTTCCCAGGCCATAGCAGAGAGCTGGATCAGAAGTGGAGCAGCAGGGACTAGAACCGGTGCCCATATGGGATGCCTGCACTGCAGGCAGTGGCTTTACTACCCACTACGCTACAGCCCTGGCCCCTCTTCCTACTTCTTTAAGATGGGGACACTAAAACCCAGCTCAGAGAATTGCAATGATGAAATGCGATAGCGTGTGAGGCTCAAAGGCCAGGGTCCTAGGGAGCTGTAACCGTGATCCTCCTTGGAGACACCAGTGCTGTTTTCAGCTGCCCTACTCACTTCCTGGATGCACTTACTCAAGACCTGTTTCCTGAGTGACGATTGTGTGTGTGCTTCTAGTCCCTGGGCATATCATCAGGCACTGAGGAGGTCCACAACAGACCCTGCTACCATTGAACTTACACTCCAGAGGCAGAGGCAGGCAAACAGGCAGGGGACAAAGAACTTCATACTTGGGGAGAGAGTTGGCATGTTTGCAACAGAGAAGAATAAGCCAGGGACCGAGTGGGAGAAACCCTGAGCCTTCGGGGTGGACAGGGATGGGTGTTAGAGGCTGGTTTACGGCAGCTTCTCTGAAGACTGGCAGCATTAATGCAGGTTCTTAAGGGGGTGAGAGCCAACAGCAGGTGCAGAAGCCCTGAGGGAAGCTTCTGGAAGGCCGGATCAGCAGAGGCACAGGCGTGTGTCCAGGTCGGAGGGATAACTGTGGCGGAGGCCGAGGGGAGCCTTGGAAGACCCCGTCAGGTTTTCGGGTTTTGTTTCCTGGAAAGGTGTAGGAGGGGACAGCTGAGGAGGACAATACTGTGATCAGAAGACCATTTTTGTTCCTTCCTTCTTCCCTCCCATTCTTCCTTCCTTTGAACAGCAAAAAGAGAGCTACTGCATGTGCTGGTTTGCTTCCCCACTGTTCACAATAGCTCGGACTGGACTAGGGTGAAGCAAGAGCCTGGAACACAATCTATGTCGCCCACACGGGTAGAGAGGACCCAACCTTTGAGCCATCACCTGCTGCCACCCGGGGTGTGCATTGGCAGGAACCTGGGACTGGAAGCAGAGCTGGGGCTCAAACCCAAGCTGTCCAGTGTGGGATGTGGGCGTCCCAAGCAGTATCTTCGCTGCTGCAGCAGACACTTTCTCCTGATGATTATCTTTTTAAGCATCTGGCTGTGCATGGCAAGTCAACCCACTGAAGCAGGTTAACCTGTTTGGTAGCTGGGGTTTGCATACAGGTGAGAGGTGGTAGGGGTGAGATTGGGGGAGCAGTGCTTGGGGCCATTAGAAGAGTTTATCCTCAGGGTCTACTTTAAAGGTAGAGCCAACATTCATCTAGTTGCTAACGCAGTGCACAAAGGACGTGAGAGAAGAGATTAAAGAGTGAGCTGGTGGCCACATGTGCACACTTGCTGCTCACACACATCACACTGTATGGCACTGGCTCTTGCCAGCATGGTGTCTGCCCCAAACACATGTTTCTTTTGTGTATGGTGAGGGGATGCGTAGTCACAGTGAGGAGCAGGTTGGCAAAACAGCCATTGTCCATGTAGTCGGTGCCACTACCTCCATGTGTATTGTGCAGAGTAACAGGGAGTCCAGTGACAGGGAGAGCGATGGAGGTGGCAATGCACCCTGGTTGAGAAGGTTGAATAGGGTTTCCCTGAAGTGCTTTTTGAGCCTGGAATCGGAAGATCAGTGTTAGTTCAGCAAGTGACTAACACCTGCAGAGCACCGACACTCTGCTTACTCTCATTGCCATTCCGGCACCCAGGAACTTAGAGCTGGGTTTCTGTGTGTAGGGAAATCCTTGTTATTGAGACTCACTGGTTTACCAAGGAGCCAGAAGATAGAATCATAAAGTGCATAGGATTTCAATAGAATCCAGAAAGGCTCGGACCAGGATCTCTTCCTGACACATCTGCCCCATCACCCACGGATCCTGACACCGACTGCGGTCACTCCCACAGGTGAGCCCCAGTTCTACATGGGGCCAGGAACTGGGATCCTGTCCTGGAGGCACCATTGTCAGAGGCATCCCTTTGGTCCCCTCTGTTTGCTCATGCTTCTTCCTCCCAAACCCATGCTTTCTTTCAGCATGCAGAGGAGAATCCTTGCAGTGGAGTTGAGTTGAGGGTCCTCACTTTTATTCTTCTGCCTTTTGTAAAACTGTTGGAAACACCTTGTAAAATAATCCTGGGAGTAGGTCTCGTAAGTAAATACCGGTCCATCAGAAGTGGATGTGGCAGGTTTTGAGCTCTCTAGGTATTAGCAAACTATTTTGCCCAGTCTTCTATCTTGCTCTTGTTAATGCATCACCATTGCCAGGTGCCCATCCTGATAAAGTATTACTTTTGTTAAGCTGAACTCTTGATAAAATCTTCTAGCCACCCCCCTCTCCAGTCCATCCTAATAAAACCTCACTTTGATTTCTGATTTCCTCCTAAGACGTGATTTGGATTTGTCAGGAATGGGTAGAAAATAAAAGGATGATAGTTTTTTTCTCTAGTCTGTTTTCTCTTCCTGATGAAGATCCTTGCGGGAACTGGAATTTCACTTTAATCTAAGTCAAACTGATAAAGGGAGCTTGGTGACTGTGAAGAAGAGAAAAGAATGTAGGGAAAAGATGGACAGTCATTTAGAGGCAAAGGGATGTCTGGGCAGGCTTTTGCCTGTATCCTCTTGTTTTTAATTTACAATTGAGCTGTGGAGGATGGCACTGATGTAGGCAATGTGGCGGTTTAGAGCAGTGAGATGCTATGGATGGGATCAGCCACGTTCACAGATACACCTGCTGCCATTTCTTTCTGAAATATGTTAGAATGTTCTGCCTGGCAGCTCCTCGTGGTGTAGGTTGGCTCCATGGCCCTTGCTCACATTAACAAATGCAAATCTAGAGCCCTCTGTGTCTTGGATAACTGCCTCTTTCAATCACTGTTTCTGACTGTTTGCTTTGGGTGTCTCTCGTGGTCCATGTCTAGAGAGAACACCGCAGCTCAGAGTCGGACTCCCCTAGAAAAGCGTGGCCTGCAGAGAACGGCGTCCTCAGAAGGGCGGGCCGGGAGTGGGAGGCTGGGTGAGGGGCAGAGGCTCTGCCTCAAGGCCTGTTGACCGTTGAGGACGTGAAGATGCAGAGGGCCTGGAGAAAGTGGCACAGCCATCAGTCCTTGCTGATGCCAGGGCACCTGAAAGGTTCAGAGAGGGGACAAGGAGTTTCCCCCGTGGCAGTTCCTGTTTGTGTGCAGTGTAGAGGAAGTGAACTTTGGCTCAGTTTTGGCATAGTTTTAGATGCAGTCGTCAGATAAGCAAACCGACCACCGTGACTGACATGCAGCATCAAGAATAGTCTCTGGACTTTTGGTTCTGTCACATGTTCAGTTTTCCTCTTAGGGGCCTAGGGTATTCTTTTTAAATATTTATTTGAGAGGTTGAGAAAGAGAGAGAGAGCACAAGAATATACATACACACTTGCGTGAATTCCCTCCCCAACCACTGGTTCATCCCTCAAATGCCCAGAACAGTTCTTGAGTGGGGCCAACGCTAGGAGCCAGGAACTCAATCCAGGTCTCCCGCTTGGGTGGCAGGTGTGACTCTAACCCAGATGCTCTGGTGTGGGCCATAGGCATCTTCACTGCTGGGCGAAAGCTCTGCCCTGCTCTGGGTATTCTCAAGGTTACTGACCCCCACCTACATGGAAAGATTTTGAAGTCCCTGTGGGTTAATTGGTAGTCTACTTCCCCAGGAGCCCAGGTCACTGTAGTTGAATTCTGATGTAGTCAGTGAAAGATACAATATGATAAGATTTTTCTTTAATAAGCATATTTTTTTGGGCCGGCACCATGGCTCACTTGGTTAATCCTCCACCTGTGGCGCTGGCATCCCACATGGGCTCCAGTTCTAGTCCCTGTTGCTCCTTTTCCAGTCCAGCTCTCCGCTGTGGCCCGGGAAGGCAGTAGAGGATGGCCCAGGTGCTTGGGCCCCTGCACTCGCATGGGAGACCAGGAAGAAGCTCCTGGATTCTGGCTTCGGATCAGCGCAGCTCCAGCTGTAGCGGCAATTTGGGGGGGGTGAACCAACGGAAGGAAGACCTTTCTCATTGTCTCTCTCTCTCACTGTAACTCTACCTGTCAAATAAATAAAAAAAGCATATTTTTATTTAATGTATATAAAATTCTTTAAACTTTTTGGATAGATCTAAATTTCACTCAGGTGTTTGGGCCCTGGAATAGTGTGTATATATATATATATATATTTTTTTTTTTTTTTTTTTGACAGGCAGAGTGGACAATGAGAGAGAGACAGAGACAGAGAGAAAGGTCTTCCTTTTTGCCGTTGGTTCACCCTCCAATGGCCGCCGCAGCCGGTGCGCTACTGCCGGCGCACCGCGCTGATCCGAAGGCAGGAGCCAGGTGCTTCTCTGGTCTCCCATGGGGTACAGGGCTCAAGCACTTGGGCTATCCTCCACTGCACTCCCGGGCCACAGCAGAGAGCTGGCCTGGAAGAGGGGCAACCGGGACAGAATCCGGCGCCCTGACCGGGACTAGAACCGGTGTGCCGGTGCCACAAGGCGGAGGATTAGCCTGTGAGCCGCGGCGCTGGCCAGAATAGTATTCTTATAGCTCTGGAGGCCCTAGAGGATGCCCCAGGCAGGGGTAGGCGGGGCCTGGGCTTTGCACACTTGTGTGGTGTCCTGAGATGGTGCTGCCTGCCACTGAAACTTCTCAGCCTCTGTCAGCTAAAGCATACATTGTGGTCAGTACTCCCCTGGCCAATGAACATGGCCACCAGGAATGCGAATTTTAAGTTGATGGCAAATGAGGGTCCCCTTGGAGAAAAGGATCATTTTCAACACCCTTAGTGTGATAAATGTAAAATAAAATTGAACGCCTTTGATGAAGATGCAATACATGGTTCTGTAGATCTGAACAAAATTTTGGCTACTCCCCTCCCCCAATAAACCCAGCCTCATTAATGATTTTTAACTGTACAATATTGTCCTCCTCTGCACATGGAATGCATCAGTGGGATTTTATAAGGGCTGTGAATATTTCATATAAAATAACACATTTATTGCAAAGATTTTTTTTTAAAAAAACTAGATCATTGGGAAGACACTTGTGAAATCTTTCATCCTGAGTGCTGATAAAAAGAAAACTAAGAAATTCTAGAATGTTTCTACATCTGGTTCTGTAGTCAGGAGCCACAGTGATGGCTCGGGGCGGGGAGGGGGGGAATGCCAGTCCTCGGGTCGTGCTCAGCGGTTGTGTAGGAACACAAGGAGCAGTGGAAGGAAGAAAGATGCTTTCTCAAACGCCTCCGCTGGGGATCACCGCAGAGGCTGCCGGTGTCTCTGAAACCGTGTAGAAGGAGTTGGAGGGAAGGCACTGGGTGGAGGATGTGGATGCCCGAAGCTGGTTGGAGTGTGGATTTCCCATGATCTCACACACGGTGCTCTCACACAGCCTTCGGGGTGAATAGCTACTCAAGTCGTCCAGAATGCACAGTAGTGTTCTCCTGCCATAACTGTTTTCTGAACCCTTGGAGCTCTACTAGAAGACCGGACTGCTCTCACGCCATTAAAGTAATACATGAGATACAACATGAAATACATTACCCTCGGGGCTGGCATTGTGGGGTAGCAGGTAAAGCATTGCCTGCAAAGCCAGCATCACATATGGGTGCTGGCTGCTCCACTTCCAATCCAGCTCCCTGCTAACGGCCTGGGAAAAGCAGCAGAAGATGACTCACGTGTTTGGTTCCCTGCCACCCACATGAGAAATACAGAAGAAGCTCCTGGTTTCCCGTTGGCCCAGTACCGACTGTTGTGAGCATCTAGGATAGAAGATCTGTGTGTGTGTGTGTCTGTCTGTCTCTCCCTCTCTCTTTGTAACTGACTTTCATAATAAATAAATCATAAAAAATGCATTAGTCTTTGTCTCGTTTGGCACAGATTTGAATGCTACTCACCCTTTTGTCCATACGTGAACATCTTGGACATCAAAGAGAAATAGAATTTGCCAGATTTCAAAGCAAAAAAAAAACTCACTTTCCCTGCTCTGAGAACATAGTTCAAGGATCAAGTGCTTCAGACTTTCAGAACTTAGGATATTTGGGGGGGAAAAAAAAGGAAGGAAGGAAGAAAAAAAAAAAAAAGAAAAAAGAAGCGAAGCTTTGAAATCATCGAGCCTGAAGTTTCAGAAGCAGAAGCTGGTATCATTGCTCATGAGGACACACTCTGCGCATTTATAGCCCAAACTCAGCTATGGATACAGCAAATTGGTGCTAAAAATGTCTCCATTTTCTTGACTTAATGAAGCTCTGTAAAAGACAAGGTTCTGCACATCGTCCCGTGGAGGAAGAAAGTCGGATCTCACGCGGTGATCGTGGTGGGGCGGATCTGGGCTGCTTTCCCTGCAATTGTGGTTGCAGAGTTGACATAGAATCTTGCAAGGAGCTATTTTATGACTGTGTTTCCGTCTTTGCCAGAAGCTCTCCAAGGCCCTCGCTGGAACTCAAGTCGCCTTTGGTTGCCAGAGAGAACTTCCAAAAAACTGCCTCGGGGAATCTTTGAGTAAAATATCCCCGTTTCCCCGTCACAAGTGAGCAGCCTTCCTGGTCCTCACTGCCATGTGCCTCCCACGGCAGCTGTGATGCCGCGTTTCAGGAACTCGGGAAAGTGGCTCCCTCTGACCTGCCTCCTACGCTACTTCTGCTCCACCCAGAGTGGAAGAGCTGAGGACAGTGTCAGGTGACGCCGCTCTCGTGTGGACATCCCGAGATCCAAATGACAAACTAATACAATTACATGTGAGGCTTTTAAGCCCAAACCAAGCCTTCTGCTTTTTTTCCTATATTGGCTTTGGCTGTGAAATCTAGTTCGTTTTGAAATTTCAAATGGCATGGAACGAGGGTGTGGAATTTTTATGTTAATTAAAAGGAGAGCATTGTGTTAAAAATGATGTTTTTTAACAAAACACTGACTTCATGAACACAACCTCATATGGAAAATGAGAAATTGGAAAAATCATTTTAATGAATCAACCTACTCTTTGCCAAGAGAAGGGAAGCCTGGAACCAGGGGCCACTAGACAGCTGGGCAGCTGTGACAGCGTGGCCCTTCCCTCCTAGGAAGGATGGAGACGGAGAGGAGCAAGATAGCCCCTAAGCTTGGAAAAGCTGGGATACGAGGAAGTCAGGTTCTGCATTGCATGATGGGAATCTCTCTAAGACAATAGAGATACAGACAAGGGAACTGGAGCAGTACTTCAGTTAAATGCGATAGTGCTAAGGCCTCCTCTCATCTAAGCCAGAGCCTTAGGAAATACCTAAGCTGGCGTTTCTCAACCTTGACTCCACTAATGAGTCCCATAGGAGTGATTGCATGTAAAGATACCAATAACCGAATACCCAACTCTGGACTAATTTTTCTGGGGTGGGGCCTGTGCACATCAGTATCTTTGGAAAGTTTCCCAAGTGAATAACATGGCAGCCAGGGTTGAGAACCAGTGGTCTAAGGGCCCCGGGGACAAACTATGAACAGCAACCATGAATTAGATTTGGCTTGTGTGGTAAAGGGTGAATGGGAGACATTCTGGTTTGGTGCAATAAGAAGCACTTATCTGGGACCCATGGCCCTGGTTAAAGACTGTCCCTCTGCCGTTTGCTGGTCAGATGGCCTTGAATGTATTAAATCATGTGTGTGCTTCTTTTTATTTATTTTTTATGCCCATTAGTCGAGTAACAGTGGTGAGGACACCAACTTCATTAGAACATTGTATCAATTAAAATGAGATGACACAGAACATTCAAACATGTACTCAGTATATACTCAGTAGGACTTAACCACATGTTTGTAGTACTTAGTAGGACTTAACTGAGTGTTTGCTGAGTTTGGTAGCTGAACTGGAAGCAAGTGGAGATGTGTCTGTATTGTCACACTTGCAAATGTAGCGGGAGAAGGACTAGACCATGGCCCATGGCACCCGGGAACAGAGGGAGATAACCACTGAGGCCAGGCAAGATTCCAGGGCAAGCGACCATGAACTACAGCCAGGTTGCACCATGTCCTGCCACTTGGTGTTGTCCGTATGTGTTACTGTAGCACAGCCATGTCCTTGTGTTAGGGCTGCTTTATGCTACAGTGGCAGACTTGAGTGCTTGCCATGGAGAGGGCATGGCCTGCACAGGGAAACATACTTACTCTCTGGGTGTTCACAGAGAAAGTTTGATGACCCCTGCTTTAGGCTTGGCTTGGGCTGGGATGTTTGAACTAAAATGAGGAGAGCCAGTGTTTGAAACCCTAGGAAGGAGGAGTTGGCAGGCCGTGGTGACAGATGGTATGTAGGGAGTTTGCCATAGAAAGGTCAGGGCTGCAGCATCTTTATCACGGGCTGGATGATGCAAGAGAACAACTGTCCGGAAATCTGGCGATGAGAGCAGGATTTTACTGAGACTTGAGCGGGATGAGTCTGAGCCCATGGGAGGCCAATCCAGGCCCTGAGCTCCACAGCGGTGGGCACATCTCACTGCCTGCCCGCACTCCAGAGAGATCCAGAGATAACCGACACACACACGCACACACATACACACACACAAACCGACTGAGACCCTCACTGCTGAGGTTCTGGACGGCAGGTCCCCGGTCTCTGTCACTGCACTGCACAGAGGCTGATTTTCAATTTATCTCCTTTGTTCTGAGCCTCTGATGTGTCGATTTTTAATTCAGAGCATTCATCTCGAGTGGCTTCAGAGATTCAGAGTCGGTGCTGAATGCATGTTTGGTGGGAAGTTTTGGAGGGAGAAGGAGGATGCTGCCAGCAAAGGTTTTGAGTAATGTCTTGTCTGACATTTTCCACTCAACAGTGGGCTGAGCTGCAGATCCGCACGTAGACCTGCTACATGATAGCCAGATGCACTGTGTGCATAAATGGACTTCATATAGCTAAAATAAAGGGGGGGGGGGGACCCAGGGGAATGTAAAAGAGATGGAAAGGTAAAGACACCCTATCCACTACTGCCTGCCTGCTCCCTGGCCCCCCACTACAGTGAGCTGGGGCGAACAGTTGAGTTTCTACTCTGCAAGGGCAACACACACAGACATGTCCCCGTTTTCCGTATCAGAGACATGGAGTCACAGATAAATCAAGTCCTTTGCCTAAGGTTATTCATTAGTAAGTGAAAGGACTGAATTCAAACTCAGCTCCCTGTTCTTCCCAATCCCCTGCTCTTGATACAGGCTTGCGTTGCGTGCCTTTCTTTGTGATCTCTCCTCCTCTCCTGGCATCTAATATTGTAATGCGATCTCTATTATTTTTAATGGATGGTGGTGCTAGACTTATTTATTTCTAGTTCTAGATGTCCCTCCTTCCCTTTGGCCCTTCTTCAAGTACTTGCTACCAACCAGCAGGGTGCCAGACCTGGGTAGCAGAAACCATGTCATTATTCAGAATGTAATCCAAAGATCATCCTTGGTCCCTGTGTATTCGTAAGGTTCTCTCTCTCTCTCTCTCTCTGTGTGTGTTTGTGTGTGTAGATGCCTTATGACTTAATGGTGGTCCATCTTATGATTTTCTGACTTCACCATGGTACACATTCAGTAGAATCCATACTTTGAATTTTTAGTTTTAATCCTTTCCCAGGCTAGAGATATGGAAACAATCCTCTTTTGTGACCCTGGGCAGTGGCGGCAGCCTCAGCTCCTGGTTAGCCTAGTGGGAGGGAAGGGGAAGCAGCCAGTGCTGGACAGTGTGGTGCTGCTCAGCGGTGAAGGCCCGCACGTTAGGTGTAGCAAATGCGTCTTCCACTTAGGATGTTTCCAGTTGACGAGGGGTCTGTTGAGCACCTGTGTTTTCATGCACGTATGTTTATTATAAGGAGTTGCCATGTGTGATTATGGAGCTGACCTGTCCTGGGAACTATGGAGTGGGTGGGCAGGCTGCAGGCCCGGCAGTGCCAATGGCATAGTTCTATTAGTGCTGTCAGACTGGAGACCCAGGAAGAGCTGACATTTCAGTTGGAGGCCAAAGGCATGAACTTACATCCCAGCTCAGAGGCAGGCAGGCAGGCAGGCAGGCAGTGTTTAGATAAAGCTTAATCACCTTGGGGAAGGCTGTGTGCTTTCCTGAAGTCTGCTAACTTAAATGCTAATCTCTTCGAAAAACACCTGCACAGAAGCACCAAGACTAATGCTGGACCAAGCATCTGGGAACCCTGTGGCCCAGTCACCTCTCTGCATACAGTTAACAGTCACAGTCCCCAGGCCGTTACTGGTCTGCAACACACTGTATCTGTGTCTTGAAGCTAGGCATTCAGAAACATCTAGAAAGACTGGCTTTGTGGCAGCACTGAGGCCCGTGATCAGCAGACTTGTCTTGATGAACAAGTTATAGATGAATTTGTTGAATCCAAGCAATGAATTATGCATGAAGTAAGCTCTATATTAGCCGTGTGTGTCAGGGCCAGATTTTTTTTTTCCCAGGTTGATTCTGTACTGAAAGTTTGAGAAATATGGGTATGGGCACAATTTATAGAAGTCATCACATCCATGTTGATGACTTGTACATAAACTTGAGTATTTGGGGGAGTGGCCAAAGCCTATAATTTCCAGCAGAGAAGTACATACCACATCTCAGGGGGCTGATCATCCACTGCCCTAACCTTCTACCCCCACCTCGCTCTCAGAGGGGCAGGAGAAGATTGAACAGAATGGTCGGAGCTAGAGAGATGTGTGATCCTGGAGCAAAAGCAAGAGTCAGGAGGAATAAAACCAGGCTGAAGAATGGGGATGGCAAGATGACAGGGCCTGCCACACAGACTTGTGGTCATGAAGTGTTGGAGTCACACAGCCCAGCTGGAGAGATAGGGGCCATCTGTGTAGTGAGCCCGTGGAAGGGTGGAGCTGAGAGGCCTCTGACCATCTTCCCAGTGATCTCCCTCTCAGGAAAGGAGAGTCATTGAGAAAAGGGCAGGGACCAGTCCAAGATAACGTGCCCTTAGGAACAACCAGCACATCTGCCAGCCACCAAGAAATTGCAATCCTGCCCTTCACTAAGCACGGCGTCCTCGCCAGCGCTGGGCACAGCTTGAGTGTTGGCTTTTTCCAGCATCAGCCTCTCTCTCATTGAGATCTGACATGTGTTGTGTTGTGTGTCATCGCTGGGGACAAATCTGTAGACTTAAAAGGAGAAAATTTGCAAGTCTTTGAGAACTAAGTTTGGGTGAAACCATTTGGAAATGGACACAGAGTGTGAAGAGCATTTCCAAAGCACGTAATCAGAGAATTTGATTCTACATGAAATATAATGTACGAGCATGTGAAGTGTGAGACTTTGGAAGGAGGAGGTGGGGAGCATGAGCAGTCCTTGTGTGAAGCCTGCCTTCTCTGTGTTGCATGTGGATGAACCTGACCTAGCTAAGGCTGACGGGGAGAGGATCAGAAATGCCACATATCAAAGTGCCGCTCAAAGGAAGCCAAGGGTTTGTGGGCTACTTGCTCCCACGTGCCACTCACAGGCAGCCCTGTGTTCAGAACATGTGAAATTACGTTGTCAACTCATCTTACCCATGATGTCACCCACCCATTAGGAAGAGGTTGTAGCATCTCATTGACACCAAATGCCTCCCCATGGAAGGCTCCATGCTTCTTTCTTAAGCCTCCTCTTATAGGTTAGCATTTATTGTGTCCCCATTTCACAGGAGAGAAAACTGAACCTCAGAGCATTTATGCAACACCTCCAAACAAACACATAGGTCCCCTTTGTTGTTAGTTATCCACAGTCCCTGGGATCCTACTGAGTTTCCCGAGCTTTCTGGGTTCCATTCTAGAGCACGTGTGGAAGAGTATGGCACGGCCAAGTGCAAAGGCACAGAGAGCTTGTTTCCTGCAGCAGGTTTAGAACCTGGTTTTCACTTGAGAGTCTGTTTCCTCATGTGTAAGGGGAGCGCTGTTGCCTTGTGCTGTGACCTTAACCAAAGGTGCCATTGGCATGACCCACGCAGCATGGGGAGGCAGTGACGTGAAGCGGAACTCTCTACTCCCTGATGGAAGCTAGATGCTCCAGGGTCAGTGTTCGTTGAGAAAACACAGCTGCTAATAGCTGCCTACTGTTTTTCTTTCTCTGCAGAACTAATTTGGTTGTACCAAACAGAGAGATGAGTTTCAAAAGCTTGGGTCAGTGCTTGTCATTGGCCATCTCGGGGACAAAGCAACCCTCGTCAACCTGTGATTCCACATCCCCCACAGATCCTGTCCCTGCCTTTGGTGCCTGGTCCCAAGCAGTGGAATTCAATGAATCGTATTTGTTGCATTGATGGAGAGGACCAAGAGCTCAGGCGTTTAACCCTAAGGTGATTAAGAGGAGGAAAAAGGGAGTTGCATTTGTTAAGGCCCAGAGATACATCAAAAAGCCCTGGGCAGAGGCCGGCGCAGCACAGGTGAAACCCGCCGGCTCTGATTCATCACATTCTTTGATCCTCAAGTTTTGTGAGTCACAGCGACTCTCTGGGACAGTTTGGAAGCTCAGTGGGATCTGGGCAGGAAGGAGAAAAATTCAGACTATGGAAAAAAGAGGAGAGGATTTTCTTTCTTTTTTTAAACAAGCAACCGAGAGGGTAATTTTCATTCTTTGCCATTGGTCTCGGAGACTGCTGCACGTGTAGTGGGATCCTGGAATTTCTGCTGGGTGGGAACAGCAAGAAGTGCCAGCTGGGGGCACCTGTTGTGTTGCTGCAGCTCCTCAATGTGCATTGAGCACCTGTTGCATACAAGGGGATGTGCTAAGTATCCTTGGGTGATGGGGTTTTCCTTTGATGTTTAAATGGTCTTTGGCACCCTGCATTGTTTGAAGGTTCAAGTGGTTGTGAATTCTGAGCTGCTGTGTGATGTCCAGAGATCTGCATCTCCCTCTATGGGTCAGCTTCCATCATGGGGTCGATGTTCCATGGAGTGTTTGTTGCTAGCTCTCTGTTTAATGGTAACGGGCCGTCTGGGAAAACCATGGGTCTGGTCATGCTTCTGTTCTCTTATTCCTTCTTGCTCTTCATGGTTGTATCCTTGGCACTGATACATGTTTCTCCTCCAACCCCAACCCTATGTTTATCAGATAGTCTATCTGACCACAAAAACAATTAAGACTCTGCCTTTAGGGTTGGGTGTTGTGGCGCAGTGGGTAAACCCACCGCTTGCAACACCTGCATTCCATATGGGTGCCGGTTCGAGTCTTGGCTGTTCCACTTTGATCCAGTTCCCTGCTAATGGCCTGGGAAAGCAGTAGAAAATGGCCCAAATATTTGGGCCCCTGCACCCGAATGGGAGACCAGGATGGAGTTCCAGTATCCTGGATTCATTCTGGCCCAGCTCTGGCCATTGCAGCCATCTGGGGAGTGAACCATTGGATGGAAGTTTCTGTCTCTCTCTGTCTCTGTCTCTTCTCTCTCTGACTTTCAAATAATCTTTTAAAAAATATTCCACCTTGTAATACAGTTCCCCAAATGCAGCATGATAGACACATGTTTTCATAGTGCTATATTTCAGATGACTGCTGAATTTTGCTGAAAGATATTTTACCTGCAAATGGAAAAGGGTTCCCCCTGGAGTGAATGGTTTTAAACAGGGATTTGAGAGCTAAATAGGAGTTCACATAGAAGGAGCTCAATAAACTTAGCCATGATTGTTATTTCTCCTTTTTATATCTTGACTTCCTTCTTTTGTTCTCTTCCTCCTCCTACTCCTCTCCTCCCTTCTCCCCACCTCCACCTCCCCTCCTTCCGATCCATCACGCTTTATTGCTAAGAATGTCTACCTAAAAACATGGCAGGTGGGAGAGGAAGGCAGTGCACTTAATTAGAAGCGATTATATTATGATTGTCTTCTCTAAACTGCATATTAGTTTTTATTACCATAATAAGTCATTGTGCTTGCAACTTTGTTCGCAGTTCAATCTGGATGCTTTTCTCTGGGACTCCCGTTCCATCTGCTTTCTCTGAAAACGGAGAAGTGATGGGAGCCTGGCTGTGCAGCCATGGATGTCTGGGGGGGCTTGGGGGCACTGGGGCGTGGCTCACTCCTGGTTAACCCTCCCTTGGTTTTTCCCACCCGCAGATGGGAAGCCGGTGTCTCTGTCTCCGTTGGAGTCCCAAGCGCACAGCCCCAGGTACACGGCCGCCAGCCAGCGGGAGCGCGAGAGCCTGGAGGTGCGTGTGCGTGAGGTGGAGGAGGAGAACCGAGCGCTCCGCAGGCAGCTCAGCCTGGCCCAGGGCCGGGCCCCAGCCCCACGCCGCGGCAACCACTCCAAGACCTACTCCATGGAGGAGGGAACCGGGGACAGCGAGAACCTGCGGGCCGGCATCGTGGCGGGCAACAGCTCCGAGTGTGGGCAGCAGCCGGTCGTGGAGAAGTGCGAGGTAAAGAGCCCGGGGGGCCCGCGTCCTCACCAGCCCTTGTGGGCGGGCACCCACGGGAAGCACAGCCAGGTGCCTGCAGGGAGCTGGCACCTGGACTCAGAGCTGTTAGCTAGAGCCTGCCCTTTGCTGCTTTGCGGTTTACTTGGATGTGTGCAGGGCTTCTCCGCCCACTTGGCTTCCCCAGGGCCTGGTACTAAGACTGTAAAATGTGCATGGTACACTTGGCCTGGTGGCTTTATCGTGTAGCCCCCTCGTGCCTCGTTTTCCCTTCATTCTATGAATAGTGTCTGTAAGTTTGGACCAAGAACCTGCTGTTCATCTGAAGTAGTAGCTTGTACTTTTAAAGCTTAGTACCACTGGAACTTACCCACGCTCCTCCTCTCTGCCCCACCACCTTCAAATGCCTGTGCCCATGCTCGTGAATACACACGTGTATACACACACATGTGCATATACACATGGGCACACCTCCTCCAGCTCTCCGGGTTTCTCAAGCCTGGTTGCAGGATGGCTTGGCCAAGAGGTGGACAGAGGTGAATGAGGGCTACCCAAGGAGGAATATCATATGAGTAGGGAAAATGTGTGACGTAGGCCTTAGCAGGAGAGAATTCAGGACTGAGATGGTCACCCAGCCAAGCCCAGAGAGCCTTGGTCAGAAAGCGTTTCCCCGTCTTCATCACTCGTTCACTCAGCAAGGCATTCACTGCTCCGTATGCTACATATGTTACGTACGTCACAGTGGGCTGGGAAGTAGTAGTGAAGAGAAACAAGACCCACCTTGTTCTCCTCTGGTTCCTACATCCCGAGAAAGGGGAAGAGCTGATGAACCAGTGGAGAAGCTGAAGCGTCAGGAGGTCACAAGTGCTGCCCCTTTGTTGAGCGCCGACCCTGTGCCGGGCCCACTCTCTTTTAATCTCAGACAGCTGCCGTCAGTGGCCTGTAGACGTGGATGTGAGAGCATTCGTGGAGGGCATAGTAGATGCCAGGTAAGACACCTGTGTCTGTATTGAAGTGCCTGGGGCTAGTCCCGGCTCCAGCTCCAGTCCAGAGTCCAGCTTCCTGCTAGTGCACGCCCTGGGAGGCATGTGCTAGCTAAGTGCGTGGATCCCTGCCCCCCACGTAGGAGATCTGGGTTGAGTCCTGAGCTTCAGGCTTTGGCCTGGCTCAGCTTGAGCTACTGAACAGGCATTTGGAGAGTGGACCAGAAGATGGGAGCTTTGTCTGCCTATATCTCAGTCTCTCTCCCTTTCAAATAATTTTTTTTAAAGTAGAAAATGGAATTAAAATATAAGTTTATTTTGGTGCAACCAACTTTGAAATCCATGCATCTTTATTCATGGTACACATTTCCCATGAGCCTTTGGAAGCACGCTTGTATCACTTAATGGCTGTTAAAGTGAAAACTCGGCAGTGCTCACAGATTGGCTCGGTCCAGGCTGGTGTGGCAAGGGTCCTAATCTGGGGTACTTCTATGCTTACCTGAGTGAAGGGTTGTCTGATTTCTGGCAGGTCCTCTGTTACCAGGGCACAGCCATGGTGTCTGTTTACAATAGGTTTGTTTTGTTTGCCTGTTTATTTTCCTTTTATGTGAAAGGCAGAGAGAGAGAGACACACACACACACACACACACACACAATGGAGAGAGAGCTTCCCTCTGCTGCTTTACTCCCCAAATACCTGCAGTTGCCAGGACAGGGTCAGAGAGAAACCAGGACCAGGAAGTCAGTCTGAGTCTTCCATGTGGGTGTCACAGACGCAAGTCCTGGAGCCACCGCCTGCTGCCTCCCAAGGAATGCATTCGCAGGCAGCTGCATTGGGAGCCAGAGACACAGGGATTTTGGGACGCTGGCATCCCAAGTGGCATCTTAGCTGCCGTGCTAAACACCTGCCGCAGAATAGGCTCGTTTTGGATGGGAACCCTGCTGATGAGGTCAGATGACCCAGAGAAGATTTTTTTTCTCCAAAGTATAGTCAGATTATTATGACGCAGGTCCATCTAAAGAACTGAGAGTCAAGAAGGTGAAAGCTAGAACCTGGAAAAGGAAGACAGGAGAGGCACCAGCGCAGCAGGGAGGAGGGGGGCTGTGGTGGCCGAACGCTCCTCCTGCTGTGGTGGGCACAGCCAGTGGCTCCCCCCGCTCAGTTTTCTGAAAGGCACGCATTCTGTGTTCCGTTTCAGCAGTGGGCTCCTGCCTTGGATCCTCTACAAAAGACTGCATCTTTGGGAGTCCCCGTCTACAATCTGGCTGTGTCCCCAGCCTAGTAGCTATAAGACTTTGAGCAAGTATTGCCCTTTTTTGTGTATCTTGGTTTCCCCACTTACAGATTGCAGATTAAAACACAATTCCTGGTGTCAGTGTTGTGGCGCAGAAAGGTATGCTGCCGCCTGCAATGCTGGCATCCTCTGTGGGCATTGGTTCGAGTCCTGGCTGCTCCACTTCCCATACAGCTCCCTGCTAATGGGCCTGGGAAAGCAGAAGAAGACGGAGTTTCAGGTTCCTGGGTTCGGCCTGGCTCAGCCTCAGCCATTGCAACCATTTGTGGAGTGAACAGGAGGATGGAAAAATCTCTCTCTGTCTCTCCCTTTCTCTGTAATGCTGCCTTTCAAATAAATAAATGTTTTTCAAATTTTTTAAAAAATAAAATTCCTACAACATGCTGTTTCAGTTGCAACAATGGGTGTCAAGACTTGAAGGGATCTCTGAGACAGTTCTTTGTGTTAGCCTTAGATTTTGAAAAATCTCAACTAGCAGCAGCTTCACCAAGATCTGGAGACCATGGCATGGGGGTGTCCATACTGAGGATGCTGGAGTCCTCTCTCTGTCCCCACAGTTTGCTTTGATGGACATTCCCACGGTCATCTCATGGCCCAGGAGGAGCAGAGCTTCCACTGTGGTGTCCACATTCCCGCTGGCAGGAACGAGGAAGTGGCATTGTCTTCCTGTAGGAACACCCCTCAGAGACTTCAGCCCCTGGGTCTTTTCAGATCCCATTGGCAGGGCATAGTCTTGGGGTTGCTCCTCACTGTCAGGGAGCCTGGGAGTGAGTGACTGTATTCAAGGAAACCATGTTTCTCCCTAGCAATTTGAACTTATGCTGCTAGCTGCGATAGTTGCATGAACGTGCCGGCCTCCCAAACCTAATTATGCATTAGAGTGCCCTGAGGTGGCCCATTAGAGGGCCCTGGGGTGCAGCAAGGCAAGTTCCTGTCCTTTGGGATGCTGGCATTCCATACCAGCATGTCTGGGATTCAGTCCCAGCTCCTCTGCCTCTCGTTCAGCTACCTGCTAATGTCCACCCTAGGAGGCAACAGTGATGGCTCAAGTACTTGGGTTCCCACTATCCACATGGGAGACCTGGGTGGGGTTCTGGGTCCTGGCTTTGGCCTGGTCCAGCCCTGTCTGTTGTTGACCCTGTGGGGAGTGGTTGGAAGATGGATCTATTTCTCCCTCTCCCTCCCCTTCTCCCTCTCCCCTTCCCTATCTCTTTGTCTCTCCCTCTCCTTCTCTGCTGTACTGCTTTTCAAATAAATAAACTTTAAGGAAAAAGAATTGCAATCCTTTTTAAAAATGCATATTCATGGAAACTAAAGACCTACTGATTAAGAATTCTTGGGAATAGGGCCCAAGCGTATGGGTATTAAAAAAAATCTATGATTCTGCGATAGAGAAGACTGATAACCATGGATTTCAGGCACCACATAAAGGAAGCATGAATTCTCTTTGTATGCGCTTTGAAAGAAATGTAGCAGTGTAGAGATTCTGACCTTGGACTTGTTCACTATTTCTATGCTTTATTTTCCAATCTTTTGACCTGCACCTGAGAATTAGGTTTTATTCATTTGCGTTTTTTCTTTCTTTGTGCTTCTTCATCATGTTACTTGGCAGAGCCGTGAAAAGGTCTTTCTGGTGGAATTCTCCCGTGGCGAACCCCAGCTCCCATTCAGAGTGTCCTCAGGTGCATTTGCAAGTCTCGATCCATTGCCATCTTATTTGCGTGTCTGCTAAGGGCGTTGCATGGATGTGTCAATGCCGGCATCCTAACCATCATTAGCAATGCTCCCCTGCCGTCTCCATCACTCGGGGTGGGTTTTAGTGTAAAAGCTGTAGAAGCAAACAGGACATATCAGTCACTGGAGTCAAAAATAAAAGGTCCCTTTGCCCGGGATGTTTTGGCTGAGTGCTGAGGCTCTTTCTGACACAGGATCAGGGTGCAGCCACATAACCGGGGACATCACCGTCATCTGTTGTAGTGCTGAAACTTCTCTGCGGGATGACAAGTATTTCTGAAAACTCCTCCATAATGATGCCTAAGCTGTCAGCTGAGCCGGGTGGTGATAGAGACAGTGGGCCCTGGCCCAGGCCGCTGCCCTCTTATCATTTCCTAATTGTGTGGCTTTGCCATCACTGCACATTTCATCCATGCAGAATTCTGTTGCCCTGGTGATGCTGCCTCGGCCAAGGCTTGGTTTCCATGCGTGTGCCTTGGAAGCTGGATCAGACACATCCCCTTTGATCTCCTCTCCTGCCTGTGTCTGCATGGATTGGAGTCTTTTTTTCTTGCCTTTCCGTCTTGAGTCTATCCTGAGAGTCGGCTGCGGCACAGCAGCAGAATCATAGGACTGGGGATTGCCTTGTGGCATAGGCAGTAAAGCCACTGCCTGCGATGCCGGCATCCTATATAGGTGCCAGTTCATGTCCCGGCTGCTTCACTGCTAGTGGCCTGGGAAAAACAACGCAAGATGGCCCAAGTGTTTGGGCGCCTGCCACCAACATGGGAGACCTGGATGAAGCTCCTGGCTCCTGGCTTTGTCTTGGCTCAACGCTGGAAGTTGTGACCACCTGGGGAGTGAACCAGTGGATAGAAGATCTCTCTCTCTTCCCCATCTCTCTCTCTCTCTCTCTCTCTCTTTCTCCCTGTCTGTGTTTATAGCTCTCTTTTAAATGAATAAATCTTTTAAAAAAAAATCATAGGACCTGGAATCAGAATTTCTGAATAGGACTCTTTCCTTCGTCACTGATCATGTGACCTTGGACACTCCCATTTCTGTCTTGGAATCTCTGTCATCAGTGTCAAATGAGAGCAGGCATCTTCCTTCATTGCAATCAAGAGGCAGAAGCAGGAGGGGAGGGGTTAGCTGGGTATGAGTGTGGACAAGCTGTTGGACAAACCACCTGACACTCAGTGACTTAAAACAGCCCCGAGCGTTCCCTGGGCTCACATGGATTCTGTGGGCTGGAGATTCAGGGAGTGCAGAGCTGTGTGGTTCTTGTTTGGGGCTCCTCAGTCAGGTGGCAGCAGGTGGTGCCTGGAGCTGCAATGGTGCAAGATGGGCGGTGCATTCTGTTCCAGCCTGCCTGCCTCCGTCTGTCTGTCTCTCTCTCTCTCAATGTAGACTCAGCACCTCTCTGTGTAGTCTCTGCACGAGCTACCTTGATCTTCTTCCCAACATGGCGGCTCCAGGCAGCTGAAAGTTTACATGCGGGTTTCCAGCATGGGAGTGCAGCTTGTAGCCCAGCCTCAAAAATCACATAGTATCACTTCTGCCCACGTGCTGTGGCTTAAAGTGATTGCAAATGCCCACCTACTTTCACATATCCCCTCTCTCCATGGGTTGAATGTCAAATCATTCGTGTATCCACTCTGAAATTGCCACAGTAGATATTGTTATTATGGGAAGTCCCATGAAGGGACCCTGTGATGTCAGACCACACCCCTTAAGGAAGTATCCATCTTTCCTTTTGCTTCTTGCTTTGAACTTCATTTCTCAGTAGTGGTGTCATAATAATAAAAGTTACATTTACCCTGCAGTATACCACAAGCTGTGGTAAGATTTAAAGTATCTCACTCAATCCACACAACATACCTTCTTCATTTTACATATCAGAACACTGCTGAGAGAGCATAAAAATATTGCAAGGTGGCACAGCCAGGGAGAGGTAGAGATTGAGTCTAAACATGGGCGCCTGCGTTTTCAGTGCTGCACTAAAGCTCTGTGAATTGAGGATTCCAGAAGCCACACTCTTGTCAGCTGCTGAGCCCCAGTCCTGTCTGTGTGCCTGGCAGGTGCGTAACCTCCAAAGGCTGCAGGGTCACGGCCATGATGAAGGTCATCTTACACAGTGTGGGAGTTAGAGCGTGCCCCATGAGGGTAATCCTTCCTTGGTGGATCTAAGCAAGGATCTCCCTGTTCTTTTAAAAGAAGTTGGATTGGTTCAAGTTGCCTTCCAGATGGTGGCTACATGTGTTAGCTCCATGGAGGTTTGACATTTTGCTGGAGGCATTATGTTTGTAAAACTTGACATCTCTCACTTGTATTTTCTGGGCCCCTAACTAACCCCACAGTATATTTTGATCTACTTTTTTTTTAAAAAAACTTCAACTTCAAGGACTTTACATAATAACTCTACAGTAGAGCGATTTGTCAACAGGCTTCGCATATCCTAGACTTCTGGTGGAAGACATTATTTCAGAATTGGGTCTCATATTCTGTTAGCATCATATGTCTTCTTTGGGGCTTCTCTGGGGATACACAGTACTTTGCCTAAATGTCAGGCTCTGGAATTAGAGAATATTTTATTTGGAAGAAACCCAACACAGTTATTTGGCACAATAATTTTCAGGGAGCTCTAGGTACAGAGATGTCCTTGGCACCCTCCCCATGTGTATTAATTATTATTATTTTTTTTTTTTTGCTACACAGCAAGATATTCGTAAAATGTTACATCTTATCAAACATAGACAGCAGGAAACGGTTCCATGCTATTTATCTGACAAGGGATTGAGAACCAGAATATATAAGGAACTCAAAAAAACCACTTGGAGAAACCTAAATAATCCAGTTACGAAATAGGCAGTAGATCTAAGCAGACATTTTTTCAAAGGAAGAAGTGCCAGTGGCCAACAGGTGGAAGAGAGGAGAATCAGCATCACTTATCATCTGAAGATGCACATTGAAGCCTCCGTGACACCCAGTTGGAATGGCTGTCATCAAAAAGACAAACGATAACACGCATTGGCAAGAATGCAGAGAGAAGGGAGCCTTTGCACACTCTTGGTGGGAATGCGAATTAGTACACTGTGGAAGGCAGTGTGGAGATTCCTCAAAAAATTAAAAGTAGGGCTAGCATGGGGTCCAGCAGTCCCTCTTCTGGGCATGCTGAAGAGACATCTGCACTGCGTGTGTATCGCATGAGGGTTGAAGTGGAAGCAGCCCAAGGGTCCATCCCCTGATGAATGGATGAATGTGTGATACGGATGCACAGTGGCATAGTATCCAGCCTCGAGAAAGGATAAAACCCTGCCGTTTGTGACAGTATGGCTAGAACTAGAAGTCATTATGTGACGTAAGCCAGGCACGGGAAGGCAAGTGCTGCAGGATGTCACACATGCATGGAATCTAACAAGGTTTTGCAAGATAGGAGTGGAAGGACAAGCACCATACCAGAGGCTGGGAGGTGTGGGGGAAAGGTTGATAATTGGGTACTAATTAATAGATTGGAGAAGATGGCTCTGGTATTTTTTGCACAATACAGCAGTGGTAACAGATCATGGTATTGTGCTCTCTGTATTTTTTTTTTTTTGACAGGCAGAGTGGACAGTGAGAGACAGACAGACAGAAAGGTCTTCCTTTGCCATTGGTTCACCCTCCAATGGCCGCCGCAGCCGGTGTGCTGCGGCTGGCGCACCGTGCTGATCCGAAGGCAGGAGCCAGGTGCTTCTCCTGGTCTCCCATGTGGGTGCAGGGCCCAAGCACTTGGGCCATCCTCCACTGCACTCCCTGGCCACCACACAGAGCTGGCCTGGAAGAGGGGCAACTGGGACAGAATCCGGCGCCCCGACCGGGACTAGAACCCAGTGTGCCGGCACCACAGGCAGAGGATTAGCCTATTGAGCCGCGGCACCAGCCCTGCTCTCTGTATTTTAAAAGCTGCATGAAAAAGGGTTTTGAGTGTTTCCAAAATGAAGAAATGGCAACTGTTTGAGTAGATAGGTGTGTTTACACAGATTTGAATATTGCACAGCACATGTGTGCATGGAAACATGACATGGTGCCCTTGCATGAGTGTACTTTGTCTGTTATCAGTTAAAAATACTAAGAGATGACTCTAAGCAGCTTCGTTGGGGCTCTGAGTCTTTCATAAGCTTGCACTTACGACGTCTATGGGCCTGCACTCCTCCAAAGGCCTGGCCGGAGCTGCAAGGTCTGCTTCCGGGAAAGCTCGTGGGTATTAGTGGTGTTCTCAGTCCCTTAGGGCTAACCGAGTGTCCTGGGACAGAAGCTGTGAGCTTTCTTCAATGATTTAAAGAGAGACAGAAGCTACAGTGCCTAGCCGTGGTGTCTTCAGCCATTCTGTTGGATTCTGTTGCTCATACAGGCTGACCCTGATACAGTGTAGGAGAGGTGACACAGGGGCATGAGTGGCAGGTGAGAGGGGTCTTGGGGACCATCTTATTATACCATGACCAGGGCAGGGGCCACATCTCTGGTAACCCCCTGGTCCACTCCAAATCGAGCCTTGGCCCCTAAGCAGCCTTGCCTTGATTTGCTTCGTATATCATGCCCTCTTTTCAAATTTGTTTAGAAAAATGTGCCTTTGAGAACAACAAATAAAGATGCAGCCCTCTGAGTTTAAAGATGGTGGGGTTGAAGCAGAGAGAAGGACAGGGTCTTGCCTAAGCTACAAAGTGGAGCCCCGGCCCAGACGGGGATTTTAGTGTCCCTTCTCGTCATCCCTGTGTCCTTGCCCTTGTGTGTAGGGAGAGGAGAACATTCCCCGGCCAGGGGAATGCTATCCCTAACCTTGAATGTGAGTGGGAGTGAGAGGGCAGAGGGAAAGTCACTGGTGCCCAGCTGTGGAGCTGCCAAAAGCTCAGAGCTTGCCTGTGGAGCTGGTGATAAATGCTGTCTATGATGGTGATTGCTCTTTTTTTTTTTTTTTTTTTTGACAGGCAGTGTGGACAGTGAGAGAGAGAGACAGAGAGAAAGGTCTTCCTTTTTTCCTTTGGTTCACCCTCCAATGGCCCCTGCAGCCATGCACTGCGGCCGGTGCACTGTGCTGATCCGATGGCAGGAGCCAGGTTCTTCCTCCTGGTCTCCCATGGGGTGCAGGGCCCAAGCACTTGAGCCATCCTCCACTGCACTCCTGGGCCATAGCAGAGAGCTTGCCTGGAAGAGGGGCAACCGGGACAGAATCCGGCACTCCGACTGGGACTAGAACCTGGGGTGCTGCCACTGCAGGCGGAGGATTAGCCTAGTGAGCCACGGCGCTGGCTGGTGATTACTCTTGAGAATAACGGATGCCAAAGCACATCCAGTCCTTACAAAGAGCCACGCTCTGAGCCCTTTCCACTCATGGTCTCAGTTCTTCTGCCCGGCAACCCCAGGAGCTGGCCTGTTCATTACCTGTCTTTTATAGATGAGGAAACCAGGAGATGGAATTGTGTCTTGAAACACGGCAAAGGGTTGGACAGGTGAAGTGAAGAGCGGGGCAGTTTCCACGTTGTGGTTCAGCAATGTGAAATCCACGAGCTTAACCACTCCTAAGCACACAGGTCAGCAGCATTGAATGTATTCGCGGTATTGGGTCCTGGGTCTCTAGAACTTTCCGTCTTGAAAATCTGAAACTCTGTACTCGTTAGATAACAGCTCCCTATCCGTAAGCCCCTGGCAACCAACATCCTCCCTTTCTCTCTCCATGACTTTGAGTTCATTCATACATCATGTACGCGCTTGTCCTTGGGTCTCTGGCCCGGGTCACACAGCACACATGATGTCCTCAACCTTCATCTGTGTGTGTGTGTAGCCTATGATGGAATTCCCAGCCTTTTCAGGCCACCCTGCTCAGTTGTATGTCTGTGCCATGTGTGTTTACCCACTTGTTGATGGAGGCTTGGGTTACCCCTGTTTCCTGGGCATCACACCTGTGAGCACGGTGTATGTGTGTCTCTGTGAGACCCTGTCGTCACTCCTTGGATGTCTGTGCCCAGAAGCGGAGCAGTTCTGTGCCCAGAAGTAGGCCATGCTACCTGGCCTCGCTCTCCCTCAATGGCTGGAGCTGGGCAGATCCGGAGCCAGGAGCCAGGAGCTTCTTCTGGGTCTCCCACGTGGGTGCAGGGGCCCAAGTTCTTGGGTCATCTTCCACTGCTTTCCCAGGCTATAGCAGAGAGCTGGATAGGAAGTGGAGCAGCTGGGACTTGAACCGGCACTCATATGGGATGCTGGCACTGCAGGCGGTGGCTTTTACCTGCCATGCCACAGCACCGGGCCCGAGGCACGCTTTCTTATACTCACTTGTTTAATCCTCACAGTAGCCCAGTGGGTGGCTATTCTATGTGAACTTGACCAATGAGGGCAGAGGCACAGGGGAGGTTAATTACAGGGCCAGGACAAGGGACCTGACCAGTGCAATCAGATAAATTATAAGGTGGACTGTGCCTGGCTTGGGAAACCAAAGGCCTCCTGTGCCTGAGAGCAGTCATTCTTTACCACACACCTGTGGGCTGAGTTTGCCTTGGCGCAGCTCCTCTGGGGCCCACGTCTCTGTGGGTTTCCCCTCTGTCTCCTGCAGTCTCCCTGGTTGACCCCAGTAGGCAGAGACTGTCTGATTCCCCTGTGTATCCTCTGAGTGCAGAGCACTGCCTCGCATGTCAGACACGCCATAACGCCCGTATCACGAATCCCTCCTGCACGTGGTAAAACCAAGGTCACCATGTAACCCTGTGATGTCGGAAATGAACCCTGGTTCGCGACTCTGGCGCTTCCTTTACCTAGATCTTCCGGTGAGGCTCTCAGAGATTCCGCGTGTGCTGAGCACTCTGCCTGGAGTAAAGGGAAGAGAGTGGAGGCCTTTGATGGTTTCCTTGCAAAGAGCTTCTGTGGCTCATGCTCTAAGAGCTTTGTAATGCTCCTAATGATTCATACATAAAATGTACAAATTCTCAGGTGCGTTGCCCTGTGCCCTTCCCTTTAGGGACCAGCGAGTATCTGTGAAAGTCTGGAAGTCTTGGCTTTCCTTCCAGCCTCCAGGCTTGGTGGGATGTGAAGGAAGGGTCACTGGTGCCCATCAGATCCTGGCAGGGTACAAATGGCACGCTCGAGGGGTGAAAGGAAGTGGGGGAGCTGACCAGGAGAGACAGCGCTCCCAGGAAGGAGGGCTTACAAGCCTTGCTTTGCAACCTGCAGAGGAGATTCTTGACATGAATTTTGGAGTCTCTGATGTGCCAGGCACTGTGCCTAGAGTGGGAGGCGGAAGGCGGGAGGTCTAAGGTAACCTTTTTTAGAGCTGCAGCTGTGGGCTAGGCCCCTGCAGGAGCTGGGGTGTCTGACCTCTCCAATCCTGCTGATGCCTCCCATTGACCAACCTCTACCAGCAGCCAGGGGCAGAGGGAGCCCCCTAATTTGATCTGCACAGTTCTGCCTCTCCGTGCGTACACTGAATGAGTTAGGGAAGGGGAGGGGTGAGTTTGCAGGGCCCCACGAGATCACCAAACCACTGTCTGGGCTGTGTGTATTGATCCATAATTGCACGTGTGGAGAGGAAGGCTTGGGGAGAGGCCTGTAGTCACACAGTCTGTCATTCAGACCCCGTCCCTGTGTGTGGCTCTCTTTAGCCCACCCTACTGAGAACCCTGCAAAGCTGGCCTGCACAGCTTCTGAGTCTAAAGCGGCCCCACAGAGACCACTTGTGGGACTCGCCCTTCGTCTTTCCACCCCAACACCTGCCCCACACTCCTGCACCCTTCCAGGGGCCTGTTCAGTGACACCCCAGCTGCTGTTTTCCTGGGTAGCAGGGCCTTGCTCTGCGGCTCCCAGTGATGAGTGCATTCATGGTGGCAGGTGTATTGGACGAGACTAAAGAGATCGGAACATTAGGTACAGTGTTTGAGAATGTACACGCTTGTGCTTCCGTTTTGATGGGCCCATTTAGAAAAGTCCCTGAACCTTGACACCAAGACCAAGTTTGATGTCTTCGAGGCTGCTCGTTTCAATATTTGTGATTCTGAAGAGCCTGATTTAGCAAGTTTCTCCCCATCTTCATCCCCTTGCTGGTTATGGCTCCTGTGTGCAAGGGAGTCTCTTCCTATTCATTTCCTTCCTGATTTAAATGATGGCAGTCACATCTGCATGACTGTCTTTATTTTTTATTATTATTTTATTTTTATTTGACAGAGTTAGACAGTGAGAGAGAGACAGAAAGGTCTTCCTTCCTTTGGTTCACCCCCCAAATGGCCGCTATGGCTGGAGATATGCCCATCCAAAGCCAGGAGCCAGGTGCCCCCCACCCTGGTCTCCCACACAGGCACAGGTGCCCAAGGACTTGGGCCATCCTTCACTGCCTTCCCGGGCCACAGCAGAGGGCTGGACTGGAAGAGGAGCAGCCGGGACTAGAACTCGGCACCCACATGGGGTGCCGGGGCTGCAGGTGGAGGATTAACCAAGTGAGCCACGGCACCGGCCCCTGCCTTACTGTCTTTCATCCTGAGTCCTAAGGAGACGCTTTCCAGAGATAAGTAAGGCGTCTTCATTGTAAGATAGGGAAGTTAGGCTGAGAAAAGGTAGGACCCAGAGGGTCTGGGCTTCCCCCCTGAGCTGCAATTGTTCTCCCGCACCCTCTTTCTTATTATTATTATAGAGCCTAACAACAGGTGCTCTTGACCTTCAGGGCAGGGTAATTTTATTGTGGGGCTGTCTTGTGCATCATAGCGTGGCTTCCACTCACTAGATGCCAGTAGTAACCCCAGCACCAAATGTGACAACCAATCACATCCCCAGACAGGACCAGTTGTTGTAAGGGTTGTGGGGAGGGAGGTGCATGCCCTGGCTAAGAACTGCCACGGGGCTGGCGTTGTGGCACAGTGAACGGGCTGACACCGGCAAGTTGACATCCCATGTCACAATGCTGGTTGAGGTCCTGGCTGCTCTGCTTCTGATCCAGCTGTCTGCTGGTGTGCCTGGGAAGGCAGCAGAGGGGGCCCTGCCACCCACATGGGAGACCTGGATGGAGCTTTGGACTCCTGTCTTCAGTCTACACTAACCCCAGGCATTCCTGTCATTTGGAGAATGTGGATGGAAGATCATCCCCTCTCACCTTCCCTCCCCCCATCCTCCCCTTGAAATAAATCGATAAATCTTAGAAAAAGCCTGCCTTTCAGGTCCTGGAAGTCAGAGATTGTGAGATCCTTGGTCTGAGCAAGGGCTGGAGAGCAGGATATGCTTCTGTTTTTAAACTCCTCGGGTGTCTTTGTTGTATCCCCAGGGTTGAGACTTCTTCCAGAATGCGCATCCCAGCTCTGTGAGCCTGTGTTTTCTGGTCTCTGATACGGCAGGGATAACACCGTACGTATCTCCTGTCACTGCGAGACTTAACATCTGGTGACCTCTATTAAGTGTTAAGCTCAGGTTCATAGTTCCCAGGTACGGGAGAGAGCGAGGAGGCTGCAGCTGTCCTCTGGGGTTGGGGATTGGCATTTCAGGTGTTCAGAGAGCCACGAGCAGAGTGAGTGAGGTGATGGTTGAGATGGGCAGGGGTGGAGGCCAGGTGTGGTGTGGCCGGCTGGTTGTGAAACACGGGCCTCTCCACGGAGGTGAGAAGCAATGTGGCAGGCAGGTGACTATAGAGTTTACCAGGAAATGAGATCCCACGTGAAGCTGAGGTCTGGCGTCTGGCTGTGCATGATCAAGGTGAGGTGAAGGTCATTGTAGGTAAAGCAGACACGGGACCATTTGTTGGATGGATTCACCCTCGGTGGGTAATTAGCGTCCCATGGCGACATCAGCAGGGGGCGCTGAGGAGGGCCTGGGAACCAGCGTCATGGTCATGGCAGCTTGTGCGGAGTGGCCAGGATGTAGACTGTGTTTTGAAGTGGCTGAGCAGGATCCCCAGGGTCCTGAAGCCGCGGGAGCAAGGGCTGTGAGCAGTTCTGAGAAAGAACAGGCGTCTGGGGCACCTTCCCTTCCACGTCACTCTTCTGCACTGTTCCCGGGACAGAGCATGGTGGCAGTGCATGTCAGGAAGCAAGGAGGGGTGTGCTTCTGTGGAAGGGACAGAATCAGCAGAGGTGGACTCTGCATGGGCTGAGAGGCCGGATGGCTTCCTTCCGAGAGGCCCTAGAGCGTTTCGTCGCTCCGTGCCTGCTGTAGAGAATGGCAAGTGTGTGGTGCAGGGAGTGAGTAGGAAAGGTGCTGGCAGAGGGCAGCTGAGCTCAGGGTGCCAGCCTTGCCTGGGAGCCTTTTATTAAAAAAGATGGATGGATGGATGGATAGATAGGTATGAAAGGCAGAGTGAGAGTGAGAGCCAGAGGAGGGGTAGTATCTTCCATCTGCTAGTTCACTCCCCAAATGGCAGGAACAGCCAAGGCTCTGCCAAGCCAAAGCCAGGAGCCTGGAACACCGTTCAGATCTTCTGTGTGGCTAACAGGACCCAAGCACTTGAGCCATCTTCTGCTTTCCCTGGCATATTCGCAGGGAGCTGGATCAGAAGGAGCAGCCAGGACTTGAACCAGCGCTCCTGTGAGATACCACAGGCAGCAGCCTAGGCTGCTGTGCCACAGTGCTGGTCCATGCCTGGGAGCTTTGAGGGTGGGCAGAGTTGAGTATCTGTCACCTACAATCTACCCACAACACGTCAAGGTTCCAAGGCACCCATCTTTGGGAAGCTGTGATTGGGGTTGGGAGCTGCATTGTCCCCTCACTCCAGGAAGACGTGGGACACCCCCCCTTAAGTGGCAGGGAGTCTGCTGACCAGTAGCTGTCTCAGGGCCACTCGAGGCTAAAAGAGAGAGCCAGGGTTCATGTCTGGGGCGCATGCCCCTCAGTGCCTACATGAAGACCTGAGAGGGTCCCTCCAGTTCCTGCTGACTTTAGCTCTTTGGATGGTACCCATGGTGGGGTCCCCAGGTGTCCCTTGAACCCTTCAGCCCTGTTAAGAAGTGGACTCCAAGACACCCAATGAGAACCTTGAACAAAACCTCTGGGAGCCATGGTTGCCCATTCTGAGGTCCCTGACCGTGGCCCATCTTTGCGGGTGTGTTTCTTCTCGGAGATTGCCAGCTGTCGTCCTCTGTCAGTTTGTGGGCAGGGGATTCACTGTTTGCCCATTTGAACCAATCGCCATTTTTCTCATCCCCAAAATGTAATTGAAAGAGCCTTAATGGCTTCCAAATGATGATGGCTCCATAAACCGATTAAAAAGGCCTCAATAAAACTGTCTCCAGTTATTTTCCATAGCTGCCGACTGTGCCCTTTGTTTTTTAATGATCCCGACGGGAAACAAGAGTGATTTTTCTTTCTGGTGTCCTCTGAAATCCCAGCCAGGGCTTCTTCCGTCTGTCTGACTCTTTGCCCTCTGCTCTTTCCCTCCCAGACCATCCACGTTGCTATCGTCTGTGCCGGATACAATGCCAGCCGTGACGTCGTCACCTTGGTCAAGTCCGTCCTGTTTCATCGGTAAGAGCGGTGCTGGTCCTCTGCAGGCTGACGGGTGTCTCTCAGTGCCTGCACTTTTCCTTGGGGAAGAGTTAAGCAGCAGCACAGTTGCTCAGCCATCCTTCTGACTGCTGCAAAAATGTAGCTTTTGTCCAAGACCCTGGGGAAGATTTTATTTATTTGAGAGGTAGAGTTACAGACAGTGAGAAGGAGAGACAGAGAGAGAAAGAGGTCTTCCATCTGCTGGTTCACTCCCCAAATGGCCGAAACAGCCAGAGCTGGGCCAATCCAAAGCCAGGAGCTTCTTTCAGGTCTCCCATGCAGGTGCAGGGGCCGAAGCACTTGGGCCATCTTCCACTGCTTTCCCAGGCCATAGCAGGGAGCTGGATTGGAAGTGGAGCAGCCAGGACTAGAACTGGCACCCATATGGGATGCTGGCGCTTTAGGCCAGGGCTTTAAGCCACTGCATCACAGTGCTGGCTCCTGTTTTTGTTTTTTGGGTTTTTGTGTTTGTTTTAGATTTATTTACTTATTTATTTGGAAGGTAGAGTGACAGAGAGGGAGATAGAGAAAGAGAGTAAGAACTTCAATCTGCTGGTTCACTCCCCAGTTCTCACAACTGACAGGGATAGCCAGGAGGCTGGAACTGCATGCAGATCTCTGATGTGGGTAGCAGGAGCAGAAGAACTTGGGCTTTTATCTGCTGCTTCCCAGATAGTTGCATTATCAAGAAACTGGATTATTGGAAGCATGGAGTAGCCAGCACTTGAAGCGGCTCCTCTGATGTGGGGTATGGGCACCCCAAGCAGTGACTTGACCTGGTGTACCACAACACCTGTCCCTGATAACAGTGTTCAGTAGCAGCAATTAGGTGTTGTCTTGCCTTGTTTAGAATTGTAGCTCTCATACCCAAAGGGACCTTCAAGTGCATCCTAATTCTGGAGCTTGCGTTTCTGCCTCAGCTTCCTTGCCGGGTACTCACCTAACCTGCCTGTTAGCAGGTGGAACTGTGTCCCTGTAAAAATGGCTGCGTTAAAGACCTGACCCCTGGTTCTTCAGAATGCGGTTGTCTCTGCAGAGAGGATGCTTACAGAGATGATTAAATTAAAATAGAGTCGCTGGTATGGTCCCTACTTAACTATGAGCCGTGTCCTTTTAAAATGCAGAGCCAGATGTGGAAGGAGGGAGAGGACCCTGTGTGCACACACAGAGACTGGCCAGCCCCTGCCAGCCACTGAGAGAGGCCTCCCCAGTGCTCAGACGTTGACCCTCCAGAGCTGTGGGAAAATGGGTTTCTTGTTAAACCGCCCGCCCTGGTGTTTTTCCTGAACAGCCCAGCCGTCTAGTGCAGGTGGCTTACTCTGTTTCGGTGTTGCCTGTCCCACTTTTAAACAGTTGGTGATCGATGAAAAAAATCCTGCTTTATGTTAAATTGCGTTTCCCAAACCCAGAGGATTCCCATGGCCCTGGTGGATCCCACCCGACCCCTTGAACCAGTCATTCACAGTGTTGGTTCCTCAGCCTCCTGGAATGGATCTTCCACTGAGGAATTGTGTCTTCTCCAAGTTAAGCTCCTGTTCTCTCGAGGGACTTGCCTTCTCTCCCCTCACTGTTTTGATTGATTGATTGGTATCTGTAAATAGTCAGGGTCGTGTGCAGATTGGAATGCCCTTGGCTGCACTATAGCATTGCCACCATAGGTTTGCATGAAACGTACCCACACCATAGCCAACAGTGTGGAACTGTATCGAGAGGTCTAGTGAGGATCCAGAGAGTCCCTGGCAGCCAGAGCAGTCATGAGACACTCTCAGTCTTCACTAGAACAGAGATGAATGTCAAGTTCTACACCCGAGTATAGCTACCACTGTTGTAAAAGGAGAGAATTAGTGGACCCCCAAGACCTACTTTCTGTGCAAGAACCAAGTTCATCCTGGATTCTGCCTTCTCTCTCAGCCGCCAGGTGGCTATCTTTAAGCTATGCCTTGATGTCTTCCCTCTTCAGTGTTTCTCAGTTCTTTCTTTTCTTCCCCATCCCTACTGTGACTGGTGTGGTCCAGGTCTCCCTGTTCTCTCATCTGTGTGAGTCCTTCCTGCCTCCCCACTTTCTGCTTCTCCAGGAGCCCAGAATGATATTTCAGATGGGCAGATATGATCTCCTAAAACCTTTCTGTGGCTTCATCTCTTCAACAGGAAGAAATCTGGGCTGGCGCTGTAGAGTAGCAGGCTAAGCCACAAGCTGTTATGCCAGCATCCTGTATCAGAGTGCTGCTTTGAGTCCCGCTGCTCCACCTCTGATCCAGCTCCCTGCTAATGCATCCAGGAAGGCCATGGTGCTTTGCCACCTGTGTGGGAGACATGGGTGGGGTTTGGGCTCCTGACTTTGGCCTGGCCTAGCCCCAGGCATTGCAGCCATTGGAGGGGGTGAACCAGCGGATCGAAGATGTCTCACTCTGTCTTTCATGCTGTTTCAAACAAATAAGTAGATGGATAGGTCTTTTTAGGAGAGGTGAGAGAGAAGAGGAGTTAACCTCTCTGCTATGGCACATGGACCACTGGGGTCTGGCCTCATTCGCAGAGTTCTCTGCCTCTCCTGGCTCTGACTTCACGTTCCAGCATGTATGCCCTGCCTCTGCTCCCCACCATCTCCATGCTGTGTCCTGCCCGTTCCGTCTCATCACACTTCTCCATCTGCCCATTCTCGCTACCTTCTCCTCTGCCATCCCCAAACTGGGCTGCTTCCTCTTATCCTTTTAAGACTTCACAGAGATTATTTGCTAGCAGGTAGCCCACTTGTCACCCTCAGGCTGATTTAGGGCTCCTCTGCTACCACTATGCCCTGTGCATTGGCTCTGTCATTATATTTATTGTATATCTGTGATATGTGTACTGCAGCAGAATGTGGGTCCTCTAGGGACAGAAGCCATTGCTGTTATCCTGTATCCCTGGGACTGTCTGCAAAGTAGCTGTCATGTATTACGTGCTCAGCAAATACTTGCTTGTTTAGCCAGGGAATGTGGGGTGTTGATGAATAAAGAGACTAGAGATAAATCTATTCATCCAGTTACCTTATATATCCAGCCCGCGTCTACTTCAGGTTCATGTTCATGCCACTGTCTAGCCAAGTGTGTTTCGGCACGTCTTCCTCGATCTTCAGATTTCACTTTCGGTGTCAGATAGCTTTTGCTGTGAACCAGTTCATCAGCACGCGTACTTGGTCTAAACCATTCACGTATTATCTCAGTTGTTTCTGTTGAACTCACTCGTATGGCTCTCATGCTGGGTCCCCTTGCGTGCTGTCGTCAGCCGGCAGGTTAGCCGGATGACGGGTGCTCTGCCCTCCTGGAGTGGGGTTAGGGGGTACGGAAGTGAGCAAGTGGCACTTGGCAAGGGGGGCTGCTCCTTCTGCCCCGTGCATCTATCTGGTTGGTACTCTGACTTTATGTGTTCGTCCGAGGAGGGAATGGCAGTGGCCACGGTGGGGCTCAGCCCCGTGTCTTCGTCGCCAGGTGAGATGCCTTAGCTGCTGTGTGGCCTTGGAGACTCCTGGGGGCTCCACAGGCCTCACTCGATGCTGGCAGCCAGGTCTTCTGTAGCCTAAACGTGGAACTAACTGAGTGTTTCTCAGACTTCCATGTGTATATTGCTTGTCTTCTTTAAAGAACTCAAGTCCCTCCCTGAATCCAAAAGCCCACTTTTTAGCAAAGGATATTTGCGTGATTGTAGATATTGAATTATGCTATTTCTCAATTATGGCAAATTTTAAGGGCATAAAAACTTCTGGTGTTGTGTTGGCTGTAAATATGATTCCTGTTGCTTTAGCTACAAATCACCTAATCCGGTCGTTGTTGAAACTGCAAGAATCCTGTTGAGTGTAAACTTTCACTCCTACACTGACTGCACAGCACAAAGATGCTGCATTCAGAAAGGAAACCGTGGTGCCCTAGTTGCTGATGGCATGGCACACTCTCCTGGTGGCGAGGGTCCGTGGGAAGAAAGCAAGCTCTTTGTTTTAAGCATATTCTGCATCCCATGTCAATTACAACTTGATCCTCTTGGACCAAATGACCACTGAAGTCCCTCCCAGCCCTGAAGTTGTAAGAGTTAGGATTTTGTGAATTGACATGTGGGGGAATAACGAGTTGAGATATCAAGACAAAAGGACTTTTGAAAGACTCTGAGCTCAGAAAGTCCGGCTATAAATAGCTCCATTGCCTCCCAGGCACATTAAGGGGATTAACTAAAACATGATTATAAAATACTTTGACAAATGGAGTACCTTCCCAATGTTCATAATAATAATATAATAATAGTGGTGCAGGGTGCTTCTTTTGCTGTTCACTGTTAATTACAGTAATTAGATTTATTTTCCAGACAAGATTTTCAGCAAATTTTCATCTAAGGCTTGCCTTGTTACATCAAATCAGTTTTACTTCTGCAGTATGCTTGGTGACAGTGAACATACTGCATTTTAAAAGATAGTGAAATAGTGATGTGTCCATTCTTGTATCCTGGTGTAGGCTCTGAAAATTGCTGTAACCTTTTGCAAGGAAATTCAATAATATTGTGCCAAAATCCTTGACCCATTCACAATCACTTTAGAGACTTTTCTCCCAAAAGCATGTCCCTCACTGTAGAAAACTTTTTATGAAATACTACTTATAATCACAAAATTGGGTAATAGTTACAAACAATAGGATTAAATAATGGAACAACCTCCTATAGTAAACTGTGTCCTCAGTTGAAAGGTATAAATAATAATATAAATAAATAAGTGAAAATACCATCAAAATGGAATGTGGAACATGCGTTCCAGTGTGCGCACACATACATGTGGACTGCATGTGTACACATATGAGGCCAAAACAGAGAGGGTGAAGGATGAGCAGAAATTACATTGACATCGGTGCGTTTGGCTGGTAGAAATAAAGGTGACCTTGTTTTTGTTTCTCTTTAGAGTTATATTTATTTATAGTTGTTTCCTTGTTCGACTTCTGTGAAGAGCAAAGGTGGGTGAGAAACATACACACAAGGTATATGAGGAAGATGTATGACTGGCAGAGAATAGCGCCCTGGGAGTCTTGGCACCCAGGTAGGGACGTTCAAAGAGAACTTTGCAGAACGCCTGTAGCTCCAGTCCCAGCTGCAAACAACTGAGAACTGTTGTTCCGCTTCTAGGAAACCTCTTTCCTTGAGAAAATAAATATTTATATGGTACCCAAGTGTTTACCTCCTAGGCAGAGAGGTGAAGGATCCATTTATAAGAATTTAATCTCTGTTTGCTAGGGTTATCCACTCAGCAACACAGTCTCACTCCAAAGTCCTGTTGCCAGTGAAAGGCTGGTTGTGTTTCATATTTCACATATCACTATTTTTTAATTATTATTATTATTACTTCAAGGATTAATTTATTCATCTGAAAGTCAGGGTTACAGAGAGGGTGAGGCAGACGCAAAGAGAGAGGTCTTCCATCTGCTGGTTCACTCCCCCATGACTGCAATGGCTAGGACTGGGCCAGGCCAAAGCCAGGAGCCAGGAGCTGCATCTGGGTCTCTCGTGTGGGTTCAGGGACCCAAGTACCTGGACCATCTTCTGCTGCTTTTCCCAGGCCATCAGGGAGCTGGATCAGAAGTGGAGCAGCCGGGACTCAAAATGGCACCCATATGGGATGCCAGTGCCGCCTCTTTTTGTTTGTTTGGTTTTGGTTTTTAAGCTTCCCTTGTGGCCCTGAAGACTGGAGAGTGGACAAGCATGTTTCTAGCTGCTCTCTGCCTCCAGTTGTCTCAGTGCTTCTTCAGGCTTACCTGGTGGTGGAGGCAATGTCCAGGCTGTGGTGTGTCTGTATGTCCCAGAGCACCGACTTGCCCCTCAGCCTACCAGAGAGCCCTGCTTGGAATGTGAAAGGGAGCCTGTGGCCTCTGTAAGTCACGTGTTGAACAAACCCTGATGCAGCTCTCCCTCTGTCTGCTAAGTGTTTTCTGTGTATTGATTCACTGAGCCCCTCAGTCCCCACATGAAGTGGGCAGTACTAGTGTCCCCATTTTACAGGCCGAGAAACTGAGGGCCGAGAGGTTAAGTCATGGCCCAGGGTCACAGAGAAAGCATGGGTTGAGTCAGATTTGAATGTCGTCAGTATCCAGAACTCACAATTTGAGCTCTGCACTGGGAAGGAGTTACCATGGTTAGCATCCTTGCTTTTAGTTTTTAACCATGATTCTGGGTGGCAGTGTAGACATTATTGTTGCTATGAACTCTGTAGTCAGCAGTATCCCACCACCCCACCCGGGTATGCATTTTGAGCTTCTGAGCTTGGAATAAATGGGTGATTTAAGCCTGAGCTTCTGTGTTTCTGAGGCCTAATAGCACGGACAGGTTATAACTGCGACTGTGTGAGAGGCCTGTGCCATTGGCTTACGCGCATCAGCCTGAAACCCAAGAGAACTCATTTATGTGGCTGTTGCCTCTGGACTTCATCCCCATCGAGGGCAGTAGCCGCCCCGTCCCCACAGAACCTTCAGAAGAGGAAGGCTTGGTGAGGTTCGTTAGCTTGTTCACTCAGAGACGTGGGTGAATACATGTTGCGTCAGAAGTTCGAACCTTGGCTCTGCCAACCCCAAGAATCCAGCCACTTTTACTGCACCGCAAGACTTTTATATTTTCTAGAAAATTGCTCTGTTCCTCTCCGGTGAAGAGCTTTTCTGACGTGACACTGACTTGTCCTTGAATCTTCTCATGTTATCAGGGCCATTCGGCCTCCCTGAAACTAAGGGCTTTCTCTGAACAGCCCTCATTCTGGCTGCTGTGAGTTCCTGAAATGAGTTCTATTAAATCTCTAAGCGTAACAGATTCACAGAGCATTCACGTCGCTGTCTCCGGCGCTTCCTTCTGCTAAAATTGCCATTGCATTGTAAACTCAATAATTAAAGATTACTTCAACTCGTACGGCCTTGTGTATTTGAAGAGAGACAGACCCTGAATTGCCTCGTGGGGACTGTGGCCCGTTGCTGGCAAAATAAGGAAGGAGAAGCAAGGGGAACAGCGATGGTTTAATCATCCCTGCCTCTTTGTGGAACTGTATTTATTGTTTCCTGACCTGGAACAGGGGAATGGTTAAGACGATGGAGGCAGCAGGAGCATTGCTCATTAAGAGCAAAGCCTGCAGGCTCTCCTGGGGAGGAGGCCCACACGTGGACTTGCTTTGCTTCTTCCTTTGTGTGGAAGTGTGGCCTGCCCGTGGGTGGAGCACACTTGATGCCTACAGCCAAGCCTGTGCCGCTCTCACCCAGGCAAGCTGCATGGAGCCCGCTGTGTGTTAGGAGGCAACCCTGCCTTCTGCCCTCCCCCCCCCCCCCCCCCCCGCCCAGAGAAGCCATTCTCATGGGCCTAAAGCAATGTTCCCAAAACACGCAGAAGTTGCCCAGATATAAGACTGACTGTGGCAGTTGAGAAAATGATTCCTTCTCATTGGGTCCTTAGTTGGTGAGGTTCACTTGGATGTAAACACGTCTCTACCACCTGTCTGCCCTTTGAATAAAAGAGAATAGGATGTAGGCTTGGAGACTTTGGCTGCCTCGGCAATTTGTAGGAGAGAGAGAGAGATATCTTCCATCCGCTGGTTCACTCCCCAAATGGCTACATAAGCTGGGGTTGAGCCAGGCCAACACGTGGAGCCACGGGCTTCATCTGGGTCTTCCAGCTTCATCTGGGCCTCCCACGTGGGTGACAGGGCCCCAAGCACTTGGTCCATCTTCTGCTGTTTTCCCAAAGGCCGTTAGTAGAGAGCTGGATCAGAAGTGGAGCAGCAGGGACATGAACCGGTGCCCATTTGGGATGCTGGCATCTCAGGCAACCTTTCTCCGCTGCACCACAACCCTGGCTCCCATACTTTTTTGGGGGGTCTGACTGCGAGTAGAATCACTAACTCAGCAATGATGACTTTAGGCTTAATTCTTCAAGAAACTGTCAAACTGCTTCCCGAGACAGCTGCATCACTCTGCAGCCCCACCAGTCCCAGCGCAGGGTGCCAGGGGCTCCACAATCCTCCTCGGTACTTGTTGTTCTCTCTCTTTATTTTAGCCACCCTAGTGGGTGTGAGATGGTGTCTCATTGTGTGGTTTCGATTTGCATTTCCCTGAGGATTAATGATGTCGCGCATCTGAGCATCATTTCACATACTTAGTGGCCATTTGTCTGTCATCTTGAGAAATTGCTATTCAGATCCTTTGTATAACTTTTAATTGGCTTGCTTGTGGTTTTATTGTTTGAGTTGTAAAAGATCTTCCTGTAATGTGGTTACAAGTCCCTGAGATGATCCGAGCCTTGCAAGCATTTTCCTCTGCTCTGGGGGCTATCTTGTTCTCTTCTTGAGGATGTCCTGTGAAGCACAATAATCTTTCCTTTCTCTCTCTCTCTCTCTCTCTCTGTCTCTCTCTCTCTCTCTCTCTCTCTCTGTCTCTCTCTCTCTCTCTCTCTCTGTCTCTCTCTCTCTCTCTCTCTGTCTCTCTCTGTTTTGCTTACGTAGTCACACATTTCGTGTGGTTCCAGGGGCGGGGAGTCGGAGGACAGGTGCTGGTGTGGCCAGGGGAGGGCCCTCTTCGTGGGTTGCCGATGCCCATCTCTCTGCAGTGTCTTCACAGGGCAGACGTCAGAGAGAGACAGCTCCCATCGTTTCTGTTTTTTCTTTTCAAATTTCAGTGAAGTCTACTTCATCTGCTCGCTCTTCCATTGTTTGTGCTTTCGATGTCACGTCTAAGAAGCAATTACCTAACCCAAGGTTAAAAGATTTCCTCCTACATTTCCTTCTAAGTGTCTCTCTACATAATTTCTTGGTAATTGTGTGAACCTATGAGGGCATTTGGATTTCTTGGGTAATTACTCATTTGTCTCTTTATTCATTCTTTCATTAAACAATCATTGGTGATTATAACTGTAAGAAGCTGCAAAAAGACAAAAAAGAAAATCTGGGGATGATATTATTAAAACTGTAAATAAAGTTGCCAGTGCCAAGACGTCATCCAGCAGTGAACAGACAGGTGAACAGTCAAGAGATGCTTGATAAATTCTAAACTTCAAGCCCAGAATTCCAAAGGAGCTGCTCAGAAGGGCAGAATGGCTTCCTGGGAGCCATGGTACGTAATCTGCAAACAGAAGGTGAAAAGCAATGCGTAGGACAAAGTGCCAGTGCCCGGAAGATGGACCAGCAGGGGCACCAGCAGAGGAATGTGGGCCATCCCAGGAATTGTGTCCTGGCCAAGTACTTTCCTCTAGCAGAGAGGAGCATGGGTAACTGAAAGGCGAGGGGTCGGACGTACCCTCCACGGCTCACGTTCTGGAGGAGGGAGGAGACAGTCCTACAGATCAGTGTGCAGGTGTCCAGTGCTGGTGACCAGTATGCACTGAGAAGAAACAGCGGCGCCGAAGGATGCAGAGTGATGGGGGGGCAGAGCTCCTTCAGGGAGCGGCCTTGGAAGGGAAGGTAGCCCTGGAGTTTACTCCTGCGGGAAGAGCGGGAGCCCACATGTGCAGACTTGAGGACTCTGTGAGGTGGACACGATGAGATCATTGAAGGACCGTTTGGCTTTGCAGGGTTGTCCAGCGAGGAAGAGCTGGTGGACCTTAAAAGATGGCGGGGAGGCGCGGTTTGCAGGAACTACGGTCTGTGGTGGCCCCATGTTCTCATGATGGTACCCAGAGTGGGACAACTGTAGAGCTCCCCTGAGCCTCCCCCTGCCAGAGTGAGAGACAAGCTGCCCCCCCCCGGCAGGGGCGGAGCCAGCAAACTGCCAGGTCCCTGTGATCCTCTTCTCATCAGGCACCCTGACGGCTCAGTGCAGGCAGCCAGCATGTGGCTCTCTGGATTGAATCCCCCTGCCGAGGAGACGCCTCCCGTGGGCCTGAGCAAGAGGAGCAGGGGAGACAGGTGCCTCCTGGGCTGTTGGCAGCATCTGCCTCTGAGAGCCTGTTCCCCTTACCCGCTACTGCTCAGCGTCTGCTCTGTCCCCAGATTGTAACTTCCTGGACTCCCAGCTTTGACCTGCTGGCCTCCGAGCCGCCTACCTTGCCTGGATCCATGGTTTAAGAACTCACACATCGTGGCCTGGTCTACCCCCCGAGACATTGTCTCCCTTTGTTCCTTTTCATCCTGGCATACAGTAGATGCCCAATAAGTGTTGCTGTGCGAGCCATCTAAATAAGAACACTGCTCTTTCATGCAGGCCCTGCCGTTCCCTCCCTCTGTTCCTTCCTTGCTCTGATGTGTTCTGCAGAATACCCTCCTGTCCCATCCCAAGGTGCAGTTTAATTTTTATTACAAAACCCATGGAGATACCCTAGATTCTCCATCAAGAAGTGGTCTCTTTCACCCTCATAGTCTTGCAGGTTTTTTTTTTTTTTTTTAAGCTTTATTTATTTGTTTTACTTACTTGAAAGCACAAGAGAGAGAGATTTAGTTCGTTCATTCCTTCCAACTTCTGATTCACTCTCCAAATGCCTGCGGCAGCCGGCGCCAGACCAGGCTGAACCAGGAGCCAGGAACTCCATCCAGGTCTCCCACATGGGTGGCAGGGACACAGCGACTTGAGCCTTCAGCTGCTGCTGCCGTGTTGTGCCTTAGCAGGAACCTGGAGGTGGGAGCCGAGGTGGGACGTGAGTCCAGGCGTCCTGGGTGGGGTCTCAGGCCATATCGTAACTCCGGTAGATTCTGTGCTGCTTCTTGCAAAGCCATCCTGCGCGGGCTGTGCACCACCCAACTCTAAGAGATCCCTTCACTGTCTACACAGAGGGTTCCAGTCCTTGCGCATGTGGGTGGTGGCCACTGGTGGCACTTGCACATTCCAGTGTTTTGTGTCTTTCTTTGCACGTGTGCCGCACTGTCAGCTGCCTAGAGAGATAACTCTTAGTGCGTTCATTCCCAGTATCCCTCTTGTGCCTTCCGTGTGGTTACTGCTCAGTAGCTGTTTGCTGTTTGTTTATTCATGCAGCTCATTGTTTTGCTGGTCTGTAGATGCAGGAGCTAATTGAAAAAGACATTATTGGAAAGGTGATACAAAGGTAGTAGAGAAAATAGTCGTCTCATAAGTTAATACTGGTAATAGTTGCCATTTATTGAGAGCTTACTTTGTACTGCTACTTTCAAGCACTTGAAGGGTATTTCAGAAAGTTTGTAGAAAAATGGAATTGAATATATGATTTTATTTTGGTACAGAATTATTTAAATTCATGTATAGTTTTCTTTTCCATAATATATATTTTCCATGAACTTTTTGAAGTGCCCTTGCATGGTCCTACTTTATCCTTAGGATTATCAGTATTATACTGCTTCTTATCATTAAAATTCCTCTCTCGAAGAGGAGCCCACTGAGACTTAGAGATATGAAGTATTTTTTTTTATTTTGTAAAAGATTTATTTATTTATTTGAAAGGCAGAGTTACAGAGAGGCAGAGGCAGAGAGATAGAGAGAGAGGTCTTTCATCCACTGGTTCACTCCCCAAATGGCTGCAACGGCTGGAGCTGAGCTGATCTGAAGCCAGGAGCCAGGAGCTTCTTCTGGGTCTCCCACATGCATGCAGCGGCCCAAGCACTTGGGCCATCTTCCACTGCTTTCCCAGGCCATAGCAGAGAGAGCTGGATCGGAAGTGAACCAGAACCCGTATGGGATGCCGGCACTGCAAGCGGTGTTTAGCCTACTACACCTCAGCGCCAGCCACGAAGTAACATTTTTTTACGGTCTCTCAGTAAGAAATGCAACCAGGGTTCTGACCCAGACATCTCGGCACTGGTCGACGAGGAAGAGCGTGTGCTGTCTGTGGTCCTTAACCTAGCCGCGGTACTGTTGATGGCGATGTGGAAGGTGGCCATTGGCTTCATTTCTCTGTCTCAGGAATGTTTACTAAGGCCCAGTTAATTGCCAGGCTCTTTGCTGGGCTCTGTGGATGGGGTGAAAGGCTGGCTCCCAGCCTCAGGGGCTCCAAGCAGAGACAAGGAGCCCGGGCTTGGAACATGCAGCACGGTGCCTTGCTGTAGATGGTGGAGTCACCTCTCAGACAGAGGGCAGAGTTCCCAGGGGAAACAACACAAGGAAGGGCTCTAAGAGGGTTGACATGCAGCGGGGATTTGGGAAGATGAACAGGAATTCTCAGGGCCCAGGGTGGGGAGGGCAGTCCGTGGAGAGGGACCAACACAAGCCAAGATGCAGCCGTGTGGGAAGCATGGTCCCCTGACTGTGACTACCCATGGCTTATTAAGCTGTCTCCATTGCAGAGGAAACTATACATCGATGGCTTCACAAGCTTACCTGTATCCATTCTCTGTGAACAGGGCTCCATCGTGGCTCCTGCGGCACCGGGGGACAGTTGTCCCTGTGCTGAGGGCTAATTGTTCCGTCTGACTTTCCAGTGGTTTTAGCTAGCTTCCTCTGACTTGGCCTTCAGGAGAGTCACTGGCCAATGGGCAGATAAGTCATTGTCCCTGCATGCCAACAATCATCCCTAGGGCCCCCTGACAGCTTCTGATAGGGAATGTTTTTTTTTATAGGGCTTTTAGGGAAGCTGTAGGGGAAGCATGCCCTGCCCCCCAGGCGTGGATGGTGGAATGGGGAATTTGCCAGTCTTTAAGCCGTGGGTCACAGAGCAAATCTTCAGTGTTGACCGCTTCCTTGATTCACGTGTTCAGGTTGTCATCCTAGTACCTGTTCCGTGTCCAGCAGCCTGACCTTGGATAGCAGGTGTTTAGATCTGGACGCATCCGTCCAGCAGCACCACTTGGCCTTGCCTTGCCCGACCTTCGACTCTGTGTACCCAATGCTCTTTGCAAACTCATCGTCTCCCTTCACTGTCCCTGCTTGTTGTATGCCCAGTCCTGCAGACGGCGCCAGGGGCTCAGTGCTGCTTCCTGCTTCCCCCTCTCCCTTTTTCTCCCGTGACCGAGATCTCTTCTGAAATCCTTCCAGAGTCGGCTTCCTTGATGCTCTGAGATGTTTTAATCAGGCCCGCACTTCACATCCGCCTCGTCTGATAATCCCCTAGCCGGCACGTCTGCACCTGTCCCCCTTGTCTGTCCGCAGTCCCCCACTGACCTCTCCCTTGAATTCCTTGATTAAACTCCCGCCACCTTCCAGGCATTGGGCTACAGATCTGGGGGACAATCCATTTGGATACATCTGACATGATCCTTGACCTTGTTTGAGCTCGCAGGCAAGCAACAATGTAGACCAGGAAACAAGTGACCCTGTCAGGAGAATGGGTACCTTAGCACCTAGTGCTGAGATAGCTGACACTTTGGAGGGGTCCCCGAACTAGACAGGGGCGGTCAGGAAAAGACTCTAGGAGCACGTTGTGAATGGGCAGGACTCTGAACTCTGGGGACACATTGTCCCTGCTCTCACAGCGTCCGTCTCAGGAACTGGCATATAGGGTGTGTTCAGCGAGTGTTTACTGAGTGAGCCAGTGCAGGAGGGTTGCCTGCAAAGGCCCAGGATGAAGAGAGAGCACAGCAGATATGGGAAACTAAACGGAAGGTCTGTGCGTGGGTGCTCCAGAAAGGTTGTTACGTATATGGCGCTGTGACCTTGGGATTCAGCTTGCTGTGGAAATGCAGGAGTAGTGTGGCATGGTGAATCAGGCCTGCATCTCGTGTCAGAAGGGCTGGGGTAGAGTCCTGTGCCTACTTCTGTGTATGCACACCCTCGGAAGCAGCAGCTGATGGCGCACATTTGAGTTCCTGCCACCCTCACAGGAGTCCCTGGCGACAAGCATTCAGGAGGTGAAACAGTAGAGAGCAGATCTCGTTCCCTCTGTCTTTCTCATTGCCTCTCTCTGTTTCTCCATCTCTGTCACTCTGCCTTTCACATGAAGACTTTTACAAAAGGTTATTTTGGTACAAACATTTTTAAATCCATGCATTTTTTTTTTTTTTTACAATATGCATTTCCCATAAACTTTGTGAGCCTCTGCAGATGGCCAGCACATAGGACAGGGCTGGACAGCTACACAGATGTTTGGCTTGGAATAGGTGTTGCCAAGGAGTTGACCCTGCCTGGTGCGAGGGTGTCACCTCCCCGAGGGGCCGAGCTTGGGTGACAGCATGCTTCCCTCCGTTACCACCCCCACATGGTTCACAGGAAGCACCGCTTCGTGGTTACCTCTGCAGTCACTGGTGGAAAGTGGGCGCGCCTTGGCAGCTGGGAAGAGGGTGTTTGAGGCTTCAACTGAACCGTCTTAACCCACCCCCGACCCGACTCTTCCTCCTCTCGCTCCCACAGGCGGAACCCTCTCCACTTCCACCTCATTGCCGACTCCATCGCAGAGCAGATCCTGGCCACGCTCTTCCAGACCTGGATGGTGCCTGCCGTGCGAGTGGACTTCTACAACGCCGACGAGCTCAAGGTATGGGCAGGAGGGAGAGCGGCGCCTCTCGTCAGCTCTAGCTGGGTGCTTTCCTGTGTCTGCTTTAGCAGACTTTAGCGGTGGCACCGATCTCATCTCCTAACTGATGATGATGCCCGGGCTATGATGCCTGAGGCTTTTTGCCTCCTAATTTCTTACGGAGAGTATTAACATCACTGCTCCATGGCCACGGAATCCATGTTGGTCCATGCGGTTCTGGCCACCCAGGCTTTCTGTAGAGGCTGGAGGCTGTTGGCCTGGTACATGTCTGAAAGTGGTATGCAGTCTGTTATCTAGAGAATTCTGTCGGTCAGGCAAGAAAGAACTCAAGAGTCCAGTGGACCTGGGTTTGAATTTGTATGCTATTTACTGGTTGTAAGACACAACCTGTGTGTTCATTGGGAGGAAGGTGATTTCTTCACAGCGCATGGGCTTGCTAAGAGGCTCAGATGAGACATAGGGGTGTGGATGTCCTGAATAAATATTACATTGGGCCAGAGCATTTCAACCAAACAACGTCCGTTTGGTGAACTCACTCCCTCGCATAGCATCCTTCTGTTAGTGCCACCTGGCTCGCATCAAAGTTGAGAGCTGGTCTGATTAACAGGGTCTGGATAGCCTGCCTCTTGGCTCTGCTTCCAGGCTCACCTCTTGTCATTCTTACAGATTTTCCCGATTCCTCAACTCTGAGTAACAGGGGACACCCGGGCTTGCTCCGCCCTCTCTGCTGTGTTTGAGCCTTCGCTCATTCTGTTCCCTGTATCTCCTGTGCCCTTTCCACCTGTCTAGTCCAACTCCAGACTGGACTGTGTTCTGCCTCCTCTTAGAACCTTCCCTGGGGAAGGGGAAGGAACGTTCTATTCATTTCTAGATTTCCTGGTCCCCTCTTCATGGACTGGGTTGGGGAGAAGGGAGGGGAATAGGCATGTGTTACTCTTTTCTGTGTGTCTGGTGCCTACCAGGTGCCCTGTGATGCTTACAGATTTGACAGATTGTTCTCAGTAGATAGATGAATGTGGAACTTTGCAGAAATATGTTGATGCTCTGTCTCCAGTCACCTTGGGAAGGACCAGACACCTAGGTGTGAGGCTGATGCTGGCAAATTGCTTGTTCCCAGCCTCATAAAGCCATTATCTTTCCATATCAGAGCTGAAACATTTTAAATAGATCACAGAGATGCCGGCCAGAGTTTCTGATTTTCACCGATCTCAGGCTTCGGGGTTGATGGAGATGTTCGGGATTTAGCATTTGGGGATTGTCGTAGCAATCTGTGTGCCATTCCAATCTATTCTGAGCTCAAATTGATTAACACTTTTAAAAGGGGCAAAACAAAATTGAGCAAATTGCTGCACTAATTAAGGTGGAAGCAAGCCACTCTGTCTCCCAGGGTCTTAGTACCAGTGCTTGCGGGGAAAAGCAATGGGAGAGGAGGCAAAGCAGCTGGCACAGAGGATGCCTCTGCTGTCATCGTCCGCCCCCTCTCCCAGTTCACATCCTGGCTTGAACTGAAGAACCATCGGCTGTCGGATGGGTGAAGACTGCATCAGCCTCTCGGGAAGGAATGAAATGAGCTCAACCACGTGAGGGCCCAGCAGTGCCTGCAACATAGGAGCTTCTTGCAAATGCTCCACTCTCTTTGTAGTTAAGACTGTGCACAACCTAACGTGCTCCCCAGAGTGTGGCCTGTTTTGAAATCCCCCTGCATTTGGGAGGTTGAAGGAGTAAGTTGTGGGCTGTATCCTGCTCTTGGGAGGCCCAGGGCTCCTGTGATGTCTTGAGTGGAAGCCAAGAAGGTCCTCCAATTTGTTGATGGCTGTGTCTCTCCAGGTAGACCAGTTGTCCATTATTTTACATACTGGATTTTTTAAGCCATCTGCTAAAGGCTCTGTGGTTTAAGAAGTGATATTTTAAAAGATACTATATGAAATTGTCAGAGCAGTATTGTCTCCCTTACCCTGGCCTATAGCTGGACCCTCTACTACTGAACACCCCGCACAAGGTCCTGAACGCCCGCTGTTGCTTCCCTGCTGGTTAAACATCTGTCTCCTGTGGTCCTTTGTCTCCTGAGGCTGTAGCCAGAGGCTGACAGCATTTTGTAAGACTGAAGTTTTCCATCACAATAACAACAGCAGTAATAATGTGTACACAATCCAGCTCAACAAACCACAAACCCCAGTCTACCCATTCCCCGAAGCCCTGCCCCCTCCTGGCTGTGACACCCCCGCCTACACATTGGCTCATCCGGAACTGAGAGTTCCTGGACCTCACCCTGCATCGAACCGTGCACACCCGGGGGTTAGCAGTTGAAGTCTGGCGCTGGCTGCTCCATGCTGGGCATTTGCACCGGAGAGGAGCGTGGATGTGAGAAGCAGGTTCATTCAAGTGGCATTCTGGGGAAGGCACACTCTTCTGGTCCAAACGTGCCCGCCCCAGTTTCCACGTTAGCAAGAGGACTTATAAAGGAAAAGGCGGGGGGAAGAGTTGGGGGCGGTTGTCAGACAGGCTTCCAGGGTCCTCCAGGCTTCTCTGATAGGCAGGGACAGCTGTCTGGGCTGGTGCTCAGGCATTCCTCCCGTGTCTGGCATCTGCAGCGGCCGCCTCGCTGCGGTCAGCTCCTCACGGCTTTAGGTCCCCATCTGCTTGAACTCACATTCTGATCGGCCACAACACGAGCAGCTAGCTTCGGCCAATTTGAAAAGGACAGCAAGCTGCAATTTTCCCAATCACAAGTGGCTGGCTGGTCCCAGGGCTGGCATGTGCAGTGAGTGACGAAGGGGCACTGTCGTGTGGTTACACTAGCCTGCCTTCACCCCTCCACCACCTGCAGCAGCTTCGCTTCCGGAATAGTCTTTCCTGTCCTCTCCCAGACATACCACACAGCCCTGGCAAAGGTCAGCTTTCCATGCCACCCACTCCTTCTGTGTGACACCTGCCGTGGATGCCCGCTGCCCTGAAGGGAGAGACCGTGTCCTTAACAGAGTGCCAGCTCCCTGCCTACTCTGCCGCTGCCCCCTTCCCTCATCCTGCACCCCTTGCTTCATGGCTCGCCCAGGGACTTTACAGTGGCTCTGTTCCTTGCCTCCTGCCAGGAGAATTCTGCATAGGTTGTTTGTTCTGTCAGACTCCTGTCCACCCTCCTTGTCTTCACCCCATGGCTAATTAGTTCTGAGTTTTTTGCTTCAGCTAAGTTGGCTGAGGCAAGCCTGCTCTGCCTGCGTCATCTCATAGGGGTGCCTTCATTACGTAGTCGAGGGGGTGCAGTAGACTCATCGCAGAGTGTACTGTTTTATGCCTTAGTGTCACGAGCTGATGAATGTCTGCCCCTCCCCATAGACTGCCCGCTCCGAAAGGGCCAGAATTATGTCTGGTTTTCATCAATCCTGAGCAGTACACTGTGAATTCAGAGCTGGCTCCTGGAGAGTAATACAGCTGATAATAAGGATTTCTTTGTCATGTTAGGGTCACCACATTCCTAAGATCTGCTGTGCCTTGGGCACGGGTGGGCAGCCAGGAATTTGCCTATCCGTTCCCTTCGAGGGCATAAATACATCAACTCCATCTGTACCAGCCCCAGTCCCAGTGGCCACCCCGGGACAGGTGAGTGCGTGTCTGCCCGTGACAGGTGCAGCAGGAAGGAAACAGCCTGCACCAGCCCCCACATGATGGCCTTAGGGAAGAGGCCGAGCAGGTGAGAAGTGGTCTCAGGCTGTGCTCTGCACACACATCCCACCCCGTCGCGGGCCAGACGCTGCTCTCAGCTGACACACACGGTGCTGGCCTCCCTGCGTGGGGCTCCCGGGAACCGCTCTGTATAGCTGTCAGACGCGATGTTTCTCAGACTTGCTCCTCTGAGCCTGATTATATCATCATATCTGAGTAACGGGGGAACAGGGAATTTTTGAGGGTTTTGGCGCCTGATTAAAAAATGGACAGACGAAATCCACGGTGGACCGGGGCTGTCTTCTCCATAATGACCAATTAGTGTGAATTTGCAAATAGTGATTGCTCATCCTGCCTGTCTCTGCACCCTGGGAAACATGTGTGGTCTTCCTGATGTTTACACGACTCATTGAATTCCAGCCTCTGAGTCCCTGTATCTGCAGGCTGTGGGGACTGAGGCCCCCAGGGAGGGTCTGTACCCCTGGCTGTGCTCAGTGGGCACTGCCCCAGGTGTCAACAGAGGAGGGGGACAGAACTAAGTTAGAGCAGTGCTCATAGATGGCGGCGTGTGTCACTCACTCACTATTACAGCCCAATGCGGTGGAGAGAGGAGTTTGCTAACCTGTATCTCAGATCATTCACAAACTAAGGCTCAGAGTTGCCCAAGATCCACGAGCTAATACGTAGCAAGGCTGATAATCAATTTTTGCCTCTGGAAATGGAATAAGAGACCGAGGATTGTGTAATTCAGTGGCTGCTCGTGTGTTACGCCCCTGAAAGGAGGGAGAGAGCCATGAGCCACAGTCCCTGGGGGATGCAGTTCCCACTCAAGTGCCACATGAATTCAAAATTCCGGGACTTTGGGCCCCCTAGGCTGGGGGCCAACATCTGATACTTAGAGAACATTTCCTGGTTTATAAAGAGGGGTAAGGAACGTCCGGGCTGTGGGCCTCATAAGGCCAAGAAAATCAGTTGGTTTGGCCCTGCCAATGCAATCACAAGCAAGACTCAAAATTCAATAAATCTATAGCAGGCTAATTTTCAGCTTGATACTATGGCCCACGAATGATGTCATAAATACACAAATGGCCCTTGGAAGGGGATGCATGATTGTCTCATGCATGCTCACAACAGCTCTATGAAGTAAGTCTGATTATTATCCCCATTGTACAGGTAAGGAAACTGAGGTGTAAGGAAGCTAAGTCTCTAATTCCAGATCACGTAGTTGGCAGGGGTGGAGCCAGGACTCAAACCCAACGCCATCCATGCCCTTTCTCCTGCTCCCCTCTGTCACGTTGCAGGTAAGATACTGTAAATGTGACTCGACCAGGGTCCCCTGGGCTCTCACCGAGAGTCCTTGTCCAGCTGTGCCTGAAGAGGAAATGCGTTCAGGGTGAACCCTCTGCTGGGAACACAGCTTCCTGCTGTGGCTGAAGGTGAACTCTTCTGAGGTTGCTGCTGAGGTCTGAGCTGGCCTCATCTCTCCCATGCAAGGATCGGGCTCTGAACACAGCGCTCGGCACTGCGGAGTTTGCTTTAGAGCAGCGAACCATTTCTCGCCAGTTTACAGACAAGGCCCTGCGTATCTCCCGGCCTTTGATCTTGCCCCATTTGGCCCAGAAAGTCGCCCCCTGTACCGCCATCACCCATGTGCAGAAGATCCCAAGCTCACTGAAGGACATGGCTGGGACAGTGACTGTTTCTGATTTGCCTGCCTAGCTGGGAGCCTGAATTTTATCTCCATTTCTCTTGGTTTTGATTCTTGCTCCTGACCCACGTGAGAAAGATAGTGAAGTGGATCCGGGACTTTAGTTATAGAAAATATTGATGGTTGAGTTTAAAAATTGGCTTCCTGCTCATCCTTAGTTCTTTGTGCGGATCTCTCTGGAGCGAGGCAGCAGGTCTCTTTAGAAGACTTCCTCCTGGGGCAGGGGCTGTGGCACAGTGGGTTAAAGCAACGGCCTGCAGCACCAGCATCCCATATAGGCACTGGTTTGAGTCCTGGCTGTTCCACTTCCAATCCAGCTCCCTGCACCTGGGAAAGCAGTGAAGATGAGCCCAAGTCCTCGGGCCCCTGCACCCACGTGGAAGACCTGGAAGAAGCTCCTGGCTCCTTGCTTCAGATTAGCTCAGCTCTGGCCGTTGGAGCCATCTGGGGAGTGAACCAGTGGGTGGAAGACACCTCTCTCCCCCTCTCCCTCTCTCTCTTTCCTTCTCTCCCTCTCTCCTTTTCCCCCTTCCTCTCTCTGTAACTCAGCTTTCAAATAAATAAAATAAAATCTTAAAAAAAATAATTTCCTCTGGCAGACAAACTTATGTTGTTCCTCTCCCTGGGGTTGGGTGGGGAAGGGAGTTGATTACCGTGTGCTTTGTAGGTTTTCTAGGGAGACACAACCTGAGAGCAGGTCATTTTCAACAAGAACAAGAATGCACAGTGTCGCGGGGTCAGAAGGGAGTCTTGCTACAATTACAGGGACAAGCAGGGAGCCCAGGGTCTCGCATGTAATTCTTTCTGACACAGACCCAAGGCTCTGGGTTTTCTGATTGTCAGGCCTGGGTTCTAGTTCAAAGGGGCCACACTTGGCAGTGGTCAAGCTTCAGGTACTATGCTCAGATAAGCTCCAGGGGAACTGGCACAGAAAACTGGGCTGTCTCTAGGTGGGGGTGATCTGCCCGAGGGGCCCCTGCAGAGGAATGAGAAGTGCAATCCAGTGTGTGTGGCCCTCCCTCGTCTAGTTGACAGATTAGCAGGCTTCATCATCTCTCGGTGAAAAGTTACAAGCAGGGAAGTGAGGTCTTGGAGTGGAAGGACTGTGCTGGACACACAGCAGACCCTCAGCCACGTCTCTCGTGCACTTGACGATGGCTGTCTTTGCCATCTTAGATGTGTCTTCCAGGCCCACCTTGTCACCACCTCCCTTCTCATATGGTCACAGCTGACTTGCGTACCAGAAGGTACACATGTTGACTGGCTTTTCAGGATTAGGTAATGGGTTTGTGCCCGTGTGTCTGCTCTCTTCCTTGGTCCCATGCCATGCGGGAGTGCTGGTGGAGGTGGTATGCCACATGCAGGTCTAGGAAGAGCACACCTGTCCCATTTCCTTCGTGGCTTGACTGGTCCCTGGTGATACCTGTGGTTTCTGGGTGTGACAGCTGGTTCCTGAAGGCTGGGAGTGCGCCTCCGACTTTGCCACAAGCTCTCCTTTCTCAAGAGAGTAAATGGAGGGTCCCCCAGAATGGGTATGAACAGGTGTAACACATTAGAACCCCATCCGTGTATTCAGTAGACTGGTCTTTGACTTTAAATGCTGGATGTGGGAAACTGTTTGCCAACAAAGCCAAATTGTAATCTGTATTAGGAATGAATCTGTTTACCAGTAGTTGTTTAATTCACTTTATACACAGGCAAATTTTTCTTTATATAAGGGAGTCGTTGAGTGAATGGCCCTTGTCCCCTTTTGAAAATAGTAGAATCTTAATTAGGAAGCAACTTGGCAATCTTGTTGTGTAACCTGCCACTTTGTTCTATAATTTTCTGTACAAATGGTCATTAATCTGCTTTTGAATACTTCCAGAGATAAGAGATCATTACCTCTCAAAGGACCTTGTTCCCTGGTTAAAACTCTAGTAAAAATATCAACCTTTTGCCTTTCTGAAATTCTCTTCTTTTAATTGCCTGCACTGGTCCTGAACATTAATAAATACCACATGCAGGTGTATCATTGTGCTGTTAACCCGTCTGCCTTCTTTTTTTTTAAAGATCTATTTATTTATTTGAAAGTCAGAGTTACACAGAGAGGAGAGGCAGAGAGAGAGAGAGAGAGAGAGGTCTTCCATCTGTTGGTTCATTCCCCATTTGGCCACAACAGCCAGAACTGGGCTAATCCAAAGCCAGGAGCCAAGAGCTTCTTCCGCATCTCCCATATGGGTGCAGGGGCCCAAGGACTTGGGCCATCTTCTACTGCTTTCCCAGGCCATAGCAGAGAGCTGGATCAGAAGTGGAGCAGCCAGGTCTCAAACCAGCACCCACATGGGATGCCAGCACTGCAGGCGGCAGCTTTATCCGCCAGCCCCCATCTGCCTTCTCTACTAGATTGAGAACCTGGAGGGCCAGGGATGTAACCTTTATCTCTTAAGACAAATGCTGGTCTGTAGCCTGGTCCCCCGCCAGTGCACAGGATGTGTGCCTTGCAGCTGCACAGAGCGAGTCAGCCGGTTGTGTGAACACCTTGTGCATATCTACTGAGTCCTGTCGTTTTCTCACGCGTCAGCACCCCACGTCTTCAGCCTTGTTCCAAATGACAGTGCTTAGAGCCTTGGTGATGCTCAAGTATGTCCTTTGACTTGTCTGTGTAATAATTGGGTTCCAGGTTGCTGTCTTGCTTGATTGTGCTCCATTTGTCTCTGTCCCATATCTTCATCATTTTCTGTGGTTCTTCAAATTACAGCTGTTGTTCAGATCCACAGGGGTGACTTGGCCCACCTGGAATAGTAATCGTCCTGAGCTCGAAGACTTACTCACTCAAGGCAATTAAGTGTCTTCTACCCAGGCGCTTTCCTGTCTTAGCATCCTCCTCCTTCTGACTTGCTGTGGTCTTTGCACCATTGGTAGCAGCTCATTCACCTTGAAAAAGAAGGAAATGCATCCAGGCACCTGATCTCCTTGTGTCCTCACAAGAACCCCACACTACGGATAAACCGCATGTCCTCCCTACTTTATTAACAAGGAATTTGCCAAAAGAGTTAGCAGAATGCTTCTCATCAGAAGTAGGACTCGGGCTGGCGCCGCGGCTCAATAGGCTAATCTTCCGCCTTGCGGCACCGGCACACCAAGTTCTAGTCCTGGTCGGGGCGCCGGATTCTGTCCTGGTTTCCCCTCTTCCAGGCCAGCTCTCTGCTGTGGCCCAGGAGTGCAGTGGAGGATGGCCCAAGTGCTTGGGCCCTGCACCCGCATGGGAGACCAGGAGAAGCACCTGGCTCCTGCCTTCAGATCAGCATGGTGCGCTGGCTGCAGCGTGCCAGCCACGGTGGCCATTGGAGGGTGAACCAATGGCAAAGGAAGACCTTTCTCTCTGTGTCTCTCTCTCACTGTCCACCACTGTCCACTCTGCCTGTCAAAAAAAAAGAAGTAGGACTGATGTTCAAGTGCACTGCTTCTGGCTTTCAGTGCAATGTTATTTTTGCTCTAGTGACAAACAGTTTCAGTGACTCAAGACTGTTGTTGTAAGGATGGGCTTTGGAATGTAAGCTGAACCTTTCTTAAAGATTTAGTTTATTTATTTGAAAGACAGAATTCCAGAGAGATTGTCCATCTGCTGGTTCACTCCCCAAATGGCCACAACGGCCAGAGCTGGGCCAGTCCGAAGCCAGGAGCCAGGAGCTTCTTCCAGGTCTCCCTCATGGGTGCAGGGGCCCAAGCACTTGGGCCATCTTCCACTGCTTTCCCAAGTGCATTAGCAGCGATCTGGATGGGAACTGGGGCAGCCAGGGTTCAAACCGGTGTGCGTACAGGATGCTGATGCTGCCAGGCCAGGGCTTTAACCCGCTGCACCACAGCACAGGCCCCGACAAGCTGAATTGTTTGAAAAGGGAAGGAAGGAGGAAGAAAGGCACCTGTTACAGGTGTTTGGTGGATAGTGAAAAATTGATGGGCAGGGTGAGCTGGAAAATACAATGAGGCCAGGAGATTTTTACAGTGAGACAGGCTTGGTTGAAATGTGTTGCAAGGAGAAGAGAGTGGATTTGGGGAGTACACTGTTGGATCCTGGGATGGAGTGGCTGAGGTGATGTGGGGAAAAGTTTATAAAAATGAGGGGCTCCAGGTACTTCAAAGGCCAAGAAGTTGGAAGTTTCAGCCATAAGATGATGAAATTAAAAATAAAATTGTTGAGAGCTAAAAGGAATTGCATACATGCAGATCAAAAGGGGCCTCTGCAATGTAGATAAAATCAGTAATAAGTAGAAAAACAGTTGAACTGCAGGGATTAAAATTAAGTCTTTCCTTTAGGAGAAGGCTAATTCTCATGAATAAGAATTGATTATTTTCCAGCTTAATATACTTAACATACATCATCTTATTATTTTTTTAAAAGATTGACTTATTTTAAAGGCAGAATGGCAGAGGAAGGGAGGGAAGGAGAGAGAGCAAGAGCCTGCTTCTACTGCTGCTTACTCCCCAAATGTCTGCAGCGGCTGATCCTGGTGCAAGCTGAAGCCAGGAGCTAGGAACTCCACCCAGGTCTCCCATGGGTCGCAGGAACCTAGGCGCTGGACTACCATCCACTGCTTCCCAGGCACATTAGCAGGAAGCTGGATTGGAAGCAGAGCAGCAGGGACTTAAACTGATACTTGGATATGGGGATGGGGGTATCCTAAGCAGCCCCTCAACCCACTGACCAACAACAGCCACCCGATATAATCTTTTTTTTTTTTTTTAAAGTAAGATTTATTAGAGTCAGAGACCAGAGTGGCATGGAGGGGGTTCCAAGAGAGGCAAAACCTGAAGAAGCCAGTGGCAGTGGGGTTTTTAAGCACAATTTTTTTTTGGGAGAAAAAAGAAAAAACTTGACCATCAGATTGGCATTTAGTTACAAGGCCTGGACACAACCCATCAGAAGACCTGATTTGCAGTCTTTTATCCTGTCTGGCTTGCTCATGATAAAACAAAAGGAGCCATCAGAAAGGTGAGATACTTAATTTACTTTACAATGAACTGGGAGTTAAGTGGGAATCTCCACTCCCTCTTGATAGGGTTGGAAGCTTTCAAGGAGTAGGCAGGCAGGCTCTTTTGACCTTGCCAAAGATTTCGCACCCTCAGTTTCCACTGGCTGCCTATTAACCCATCCCACACCTCACATGCCCTCCACCCAGAAGAATGGACCCTAACTTCTGTTAGGGGAACTGGGCAGTGACCACTCCGACTGCTTCATACTGAAAAAGGGGCATCACTGGGAAAAGCAGTCAAGACAAATCAGGAGGTGGCTTCTCCCGGGGATGCAGTGGCAGCTTCCAAAAATTGCTTTCATCCGAGATTTCATGTGCACGACCATCTAGAGTTTCACTGTTTCCTGTCTGGAGAAAACAAATCCAACAAGCAAATTAAACTCACAGGGTCAAAAACAAAGAACAGAGTCTTTATTCAAGGACCTAAGAAAAGTTGTCTAAACCATGAGCAAGTTTTCCCATTGAGAAGCAAATAGAAACTGACAGAAGGGGCCTGATAATAATCAGGTGGGCCCTAAGGTCTGGCTAGGTATGAGGCCCAGACCTGTCTCTTCATGTGGGGTACCAGAAGAGACATCATAGGGCGGTGTGACCCTCCTTAGGAAAGGTACTTGTTGACCTCCATTACCTAGCTGGCTTGGGCGGAGAGCTGGCCTGAACAGAAGGAGGCAGAGTTAGAAGGAGAGACAGAGAGGTCTTCCATCTGCTGGTTCACTCCCTAAATGGCCACAATGGCTGGAGCTGGGCCTCTCTGAAGCCAGGAGCTTCCTCTGGGTGTCCCATATGGGTGCAGGGGCCCAAGCACCTGAGCTACCATTTTGGCAGGCCATAGCAGAGAGCTGGGACATGATCCAGTGCCCATATGGGATGCCAGCACCACAGACAGAGGCTTAGCCTACTATGCCACAGTGAAGTAGGCAGCCATACAGGCTAAAATTGTTAGATTTGTGAACTGGAAGACCACACCTTCGCCACGCCCCTGTGTGGCCTCATTCCCCTACCTGGCCACACCTGGGTGCCCACCAGCCAATCAGGTTAATTAACCACACCCCTTTGGAAGTGGGTTAAAAACCTGGACACGATGTGGCCTGGCTGGCTCTTCTTCCCTGGCCTCTTGTCAGGAGGGGGCTTGCTGCAGCCCCGCGCCTCCAGGGTGCATGGCCTTGGGGCTATGTGCTCTAGGCTTCCTAGCCCAGATACAGGCCTAGATGCTCATCCATGTGGCTGGTTCCTCGTGCTTGGTATGAACCCCTATTCACCTCTCCCTCTTAAATAAAGCTCTCACTCTCCTATGCATCTTTCTCACTAAATAAAAGCTTGAAACACACCATGCTGCTTCGTTTATCTGTGCCGGTATTTAGAATTCTTCTCTAAATATTAGGCAAGAACCCTCTCGGGCTTATTAATATTGGGGATTTATTAATAAGCTTATGGTGAAATCGTGTGGCACCCAAATTCCGGCAGTGCATGTGGCACCCCAGATAGCATTGCTGGGGAACTCTAAAGGGCCACATTTCAGTGTAGATTTTAGGGGGTCTTGTCCGATTTCAACAGGGCAGCCCTGCCACCCCCCCCCCCCCCAGTATAATGTTATTTTAGCCTTATGTGAGCCGGCTATAATTGTTTTCATTCATTTCCAGGTGAGGGAACTAAAGCTTTTAAAAAAGACTTGTTCCTGTCACTCAGCTGATGCCGGGGGGACTGGTATGAAGCCGAGTATTCTGACTCCAGTGAAGTAGAGCAGCAAGCTGTCTGTGTCATTTTACATTTTCTAGTACTTGTGTTTCCAAAAGCAAGATGAAACCAGTAAAATAAATTTTAGTAATCCACTTTATTATCTATGTCTAAATGTCATCGCTTCAACATGTGATCTGTACTTTTTAAAATTATTGAAATATCTTACATTCTGTTTGTCATATAAAAATCTTCATTTTTTAAAAGATTGATTTAGTTATCTGAAAGGCAAAGTTAGAGAAAGGGAGAGGGGGAGGGGGGAGAAGGGGAGGGAGGGAGGGGGTGGGGAGAGGGAGAGAGGGAGGTCTTTCATCCACTTGTTTACCCTCTAAATGGCCACAATACCCCATGGGCTGGGCTAAACTGAGGCCAGGAGCCTGGAACTCGATCTGTGTCTCTCACATGGGTAGCAAGGACTCATGCCTACTTCACTTGGGCTGTCTTCTGCTGCTTTCCCAGGCACATTGGCAGGGAGCTGGACAGGAAGCTGGGCAGCCGGGACTCAAACCAGCACCATGTGGGATGCAGGTGGCCATAAGCATCAGTTTAACCTGCTGCGCCACAACACTGCCCCCATCGTACAGACTCTGAAATGCAGTGTATCTTCTCTGCATCTCAGTTCAGGTGTGCCACATGCCAGGTGCTCAGTAGCCACATAGGGCTGATGGCTCTGGACCAGGTGTGAAATGTGACCGCTCACACCACCCTGGAATACCAAGGCACGGGCAGGGAAGGTGTACATGGTCTCAGAAGGCTACCAGTCCTTCCTCAGCTGTTCCCCGTCTTGCCAAGTGACCACATAAAATCTGCAGGGTTTTCAGCAAGAATAGTGACCAAGTTCTCCGATGTATAAAGGCAGCCGATGTATAAATGCCGGACTGTCTAAGAGCTTACAAAATGTCTTCCACTGTGATTGCCATCCACAAGAAAATCCAGGAACCAAGAGAACTTGTTCTAAAGGAGCAGGCGTTGTGTCCCGAGCAAAGTGGCACCCAGGATGATCTTCACGTAACTGATTTAAGTCTCTTAAAAAGTTGAAAGCGTGTACCAAGGCTTTGGAAAACACACAACCAGCATATCATGGTTATTTAAAACATGCTGAGTGTGGACTGAGTTTGACAGCTGCTCAATTGCTTTATTTTATGGTGTAACTCTGAAGTTCTTTTTTATGACTTTTCAAAGCTAATGTATGTAAATGAAAGTCAGAGTGACAGGGAGAGAAGAAGAGAGTTTCCACCCACTAGTTCGCCCCCTAAGTGGCCGCCAACAGCCAGGTTTGGGGCAGACAATAGCCAGGAGCCAGGAACTACACATCTTGGTCTCCCACACTGGTGGCAGGGGCCCAGGCTCCTGGGTCATGTTCCACTGTCTTGCCAGGCACTTTAGCAGGAAGCCTGGTCAGAAGTAGAGCAGTCTGGACTAGAACGGGGACTCTGATATGGAATGCTGACTTTACGAGCAGTGGCTTACCCTGATGCATTGCAGTGCCAGCCCCTTTGATATCGCTTAACACAAAACTTCACATTAAGTGTCTCAGGGCAGAAAGGTTACATGTGTCTGCAGAGCTCAAACTTGCACACTGGCAAAGTTGTAAATACAGTGTGAGCTGTTACTGGATAAGGTTCTAAAACAGAAAGCAAAAGAAACAGAATAACAAATACACTGGAACCTTAGATCTTACATAGGAGAAAACACGTGCACTGGGCCCCCTTTCTTCTACCATATATCTTTCTACCAAGAAGAAAACTGGCAAATTAGAACACAGAAATTGATAGAAATACATCGTGTATTGGCAGAGTTTTAGCCACTGAAAAAGATGTGCCTTCTTATACATACTGCCAAGAATGTTGACAGCGAAGTCCTGGACCCGCATAGCGGTATAGCAGGTTCAGCAGCCCCTGGGATGCTGAGTCCCATATACGTGCATAGTCAAATCCAACTCTCTTCTGGGAAAGTAGAGGAAGATGGCCCAAATGCTTGGGACGCTGCTAATGTGGGAGACCCAGAAGGAGTCCATGCTCCTGGCTTTGGCCCCGTGCAGCCCAGCCCAGCCCAGACCTAGCCATTGTGTCTGTTTGGGGAGTGAACCAGTAGATGGAAGCTTTTTCTGTCTTTCCCTCTCTCTTTGTCACTATGCCTTTTGAATAAATAAGTAAATCTTTTTTTAAAATGCATATAATAGGCTTTGATCAATATCAAACTTCATATGCATCAAGTGGAATAAAAATGGGTTTTAGATGTTTATTTTGAAAATTTCATAAATGATGGGACAATAAGGCACACAAAAGCCTCATTAAATTCTGAATCCTAAAGATTATATGTTCCCCACTCGTGATCATAGTGCTGTAAAACTACATATCAAAAACAGATTTTTAAATAAGGAGACTGAGGAAATTAGGGGAGGGTAAATAATCTTCCTGAATGCACATTAAATACGAAAGGAAATAAAAACTAAAATTATGGTTTATTTTGGAAGTAGCAGAAATGGAACATTTCACATGGAAGTTTATGGCACATATACAGAGCTGTCACTGGAGATGTTTTAATAGCTTTCAGTTTTCTCATTATTCTGAAACAATGATGACAAATGAACCTCCCGTTCCATTTAGTGATTGAAATACGAGCGATTGTGTGGCCCTAAGGAAAGCACAAAGGAATCAGACTCGACAGGAGAAGTCTGTGAAGGAAGCAGAATGAGAAACAAAAAATTAAACACACTCCTGTTGATTACTGAGTTCATGAGTAAGAAAATGGCAAACCTCTGGCGAATTTCATAATCAATGGAGAACATATTAGTAAGTGAAACACTGAACGCAATGCTACATGGCGCTCTACATAAAAATTCAATGAAACGGTAGCCAGCATTTATTTGGCATGAATATTTTTTTTTTAACAGGCAGAGTGGACAGTGAGAGAGAGAGACAGAGAGAAAGGTCTTCCTTTTGCCATTGGTTCACCCTCCAATGGCCGCCGTGGCCAGCGCACTGTGCTGATCCAAAGGCAGGAGCCAGGTGCTTCTCCTGGTCTCCCATGGGGTGCAGGGCCCAAGCACTTGGGCCATCCTCCACTGCACTCTGGGCCACAGCAGAGAGCTGGCCTGGAAGAGGGGCAACCAGGACAGAATCCGGCGCCCCAACCGGGACTAGAACCCGGTGTGCCGGCGCCGCTAGGCGGAGGATTAGCCTAGTGAGCCGCGGCGCCGGTGGCACGAATCTTGACTGGATCCAGTGTGAAGCATTTAAGGTGGACAATCCCATTTACTTCTCACGACATGAATGCTGTTTTGCAGGTGGGGAACATCTTGAGCAAGACTTAGCTAAGAACCTGGGGCCCGAGCCTAGGCTTTCAACTCTTACTACGACAGAACGCTGTGTAAAATTCCATGCTAACGTATGAAAGCATTGAGGTGCAATGTCGTGTATGCCTGGAAGAATATTGGCATGTTTTGCTGCCAGTGGCCTGTGGCACTCTGAATCCTCGTCACTGTGAATTCAGTCCTGCATTTGAGATCTGGCAAACCAAGCAGGTAGCTTGAGTCCAGACCACACGTCCTTGTGTGATGCAGCTTGAAGGTGCTGGTTTTTAGGGAGATTCCCCCGACTCCCACCCCCCAAGACCAGGGTGCTTACTGGCCATTCCTTTCCAAGTGGTGTTATCTATTACTACGTCTTCATTAAGCTGAAAGTACAGAATTCGGGGCCCTACCTTTATGCAGTGCCCTCTCTCTGACTCCTTATTAAGCCAGGCCCTGGGCCCTATATTCAGTCCCCTGTACCTCACAGCAGTGAAAGCAAGGCTCACGAGCTACTTCTGAGAGCAAACTTGTTTGAAGGAATGGCCGATATTATAATTTTCCATCTTGGACTTGCTTTCGATTTCTGTAGTTTTCATGCCAGCTCAGGTTTTCTACACACAGCACTCACACATACACACACATGTATACACACATCTACATACACAGGAGTGCCTCAAAACATTCAGGAACAATCGAGTTTGTATTAGTGGAAGTAATGAAATCCTTGCATACATGTGAGCTTCAGTAAGTCCGTGCATAAAAGCATATTATGAAAAAACCATGTGTGGATATCAGCAAAATGTTTACACCAAAATAAATCCATCTTTCCTTTAAAAAAATGATTTATTTATTTATATGAAAGATAGAGTTACAGAGAGGCAGAGGCAGAGAGAGAGGGGTCTTCTATCTGCTGGTTCACTCCCAAAATGGCTTCAATGGCTGGAGCTGCACTGATCCGAAGCCAGGAGCTTCTTCTGGGTCTCTCAAGTGGGTGCAGGGGCCCAAGGACTTGGGCCTTCTTCTACTGCTTCCCCAGGCCATAGCAGAGCTAGATTGGAAGTGGAGCAACTGGAACTCGAACTGGCAACCATACGGCATGCCAGCACTGCAGGCTGCAGCTTTATCCGCTATACCACAGTGCCAGCCGCAATAAATCCATCTTTCAATTCAGTTTTTCCTTGAATGTTTTCAAATACCTCCATATGTTATTTTCTTTAGCTTTTATAGAAAGTTTTCACTGAGAGGTGCTTTGGGGGTTATTAAGTCTACCACATCACCTGAAGTAGTCTTCCTTCTCTCCTTCCTTCCTCATTTGCTGTTTTGAGCTCAATTTAAAACTCAAGGGAAATATTCTTACCCTACGTTGTGTTAATATTTTGGTGCACCTGCTATAGGTTATCAGGGCACCCTGTGCTTTAACCTTCATGACACTTGTCACTGGGTGCTGACTTGTTGAACATCTTTGATGGGCAATATTGCCTACACGTCTGACTCACACACTGCAATATGAATTCCGTGTAGATGCACCCCTTGCTCTTTCCTGCTGCATCCTTGTTATCAGTCTGTGCTTGCTCAGAATCTACTCACTAAATGCTTGAATGAAGACGTCTCGGTAAGGATTTCAAAACTTTTCCTGGACTAGGCAGGAAAGATCCTAGGAGCACGTACTTTGATTTGCAGCTGAGTGTTGGAAGAGTGATGACTTACGTTGCAGGTATCCCTCTGTCCTTGCTTCAGCAGCATCTCCGACCTGTGCAGAAGTCATAGATTCCCCAGCGGAAGGCATTATTGTCAACATTGAATATTATATGGGGAAGGAAGAGCTAAGATAGCACCCAGTATAAAATATAAAATTTAGGTGAACTCAAAGACTGAAGTTTAAAAATGAACCATTAAATAAAACTAAAACATATGTAAGATATGAAAAATTTCATCTTAAAGATTCTGTATGCTCCAGAGAAATGAAAACAAAAATCTTAAAACTCCAGTAGATTTGATTCAAAAAAATCAAAGGGCAAATCCAGACTAAAGAACTACATCAAAATTAAATGGCCAATGATAAATTGGGAAAAATAGACACAAAGCAGATATGGCATATAAAATATAAAAATCCTTTACACATAAGTAGGAAATATCCAGCAGTTGAATAATGAGTAAAGGATAAGATTGAAAGAAATGTACCTAGCGGGGCTGGCACTGTGATGTAGTGGGTAAAGCTGCCTCCTGCAGTGACAGCATCCCATATGGGCACCAGTTCCAGTCCCGGCTGCTCCACTTCCCATCCAGCTCTCTGTTGTAGCCTGGGAAAGCAGTAGAAGATGGTCCAAGTCCTTAGGCCCCTACACCTGTGTGGAAGACCTGAAGGAAATTCCTGGCTCCTGGCTTTGGATGGGCGCAGCTCTGGCCATTGCAGCCACCTGGGGAGTGAACCAGTGGATGAAAGATCTCTCTCTCTGACTCTGACTCTGACTCTCTCTCTCTCTCTCTCTCTTTCTCTCTCTCCGTAACTCTGACCTTCAAGTAAAATATTTTAAAATAATGTACTTAGTAAATACGCACACGCACTTAGAGATATACATATATTGTTCTATAACAAATAAAGAAGTAGAAAAGTAACATGTCTAAATGGCAAAATCTTTTTTAAATTTTTATTAATATAAAGAGAATAGATGCCTGTATTTCATAGGTACTGTTCTATAGTAATTATTGGCGTGTGTCCAGGAGGTCCAACCCTCATCAAAGTGTCTGTTGTGAATGAACATCAGGATATCCTTTCTTTTGAATGGTTTGGTCCGTCTGTCATGTTTGTTGAAGACGTGTTCAGTCTGTGGTGCAGCAGGATAAACCACCGCCTGCAGCAATGGCGTTCCATATCAGTGCCATTTCAAGTCCCGGCTGCTCCCCCTCTGATACAGCTCCCTGCTAATGCACCTGGGAATGCAACAGAAGATGGTTCAAGTGTTTGGGCCCCTGTACCCACATGGGAGACCCAGATGAAACTCCTGGCTCCTGGTTTCAGCCTGGCCCAGCCCTGCAGCCATTGGGGAATGAAACAGTGGACTGAAGATTCTCTCTTTCTTTCTGCCCCCCGCCCCCATCACTCAGTCTGTAATTCTGACTTTCAAGTAAATAAATCTTAAAAAAAAAAAAAAAAAAAAAAGTACAAACTCTGTGATGCAGAAGTCTTTGGCCCTTAGGGAGAAAGATGGAGTCAGAGGGTTTGTCTCGATGTTGTTGGTTTGTGGGAGTCAATAGGAGACTGAGCACACATCTCACAATGCTGCCAGGGTGGAGAGATGTGTGTCCATCATCGCACTGGCGTAGTGGAACCTTTTCAAAATTATTGTTAAAGTAAGAGAACTATTGATATAATAACAAGATTGAGAATTGCTTGAGTAAATGAGAAGGGAAAATCCTTGTGTGTATTAGTAAGTCAAAAAACAGTCAAGAAACTACTTCCCTCCAAAATTTAAGGTGCCCATTTAGTTATAGAATCAAGTGGAAGAAGATCAGGTAGTGTCTAATAGGTACAGGTAGTGTAGCGATTTTTTTTTCCCTCCTTGGTTATATTTTATAAAATCCCTTTAGTAGCAACAGCTTTTAAAAATATTAATTCCTAGGCTTTGAAAAGAACAAGGGGATGGGTAGAAAGAGAGAAGTGTTGACTTCAGATGGAGAGGTAACAGGGATAGGAGCCTTGTCTTCCCTGTGAGACAGCAGCATTGCATGGAGACCACGGGGCCCCGCCTGCCTGTGCAGAAGTACAACTGTCAGCCCGCCACCATGGCTGTGACTGGGGCCTGAGCTGGGAGTCTCATTAGCAAGCCCACCCTTTTTGCTTTAGATCCTCTGAAGTGTGTGTGTGGGACACGTGGGGAGTATGACAGAGAGCCCCTCCCCCTAGCTGCGTTATCTCCATGGTCAGGGCCCTTGTCTTTTACTTCGTTGACCTAATACCAATTCCTTTGCTTTTGGATGCAGTTTTAAAAAGTGGAAATAATTCCAGGTAAATGGCTACATCAGTTTTTTCATTTTTTTCACAAAACAAGAACTCAGAGGTTGGCAGTGGTGACAGCAGTTAGTTGTTGTTATGGGCATATCTTCGGGCTCCTTATGGTCACTGGTGGCCTTAGTAAACCCAACAGTCAGCAGGGAGGAAGAGAGAGAGCCTTCCTCTCATACTATATCCTGTTCCCTCTCCCTCTCTCTCCCCCAAACCCCCTAGGAGACTTCCTCTTAGGAGTGCATTGGCCAGGGATTTGTCCAAGGCCCATGTCTTGTCTGTGGGGAAGACTTTATCATGCATGCGGCATGTATGCCTAAGATCTTGATCTCAGTGTGTGCATGGCTCTCTGTGGGTGGCATGTATATTCTTAGTAGGTAATTGGATTTTTTTCTCTGTGGAGGCAGCCAGTAGAGTCTCTTGTATTTGTAGGTTTGTTGTGACAAGAAAAAGCCTATTTAAGAAGCAGAGATAATAAATGTATATAATTTTTGTTCTCCTTTCCGGATCTCTTTTTAATCTGTGACTTCTAAGTTAGTCAGTTTCGAGTTTTGGTTGGATAATTTTGTTGCCATTTTGCAAGGCTCTTAGTCCATATATGGGAAGGGTATCACATATGGTACCATTTATGGTAGTCATAAGGTAGGTGGACTAGCAGTAGTAGGGTTTCTGTTTTTTCTATAACAGACTGGCTAGCCAGTAAATCTGATGCCAACTCTTATTAATGAGTAGCTTGAGTTCTCACCTGATGGCAAGGAAGCAACTCACATCTGAATGTTGGTACAAATTAATCATAGGTCAGGATTTACTAAATGCACACTCTTCCAGGAGCACTCCAATGTAGGAAGGCATCTGTCTTCTCCAAGAATTTAGTGCGAGTTAACAAACTAGGGATCAGTGCAGGACCAAGCAGATAGCCACTGGGTCCTGAGGGTTGCCTTCCCAGGAGTGAGGCTTCAGGGTGGGCCTTAGGAGCTGCTGTGAGTTCCAGAACTGGGGGCGGGGCAGAGGAGGCTGTTCCCCCTTGGGAGGACCTCACGGTGCAGAACACAGAAGCCGAGGAGGAGGTGTGAGAAGGCGGGAGAGGCTTTTCTCTACCTCTGTGGAGCAATGAAAGGCTTTTGTTGCCCGTGGAAGAGAATGCCTTTTCCCGAACAAAACGCTTTTTTCACTTGAGTATTATCTGCTGAGCTGGCTATAAAAGTTAATAACCTAATCGGTGCACTTTTTTTTTCCATCAGAAAAGAAAGAAATGCGTTTCTTTGATCTGTCGGCGTTTCTGTTTTTCACGTATGATGGGCACACCTGTTTGATGGTTGCGAGAATGCATAACGCAGATCACTATGACTCAAGACTGCCCAGGGTGCCGATGTGGGGAAAACTGGGTTGTTAGTTGAGTGACTTCAGTCAGCATGTCCACGTTTTAATCAAAAGCAAACAAGCAACAATGGGCATCTCAGAAGAGTTTCCCAGGTGAAACTGGCGAATCTTTACCACAAAGGATGCTGGTGTGGGGGAGAGATACACATATTCCAGTGAGTTAACCTGGAAGTTAACCATGCCAGAAAAGCAGGATTATAGTAATGGGTGAGTAAGGACCTAACTGGCCTTGTGTTTGGAAAATTGCACGTTGATTTTATAGGGAATCCATTGGAAAATCAATGTTCCTGACCTACTCCATGGGCTCAGGGCAGAAAAGAAAAGTTAAATAGGGTTGATGTAATCTTGCTGGGTTATTGGCCAGCTTGCAACAAGATGCCAAGTGCGTGCCCTGTGAGCTGTGACTAGATAATTATTCCAGACCCCTGACCTTTGGATTCATAGGTTAAGTGACTTAGTGACAGTGTGATTCCTGGGACAGGAATCCTGGGTGGATGCGTGGGAAATCAGGGAAGTAGTTCAGCTTCCTCAAACTTGCGTTTTACCCCCATGACAGTTCCCAGAGAGAAGGCACAGAGTGTTCTTGCTTAAAAGCCACCTCCATGCGCCCCATCGTGCTCTGCAGGTGACTCCATGGAGGGACAGATGGACATCCACTGCTGACCTCATGGGGTTTGGACACGTGGGGTGTGTCAGATGGGTGGACTGGGGCAGTGGGAGAGAGGGATCGAGTCTGGCTCCTAGAAGACCACATCAAGCTGTTCAGTGCACAGAGGTGAGAATATGGAGGCTTGAGGACGGATCAGACTTTTATAGGAAGAGCGAGAGCTCCACTTAGAGCTGGCGGAGTGGCAGTATAAGTTTGTGGCTGGAGCCAGCCAACACCAGCAAGTGTTCATACTTAATGTGTTGTTTTGTTCCTGTAAGAACTGCATGGCTGTGGCATAGCAGGTTAAAGCCCTGGCTTAGCAGGTTAAAGCGCCAGCATCCCATATGGGTGCTGGTTTGAGTCCCGGCTGCTGCACTTCTGATCCAGCTGCCTGCTAATATGCCTAGGAAAGCAGGGAGGATGGCTCAAATCCTTGGGCTCCTGCACCCATGTGGGAGACCCAGAGGAAGCTCCTGACTCCTGGCTTTGGATCAGCCCAGCTCTGGCCATTGTGGCCATTTGGGAAGTGAACCAGCAGATGGAAGACCTTTATCTATGCCTCTCTCTCTTTAACTCTGTCTTTCAAATAAATAAAATAAAATCTTAAAAAAAAACAAACCTGCATGGTCAGGACCAACCAGGGCTCAGACACCCCACTCCTGAGGTCGCCTACAAACAAGGTGTCTGGGCAGAGCAACAGCCAGGCACATCCTGCAGCTGTGAGCCAATTGAAGGGCTTTCCATTCCCCTTGCTTTTGTGTAAGGCAAGCAGGAGCGTGCTCTTGACCTGGTGAAATTAACACTTGTGGCTCAGATGCCAGGCAGTCTGGACTTAGGTACAGGTGTTTAGGGAGTGCTAAGCAGCCCCGGTCAACCATCACCAGGAGCTTGGAGCCCATGGTTTGGTGTGCAGTTGAGTTTGGGGTGAGGCATAACCAGCTGGGTAGATGATATGTTTTGGTCTATGCAAAGGGTAGCCTCCCCTCTTGGGGCAGACAAAAGCTAGTGCATTGTCTCCAGCCGAGAGACACCTCCCCATATCAGTCAGTGGACATGTTTGCTGTCCTGAATTTCTTTTTCTTATTTCATGTTCATTCAGTTCTCTTCTTCTTTCCAGGGGTTATGGATTGTCACTTTCCCTTTAGACTTTCCCTCCTTCCTCTTTGAGGGTCATTTGTTTTCCCTTGAACATGCAGTCTTCTCCATGAGGTCACGGCTAAGGCAAACCTGTACCCTGGTACAGGATCCAATCAAGACTGTGCTACTTCATCCACAAGGGGTTTTCTGAGTGTGCAGTAGTTCCCTTGAACAGCTCCCTGCACCTGCGCTCCATCGATGTTCTGGGCCAGCTGGTTTTTCTCGCGGGAAGTGTGCTGTCTGAGGGTGTTAAACAGCAGCCCTGGCTGCTGCCCACTGGATACCAGCAGCAGCCTCCCCCACCACCACCACCCCCGGCAAGCTGTAACAACCACAGATGTCTCCAAACATTGCCAAACGCTCCTGGGGGCAAAATTGTCCAAGCATTAGGATCTCACAAAATTGGAGATGGCTCTGCTGTCCAGGCAGGTGCCAACTTGATTCCGATGAAGGTGATGGGATGGAAAAGTCAAACCACTGAGAGGCTGGAGACCAGTCTAACGGGTTTGCATCTCTGTTTACAACCAAGTGAAGTGTAAGATGGTGCTAGTGCTGGGTACATTGTCTGTGGACCCCAAGGTAGTTTCCATTTGTAAGTCACCACACTGGGAACCATGGAGGGGGCAGATTTCTCTTTCATTTCTAATGGAGGCGTGTTATGCTAGCCTGAATCATTTCTTATTGAAACTTGGAAACACTTCAACTTTTCATTCCATGTACCAGGTCACCCACTTTGACTTTTGGAGAAGGCACGTGTAGATATCAAAATCTGAGTGTCTTTGTTTCTGAAAATCATAGTAAAAAATCATAGCCTGTTAATAAGATCTGTCCTGTAACAAGGTCAAACTACTGGGTGGTGATGCTGTCAGAGGCCCTCAGCCTCACAATAATGATTTTCCTAAAGGTCACGAGGGATGAATTTTAGCTCTACCTTTTACAGTTGTGCAATTTTGGACAATGCCATCTTTAGTTCTTAAGTTTCCCAAAAGTAAAATGGAGCTACAAGCCCCTTACTTGCATAATTCACAGAATTATTTCAAGAACCCAGTGAGACAAAGGGTGGAGAATTGCCTTGTAAACTGGAATGTAGGGCCCATACATTATTCCTATTATTGTCATCACCATCGTCCTTGGTATTGTTTTTGCAGGACAGATGTGTTCACAGACTGACCTGTTAAAGATCCTTGTGTGTACACAACTCCCCTGGCTATAAACTCTTCTAACCAGGATGTTTTCATTGGATTTAACCACTCAGTCAGGCTGAATTCAAGAACCCCAGTGGGTTTTAAATCTGCTCGCTACTGGCTAAATAATATGTTTGAAGAGAAAATAGCAAGCGATGATCAACATCTTATTCACGGGCATAATAGCACTGTGGAAACTCCCCTCTCTCCTCCCCCGTTATTACCGGCGTACTCTTTTTACTTAGCGTACATTGTGTCCCAGGGCATGCTTGCTGACTTCACATTATATGTACTTAATACATAAGCCCTGCCCTCCCAAACCAGCCATTAGCAAGCCAAGAGGGGACTTCGTAGGAGCTGACAGATGTGGTCACCGAATGGCGCTCTGGGCTCCCTCACAGGGATCAGGCCTTTGTTCCATGTGTCATATCAAGAATGTTCCTGCTTTCTGGAGTCAGAATTAACCCCCACACAGGAGTGCAGATTCCCCTAGGCCCTCTGCTAGGCACTCCTTGTGCATGTCCTGTTTTCCTTCTCGCAGAGCAAGCAGGTGGTGTGTCTCTGTTCCATATGTAAGAACCTAAGACTCAGAGAAGGGAACTGACTTCACCTTAGCTTGTGTGTCCTTTAAAAAAAACTTTATTTGAAAGGTGGAGAAAGAGAGGAGGAGGAGGAGGAGGAGAGAGAGAGCCTGAGAGAGAGAGTAAGAGCACCCTTCCATCCACTGGTACACTCCCCAGATGGCCACAATGGCCTGGGTTGGGCCAGGCCAAAGCCAGGAACCAGGAGCTTCTTCTGGGTCTCCCACATGGATGCAAGAGCCCAGGCACTTGGGCCATCTTCCACTGCTTTCCCAGACTCACTCCAGTAAGGAGCTGGATTGGAAGCAGAGCAGCTAGGACTCAAACCAGTGTCCATTATGGGATGCTGGCACTGCTGGCCAAGGTGTAATCTTCTATGCCCAGTTCTAGCCCCAGCTTGTGTTTTCAAACTCTGAGGACAGTGCTCATTTCATCATTCCATGTTGCTTCTGGCACACGGATGCTTACATATTTTAAAAATATACAGTTGTGCTGGAGCCGTGGCTCAACAGGCTAATCGTCCTCCGCCTTGCGGCACCGGCACACCAGGTTCTAGTCCCGGTCAGGGCGCTGGATTCTGTCCTGGTTGCCCCTCTTCCAGGCCAGCTCTCTGCTATGGCCAGGGAGTGCAGTGGAGGATGGCCCAAGTGCTTGGGCTCTGCACCCCATGGGAGACCAGGAGAAGCACCTGGCTCCTGCCTTCGGATCAGGGCGGTGCGCCGGCTGCAGTGCGCCGGCCGTGGTGGCCATTGGAGGGTGAACCAACGGCAAAGGAAGACCTTTCTCTCTGTCTCTCTCTCTCACTGTCCACTCTGCCTGTCCAAAAAATAAATAAATAAATAAATAAATAAATAAATAAAAATATATACAGTTGTAATCAGTGCCCTCAGGGATTGGTGACAGGAAACCTGGCACCATGGGTGCTTAAGTATTTATAAAGTAGCATAGTATTTGCATGTAACCTGCAAATATCCACCTGCGGACCCACAATACAATGAAAATGCTGTGTGAAAGTGATTGTATTACATGAGAAGAGAGATACACAGCAGAATCATAGAATGACAAATGCCCTAAACAGCACTCTGGCCTCAGAATCAGCCCTTAAGGCATTTGGATCTGGCTAAAAAGCACAGGAGAGTTTCTTAGGCATGGAAAGCCAAGACACTGTGGCAAGAAATGACCTAAATGAAAAATCTCTGTGAGAGAGATCCCAGCGGAAAGAACGGGCCATCAAAGGAGGAGGTACCTTTCCCTGAAGAGAAAACTTCCACTTTGATTACTGCCTTGTCTAAATAAGGTTGGAGTTTGTGAACTCAAGAGGCTTCCATAGCCTTGGCAGCTCATGACAAGAGCCTCAGGTGATTACTGATGTCATCAATAAGGTGTCAGTTGTTAACAACAGGAGTCACTGTGCACGTGCTCCCCATGTAGGACCTCTGTCCTTAATGTGTTGTAATATGAGAAGTAAAGGTAAAACTAGTCTTCAAACAGTATTTTTATTCTTTGTGTGTCTGTGTGGGTGCAAACTGTTAAAATCTTTACTTAGTGTAGAGTTGATCTTCTGTATATAAAGATAGTTGAAAATGAATCTTAATGAAGAATGGGACGGGAGAGGGAATAGGAGATGGGATGGTTTGCGGGTGGGCAGGTGGTTATGGTGGGAAGAACTGCTATAATCCAAAAGTTGTACTTTAGAAATTTGTATTTATTAAATAAAAGTTTTCTATTAAAAATGGTTAATTTTCATAAAAAAGAAAAGTGGTTATACCATATTAATTAGGGGTAAGTTTGTACATGCTCAATATAAATGCAGTATTTCTTCCAAATAATTTTGATCCAAGACTGATTGACTCCATGTATGAAGATAGGAATTCCATGATGTCTGCAGACCATACACACAGAAAAAAATAACTTAGAGTTGCAGAGCTATGCCATCAGTATGTTTTTTTTTTGGTTTGGTGTTTTTTTTATTTATTTATTTGACAGGCAGGGTGGACAGTGAGAGAGAGAGAGAGAGACAGAGAGAAAGGTCTTCCTTTGCCATTGATTCACCCTCCAATGGCCGCCGCGGCCGGCGCGCTGCGGCCGGCGCACCGCGCTGATCGAAGGCAGGAGCCAGGTGCTTCTCCTGGTCTCCCATGGGGTGCAGGGCCCAAGCACTTGGGCCATCCTCCACTGCACTCCCGGGCCATAGCAGAGAGCTGGCCTGGAAGAGGGGCAACCGGGACAGAATCCGGCGCTCCGACCAGGACTAGAACCCGTTGTGCCGGCGCCACAAGGCGGAGGATTAGCCTAGTGAGCCGCGGCGCCGGCCCAGTATGGTCTTGATTTTCCCCAGGTGTAAGTTAGACTGGGTGACTGTTGAGTTTCCCCAGCTGGTGTGCAGCTCAGGCTTGCTGGCACATAAGAATCACTCAGTAGGTGTTGGTAACATAAAATAACACCCAAAAGTGGCATTTGGAGCTACCCTCAACTTCACATTAGCATCACTTGCAATGTTCAGCCCAAACAAGCAGCAGTGTCATGTCACCCCACTGAATACCCTAATCTAGTTTTCCTGACGGAGGCCCAAATGTGGGCCCCAGCAATTCCTGTGCACAGCCCGTGTGGGTCGGTGGCCCCACCTGGTTTTCATCCGTGTCCTGCGGTAGGACACCCAGGCGCCAGCTGGTTTCTGCTCTGGGCTCCTGATAGCAGAGTTCACATGGTGACCATTGTTTTCCTAAGGGTGAGCATCAGAAGCTGAGATTTTTTTTCCTGTGGCACACTCCTCAGCTGGTAAAGAACAGAAGTTAAGAATACATTGTGGGGCTGGTGTTTGGGCGCAGTGGTCGTCAGTACCCGTGATGCTGATCTCCCATAGCAGAACACCATCTGGAGTCCGAGCTGTTGGTCCTCTTCTGCTACAGTTCCTGCTAATTCGCCCGGGAGCCAGTGGGTGATGGCTTCAGCAGTTGGGCCCCTGCCAACCCTTTGGGGGACCCGGATGGAGTCAGGCTCCTCTGTCTCTGTCTCACTCTCTGTCTCATTCTTCTTTTCAAATAAATAATTTTTTTGAAAAAAAAAAGGCCATTGTAACAATCCTCTTGGATCTGGACATGTGTTTTTCATTTTGGTGTTAACAGTCTCTGGATAGAACGTTGTGGTCCAATAGAGATTGGAACATCATTTGTACTGAGAAGGTCTGTGGCTCTCTGGTGGCTGTACTGACTATAACGACTATGGAGTGTCCATTCAGGCTAACGCTGTGAGCGCCAGGCAGAGTCGCCTTCATCTTTTTCTGATGTTAATTTCCTTTTCCAGCTACAGTTGGTTGCCCCATCCCAAGATTAATAGTAAGAATTTTTATATACCTTTCACTGCCTAACGATCATTTAAATTTCTTGATTGAACCAGTTTTCCAAATGATTAAGACTTTCGGAATGAGGCAAATCTGATGTTCCATCCCAGCTCCTAGAATTCTTTATACCTGTATAATTTTCTTGATGTCACTATATTGGGTTATTGTGTGAATTAAAAGGTAGTATTTGTAAATTAGTATAGTGTCTGTGACATAGCAAGCATTCAACAATGTGATGCTGTCATCATAAATATAATAATTTTCTCTCTCTTTTAACTGTGATCTCCTAAGAAACAAGACTATTCCACATTTGCTGCTCTTTCCTTTGTGTCTGGTACAGATTGGGCACACACAATGAATGTTTGAAAAAATGAGCCCCTTTTAGAATTTGGTGATTTTTTTTTAAAGAGTGATTTAGGGCATTAGGAATTCCTTTGATCAGTAACCAAATGCGCTAGCGGAAGGAAAGAGGTAATGGAATGATGTTGTTCTATGTCCCCTCTTCTATAATACTTTCTAATGGTAACACTCTTTTCCTTTCCAAATCCTCATGTATGATAAATTCTAAATCCAGCCAGGTTAGACAGCTATCCTCAATATCTTGTTTCCTTGACAACCATCATACAAAGAGTAAGAACCTATTGTTGGTGGGTGAATGTCAATATAACCACAGTCTGAATCCTCAGAAGCAAGGCTTCAAGGTCAAGGTTGAAATATTTGCAATTATAATAAGACCTTCGGTTAATGTTTGTGAGATGTATTACAAGAGCTGAGTGATGGCGTCAGGTTTGGAGAGGTGACCGCTGAGCAGTGTCACTTTGGTTGCTTGCCAAAGGAAATTCAGACTGTTACAGATATTTGTATCTTTTCACTGCACCGAGAGAGTTTTGCCTTCTGTGACTGGTGAAAGAAAGCAGTGTTCCAACCAACTGGAAGTTAATGGTGTGGCGCCTCTTGTCCGTCCTCCTTAGCCTCCATTAGGTGTTTGCGAGTTGCCTCCCGTGTGGTTAGAATTAAAGTTGCGCACAAGTGGATCGCTGAAGCTGGGAGCAGACGGTCCCAGGCGAGGGCTTCACCTGTGAAGGGCTGCAAAGCCCTCTGAAATTGGAAACTAAAGCCCCTCGTCAATGCAGAACGGGATGGGACCTGCCTAACTGTGGCCTTTGTAGCTGCCCTTCAGCTGGTTCCCTGGGGAAGCGGAGGGTGAGAGAGGATGGGGTGCAAGTGAGGGGACAAACCTCACCCCAAACCTCCAGAGGAACCCGAGAACAGAGCAGTGTGGCTTCTGGCTCCTCTCTTCTCGGATCGCATTCCGGAAGGCAGGGAGGACTGCTGGGCTCGGCAGATGCTGCTTTCTGGAGCCAGGTTTGGGGTGCATTTGGGTGCTTTAGCGTGCCTCTCTGTCTTGTATACTGGTGTAGTATGATCTTGGGGAGCACGGATTTCTCACCCCCTTTTAAAAAATTATTACATTCCCACAAGCCATTGTAGGTTTTCTTTTCCCTAATTAACCTCTTGCCATAAGATTCTAATATCAAATTGGATACTTCGGAACTTATGTTGGACTACTTGAGATTTTTTTGTTTACCCTACAAGAACCAACTTATGCCCCTGTTGTGAATGCCTACAGTAAATTCATAGTAACGAGAAAACAACAGCCCCACGGTTTCCCCATGCACTGAATAGCAGAGCAGTTATCTTTATTCTTAGCACTTTGTTGTTTTTTTTAAAAAAAATATTTTATTTATTTGAAAGACAAAGTTAGAGAAAGAGAGATCTTTCATTCACTGGTTCACTCCCCAAAACAGCCAGGGCTAGGCCAGGCCAAGCCAGAAGCCAAGCCTCTTCCTGGTCTCCCACATGGGTACAGGAATCCTAGCACATGGGCCATCCTCCATTGCTTTCCCAGGCGCATGAGCAGGGAACTGGACTGGAAGTAGAGCAACTGGGACTAGAACCAGAGCCCATATGGGATCCCGGCACTGGCTTTACTGGTTATGCCACAATGCCAGCCCCTATTCTTAGCACTTTGAACAGGAATTAAATATGATTTTTAAATAAACATCCTGGCCGGCGCCGTGGCTCAATAGGCTAATCCTCCGCCTGTGGCGCTGGCACACCGGGTTCTAGTCCTGGTCGGGGCTCCGGATTCTGTCTCAGTTGCCCCTCTTCCAGTCCAGCTCTCTGCTGTAGCCCGGGAGTTCAGTGGAGGATGGCCCAAGTGCTTGGGCCCTGCACCCGCATGGGAGACCAGAAGAAGCGCCTGGCTCCTGGCTTAGGATCGGCATGGTGCGCCAGCCGCAGTGGCCATTGGAGGGTGAACCAACAGAAAAGGAAGACCTTTCTCTCTGTCTCTGTCTCTCTCTCTCTCTCTCTCACTGTCCACTCTGCCTGTAAAAAAAAAAAAAAGAAAGAAAAAGAAAAAAATATACATCATATGAATACACATGTTATCTACAAGGTTTCCAAAGAGTTATAGGCAATGGAATGAAAGGATATGTTTATTTTGGTGCAGAAAATTTTTGAAATTCATGTGTATTTTCCCTTAATATGCATTTTCATGAATTTTTGGAAGACCTATTGTTAGACTCCATTGGTCCAGGAGTCAGAGTTAGGGGTCATGCTAACCAGCTTATCCTCTCTGTAGGTCACCTGTGATACCCTTGTAGATAGCACACACGTGGTGTACACGTGTGTAAGAACTGCAGAGAGATAGGCTGTGGCATATGCTGGTGAAACACCATGATGTCTAACTCAGAGCTGGCAGAGTTTCACCAAAGCCGTCAGGATTGCCACCGTCCCATCCTTGGCTTTCCCTGCCTGTCCCCACCCACCAACGAGACAAACCCCTGTGCTGAACCCTGTGAGAAGAGCTTCTTGACGTCTTTTGTCATTTTCCCCTGAATATGCTCTTCCCTTAAAGCAGTCAGCTTCCACCAGGCCTCGAACTTAGAAGTTCCTGAATGTTTGTGGAGTGAATGAATGATTGAATGAGCAGCGAGTGAATGAATCAGTTTCATCAGTACACCCCATCAGGAGGCACAGTTGTTAGAAGTGTTGTTTGTGTCAGTGTCTTGTTTCAGCACCATTCTGAGTGCCTCCGTGTGTCAGAGACTGTGCTAAGTGTACATTCACAAATACATACTGTGCACAGTAATAAGAACTGCAGCTTCTAAAAATATTAAGTCCAGTCTGTGCAGGAGCTAATGCAGTTTTCTCCTCAGTGCATTGGAAAATCTATTAGTTAAGACGGCAGCTGTATTTCAGGAAATTAAACCACTGTAACAGTCCAGTTCACAAATCAGAACTCCCAGAGCTTGAAGTACTCCATTTCATAACATAAATTACCGAGGGATGGCTCAGGCAATCTGTAAATGCTCCAGTGACCAGTCCCCTCAAGCTTCGCAAAGCGAAGTTGAGGATCCTTCTTGCTGGCCGTGGGAGAGGAAGGGGTTCTGTGCCGCTGAGAGGAGGGGGAGGTGTTTGTAGATCCAGGGTCATACCTCCCTCGGTTCACTGTGCCTTTGTCATCCCAGAGTGATGTGTTTGGCGAAGGTGGTCTCTCAGTTCAGTTCCACATGGGGCCCCCGAAGTCACCTGCTAATCATTCCCAAGTCTAATCCCTGCTCCGGTTGCACAGGCCGTCCTATGCAGCCATTAAGACGCTGCAGGAATGGTACCACCTGACTTCCAAGGCCAAGTCCTAGCAGACAACCCAGCTTCCCCTTTGCACTCTTGAGAGACTGACTCCCTCTAGGGGAAGCCAGCTGCCAGGTTGTAAGAGCCCCCAAGGAGTCCTCTGGGGTGGCTGGCTCACATGGCCAGGAACCGAGGCTTCCTGCTGACAGCCAGCGTTAGCTGTCAGGCATGAAGGAGGGAGCCGTCTCACAAGTGAACTCCATACCCGATGCGAGGATTCTGAGGACTACAGACCCCGCCTACTTCTGGCCCGCAGCTTCTGGAGAAACGCAGAGTCAGAGCCGGTTGGCCAGTGTGCCCCACGTTGCCGACACACACACCCTGTGAGGGAGTGATTGGCAGCTTCTCGTTCCTTTACCTGAAATGCCAGAAGGGTGCTTCTTAGAAAGGAGGATTTGTTGCAGTCTAGTTTTGGGAGTTCACAGCCCAAGAGCTGGCAGCCCCTAACTTCTTGTGTCTGACGAGGGCAGTGAATGGTGGAATGTGTGTGTGGAGGATCATAGGGTGAGCTGGGAGGCAGAGAGACACAGGGAGCTCGCTCTGTGTCCACATCCATGCGTCTGTCTTTATAAAGCCACCATGACTTGGTCATGGGACTACACCCTGCAGCCTATTCCAGTCCCTTTCCAAGGCCCCACCTTTAGACACCGTAAGCAGGTTAATTCCTATTCTCAATCCATCCACCCACTAATCAATTCCGTAGGACTTTGGAGTTTACATGTCCGTGTGAGTTTGGGCCCAGTGCTGTGCAAACGTCTGCAGCTGTTACGTCCTGAAGCGACGTGTTGAGTGGCAGTGAGGAAGGTGTCCACCAGGCCATACGCTCCTTAAAAGCATCAACCACGTTTCGCTCGTCACAGCCCCTGCCCCTGCCCCTGCCCACACTCCCCTCCTTAGGTACCAACCTTCCATAAATGCATATTTAAATGATCTCAGCTGAGCTAACCTGGCACTTCTTTTGCAGGCAAGAGTGACTACAAATGCAGAGGCTTTGTCTCCCAAATGGGAACTATTTCTGTTGCTCCAAACGTTGCGGGTAACCTTAACAATTAGCAGCAATAGCAAAGCTGATAAATAGCAGTATGGTTCTCACAGTCCTATGACATGAGTGCTGAAGGATCCCCATTTTATAGATGAAAAAAGTGAGGCACGTCGAGGTTGAACTGCTTGCTCAGGGCGCCCCAGTCAAGGGAGTGCAGTGATTTCAGCCTGTGCAGTCGGTCTCCAGAGTGTATGGTGGTAACCGTTTTAAAAGCCGTTCTGGGACCCTTACCACCTGGCAAGCACTGTGCCAGACGCGTTGGTTGCCCTTCCTCTCTGAGTGCTATTCTAAGCCAGATCTCTTGTGATGTGTGTATATATTTTTTGCTGTTGTATGGCTGAGGAGATGGAGGCTAAGAGGAGTGAACTTGCCTTTCTGGCCATGGTGGGGTTGGGACTGGAATCCCCCCAGTCAGGTTCCTGAGCCCAGGGCCCGCCCCACCTGACTCCGCACCCTCCATCCTTCTGCAGATCCACTCTGAATGCACACGTGGGTTGCCAAGGCAACCACCCAGCAACACCATGACAGGCAAATGAGTCTTCAAACATTCTGTAACTACAATGACTTCCTTTTTTTTCTTTTAATTTTTAAAAGTGTGTCAAGATGATTTGTGATCCACAGAAAAAGGTTGATATGAATGAGAATTTTGAGCCATAAATATTTCCAGTGTGCTGGAGGTGAGCTTACCCACAACAAACAGAGTAACTCCCTGGGAAGGAATTGGGGTATGTCGCTGTTATCCCTATCTTACAGATGAGAAAATTAAGGGTCAAAGAGATATAGAAGACAGGAATGCCCAATTCTAGGGCTTTCATACCTAGTTTCCTTGAAAAAACTGCTTCTTGGTGAATGAAAATTTGTCTTGGTGGAGCAGGGGCTTGGTGCTGACCTAACAGTAGTGGAGGCTGCCAAAAACCCCGTTGGAATAGGTCTAGGCCTCCTGAAAGGAGGAGGAGGAGAGAGAGACTTTGAATGTTCCAGAACAGAGTCGCTAGGGCTGGGGGCTGAGAGTAGCTATGAGCAAAAGGACTCAGTCTTCATACCCCGGGCTGGAGGGTCCAGGATGACGGTAGCCCACTCTTGGAAGAGTATTTATTTATTTGAAAGGCATGGTGACGGAGAGAGAGAGAGAGAAAGAGAGATCTTCCATCCACTGATACAACTCCCCAAGTGGCCATAGAGCTGGGGCTGGACCAGGCTGAAGTCAGGAGTCAGGAGCTCTATCCCTGTCTCCCATGTGGGTGGCAGAGGTCCAAGGACATGGTCCATCATCCAAGGACGTGGTCCATCATCCAAGGACATGGTCCATAGTCCAAGGACTTGGTCCATCTTCCAAGGATGTGGTCCATCTTCCAAGGACGTGGTCCATCTTCCAAGGACTTGGTCCATCTTCCAAGGATGTGGTCCATCGTCCAAGGACGTGGTCCATCTTCCAAGGACGTGGTCCATCGTCCAAGGACGTGGTCCATCTTCCAAGGACGTGGTCCATCGTCCAAGGACGTGGTCCATCTTCTGCTGCCTTCCAGGAAGCTGGATCAGAAGTGAGGACTCAAACCAGCACTTCCACATATGTCGATGTCACAGGCAGTGTGGCCCAGATAGGTCACCCTTCCCACTGTGCCTGACATCTAGAAAATGCTGGTGTTTTCTGTCATTGTCACTCCTGGGCATCTCAGTGTCTCGTGAAGCCACCGTTTCTGGGACACAAGGGCCTGGTGTCCCGGCACACCGGCCCTCTTCGCCAGTCTTCCCCGCCGAGTGTGAGCCCCTTCACCCTGTGTTCACAGTGCCACCCTCTGCCTGCAGCTCAGCTCGCTCACTTCTCTGCTCAGGTTTTCTGAGCGCGTCTTCCCTGGGCCACCCAGCATCGGAGGGACAGACCCTAGAATGCTTATGGCTCTTTCTAGACGCTCCCAGTGGGGTCTGCCACGTAACTGGCAGCTTCAGGGAGGTGAAGTTCCCCCTTAAGAACACATCCTGCAGCGGCTTAAACTTGCTGCCCACCTACAATGCCAGCATTCCGTATGAGCACCAGGTCATGTCCCAGCTGCTCCCTTCCAACCCAGCTCCCTGCCAGTGTGCTGGGAAAGCAGCAGAGGATGGCTCAGGTGTTTGGTTCTCTGCTGCCCTTGTGGGAGACCCACAGATGGAGAACCTGGCTCTTGGCTGTCTTCACCCTGCTCAGCCCTGGCTATGGCTTCCACCTTGGGAGTGAATCAGCAGGTGGAAGATCTCTCTGTGTCAGGCTATCTCTGTCTCTGTCTCTGTCTCTTTTCCTCCACCCTACCCCTGGTACTCCGCCTTTCAAATAAATAAATACATCTTTTAAAAAAAATCAAAAAAGCACCCCCAACTCTTAATTTACAGAAAACTCTTAAAACCCAAGATTGCTGATGCTCCTTTAGGTGTAAGTGCGTTTAGGTGGTGATCTTGGGCATGATTGCAGTTTTGCTAATTAAAGCTTAGACCATGCTGCTTGGAATTATTAACAGCCATCGCAAGGATAATAGTCTGTCCATTAAAATAAGCCTAACTTTCATTTTGATGATGGGTTTAATTACACCAAGCCCCTGGCATGTGCATAATGATGAAGAGCATGGTGGGATACGGCTCAGCCAGGTGTTGTCATCTCGGTGGGACGCTGTTGGGTAGAGCTGCGTGGTGCCCTCTGGATTGCTTCAGCATGCCTCTGAAGATGACCTTCTCTCCACGGACCCCTGGACCGTAGCGTGTCCGCTTGGACTGAAGTTGGCTGCAGAGTGGGGGTGTGATCAGTCCTAGCAGAAGCGACAGGAAGAGACTGCCCAGAATGGTTTCGGGGATGACAACCCTCACCCGCCTTTCCTCTTCCTGAAACCAAGACTTTGCTGTCCTATTGGGACAGCTACCTGATGGGCTTTGCATTTTCCAGTAGATTTCAGTTTGTGCCTATGTTAAATTCATTTTTAAAAGATTTATTTTAGGGGCTGGCGCTGTGGCGTAGCAGGTTAAGCCGCCACCTGTAGTGCCTGCATTCCCATATGGGTGCCGGTGGAAGACTCAGCTGCTCCACTTCTGATCCAGCTCTCTGCTATGGCCTGGGAAAGCAGTGGAGGATGCCCCAAGTGCTTGGGCCCCTGCACCTGCATGGAAGACCCAGAGGAGTCTTTGGCTTGGTGCAGCTCCAGGTGTTGCGGCCATCTGGGGAGTGAACCAGTGGATGAAAGACCTCTCTCTCTCTGTCTTTCTTTCCCTCTGTGTAACTCTGACTTTCAATTAGAATAAATAAATATTAAAAAAAAAAAAAACCGGTGCCATGGCTCACTTGGCTAATCCTCCACCTGCGGTGCCGGTAACCCGGGTTCTAGTCCTGGTTGGGGCGCTAGGTTCTGTCCCCGATTGCTCCTCTTCCAGTCCAGCTCTCTGCTATGGCCCGGGAAGGCAGTGGAGGATGGCCCAAGTGCTTGGGCCCTGCACCAGCATGGGAGACCAGGAGGAAGCACCTGGCTCCTGGCTTCAGATCAGCACAGCATGCTGGCCATAGCGGCCGTTTGGGGGGTGAACCAACGGAGGGAAGACCTTTTTCTCTGTCTCTGTCTCTCTCTCTCACTGTCTAAATCTGCCTTTCAAAAAAAAAAGGCTCAAAACCCCAATCAATTAAGCTTTGCTAGTGCTGACGGATGGACAGCAGGTTAAGAAAACTGGGCTTTGCAGAGACCCCTTGTGCACCCAGAACTAGAACGGATGCTTGACCATTTTACCAGCCATGTCGAGAAGCAAATGCTGCATGTGCCCATTTTGCAGCTGAGAAAACTAAGGCTCATCCAGATTGATGACTTGCCCAAGGTCACATGGCAGAAGTGCAATTAGTTCTAACTCTATGGCTCTGCCACGGTGCTGCGCTTCAGCAGCTGTGGGCACTTGTGCTCCTGGCTGAGGAACGTGTGACAGGCAGAATCGATCCCAGGCCTGACTAATTCCATGGTCACGCTGATCCATCAGGCTGTTTTTGAGGGATGATTATGTTGAATATTTACCGCAACGAAAAAGACATCGTCCCTGCCTCAAGGAATTCCAGTAAAGAGCAAGAGAGAGGCATAGAAAATTAAACACAGCTTGATTGATATTTGTTGTGCAAGAAGGAAAAAAATAGTTTGCTTGGGAGCCCTGCCCCAGTGGGGCGGTGGTGCCTGGGAGACAGGGATCTCTTGGTTGAGAATTGAAGACCAAGGAGAATGCATGGGAGGCGGGGAAGAGATTGTGGGAAACTGTGCTGGTCCTAAGAGGATGTATAAGCTCACCCCCCACCCCCCCCCCCACACACACAAGATTCCGTAGTTATCTGGCCTTTCCTGGGGCTCTCATTCTGAACACAAGCTCATTCAAATGCTTCCTGTACCTCTAATTGAACGCTTGGACTTAATTGATTATGTATTAAGTTGGGGACTTGGGGCGACGTTCCGGCACAGGCTCATGTTGAGATTAATTTATTCCTGTAGCCTTACTGTTCGGCGATGCATCTGAGAGCCTCGCATGTGTGTTAAAAATAAAGCTGAGAGTCAAGGCCATCTAATTAGATGGCTTAACCCAACACTCTGGCGTTCAGTCTTCACCCAGGTCTCCTGCTTTGATGGTGACCAAAATAGATGAGTAAGTTAATCAAAGGTCTGATTCGGTAGCCCTGCTCTGCAGTGTGGACAGCTGACTGCCAGGCTCCAGTTCAGGCAGATTCTTAGGGGAGAGAAGGAACGGAGCCCAGTTGCCCAGGCCAGGACTTTGGTGAGGAAGGGTTGCCTGCAGTACGCTGGAGGGAGGGACTCGTGGGTCCCTGGGTTGCAAGGTGATGGCTAATCAGAAAGCCAACTCCAGAACAAGGATAATATGATTTGGGGAAAGAACTCAAACCTTCCCCTGGTGGATTCTTACTTGCTGTGGGATTATAGACAGATCCCTTGGCTGCCTGTGTCCATCCATCCATCCACCCACCCACTCATCCATTCCAGAAGTGTGCTTTGCACCTAATACCTGTAAGGCGTGTGCTTTGATCTTGCCATTGCACTTTGGTGTCTGCCTTAGTGTGCACCGTGTGGCTGTGCTGGTTGTGTTAGGTTTGCTCCTCCTGATTCCCTCTCTCCCTTCCCTACTTCTTTGTCTCCCAGGAGGCTGATGCGTGAAGGTTGCATCCATCTGGCTTCCATTTGGACTGGAAAGAGGGGCGTCCTACCAGGAGCTCAGGAAGCAGTGGGGGAGGAGAGAGGCTGGGAGACTTCTCCCTGTTCCCATCCAGTAGATTTCCATGGATTGCCCATATTCCTGTGCTGAAAGTCACTGCTCCTGCCAGGTGGCCTTCCTCGGGCAACCCACTTTTCTGGATTCCAGCAACTGCTGACCTTGGTCTTTCAAGCCTGGGAGTGGTGGCACCCAACTCCCTGCCCCCACCCCCCCCAGAATTTCCTTCCCCAAGTACTGTGCATCCCTTGTTAGTGCCCCCAGTTCTGCACACACTTCAGCCAGGGCTCCCTGCTCCTTTTATTGCTAAGTTGTCTGCCAGCTGCCTGGGTCAGAGTGCTGTTTCTGCTCACCCTCTGCCTGATTACAGTGAGGTAAGCACTTGGAAGGAATGCCCTGTGTTTTAGTGGCAGAAGCTCAGGATATCCCAGCAAGGTTTCCAAGGTGACGTGGGATTAGGTGATGATCCTGGAATCTGAATCCAGTTGTGTCCAACTCTAGAACCCAAAGGTTTGTGATCTGCTATGTGCCAGAGCCCCTTACCTTCAAGGTGAAACAATTAAGGAGGTGGCAGTAGTTGGAGAGAGGCAGGGGAGTCAGGGAGAAGGGTGGGGGCTGATGTTTGCTGGGTGACTCTCAGGTGCTAGGCACTTGCCTCCTTCAGTCTTCTTCATGTTCACATCACGTGTGGTGTGGGCTTCCTCTCCATCTTCCGGGTAAAGGAACAGAGGCTTAGAGACCGAACACTGTGTGCAGGGCTGGAGTCCAGATTTGAACTCCAGCCTCTTCTTCCATCTTGTACACTGCCAGGGGACCGGTTGGTGATTCCTTTCCCATCGGTGTGTTTCCTTTCTTCTTATCTCAGTGTACTTATTTCAGTAAAAGACCAGTGAATAACTGAGAAGCAGTTAAAACGATGCCCTGAAGTGAACTAGGAAGACAAAAGCATTGTGTGGCGTGGGTTTGAGAGGTGGATGCGTCATGGAAAGTCCTTTCTTCGAGCCTTGTTTGCCCACCATCACCGACCCACGATTACGTGTAAAAAGAACACAGGGCTTAACTTCCCAGCCCTAGTCACTGCTCATTTGGATGAGTTGCAAAGTATAGCTTATTTAAGTGCGTGTCGGTATACAAACGTTTGTGTATTTAGACAGAGTCATCATCCCCACGCAGTCACCATCATGATTTTATGTCTTGCTTTGGTTTCTCCTTTCTCTTCATATATTTGTGTGGATGTCTTGGTTTACTTATGTGAAAGGCAGAGAGAGAGGGAGAGGGAGAGAGAGAGAGAGAGAGGGAGAGAGAGAGAGAGAGAGATCCATCTTCCATCCACCAGTTCACTCCCCAAATAGCAACAGTTCTGGGGCCGGTCCAGGCCAAAGCCAGGATCCTGGAGCTCCATCTGGGTTTCCCACGTGGTGGCAGGGACTCAAGTACTTGGCTTATCTTCTGCAACTTTTCCACACACATTACAGGGGAGCTGGATTGGAAGTAGAGCTGCCGACTTCTAACCGGGATACTGGCTTAACCTGCTATATCACAATGCCAGCCCACCCTTTTTTTCCTTAAAATGTATTTATTTGAAAAGCGGAGTTAGGGAGAGAGAGCGGTACGAGGGAGGGGGGAGTGCTGGAAGGAGTGTATGGATGTGTTTTCATGTTGTTTGATTGTCCTCATAACGGTTATAAGCAAAAGCAGCAATTTTAGAACTTGCCTTTTTTCAACATCGTGTGCAGATTTCTTTTTATTGCATCTTAATCTGCATTGTTTTCAGCCATTGCACAGAATTCCATGAGATGAAAGTACATCGTGTTTTAGCTAACGGTTCAGTTTGGGAGCATTTGGATGGCTTGCATTTATTTTATAACTTGCTGATGACCATCTTAGGGCTTCAAATTTAATTTTTTGTTTCATTTTTTAAAATGAGTTTTTTTGTTTTTTTTTTAAAGAACCATGACCTCAAAATGGAGTTGAAGGGCTAGGGTGACGAATGTTGTTTGGAGTCCTGTCCTGACCAACTGGCCATATTCCTCATGGAAGGCTTCTAGAACTATTGACCATCTCTTGGACACAAGGGCTATGCACTGGCTCCTGTGGGAGCTCCCCAGTGTAGCTCAGATGGGCCTCTGCCCTTCCTGACCCCCGTAACTGATCTTGCACTTGGGAAAGCTGTGGACATGTGGGTGTTACGCAGTATTGTCAACCTGACCTTTGGTTACAGAGTGGCACCAAGCTCTGTGCCTTGCTGCCAGCCTTGCTCACCCTGGGGCAGGGCTGGTCTCTGTGTGTCCCATGTGGATTACCACAGCAGCACCCAAAAGGTTCTTCAATTTCGTGCCTGTGTGTGGATCCTCTGTGGCTGGTGGTTGAAGAGTGCTCCTGAGATTCTGACCAGGGTCCCCTTGTGTGTTTACCTAAGAACAGAGTGAAGGCAGCTGTCCCGATGTGTTTGATTACTGCTGAAAACAATAGATAAGGGTGAGCTTTAACAGTGCCATTAAATAGTAATTTTTTTAAAAGATTTATTTGTTCATTTGAAAGGCAGAGTTACAGAGCTAGAGGGAGAAAGAGAGAGGAAAGAGAGATCTTCCCCCTGCTGGCTCACTCCTGGCCAAAGCCAGGAGCCAGGAACTCCATCTGGGTCTTCCACTCTGGTAGCGGGGGCCCAAGCACTTGGGTTTCCACTGCCTTCCCAGGCACATTAGCAGGGAGCTGGATTGGAAGTGGAGCAGCTGGGACTCAAACTGGCACTCATGTGGGATGTCTTTACCCGCTGTGCCACAGTGCCATCTTTGAGAATGTAGAAAGGAAATATGATTTAAAGAAACATACTTAACTAAGAACAATTAGGCACCAATTGTGAAAGTACATGCAGTGGGGCCGGTGCTGTGGCTCAGCGGGTTAAAGCCCTGGCCTGAAGCACCAGCATCCCATATGGGTGCCGGTTCTAGTCCTGGCTGCTTCACTTCCCATCCAGCTCTCTGCTATGGCCTGGGAAAGCAGTGGAAGATGGCCCAAGTCCTTGGGCCCCTGCACCCATGTGGGTGACCTGGAAGAAGCTCCTGGCTCCTGGCTTCAGATTGGCATAGCTCCGGCCATTGCGGCCATCTGGGGAGTGAACCAGTGAACCAGTCTCTCTCTGACTCTATCTCTCTCTGTAACTCTTTCAAATAAATAAAATAAATCTTTTTAAAAAAATACATGCAGTGTGATTCAGTTTTTCTTCTTTTACCTTCCTTTTGCATATCTTTTTTCTCCAGTGGACTTGTGTAATTTTTATAATAAAACTTTTTTAAAATTTGCAGCCTGAATCTTTACATGTGATAATTATTTAGTAACTGTTATTTTTCCTCTCCTTTGATTCAAATGCCTTCTCTCGCAAAAGTCTTCATGCACTAAAATGTCAGTTCCATGGACAAATCTCTAAGAAAACCTTCACTCTTTTATTCAGCGACTTTTTATTGGATACTCTTCAGGTCTTGTGCACTGTAATGTGTAAGCATAAAATTAATGTGGTTTTTACTTTATGTTTTTTTCCCCCTTTCTTCCACTCGCCCTCCGGCCTGACCTCTGCAGTCTGAGGTGTCCTGGATCCCCAACAAGCATTACTCCGGAATTTACGGTCTCATGAAGCTCGTCCTGACCAAGACCCTTCCTGCCAACCTGGAGAGAGTGATCGTCCTCGACACAGACATCACCTTTGCCACGGACATCGCCGAGCTGTGGGCTGTGTTCCACAAGTTCAAAGGTACCGTAGCCCGCTCTTTCTGCTCCTTCCTAGGCTTCTGCGAGCAGAGAATAGAGATGGTGGTAACTGCAGCTCAGAGGAGGAGATCGGCAGGAAGGTGCAGCTCATGACAAACGCTGAGTGTCGTTTTAGCTCTACGTGGAAAGGGGATAAGAGTGAAACTGGAATCGGTTTGCATTTCTGTAGGAAATGAAGAAGTACGCCGTGTGGTCTTGTGAAGGAACCCAGTTTAGGATCCTCTGCAACAGGTGACTGTCAACTGTGTGTGTTTCCCAGGCAGATAGTGGACCTTGAGGTACCTGTGCAGAGACATGTGTTTCTCTCTGGTTTTCTCTTTTTCTCCAATGAGACTTTGATTGCGAAGAAAGCCTAGGAGCTAGTGGAGATGAGTATTGATTATAGAGTGTTGGAAGATGTTCCCAGAGCTTCTGCTCTCATCAGATGCTGTGGCTGATCATGTTAAGGAACTGTGTGTGTTTGACTTTCCATCTACTCTGCTTACTTTCTCCCTAGCTGTTACGGTAGCTCTTGTCATTACCGGAGGGGTTATGAGAATTTCTGATGGCAAACCTCGAGGCCAGCAGGTGTCTTTAACTCAGCTGTGAACACAAGAGAGAAGTGACAAGTTAGCACAAATCTCAGGCTGTTTTAGGACTGTTCTCCCTGATGTTCTCACAATTTCATTATTTTAAAAATTCTCTGTATTGGACAAATATAATGAGGGAGGAATTTTGTCGTGAGATTGCAGTGTTTTCTTGGTTTCTTTGTTAAATTGCACTCATGTTTCTGTGTTTAAATCCCTCATGCCTCTTCCCTTGGCTCCTTATCCTGAGCAGAGGAAATAACACTTAATGATTTTAAATCACAGCATTTTCATAAATCCCAGGGTATCCTTGTTGATTTCTGTTTCCGCCGGCGGAGGGAGAATGAATTCTGTGCCCACCGCTGCCACTGCCTGCTCACTTCAGGGTCCTTCTTAGCTCTGGGCTAATTTAAGCAAAACCTCCTCAGCACGCCATGGGACTGACATCATGACACCCGGGACTTGGCTGACCAGGACCAAAAAGTCTCTCCTCGTCCATGCCCAATCATGGCGGTAACAAAGACAGCATTCGCCCAAGCCTTATGAGGGAGCAGACATGCAACCTGCTCTTCTCCCTCCAGTGCTGGGGCTCCCCTTTCACTCATAGATAAGCCAGCAGCAGCCTGGGGGAAGCAGCCTGTGGCCCAGAGCGGAGAAGAGAATGCCTGGGCCTTGGCTTCCTTCTGCTGCTGCTTTCAAATCCCTTGTCATTGCCACTTGCTTTCTCTTTCTCAGCACCTTGAGCTCATGGGGGCAGTTTTGTTGTTGTTGTTGCTGTGTAATCAAGCAGTGTTTTATGCATATCTTCCTGCTGACACTGGCCCTTGTCACCTACCTGCAGGGGAGGTCAAGCAGGATGCCTGGCTCTGGAGGTGAGGAGAGGAGGAGCCAGGGACAGGGTCAGAGCTGTCCCCTCTCCTGAGGGGGTTGGAGAAACACTGGGGAAGCATCTGCTTGGGTGAGAGAAGGGGTGGTGTGCAGTGGACACCCACAGTCCTCTTGGGGAAGGAATGGCTTAATACTCCAGCCACTAGGAACGTGCCTGCTCAGGGAGGGCCCTGGAGTCCCAGGCCCATGGCACCACCCCCTTCCTGGGGCCCCGCGTGTGGACTGCCTGGTGAGCCCGAGAGCCCGTGGAGTCAGCTGCAGCACTCCCTGGAGATGGCCTCATGGCTTCCTCTGCCAGGTCCTGTGTTGTGCCTTTCCCTCCCCTCGGTGCTGTCCCCAAGAGCCCTCCCCAGCCAGCCTTAAGTGTGCCCGCTTCTGTCGCACACTGCTTCCTGGAACCGCCACCTGCAGTGTGCACGGAGCGCCTGTGTCTGCCTTCTGTAACCTGTAACTCTGCCAGATCACTGGGGCAGGTGATCTGAGCTTGTACCACAGTAGCTGGGACATCACATGGGAGGATTCTGTTCCAGCTAACACTTGGCCCTGTGCTAGTGGGGTTCTCTCTCCAAGAAACACCACTAGGAATCCTGCTTTTACATCCATGCAAAGGGGAGGGCCCTTCGGAGCTTGTTCTGCTCCCCCTCGCTGGGCTGCGGACCTGGCTTTGTAGGACCCTGAGATTCAAGGCACTCCTGAAGCTGAGCTGAGTGTAAGGGCCAAGGTCAGGCCAGGGATAGGGAACTTTGAATGCAAGGAGCTGAGTTAATGAGCTGCATTGTATTTGTTCTCTTCTTGGTTTATCTCTGGCATTTGTCAGGCCCCCGCTGTGCACAGGAACCTGGGAGATCCCTGGTACCCGAACCTGCTGGGGGCACAGCACCTGCCCACCAGCAGCTCATGCATCAGGCAGAGGGCGGTACGATTCTATCTTCACCAGCCTAGGAGTAGAAGAGCTTTTCCCAGGCTCACCCTTGTTTTTCTAGGAAAACATGGAATGAAAGGAAAGTCGGCAAGCCCTTCGCTCCTCCACTCGCCTCTCTGTTGTACAGCTGGGTTTTCTTGTTTTGTTTTTTTTTCTTTTTCTAAACTGGAACTGCTAGAAGTCAGATCTTGGAACATGAAGAAAGCTCCTAGGACAGGCTCATAAATGTAGAATGTTCCAGTCCATGAGGGCAAATTCCCCCCACCCCACCCCGCAACGCCTCATAAAGGCAATTGTCATTGACGTCTTTCACTGCAGATATTTTGAGTGACAGTGATGTGGTTGGGCCGTGTTCATTTTTCTCTGTCTTGGAACAGCTTGTGTTCCGGGGCAAGCATAGCTCTGGCGTTCCGATCATGTGGATTTAATTCTGTGACGTTGCTGTGCAGGCCATCGCCCTGTACCAAGCCTCCCGATGTGCTTATCTAATAAGGAGTCTTTATTGAGCGCGTAGACCCTGCCTCCACCTCTGCCCCCAGGAGCTCTTGCCCTCCGCAGCCAGTCCCCCTCTCCCCATCCCAGGGGCCTGCACGTTCACCCAGCCTGTGCCAGCTGCTGGAGGACTATCAGAGCTATTAATTCTCTGTCAAAGAATCGAGTAGACCGTTAATGGCTAGCATCAGGAATCGGCCCTGCACTCCTGTAAGCCGGGCTCCCGTTGGTTGCCAAATGGATTTCTAACTGTTGTGGTTGTTGCAAGAATAAAAGCCAGGCCCTACCTCTGTGAGTTTTATGTCTGAATGGAGGGAGACAGACAGTAAACAAAGAAACAATGAATGTGTGGCATATTAGACAGTGATTGGTGCTGTTGAGGGTAAGAGAGAAAGAAGTGGATGCCTCTGTGTGTATGCGTGTGCATTATTGTTATTGGTGTTGCTTTATTCAAATATGGGAGTGATGCAAGATTTCACAGCAAGGGGACATTTAAGCAGACTGAGAGAAGTGAAGCGGCAGGTGCATTCCTAGGGCGAGGGTGGAATAGTGTCCCAGGAACAAGGGACAATCCTTGTAAACTCTGCTGTGCTGAGGACGGGGGAGTTGGGGGAAGAGCAGAGTGAGCCCAAGAGGGGGTGGGGGCGGGGAGGGGGCAGATGAGATCAGACTCCCGGGGCCTTGTTTGTAGGGAAACCGGAAGGCTGCCTTTCCTCTCTGGAACTTGGGGCACAGTTGGCCGGCTGCAGGCAGACCCGTGGCTTCATCCGACTTATGTTTTTGATGGATCATTCTCAGTGCCCTCTTGCAAAGAGGAAGAAGTAGGAAAGCCATTGACAGTAGTCCAGGTGAGAGGGACTGTGGGCTGAGACCCCTGGAGGAGCAGTGGACGTCCTAGGAGTCGTCACCCACAGGGTTCATTTTGCAGTTCTCATCTTGAGGATTTCCATAGACTGCAGGGGGGCGTGAAGAATGGCATCAAGGACAACCTCAAGATGACTGGTGGGGGCCGGGGATGGGTGATGGCTTTTGTGAGACCGAGGAGGTGGTGAAGTTGGTTTGAGGCGGGTTAAATGTGAGGTGCCAAGCGGGCCCCCCACGGAGAGGGTCAGGAGGCAGGTGGTGAAGTGGGTATTTGTGAAGCAAGACAGATGACTGCTGCTTGTTAAATGTTCTTCTGTTCCTGGCCCTGCGCTTCGGCAAGTTAAATAAACTGGGCTGAATAGAGGCCACATTTGCTTTTCCTGCTCAGAGAGCAATCGTCTAGCAAAGCTGACCCCCAGACCTTTTGCCTTTGAAGTCTGTCCCCTGTCCCCAAACCTCATGTGGCCTCCCCTGATTTCTTCAGGAGGGAGCAGAGGAGGGGGCGCACCCACCCAGGAGGCAGGGACTGCCCCTCACGAGTCGCCCACGACCCCAGAGTGCGCGGGATTTAACTGCACAAAGAAACTGGAAGTGAAGGCTGGCTGTAGCAGTTTGGGGAGACTGTTATGAAAGCATACATAATAAATGCACACTCTGAACCTGGAGCTTGTGGAAGAAAGCCACGCTGAATATTCAAGATCATGTTTTGATCCGTGAGTCCAAGTGCACTTCACAGTTCCGGCCCTCCAGCGAGTGCCGCTGAATGCAGCCCGTGAGGTCGTGCCCACCTCCCTGTCTGGTGCCCCAGCTACGTCAGGCCAGCAGGTGTCTTCCCAGGCCTCGAAGACTCACTGTGGCTAATGGCAGCCAGCACCGTGAAAGTCTGCACCAGCAGCTGTGCCGAGCACTTCATGGGCAAACATTTAATCCCCCCTCCCCCACACACACACCACATGAAGGAATTACCGTGAGGTTCCTGGTTTAAGGATTTGGTAACTGAGGCCTCCTAGGAAGACCAAGCAGCTAAGCTGGGATGCTGAAGGTGGGGAATGGGGCTTTGAACTCAGAGAGTCTGACTTTCAATCCAGTCTTCTTTACCCTGCACTCTGTGCTTGCAAGAAGTGGAGTCCGAGAAAGTGTTGTTATGTGGGGGCAGCTGAGAGTCCGCAGGAGCTGCAGACTGTCAACCCCCGCGTGTGGAAGACAGGCCCAAGGTGATAGCAGGATTCCGAGAACAAAGAGTGAAGGCAAAATGAGAGCCATCGAAATGGCATTCTTCCAGGGTTTGAGAAAGGAAACCTCCATGCCCGCACACATTGCAAGTGACTTCCCACAACACTGTGGTGACAGGAGCTCTGGGCCCCCAGAGCTATTGCCACGGACACGGCATGGACCAGCAGAAGAGCCCAGAGCCAGGGCTCACCTGTGGGCCAGGTGCAGTGGTCGGAATGCTGATGTCCCCTCCCACTCATTGGTGGCAACCTAATTCCCACTGGAATCCTGTGACGGTGACGAGGTCACAAGGACACCGTGGGTGGGGTGAGGGCCTTTGTGGGAGAGGCTGCACCCGGCCCACTGGTCCCCCGCTTCCGCCATGTTCAGGATGCAGAGGGCACAGTCTGTGAAGCAGACGGGAAGCCTTCAGGGGACATCACGTCTGCCATAGCCTTGGCCTTGAACTTCCCAGCCCCCAGTCTGTGAGCAGCACCTGCTGTTCATGAGTTACCCAGCCCAGGGCGGACTGCTCACTCCTTGGGGCCCGAGGAACTGACACACCGTGCTGACGGGGTCCATGAGAAGGTACTCAGTCAAGTGCCTCGGTCTTCCGTTTGCTCTGAGGATGCCTGTCAGTGCCTGGGGGATAATGGCTGAGATCCTTAGTGTGTGTCTGCTCCATGACCTCACGGCTTCACCCTGGATGCCATGACAGAGGGTGGGACAGGGTGTGGCACTGTGGCATAGGGAGTAAAGCAGCCTACAGTGCCTGTGCCTCATGGGCACTGGTTCAAGTCCTGGCTGCTCCACTTCTGATCCAGCTCCCTGCTGATACTCCTGGGAAAGCAGTGGAAGATGGCCCAAGTGCTTGGGCCCCTGCACCATCTTGGCAGAAGCTCCTGGCTCCTGGCTTCAGCCTGTCCCAGCCCCAGCCGTTGTAGCCATTCGGGGGAGTGAACCAGTGGACGGAAGCGTTCTCTCCTTGTCTCTCCCTCTCTCTCTCTGTAACTCTGACTTTCAAATAAATAAAATAAACCTTTTAAAAAAATTAGGGCTGGGGTGGTCGTAAATGTGAAATATAGAAGAGCCGAGTACAAAGAATGCTGAGAATTAACTTCCGAAAAGACATTGGTAGAACTCTTGTTTATAGTCAGTTGCCTTCAAGAAATTTAGCTCTCTCTGAATTTTCTTCAGGTTGTTTTTTTTTTTTTTTTTTGGGGGGGGGCGAGCGGGGGAAGAAGTTATTTATTTATTTGGAAGGCAGAGTTAGAGAGAGAGAGAGAGATCACCATCTGCTATTTTACTTCCCAGATGGCTGCAGCAGCCAGGGCTGAGCCAGTCCAAAACCAGTAGCCAGGAGCTTCATCCAGGTCTCCCATGTGGGTACAGAGGCTCACAGAATTGGGGCATTCTCCGCTGTGTAGCCGAGAGCTAGATCTGAAGTGGAGCAGCCAAAACTCAACTGGCATCCACATGGGCTGCCAGCACCACTAGGGGGCGGCTTTACCTACTAGGCCTCAACACTGGCCCCTGCAGGTCTCATTTTCACCCTCCTGTGTCCCCTGGTGGCGATTGGTATAAGCGGAAGACACCAAGTCTCAAATCCTGGCTGGTCCGCTCCTCGGCAAGGCAGGCTTCCCTAGGGCATCTAACCTCACCTCGTGTCTTCTGCACCTGTAAAAAGAAAGAAAGCCCTGTGCTCTTCCTGCAGCCGTGGTGAGAGCTTGGGGGTCGTGATGCACTGGTCTTAGGGCCTGGGGGATACTCAGGGCTGGAGAGACTGTCTTGCTGCAGGGACAAATAAAAGACATTTTAAAAATACCCACATGAGCAGTGGTTCTGGTCCCTGCTACTCCACCTCCAGTGCAGCTCCTCGCTAATGCTCCTGGGTGGGCAGCAGATAACGGCCCAAGTGCTTGAGCCCTTGGGAGATCCTGATGGACTTGCTGGCTCCTGGCTTCTGCCTGGCCCAGCCCCAGCCTCTGAAGCCATTTGGGAATTCAACCAGTGGTTGGAAGATCTCCCTCCCTGTCTCTTTCTCTCACTCTCTCTGCCTGTCAAATAAATAAACAACTCTTTAAAAAAAAAAAAAAAAAGAAAGCAGATATAAATTACCCAACAAAGTGCTGTAGAGTGAAACCAGCAGCCAGGATCTCTATAGGCAATGTGCTGTTACACAGAAGGCACGAGAATTCGGCTGGGAAAGAGCAAGGCTGGACCGTGTTTTTTGTCCTCACTCACACAGTTCTGTGAAGAGGCTGGGGCGTTTCTTTTCCATCTGCCCCATGTTTTCTGCAAACCTCCTCCGCGGCAGGTGTCTGCGGGAGTCAGCCTCACCACTGGTTTTCATTGTTTGCTTCTGGTTCTCGGTGTAGACCTGAGAGCTGATTGTGCACGAGGAGAGTTTCAGTGGCCTCTTGCATCCCCGCCCTCATCCTCTCCTCTTCCCAGGCGCTCCTGCTCGCTTCCCACCTCTTGTGCGGGCTGCTTGCACAATCACCAGCTCGCTCTGATTTCCTCCTTAGTGCTCATGGTTCTTCCACGGGGTCAGCTGAGACGAGTACCACTGGGGCAACCGGAAAGATCGTATTCCTGGCAGAACTGGTCAAAAGGTTTTGTTTGTTTGTTTCATATCTCTCTGCTTTCGAAAGGCAGGGCACCAAAGAGTCCCGGAGGTGGGGTTGAGAGGGAATCTCCCATCCTGTTTTACTCTCCAAATGCCTGCAACAGTCAGGGTTTGTCCAGGTCAAAGCCGGGAGCCAGGAGCTCCAGCCACTATGGGTGGGGGTGGGACCCCCACGTCCTTGAGCCATCACCTGCTGCCTCCCAGACTGCTCGAGAGCAGGAAGTCGGGTTGGAAGCAGAGGCAGGGACTTGATCCCAGCACTCAGACGCAGGATGAGAGCGGCCGAGGGCGCAGCCGGGCCCACAGTGCCGACCAGATGAAGGAGTTGCAAACATTTGTGTATTAACTCTGATGTGGGGCTGCCTTTGCTTAGTGTAGACCACTTACCCTCTCCGAGCTCTTCTGTTGTTACTTATTCTCTGAAAGCCGGGGAGTGACACGCGAAGAGCTGCCCCCTAGGCTGCCTTGCGTTGATGACGTCTCATAGTGGCCTTGCGTTGCACAGCTCTCAGTCCTTAATAAGCAACACGCCCCTTCCTTTCTGTCTGCAACTCGGGATTTTTCTACCCTTTCTTTTTTTTTAAGATTTATTTTATTTATTTGAAAGATAAGTTACAGAGAGAGGGAGAGAGACATAGAGAGAGAGAGAGAGGTCTTCCATCCGCTGGTTTACTCTTCAGATTGGCCAGAACAGCCGGAGCTGAGCTAATCCAAAGCCAGGAGTCAGGAACTTCTTCCCAGTCTCCCACACGGGTGCAGGGGCCCATGCACTTGGGCCATCTTCTTCTGCTTTCCCAGGCCATAGCAGAGAGCTAGATGGGAAGTGGAGCAGCCAGGTCTTGAACTGGTGCCCACTCAGGATGCTGGCACTGCAGGCGGCAGCCTCACCCCTAGGCCACAGCACCGGCTCCTCCCCTCTCATTCTTAAACCTTCTGGGAGTTGGAGGGACAAAACCCTGCCTCCCCCCCCACACCCCAAATCCTCCCTCCCTTTCTCTCCTTCTCTCACCCTGTCATCTTTCATGAATTCATGATCTTCGGAGCCCCTGGGCCAGCTCCCAGGTCGTGGGGATAACACAGTAAACACAGGAGACCCCGCCCCGTCTCCCAGTGGGGCAGAAACCTACTTCATGCTTTTTCTGTGTCAAGTCCTGGGCGACCACATTTCCCCTTCACACAAGCCCACGTGCTGAGCGTCTCACCGGGAGCCCCTGCGTTCGCGGCAGAAGCCGGCTTGAAGCCAGGCTGACCTCTGACCCCACTCTGCCACATGCTGCCTCTGGCCCATCAGAACCCACAGTCACAGGGCGGTGTGGACAGTCCCCTGGAAGCAGCGTTTCAGTGCTGCTCTGGGGATGGTGGGGAGTGAGTGAGGCTGGGGCTCTGAAGGGAGAGGCTGGGGTGCGTTAATTAATCCTGGACCGAGGGTGGGGCGGGAATGGTGCACACTGGAGACTGAAGTCTGCTGCTCTGGCAGATGGGGCAGCACCCAGAATCGTGGTCACACAGGTGCCTCCCTGCCCCTGCTGCCGTACATCCCATCAAGCCCTTGCTCACATCACAGCTTCTCCCCCAGACTTTCCTGACTGCCCCACAGAATCCTGCTACCTGGGACCCACTGTCGGCTCACTCACCCTGCTCGCCCATGTGCAACTACCAGAGGTTACTCTGCCCCACCCAGAAGGTGCTACACACCCAGGATATAGCTGCTTTTTTCTTGATTATCATACGTCCTTACTCAAACTTCACAAAGTCATGGAAAAGAGAATTTAAAGATGGGTTTATTTTGGGAGGCTTGCTTTGTGACATAATGGGTTAAACCACTGCCTACAATGCTGGCATCCTATATGGGCCCTGGTGTGAGTCCTAGCTGCTCGACTTCTGATCCAGCTCACTGCTAATGTGCCTGGGAAAGCAGCAGAAGGTGGCCTGAGAGCTTGGGCCCCTGTACCTCCACAGGAGACCTGGAAGAAGTTCCTGGCTCCTGGCTTCCAATTTGCCCAACTCTGCCTCTCAGATAATAAATCTTAAAAAAAAAAAAATGAGTATATTTTTGTACAGAAATTTTTGAAGCTCATGTCTGGTTTCATCATAATACACATTTCTCGTGAACTTTTTGGAGATCTCTTATATGGATGATTTTTTTTTTTATTTCCACCAAAATGTCCTTCTCATTTAATTCCATTTCCCAGACACTTTTGGCAGTACTTCTCCTCTGAGCTCCCAGAGAGCAGGATTTTTGTTTCGCTCCCCTTGTCTCCCAGCACCTAGACTAGCACCTGGCACTCAGGAAATGCTCAGTCAATATTTGTTGAGCAAATGAACAGAGAAAGCAGAGGATTCTGGGTGGAGCGTGTGGTGGAGAATAAGGCAGAAGACTCAGGAGGGTCTTTAATTCGTGGCTCCGGGGTGCAGCCGAAGCTCACTGAAAGTTCAGAGCTGTTGCAGTGGATTCATTCTGAGAGGAGGAGCCTGGCGGGGGCAAGAGGCACGGAGTCACCACACACACCTGGGGAGTCGGGTGAAAGAGGCCCAGAGGTGAGCAGCCCGCAGACTCGTTTATTTCAGTTGGTTCAGCAGCTTAAATAGCCAAGGCAGCCAATCAGGTCAAAGGGCAGTCTATGCCTAGCCAATCACAGCCTGTTGCCAGGCAGTTTCCAAAGCCATCCAATCACAGCCTGTTGCCAGGCAGGCTCCGTTGCCAGTGGCCATCTTGGCATGGCCTCCTCATTCCACCACATAGAGCCTCAAGTAAAGCGTCCTGGGCTCGTGTTTTCAGATGTGGAGAGTCCTTCGCTGTAGCATGGAATGATGTGAGAGGTGAAGCAGGGAGCCAGTTCCCTGCAAGGGTGACGGCAGCAGGTAGCAGCTACTGCTGCAGCCTAAGCAGTGGCCCATGGCGGGATGTTGGCCTTGGGGAAAGAGGGGAGTAGAGTGCGGGGCACTGGGTAATGAGTGCATTCTGGGAACGCAGAGGTGGATAAACAGGTCTGAATCTTGCAAGGAAGAGCTGGGCTGGAGGTATCTTTAGGTATTCCCTTTATGGAACGCAAATAGAACTTCTGGTATGAAAATAGATGTTCTTGACAGACTATGCTAGTTTCCTTTTCTGGGCTTCCAGGTGTACTCCAGTGTAGAATCCAGGAGTGCCGACCAGGGGACACCTGGTGCAACAGGGAGAGTGGCTGGGCCTGATGTCTCTAACAGGGCCACATGAATGGTGGCAGAGCGCAATCAGCGAGGACAAGGGCTGGGCAGGTGCCGTTGGCATGCTGTGATGAGACAGGAGGAGGAGGAGGAGGAGGAGGGACAGATGGATGCAGAAGAGACTTTCTCAGGTTCCCTGGACATGCGGGCGTGATGCCCTGAGCTCCTGGTGTTGCCGCCCACATCCAGTGAGTGACGTCGGCTCTGGCCACACACCGCCACTGCACCATGAAGCCTGCGTGGCAGGAAAGACGGATTTCTGGCTATAGGTGTGTCTTCCCCCTAACCCTTTCCCAGTTCAGGTGTTCACTTCTCAGGCAGTGATGTCACATGGGACAAAGCCCTCAAGGGGTCTTCCTCGGGGATGCTCAGCCTCCTCTTGTCATCTCCATAACCTTGAGACGTCACTCAGAACCTCTCTCTTGCCCGTGGACAAAGTGGGCACAGTGATAGTCATAGTGCGTTAGCCGGGGACAATGTGCGAGGATGCTTATAAAGCCATCGGTGCCACGTGTGGCACAGAGTACGTGTCCTTGGTATCCCACAGCGTCGGCTGCCGCCTCTGTGAATAGGGGAGTCCTTTACTTTCATCCCAGTGAGGCTGCACTCTCCTTATCTAAAAGATGCGCAGTGGGGGAGCTGCTTGATACAAGAGGAGACCCTACAAGTCCTCTGGGACAGTCCGAGTAACCTAGACTGAGATGGAAGAAGGAGGCCTGGGAAGAGGGCGGGGTAGACATCGGAACCGGGAGTATTTTCCTACTTGAGAAGACCTGGCTGTGCATCTTACCGGGGGGAGCCCAGGCTGGTGTGTGGCAGAGCCCCAGGGACTTGGGGGTGAGGCTCAGCTCTTCCATGCACTTAGCACTTCAGTTTCTACTTCTCAAAGATTAACAGTATTTGGGGAGCAAGGTATGCCATTCATCTGGTACTTTGCAGGTATTTGTTCTCCTCTCTCCATCCTGTAATGCCATTTTCCACATTTCACCGTTTTTTTGAAATTGAGGTGTGACTTAGAAAGAAGCAGCTTGGCAGATGGTCATTTTTTTCCTCCTGGAAAATGTTTTGTTCTAACCTACAATCAGTGGCCTCTTAGTATCCCCAAAATGTGGTGTTATTATTTTGATGAGGATTATTTCCCTCACTCTTCCTTCTGTCTGTGAGTGGTGGGGCTGTGGAGTGGAGAAGAGAGAGCTGCCAACAGTGAAAGAGAAGGATTTCAGGCTCTTGGGAGAGCGCTCCCGGGTGGCCGTTTGTCATTGGACCGCAGGACCTGGGGCCATCTCTGCCCTTGTTGTTTGGGGCGTACACCTCACTCGCGCCTCACACGTTGGAATATTTACCGTCTCCGGCTTGGGGAGCTCTCCCATGATGGAGATCAGCTACCTGTTTTCTCTCTGTACAGGTTGTAGGCAAGGTGAGAGGGGAAGTCATGCAACCCCGAGTCATCGAATAGAAGCATTGTGGGTATTTTTGAGAATTTCAGAAAGGAATACTGACACACCAAGCAGCATTAAATTAAGAACTCCAGGAGGCTGTGCTGGCCAGAAGTCTCCTCTTTGCTCATTCAGACATTCAATAAATATTTATTGAGCGCCTACTTGGTACCAGATGCACAAGTCATGCTCTGTAATGCTCTCTGTCCATTAGGAATTCACACAACTGGCTCATCCTTCTTTGAAAAACTCTGAGACTTCTGGGAACATTATGGGGTTATGCACCATTGATGTGAATTATTGAGCCAGCTTACTTTTTCCAACAATTGATATTCACTGCCTTGAGCTAAGCAGATTGTGATCATGAATGCAGCCATGGTAGACGCACAGAGAGGATGCAGCCATCCTAGGCCATTCTGAGGCCAGAGGGTGATGGGGTAATTGGGGCCCAATAGAGGCACCAGACAGGAAGCAGATACTTGGAGGAGAAAACAAATGCGTGAATGAATTGACAGGGACAAGGTCCACCTGTAGAACCACACTCAGAGAAAAAGCCATGTCTTTCCGAGTTTGGTCTACAAGGGTCTGAGCCAAAGAGTGACCTCCCGTGAAGGTTAGTTGTACTACTACCCTGCCTTAGCCGACCCCCAATTTTTTACTCGTTTCTGCTCATTCAAACACTCAATAAATATTTATTGAGCGCCTACTTGTACCAGGTGTGCAAGTCATGCTCTGTAATGCTCTCTGTCTAGGAATTCATGGAACCAGCTCATCCTTCTTTGAGAAACTCTGAGACTCCTGTGAGAGCTGAGCGGTGACGTCACAATCACCTGTCCCTTTGCCAGGGAGCGGGTGTGACAGTGGCTTTAGTAGCAGAATCACCCATCTGGGGCTCTTCACATTCAGCAGGTCAGCATCCACTAGGAGCCTGTGCATCCCCAGTGACGGGAGGCTCTGTGTCTGTGTTGTGTTCTGCTAAGACAACAAAACACTCAAGGCTGGGCACTTGTCAGTTGGCTTTCTTAGCTCACGGTTCTTGGCATCAGCTCTGCGGAGGGCCCCTCTGTCTGCCTCAACGCCCATTGCATGATCACACGGTGGGAGCATGTACCAGAGGGAGAGGCGGCATCGAGAGACAGGAATCTGGACAGGTGCAGAGGCCAGACTTTTCATAGCAGCCCCCTGCTGAGGTCTAACTGTGAACTCCTTGAGAACTGCCGTAATCCATTCTGAGTTCAATCCCCAGTGCCCTCCCTGTAGATGACCTCTTAAAGGTCCCCACTTTGCACACCAAGGACCGGCCCCAGAAAGTGAGGCCTTGGAGGACAAACTCAAACCATAGCAGAATGATTGCTTTAGTGCAATGTTTCTTCACCTGGGCACATTGGATGTTTGCAGCTGGATACCCCCTTGTTGCTGGGGAAGCAGGAGCCGTCTAGTGCATTGCGGGATGTGTGATAGCAACCCTGGCTTCTATAGAAGACAGTGGCTCCCACCCCTCCCCTCCCTTCTCCCTGCCGTGACAACCAGAAATAATGTCCCCAAGCATGAACAAATATCCAACAGGTCTTGCCCATTGAGAACCATTTCTGTAGTGTCCCCTGGTTAGTGATGGAAACATGTCAGATCAGTCCAGGATGGGTGATGGTCGTGGTCATGGTCATGGTGGGTTTAAGTGGTTGCTAATGACCAGACCCTGGAAGAGGAAAGGAGTGTGAACGTTGTACAGCTCATTTATCCGTTCACAGCTCAGAAACCCACATCCATGTGCCCTTTGAATAGCTCTTTCTGGTTTAGCTGTGTGTTGAAGCGACCATTGCACGTGCTTCGCACGTTTTTCCTATTCTTGTTTGTATTCAGCGCTAGCCCCAAATATGATTGAACTGTGAATGTTCTCTTCCAAGGCCACGAGTAGTTGAGCAGCCATTTGTGGGTGGCCTCTTTCAAAAGATAAATAAATGATTTCGTTCCCCCGCCCCTAAAAGGATGCACAATATCAGGACGACCTGATTAGCCAGACGCAGAAGCGTGCATGTACACAGAAAGCCACAGAGTTGGTGGGGACTTGCTGGGCTGTATGATCATCTCTTGAAATTCCAGGGGGGGCCCAGCATGCCCCTCACCTGAGCATGCACCAGGAGGAGAAATCAGGCTAGGCCACTCCATGACTGTGCCGAGGACGTAACTGGGTCTCCCCCCACCCCCCGCTTCTAAATGCATAAACATAGATTATTAGCAGTATCTAATGAGTGACAAGGACGGACATGGCCTGTCAAGAAGATAAATATGCCGGCATCTTCTCTGCAGAGTGCGCTGGGCTTGCCTGTCTACAAGAGAGCAGTGGGCAGAGCTGTGTGAGCAGAGTCCCCAGTGAGATGGAGGGCGGGGCCTTTCAAAGGAGCCCTGTCACCCAGAGTCGCTGCATCCCTAGAAGCAAAAGGTTTTTTTTTTTTTTTTAATCCTCCATTGAAAACGGCAGCTGTGGATTTAATTTCCTCACTTGCCTTTCGCTAAGTCTTAGGGACCCAGACAACATGGTGATTTAGGGCTTCTCCTCTGCACTGCTTAGAGGTCAGAAAAGGTCACAGGTTCATCCCTTGGTAGCAAAGCTTCTTATAAGATAGAGGAGAGGAGTCCCTGCTTCCAGCTGATAATCCTTTTATTAAAATTTATTTTGAGATGGTGCAATCCTAGAATATTAAAAAATAAAAAAGAGGCATCCCTAGACGCACCTGCTTTCTGTGGGGGAGGGGAGAAGAATGGGTTGGCAGTGATGGGCTATCTTTTGTGTTCTTTATTATGGAATAGTTTTAGAATTACAAAAAAAGAAAAAGTGAGAGAGATAGTATAGAGAATTCTGGCATGCCCTGTACTCGGCTTTCCTTACTCGTGTCTGACATTAGTCTTGTACATTTCTTGGGGAACTTGCTTTATCATACCCCGGTACAGTCCAGACGGCACGCAGGCTAGATGCCCTACATACGTTAGCTCCTTTCATCCTTAGAGCAGCCTAGCAGAGGAATTATCCAATCCCAGTTTTACAAGAGAGAAAATCCAGTGCTTAAATAGGTTAAATGGCACACTCAACCCATCTAACTAGTCATTGGCGGCTGCAAGGTTACAGGTACTCTTGCTTTCCCTTCACTGATTTATCCCCAGGTTTCTAAGCACAGCCCCTGCCAGTCTCGAACGTGCACTGCATCTGTCCAGGTGGAGAAGGTGGCCCACCTGCCTTCATGGGGATCCCACTGTGAGAATTCAGAAGGGCAGGCCGGCGCCGCGGCTCACTAGGCTAATCCTCCACCTTGTGGCGCCAGCACACCGGGTTCTAGTCCTGGTCAGGGCGCTGGACTCTGTCCTGGTTGCCCCTCTTCCAAGCCAGCTCTCTGCTGTGGCCCGGGAGTGCAGTGGAGGATGGCCCAAGTGCTTGGGCCCTGCACCCCATGGGAGACCAGGAGAAGTACCTGGCTCCTGCCATCAGATCAGCGCGGTGCGCCGGCCGCAGCACGCCAGCCACAGCGGCCATTGGAGGGTGAACCAACGGCAAAAGGGAGACCTTTCTCTCTGTCTCTCTCTCTCACTGTCCACTCTGCCTGTCCAAAAAAAAAAAAAAAAAGAGAGAGAGAGAGAGAATTCAGAAGGGCAAACAAATACGAGTAAAGGACTCTGGTGAGGACAAGGGCTGGAGCTATAGTGAGACCACTATGGAGGCAGTAATGAACTTTGGGAGCAGGAAGGGTGTCACCCACAGCGTTGGATCAGTCAGTCCTTGTAGACTGCCTGGAGGTCACATGGGAAAAAGTAGGGCAGGCCATGCGCAACAGGAAGAAGAATGCTCCAGTGGCACACAGGTGGAAAACCATGTGGCATGGCTTGTGCCATGGACTCCAGGAGGCTCTCTCTGGTTGGAATGTAGTGCAAAAATCAGGTCGAGGGGGCTTAGTTTAGAAGCAGGTAGACGATTGAAGAGTAGACAGGAATGAGCCGGATCATGGCGGGTTTGGCAAGACATGCTGTGCCAAGGAGTTAGGATTTTTCTGGAAGCTATGGAAGTCCGCTGACTGTGTCCCTATGGAGAAGAGTGCCCCCATTGGACCCGTCGGTCTCAGTGTAGATAAGTGACTGTGCCGCACGAGCTGGGGAAACGGGTTGGAGTGTGTAGACCAACACACAGTCCCATCAGAAGGCTGGGCTGACAATCCAAGTAAGAATCACTGCCTGAACTCACGTGACAGTCAGGTGCAGCAGCAGAGCCCAGTACTTACTGGCAGAGTGGGCGTGAGTGCCCAGATGAGAGGAAGGATGCGTAGGTGACCCCAGTTTCCCAGGGAAGCAGATTAGGAGGAGGCTACAAAAGGAAGTGCTGATGTAGGATGAGGTAATGAATTCGTCTCTTCTGTCTCTGTGATTTTGTCGGTGGTGGCGGTGGTGTTTATAGCAAACACTTCCTCGAAACACACTGCGCCATTGCAGAAGACGCTGCTTTGCCTGCTCAGCACCCATCGCCCCCTTCCTCTAGCATCAGCAAAACGTCTATCTGCCGTTTGAAAACAGTGTCTCCCCTGGTCTCCACTGGCTTTACGTATGAGGGGTGTTGATCCTGTCCCTGTCCTGGCCAGCAGTGGGACCACAGACATCTCCCTGATTTGGTGATGGGTTCAGGGTAGGTATGTTATCCACAGTCAGCCAATCAGAATTAATGAGCATTAAACCAAGGGTTTCTGCTGGAATTACTGGAAAGACATTTCTTTTTTGTCCACTGCAGTTGCTAGCCCATGGGGCAGTAAGGTGGGAATCACCATCCATCATTTGGACATGTTGGGGTCCCCAAAGACCACCTCTAGGTTTAATGATTTGCCAGGAGGACTCACAGAACTCAGCATGTAGTCAGACTTGTGTATATGAGGTAGGACAGTGCAAGGACACCATGTAGAATCCGCACAGGGAAACCAGACTCAGGCCCAAAGCATCTTCTCCCAGGGTCGTCACCCAGGACAAGCTGGGTTGCCCCAGCAACAAGCCGCGACAATGCGTGTGTGTGGAATGTTGTCCACCGGGGAATCTCATGAGAGACTTAGCACCCCAGACGTTTACTGGGGACTGGACATGGAGCTGCCCCTCTCCCTAGCACTTAGACCAGAATTCCAGACTCCCAGAAGGCGAGCAGGAGCTCATCCTAAACCACCTTGCATGTACACCTTAGTCACAGGGAGCCACTGTCAGAGAGTAGCAGAAACCTGGGAAACCTGACTTCCCGGGCGCCAGGCAGGGGCCAGCGTTGCACACCGGCCATCGCGTGCCTGCAGGGTGACCGCTGTGCTGCTCAGCCCCTTTTCTCTGAGGGTCCGAGCAGGTGGAGAGCTTGAAAAGAGGAGACAGATTCCAGATTATATTGTGGTGGTGTCTCTAGGTCAGCTGTGCCTGAAGCAAAGTCTCCTCTTTAAAAAAATTTCAGAAGTCACTTTAAGTTTCTGTCACTTGCAACCTTAAACAGCATGCTGGCTAATAGAACCCAGTCTTTAAAAAAGAAAGAAAAGACATCTTTTGACTTCTTTTCCACTCATCACCATCACCATTTCCCTTCTTAACCTGCTGGATTCCCCTCTTTGGCAGGAGCTAACACCCCTTGCCTGGCGTGGGGCTCAGCTCGTCAGTCATTGGTAAATTTTGGTGTCTGAATGCATTCTTTTAGCACTATACAGGACTCTCCTGTTTAAATGGAAAAGGTAGTTTTTGTAGCCTATTTATCCACTAAAGTGACCTAAATTAAAAATCTGACCTAGCTGAATATGGCTCCTCTTACAAATTAGTCTTCATGGAGAAATTGGCCTCTACTCCTGCTAAGTCGCGAGTGCCTGCCCCTTGGGCTTGCCGTCCTGGCTTTCTTCTTTGTTTGCCCTAATTAGCTGTGTCATCATTCAGGCAGATTAGGTGTGGGCCTCACTGGGAGGTCAATTAAAAAATAAGCGTTTGTCAAAGTGGAAAGGGACATGCTGAAAGAGAAACATCTTCCCAGACTTGCATCGAAGCAGAACACAAAGGAGGTGTTCTGCAGGGGCCCTGCTGATGGACTCGCATGTAGAAAGCAGGAACCCAAAGGATCTCCAAAATCATGAGTTCAGTGCTTTCTGTCGCCACGGTGAGGGACGGTCTTTGATGTGTGTGGTGCCACCTTGCAAGAGGACTTAACTTGGAAGCAGGCGTGTGTTTTGACATTCCCAGCCATAAGCACGTCCCTTTTTCTTGCTGATCTGAGGCCGTCTGTTCAATGATGATTTGTTGAATGACTGTTGAAGGAATGCATGATGTATAAGAATAAACGAATTTGACTAGGTGATCTCAGTATCCCTTCCAGAGAAGATGTATCTTAACACGAATTCACACAAAGGCAGGGCCCAAAGCAAACAAACTAGGGGTTCCCTGGATGTGCCCCTTGCTTTTATACCCTGCATTTATCTGCCATTAAACCCTGCTGGCTCTGCCTTTAGGGCACATCTCAACCCAAGGCTCATAGATGCAAAAAATACTCATTGAACAAACAAAATTAGGTCTTCAGCCTCTGTGGCTCTTTGGATTCTTAAGTATGTTGTCCCTTCTCCTGTAAGGTGGCATATTACAGGTGACATGGATGCCTCAAAGGAAAATGTGGCTAGGGGAGGTCAACTGGATCATCCAGGATCACATAGCCAGGCTTGAGACTTGAACTCTGGGCTGTGTGACTTTCTGTAGCCATGACATTGCACTGTTGAGCTCAGAGTATCTGCAGACACCCATACAGTGTCAGGACTGTGGCTTTCTAATGTTTGAAAGAGAAGGTCTATCCAGGCATGCAACGTGATCTAACCCAACCAGGGTTTGTACAAGAGTTCAAATGTCCGAAGAGTGAATGGTGACAGCAGTTGGCTTCCAAACCTATGCTAGTTTCTGTATCTCTGGCGACAGGCTTGGAAGTGGTTTCAAGGAGGGAACTGGGATTGTGGATAGCTCATAAATGATTGCCATAGCAGCATACTCACTCCCCAGATATTTGTTTCTTTGACTTGAGTTTTTTGGAGAAACCCTTCTATCTCTGACTTTAGCTCTGTTTTTTGTCGGTGGGGACGGTGGTGGTTGACGCTGGGGATTTATGTTCTTTGTAGAACAGTAAGAAGAGAGCTTCAAACAGAGCAGGGGCAGTCAGCATAAAGATGCCCTCTAGCCACTAGCAGAGTGGCAAAGAAAATTCATATCCAGAAGCAAAACCAAGCACTCACTAGACTCCTCCAGGGATAGATGGCTTTGTCAGGGACACCAGTAAGGTTCAACAGACGGATGCATGTGGTATGTGTGTGCCGTGAATGAACTGTTGTATGTCCATAGTCACACGTGAAAGAGTGGAATTCCGGCATATTTCTACTCCCTAGAGTTGACTGTTGTTAATGTTTCAGATGCTTTCCTGTGCATATGATTGTTTTTATATAAAATTGGGATCATATTATAATGCTGTTGGTATACTCATTTGTTTCTGCTTAACTACATGTCACAGCTGTTTACCCTACGTAGGCACGATGTCATTTTTTTCATGCTCTGTGGTACCCCATGGTATTTGTCTATTCAGGCATTCTGTTCTGGATTCTTGGGCTGTTCCCACCTGGTTTTGGTATTCTGAAGAACAGCACAATATCCTGTCTTTCAAACATGGTAAGGCCACAACCCAGAGACCGCTCACACACAGCTCTGTGCTCAGTCATGCAACATCATGTTTACAAAAAAACAGCCCTCGATTCATGTTCCAGCCCTGTTTATGTGATCCAGTTAACCTCTCCCTGCCATGTTTTCTTCATAGGACATCTGAAAGTCTTTCCTTCCAGGGCTCACAGCCTGAACTGTGTACTGAATCAGATCACACCCTCTCTGTTCCCATCCCTCCTCTGGGGGGGCTCGCTGCTGGCTTCAGGTTAGAAGCACCTGTGGTGTTCCTGAGGGGTGATGATGCCAAGGTTGACCCTGCACCACCCAGTTGTGAGCTCCGGTGTGGGCAGCAGCCATCCATGCTATTAAGAACCCCTTAGCCAGGGCTAAGACTTAAGACCCTAGAGCCACTGACCCATGGCTGGCTGGCTAATGCCTCAAAAAAAAACATTGTGTCCTGATTGTTTGGCCATGGGGTAGTGGGCAGGGTGCTATTTGGGAGAAGTGTTTGGAGACAGGATTAAAATCCTGGCACTTGTGCCTTCCAGGGAAAAGTGCCAGCCTGTTTATTTTGTGTCAAGAGCTCAAACAGCGATCAGAATCCAATCCGACATCATAAATACCAGAAAAGGTCAGGGCCGGGCTGGTCATGGGATCGAGCACACACAGCCGAGAGCTGGGGTTGGCACTCGGTCAACTCCAGACTCGGAGCTGGCGAGCGGAGCAGGGGGGACTTGGCTGGGCCCAGCCGCTTGGCACCCCGGTCGCAGAATGGAGGTTCACGCGGCTCTGTTGCTTTTGCCGAAGGAGGAGAAATGCCATTTTCTCAGCGGTTGTTCTTCTTGACTCATTAGTGTAGTTGGCATGTGGTTATTTTTTAACTTCTCTGCAAATATTCGTGGAAAGAGAAGGGGAGCGGAAGGCGGGAGGTGTTAATATTTACCGAGCTCCTGTTTTGTGCGAGACTCTGTGGGGTAGAAGGGACTGGCCCCTTTGCACCAGGCCTGCTGCCCTTGGATCAGATGGGGAGCCAGAGGCCAGGCGGGCGTCTGAGGTCACACACGGTCAGTGAGAGGTGGAGCTGTAAGAACCAGGAGTGGGACCGTTTCTGAATGATCCAATCTCGATTGTGACAAAAGCCAAAGGAAATCCCATTGTAGGCTATTTAAAGACAATTTCTACATGAGTTGGGCAGAGCAGCCTGGAAAAGAGAACAAGATATATCTGAGCAGGTCGCTTCCCCCACTGGGTCCATGTGGAACCCCGTGGCTCCTCTAATCAGAGGACCTCCCAGTCCTCGCAGTTGGCGATAGAGTGAGTGTGAAGTGCAGGTGCCCTGGGCATGGGGAGTTTATCTGCGAGGCCTTTTATTAAGAGAGCTGGCAGAATTCCATTACCACCTGCTCTCTGTAATCTGTGAAGTGTAGATGTGGGGCCTTCCACGCTTCCCACACTTTAGGGGCTGTATCCCATGGTAAGAAATAGATGTTTGCATTGCAATCCAAAAAAAGCAGTCATGTGTGTGTGCATACGTGTGTGCATAAATTTATGTTCATCTCTTCCTAGATACACAGACCTGTGTGTAGACACATGTAGATATGCAACTGGAAGTTTTTGCATAAAGCAGTACTTAACCATTCTATGTTCTAGGAATTTTTATGTTGCTTTTCTTGTTTACTGGGTGTGTTTTTAGAAATATTTATCTTATCTGTTTGAAAGGCAGAATTAGAAAGAGAGGAGGGAGATTTTCCATTGTTGCTTCATTCCCCCAACAGCCTCAACGGCCAGGGGCTGGGCCAGGCCGAAGCCAGGAGCCTAGAACTCCTTCCCTGTCTCCCTAATGAGTAGCAGGGGCCCAAGTACTTGGGCTGTCCTCTCCTGCTTTCCCAGGCACAATAACAGGGAGCTGGATCAGAAGGAGAGCAGCCAGGAGTTAAACTGGCACTGTGATGTGGGCCATGTGTTATATTGCCTTGGTTTGCCCCATCCCTACCCCCACATCAATGCTGAGTACTGTACTAGACGCTATAAAACAGAGACAAATAAAACACAACAGGGCCGGCACTGTGGCGTAGCAGGTTAAGCTGCCGCCTGCAGTGCCAGCATCCCATGTGGGCACTGGTTTGAGACCTGGCTGCTCCACTTCCAATCCAGTTCTCTGCTATGGCCTGGGAAAGCAGTAGAAGATGGCCCAAGCCCTTGGGCCCCTGCACCTGCGTGGGAGACCCGGCTCCTGGCTTCAAATCAGCACAGCTCCAGCCGTTGCGCCAATTGGGGAGTGAACCAGTGGATGGAAGAACTCTCTCTCTCTCTCTCTCTTTCTCTCTCTCTGTCTCTCCTTCTCTTGAGCTGCCTTTCAACTCCGTATTAAGCAGTCTGAAATTCAGCAGAACGGCCAGTCATCAGAGGGGCGATCGTGAACTCTGCTCCTGAAATCTGTGTGCTAGGAGCGGCCGTTTGGTCAGTTGCCTTCTCTGGTATCGTGCTCAGCCTTGGCTTCAGAAAATTGATGGAGGAGGCGGGGACACCAGCGTGATTGGATTCTCTTTTAAAATTAACCTTCGGGAGGATTGCTCAATCTGCCTTTGTAATCTGTGCATCTTTTTGCGCTCGCTTCAGTTCAATTCAGGACTCTGTGTTGAATGCCTACTGTGTGCCAGGCAGTGTCAGACGTGGAAGACTGAATAATGTACACGAGAGAAGGGGTATCTGCCCCCAAGGAGCTTCTGTGTAACCCTAAGATGAGAAGGGGAACAAGGCCCCAGAAACAGCCGCTAACAGTGCAGTAGTTGCTTGTGCAGAGAGCTTGCCCCTGCGCTTTGTAGACTCGGGAGATGGAGAACCTATTTTGCCTGGGGAAGCACTCAAGCTGGGCTTCACCATTGAGGTGGAAATTAATGAGAGTCCAGGGAGCAGAGGATTCCGGGCTAAAGGAGCGCCTTGGAAGAGGCATGGAGAATGATCCTGCAGGATATGTTTGAGGCACAGGGATCTGTGGGCGTGGCTACAGCTCAGCGTTCATAGGAAGCAGGTGTGTAGGTGTGAAGCCCCCAGCCTCAGAGGCATGGGCCTGAGGTCTGACTCCCAGGAACTGCTTTTTCCATCTGTGATAGGCTGAATAGTGGCTCCCAAAGATAGCCCAACCTAACCCATGCCCTGGAACCTGTGAAAATTACCCTCTGAGGCCGGCGCCATGGCTCAATAGGCTAATCCTCCGCCTGCAGTGCTGGCACCCCGGGTTCTAGTCCCGGTCGGGGTGCTGGATTCTGTCCCGGTTGCCCCTCTTCCAGGCCAGCTCTCTGCTGTGGCCAGGGAGTGCAGTAGAGGATGGCCCAAGTGCTTGGGTCCTGCACCCCATGGGAGACCAGGATAAGTACCTGGCTCCTGCCATCGGATCAGTGTGGTGTGCCGGCCACAGTGCACCGGCCACAGCGGCCACTGGGGGGTGAACCAACAGAAAAAGGAAGACCTTTCTCTCTGTCTCTCTCTCTCACTGTCCTCTCTGCCTGTCCAACAAAGGAAGGGAGGGAGGGAGGGAGGGAGGAAGGAAGGAAGGAAGGAAGGAAGGAAGGAAGGAAGGAAGGAAGGAAGGAAGGAAGGAAGGAAGGAAATAAATCACCCTCTGAGGCCAAGGAGATTTTTTTTGTGTATGTGCTTAGGTGAAGGATCTTGGGAGGGAGAGAGTGTCTTGTCCTGCATGGTGACCCCTGATTATACTGAGTGTCCTTGCAGGAGGGAGCTGGGGGTGATCTGGCTGTGGGAAGAAGCAGCGATGTGATGCTGGAAGCAGTCGTGGGAGCAACACGCTGTACAGCCAGAAGAAGGGCCCCCAGCCAGGGAGTGCAGGCGGCCACTGCAACCTCAAAGGGCAAGGAGATGGATTCTCCCCTCAGCGCTTCCCAAAGAAACCAGCCCTGCCAGCAGCCTGACTCTGAGCCCAGAGAGCCTCAGTTCACCCCTCGCACCGCCAGGCCTGCGGGACAATGAACTTGGGCAGTGATCTGTTCCATCAGCCATAAGAAACTAACACACTGCTTTTAAATGGCCATGGGCGTGCATTTCCCCTGTTTAAGCCTCTGTTTCCTTGTGTGTGACTGGGGAGGAGAGGGGACAGTTGTATGTGTAGTAGCAAACACGTAGGGTAAACGTATAGCAAGGATTGTGTGTGTAGTGTGTGTGTGTGTGTGTGTGTTTGTAGGTAAACGCAGGGCCCAGCCAACTGCACGGCACATCATGCAGCCCATGTTGCTTAAGGAAGTAGATAAAGACGAGACCAGAGAGGTAATCAGAGATCGGATTTAGGTTTTATTGAAGATGCTTGTTGACTTGTCTTTGTTCGGGCTAAGCTCTAAGTGCTGAGTGGGATGGACCACATCCATCTGCTTTATCTCTGTCTCCCTGGTGCATAGCATGGCGCAGCATGCTAAGCCTTCTATAATTAATTGATAAAATGATTAAATGCATACTTTGCTATATGTGGAGATTCCGAATCATGAGGAGAACAGGAAGCCATTTGTAGAGGGAGAGATTACCAGAAGGGGGTCCAGTGTGACCACCACAGTAATGCTAGCGAGAGATGATTTTTTTCATATCTGGCTGAAATCCCTCATGTAGCACTTTTATGCTCATGCCCTTTAATTCTGCTCTCAGAGCAAGGGAACAGCTGCAGACTGTCCTCAAATAGTCTCTTCTCTACCATTAATTTGTTCTTCAGCCTTCTCTTCCCAAGCAAAATGACCCAAATTATTTTGGCTTCCCCCTTGTTCAGAGTGCATTATTGTCATGCCTTGCAGATGTTGTGAGCTGATGGCCAGGGGATAAATTCGGCTTGCACGTGAGTTTTAAGTGATCCATCCATATATATATATATTTTTTTTTTTTTTCTTTTTTAATGAGAATTACGAAACACAGCAACTTGAACATCTCCGCTCCGCCCCCCCCCCCCACCAAGTCTACTTAACATGGCAGGAAAGGCATCACAGAAGATGTAATGGAAGAAGAGGGGGGAGAGGGGTGTCAGCACATTTGGGGGCTAGGCTGCAGAGGGGCAGTGGGAAGTGACATCTCAGAGCAGCCATCCCACTGCGGGGCAGGCTGTTTGGCTTTGTGGACCCTCGACAGGGCTCAGCAACGAACCCTCTAGGTCTCCTCAGTGCCATGTAGAATGGAGTCCCAGGCCCATGCGAAGGCCGGCCAGTGATCTGTGTAAGAAGCAGTGGGAACACCTAGCCTCTCCTCCAGTCTGGGCAGCCGGGCTCCAGCCCGGGCAGCCGGGCAGGAAACCAGAGGTTTTCTCTTGTGCACTGCATCAGGGTGGCTCTACGCCAAGCTCAGTCACTGCAGGGAGCTGGAGGAAAACTGGGGAGACCGATCGGAGGCTTGCACCCTTGAAGGGAAGGTCCCCCACCCCCTCTTCGACTTAGAAATCAGAAGGCTCAGCCCCAGGTGTCTGTGCGAGGAGTCCTCTCCAGGGAAACACGTTTGGGACTGAAGTTTGGGCTGCCCAACTGTGCTCACTTAGGAAAACATTGGAGTTAGCATTCTCACCCTCCTGGAATGAACTCTGAGATCCTGGGCCTCTGCTAACATGTGGGCTGTGCTCAACGTTGCCAGGAACTTTGGTCCTACAGGGAGGGAGGCTCAGGAAGGCTTGGGGGAGGGAGGGAGGGTGCTTTGGCTCATTGCTTCCTGTTGGTGTCAGGGTCACCCGCAACAGAGCTGGCTGTGCGCTTGGTGCTAGTTGCAGTCCGTCTTCTTCCCAAACTCAGAGGTCTGGGTCCGGGTTCTAGGGGGTCCCTGCCAAGATCCTCGCTCCTTCGCTTTGCTGCACTGGGCCTTGGAATGGCATTGGCACCTGTACTTGGGGGTTCCGCTTTCATAGCCCCGCATACCTGGTTAGCAGCGTGCCACTGAGGCTCCTGACATCTTCTGTCTGGGGTTCCTGGGTCTTCTGCGTTCCTAAGGGACCCAGCAAAAGCCCATTGACTTACTTTACCACTGTTTGCTCAAGGCCAGCCCTAAATGCAAAGCGAATGGGCTCAGAGATGAAACTGCTCCTTCGGTCATAAAACATGACTTGTCCTGCATTGAAAAAAAAAAAAAAAAAAGGAACTTGCAGAACAGGGAAAGGTGTTAGGTAATTTAAAAAAAATAAAAACCCAACGGACTTAAGTCTGGAGACAGGGTTGGGCAGTTCACCCTTCTCTGTTCTTTCCTGAGAAATCTACACACCTGTAGTTTGGATGTGGTCTCTCCCCACTCTGGAGTTGATGGCTGGTGGTGTGGTCCCCAGTGTGGTGATGTGAGAGGTAGTGGGGTCTGGTGGGAACTCTGTAGGCCATTGGTGAGGGCAGAGGGGTGGAGGGCCCTGGGAAGGAATCAAGGTAGTTCTTGCAAACTGGTTCAAAAACCTGAGCCGACCGCTGAGTGGCTCCTGTTGGACCCTATGATCTTCCCCTACTCATGCTCTCCTGCTGCTGTGACACCCACCTGCCACAGAGCCCCTCATCAGAGCCCCTCTAGCACCAGCATCGAACCCCCCAGGACTGGGATCTGAAAGGACCTCATTTCTTTAAAATTTACCCAGCCTCGGGTATTTCATTTTGGTAATGCAGAAACAGGGCAGTGCAAACACAGACGCGGGGTCTGGGCCTGGAGCGTCTGCTGTGTCAGGACGCTGAGTTTTAGACCATGCTGCTGATCCCTAAGCTCCCGTCAGCCTCCTTGCCGTGGAGAAGGGGAGTTTGTGCCGCCCGAGGCTGCCCACCGCCATTTCCGAGGCCATCTGCGGAGCCAGCCTCTTCGCTGTGCAGCTAATTGAGAAAAAAGGAAGGTGTTCTCACTAGAACTCCACTGATCAGAGCCGTCCCAAGTGGGGACTTGTTCTTCCAGGCATGGACAGGCCCACCCGGCAGCTGACGCATTAATAAAATTGTCAGCCAGCTATTAGAGCGCCTTACAATTACCCACATTTCCACAGGTAGCTAAAAAGCTCTTGTCTTTGCCCATGAAACGAACATCTGTTAGCTCCTCGAAGACTTGGGCCCGTGGTTAATGTCTGGCCTCGCACACTGCCCTCATCTCAGGTGCTCGTGTGGTGCTCAGTGTCTGCCCCCTTCTGGAAAGTTCTCCCTACAGGTGATATCTGGCTCAGTGGTTGAGACCCGCTGGGACCCCAGCATGCTGCGTGGGAGCGCCTGGCCTCGCATCGCAGCTGCACTCCCCATGCCAGCTGCCTGCTAGTGCAGCCACTGGGAGGCAGCCATGATGGCTCAGGAAGTTGGGTCCCTGCCACCCACATCAGCTTCCCCCTGTCCTGGCTGTCCTGGGTGTTTGAAGAGTGAACCAGCAGTTGGACAGCTTCTTTCTCCTTCCTCCCTCCCCCGCTCTCTTTTTTCTCTCTCCCTCTCAAATAATTTAAAAACAAAATGATCGCTACTGTAAATACTAATGCTTAAATGTTTTCTTGGCATCCTCGATATTTTATTATTTATTAATTTCTCCTAATTAAAGGCCTTGAAGTCAGGCATTTGGATTCAGGAGGCAGCTCTTGAGACCTCTAATCTGTCACATGTCTTGCTCTGTGTTGACTCTTTGGGGCCTCACTTCCTATTCTCAGGGATCAAGTGAATTGGTTTCAAGTGAATTGGTAACTGGACATTTATTTTAACTATTTATTTATTTATTTGAAAGGTAGAATTACAGAGAGAGAGGGAGAGAAAGAGTGAGGGAGATCTTGTATCTGTTGGTTCATTCCCCAGATGGCTGGAACGGCCAGGGCTGGCCCGACCGAAGCCAGGAGCCAGGAGCTTCATCTTGGTCTCCCATGTCGGAGCAGGAGCCCAAACACTTGGGCCATCTTCTGCTGCTTTTCTAGCCCATTATCGGGCAGCTGAATTGGAAGTGGAGCAGCTGGGACACAATCTGGTACCCCTATGGGATGCAAAATTGCAGGGGATGGCTTTACCCACTATGCCACAATGCCAAGCCTACTAACCAAACATTTTCTAGAAGAATTTTCTAACAGTGTGCTTTCCAGTTACCGAGGAATGAGCATACACTCTTGCACATTTATAGCAAAGATCTTAGGGCTCAGGTCTTTCATTCTGATCAATCTTTAGTATGCACGTTTTGTCGCAGAAATATCAGAAGGACCCGAGAAGCCCGTAACTTAAGCCAGTGATGATGGTGGTGGTGGTGGTGGTGGTGGTCATTAGCAAGGAACTTGATTGTAGGTGGAGCAGCCAGGACATGAATCGGCGCCCGTATGGGATGCCTGTGTTGCAGTGGCAGCTTTATCCGCTATGCTACAACTGGCCCATGAAACTCATAGTTTGAAGTGGAAGAAAATGGATGCATCAACATTGTCCAAGAGTCTCTTGCCAGAATATTTTACTCATTTTTTCTTATTCAGTCTTTCCAAAAGCCTAAGAGAACAGTATTGATATTCTGATTTTAGAGAGCAGAAAATTGGGGCAGGGAGAGGATCCATAAAAATTAAGTTGTTTGCTCAAGTTCAGAAATACAACGACCCCACAGTCGTTCTGCTTTTAGAGGAAATCCACCCCTGCCTGTAGCTGAGCCCTTGCCCAAGGAGCAGGAGTGGTTTATCCTCAGGAGTGTCTGTTCGCTCCCTCCCACTGTCCACGAGGACCTGTCTTCCCCCAGCTTCTTCCTCTTGTGACTGCCATTTTCTGGGCCAAGGGCCAGCCAGTCTCGGTTTGCATTGTCACCTTCCGTGAACAGGGTCAGCATCTGGGTGGTGGCTTGCGCCTTCAGGGAAGGGAGGCCAAGAAGAAGCCAGAGAACCTGAGACTCCGGAGGGGCAGTGGCATCCCTGGCACAGGGGCGTGGAGCAGGGTGGTTCAAGTCCACACTTGTCTTGGATGGCTCCCCGGCGCAGTGCCAGCTGCCATGTCGGAGTTCATGTCTCCTGGGCGGAGAGGTCTGAGTGTGCTTGCTCTGTGCTCCCGCTGACTGCCGCACGGGACTGGCCCCTTGGGGTACCTGCCTAGGGTGAGTGCCATGATCTGTGTGTCTTTGGCTCGGGTGGTGCTTCTCGCGGTGATCTGAGGCTCCCCTGCCACATGAGCCTCAGGGGCACCCGTGCCAAGGCAGATTTCAAATCTGGTTCCGTTGGCCGGCGCCGCGACTCACTAGGCTAATCCTCCACCTTGCGGCGCTGGCACACCGGGTTCTAGTCCCAGTCGGGGCGCCGGATTCTGTACCGCTTGCCCCTCTTCCAGGCCAGCTCTCTGCTGTGGCCAGGGAGTGCAGTGGAGGATGGCCCAAGTGCTTGGGCCCTGCACCCCATGGGAAACCAGGAGAAGCACCTGGCTCCTGCCTTCAGATCAGTGCGGTGCGCCAGCCGCAGCAGCCACTGGAGGGTGAACCAACGGCAAAGGAAGACCTTCCTCTCTGTCTCTCTCACTGTCCACTCTGCCTGTCAAAAAAAAAAAAAAAAAAAAAAAATCTGGTTCCGCAGACCTGTGAGCATTCCATCACCGGAGTCCGTGTTTTTAAGCAGTTCCCACAGGGGTGCCAATGCTTGCTTCCGGCCACGTTCAAGAGACGCTGCACTTCCCTGGGACTGTGTCTTTGCATTCCTGACACCTCACCTGGGTCCTTTTTTTTAGTTGAATGACAGCTTCACTATTTGATTAATGTTCAAAGGGAACAGAAGGAGGGCCAGGAAAAGGAAAGTTCTAGTTTGCTAAGAGTAAAGGAAAGAATGAAGCCAAGATGCCCTGGAAGATCCGAGGGTCTTTGCCGTTGCTGGATGTGTGGTCATTATCATCTCCCTGAACTCTTCCCAGTGCAGGCCCTCACCTGAGTCACACGACCACACAGTGCCGCTGGATTCTCTGGACCCTGTGTGCTGCAGAATTTTTTTTAAAGAAATATTTTTATTTTATTTTTTGAAAGGCAGAGAGACACACAGAAATCTTCCATCCTCTGGTTTACTCACTCCCCCAAAAGCCCACAACAGTCAGGGCTGGGCCAGCTCAAAGTCCTTGGCCCAGATCTCAGTGTGGCTCTCCCATGTCCCAGTAAGGACCTAACGACCTGAGCCATTGGTTGCTGCCTCCCAGGGTGTACAGTAGCAGGAGGCTGGATTCAGGAATAAAACCAGGACCTGAGCCCAGGTGCTCCAGGATGGGATACGGGCATCCCAAGCAGCACCTTAACCGCCGTGCAAATGCCCACCGTGCCAACATTGCAGCGGTTTAACCTCAAGCCACACCCCAGGCGGGGGAGATGTGAGCAGATTTGCCTGAGAAACTGCTCCAAGGGCCCAGGTCTAGGCTGAACATCACCTTCCTTCCAAAGTCACTTCCGTCGCCTGCCAGCCAAGTAGGGGCCATCTCTCCCCGACTGAAGCGCCATCTCTGGATGCAACAGCCCTGTTTAAGGGACCTGCCCATGTATTCTCCTGTTCGTACTGATTCCCCCTCGTTAGACTACAGGCTCCTGAAGCCAGAGGCCTCCACACGTGCTGTACACAGTGAGTCTTTGTAGAATAAATTATTCACAGAATGGCCAGATCCCAAGGCCAGCTCTGCCTCCCAGGAAGCGCAGGACCTCATCTTGGAAGGCTCTGCCTGTTGCCTGTTCTGCACATGTCGTAGAAGGAGAATCCTGCCCCGGGTGGCTGACTGCTCTCACCCAGGATGGTGTCTCCACCTGTCATCCGTGTTGCAGCAGGTGTCGGGTGTCTGGTTTATTCTCCCTGTACCATGTCGGTCAGTGTTTTCACCAGCTGATGGACGTTTGTGTTGTTTCTACACTTTGGCTCTCGTGAATAAGGTCGCTATGAATATGTAAGCACATAGTTTTTGTGTGGCCATCCCTGTTCATTTCTCTTGGGTGTATACCTAGGAGCAGAGCTGCCAGGTCATAGGGTAACCCCATGTTCATCATTATAAGGAACCAGCAAGCTGTTTTCCAAATGGCTGTGCCTTTTGCAAGCTTGTATCTTAGCTATCCGTGTGCTGAGAATACCAATATCCTGTGTCTTTATTTAATGCCAGCTAAGCGGACAGGTGAGACACAGGTGATGAATGTGGGGTAGAAAACTGTGGAATCTTCTGGTCTCTGTAGCTGCTCTGAGCACCAACTCAGAGATAATGAACTGGTCCAGAGTGCTGAGGAAAAGCACAGAGCATCCAAGGCTTCGGGGTCACCTAGGAACAGATGAAGCTGTTTAGCCACGAACTAGAGGCTGGGCAATATTTAATAGATACATTTTCATGTCAAGGGCTTGCATCCTAATCATAGATCAAATATCACTTGCATTTGTTTTGCTGTATTTCCAGTGATGTGCAGCAGAGTTATCTGAGAGGCTATTTCCCACTTCTCTTGCCTTGCCCAAGAGTCAAAGTCGGGATTTTTGTCACTGCCCAGTGCTTATGGGCGACTGCACCTTCTGTGCTGGTGCCGTGGACCTGGGTCCGATGGACTTTGCACGGGAAGCAGTTTTGCTGAAGACGTGTTTTCTCTGGACCCCAATCTCAAAGGATCAAGCTGAGCCTGCTGGACGATGGTGGCACTCTGTTCTCGGTAACAGACCGTCTGCAGAATGAGGCTGGTTTTAACTCCCCCGAACCCACCCTGCAATTATCATTTATCTCTGGTGAGATATGACTCCCATCTTCATGCCATCAACACACTGGCTGATGGAAAGATTTTTGTATAAAAAGATTTTATTTATTTATTTCAGAGGTAGAGTTACAGAAAGAGAGAGGGAGAGAAAGAAAGGTCTTCCATCCACTGGTTCACTTCTCAGATGGCCACAATGGCCAGAGGTGAGCCATTAAAGCCAGGAGCCAGGAGCCTCCTCTGGGTCGCCCATGCCAGTGTAAGGTCCCAAGCACTTGGGCCACCTTCCACTGAAGAGGAGCAGCCGGGACTTGAACCAGCACCCATATGGAATTCTAGCACCACAGGCAAAGGCTTAGCCTGCTATGTCACAGCATTGGTCCCGGAAGGATTCTTACTGAAACATGGCACGTGTGAACCTTCCTAAACCCTAAGGTCTGTGTCCTGAACCATCTCTGTGGTTGCGACCTACTGCATTTTATATAGAATTCTCCAGGGTCCATTTTCTGCCCTGCCCTGGTTTGTTTGTTTGTTTGAAAAGAGATACAAAAAGTGGGGGGGGGGCGCTTCCAACCGCTGCTTTGCTCCCCAAATGGTCACCATACCCTGGGCTGGGCCAGGCTGAAGCCAAGAGCTTCTTTGGGTGTCTCCCATGTAGGTTCAGGGGCCAAACACTTGTGTCATCTCCCACATTTTAGCAGGAGAGCCAGATGGGAAGTGGAGCAGCCAGGATATGACCCAGGGCCCATATGGGCTACTAGGCTTTGCAGGTGGCAGCTTAACCCACTACACCACGATACTGGCTCCTCCAGGGTCCAGCATCCATGTTTCTTGGACACAATAGTCTGTCCCTACTGACCAAGGAGACATTCAGCACAGACATGGTGGAGGAAGGGCTTGCTTTGCGGTGCCTTCTCCTGGTGGACTGAGCTTCTCCTGCTTCTGTTTGGCTTCGGGTTCTTCTAAGCTTTCCCTGGCAAGTTTGGTCAACCAGTTGTTCAGACAACCAGCAACAGGGAAGACAGGGCTGCCTGCAAGTCCCCTGGGATGAAAGAGCTGCTCAGAGAGAGTGAGAGAGTGCAGGGAAGTGGTGGTAGGTGAGATGCCGTGAGGCCCAGAACGGAGTCAGGTGCATGAGTGTAGCATCCAATCCCTGCATCGACCATCAGAGAGTGTTTCATATGATGATGAGAGGGTGAAAGACAAATAGCTGAGAAAAGCAGTAGTACTGGTGGTCTCCAGGACTCAAGGGTGGTGGTGAGGGTGAGGGTGAGGGTGAGGGAATGGGTGTGGCTTTGAAAGAGGTAGAATTGGGGAATCTTTGTGATAATGGGACAGCTCTGTGTCTTTTTTTTTTTTTAAGATTTATTTATTTATTTTAAAGGCAGAGTTACAGAGAGGCAGAGGCAAGAGAGAGAGATGAGAGAGATCTTTCTTTCTTTCTTTTTTTTTTTTTTTTTTTTTTTTTTGACAGGCAGAGTGGACAGTGAGAGAGAAACAGAGAGAAAAGTCTTCCTTTGCCGTTGGTTCACCCTCCAATGGCTGCCGCGGCCAGCGCGCTGATCCGATGGCAGGAGCCAGGTGCTTCTCCTGGTCTCCCATGGGGTGCAGGGCCAAGCACTTGGGCCATCCTCCACTGCACTCCCTGGCCACAGCAGAGAGCTGGCCTGGAAGAGGGGCAACCGGGACAGAATCCGGCGCCCTGACCGGGACTAGAACCCAGTGTGCCAGCACTGCAAGGCGGAGGATTAGCCTATTGAGCCACGGCACCGGCCAGAGAGAGATCTTTCATGCACTGGTTCACTCCCCAGATGGCAACAATGGTTAGAACCACACTGATTCGAAGCCAGGAGCCAGGAGCTTCTTCCAGGTCTCCCACATGGGTGAAGGGCCCCAAGGACATGGGGCATCTTCTACTGCTTTCCCAGACTGTAGCAGAGAGCTGGATCGGAAGAGGAGCAGCTGGGACATGAGCTGGTGCCCATGTGGGATGCTGATGCTGCAGAGTGGGGCTTTAACCTGCTGCATTACAGCGCCAGCCCCAGCTCTGTGTCTTGATGTGTGTTGTAGATACATGAGTCTACATGTGTGATAAAATAGCGTAGGACTGTACACACGTGTCATACAGATGGCAGTTTCCTGGGTGCAGTATTGCACTGTGCTTATCTCAGCTGTCGGATGGAGTGAAGGGTGCTTGGGACCTCTGTACATGACTCGTGACAACTTAGTGAGCATCTATTTCAAAATAAAGGGTTTTTTTTTTTAAATATTTATTTGAGAAGCAAAGTTAGAAAGAAGGAGGAACAGAGATCTTCCATCCACTGGTTGACTTCTCACATGGCCATAATGACTAGGGCTGGGCCAGGCCAAAGCCAGGAGCCAGAAGCTTCTTCTGGGTCTCCCACATGAGTGCAAGGGCCTAAGCCCTTGGGCTATCTTCCACTGTTTTCCCAGGCACATCAGCAGGGAGCTGGATCAGAAGTGGAGCAGCTGGGACTCAAACCAGTGCCCATATGAGATGCTGATGCTGCAGGCCACAGCTTTAACTCGCTGCACCAAAGTGCCAGCCCCAATAAAGTTTTTTTAACCTACAGTTCAAAAGGAAAGATACGATGGGCAGTACAAGTAACAGCATGATGTCTGCTAGGCTTCCAGCATATCATAGTATTCCAGCCGGGACAGCCACACAGCCTGAAGTCTCGACCTTTAGGAAGAGGTTCTGAGAAAAGGGGCTGATCTCAAAATTATAAACACAGAGCCCTGTGAAGCCACTGCACAGCACAGTGTGGGCTGATTGGTGAGCTCCTTGGGGGACAAGGTTTCTAAGAACTACGTGTTCTATTTTCACTGACCCCAGAGTGAATCCAGAGATCTCCCCTAGTTCAAAATCGGTAGGACGTCTCATTTCATAGTCAGGGCAGGTAGTGCCAGCAAATCCTCACCCAGGCTCCACTTTGCCAAGCCCCAGGGACCAAAAGTCAGATGCTCAGGCTGCGAGTAGCTTGCCCTCCAGGGAAGCGGGAGAACAGGCAGTGCTGTTAGTTAATATTAATGGATAGGTCTATTTCAGGCACTGTTCGGTAAGGTGGCCAGTGCGCCAGACCTAAGTGTCACACCAAGGAATTGCACAGGTAGGGAATGGGGCATTAGCAACTCTGTACTTTCCTTTTACTGTTGAGGGATGAGAGGCCTCCACAGGACACGTCACAGAAGAATTAAGAGACCAGCGCTGTGGTACAGTGAGTTAAACCACCAAAGCTGCTGCTTGTGACACCAGCATATCTGAGCACTGGTTTAAGGCCTGGCTGCTCCACTTCTCTTCCAGCTCCCTGCTAATGCACCTGGGAAAGCAGGGGAGGATGGCCCAAGTGCTTGGCCCCTGCGCCCACGTGGGACACCCAGGTGGAGTTCCTGGCTCCTGGTTTCAGCCTGGCCCAGCGCTGACCATTGCAGCATTTGGGGAGTGAACCAGTGGATAGACGCTCTCCCTCCCTCCCTCCCTCCCTCCTTTCCCCTCTGTCCACCCCTCCCTCCCTCCTTCTCTCCCCCACCCTTGTCATTCTGCCTTTCAAATAAATAAAACAGATCTTGTTTAAAAAACAAAAACCTAATGTTTTGCGCAGGAATTCTGTGCATTTCCATCAAATGGTGTTTTATGGAGCATTACTCAGGCCAGGACAGAGTCACAGAAACCCTGTCAGGGGTCATTCTGGGGAATGCTCAGCTGAACTCCGGGCCTGTGTGCCAAGGGCGTGGGGTGGGGAGAAGCCACCAGGCTGGTGCCACTGCTCAGAGCGCCTCTGTGCTTCTCAGCAATGCAGAGCTGTGCCATCCCCTCCTTGCTGGCGCTGGGGTCCAGGGAGCTGCACTTTCACCGCAGCCCAGGTGCGTCTCTGGCACACACACACACACACACACACACACAATATAGACGGAGGGACTATCTCTTAGCCTGTCTCCAGGAAGCAGCCAGGGAGAGCAAACTTGTTAATCCAAAGGAAAAGCAAACGCTATTTAAATATCAAGAAGAACCCCACGTGCAGTTTCCTTAAGAACACAACCTGGAACCAACACGGTGCACAGACGTGGGCTGGCAGGGGAGCTGCCTGCATCAGACCTCTAGAATAAATGGAGTTCTTCCCACGTGTTCTCAGCTTGTAAAATACAGGCTGAGGATCCAGAATCCAGAACCTGAATTGAAATGTTCAACCAGTTTTGCAGTTGCCAGCATTTAGGATTTCGGACTTGCAGATCAAAGGGTGGTGACAATCCAGGCAGATAGCCCCAAGACCTGAGCTCTGGATCACTTCCTCCCCCGGGCTTTATTGGCCAGGGATACTCAAGCTGTACTAAGTTTCCTCTTCCGGTGAAATACAGGACAGACTTGCTGGAACAGAACAGTGGAGGATGTAGTACCCACAGCGGGAGCGACTTCGGCGTGTTCTCTCTCGTGAAATTTGGGAGTGACCTCCTCCAAATCGGGAGTGGGGGAGATGGCCTCTGAGTGTCTGTGAGTAGCCGGTGTCTGGTCCTTCATGGGCTCTGACAACCTGGCTGAGGATCCATGCCTGGGTTTTAGAGGTCACAGTGCCCCCTACTGGCCATAGTGAGTACAGGTGATTGAGCTCAATCTGTTTCCTCCTAGGTAAAATGAGGCTGATGAACAAGGCCTGACTTAGAGGGTTAGTGTGAGACTGAAATGCATTAGCCTGTGCCATGGGTTTAATACAGTGCTCAGCAAAACGTCCTCTGTCCGCGTCCGCTGTTCTTCCAGCATCTTAGCTTCAGGCTTAAAGGTGCCAGGTGGTTGTCTTCCCCGTTGCATTCCTCAAGCCCCATCCCAGTCCCCACGGCTTTGGAAAGAGGGAGCCGCAGAGCACAGAAGAGTCTGCAGAGCCCCAAGTGAGCTCAAGGCAGCAAGGAAGCTGAACCTGGGCCCTGTTTATTTCCTCTCCTAGTCACTAGGACCTGTTCATTGGGGCCCAAGTTTTCTAGATGAAACCCTATCATGGCCCCGTCTTCTGTTTTAGGGTGCACTGTGGCTGGGCCATTGTGGTGCACTCCTCCCCCCAAGTCAGGGGTTCTTTCCTGGGGTCCATAGGTAGACTCCAGGTGTTCTGAGACCTTCTCAGAAGTTCCACAGAATTCTTTGTGTACTCCATAGAGTCCCTCCTTTTCCTAGCAGGAATTTGTCCTGGGGCTTGGACTGTGTCTCTGACGTGATGGGTGGCAGGCAGGGGAGAGGGTGGTGAGGGATCCTGGCTTGCAGCCCCTTTGCAATTTGTCAGGTTTCCATGGCTTGTCTTCAGTCTACAGTCAGCTTTGCCGCCACTCAGGTTGTGCGGTCTCAAGACTGGCATTTAATACTTACTCATGGTTAACGAGAAATGCAGAAAACAACCACACGTCACCTTCCAGAGCTGGGGATTTTCGTCAGCTCTTTTGAATAATTCATGATCCTCATTGTTAGGAGAGAGAATGAAGAGTCCCTGGCATTTGGGAGACCCAGGCCCCAGGACAAAGCCTCTGATTTCCCTTTTTTGTTTTTATTGAGATTTAGTTATTTACTTGAGAGGCAGAATTACAGACAGAGGGAGAGACAGAGAAGTCTTACATCTGCTGGTTCACTCCCCAAATGGCTGCAAATGGCTGCAGCTGAGCCGTTCCAAAGCCAGGAGCCAGGAGCTTCCTCCATGTTTCCCACGCGGGTGCAGGGGCTCAAGGACTTGGGCCATCCTCTACTGCTTTCCCAGGCCATAGCAGAGAGCTGGATCGGAAGTGGAGCAGCTGGGACCCAAATAGGCACTCACATGGGATGCTGGCACTGCAGGCAGCAGCTTTACTGGCTTTACCCGCTACGCCACAGCGCCGGCCCCCTGATTTCCTTTTGAGGTTCCAGTAAACATTTATAAAGAAAATGGTGATGTCCTCCTAAGTGCATCCGTGGGATTCTCCAGTGGACAGGGGATGAAGGTGCTCACACAGGAGGAGGTGGGGGACGCTTCCCGAGGCGTACAGGTGCTGTTCTTGTTGGTGTCCCTGACCATTATTCAATGGGACAGCATGAAGCCGAAGTAGCTGTACAATATCTGGGACCAGTGCAAAGTGAAAGATGGGCCACCCTTTCAAAAAAAAAATGGTAGTGAATGTTAAAATTGTGACCACAGAGCATTAAACAAAAAGGAAGGTTTGATTTAAAAGAGTTATTTAGTTATTTGAAAGACAGAGCAATGGAAACATATGGGGGTAGGGAGAGAGATGGTCCCTCTGCTGTTCACTTCAAATGGCCATAACAGCCTGGGCTGGGCCTGGCCAAAGCCAGAATTCGGAGTCTTCCACGTGGGTGGCAGGGGCTCAAGTACTTCGGCCATCCTCTACTGCTTTCCCAAGTGCATTGGCAGAGAGCTGGGTTGGAAGAAAAGCAACCAGGACTCGAACCAGCAGTCCAGTGTGGGGTGCCCACGTTTCAAGCAGCAGCTCATCCGGCTGTGCTAGGTGTTTCTCAGCATGGAGCCTTTTCCATTCCATGACGCTGGGACGCTGGGATATGAACTTCTCACCCACCCCACCCTCGCGTCACTGTAGCTCCATGACGCTGGGATGCTGGGATATGAACTTCTCACCCACCCCACCCTCGCGTCACTGCAGCCCTCTAGGTTCCCTGCTCTTCTTTTGTCAGGTCAGCCCTTGGTCAGCCTGGTGGCTGTGGACTCGCTGTTGACGTGCCTGCAAGGATCTGTCTCTGGGCGGCCCTCGCTCACTCTCCTGCACCCTTGGCAGTGAGGACTCCGGTTTATAACCTGCAGGGAGACTCCGCAGCAGTGTCCGTGCCTGGCTCGCAAAGGCTCACAGAGGGCCCTGTGCTTGTTGGCACGGCTGTCTGTGGTGTACACATGACGGGGTACTCTGCCCACTGTGGTGGAGACGGGAGAAGTGGGGGAGGCAGGCCGGAGGGTGAGAGGCCTGGCTTCTGGCTTTACCTGCTCATGCCTGCTGGCGCCACCCTGGGTGCCTTTTCTAAGATTCAGAGCCATGACCATGAAACCATGAGGGGACTTGGGAGTGAAAGAGGCTGCAGGCGTGGCTGAGTCAGAGAGTGCTAAAACACACTTGTCCCCAGTGCCTCGTAACAGCTGCTGTGTTAGGAGCGCTTAGGGTCAAATGCGTGGGAGACAGGCCGTGTTCTGTAGAGTGAAAGTGAGTTCTGGAGTTCAGGACTTCCCAGAGCCCTTTGACCGATGTAGGGGTGTGTGTGTGTGTACTGTACATATGTACATGCATATATTTGTGTGTTACACACATGTATGCCTCAGCTTATACGTACACACATATGAATGATCATTTGTGTAGATACACACACACACACACACAAATGGAAACGAGGACATCAGCCTTGAAAGTCCCTCAGCTTTCTGCACCTGTCACTGCAATTTCCAAGCCAGCGTTTCCACCCCAGGGACGTGCTGCTCTTTCACACGTGTGGGAGTGTTCCAGGATCAGAAAAATGAATGCCTGCGCCTTCCAACTCGAGGGTTCTGTCGGTTCTGCTGCAGTCCAGGGAGATTTGACTTCATTCCCTCTTTTGCATATGTTTATTTTGTCTCCGTTTATTCCAGAGAGTTGCACCTCCCTCCCCTGTCTGCTTTTCTGCCTGCCCCTTGCTGATTTTTCTCAGACAGTGTGTTTCTTTCCCGCTGGTTGCCATCATCCCCAGTGCCATTTGTATGATTCAGGACCTCAGCCTTAGAACAGTCTGAAATAGGAACCAGAAAAATGTTTGAGTTACTCTGTGCTCAATAATACACGGATTTCACAAGGTTTCGCCCATTTAGCACACAGGAAATCTCAGCCAAAATTTAGACAAGGGTAGCTTTTCCTATTACCTTGAAATTAGTCTCGATTACCCTAAATTATTGAAGATTGACCACCATGCAAAGAGGTTTCTCCTTCCATTAATCTTACTAACTGGCTGCATTTGTTACAAATCTTTTTTTTCCCCCTAGCCAGCATAAGATCTGCCAAACAGCTTCTATGTTGCCTTTCTTTTACGAGCCTGCCTTTTATTTGAGCATTTGATGAATGGCCACACCAGAGGGCATCCTGTCACACCTGTGTCTCCCCAGCACAGCCATCTGGATGCAAAGGTTGCAGTTTTTGGAATCCTTGGGCGCTAGATGCCTCCTTTTGCAAAATCCTTGGGCAGCGTGATGCGGCCCGTCTGGCTCAGGCACTTAAAATATAACATTAAAAAAATCCCCGGTGCATAGACATCCTCCTTATTAGAAAGTGTGTGTGCATTGCAGGATTTGTTGGAGACTAGAAAAGCAGTCAGGAAATCTCCACTATTTGATTACTTCCTTCTATTTCTCTGTACATTATAAAGACAGTAGCTTGCCTTCCTGCATGTATTATCGTTCCTACTTTTTATTTCCACTTAACATGACTGATCTCCATAAATATAACTTTTTGTTTGCTGGATTGTGTTCGATTCGGTGATAAATCAACATTTTTTTTTAAAGGTATTGTCCTATTTGGGAGCAGTTAAGATGTTTCTGACTTCTTTGAAGATTTCATGAAGACTTTTTTGGACTTTTTGGGCATTCAGACTTCCCAGTTTAAGGTTCATTTTTTTAGTGTAAATTACCATAGTGTGATTTCTGGGTCAAAGGATTTGAATTTTCTTAAGGTTTTAAAGAATCTGCCTTGTCAGTTTTCTTGCTAAGAGCCAAGTGCCACTTCAGAGCGTGCAGAGAGATCAGGGAGAATCCCGGAAAGGGTAAAGATAATGTTTTAACCTGTAATTGAGGGATTCCCATGACTGACTTTTCTTTTACAGGACTTTTTTCTTTTTAATAAAAAGAAATTTTTATTAAATTTTTATTATAATTTCATTATATAATTTTTATTATATAATATATAATTATATATGTAAATATTATATATAATTTTTATTATAATTTTTTATTAAAAATGGCTTAAAAATGAATCAGTACTAGCAACCCACAAGTAAACGGTTCCCTTTCTGGGCCTCCGTTCTCCTAGCTATAAAATAGAGAGCTAAGACGGGAGGGTACACCTTGGTGCCAGCCATGGGTGCAGGTGGACGTTGGAGTTGGGCATTCTGACATAAGCCAAGCCAAGTCCACTTACAGCACCGAGGAAGGAAAAGCTGGCGGCTAAGTGGAAAAATGACACCTATCTCCCGGGAGCCAGGCAACCCTGCCATTACTCCCACTTGTCTCACCAGGGCAGCCTCACAAGAAGAAGTCGGTCAGAATGCAGAATAGCGATTTCTAGAGGCAGGAGAGGGTGGGGGCCGAGCCGGTGGAAGGGGCCTGGCTCAAGGATGGCAGAACACTCCAGCAGAAGGAGGAAGTGGCGGCATTGCCGAGCACCGTGGCTGACTGGTTCGTGGGATCTTGCCACATATGTTTATGAGGAAGTAGAAGAGCTGCAAGGCTCCATAGAAACGCTGGCCACCTGATGCACTCAGTATACCTTGCATACGATTATCGAAATGGCATACTACACCGTGCCGTAAATACACACACTTATTGTCTTTTTTTTTTTTTAATGCTGAAGGAAATAGAAATGCTAACCTGGTTATTACACATTGTAGACTTGTACGGGATTATCACATTGCATCACACAAATAAGCACAATGAAAATAATGACTGAAAGGAAAAATTTTTAAAAGATGCGTCGGGCTATTGAGGCAGTGAGAGGGGAGGAGACAGACAGGGGGCTCGTCCTGCGTGTGCTGGCTGCACTGTGCTCCTTTCCAAGGGCAGGCATGGGGCCGCAGGGGCGGGGTCCCACTGTCTAGAGTGTAGTCAAGCTGTCTTTGTGGAATTAATCCCAGTAACGGTACCGCTTAGGTCACCTAAATCCTTAGAACATCTGAGCACTGTGATAAGAGGAGCTGCAAATGCGAAGCTGAATCCAGCCTGATGCTTGGCAGTAGCGACATGGATAACATGTAGAAAACCTCTTAAATGCCAGGGAAATTCCACTTGTGCTGGCTGGGTCAGGGACGCCAAGTCTCCTGAACAGTTTGTAAAGGATACTCCATAAATACTATTGCTGAAGCTATGAAGCTTCCGGATCACTCCCCACGGAGGCATAAGGCCGTACGTACGCAGGTACACGTCATGTAGGTGGCGTCGGTCCCATAAAGCAGGAGCCGCAAGGAATGCTGTGTGTAAAGATTCCCGGATACAGCTGCCACATGTGGAAACTTCTGTCCAAACAGGGGCAAAATCTGGCTGCCCCAGACTGGTGGTGTTAGCACGTCAGGACAACAGGGAGGAAGGCAGTGTGGGTATGGGTGGGTGGGTAGGTGGGTGGGTAGGTGGGTGGTGTTTCACCTTATAGCTGTATCTTGGTACTCACCACCTTCACTTGTGTCTGCCCGCTCCCCAAGAACCTTATAATCAGACTCTATGCCATTTCAAACAAACAAGCAAACTCTGTGTCCGTGTCTGGTCTCTATGGGGTCAGTTTCCTTGCCAGGGAAGCATGGCTGAGCACACCCACAGCAGAGGTAACAGTGTCCGCACATCCTCCCTAGCCAGGACGCCCGGGTTCAGGTTCGTCCTCCACTTTTTATGAGCAGAATGACCTTGGCCGCCAAGTTCTTTAACCTCTCTGTGGCTCAGTTTCCTCCTCTATAAAGTTCCCAACTCTTAGGGTCAGCGCCATAGCATAGTAGGTGAAGCTTCCTGCTGTGGTGCCAGCATCCGATATGGACACTGGTTCGAGTCCAGCAGTTCCACTTCCGACCCAGCTCCCTGCTTATGGCCTGGGAAAGCAGCAGCAGATGGCCCAAGTGCTTGGGCCCCTGCACCCATGTGGGATACCTGGAAGAAGCTCCTGACTCCTGGCTTCTGGCCTTGAACCTGCCCAGCTCTGGCCATTGTGGCCATCTGGGGAGTAAACCAGTGGATGGAAGAACTTTCTCTCTATCTCTTTCTCACTCTATCTGTAACTCCCCCTCTCAAATAAAATAAATAAATAAATATGTTTATTTAAAAATTCCTAATCTTGGCTAGGTTGTTGGCAATTAATCGAATGAACGTGTATTAGCTGAGGACTCAGAGCCTTATGGGGACCACGTCCATATTGACTGCTGTCACCTGCACCTCTGACGGGTGACCAAGGGGATCGCAGCCACCATCTTCACACTGCTTCGTGCAAGGCCGGGCCTTGATAAGTGAGAGTAACTCACTTATGCTGTATTTATATCCGTAGTCCTGGCACCTTGCCTGCTTATCGCAGTTTGGCTATAGAATAATGAACGTATTCCTCAGGTTTACTCTCTAATCAGGTAGGTGCTGGAATTTTTACAATCATGGCACTCATGCATTCTAGCCTTCACATCCCAAGTGCAGAGAAAAAGCAAGGTCAGAGGCGAGGCCAGCAGTGGCTCAGGGACCTGCGTCCCAGTGCTGAATGAGCAGACTCAGAGAAGCCCAGGTGAACATGCCCCATTCCTGTCCCGTAATCTCTCTCTGGTTTGTTTCTGTCCCAATGAAAAGGAGACGAGAGAGATGATAAAATGCCCAGCTAGGTCTAGGGAAGACGCTGACAAATCATTCATTTCTGTTGTTGTTGTTGTTGTTGTAAGGATTTATTTATTTATTTGAAAGTCTGAATTACACAGAGAGAGAAGGAGAGGTAGAGAGAGAGAGAGAGGTCTTCTATCTGCTGGTTTACTTCTCAATTGGCCACAATGGCCGGAGCCGTGCCGATCCGAAGTCAGGAGCCAGGAGCTTCTTCCAGGTCTCCCATGTGCGTGCAGGGGCCGAAGCACTTGGGCCATCTTCTACTGCTTTCCCAGGCCACAGCAGAGAGCTGGATCGCAAGTGGAGCATCTAGGACTCGAACTGGCACCCATATAGGATGCCGACACTGCAGGCGGTGGCTTTACCCGTTATACCATAGCACCAGCCCCAAAATCATTTCTTTTTTTTTTTTCTTTTTTTGACAGGCAGAGTGGACAGTGAGAGAGAGAGACAGAGAGAAAGGTCTTCCTTTGCCGTTGGTTCACCCCTCAATGGCTGCTGCAGCCGGCGTACCGCGCTGATCTAAAGCCAGGAGCCAGGTGCTTCTCCTGGTCTCCCATGCAGGTGCAGGGCCCAAGCACCTGGGCCATCCTCCACTGCACTCCTGGGCCACAGCAGAGAGCTGGCCTGGAAGAGGGGCAACCGGGACAGAATCCCTGACCGGGACTAGAAACCAGTGCCAGTGCTGCAGGCGGAGGATTAGCCTAGTGAGCCACGGCACCAGCCAAAATCATTCATTTCTAAAACCTCCTCCTTTCAGTAGATTTCCTCTAATGCCAAAAATAGTTCCATTTCACTGCCGGGCATGTACTTGAGACCCACGGGGCACTTGTATATATTGCAGTGGGACAGCTAAGGCAGTGAGAGATTGAGAGACGGATGAGGCCCACAGCTCCCAACAAGTGGCTTTGGGATGCTAGAGTAGCATCAACCTCCCTCGGGACCAACGCCAGACCTCGTACATCAGTAATGCTGGGGGCGGGGCCTTGCCGCAAGTCCCCCAGTCAGTGGACCCCATGGGAAAGCTTGAGACCCCTGGGTTGGGTTGAGCATCTCAGGCTCAACATTCTGGTGTCTCCCAGAAGGACAGCCTAAGGCCTGATGTTACCTGCTCCTTTTCCTCACTCCCTAAGCAAATATATACCTGTGACCACACAATCAGAGCGGTAAATTGAAGCCAATTAACAGCTAAGTAACTGCCAGCACTTGTCACCAGGGTAGTTGTTAGTAATTAGCACTAATGACTCTAGAGAGGGAAACAGTTGTGGTTCAAAGGCATTCTCCCCATTTGAATTTACTCTAGTTTTTTTTTTTTTATTTCATCATTTCCTGCCATATTTTTCTTTTACGTGCAGACACTAGTGGGGTTGGATGGAGGCTTTCCTGGGGACAGATGTCACGTGAAGTTACACCTGCTGGTGCTTTTTTAGTGCCTGCTGGGATGGGCTGGTTCAGTTGGGGCCTCTGTAAAAGCTGTGGCTCTGCCTTTTGGATGCACCTGCATGACTCCTATAGTGATATCACGATGTACATTGTAACTGTCTCCAGGAAGCACAAAATGATTTATAGGCATGACAGGAGTTGTTGGATGAGATCACCAAATGACAGTTCTCTCGGCTTTGAAGTAGGAACGGAACCAGAGAGAGCAACAAAAACCCAAGAAAAGAGGATTTCCAGAGAGCAAGTCAAGTATGCTACCCTTGGTGTTCAGTTGCCAAATGGGGAATTGAGAAGAGCTCGTCCCAGAAATTGTCAAGTACTAAATCAACAGGATCCTCTCATCTGATTACTGCATGTATATGATGTGCATTGGGGGCATGTCAGGGCTACCTGGGGTCCCATGGTCCTCCTTCAGTTGGAGGGGTTGTACTAGGATACTTTTCAAAGTTCCTAGAAAATGGAATTAAAAGATAAGCTCGGTTTGGTTCCCAGAATTTTGAAATCAATGTTTACAGGGGGATCTTCAAAAAGTTCATGGAAAATTAATATTATGGGGCAGGGAAGAGTATGCATGGGTTCCCAAAACTTTTTGGACCAAAAAGATCTTGTCTTTTAATTCCATTTTGCAGGAACTTTTTGTGTCTTCGTTGCCAGCTCCCTGCGGTGGGCCCATGCCTTACCCGGGGTGACACTCACCAGTAGGCATCGGAATGTTGGACTGAACTGAATGGAGTCGAGTGAAACACCGTGTGATTTGGCTGCATGAAATTCTGTCTCTGTGTAGACAGCGTGTGCTCCGCCGTGATCAAAGCTCATCTCTGTGAGCAGTTTTGAAACTGGCAGATGTGTAGTTGTGTGGGGTCTTGTTAATTAGGAGACGGAGCAAGTTATCAAAGGGAAGCATGGCTGTTCCTGTACTGTCTCCTTTCTTCCGTCAACCCAAAGATAGAAAATTAGGAACATGTGTCAAAGCTTGAGGAGGAGGTGTGTGATTCCAGGGTTCACCTCTTTCAGGAGGCAACAGCTAGTTAAAGCCCCCAGAACGTGTGCGAGGAGTAAGTCTGCCACAGCCCCAGGGGTGTCTGATTCAGTGTCGCACTAGTGCAGAGCAAGCCGAGCCTCCTGGACCTAATGGGTTAGAGAAGAGTGGCCAGGACGTGTGTCTGCCGGAACATCATGCTTCCTGCACATACGCCTTAAAATACAGATTTAAATATATATATGTGTGTGTGTGTGTGTGTGTGTGTATACATCGTGACCAAATATAAGTGCTGGAACTTTTGCCTTACCCATGTTTAAGTGTACCGTTCAGTGACACCAGTGACACTGAACCACCATCCCCTTTAAACAGTTCCACAGACCCCTAGCCCCCAGCAGGTGCCATCCCACTTTGTGTCGCCAGGCGTTTGACTGTTCTAGGTACCCCAGGCACATGGAGCTGTGCAGTTATTGGTCCACGTGTCTGCTCATGGCTCATCATTCTAGCGACGTCACCCAGCGTGATCTGTACGGTAGCATGTGTCAGGCTTTTAGTCCCCTGAGCCTATACCCAGATTCATGGACTTTGGGTATTTGCCCCAAAATAAACTTATCTTTTAATTCTATTTTCCTGAACCTTTTAAAGCCTTCAGGTACTTACAGACTGTCAACAGCCTTGCCAAACACTCAGTGCCTCTCTGCAGTAGTAGCTCCCAGCCCCAGGTGCCCATACAGGGAACTTGGGTTTGTTTGCAACTTCCTGAACCAGAGGGCTCACGGGCTCTCAGAGCTCTCTCTGTGCCTTTGAAAAAACTGATCGCTATGCCCCGATGCACATCTCCTCAGCCTGCTAAACTCCGACTCTTCCTTGGGGCTTCCCTCGCTGTCCCCATGGCCAGGGGTGGGTGTGTGTGCAGGTGCTGGGATCACAGCTTGTGACACTGCTATGACCATTGAATCTCCTTCCTCTCTGCTCCTCATCCCATAAGCCCCTGAGTGCCTGGAAGGCAGACTCAGCCTTGCTGTCCTGTCTCCTGCATGTCAGAGCTAAAGCCCTGGTGCATAGTCTGTGCCTTTTTGCTTGCATAATCCTCATGGGTTTTAAGAGGAGGCAGGCCACTGGCCAGCGCCGCGGCTCAATAGGCTAATCCTCCGCCTTGCGGCACCGGCACACCGGGTTCTAGTCCCGGTCGGGGCGCCGGATTCTGTCCCGGTTGTCCCTCTTCCAGGCCAGCTCTCTGCTGTGGCCCGGGAGTGCAGTGGAGGATGGCCCAAGTGCTTGGGCCCTGCACCCTATGGGAGACCAGGAGAAGCACCTGGCTCCTGGCTTCAGATCAGCGCGGTGCGCCGGCTGCAGTGCGCCGGCCGCAGCGGCCGTTGGAGGGTGAACCAATGGCAAAGGAAGACCTTTCTCTCTCTCTCTCTCTCACTGCCCACTCTGCCTGTTAAAAAAAAAAAAAGAAAAGAAAAAGAAAGAGGAGGCAGGCCACTTGCTAAACCGAGGCCAGACTAGCTAGGATTCCACCAGAATTTTAACTAAGGAAGAAAATCCACGTGTGAGCACACAGTCTCTTTATCCAACTCCACATCTCCCAACTCTCCCCACGCAGAATTTTGCAAGCTGGTGTCAGCCTAGGTGAAGCCAAGTGTTTCCCGCTAAGCCACAGCAGCGCTTAGGTGTCCCAATTGCCAGAGCCCTGTTCTGGGTGCTGCACCAGCCCTAAACAAGAAGGAAGTACCTTTCTCTGAATCCAAAAAAAAAAATGGGGAGTGGGAGACAGCATTGTGGCGTACAAGTCAAGCCACTGCCTGCAATGGCAGCATCCCATATAGGCACCAGTTCGAGTCCTGGTTGCTCCGTTTCCCATCCAGCTCCCTGCTAATGCTCTTGGGAAAGCAGCAGAAGACGGCCCAAGTCCTTGGGCCCCTGCACCCATGCGGGAGACCCAGAAGAAGCTCCTGGTTTTGGCCTGGCTCAGCACTGGCTGTTGCAGCCATTTGGGGGATGAACCAGCAGATGGGATAGGTTTCCCCATGCCCCACCCCGCCCCGCCCCTGTAACTCTGCCTTTCAAATTAAAAAAAAAAAAAGACATTCAAAACATCATGTGAGGGGAAGGTTGGAAAAGGGGCGCTATTCCTTCAGGGAAGATCCATGGGGAGTACGGCTGCCCTGGTCTGCACGCTGGCACCCGCCGTTCGTCCGTAGGGCTGTGGGGTGGCCGGGATGACTGCACGTTCCCTGGTAAGGAAGACTCCGTGATGGCCGCGTTTGGTGTGGACTCCCCCGTGCTTTGTAGAGCAGAGCTCAGGGTGCCCTGCGAGCAGGTGTTATGAAGCATTGAGGAGGGAGCAGAGGGAACGGAAGTTGATTCTCTGTGGCAGGAACCCAGAGATGGAGTCTGTGTGACAAGGAATCCTGAGAGCCTGGGGTGGAGCTCACCTTACCCGGCCTGACTCCAGGCAGCCTGTGCCTAGACCTTCCTCTGCCAGGGCTCCCTCTTCCGCCAGTGCTGGGGAACCCGCTGCTTCTCATGACAGCTCCCGGCATCTCCCAAGAGCTCTTTTGAAAGTTCTTCGTGTGCCTCCCCAGATCTCCTGGCACTTCTCCCTTTGTTCTCGGCTTTACCCCTCACTCCACAGCATAAACCCCTCCTGCAGCATCTGAGGCAGCTGTAAGAGGAAAAGCTCTTCCAAGGAAGCCCACTCCCATTCCTGCAGCCCTCCTATGGTAGGTGTGGGTGACGGGTGAGCTGCGTGGGGGTGAGGAAAGCCCATTTGAGCCCTCTCATCTCTACTGTGATAAAGCTATCAGCAATAGCTCCAGTTGGACGCCAGACCCACATTTGGAAAGTGAGGTATGGTAGCCCCACACCTCAGCTCACCCCAGCACATGGTGGGCTACAGGAGGGATTGCGGCTCTGGTAGACACTTTATTCTATTGCTCATAGTCCTGTCCCAAGCCCAGGGAGTCCCCTGTGCACTGTAGGACACGGGGAGAGGGAAGAGGCAGGCTGGCGAGCAGTGCACCTGGTCAGTGCTGACAGGTCTGCCCAGTACAGGCCCTGGGGATTCCTCAGTGATCTGAGCATGTTTTAAACATCTATTTTATTTGAAAAGCAGAATGAGAGAGCAAGAGAGAGCGAGAGTGAGATGGTTCACCCTCAAAATGGCCACAACAGCCAAGTCTGGGCCAGGCGGAAGCCAGGAGCCGGGAATTTGGTGCCCCTGGGGGTGGGAAGAGACCAGGTACTTGGGCCGTCTTCTACTGCCTGCCCAGGCACATTAACAGGAAGCTGGACTGGACGCAGAGCGGCTGAGAGCCAGCATCGCATGCTGTGGCTTAACCCACTCCACCACAACGCCAGCGCCTACTGAAACATTTTACACTTAGAGTATCAAGGCTGTAGAAATGGGATTGCTTCTGCCTACCTGACACCTTTGGCCTGTGTCGCTTCTCTCCTGTTGGTCACCTTTCTTCTGTCTCCACCTCCAAATCAGAACAGATGGCCAACACTTGAGTGTCGGAACACTGCCTACCAGTGTGCTTTTGAAAAAAATTACTCATCTGCTTAAGATAGTCAGTTGTTAACAGCTCTGCTTACTTTTGTTTAAATATAGCTCATGGCCAATGTGATGCTCGTGGGTCACGGTGAACATCGCATCGTGTGCTGGGTTGGTGTCGTGGTCACACAGATGTGGAAGCAACAGCTTAGAGCAATTCAGCTGGCTCAGCAGTTAGTAAAGTCAGAATTCAAAACTCTGTCGCTCTCCAAGGTTTGAACGCTTAGTCAAGATTCTTTCTTTTTAAAGATAGGTTTCCCATGGCAGAAAATTCACCCACGTGTAGTATGCAGTCTGTGTGACCATCACCACGGTCCAGCGTTGAACCTTTCCACTGCTTCTAAAAGGAGCCATATGAGCAGGCACTGCCATTTCTCCAACCCCCCAGCCCTGGGCAGCTGCTCACCTGTCTCCTGGAATTTTGCACTCCAAGCACCCTGCATGGCCTTTTCTGTTTGGCTTCTTTGGGAGTGGTGTTTCCAAGGTTCCTCTACAGTGCAGCACGAGTTATTACAGCATTCTTATGGACAAGAAATATCCCGCTGCAATGGCTGTACACATGTCACTTACCCGTTCATGAGTGCACGGACATTTACGCTTTTCTTCTGGCTATTGTGAACAATGCTGCTGCGCCCATTCACTCGCCAGTTTTTACATGGATATGCATTTTCGCCTCTTCTGGTATGTACCTAGGAGTGGAATTCCTGGGTCGCACTGTAGCTCTGTGCTTAGCATGTTGAAGAAGGCTCAAATCATTTTCCAAACAAGCTGTGTCATTCCTTAGCCACTTCTTGTCTGCATATTTGTGTCAAAAAAATCATGTCTTGGGTGTTCTGGGTGGATCTCCCCTCCCTCGTTATCCTAGTCAGCAGCTCATCTGGTGGCTTTGGACGCCATTTGTACGCCTCTGAGCCGCGTCTCGTTAGAATCTCCACTCCTGGACTTGTCACCTGTGTGACCTGGGCTCATCAGCTATTCTCTCTGAACAAAATAGACTGGTGCCAGGGCTCAGTGTGATACTGCGTGTGAAAGCCAGGCATAAGGATGAGGCCACACTGGGTACTCTTTCATCCACTCGAACCCCTACTGTGCACCATAAAAACACATAGTAGGTGATGAAGAGGTAGACAGAGCCTACACAAAACTTCATTAAGAGGATGGAGAGAGATAGTTTATCACCACACTGGCCTCACCTCTCCACACTCTCCCTCCCCAGCCTGCTTCTTCTGGTAACACTGATGCTTTGTGCTTCTTGGGTGAATTGTTCTCCTTCAAACGCAGGGTCTTGACATGTGCTCTTCCCGTATCCTGGAAACGTCTCCCTGGGTTTCCTAAGCCAGTCTCCCCACTGTTGCTTGCTCGGCTGATCCGTATGTCTTCTTCCAACTTCAGTTCTGTCCTCACTGTCTCAGGACAGCGCTCCCATCCAAGTAGATTCCTCCTTTTTCATACCTCCTCGAGCACTGAGTGCTCCCCCAACATAGTGCTTACCGCAGCCGTCGGTTTACATTAGATAGCTTTTGCATGATTCTATAGTGCATATCCACATCTCAGGCCAGTGTTGTAGCATCATGGGTAAAGCCACCACCTGGGACACCAGAATCCCATAGGGATGCCGGTTCATGTCCTGGCTGCTCCACCTCCAACCCAGGTCCCTGCTAATGGGCTGGGAAAGCAGTGGAGGATCTCTCTCTGTCTCTGTCTCTCGCTTGCTCTCTGTAACTCTGACTTTCAAAATCATATTTTTTTTTAAATCCACATCTCCAGTAGATGGTGTGTGATTGAAAGTCATTGTTCACACGATGGCATTTTGTGATTGAAAGTCATTGCCTAGGTGAGTGGGCAGTCGTCTGCCATGGCATCTGGACTCCAGAATGCCGGCTCATTCACTTAGCTGATGATGGGCAGTCAGGTGCTAAGCAGGCTGACAGTAAGAAAGACGTGGAGCACTCCCTGCCCGTTCCAGGGAGGAAACGCAGAGCATGTGAGGTCAGAATGGAAGGTTGGCAGCAGGGCACCCAGCCACCCCTTACTCTGTCTTCAAGTTAACCAAGCCTCCTCATATCCATCCCTCTCCCAGCTGGTGCCACTGCCAGCTGCCAGACGCCACAGGTGAGCCCCTGGGGACAGGGCTCCTTTGGCTGCACACATGCAGGCAACCTCCCCTGACTTCTTCTGCTTCTGGTTTTTGGTGTTTTTTCTTTTCTTTTTTTTTTTTTTTTTTTTTTTTTTTTGGAGGAACACCTCTCCCCAGCCCCTCTGCTGCTCGCTGCCTTTGAAGTATAAGTAATAAACTTTTACAGATGGTGACAAGAAAAGCCTCATTAGCTCTGTCCCTGACTCAGAAAGAGACTCTAATCCACTCGCTTTCTGTGGCGGGGCTCTTTCATGTGTCATTTTCAATCCTGCACCTCTCAGATTCAGCCCGGAGCTTCTTTGAAGTGTGACAGCCTGTCCCCCTGCCCCCAACTCTTAGTTCCTCTTTGGAGGGTCCGAGGCTGGGCCAGGAAGCCTTCCACGGGCTCCCCTGGATGCCTCTGAAGTCTTCCTGCTGGTCCAGTAACAACGGGCTGCCCCTTTCCCCTGCGCTCACACCTGTGCTGGGAGCAGCTGGTCCTCCTCCAGCCCGTCTGAGCGTGGCCACTCCTCCTGGAGTTTAGCTGTGGATTTCCATTCAGCCACCTGCTGGATCCGTTCTGCGCTACCCAATGCTGAAGCAGTGATGTTGATAGTAACGCATCCCATTCGTTAGTCAGACTAATGGCTCCATGTGTATCAGCTTACTCATGGAACAGTCATGTCACAACAGTCTTGGAGAGCTTAAGTAGCTTGGCCAGAGTCAACAGGGAGAGGTCCTGTCTCTGCAATCAGGCAGGTAGATGCCAGGAACAATCACTTTACTCCCTCCTAACCTAGGACGCTCTGAGGTGTGTTTTTCTTTAACACACTCAAATTTTTATATCCAAATAGTCGCCCTTGGGAGCTAATGCACTTTTAATAATGTTTCTCCTCCCATTAATTGGCTCTCAGAGAGTGTTTGTACCTGTGATTGGACAGGTAAGATGAGGCTTTGTTACAAATGAGGTGAAGTAAGTGCCTTGCTAATTCCTTTGCTGCCTAAAAGATGTTGAAATCCAAGGGTCTTTTGAGAGAAGCATCTCCCACTTAGCACCTCGTTGTTGGCAGAGCACCGTGCTAAGCACTGGAACAGTGAATCAGACCCATGGTTCTCTCTGGAGAAGCTTTTTCATGTAGAAAGAGAGTGAAATGTTTAAACAATGATATGTGTTATCTTACATCCGCGTCTTATACATGTTTTTTTAACATAGATGTGATAATATGACAGGTCTTCAGAAATTCATGAAAATGCATGTTATGAAAAAACTGCATAATTTCAATTTTTGTGCACTGAAACAAGTTTGCTTTTTTTTAAAGATTTATTTATTTATTTGAAAGTCAGAGTTTCACAGAGAGAGGAGAGGCAGAGAGAGAGAGACAGAGGTCTTCCATCCAATGGTTCACTCCCAAATTGGCCACAGCAGCCAGAGCTGTGCCGATCTGGAGCCAGGAGCTTCTTCTGGGTCTCCCACATGGGTGCAGGGGTCCAAAGACCTGGGCCATCTTCTACTGCTTCCCCAGGCCATAGCAGAGAGCTGGATCGGAAGTGGAGCAGCCAGGTCTCAAACTGGCACTCATATGGGATGCCGGCACTTCAGGCCAGGGCGTTAACCTGCTGCACCACAGCACTGGCCCCCAAAACTTAATTTTATTTCCCATGGGCTTTTTGAAGTACCCTCATATTTACAGTGTAAAATCATGTATCAGCCTTAAGCCTCTGCCCTGAGTTACAGCACATGACTGTGTAAGGTGATATGGAAATACACGGGAGAGTTAGGACTCCTGCTTGTAAGTAAAAAAAAAAAATCTGTACCAAACTGGTTTCAATAACACAGAACTGATGGCTTCCTGTAGCAGAAACACGAGTGGGGAGGTGGCAGGTGGACCCTGGCCCATTTCTCCAGGATTTCCTCCTCTCTGTCCTCAGGCTGGCTCCTCTTTGGTAGCAGGTGATTCTCCTTGGCCCTTGGGAGTGAAGGCTTCCTCCCTCACCTCTAGGGAAAGAGGAGCTCTTGCCTTACTCTGCTGGCACTCAGCTCTTGCAGTCAAGTAAGTGGATTATGACGACTGCCTTATTCAGACAACGGGAATGAGTCCAGTCCAACCTGAAGCTGCCGCAGAATGGAAGATGACAGAGTGCCTCGGAGGAAGCTCCAAGTGTTAGGTGGCCACAGGTCCCCCATTGTCTCCCCACCCTGGGTACTTAAACTGCATTCTGGGCTCAGCGTCTACTCTGACCCCAGAGTCCACCCTGCTATGGACCACCAGCCTGATCCTGTGGAAGACAGCAGGAGAAACACCGTATCAAAGAGGCCTTTCTGTGTGTCTGTCATCCAAAATGTCGAGTTATAGACAAAACTTGCCTGTAAAGCCACACAGTTCTCCATTTTATAGTCAGTTTTATTTGGGAAAAAAAAAAAAAAACCCTCATTAACCCTCCTTTTATACCCTGTTTACAAGATTTGAACGTGCGTAAGAGTTCTTGCTTTTCCCAGAAACTAAGTCAGCTCTCCCAGGGAAAGGTACACCAGGCTTTAGGTGTTCAAGCAAGTATGTTTTAGGCTCTCTGGGCAGTTGTTAGATGCTTGATGGCTGCAGTAGTAGCTTGAACCACAGCACTGTGGGTAATATCCACGCCTGTACCAGAAAAGACATCCTAATCACAGCTTGCTTTCTCCAACCCAGTCATTCTGAAGTATGCTAGAGATTGTTTTAAACCAGCAATCCTGCTTGAAGGACTGTTACCCAGATCTGAAGTGTAAGGAAAGGTGAACAGGTAGGAACGTTGCATTTACCATTCCCCGTCATGTCCCTGGCACTATGGGGCCAGAATACAAGCCCGGTTCTATTTCCGACACCCAGCTTTCTCTCCTATAAAACGCACACGCACCCTGCAAACCTTGCTTTGTACAACGTAGAACTAAGATCCAGTGTGTGAATGTTCCTCCAAAACACGGAGACTCAAGTGATTGATGATGCTTATCACTTACATTTGATAGTTACTTGTATGCATGGATTTCAAAACGTTTTACATCAAAATATACTTAGCAACTAATTCCATTTTCCACCAACGTTCTGCAGTATCCAGGATATTAATCCCAGTTCCTTAGCAATGCACTCATGACAAGTTGGAAGAAATTAATGATCTATTGCATTTGATATCCCTGCCTTGCTCTAGAAGAATTGTGCTCAACTGTTGAACATGTCCTGGACACCTTGCATGTTTTGTTACATCGAAAAACAAAATCACAGCCTTAGACTTCGGGCTGTAATTTTACGTAACTCTTTCCTGTTAGCATACAAGACTCTGTGGGCATTTGCAGAATAATTACAGTATCTGGTACCTTCTTTCCTCTGAACCAGTCACCACGAGGCAGTGCTTGCTGTTTCTCTCCTTAGGTTATAATAAAGACTCTGAGACATAGATCAAGTAACTTTGTTTGCCTAAGAAAAGAGCAAAACTGGTGAGCTTTGTGTCATGCTCAGGGGAGACCAAGGAGTCAGGGTACTTGGGGCCATTGTTGACAGTAAAGGCTCTTGGGACACACATCGTGGCATAGCAGGTTAAGCTGCTGCTTGCCAAGCCCACGTCCCGTATTGGAGACCCTAGGATTGAGTCTCGTCTCCCCTTGCAATCCAGCTTCCTACTCATTCACACTTTGGGAGACAGCAGATTCTGGCCCAAGAACTTGGGTTCCTGCCACCTTACAGAGACCCAGATGGAGTTCCTAGTTCCTGGCTTCAGCGTGGCCCAACCCCCGCTGTTGCAGGCATCTGAGGAGTGAGCCAAACAGCAGATGGAAGATCTCTGTTTCTCTGTCTCTCTGCCTTTCAAATACATAAAAAATAAATGAGCTGTAAGAAAATAGAGACTCTTGAGTTCAGCTGTCTAGATAGGAATCCCAGCCCCCAGATGTCCCAGCTGAGTCACTTTGAAGAAGTGGTTCAGCCTCTCTTCAGTTTCCTTACCTGTGAAATGGGTATGCAGAGACTGCCAGCTGCGGGCCATTGAGAGGTGTTCATTGGAGCAGTACATGTAAATCAGCTATGCTAGCCAGTACGTGAAGCAGCACTCAGGCTCAGCTGTCTTCACTGTGGGGCTAAGCAGCCTTGTCACTTCTACAGATGACAGATACGGGCATGCAGAAAGCACCATGCTCTCAGGGACATCCACGTGGACAGAGATGGTTTCTTATAGGAAGGCAGCATAGACAGGTGGTTTCTGAGTCTGAGAGAGAACACTCAAGTTGCATGCCAGAGCTCTAATCCTGTTCTCACTTCCCCAACCATTAAACCCCTTTCCGGCTGTAATTGGCTACTCTCATGATTTGGACTTTGCTCTGAAAATGGATTGTTGAAGAGGCAGCAGCATGATGGAATATGCTGCCTTTCAGAACAGGGTGCACCCCCGGCTCCCCAGACCCTCCCTGCACCCCCAGTGCTGCATTCCCTGCCCTCTCTCTGTGCACTCTTGCTGTTGCGACGGGCACTGTTGAAAAACTCCAGCACAAGGATGACATATCCTTCCCGATGGTAAGTGACTTGAAACTTCTTTTCTTCTAAGGATAGTAGGAAGAGCAACTTTAAATGTGCACAAAGGATTAAAATAAAAACTGGGACTTGGAAGAAATCACTGGCTCACTGGCAGGCTAACTGGGGCTGTGAGCGTGTTCCTCGAGTGCTGTTTAGGAATTGTGCTCATGACAGACTTTGCATCGCTCTGAGAATGCTCAAGCAGTGCCTTCACACACACCTGTGCCGCCTCTGTGTCCTGTTTGCTGTGCAGCTGGAGTCGGAGCCTATTTCAAGAAACTGGCGAGAAATTGGATTTAAAAGATAAGTTTATTTGAGGCCGGCGCCGCGGCTCACTAGGCTAATGCTCTGCCTGCGGTGCCGGCACACCGGGTTCTAGTCCCAGTCGGGGCACCGGATTCTGTCCCGGTTGCCCCTCTTCCAGGCCAGCTCTCTGCTGTGGCCTGGGAGTGCAGTGGAGGATGGCCCAAGTGCTTGGGCCCCGCACCCCATGGGAGACCAGGAGAAGCACCTGCCTTCGGATCAGCGCAGTGTGCCAGCCACAGCGTGCCGGCCGCGGCAGCCATTGGAGGGTGAACCAACGGCAAAGGAAGACCTTTCTCTCTCTCTCTCTCTCTCTCACTGTCCACTCTGCCTGTCAAAAATAAATAAATAAATAAATAAAAATAAAAAGAAGAAGAAGAAAGTTTATTTGGGTGCAGAAAAAAAATCTATGAAATCCATGCCTGCTTTTTCTGTGACGTACATTTTCCACAAACTTTTTAAAGCTCATGTGTGGCTTAGAAGCTTGGTTCCCTCTCCTGAAAATCAAAGGATATCGCTTCCCACCGCAGAAGGTTTAGGGAGCAGCTCGAGGAGGTGGTATTATACAAAGGCACAGTACAGTCCCCAGCAGGTGCTTGGTGCCCAGTATAATTCCCCCATGCTCCTTTGGCCGTATTTGACATTGAGGAAGCAAGGTGAACCTGCTGTGTTCTCCGTGTCTCGGGCCCTACAGCCCCAGCCTCCTGTCCCTCGGTTCCTCTCGGCTACAGGAGCTGGGACTTAGAGCTTGGAGTACTTCGACACCTTTCCTTCGTTTCTTCCTTAGTGCCTCATCTGTTGCCTGCCTGCCGCTGGCCGGTCCCCATCCATCTTGCTGTTACCTGCGTATCCACCTGGCTTTCCTCTCTGCTCTCATCACTCACGTAGTCATCCCACAGTTGCCTGGCACCTCCTCTGCAGCAGGCTGCCACGGCCACCTCGGCAGCTCCCCACTTTTGAGCTGTTCCACCATTCGTTGGAGCCACGCAGCGCCATCCGTGGGCCGGCCTCCATCTCTGCAGACCTTGTGTGGGGCAGCAAACTCTGCAGTGGTTTTCTGTCGCCCCTGACCTTGTCTGCATTTCAGAGTCACTTGGCCACATCTTGAATTCCTCTTTCCTGATACAGTTTGACAATTTGGGGTATGGTTTTGGCCATGTAGAATGAGTCCACAAGACTGATGAATTCGCCCTGTTCAAAGGCTTTTAGCACCTACCCAGTGCTGGGCACCAAAAAGGGCCAATAACCCCAAACACTGAGCTCCAGTTTCAGGTTAAATGGCTAATTGTCCAGGCAAAGCCCCTTGTGCTTTTCCCTTCATAAGCAAAGAGCAAAGACCCAGGAGACGTGCAGCCAACCACCACTTTAATTAAAGGGAAGATTTGAGAAAATTCTTTCATGTTCAGAATTTTCTCTCGCCTTGAAATGAGCGTCCAGTGTTGTCGTTTACATGACTGAGTCCTGGCTGGCCCCAGTAGCCCTGTTGAGAATATGCATTTGTCTTTTTTAAGTACCCTGGTCAGAGCTTCTGTCTGGCCCTCGATGGATGTGTAATAATCCTCACCTCTTCCCGGCCACATGCAGTTGTATACGAAAGCACAACTTCCTGCTAACTAATGCATTGTTCTGGAGCTGCTTTTCCCTTCCCTTCCCCCTTCCCTTCCCCCTTCCCTTCCCCCTTCCCTTCCCCCTTCCCTTCTCCCTTCCCTTCCCTTCCCCCTTCCTTTCTCTCTCTCTTTCTTTCTCTCTCTCTCTTTCTTTCTCTCTCTCTTTCTCTCTCTCTCTTTCTTTCTTTTTTTCTTTTCTTTTCTTTTCCTTTCTTTCTTTCTTTCACAGGCAGAGTGGACAGTGAGAGAGAGACAGAGAGAAAGGTCTTCCTTTTGCTGTTGGTTCACCCTCCAATGGCTGCTGCGACCGGCACGCTGAGGCTGGCACACTGCACTGATCTGAAGCCAGGAGCCAGGTGCTTCTCCTGGTCTCCCATTCGGGTGCAGGGCCCAAGCACCTGGGCCATCCTCCACTGCCCTCTGGGGCCACAGCAGAGAGCTGGCCTGGAAGAGGAGCAACCAGGACAGAATCCGGCGCCCCGACTGGGACTAGAACCCAGGGTGCCGGCGCCGCAGGCGGAGGATTAGCCTAGTGAACCACGGCGCCGGCTCTGGAGCTGCCTTTTTCATGGTCATGTGCAGTGGGTGACCAGCTGTCCCACAGCAGCACTGGAATGGTCCCAGTATGCAGAGTGAACAATGGTAGTGGTGACAGTTCTGCATGCCAGGTGTCCACACTGTCGCAGTGCGAGACATGTGTCCTCCCACTGCCTCAAAAGCAGGTCGCTGTGTCCCTGGTTCCCAAGAGATTTGGAGACCCAGAGATGCCTCTAGCCAACGTGGTCCCACGGCCACCAAAGTAGGACGTTTGGAAGTCAGGCTCAGTTTTATCTAGCTGAGCTGCTGAGGTCCTGTCTGTTTTCTCCAGAAACTATGTAGACATCATAAAAGGAGAGAGATGGGAAACATGGGGGTAAGAGGGCAGAGACCCTGGGGATGGGCAACAGTTCAGCAGCAGGCGAAACATGACAGGGGACAGCTCTGCAGTTCGGGGAGGTGTTGGAGACAAAGAGCTTGTTGAAGGGTCAAAAAGCTACCCAACTGTCGGCAGTTGTCCTGGCTTTGAGCACAAAGCTTCTCCATCACGTTTGACTTTCGAGAGTGGGAGATGACACGAAGGGTCAGCAACCACCGCTCACTCAGCACAGTGCCTGCCAATATGAGCCACCCCTGCGTGAGCAGAAAAGCTGTCCTGGATCCCCAGGTGGTGTAGCACCCACTGCAGGTAGACCAGAAGCCATCCTAAGGCTGCATCCTATGCGAATCGGGAACTAAAGCCAGAAGCATTTCCGTAATGTTCCGGATAGGATTGGGTGTTCTGGCACGGCCCATTAGGCCACCACCTGGGATGCCTACATCCCATAGCGGAGTGCCAGTGAGAATCCTGGCTACTCCGCGTTTCCAGTCCAGCTTCCTGCTGATGCACCTGGGAGGCAGCAGATGACATCACATGTGCTTGAGTCCCTGCCACCCACGTGGGAGGCCGGGATGGACTTCCTGGCTCTTGCCTCTGGCCTGACCCAACCCCGTCTATGACAGGCATTTGGGGAGTGAACCAGTGGATAGAAAACCTCTCTCTCCCCTCCTCTCTCTGTCCCTCTGCCTTTCAAATCAATAAATAAATCTCAGAAGTAAGAGAAAAGATAATTCACTGGGTAATAAGTAACTTAGTCAGAAGTGGTAAATGCAAAAGGCATAATTTAGATTAACAGTAGTAGTTACAGCAAGAGCCCCTATCGGTTGAGCTGTCTTTGTGTTTTTGGTGCCCTTTGAAACACTTTGCATGTGTTATTTCATTTGAATGTACCTCCATCCTTTCTGGTAGATGAGGAGGTGGAAAGAGTGCCTAATCTTTTTCAAACAAGGACCCAATGACAAGGTCCCCCATTCATTCTCTGGTAGGGAGGCTGAGCACATGATAGGCCCTCGTCCGTGGACTGAGTAAATGAAGCATAAGAGAGGGCCCCAGCACTTCAGCAGTGTGTGAGCCCACTAGGGGTAGCATAAACCCAAGCCCATAAATATGATGTAATATTGCACAATACCCAATTAATCAAGGTATGCACAATGTACAGGGAGGACTTAGTTAATTAGAGAAGTAATTAGGTGTGAGAGGATCAGCCAGCCTCCAGGAAGGAAGTACCAATGCAGTCTGGGCTTCGAGGAGGAGGTGGGGCAGGTGTCCAAGGCCACACTTACAAGATGGAGAGAGTGTGTTCCAGCAAACGGCAGGACTTGGGTGTGGAGCAGCTGCATGCCCACCCACCGTGTCCTTCTGAGTGGACAGGAGCACCCCTCAGCCCCGCCCACCCCACTCCCATCCATGTATTCCCTTCTGTTCATCAGCGTTATTCTTCCCATGGTGGAACTTAATCTTCTGACTTAATCCTCTGAGCTCCTACAGTGCCTCATGCCCTCCCCCAAGCCCCCGCCTCTAGAACGGGAGCTGCCTCCGTCCTGGGTTTCTGTCCTTTTCAGTGTTCTTGCTCCTGCGCTCAGACCACTGGCCTGCACAGAGAACAGTAAGAAGTGATTGAGTAAAGGAGCGCCCATTTCACAGGGTGTCAGGAGATAACTTAGTGTTGGAACACAGGGACAGCCCTCCCCCCATGCTGATTGTTGGGACTCCGTGGCACCTGTCACTCTGTATTCTGAGCAGCTTAAAGAACTACTTGTAGTGGAAGCTCTATGGGGGGGGGGGGGGGGGGGGCTTGGTCGTGGTTTCTGTTTTCCTCACTGCTGGGTCCCTGTCTTCTACTGTGGTAATAGTGCTCCATGTATACTTGTATTTGTTGAATGAATGAGTGAGTGAGTGCATGGATGGGGCTAGGGCAGGGGAATGGAGTGGAGAGCAGCAGGTAGGGCAGTAGAACAGGGCGGGCGTTGTGAAGCGAACGCTGTCGCAAGCCAGAGGCTTTGCCAGATCTCCTGGGAGTGGAGTGCTTTGTGAAGTGTCTGAAGGTGGTGCAGTATTCAGAACATGGTGGGGCGGGGGGCAGGATAGAGCACGGGCAGACAGGCAGGTTCCACTTAGACTGACGACATCCTGCGTCCCAGAACGTGGACGAGCGTTTCCCGGGCCGTGATGATCAGAGCAGAGCCTGCTGCTGGGAGGTTCTTCGCTGATGCCGGGCTAGCCCAGTTACCACTGCGAGGGGAGCAGAAAGGGAGCTGTTTTGCTACTAGGAGTGCAGTCTGCACGGCTCTACTTTTTAATGTCTTTATTTTATTTTTGCCCGTTATTAAACGATCTGAAAATTTAATACCATTTTATGGTGCTGAACTGTTAGCAACCATCGCTACTAAAGCTGTCTCCACAAAACCATAAAACCATCCCAGTGCTATGGAATGCACTTTGTCAGGACAGCTTCCCCAAACGGAGACCAGCCGCACTCTGTTAGCCCTGAACACACAGGGACATTTCTTGAACCTCTGTAGACTTGACCTTCATACCTGCTGTTGATTTTTCTCTTATTTCTCCGCCCCTCCCCAAGCTCTGTCTGGTGGAAGTTTCTACAGAATTGGAAATATTCTGTGCCTTTGCTCTTTGATGTCATGACCACCAGTTTCAGATGGGCATCGGGCATTTGAAAGGTGACCAGTGTCACAAAGGAAGCAAAAGTTGAATTTTGATTGGTTCAGATGTAAACAGACACGTGTGCCTAGGGGCTACCACGGTGGACAGCCCAGCTCTAGACAACTGAGAGAACTCTGTCTGAAATGTGACCAGTGGCGCACCAGTGACAAGTGTAAGGCCAGTTCTACCCTCGTCACTCCAGGAAAACCTTCCCTGGAAACGGAAGTGGTGACATCCTTGCCCAGCACCTGACATGAGCAGCGTGACTGGATTAAATAAGATCCTGTGTGTTAAAGTGCTTCACACACTGCCTGGCCCGTAATAAACGCCCAGTAAATGCAAGCATTTATTTAATCCTCGTGGCGAGCGTAGGGGAGATATCATTATCTCTGTTTTGCAGATAGAGAAACTGAAACTCAGTTTTAAATCAAGAGCCCAAGAGAGTCTTGCAGCCAGTGAGCAGCGGAGCCTCTGTGACTGCTTCCCGCATGCCAGGCCAAGAATTTTCTAGGTTTTCAGTGACTTTTACCCCCTTCTTTCTCTACCCCGTGAGGTCATCTTTTGTTCTTGTTGCCGTTGTTGTTGTTAAAGATTTATTTATTTGAAGGGTGGAGTTATGGAGGTGGTGGGGAGAGGGGAGAGAGAGAGATCTTCCATCTGCTGGTTCACTCCCCATATGGCCACAAACACCAGGGCTGGGCCAGTCCAAAGCCAGGAGCCTGGAACTCCATGTGGGTCTTCCATGTGAGTGGTAAGGGCCCAAGCCCTTAGGCCATCTTCTGCTGCTTTCCCAGGTGCATTAGCAGGGAGCTGGATGGAAAGTGAAGCAGCTGGGACTCGAACCTGTGGTTGTATGGGATGCCTAAGTCGCAGCCGGTGGCTTCACCTGCTGCTCCACAACGCCAGCCCTTGGGAGTGCATCTCTGAACAGCAGCCGCATCCTCCCATCTCCCACATTCATTCATGTGCTGCCCCGGCCAGCACATGACCCAGCTTGACAGCAGGAGACAAAGGGCTCTAAAACCAAAACTTTCTCCGAAGGTCCTCACGTGAGGGACGTTCAAGCCAGAAAAGCAGCCAAAGGAGCTTGAGCCACCGTGAGAAACCCATTGGATAGACACAGGTGAGAGCAGAGGGAGTCAGTGGTCTCCACCAGCGGCGGGCACAAGGACCAGGGGGCACTCGGCAGCCCTGTGATGAGGTCAGAGGCTTGCTGACCCCAGTTTGAATGAGATGCTTCACTCCCACCACCTGAATCAGTATCGCGTTGATAGCACAGGGGAGAGGATTACCCGTCAGCCAGAGGAACAGGTGAGAGTCAGCTGAGAGGCTTTCTGGTGCCCTGAAGTGCTCCACCTTTGACAAAACAAAACAAAAAACATACTTGCTCCTGCAGGCCAGCAGCACCTAGGACTAGAGACAGCGCTGTGGCCACCGCCTGCAGTGCCAGCATCCCATATAGGCGCCGGTTCAAGTCCCAGCTGCTCCACTTCCCATCCAGCTCTCTGCTGTGGCCTGGGAAAGCAGTAGAAGATGGCCCAAGTCCTTGGGCCCCTGTACCCACGTTGGGGGCCTGGAAGAAGCTCCTGGCTCCTGGCTTCGGATTGTTGCAGCTCTGGCCATTGTGGCCATTCGGGGAGTGAACCAGCAGATGGAAGACCTCTCTCTTTGTTTGCCTCTCCTTTCTCTGTGTAACTCTGACTTTCAAATAAATAAATAAATCTTTAAAAAAATAAAAAGGAAGATATACGTTTGGCGTTCTGATCTGGTCTTTTCAGTGAAAGCCCAGAAGGCAGAAGTCACGTAGCTGGAGGAACGGAGTTGGGTTTCCTGAGCGTGGGACAGGAGTCTGAGGATCTGCAGTCTGAGGATGGCGTGGGCCACCAGCCCGCTGAGGGCAGTGGGAGCTTCGGAACCTTGTCCCAGTGGGCTTCAGGTTCACGTTGCACACAGCGGTGAACAGGAGACACCAGGGGCAAACCAGGGCGGCCAAGCCTGCACCAGCACCAGCTTGTATAAGCCCCGGTGCCCTGGTGGAGCGTGATGGTTGCCGATGCAATATTTAAATAAGATTTGGGATAATTGCATGGAAATCGGCCGCCTGCCTTTGGGTTCTGTTTGTCTCCCTCTCTGAAGTTGTGGATTCCTTCCTCCGTCTTCCTCTGGCTGTCTCTCCCTGCCTCTTACGCTCAGTCCTGCTGGCTCTGCCCAGGACATTGGAGCTGCACTCCATGCTTGGTTTGGATGCTCTGTGTGAGATTCATGGGCTGATTTGCCCATAGATAAAATCCCTGAGATGATCTAAGTGGAGGCACATTGCGCACTGTGCCAGTGGCAGGGGTCGGGTGAGCAGTCCAACCCTGTTTTGTAGAACCCAGCGACCATCATACTGTTTTCTCCATCGGGTCTGTCTGATGGAACAAAGAGATGGGGTAGATGTGGGCGCCACCTTCATCCAGCCCCTCCTTTATGTAAATGAAGAACCCGAGACAGAGTGGACGAGCCACGTGCCCGGGATCAGCCAGAAAGTTAGCGGTGGAGCTGACACCGGCAGCCCAGCCTGGCCATCTCATCCCCGGTCTGCTCTCATCTTCCCCTTGCCGACAGAAGTACGAGAAGCAGGTGCGCAAGGCCACAGGCCTGCACAGTGGTCCTGTTGCTAATGACCCATCGCTGTTGCAGCCAAGAAGCTTTTGCTTTTCTGGAGATAATGAGGACTTGTCTCTTCAGCTTTCTTTATTCTCAGGCATTAGGTAGAGCAGCAAACAAAACCGCCCCAAATTCCTGTCGTTATGGTGCTTCTGTTATCCCTGGAGAAACACAGAAATGTGTATGTGTGTGTGTATGTTAGATGGTGGTATGTATGTGTGTGTTAGCTGGTATTTTCTGTGTGTATGTGTTTTTGGTGGTGGTATATATTTCTATGTGGTAGGTGCTGGTATGTAATTACGTATACACGTATATGTGTTAGATGATATGTATTTCTGTATGTTAGATGGTGACATGTATTTGTATATATATGTGTGTGTTAGATAGTATTTGTGTGCATATATGTGTTAGATGCTGGTATATGGGTTTGTGTGTTAGATGATGGTATGTATTTCTGTGTGTATGCACTTGTATGTTAGATGTATTTCTGTGGGTGCACATGTGTAGTAGATGGTACTTCTCTGTGTTTATATGTGTTAGATGGTGGTGTACACATGTGTTTGTGTTAGTGGTATGTATTTCTGTGTGTATGTATGTATGTGTTAGATGGTGGTCTGTATTTGTGTGTATACATGTGTGTGTTAGATACTCTTTCTCAATGTGTATGTGTGTTAGGTGGTGGTATCTGTGCTTTTGTTTGTGTTTTGTGTGTGTGTGTTTTGTGGTATGTTTGTGTGTATGCTCGTGTTAGATGGTGGTGTATATGTTTGTGTGTTAGACGGCAGCATGTATTTTCTGTGTGTATGCATTTGTATGTTAGATGATATGTATTTCTGTGTGTGTACACATGTGTATTAGATGGTATTTCTCTGTGTGTATTAGCATGTATTTCTATATGTTAGATGGTATTTGTATGCATTTGTGTCTTAGGTGGTGGTATATATGTATGCTTATGTTAGTGGTCTGTAATTCTGTGTGTATGCACTTATGTGTTAGATGATAAAGTATTTCTGTGTGTATATACATGTGTGTTAGATACTATTTCTTTATATGTATGTGTGTTAGGTATATGTGTCTGTGTTAGTGCTATTTATTTCTCTGTGTGTGCACATATGTGTTGATATGTTTTTGTGAGTATGTTAGATGGTATTTCCCTGTGTGTATGTGTGAGTTAGATGGTTGTGTGTGTGTGCGTGTGTGTGTAGATTGGAGAGTGGTATGTATTTCTGTGTGTGGGCACGTGTATTTTAAGTGGTGGCTTGATTTCTGTGTGTGTGATGTTGCATGTGTGTACCTTGATGGACAGTGAAACAGAGGAAGGGGAGATTGGGAAGCCAACGCCAGAGAAGCAGCTTGCTATGTTAAATGGGAGATACGGATCAGGGAGGCCTCGCTGGTATGTGGAATTCGGATTTTGCTTTATTTGAGAGGTGAGGAAACACAGAGCAAACTCTCATTTTCTGGGTAACTCCCCTGTGTCTGTATCAATCAGGGGACTGAAGTTGGGAGCTGGAACTCCAAGCCAGGTCCCCAAAATGTGTGGCAGGAACCCAATACTTGAGCCATCACTGCTGCCTCCCAGGGTCCACATTAGCAGGAAGTTGGAATCAGGAGTCGGCACTGGGAGTCCAATCCAGGCCCTAAGTCAAACCTGGAGACACCCAGGGATGCAGGTGTCCTAACCAGCATCTTAGCCCATGGCCAACCACCCACGATAGTGTGGCACTTGAACTGATGGTTGAATTTGGGTGGTGGCGTCTAACTTAGAGCTCACGTTCAAAGTTATGATAGAAATCAAGACAAGAAAGTTTGACACAAAGTCATAGAAAATGCACTGAAATATCAGCCATGCCAATCTCTGCTTAATGGATTACAATTATTTCTAGGTTGTCTATTTTTATTTCCTATGAAGAAATATGTATTCCGTTCACAATCTAAAAAAATGCAACAATTTCTATGGGTGAGGGTATTTTAATATAGTAAAATGACAGCCTGCTGAAATGGGCATGAGAGGTGAGAGGGAGGGTAGGGGACGAGAAAGACTGACGAGGACAAGCAGGTGAGGGGTGGCTTGCATCCTCTCCTTGCATCTGTTGACAGTACTAAGAGAATTCGCAAGAAAGAAGGTAACAGCAGCCATTGGTCAGCTCTTAATTTGCAGTCAGCAGGAGAGCGGAGCCAACCACTGCCCTTCTATAGACCTTCCAGCTGTCGTGGAAGACAGGGTCCCTGCTTCCTCCCCACTCTGCAGCCCTGGTGTGTGGCAGAGTCACAGCTCCCCAGTACGCTGCTGGGACCCCGTCCCACCTCTCTCTAATAGGCAAGGGTCCTCAGGCCCCGCCTTTCAGGTGCAGCAACCCTGAGAAGATGGGGAGAGAGGAAATCCATCACCCTTTAGCACTTGTTTTCCAGAAGTGTCATCCCCTTTCCAAAGAATGATTCACAATGAGATTTATTGAATAAGTCCTGTGCTTGCATTTAAAATCATGATGACATTGGCTTTAGGAAAAGAAAGATTCTTGTACAGTCATTAAGTTGAAACTCCTCAAGGTCAGGGACCAGGGCTCATTTTTCTTCATATCACCAGGAGCACCTAGCCCCATAAATATTTATTGGTTTTATTACGAAAGGTTGTGTGATAAAGTGAGAAGAACATTAGAACTGTAGCTAAATACTTTTGTTTAAACATAGAATATCAGAGTCCACTGCCACCCCGGGTGTCCATTATGCCGGTTACTTGGTGTGCTTGGGTGAGGGGTATTTTCGAAAGGTGTCACATGGGCGGGGCAGGTAGATCACTGTGTTTGTAGGAATGAGCCAGTGATATCGTCAGCCCAGATGACTGCTCCCCCCAGTTTGCATCCGTGTGCCCTGAGATTACCAGCAAATGTAAACTCCAGCCGCTGGGTCCTGCATCTCACCTCCCAGACCGCTGCAGTGGCTGTGCCAGCCACCAGGCTGCGCCCTGCAGAAATGCACAAGGAGTGGTGCAAGGGTGCCCACGTTCTCTCCCCCAGCACACTCTCCCTTCCAGATCTGCTGTGCTCTTCTGCACCACGCCTTTTCCAGAGAAGATTCTAAAAGCCCACTGCCCGGCCTCCATCAGTTTAACAGAGTGAAGATAATTTAATCGTCCTTTAATGAGGCAGGATCTCGGGTGCCTCCTGGTTATAATTAAGAGCATCAGCGATCATTATCAGCATGCAGGATCCCTGCCCGGCCCCTCCTCCCGAGTTCCCCCTGGCTGTATCTCTGGCCACTCTCACCCATCTCTGTCTTTGCTCAATGCCTAGAGCTTCTGTGGCGCAGCATCCACCGTGCCCCTCCTTCTTGACTTTGACCTTCCTATACCCTCCTCTTCAAGCTCTCTCGGTCCTCTGGATGCGGGGACTCAGTGGCCAGCTTTGAATGGCAAACCCCAGCCCTGACATCAATAGGTGCCCAAGCTTTGCTGGACTGTTGGTTATGAGGGAAGGTGTTTGTGTTGATGCACTGCACTCTAGGCTCTCTGGAGTGGCTCTGGAAGTGAAAAATGCCTTCTCTAAGGAGGAGGAGGGCTGGACAGGAGAGCATCCCTCGGGCTGCAGGATTTGACCTTCTGCTCTGGGGTCTTTCTCTCTTGGCTGCCATTCTGCTGGCCCCCAGTCTCATGCCACTGAGGCCTGCAGCTGTGGCTCTTACACAAACCAAATGGAAAGCAGACCAAGATTTTCCAGAAGGCTGGACTTTGACAATGACAAGGGAGGAGGAAGTAACCAACGTCATCGACAGCTTAAGGAAGGGGAATGGTAGCAGTTGCCCATGTCACTTGTTGTGGGTTTGTTTTGAGGCCTTGTAAGTCTGTCATCTCTTGCATACAACCTCTGCTTTCGTGGTTCCCAGCACCACATAAAGAAGACACCAAATCTCTCCCTTGATCCTGGAACCGGCCCAGCTCCTGGCATAGTCACTGCTGAGAACAATGGAGCCGGCTTACCATTTTGCTACTCCATCCCCAGTTAAGAGAAGGGATCTTTAGGGAAGGAGTTCTTTAGGGGAATGGACCTGTTGATTGATGTCTGAATGAAATCCACCTTGAATGTAGAATTAGTCCTACCCTTACGAACCCTTTAAGGATCGCTATTGTATTTTGCACAATCTTGAATTCCCAGGAGCTGGCTTAGGGCCCAGCACAGAATACCAGAATATTGATGCTCAATTAAATAAGAGAAATACAGGAAGAATAGAAGAAAGAAAGAAAGCTTAGGAGAACAGCAAGGGTGGGGCAACACCTTGCGTTTCTCCACAGCACAGCCACCACCACCTCACTGAAGAGATTTGATTCTCCACAGATTTTTTTCTGGGCTGTAGCGTTTCCTAGCAGTCAACATCCTAGACTTATTTCTGCTTTTGACTTCAGACCAAATAATTCCATCTAATACCTGAATCAAATGGGAAATAAAATGTAGTAATCATTCTGAACACAGTTAGCAGTTTGGGAAGTGCTTTCATTTGGATTTAGGAGCTAGTCTGTGGAGTGGGGTGGATTCTACTATTATGCATATTTGCTAGCAGGACAGAAAGCTGAGAATCAAGAGGCTGACCTCGCTGGCAGGTAGACAGAAGAGGAGGCTATGCTGATGGAGGTTTCCTGGCCCAGAGTCTTCATCCTGTCCGTGGTCCCCAAGTCACTCAAAAGTTTATGGTCCTAAATAAGGTAGCCACAATGTATGCATTAGTTGCCACCTTCTACCTGGGTTGTCAGTTGCTCCAGAGGGCAGGGAATATCCACTTCGACAAACACCCCTCTGCTTATGTAACAGATAAGTCAGTGCCATCTCATACTGAGTGGTGGCGTTTCTCTTCTGTCCACGCGTTGCTCTCCCAATTACTGTTTGACAACTACGAAGACCAGAGAAACTACACATGAATGTGAGATCAAAACACCCTTAAAAATTCTTATGTAACAAACCACTCGGGGAACACATACATCATAAATGAAAAATTTATGGTCAGTATTTCAGTATGTAAAATGTTCAACAAATCAATAAAAAAAAAAGAGAGAGCTAAGGATGTGGGCGTACTTCACTGAAGAAGTAAACACAAGGAGCCATTTAACCTATGGAAAACATTCCACTGCATAAGAAAGCAAAATGTAGGTGAGTCAGGAATCAGTGATTTCACTTCTAGGAAATGAAAGGATGAGAACAAGGAGTTTTGGCCGTTACTTACAATGGGAAAATTTTAACAACCTGCCCAGCTTTCAGAAAGAGTTCCATTGGTGATATGGAGCCTGTGCCTAAAATGTGAGAGAATGCTGGTGGCATATTTATAGATGGGCTGTAAAAGTGAGGAGGTAGTAATTCTGTTACCCTGTTTCAGCCAGAATATACATCTGTGTATCTAAATCTGGAATTCAAGTCCGAGATTCCACTCTAACATCACCTCTTGGTGATGAGATTGCAAGTAAGGTTTATTTTCGTCTTTGTGGGTTTTTCCCCTGGTCCTTGCATTCACAAAAGGAATGCTCTTTTGTTTTGTCATCTGAAACAAAGGCGGCGTGTAAACGAAGCTGTGTGGGGCACGAGATGTGGCTGACGGAGATTTGGAGATTCGTTTCCATGCAGTGTGTCACCTATGGCAAGGCCTGGACGCCTGTGCCAGAGGGAGGCTGCTTTCCAGAAAGCACCCCTGGAGCCACCGCAGAGTCTGCCGCGGGGTACCCGTGGGGCTCGCTCTCCTCGCTGGGCAGAGAACCAGAGGAATGAGCAGCATGAGATTTATACCCGCTTGACTTCTTGTTCTTATCCCTTTTGATTAAAAAATACATCAAGACATGAGACGGATGGAAAAACCCATAAAAATTGTTTTACGGCATCGTAAAAGGCTTACATTTCTGACATTAGGATCACGAAGGGAGGCATTAATTGATACTGTCACTCTCTGTGTTTTGAACCAGGGTGGCGCTGCCTGGCTTTGCAGCCCGATGCTGCCTGTTCCTTCTCCCCATTTCGTCAGCACCCTCTCTGCTCAGTTTTGGGGTACTTCTATCAATTTGTCACTCCTGGGGGGCAGGGCCGATGTTTCACTATAGTTAGTCCCTGAGTGTGGTTCATTGCCTGGCCTTAGGATGCATCCAGTTTTGATAGTATCCCTCACCACTCATTTTGATTTACATGGATATTAAAACATCCTAATAATTTTAGGAAACCCACAGATCAGGGAGTCATTTTGGAGCAATTTGATTTGTCAGTGAGTAGTCATCACTGACAGCCAATTTTCCAAATGCTAGCTTGGCTTAGCTTATTCAGACTTGGATCTGTTCCTGCAGCAAATCATGCAGTTTCTCCTACAGTATCTGCAGTGGTCTAGTCCACTGGTTACAGCAGTAACTGAAGGAAGACAAAGCAATTCTGATCTCTTTCCACCCCTCCCCCCTTCCTCCCCTCTCCTTCCCTTCCCCTTCTCCCCCCCCTTCCCTTCTTTCTTCTTCTTGTTCATCATCCATCCACCCACCCACTCATCATTTGTTGAGTGTTCACCAGGGACCAGGGACCATACCATGCTGTAAATAAGACACCAATACACAAGAGCCTGATCCTATTCTGAAAGGCCTTTGGGTCCATCAAGGACATGAGACGACATCAGGGCTGTCCAGTAAATACAATGTCAGACATAACCCAGGCTGGCACCAAAGAGGTACGTGACAATGCCTCTGCCCCCGGCTGCAGACCACTTCCTTCTTGGCCACAGAGAAACCTGTTATCTAGTTCCTGCTTCTGGGAGGGAAGTTGGCCACAGAATTCAGGCATTAAGAAGTCGGTAGAGAATGGTGGCTTGTTCCCAGGAACACACTGGTAAATGGTAAGGTTCTTTGAGGAAATTGCTGCTGTATCGTAAAATCCATGATGTCAGCTGCCTATGGAGCCACCTGCTCCGTTCTGGGAGTTAAATGGGAGGTATGCATCCCATAATATCTAGTGTCTGTGCCCTAGGAAGACTGTACCCTAGAGAAGATAACTAGCTATGCTCTCTAACTTCCTACAGTGCCAAATCAATGACATGAACTGTCCCTGCTGTCGGAATGCAGTAAAATAAGAGGGGAAGAAATAAACTCTTATTGAGCACCTGTTAGAGTCCTCCCAGGCATTGTGCCAGGTGCTTTCTTGTGCTATCTCATTTAATTTTCACAGAAATCCTGTGGCAGTTCATTATGTTCCTACCGATGAAGAAATTGTGGTTCCAAGAGGTTAATTGCCTTGGCCCAGGTCACAGGTAGCCCACTGCAAAACTGAGTTCCCGAACACAACTATTTGGCTTCCCCATCCTTCTCCAATTAGGAAAGCAGCATGGAGGAGGGTTCGCCCCTTGGCACTTTGTTTGAAGTTCTGTCGTGGAAGTTATTTCTTTCTACTTGTAAATGTAGTGCTATTTCCCAGGCTGTTTGGCAGAACACAAAGTGTGAGTAGGTGTTCTATCCCGGGGAGTCTCCCTGGTTAAATACACAGGAGGAAAGCTGGGGTAAACTGGTGAAGTATGGAATTCCATGTCACCTCCAGTATCCCTCCTGGTGTTGTGAAGCATGGAGGAAGCTATGAAAGATGCACACAAATACATATGGCTCAGGACTCCAGTGTCCCGAGAAAGCTGGTTTGGAAAGACTGTTCATTTAACAAGTATTTAATGAGCTTCTACTCTGGCACCTGTGGTCCCTGGCTTGCTCCCTTTGCAGTGTGTGTAGAGATTGTGTCCTACCCTCTTCCCTCTACCCAGTGTCCACTGAACTTGTCATTAGAACTTCATTAGTGCCTGTCCAGGTAACTGAACTAGGACTTGACCATGACCCCGAAAAAGGTCAGAGCCATGAACTTAAAGAAGGGCTTCCAAGAAAAAAGTGATTGAGCCTATGACAGAGGTGAACGTTGAGATGCTGTGTATGTGGGAGATAGAGAGGATTCAGGGTGAGTGTTTTAGGTCTGTGATGGTCAAAGATCCTAGAAGCTTTTGAACTATTGGTAGTGCAATAAAATGGACTTTTCAGGATTTCGAAAGACTGGGGATGGTCAAAGGCCTTGCTTCTCCATTTATCACGGTTTCATTGCAATGCTTGTGGCTCCCCAGGTCACAGCCATACTGCTCCTAGCCCATTGCTTGAAGGTGGAATTGTTCTGTGAAACTGTAGGACAGGAGGAATTCACTGATACTTGTGGTGTAGGCACATGGCTGGGGGACTTGTGTTTAACCACAGGCAAGTATCTAGTGGGTGTTCTAAACCCCTTGACTAATTTTTTTTCTTTGACAGGCAGAGTTAGATAGAGAGAAAGACAGAGAGAAGGGTCTTTCTTCCATTCGTTCACCCCCCAAGTGGCTGCTATGGGCAGAACTGCTCTGATGTGAAGCCAGAAGCCAGGTGCTTCCTCCTGGTCTCCCATGCGGGTGCAGGGCCCAAGGACCTGGGCCATCCTCCACTGCCTTCCCAGGCCACAGCAGAGAGCTGGACTGGAAGAGGAGCAACCGGGACAGAATCCGGTGCCCAAACCGGGGTTAGAACCTGGGGTACTGGTGCCGCAGGCGGAGGATTAGCCTAGTGAGCTGCGGCACCGGATCTGCCTTGACTAATTTTTTTAGACATGAAATTAAGGTCCCATGAAGGCAGTCAGCTTTCATTTACTGTACTTGGAATAATGATGAGCCAATCCTTCTTCCTAATTTTTGGTGGAACCGAAAATAACAAGCAAGCATGGGTTCTAAATAAAGAGGAGCTTCTGACAAAGAGTCTTTGAAAGGCTGAATTATCAAATAGAAACTTTCAACCAGGAGCCCAGTAGAAACTGCAAAATCCCCCTTTCTTTACAACTGGCAAGCAAGCCCTCTCTGGGAAGGGACCCTCTGGCCATTCCTTACTTTTACTAAATCATCATGGTTACAGCCTGTGGATCGCTTCCTGACTTGACCACACAGAAAGGACCTGTACATGCACCTGTCGCCTATCCGAGGCTCCAGGTGGGCATTCTTCTGACTGTTCCCGACCCAATCCACTGTCACCTTTGGTACCCTGGTAGGTACCAGGATCAGGACTAAACAATTTCTCTGCATTAATCTTCCTCATTTGGCTTTAAAACATCTCTGTCATGTAAGTCCTACTATCATCACCCTTAATTAAAAATGAGGACATGACTCAGAGAGAGCAGCTTGACTTTGGCAGGTAAGATGATGCAAGCAGGAAGTGATGCAACAGGGATTCACACCCTGGGAGTCCAAGCCCAGAACCCGTGTTCTGTATTGAATTTGACAAGATTCCTGCAAAAATGTGTAAACCTGCTGTGTTACAACACCCCAGAGCCGTGTTCCGAAAGTAGACTGTGCTGTCCCCTGTCTCCAGATTCAGCCCTTTTATTCCCTTCTGGCTGCACCCCTTGTGATTCCCAAGGATGGATGAGGGTAGAGAGAGGTCCCCCTCGACGCGAGGCCACATGAGGCATCAGAAAACCCCGCTGTTGTTTTCAGAGTCAGATGTTCCCAGCTCCCCACTTCCGTTCTACTGCCTTCGTTTTCAACCCGCCCTCCCTCAAGCAGAATTGCTTCAAGAGTGCAGATAAGCAGCTGTGCTTTGGCTGCAGGAGCTTCACCATCTTGCTGACAGCTGAGTTTTCTCTGGGGACGCCAGCTAACCCACAGCACCCTGCACTTCTCTGGCATCCTTCTTTTCCCTTAAGTGTTGGTTGGTTTCCTCCTGTGATCAGAAGTGAATCTGAAAGAGAACCATTGTTTCAAAGCAGATGTTCAAGGTGAGCCCCAGGACCGCTTATCAGAAATACACAGGGGATTTCTGCCCAGAGAGAGCCAGCTCTCAAACTCATAGGTATGCTAGTGGGAGGCAGGCAGCATCAGTATGCTAAGCCTCCGAGGTGCTAGGTGCCAGGTGCTATGTCTCCTGCATCGTAACTAAGGGTGGCACCTGGGCAATGGTATTGTCTCTGAAAGATACGCTATACACAGTGGCCAACAGAATACGTCTGAGGCTCTTTGGGTTAAAAAAAAAAAAAACAACTATTGAGGTTTAATGACCTTGAAATCTGTGATCTGTGACATTGTGGTTGCTTTGCATCAGCTAGTCCAACCTACTTCCCTCTCCTGAGTTGGGCTGGAGAACTACTGTGCTACTACTGACTACTGATGTGCCACCTTCACATTACAGGGTGGCAGGCAGGTGTCCCTTAACATCAGCCACACAATTCTAGAAAGGAGCCTGACTATGGAAGGAAATGAATTTTCTGAAATTCCAGGAAAATGGCCTCTTTTTGGTTTGTTTCTCCCTCTCCACTCATTTATTCAACAAATAATTTTTCATCACTTTCCATATGCCTAGCACCATGTGTGTTTAAGAAGAGATTTTTAAAAAAGGGTGCCTGATACTGAAAGTACAGCATATTTCAATGTGTTAATGCTTAGTAGGGTGGGTGACCAGCTCATTCTGGTTTGCCTGGAGCTTAGAACTCCAGTGTCCAGGAATCCCATCATTCCCAGGCAAGCCACGATGGTTGACCACCCTAATGCCAAAACGACCACACAGGGAGAGATGAGGAGGTAGCTGTGCCCTGGCGTCCACAGGTAGCATTCCTGCACGTGTGAGCCGGGATGCAAGAAGAAACGTGCCTTCGTCATCAGTGACTCAGACTCTCCAAGCAGCACTGCCGTGGGTAGCATCGCTTTAGAGAATAATGAGCACCTCTTGGTCAAACTCCTAACAAAATGGAGATTGAGTACAATCTTCCCTCAAATCACGTGGCGGTTGCGTTGCTAGAAAACGCAGCATTTATTAAAATGTGTGGAAACACTGGGAGTCTAGATGTAAAATACGGTTTAGATTTTATGCACAGATGCTTTTTGGCATCTTTTTCACTTCAAGGAATATCTAGTGAGACCTTTGAAAGTCTCAAGAGGCAAGAGACACTTCTTATGGTATACAATAGCTCGGTCAATACACTACAGAATATTGATCATGCCTTGACCTTACTTTGTCAACTTGGCCAGTGGCATCCTCCAGTCAAAACAACAGCAAAATAACCACTTGCGCAGCTTTCCAAAATACCTCCTAGGAATCAGTACAGCACTGAACTAGTACTTGAAAAGAAGGATATATTGCAGAAAAATTAAGGAAGAGCTCTGTCCTTTATTATCCTTTCATTGTTTTTAATTATTTGAAAGACAGAGGTAGAGGAGAGGGAGAGAGCGCCCTTCCATCCACTGGTTCACTCCCCAAATGCCTACAGTGGTCCCCAGCTGGAGCCAGTATTGCAAGCCGGGAACCCAGTCCAAGTCTCCCAGATAAGAGGCAGGGATCCAGCTACTTCAGAGCTTCAGCACTGCCCCCCCCCCCCCAGTCTGCATTAGTAGGAAGCTGGAGTTAGGAACCAGAGCTGCGAATTGCAGCTGGGCAATGCCGTGTGGGATGTGAGTCACCCAACTAGTGTCTCAGCTGCCAGGCCAAACACCTGCCCCTCACATCCCTTTAGATTCTCCTCCTCCCCCATCCTCTCTCTCCTCCTCTCTCCCCTCCCTTTCTGCACCCTGCCCTCCCTTTTTCATCAGCTATGAACTGTTGAAATTTTCTCTGTGTATAGAATTCTGCAAAGTGTTTCAGAATGTCTGCAGATTGCTAGCATCTTTGGCAGCAAAGAGCTTAAAGTATGCCTGGAAAAGATAAAACCCACCAAAAGGATCAGCTCTAAAATGACCCATGGCACTCGATCAGGACTGTCTGCTCAGCCGGTGCTGTCAGTGGCTGGATTGGCTGGTCTTTCCATCGCTTCCCCTGGCTCTCCACTATGGTTGTACTTGTCATCTTTTATTGATCATGAAATCAGCTCAGTGCTGTCCACCTCCTTCTGTACTCTGATCTGGCAAGAAGGGAGAGAAGCTGAGACCCACACCTCCCGGAGTAGAAGAGCAGCCTTGTGTTTGGTCCCATCTAGTCGTTCAACATGGTACCTGACAGTGGTGTTTTAAGTGAGCCTACGTGTGGTAAACCAGATGAAGATGACATCAGAAAGTCGTAATCGGAGAGACACCAGTAAGAAATTATTAAAGGGACCCAAATGAGAACATGATAGAATGATAATGATCATTTTTATATTTGATGGGGTTGTTTTTGGACACTCCAGAATCAATGTCACGAGGTTGGAAGAAGGCCTACAGGGTCACTACAGGTACAGGTCATTGTTATAAACCTTATCATGTGTGGTTCTCACAACAGCCTGCATCATGTACCCATTTTACAGAAGAATAAGCTGAGGCTCAGGGAGACTGGATGGTTTGGCCAGGCTCCCACAGTGGGAAAATAATGGACCCAGGTCCAGTGGTGGTGAAGTTTCACTCTTTTTGCACAGAGATGTTTGTAGAACAGGATCGACATGAGGCATTGGATTGCGTGGGCTGAACCAGAATGGAGGCTGGCATTTAGAGAAGTGAGTGCTCGCCAGCCGTGTAAGGAGCAGAACTCCAGCCGGCCCCAGTGTGAGCAGGATTCATAGAGGGCAGGAGTGAGGGGCGGTCCTGGGAGGTAAGCAAGAGGGCATGTCTGTGTGGGGAGCTGGCGGGCTTGGCTTCCGTAACAGCACCAGACGTGATGGGCCAGGAGATGATTCTGTGTTTGCTTTGACAGAGATGTGTGCTTGGAGCACTAAGAATAGGCTTTGAGATCTTTAGGGCTGGCATTGTGGCGTAGCGGGTTAAGCCGCCTCCTGTGATGCCAGCATCCCATATGGGTACCCGTTCAAGCCCTAGATGCTCCACTTCCCACCCAGCTCCCTGCTAATGTGCCTGGAAAAACAGAAGATGACCCCCATGCTTGTGCCCCTGCAACTCATGAGGGAGACCCAGATGGAGTTCTGGGTTCCTGGCTTCAGCCCGACCCAGCGCTGGCCATTGCAGCCTTTTGAAGAATGAACCATCAGATGAAAGATTCTCCCTCTCTCCCTCCCTTCCTCTCTCTCTCTCTCTCTCTCTCTCTCTCCTCCCCCTTCCCCCTCCTCCTTCCCTTCCTGCCTTCCTCTCTCTCTCCCCCCTCCCTCTCTTTCCCTCTATCTCTCTCCATCTCTGTATCTCTCTATCTCTATTTCTATCTCTCTCTCTGACACTGCCTTTCAAAAAATACACTAAGCCTTAAATAACAGTCTTTCGGGCCAGAGTCTTATGTGTTCATGCTTATATTCCCTCTCCCTGGAACATAGATGTCAGAACTTAGTACAAACCTGATTGGTGTTCACTTGAAGGTTGTATGGCAATGCTTGGAACAGAGAGAATAGACTGTAAGATCTTTGGGGCTGGAATTGTGGCGTAGTAGGTTAAGCTACCTCCTGTATTGCCAAGCACCCCAACCAGGGGCTTAAGCTTGAAAAAAGACAGCAAACCAGGCTGTCTTCCATTTCTGAGTCCTTAATAATATTGTGATCTCTGATAAAGGGTGTGTTTCCGTGGCCAGCGCTGCAGCTCACTAGGCTAATCCTCCACCTGTGGCGCCAGTACCCCGGGTTCTAGTCCCAGTTGGGGCGCTGGATTCTGTCCCGGTTGCTCCTCTCCAGTCCAGCTCTCTGCTGTGGCCCGGGAGGGCAGTGGAGGATGGCCCAGGTGCTTGGGCCCGGTACCCGCATGGGAGACCAGGAGGAAGCACCTGGCTCCTGGCTTCAGATCAGCACAGTGCGCCTGCCGTAGTGGCCATTTGGGGGTGAACCAACGGAAGGAAGACCTTTCTCTCTGTCTCTCTCTCACTGTCTAACTCTGCCTGTCAAAAAAAAGGGGGGGGGGTGCATTTCCCAAGGTTCAGTGAGCATGGTATCACAGGAAGATTCAGCTGGCAGTGGTGTACACTGGTCAATGAGACCAGGACCCTGCAGGAGTTATGAGAGATGAGGGTTTCAGAAGCCTTTTCAAGGGGCATTTTTGAGTAATGGAAAGAACCCGGCTTTGTAGTCATTCCTGGGTTTGAATCCCAGCTCTGTCACTGTCTACCATGTTCCCTGGGACTGATAGCCTAAGCTCTTAACTTCATTTCCCTCATTTTGAAAATGGGGACTAAGATACATACATCGGAGAGCTGCTGGGAGAAATGATATTGGATGATATATGCCGAGTATCTGTTTACAGGAAGTACTCAATAAATGGTATGGATTTTTGTACTTTTTTTCCAAGGAAATATTGATCCAGATTTGTTAGTGTCATTAAATGCCCCAAAAAAGCATTTTAGGCAATGCTGCCTAAATATGGTGACTGTTGGTTGCTGGTGCTGGCCGGTGCTGTGGTGCACTAGGTTAACCCTCCTCCTGCAGCACCGGCACCCTATATGGGCGCTGGTTCTTGTCCCAGCTGCTCCTTTTCAGATCCATCTCTCTGCTTATGGCCTGGGAAAGCAGTTGAGGGTGGCCCAAGTGATTGGGCCCCTGCACCCACATTGAAGACCAGGAAGAAGCTCCTGGCTCCTGGCTTTTGTTCGGCCCAGCTCCAGCCATTGTGGCCATTTGGAGAGTGAGCCCGTGGATGAATCACCTCTCTCTCTCTCTCTCTCTCTCCTCACACTGTCTGTAACTCTGCCTTTCAAATAAATAAATAAATAAATCTTTTAAAAAGTGTGTGACTGTCGTAAAAAACAATTCAGGGTTTAGATTTCTGACATAGTGGCTTTGAGTGGCAGCCTAGTAGAGGTGTCCTGTCTAGTGGATGATGTGGGGTTGGAACACAGATGTGGTTTGATAGAGGAGTGAGTAGCCCTGGCAACATTGATATGTGGATGCCTCAGCAAGGAAATGAACAGCCTGATGGATGACAAGACCAGATCAGGGGCCGAGCTCATTGTGTTCAAGGTTCTCATCAGCACTCCGCCTTTCAGGAAATGGTCTCTTAGCGCCACTCAATAGGACCCTTCCAGGTGTCACTATCAAGATCTGGGCACCTTTCAGATTTCTCATCTCCTGCCACAGCCAGCAAGAGCTGATGCAGGAGCAGGTTATCCCTGCAAAGGCTCATGAAGACAGGAGAGAAGCTGGGGTCAGCTCTTCGTTGGAATTCAGGGAAGACTGGGCCAGGCTGACTGTCGCTGAAGGCAGATGGAACAGGAGAGGGAGGCTTTCGGTAACTTGGACCTCAACCAAAGCAATTGCAGATGATAGACCCAGAGAACCCTGCACCGCCATTGCTTTGCATTAAAATTATCCAGAGAGCAAACGCCAAGTAATGAAGTCTGGGTCACCCCCCATCTGTCTCACTAAATGCCACTTGGAACCAGTGCCTTTTCATTTGACAATAAAATCAATGAATGAAATATCGCAGGGTTGAAAGCAATGCTGTGCAGAATTCATTATGGGCAATGGCATGTTCTGGAGGATGGAGAGACCCGGCCCTGTGTACCTCACTTTCCGGGAACATCCACACGTCTACTTAATGAAACTCGAACCTTCTGTGAATCCTTCACCTGTGTGCTTTTAAACTTGCATCCCTTGAACAAAGCTCTGGAGACCTTTTCTTTCGACTCTCTCTATGAATGAGTTACAATAAAACATTGCAATATACAGCAGTTAAAGGAAAGGGGGTAGAATTACTGACGACGATGACTCACAAGACTGCAGAAATTTTGCCAGTAATTACTGAGTCCCCTGTCAGCCAGCAGCATTTCCTGTGGATTATTATTTCCTTTTGAGGACTGTCTCAACACTAAGCACTCATCAGTGGGTACAGATACTAGACAGCCATGGGGTGGCTGAGCAGAGAGAGAGGGCACCTGCCAAGCTTTTCCTTGGAATTAACACCTGTCCAATACCTGCCCCACGCAGAATGCAAGAGACAGTTGACTGACTAAGCTTCCTTTAGAAGTGATGGCAAATCGAATCAGCATAAGGAAAGTTTTTTTTTAAATAATTTTGAGGTCCATTTTTTTCTCCTTGCTGTTTCTGAGTGTTCTCTTGCCATTTGTGGAACAGACTTTTATTTTAAGATTTTATGTATTTATTTATTTAAAAGGCAGAGTGTCACAGAGAGTGAGAGAGGATGAGATAGAGAGATTGATCTTCCATCCGTTGGTTCCACGACGGGGCCAGGCCGAAGCCAGCAGCCTGAAGCTCCATCTGGGTCTCTCATAGGCATAGGCAGGGGCCTAAGCACTTGGGCCATCTCCCACTGCCTTCCCAGGCTTATCAGCAGGAAGCTGGATGGGAAATGGAGCAACCAGGGTCTGAACCGGCACCCATATGAGATGCCAGTGTTGCAGGCATTGGCTTAACCTGCTGTGCTACAATACCAGCCCTGGAACTAACTCTTACGGTGTGTGCGTGGAGTTGGGGGGAGGACTGGGATGTGTTGTGTGGTATATGTGGGGGATGTTGAGGAGGGGAGTGTTGGGGATGTATGCAGAACAGGAAGAGCAGAGAAAAATCGGAGGGGAACAGGGCCAGACCTGCTGCCTCTGCTCTCCTTCCTACAAGGAGGGGTTCTTTCCTTGGCAAAGTGGGTGTTTGAGTGATGTAAGGAAATCAGAAAAAGGAGAAATATCTCCCAGCCAAGGGTCTCATCTTGTCTAAGGAGCATCTTCAGCCTGACTCTAGCCTTCCTTTTTACCCCCCGCAACATTCATTGAGCACCTGCTATATTCCGGATGCCACTGGGTCCTAGAGATCGAGTAACCACTAAGTCATAGGCTTCCCTTAATACCTGTGCTCAAATGTGAAACAGGGAAAGAGGACAGCAAGGAAAAACTATAAACGTGGTGAAGGCTCTGCAGAAAATGGAGAGACAGAAAATAAGGCATGGTGGCCACAGCCACTGGGAAAGAGGAACATGAAGGAAGGCTTCTTGGAGGAGGAGAAATTGAGGCTGGACCAAGAAGCTGACCCTGGGAAGAGCCTGGGGGTGCGTCAGCATATGTGTTGGCCTTGAGTGGCAGAGAGCAACTGGCCCTGGAGAGGTGAGAGTCCAACCTGGCAGGAGTACAGTGAAGGCAATGAGGCAGGACAGGGGGCAGGGTTCAGGATCTGTGCACTGTCATGACGACTGGTTTTTCATGTTCAGTTGGAGTTCTAAAGCAGGAGACTGGTGGAATCTGCATTGGAGAGAGTGGACTGGAGGAGACAGGCAGGGCAGCATGGGAGGCAGCCAGCAGAGTCAGGGGCAGGATCTGGGACAGGCTTTGAAGTTCCCTAGGATGCAGTTGGTGAGAACAAAAAAGAGAGAGGGACGAATCAGGGTTGACTTGCGGCTTCTACATTGAGCAACACTAGTGGGGGGCGGTCCCCATTATCCATCCTTTCAGTGAATGTTCATGTCACCCAGCAGTGCAGGCCAATTACTGGGTGCATGGTCTAAACAGGAAGGCAGATGTGCCAATAAACACCCAAGACACCTGAAGCTACTGACACCAACCTGGAGATGCTCTGTAGAATCCCCTGGAAAGTTTACTCACAACCCCTGAGTTTGTTTGGCTTATTGACATTTATTATCATTTTTGTTTTTGTTTGTATATTTAAAACATGATATGTGTTGTGTACAGAGAGATGCTGTTTAAAGCATAACAAACCTGGGGCTGGCGTTCTGGCATAGTGGATGAAGCTGCCGCCTGCAACCCTGGCATCTCAGAAGGAGATGTTCAAGTCCTGTCTGCTCCCCTTCCAATCCAGTGCCCTGCTAATGGCCTGGGAAAGCAGTGGAAGATGGCCCAAGTGCCTGGGCCCTGCCAGCCACGTGGGAGACTCAGATGAAGCTCTTAAATGCTGGTTTTGGTCTGGCCAAGCCCTGTCTGTTGCAACCATCTATGGAGCAAACCCCTGGATGGAAGATACTTCTCTGCCTCTCCCTCTGTCTCTGTATTGCCGACTTTCAAATAAATAAATAAATCTTTTTAAAGAAAAAGTAGCAAACCTCACATCCACATATGTATCATATTGCTCTCAAACCCTCATCAAAACCCCAGAAGCTTATTTGCTCTTTGCCCTGCAGTGAACCTTTATTCTGAATTTTGTCTTTATCACTTTTGCTCTTCTCTGTACTGTAATATCATGTTCCCAAATGATGTATTATTATTTATTCTGCCTCTTTTAATTCTGTGTAAGTACAAGCAGTCTGCACTAATGCTTCTGTGACTTTTTTTTATGCAACCTCCATTAGAGAAATGCATCATTGTTGCAGCATGTAAATTGAGATCATTTGTTTCACATGAAGAAGTCACAATGTATTTATCCATGTTATGCTCTTGGCACTGTGTTTACCATTCTATGCTATTCCCAGCAATACTTCTCTGAGTTTTATTTATATATCTCCTAGGACAAATATCTCATGTTTTCCTGAGAGGTTACATGTAGCACTGCAGTGTGTCAGAAAAAAAAATAAGTACTTGAATACTTCAAAAAGCTAGTGGAACATACAGTTAAAAGATAGGTTAATTTTAGTTCAAGAATATTTATAAACCGTATATAGTTTTCTCATAATAGGCATTTTCCATGAACTTTTTAAAGACCCCTCATATGCACAGATTTCATGAATTTTTGCACCGAAGTAAACTTTGGATTCCATTTTCCAAAGCCCTTTTGAAGTACCCTCATGTACTCAGCTCTATTAGTGATTGTCAGTGTTTTCCCAAAGTTGTGGTTCCAGCTCACACTCTGATCCTGGTGATGGAGATTGCTGCCTGTCTCAGCCAGTACTTACTCAAGGCTGTGCTTTTTAGCATATTTGCCAGTCCAGGGAGTGAAGAATGATACCCAACTAGGACATTTGAATTTTTGTCTTTCTACTGTGCTTGTATGTATCTACCGTGGTTTACTTGTTGATTGTCTGTTCTATTCTGAGATACATTTGTCTTTTGCCCATTTTTATACTGTGCTGTCATCTTTTCCTTATTTGTTTTTAGCCACTCTTTATATATTCTGGATATTTAGCCTCTACCAGTGTCCTATGCAGCAAATACCACCCCAGTTTATTGCATGTGTTTCCATTGTTGTGGTGTCGTCTTTTCATACACTGAGGTTCTGAACTGTAGTGTAGTTGAATTTATAAGTAGTTTTCTTTATGGTTTACAAGTTTTTGGTTTTGGTTTAAGAAAGTAGCCTATAACTTGGGACCATAAAAATACTCTCTAAATTTTATTTTGAGATTTTGAGAGCTTTTTTTCTCTTCACAATGAAGTCCTTTATTTATATGGGATTGATTCCTCTATGAGGTATGGATAAACTGATTTGTTTTTTATTTTATTTTTGTTTATTTTGTGTGGTAACTGCCCCAGGATAATTTTTCACATCACCTTTCTGGTGTGATTGGGATATGGCTTGGGTGTCCTTCAAGTATCTGTGTTGTTGGAGGCTTGGTCCCCAGGGAAGTGCTGGTACCTTTAAGAGGAGGGACCTGGTGGGCGGTCCTTCGTCTTTGGGAGTGCGAGGTAGTTCTCATAGGACCTGTTGGTGGTTCTTCTAAGGAGGATCAAGCCTGGCCTCCCCTGCTCTCTCTGCTTCCTATTCAACATGTGATGGTCCTTTGCGTTCCTGCCCTGGTGATCTGTCTAATGTGACTCAGCAGACAGAGAGGATCCTCTGCAGAACTGACCCATGCAGGTGCTGTGCCCTTGAACCTCCAAAGCTGTGAGCTAAACACACCTTCTATTCTTCATGGCCTGTGTCAGATAATTGTGGTATAGTGATGCCAAGCTCTCTCCTACAGTTTCCCTCACTTATTTGTCAGAAATCAAGTACCTGTATGTGCATGAACAAATCCCACTGGTCTGTGTGTGTATCCTCATGTGAATACCACATCATCTTTAGATTATTATGCTTTCCTACTGTGCCACAATGCCCAGCCCCAACTATTCTTATTATATGTAGTTTAGAATAAATGTGGCAGCTTCCATGCATATGTGCATACATGAAAGTGCACACACACATACACTGGGATTGGGATTGGGATTTTATTGCCTATGAATCCATTTGATGAGAATTGTTATATTTATAGTAATGAGTCATCAACATGGTTTGTCACTATTTTAATTTAATTTGTTGTTCTTTAGCATCTTTCAGTAATGTTTTATAATACTCCCCATACAAGTCTTGCATTTCTTATTATATGTATTCCTGGGTATGGAATATATATTATATATAAATATATAATATTATATACTATATATAGCATATATGTAGTATATATACTATATAATATATAATTATATATATAATTTATTTGAAAGGTAGAGTTACAGAGAGGCAGAGACAGAAACAGAGTTATTTGAAAGACAGAGAGAGGTCTTCCATCTGCTGGTTCACTCCCCAGTTGGCCACAACAGCCAGAGCTGCACTGATCCAAAACCAGGAGCCAGGAGCTTCTTCCAGGTCTCCCATGCCGGGGGCTGGAGCCCAAGGACATGGGCCATCTTCTACTGATTTCCCAGGCCATAGCCGAGAGCTGGATGGGAAGTGGAGCAGCCAAGACTCAAACTGGTGCCCATATGGGATGCCGACATTGCAGAAATACCTGCTATGCCACAGTTCTAGCCCTGCAAATGTTGTTTTAATAATGTATTCTTTATCAACTGATAGTATTCAAGAAAACAGCTATTAGCTTTTGTATATTGGTGTTACATCCAGAAATCTATACTCTGTTATTAATTTCAATTATTTATGAATAGGTTTTGATTTCCTCTAACTAAACACTATCATCTAGTAATGTGTTTTACTTTGAAATCTGTGTCTTTAATACAAATACAGGAGTTTCCTTTTGATTTACATTTGCCTTTTCTGTCTTTTTCTATCTTTTTATTTTAAAGGTTTTTCTTTTAAATAACCTAAAGCTGCATTTTGTAAAAATTTGTGTATGAAGGCGGACTTTTGTGGCACAGGAGGCTGAACTGCTGCTCGGGACACTCGCGTCCTGTGTCTGACCCAGATGGAGTTCCAGACACCTGGGTTCAACCCAGCCCGCCCATGGCTGTTGTGGGCATTTGGGAGGTGAAACAGTGGAGAGCAGCTCTTTCTCTCCCTCTCGCTTTGGCTCTTTCAAGTATATGAAAAAAAATATATATATATAAATATTTTTTAAAAATTTCCATGTGAAGCCCTTTCATGCAGGAGAATGTGTTTACTGCATTGCTGTGACTGTTGTGGCTAGACCGTTTCTCCCATTGGATGCTATGTTTTCTGTTTGCTCCGCTCGCACTGGCTCTCTGTCTTTCTTACCTTCTTTGCACTGAGCTTAGTTTTTATTTCTCACCCCAAGTTTACCCTAAAGTTATATACTAGGAATCTTCATGCACGTATTTAACACAAAGTCTGAAAGTATTATCTTCCCTTTCCTCCTACTAATCAATGTGAGAACTTAAAACGCCCTGTGTGCTGTCACCTCCTCCCGGGTCCCATGCTCGTCAAAGCACGCGTGCTCTGTCTTGGTTTTCCCCTCATTTCTTTCATTGGATATCACTGTTGGCTCTCCATTGACGTGTTTCATGAACTTTGTGGGTGAAGTTGATGTTTTCTTTTCTCACTGTTCTCTCTCACGTTTCGTACTTGCCTTCTGGAGTCATTTTCCTCGTTCCCGAAGTCTGTTAAAGTTCCCTTAGCACATGTCTCCTTGCTGCTAAGATGTGATTCTGGTTCTCTGACGGATGTCTGTATTTTGCTGTCCTGGAGGGTGTAGTTCGACGCTGTTGTCTCTCGGCACACCGAACACATCGTTCCACTCTCTCAAGGCTCACATGGTTCCTGTTGCTAAGTCAGCTGCCACTCATTCCTTCATCTCCACAACTTTGACTTGGTTGCTTTTCAATGCACCCAGTCATTTTTGACAGCTTTCTTGTTCTTTTGTCAGGCTTTTTTTTATACCCTGTATAGTGAACTATTCCCACCTAACAAATTACAATAAAACCTGGATGCTTAAAATGAGTCATTTTCTGTGTCTTGTGGTTTCTGCTCTTAAGAGGCTCAGCAAGGCAATTCTCAATGGGGAATCCTGTGTCCAGCCCTGTCATCCATCAGCATGGGCTGGATAATTGACTTCCAAGGTGGCTTGCCCACAGAGCTTTCCTCTCCCTGGGCTTCTCCACAACTGTGATTGTCCTTACAATATGGGGTATGGCTTTTCCCTAAGTGAGTGAACAATGAGAGAGTGTGTCCAGCACAGGTTCTATCTTTTTTGTTACCTAAATTCCAGAGTCTCATAGCATCATTGCTATCTTGTTCCATTCATTAGAAATGAGTCACTGCTGTGAGCCATTCAGTGGGAGAACTCCCTGCCCTTGGGAAGCCACTGCCCACTTCCTGCTATAAATCCTATTGCAGAAATATAAATATTTCTGTAAATCCTATTGCATAGATTTCCCTTACCTTCTCTCTACAGTAATTCAAGTTACCCACCTTTGGAGGTCCAAGCACTGTTACACGTGCAGTGTGTGTCTTTTGATTGGTGTTTATTGTTGTCACATGTGGGATGGTGAGCTCACATTCCTTGGATATGTATTTGTGGGAATTCTTTGAGGCTAGGTTTGGAAATGCTATCTTCCAGGTAGGGTGTATGATTGCATCTGCCAAGAACAAGGTGCACGGTAGTTTTCAGACCAGTGAAGTAGCCGTGAAGGCTGGCCCCCAGCCACATGAGAGTGAGGGCCCAGAGTTGAGAATTACCAGTGGAGATCACTGTCTTTCTCCCAGACCCCAGACCGAGCAGACAGCTTTCCTGTCCACTCCTATAGGACAGTCCACTAGTGACGCACTCACTGCAGTAGGTTAGCATTGTCACAGTGAACTCCTCGACGCAGCCAACTTTGTAACGAGGAAAGGCGTTCACAGTCTTGGAGGTTCATGAGCGTTCCATTGGCACCAGCTCAGATCTTCATTGCATCACATCAGGCAGATAGCAGTGGCAAGAGTGCATACAGGAATGAGCAAATGATTCCATCTCAGTCCAGACACAGGGAGGGAGACCAGGATCGTCCAGTCCCTTCTGAGAGCGTGTCCCCTTTGGCCCGAGGACCACCTACCAGGCCCAACCTCCCAGCATTACCACCCTGCTCCAAGGCCTTATTCATGAACCTTCTGGGGAAACCCAAGCCACTGTCCATACCACAGCAACCACCAAGGGTGGGACATGTATGATTTGTTCTCCTGGGTGCTCTTGCCCAGTCCTTTGTCTCCTTTGCCTGTGTTGGGCCCCTTCAAACCCATGACTCACAATAGACAGGTTCCCTCATTAGGAATGGCGTTCAGTCTGCTGACTTCCCAGGGCTGTCTTAGCGCTGTCTTTATGGACTGAGGGTTTGCCTTGTGTTCTTGCCTGCTCATCTGTTCCCTGTGTTTTTAGGCACGTACGTGTGTGTATTTGGAACCAGCATTTTTAGGCTGATTTGTGCCAGAGTTCCGTTTTCCAGGACTTATTGTCCTCCATAGTGTCTGATGCCAAAGTGCCCAGGGAGTTCTTTAAAAAACTCGAATTCATAGGAACTGGTGTTATGGCAGAGCATTTAAGTCTGGGCCAGCAGGTGCCATAGAGAAGAGACCAGCAAGCAGAACTCTGTACAGGAGACAAGTCTCAGAAGAAGGTCAGATCCCGCTTCCGCCACTTGAGATACCCACATCCCATGTCTAACTGCCTGGTTAGAATCCCAGCTCCCAGCTTCTGATAGCTTCTTGCTAATGCTACCCAGAGAGGGAGTGGGCGATGGCATAAATACTTGAGTCTCTGCCACCCATGTGGGAGACCCAGGTATACTTCCTGGCTTTTCCCTTTGGCCTGCCCCAGCCCCAGCTATTGCAGGCATTTGGGGAATGAACCAGCAGAAGCGGTAATAGTGCCTGCCTTCCAGGGTTACTGGGAGACATTATATGAAGCCATGTTTATACATGCCCTGTGTAATACTCAGTATCTAGTAGATATTTCTATTTATTATTTTAAGATTTTTATTCATATTTTTATTTGAAAGAGTGATAGAGAATGGAAGAGAAAAAAAGATCTTCCATCAGCTGGCTCACTGCCCAAATGGCCACAATGGTCAGGGCTGAGCCAGGCCAGAGCCAGGAGCCAGGAGCTTCATCTGGGTCTCCCATGTCTCCCAGACATGTGGACCGTCTTCCACTGCTTTATCCCAGGGCTTTAGTAAGGAGCTGGATCAGAAATGGACCAGCCGGGACAGGAACTGGCACCCTCTTGGGATGCGACAATGCTGGCCCTAACTATTTATTATCTTTTTCGTTGCTGTTGTGGTCTTTAAACACCCCAAGGGATAAGTGGAGCAAGGATTGTTTTCATGATTCTTGTTTAGCAAGTGGGACCTATGACTCAAAATTGGGCTTCTGTGTCCATAGGTTAAGGCCCTTCTTCCTTTTCAGTTTTAGTCCCTAATAGTAGCAGTAAAAGGTCTCAATTCAGAGACAAGTGTTTGACATAGCAGTGAGGATACCAGGTTAAATACCACATCCCATATCCACATGCCTGGGTGTGTGCCCTGGCCCTGCTCCCAAATCCAGCTTCCTGCTAGTGCTAACTGGGAGACAGTGGGTGATGGCTCCAGGAGCTGCGTTCCTGCCACCCACATGGAAGACCTGGATTGAGTTTCTTTGCCCAGCTGCAGCTCTGGGGCTAGTGCAGACATCTGGGGAGTAAACAAGCAGATAAGGGCCTCTCTCGCTCGCTCGCTCGCTCTCTCTCTCTCTCTCAGGTCTTGGCGTACTTGGCATACTTGATACCATCTTATGTCTCTTAGGCATCCACTTGGCTCTCCTGTACTTTTCTGTGAGGTCTCTGAGGTCAATAGTTGTACTGCAGTCAGTTTTCACTTAATGAGAGCCATGCGTTCCACTTTGCAGAGGTTCGTGTGTTGTGTATTGAATTAACATCCATCACACAGAGAAGCTTGTTCTCAAGTCCGTCTTCAGGCACTTGTGTCCCCGTTCTTGAGCAATGCTGTACAAGTGACCACCATCTGTCAGTGGAGGGAAAAGTTGTCGCACAGTCACCCCAGCCACGGAACCCCTAGACTGCAGGAGTGCAGATCGGGGTGCTAGTGCACGGTCAACTTTTGAGCATGGCAGAAGTGTGTTTGATGTGATCAGGGCCCCCTTCTTCCACTTTTCCACTGATACCTGGCGCGTGACCACACCACTGCAGAAGGTGCCTGGATGCCATGTTGAGTTCTGATAGCTCAGCGCTGCAGCGGCCTCGCGAACAAGCTCTGGAAAATGAGTCCTCACGAGGAGCCTTGCCCCTCAGTTACTGGGTCAGCAGCAGTCAGGAATTGCATAAGTGGAAGGGAATTAGAATCTCTCAGGAGCTAAAAGGTGGCGTTTAGAACAGGTTCCTGCCATTTCTGGGATGTCTTTCAGGCAATGACAGTTCCGTGGAAAGTTAATTGAAATGCAAAAGATTAAGCACAAAGGCAAAAAGCAAAAGGGACTTTATAAGATGCGTGGAATCGGTTCGCGCTTTGATTAGGCGGAGATTCTGAAGCCACAAACAAACACAAAAACTTTGCTTGTCAACTGTTAAGGACCACGGTATATCCAGAATCGGCCTGTCAGGGAAATATTTCAGAGTACCCAAAATGGGATATGTTGATTCAGCAAATAGAGTAGGTCAGAGCCCTCCAATCACAGGGAGGATCCTGGGTACTGCTGGGGTGGGGGGTGGCGCCTAGGCTTTAAGCAGCTGGGAAATAATCGGAAGCCGCAGAATCCTAGCGTGTCAGAACTCGAAGGGTATTTGGGGATTATTTGTCTCAAAGCAGTTGTGCCTGGTTCCAAACCGGTATTTTTGTTGCTTGTGTTCAATGTCGCCTGTAGCTGTCGCTCAGACTGTCACAAGGCAGCCGGCCTGGTAGGGAGAGAACCATTGCTGTGTGAAGAGCGAGCGGCTGGAGATGGACGCAGCCTTTTCTTTCAGGCCATTTCCACCGAAGAGAAGTCCTGTGTCCTGCACCTCGAGCGCCGTCTGCACTTGCAATTTCTTAGGCACTGTTGTCTGTTTGTTTGTTTGTTTGTTTTTGACAGGCAGAGTTAGACGGTGAGAGAGAGAGACAGAGAGAAAGGTCTTCCTTCCGTTAGTTCACTCCCCAAATGGCTGCCATGGCCGGCGCTGCGCTGATCCAAAGCCAGAAGCCAGGTGCTTCTCCTGGTCTCCCATGGGGTGCAGGGCCCAAGCACCTGGGCCATCCTCCACTGCCCTTCTGGGCCACAGCAGAGAGCTGGACTGGAAGAGGAGCAACTGGGACAGAATCCAGCGCCCTGACCGGGACTAGAACCCGGAGTACCGGCGCCGCAGGCGGAGGATTAGCCTAGTGAGCCGCGGTGCCAGCAGAGCACTGTTCTAAAAACCTGACGAGGCACAGGAACGCAGAGCAGGATGAGATTTTTGTGTTCCCTTTCCCAGCTGTCTCGCACAGCAACAGTGTTTTAGTAAATTGCACTTGTCACATCATAAGAGTTCCATTTCGTGGGGCTGGTGCGTAACAGGTAAAGCCGCTGCCTGCAGCGCTGGCATCCCATATGGGCTCTGGTTCGAGACCCAGCTGCTCCACTTCCGATCCAGCTCTCTGCTATGGCCTGGGAAAGCAGCAGAAGATGGCCCAAGTCCTCGGGCCCCTGCACCCACGTGGGAGACCTGGAAGAAGCTCCTGGCTCCTGGCTTTGTATCGGCGCAGCTTTGGCCATTGTGTTCAACTGGGGAGTGAACCAGCGGGTGGAAGACCTTTGTCTTTCTCTCTCTGCCTCTCTGTAACTCTGCCTTTCAAATAATTTTTTAAAAAGCGTTCCATTTTGTTTTCAGACAAAAGACTCTCTTTCCACACTCCTAATTAATAGATTTACATAATATTTACTGAGAGCACTTCATTGCAGCAACAGCAAGAACTGGCACAAACAGGTGCGAGAGCAACCAGAGCTCACTTGGTAAGCACACAGCCCGCTTGGTGACAGGAGAGCTATGTAGACACGGGCAACACTGCTCCTAGCAAGCTGTCTGCATGCCATGTGCATTGGTTAATCTTCAAGCACTGCTGGAAAGAAAGGAAGCAGGGGCAGCAAGACCTCAATCTGTGGCGTCCATTCCCTCCCTTTAGGAACCCAGGGAGCCCTGGCAAAGTCCTCAAAACATGCCAACAGGTAGCTGTTACTAGGCGACAGCCCTACTCCACTGACTGCTCTAAGCAACGTGTGCCTGGTTTGAACGGGATTACTGTGGTAAACCATTCTATCATCCGTGGGTTTGTGGGCGCCCTGGAAAATAGCAGTTGTAATTGTTAGAGTGCAAAGCTGATATGCTTCATGGCTGGCATAAGTCTCTTTGGTCTAATTGATGACGGCACACACAGCTTTGAGACTCCACGCGTTGAATCAGGGCTAGGACACTTGGCCGTGTGTCAGGTTGTTGGGGATGGGTATTTGTGATGCCGACTTCGCTGGCTAGCCTGATGCTCACTTGATATTAGGTCTGAGCCCCTGCTTAGGAACCTGGTCCGTTTTGATGTCCTAGTTGCATCGTCCTCATGTGGGTTCAGTGTGGCTCAGTCCAGTCCATGGTGATGTTCAGTAAGTACCAGGAAAAGAAGAAAATGCCTTATTGCCTTTCCCAAAAGTGAATCTTTCTGGTTTGGGATTCTGAGAGATCTTGGAGAGGACCCAGACCTCTGTAGAATAAGATACAACAACGGGAATGGTAGCAGGGACCTGAAATCAGAACAAAGCCACGCCTCAGTGAAGCTAGCCAGGACTACATGAAGAAACCAGGAGTCATGACAGGGAGGCAGACAGAGACAGAGATAGAATGGTGCACCTGCTCCAGGCCCAGGTTCACGTGCAGGGCCTGCCTCCCTGTGGTACAGGCAGACTCTGCTCTCCCTGGCCGGAGTTGACTTCCTGTGTGTGTGTTGTAGTGTTATAGATTCTCACCACCAGTAGGGAGACAGTTTGGATGCTTCTGAAAGACTGACTGAAATATCTGGCCATCCATTAAAACATGTCTGGGAATTAGCTACAGTGACAATGGAGTCGACTTGTCCCTGACCCACTAAGAGCCTGGAAAATGAGACAGTTTTGGCCTAGCACTTTTTTTTTTAACTTTTATTCAGTAAATATAAATTTCCAAAGTACAGCTTATGGATTACAGTGGCTTCCCCCCCCCCATAATTTCTCTCCCACCCACAACCCTCCCAACTCCCGCTCTCTTTCCCATTCCATTCACATCAAGATTCATTTTCAATTCTCTTTATATACAGAAGATCAATTTAGTATATATTAAGTAAAGATTTCAACAGTTTGCACCCACACAGAACATAAAGTGTAAAATACTGTTTGAGTACTAGTTATAGCATTAAATCACAATGTACAACACATTAAGGACAGAGATCCTACATGAGGAGTAAGTGCACAGTGACTCCTGTTGTTGACTTAACAAATTGACACTCTTGTTTATGGCATCAGTAATCTCCCTAGGCTCTTGTCATGAGTTGCCAAGACTATGGAAGCCTTTTGAGTTCACCGATTTTGATCTTATTTAAACAAGGTTATAGTCAAAGTGGAAGTTCTCTCCTCCCTTCAGAGAAAGGTACCTCCTTTTTTGATGGCCTGTTCTTTCTACTGGGATCTCACTCGCAGAGATCTTTCATTTAGGTGTTTGTTTTTTGTTTGTTGGTTTTTTGTTTTGTTTTGTTTTTTTTTGCCAGAGAGTCTTGGCTTTCCATGCCTAAAATACTCTCATGGGCTCTTCAGCCAGATCCAAATGCCTTAAAGGCTGATTCTGAGGCCAGAGTGCTGTTTAGGACATCCGCCATTCTATGAGTGCTGTGTATCTCGCTTCCCATGTTGGATCGTTCTCTCCCTTTTTTATTCTGTCAGTTAGTATTTGTAGACGCTAGCCTTGTTTATGCAATCCCAGCACTGTGACATAGCTAAGCTGTCCCCTGCCACCGTCCCATATCGGAGCACCGGTTGCAGCCCTGGCTGCTCTGTGTCTAATCTACCTCCCTGCTAATGTGCCCAGAAAGCATCAGAGGATGGCCTGAGTACCCACATGAGAGACCCAGGTGGAGCTCCAGGCTCTTGGCTTTGGCCTGGCCTAGCCCTTGCTGTTGTAGCCATTTGGGGAGAGAACCAGCAGATGAAAGATGACTTAATGTCTCCTCCTCTCTCTCTCAGTGCGGTCAGGGTTTAGGCAGTACTTCTGCTCAGCAGCCTGCCCTGTGGGGGAGCTGGAGGCCAGGCCAGTGTGGGCCAAGCATCCTGTGGTTTCTCAGTGCCCTTCAGCCTGCAGTCCCCAGCCCGTGGGGCTCCTCTCTCCTGGGCCTGTGTCAAGACATCAATGGTTAATGTCTGACAGCAAAAAGAAATGGGTGTTTTGTGAGCTCTCATACATGTTAGAACACTGATCATCTTGACTCAAAAAAGAAAAAGAGAAAGAGAGAGAGAGAGGGAGAGAAGGCTGCCACCATCTTCAGGGAGATCCCACGTAAATTCCCAAACCTTTGGGCCCAGGGGCAGTGCCATTTGTCTGCACCCCTCTTTCTCTGCCCGAGTGGGCACTGCTTCCTCCCACTGGTGGCTGCGAATGGTTACTCTGGCAGCTCCACCCCCTACCCAGACAACTTCCAGCCTGTTTGGTCTCCAGTGGCTTCGAGCCCTAGCCAAGGAATAAATGTCACCCCAGGCAGATGCTCCCTGCCACTTGTCGCTGATGCGTTCTGCGCAGCAGCCTGTTCTGTGGCCAGCTCCCCTGGGACAGGCACCTCGAGACCACTGTCAGCCCCTGTCCCGGAGGCCTCAGCACCACAGCCTCTGGGCTCATCTGCCACTCTTTCTGCTTTCGCTGATGTGCCTCTGAGCAAGGGGAGATGTCCCTTTTCTCCTCAAATGTCACCCCAGCTATGCGTTCCCAAGCCCCCTGCTCTCCATCCCTCTGTCACATTTTGTGCCATCTCTTATCGCCACTTAGCATTTTACTCTGGGTCCATTTCCCTAGAATGAAAGTACCCATGAGACAGGCTCGTGTGAGTGTGTGTGTGTGTGTGTGTGTGTGATGTGGAACTCAGAGCACTGCCATATAATCAACCAAAAATAACCGTTCCATAATGGATGAGTGGATAAAGGAGTAAGTAGATAGACAGGCAAAATGGCTCAAGGGACAAATGAGCAAATTTGGATTCGCGGGCAGCGTCCAGCTCCTTGCTGAGAAATTTTCCAGCTGAGCCTTCTGTATGCAGGGGTCCCAGCCATGCACGTGGTCAGTCATGCCCCTTCCCTTGCTCTGCCCAGCCGGTGCCCCCCACCACCGCTGCGACTTTGCCAGACGGAATTGTTTTCTGCCCTGAGCGTGACTGTCTTGGTTCAGTCTCCATCAGAAAGGATGTCAGGACTATTTCAAAGCAAGGTCTTGTGTGTGGTTTCTGCAGGCGCTCTACTGCCGTGCCAGGAGAGAGCCACCAGCCCACTGTTACAGCTGGGTTTCCTTGGCTTGGGAAGAGAGAATTCTCAGCAGTGGTAGACTCATAGGAGTGGGCTTGGTCAGGTCTACTAAGGCTCTTTGCGAAGTGTGATATTTTTAACCTCTAAGGACCTTCTGCGAGGGTACTTCAAAAGTCCATAGAAATGGAATTAAAAGGTCAGTTTATTCTGGTGCAAAACATTTTAGGATCTATGCAGTTTCTTTTTATAATTCATATTTTCCATGAGCTTTTTTTTTTTAAGATTTATTTGATTTACCTGAAAGGCAGAGTGGTAGAGGGAGAGACACAGAGTGACCTTTAATCCACTGGTTCACTCCCCAAATGGTCACAATCGCCAGGGCTGGGGCTGGGCCAGGACACAGCTGAACCTGGAACCTGTCTGGGTCTCCCCAGGGGCCTAAGTACTTGGGCCATCAACTGCTACCTTCCCAAGGGTATTAGCAGGAAGTTGGGTATGGGATGCCATTATCACTGGCAGTGGCTTAAACCAGACTGTGCCATAACACAAGACCCCTTCCACTAACTTTTTGAAGATTTCACATATGTGTAGATTTCCAAATATTTTGCACCAAAATAAATTTCTCTTTTAATTCCATTGCTCCACAAAAGTTTTGAAGTATCTCATACTCATATGGTATTTAAGTATCCTGTTTAAGTCTGAGTTTTGTTAACACACCTCTGTTGTAACACATGGTTCAGTCTGCCTCTTGGGTCATGGTACTTGTCTCCTGAATGAAACCTCAGCCTTTCTCAGTGGTTGGAGCACTGTGTTACCTATGAGTTCATCATCCAGTCTCCCACAATGCCCAGGACTTGAACTTGCCATGAACAGTGAAACCCAGCTTTTTCTGTGCAGCTGCTTATCTGAGCCTTCCATTAATAAAGACACAGTGAAAGAAATGAATGACTTAAGACCCAGAACGTTTCGGTAATAATGATGATGCTCAGAAGTGAACAACATTCCATTCTGCTCTGAAAAGCAACCTTTAGGATAGAAAGTCGTGATTTCTTATAAAGAATTAAAATTCAAAGCTCACAAGCAGTTTGTTCGGTTTGTGCAAGTCTTGATAAGAAAACCCAGAATATACACGTTATCCCTATAATCCTGTAAACAAGCGCCAATTTTTTCAACCCCTGTAGAAAAACAGAGCTACTCCTCAGTACTCAACACTGAGTCAAAGAGGCGCCTGTGAGCTAAGTACATATCTGAAAAATGCCAGCCAGTTGTGTTCTTTCAAAAGAGATATGGGTAGAGGTTGCTACTGAACTCAGGCCAGTTCTGCTTCCCTGACAGAGGCCCCGTCGGAGAGGTGACAGCAGCCACGCGTCCTGGGAGTCGGGTGTGATAAAAGCTGCCTTGGAATGGAGCCCAGAGGTTCCACGTTCCTTTGTAGTTTTTCCCATTTCTAAAGACCAGAGATTACAGAAGGAAGAAGGGGAACAATCATTATTTGAGATGGAGCAGGGGTTTTTAAACTGTAAATTAAGTCAGTGCGGTGACACGGGCCCGTCCTGGGGTGTCTCCGCAGTGGGGCACCTGCTCTTGCATCTCAGCAGTTGGAGTCATCATCTGGGCTTCTGTTGGGTCGCAGACTCACTTCTGTGTCTTAGGCCTTCCTCCTGTGTTGTCCCTGGGGACCCAGGTAGGCTGTGCTCAAAGCCCAGTGCCCTGGGATTAGTGATGAAGGAAATGACACCCAGAGTGCCCTCGTGGGCCCCGAGGACCTCTGGGCCGCCCTGAACCCTGACCCACAGCCCCATGTGGCAACGCACACAGGAACTGGGGGTCAGGTGCCAGAGGGGCTGGTCCATTATGGCCGCACCAACCTTGCTACCCATCCTCTGTGTCGTTTGGAGCTGTAGCCCCTCCCCTGGGGAGAGAAACCGTCTGCAGATCGTGCGTAACTGTGAGTGTAGGTGTAGAAACATGGCCTTTGCAGCAGAGATGGGCATGCAGTCCCCTCTTGGGCACTTGCTCCCACTGCACTCTCACAAGTGGCTTTGTCTCGCTAGAGCCCGGAGATCCTTCTGGGGGAGAGAAGTCAGCACAGCACCCACCTGCTCAGGTCAGACGATGCACGGAAAATTCCTGTCCCAGAGAAGCAGGGCCCCCTGCCTGGCGCTGCCCACACGCAGAGCCCAAGTGGCAGAACACGGCTGGGCGACCCTCCAGCTCGCGAGGATGTTGGGGGAACTCGTTGTTGGCATTGAGGTCTCACACACAGCTTGGAGGGGAGCTGTGAGGCTATCGATTTCTGTGTTCTGCTCCATGTAGGATCCCCCTCCCCAGGCATACCTCCTGGTGCCTGCCCACTCCCAGAACTCCCCGACCTGCCATGCAGCTGAGTGGAGGGGGCCCCACCCTGGGAGAATCTGCTTTGTCCAGATTGGAGGTGGGGCCTGGCCCGTGGCAGACAAAGCACTGGAGAAGCTCTGGGTAAAGTTCACAGCATCGGAAAGGGCAGAGGCCGAATCTGTTTCCGTCACTGTGGTGTCTCTAGCAGTAAATTTACCCAGTGAGTTTCTGCTGCATGCAGGGTAAACCCAGAGACTCCTCCAGTGCTTGGAAGTTTCTCTCTTGCCAGGCAGCATATGTCCATGGTGATGAACTCTAAAGGCCACGATGGCCTGGCTTAGGGTAAGCAAAGTCTATCTCCCTTTAAATGACACTTATTCTTTAAGTGAAAGCTGAACAGTGAATAAGCTGGGGTGTAGGGGTACTTCATCAAGTAATTGAAACCCCAGGGGACAAAACGAGAGACAGTCAGAGCAAGTACCTGGATTCCATCCTGGAGACTTGCAGTAGAAACCCAGGATACATATACCTGGTTGAGTCCCAGCAAGGGCCAGGCAGTGTGGTGCAGTGTGTTAAGTCCACATTCTGTATGGGAGTGCCTGGGATAGAGTCCTGCCTCTGCTGCCAGTCTAGCTTCCTAACTAATATGTCCTGGAAGGCATCAGGTGATGGCTCAAGCACTCAGGATATTGGTACCCACATAACAGACTCAGATGGATTTCCTGGCTCCTATGTAAGCCTGACCCTGTCTCAGCTATTGAAACCATTTGGGGAATGAACCAGCAGATGGAAGAGCTCTCGCTCTCGCTCTCGCTCTTGCTCTCGCTCTCTCTTTCTCTCTCAATCTCTCTCTCTCTCCTCCCCTACCCTGTCTCTCTCTCTCTCTCTCCTGTGCTTTTGGATAAATAAAAATAAATAAATATTAAAAAACATTTTTAGGGGCTGGCATAGCAGTGTAGTGGTTAAAGCTTCCGTCCATGATACCAGTATCCCATGTGGGTGCCAGTTTCTGTCCCAGCTGCTCCATTTCTGATGCAGCTTCCTGCTAATGGCCTGGGAAAAGCAGCGAAGGATGGCCCAAGTGCTTGGGCCCTGCTCCCATATGGGAGACCTGGATGAGGCTCCTGGCTCCTGGCGTAGCCTTGGCCATTGCAAACATCTGGGGAGTAAACCAGCAGATGGAAAATTGATATCTTTCTATATCTCTCTATATATAACTCTGACTTTCAAATAAATAAATAAAATATTAAATACATATGTATGTATGTATACATTTTAAAAGAAAGAGTCCAAGCAAAGCCCCATGAAGTCCATGCCATTACCATTTTACAGATGGGGACAGTGAAGAACTCAGAGTTTACCCCAGGTCGCCTAGCTAGTGTACAATTCAAAGCAGGTGAGAATTTTGTTAAATTTCAAAGAAGAAGCCACTCAAAGTTGAGGTGCACAGAAGAAACCCCGAGTTTAACATCTGAGTGGGAGCCCTAGTTCCTCCCGGACTGCACCCGTATGCACCTCCCTCCCTTTGTCAGTGCCGTCTGTAGAATGAGGTGGTTCCACATCATCACTCAGCCCTCTGCAGGCTGCGTGTCTGAGATCCCACAGTGCACTGAGCTGAGCTGAGCTGAGCTGAGCTGCAGACATCAGAGCTGCGAGTTTGCAAGTTCAGAAGCAGCCCTTTTCGACCTTTTCAGGGCTGTTTGAATACCCTCTTGTGTGCATCTTCCCAGAGATGTGTTGTTATTCTCCAGCTCACCAGCCAGGGACACCTGCGGCCACGCAGCCGTCCTTTCAGGATGTTTTAGTAAATGATAATGTGATACGGTATGCTTTTCTGCTTATAGACATCCTGCACTCAGACACGCATTGGATGGTACTGTTAGAGGCTTTTCTATTGTAAAGTAGCTTATTAGAATAAATATGAGGTAGGGAAGGCCTTGTTGGGTTCCCTGCTGGTACTCAGGACAGCCTCTGGCCTTCACATTTTAATGCTCACCTAGTATGAGCATGGCCAGAAATGAAATGCATGGCCAGTGGTTGGTAGACTTCCGATGTGTACCCTGGGAAAAGGGAGACAGACGGCTAAGAGCCACCTGCTCCTGGAGTGTACCCAGAGAGATAAACTAGTTCACCTCTACTTCCACTCCATTCAGATGGAGCTTACCGGTTCCAGATATGCTAGGATGGTGGTTTGTACATAAAATTTATTTTTCATCCATTCTTCTATTCATTTATCCATCTATCCATCTATCCATCAGTTCTTACACTACTGGACCCCAGGAACATTTTTTATTAAAGATTTACTTATTTAATATGTATTTATTTGAAAGAGTTAGAGAGAGGGAGATACAGAAAGAGAGGTCTTCCATCTACTGGTTCATTCCCAGAATGGCCACAACAGCCAGGGCTGGACCAAGCCAAAATGCGGAGCTAGGAGCTTCATTTGGGTCTCCCACATGGGTGCAGGGGCCCATGTACTCAGGCCATCTTCCACTGCCTTCACAGCCACATTAGCAGGGAGCTGGATTGGAAGTAGAGCAGCCAAGACACGAAAGGGTGTCCATACAGGAAGCTGTTGTTACAGGTGGCAGCTTTACCCCTTATGCCACAATACCACCCCACCTAAACACACCAATCATTTAAGCTTTTTAATTGAGGAAGCAAAGTCATCAAAATTTATACTCTCAAAATATGTCTGTGGCTACCCTGAGGGCAAGGTGATCCGGTACAAATCTGCTAAGGTAAAGTAAAGACAACAAGGTGATGAGGCCATGGTAGAGCATACGCCTTAGGTAGAGCTGTAGGGTTTGGTTGTGCTGAGTTCATGAGAAATGAACAGGGGAAAGTGTCAAGGTTGACTCCAGGGTTCCTGGCTTCATTGACAAGTTAGATCTTGATGCTTCCAACCAGAACAAGGACAGAGCTCACAACATGCTTAGGAGATACAGATTGTGAATCTGGTCTTGCTCAGTTTGAGCTGAAGATCTTAAAGGACCAGCCCAGTGAAGGTGGTGAGCTGATAGCTGGATTTAAGGGTTAAGAGGCTCTGGAAAGAAGCCTGAGCCAGGGATGGAGATCAGTGACTCTCCTATACTCAATGGTGATTGAAGCCATTAGTGTAGCTCCCGTCATCCATGAATGAATCGTAGAGCAAGAAGAAGAGAGAAAAACCAAGGATGGAAGTCAGAAAGCACCATCATTTGAGGCAAGGCAGAGAGAAGAACTACATGAAGACGGCAGAGAGTGTGTTCAGAGGGATCTTGGGGTCATAGAAGCTACTGGCATCCAAAGGGTGGGATGGCAGAGGAGCAAGGGACAGCAAGACAGAAACAAAAAGCCAAAGGGCTGCGTTGTGCAGAATCCAGTCTACACAATCAGTGTCAGCACTTGGCTAGGAAAACCTAGACGTGATGAACAGTGGCTGTCACAGCAGGAGGAAGAGAGATGAAGTTAGTTGATATCCATCATGAGCTGGATATTTGCCTGTCTTATTTGGCCTGCACATATGTCCTTAGAGGTAGATTTTATTATTAACTTTTCATGGTGGGGAAACTTGGTCAAGCCACCCTTTTGTCCTTCTAAATGCTACCTTCCCCATACCCAGTAGACACTCGGTCTGACCTTTCCACACCAGATGCACCCATGAAAATACTTTCTGTCTCTGCTCCTGGATTCTCACCTCCTGAACAGCAGGAGCTGTACCTCAAGCCAAAGCAGCAGAAGGAGGGAGAGGGGAGTTCCCAGCCTGGAGCTATCTGTCTGCTGGCTGGTGACACCGACAACGGGGCCCCAGCAGAATAGCAAGCTTGTTCACTCTTGTCTGGCTGTTAGTGGTGATGTATGAATAAGCAAAGAAGACAGCTTCATTTTCATAAGTTAACTTGTGCCTAGAGTAAGGAAGACGGAGAACAGTGCACTTAATCATAACCACAGGGCCAGCACAGAAAACAATGACAAAGCCTTTTCTGTTAGTCACGGTGTTTTATTGTAATAACTCCTAAGAAGACGAGGCCAGTGATGCAGAATGCGGAGCGAGTCAGCACTCTGTGGCCACCCGTGTCTTCTCCCCAGGAAAGGTCCCCTGGGACTTTGGTCCTGAATGAGATAGCAGGCTGAGGATGTTTGCACCGTCAAGGTTAAGGTATTAGACTTGGTCCTCTGGAGACCAGGATTGAGATGCCACCAGACTGATGAGCGGGGATTACAGAGCTAGAAAAGGTGACCTCTCTCACTCATGCCATCAGTAGGGCATAGAGGAGACCTCTCTCCTGGATGGATGTTTCTGGACAGCACTCTTTTTTTTTAAAGATTTATTTATTTATTTGAAAGGCAGAGGTGGGGTTGGGGGTGTCTTCCATCTACTAATTCACTTCCCAAATGGCTGCAATGGCTGGAGCTGGGCTGATCCAAAGCCAGGAGCCAGGAATTTCTTCTGGGTCTCCCATGCAGGTGCAGAGGCCCAAGGACTTGGGCCATCTTCTACTTCTTTCCCAGGCCATAGCAGAGAGCTGGATCCAAAGTGGATCAGCCAGGAGTCAAACTGGCGCCCATATGGTGTGCCAGCACTGCAGGCGGCAGCTTTACCTGCTATGCCATAGCACCGGCCCCTAGACAGCACTCTTGCTAGAAAGGTTTTGAAGAGACCAATTTTTGGCCTAGTAGTTAAGATACCAATTAGGATGCCCATATCTCCTGTCAGAGTGCCTACTCTGCTCCAGACTTCAGCTTCCTGCTAATTTCACTGTAGGAGGCAGCAGAAGATGACTCAAGTACTTGCATTCTTGCTACTCCTGTGGGAGGCCTGGTTGGAGTTCCTGGCTCCTGACTTCCGCTTGGCCCAGGCCTGGCTATTGTGAGCATTTGACGAATGAACCAGCAGATAGGAGCTCTCTCTCTCTCTCTCTCTTTCTCTCTCTCTCTCTGCCTCCCCCCTCCCTCCCTTCACCCCCTCAAATAAATAAATCTTAAATTAAAATAGAAGGAAAAGCTTTGGGTGAGGCTTGGGAGTGTGCAGCTCTGCAGGAGAGGGGCAGTGCTGCCTGCCGTGCAGGAGGGGATGAGGCAGAGGACTCTAGGGAGCACCCTGTGTTGAGCAGGCATCACCCGCTGCCCCCTGGAATCAGTTTAATCAACCATCCCCTGCTTGCCATGCCTCCGATGTATCAGTGTTTCTGTCACTACAGGTAACACACAGCTTCGTAACTGTTTGTCTTTATCCTCTTCTGGCTGCCTCTAGGGCAAGAAGTATGCTTTATTTGTTTTTGATTCCTTAGCAGAGTTAGGGCCATGTCAGCTGACTAAGCGGGGAGATGGCAGAGACTAGAGGTTCAGGCAGATGCAGTGGAAGATAGGTGTAACAATAAGAACAAAATACCTGCTCCGTGTGTTTACTCTTTCTGGGCACCCTGAGTGGTAATGTTTGAAAAAGCAAAGCATGGCTTCTTTCTCAACAGATGAACCTGAGTGTAGACAAAACAGATCAGACCCTGTGGTATATATGATTTGTTAACTCTGTTTTACAAATAAACGAAGACGCATACACAGAGAGGTTAAGCCGCTGCTCTAGAGATGTACCCAGCTAGGAAGTGGAGGAGCCTGGATTTGAACCCGGGCAGTCTGGCTCTGTCACTGCAGAGCACCGTTGAACTCTGCTGGTCTGTAAGGTGGGTGTAGACACCATGGGAGTTTATCCTGTGCCGGGGGCTCTGCAGGTGGACCCTTTCCCTGACTGAGTAAAAGACAGAGCTTATAGACTCCAATCACTAATTCCCAAACTTCGGCGTATATCTGAATTAGGTAGGGAGTAGGGGTTTTAAATGCCTCTGGGTGGACCCCAAGGCCAGAAGTCATATTCAGAAGGGTTGAGGTGTGAGGGAATTAGCATATGATATCAGAGCCAGATATTAAAAATTTAGAGATAAAGAAGTGAGAGCAAAAGGTCACCTTGTTTTACAGATGAAGGTGAAATTGGGGGACTTGGCTTGCCAACACCAAAACTCAGAATCCCACTTTCCCACCCAGTCTCACAGGGTGCTGGTCAGCCTCATCGGCAGGGACCCTGCCCCGTAAAACTCAATGCATGGAAGAGCAAATTTAAGGCTAGTATGTGGGCTCCTGGAGGAAGGATGAAGAGGCTAAGCTATGTAAACTCACATCTCTCTCAGAGTCACCCATGGGCAGGAGAAACACAGGGCTGAGAAGTCAGGAAACCTCGCCTTCTAGAAACCCTTGAAGTCAGGGAAGCAGCTGCCAGTGATGGTGCAAACCTAGGAACCTGCGCTTCCGAGGAGAACCCCGGGGATTTCTGAAGCGCTTGGCCCTCAGCCGCCTACACCTTGACCTTGACCAACCGAGGTCCCAAATGGGTCAGGTATGCTCAGTGACCCCCGCAGGGAGAGCCCATGGCAGCGCCCCCCTCTGCTTCTGGCTGGGCAGTGAGGCTTCCGAGTAGTGAGCACTTAGGCAGTGCTGCATATGTTCTAGCCCCCAGTCTTAACATGTATGAGGTCATTTAAATACGTGAAGTCCCAACAGCCAGAGGAGCTGCATAGCAAGGCAGAGAGAAGTGAAATCATTGTTTAGAGGCTACACAGCTGCAAAGTGGCAGGGCCAGGAAGAGGAAACTAGCAGTCAGATCAGTCAGTCCACAGCGTTTCCTACCAGCCACCTGGTTCCCTTTGTGCAAACACAGACCATTGTGGGGAGGGGGGATGGTGTGAGCTCAGGGGACCCACATGAAAAACCCAGCATGGTTGGAGGGATCTCAGCCAAGTACCTGTCTTTGCTAACATGTTAGTAATGGGTAGTGCAGCTTATCAATCCATCTAGAAGGCAAATTGAGGTCTTCAGAGCTGTGTATTATTCTCAACCAGTGAATATTAAAATAACTACGATCATGTTGCTCATTAAGTTTTGTTTTTTACTTTCTTTTTTTAATTTGTTTTTTAAGGAATACAAGTTTCATAAGTACAACTTTAGGAGTATAGTGATTATTCCCACCATACTCGCCCTCCCACCCACACTTCAACCCCTCCTCTTCCTCCTCCCTCTCCCCTTGCCAGTACTATTCTCCATTAAGGTTCATTTTCAATTAACTTCGTACACAGAAGACCAGTTCTGTGCTAAGTAAAGATTTCAACAATTTGTACACACACACACACACACACACACACACAAAATGAGAACTAGTTTTACAGTTAACTCTCATAATACAACTCTTTGAGGACAGAGGCCTGCATGGGGAGTTAGTGCACAGTGACTCCTGTTGTTAATTTAACAATCAGCACTCTTATGTATGACATCATTGACCACCAGGGGCTCTTGACATGAGCTGCCAAGGCTAGGGAAGTCTTTTGAGTCCACAAACTCCAGCAGTATTTGGACAAGGCCATAAGCAAAGTGGAAGTTCTCTCCTCCCTTTAGAGAAGAGTACCTCCTTCTTTGATGGCCCCTTCTTTCTGCTGGGGTCTCACTCACAGAGATCCTTCATGTAGAACATTTTTTGCCACAGCATCTTGGTTTTCCATGCCTGAAATGCTCTCAGGCTTTTCAGCCAGACCAGGAAGCCTTAAGGGCTGATTCTGAGGTCAGAGTGTTAATTAAAGTGATTGTCATTCTATGAGTCTGTTGTGTGGACTCTCTTAAGTGTGTTTTGTTTGCTTATTTTGTTTTGTTTTGTTTTTTAATGGCTTGGCACACATGCTGAAATGCAGCCCAGGTGCAATTTGAGAGAAAAGAAGTCAGAGTAGAATTCCTTGAGATAATGTGACTGAAGGTTAATCAGACCAGTTAGTCCTTCTCTGGAGATGAAGATCCTGGGGCCAAGCCTTCAGCAGGATGCCCATGTAAAAGAAACTCTTTAGTGCTGTTGACCATCTTTGCAGATTTCCATGCAAGGAGGCAGATGCCTGAGTTCCCAGAGCTGAGGGGAGGGTGAAGGTAACATGATTTCTGACTGCAGAATCCGGGACTCCAGCACACACCAACATTGGCCAGTCTCCCACACTGGAGAGAGTCACCCAGCGCATCCCTAGCAGACACTTACTGAACACCTACTGTGTGTTAGAGATTACATATTCCCTGCTCTGGGGCTAATCTAAGACATGGATATTTCCTAGTGGGATCTGAGGATGCCTGAATACCCACCAGTCTATCCACTTTAAAGGGTATAATTCAGCTCATGGCAAAACTACCCATGGGAAGTACTAAATAGAGATGTCTTCAATCAGATGTGCGTGAAGATGAGATCGTGATTTAGACTTGAGGTTATTCATAGGAAGCTTCGTGCTGGGGGTGGGTTATATGGGCACACAAGGTCACTGCCTGCCAAGGGGCAAGACACAGGCGGGAACCCAAGTAGCAGAACCCTACATTTTGTTTATCAGGAGTGTGGCAATTGGGCAGTTTGTCTGAAGAGGTAAATAGAGGCAAAATAAAATGCATGAGGTATCACACACAGCAAAATTTGGACTTTCAGGTATCTGAAGGTGATTTCCTGAAATTCAGAGAACCACCGTAGTGCAGTCAGTGAATGATGGGTCTCCCTTTTGTCAATTCTGAGTCTATGGCACTCTTTGCCATGCCAGGAAACACTATGGCACCAACTGGAGGTCTTCAGTCATTGTGAACCATCTCCCCCAAGGACAATACTTCCCCTTTGCAACTTGCCCTCAGTGTGTGGTTGTTAAATGAAGCCTCCAGCTGGGTCACAGCATGGGGACTCCGTGCACAGCTTCCTCTGCAGAGGGCACGCCTCTCAGATCTAATTGTTTTTGCACAAATGTCCCAAGCTTGTTGCCTGTGGAATTGATTGATTCTTGCACTCTCCGAATGGGTGATGTGTTTTTTAGTTTTTTGTTTTTTTCCTGAAGGATTCTACAAGTTTGGGATATGATCATATACAATGACAAAGTGTGTGGTAGTATTTTTCCCATGCCTCTAATTTATGTATTTGTGCTAGGGTGATGATTTAGATAGGAGCTCGATAAATTGATCAAATAAATTACACCAAAGCCACACACCATCATTTCAGGGAGCTGTCACCATCCCAAGGAGGTTCTCTATCACCCGGCGTTGTGTTCCAGGAGGACTGCTCTGTTTCTTAGCGTGCCACTGGGCTTTCATTTGGCCAGGAAGCACCTTGTTTCTCAGATTGGCCAACAGCATAAGGAGTTCAGCTCCGAAGGTAATGGTTTGCTGTGGAAGGCGACAGTTATTAGTGGTGAGATCTTTAGCGAGTTATCTAAACTCTCTGAGCTTCCGTTTCCCTTTCTTTAAAATAGGGCTTTGGGACTCTTGCCTCAAACATGTGATATAAGAGTAAGCAATGACACCTTGAGACATTGGAAAGCATCTGGGTGGCAGATGAATGTGATTCCTGTCCCGGCTCCATCCCTGGTCCTTCGTGAGCCTCAGTTTCCTAATCTGTAAAATGGTGTTGGTGATGAGTGCAAGAGGGCATCTCCCACAGGTGGCAGGATGGAGTGGTGTAAGGACACCAGGTGGGTCTGATACCCTACGTGGCAGGTCTGGAGACTCACCTCTACCCACATCCCAGGGACATCGCTGCCCTAAGAGACTGGCTCCAAGCCTGACTCACCTGAGATGCTGCGGTGCACCTGAGACCAAGGCCAGTGTCATAGTCCAGCTCTGGGGGCAGAGGAACAGGTGTTCCTCGAGGCAGCACTCTGTTGACAGGACGATTGTTGACATAAGATGGAGATATGCAGAGGAAGCAGTGAGTGTGAGAGCAGAAACACTCAGAGAAAGTGGCCAAGGGGTGGCTCTTCTCTACGGGCTCCCATCTCATCACCCTTAGCCCATGCTCAGAAATTAGTGTATAGTTGGAAATATTAGAATTGGAAGAGCAATGCATTAGTCCATGAATATGAGTCCCATGAGTTAGGGAATGTGTGCGCATGGATGGTTTCAGATTCTGACTTTATCTAAGATTAACCTAGATATCCTTGGGTAAGTTAATTAACTGCTCAGAACCTCCTTTTCTTTAAAAAAAAAAAAAAAAAAAAAAAAAAAAAAAAAAAGGGATAATAAAAATGGCAGCCTGGGAGCCAGTGCGGTGATGTGGTGGGTAAAGCCTCAGCATGCAGTGCCAGCATCCCAAAAGAGCACTGGTTCGCATCCTGGCTGCTCCACTTCTGATCTAGCTCCCTGCTAATGCACCTGGGAAAGCAGCAAAAGATGGCCCAAGTGCTCGGGCCCCTGCACTCACGTGGGAGACCTGGAAGAAGCTCATGGCTCCTGGCTTCATCCTGCCCAGTCCCAGACGTTGGGACTGTCTGGGGAGTAAACCAGCATATGGAAGATTGATCTTTCTCTCTCTCTCTCCCCTCTCCCAATCTTCCTCCCTCCCTTTCTCTCCATAACTTTCAAATAAATAAATAAATCTTTTTTTAAAAAAAAATATGGCAGCTTAATGGTGAGAATTAACTGTGTTAGTGTAAGTTACATCCTTGGGTCAGGGCTGCCAGTGCCAGAGGTGGATGCAAGTGAAGTAAGTGGATGCCATTGTTGGGACCGTGCTTTGCCGTTACCGTATCCGGTGTACATTGCCTGCTGCTCCAGGTGGCTTGCTGTCATGTTGACACCGTTTGCATTCTCTGTATGTTGCAGGTCAGCAGGCCCTGGGCTTGGTAGAGAACCAGAGCGACTGGTACCTTGGAAACCTGTGGAAAAATCACCGTCCGTGGCCAGCCCTTGGCAGGGGCTACAACACAGGTAAACCTTCCATCCCTCTACCCAGGCTGTCTGGGCGGAGTTTCTTTTCTTTTTTTTTTTTAATTAAAGCATGTATTTCTAATATAACCCAATTAGAATTTGAAATTTGTAGCTTCCAAATGGCTGCCACAGTGACCTGTGTCAGACCCATCAGGACATACTGGAATTTTGTCATTCCACTCTGTATTGTCAGATCCTATTATTATTATTATTACTTTGGCGTTGGGGGCACAGGAAGAGGTCGCCTGGCTGCCTGCACTGGGCAGTGGATGGCACATGGGCAGCTGAGCTTCCAGTCCTTTTTTTATTTTAAAGCCATCGCTACAGACAGGCAAAGTAGCCAGTGTGCCTTGACTGTCTTTGTCAATATCCCCCAGAAAGCCCCTCTCCTGACCTTGAGGCCCACGTCCTACTGGACATCTTGGCCCACGTGATGCTTGTGGGCTGGAGATCATTCTGCCATAACAAAGAACCCCAGCAGGTCAGTTTCTTACACAAAGGCAGTGTCTTTTTCTGCATCCTTGGCCTCATGCATTTGCAGTCTCCGGGGATCCGTGCCCACTGTAGGTATTCAGGATTCACCTGGCGGCTCCCTTCCAGTGCTGGGTGGGAAAGTAGCAGAGGCCGAGTCCTCTCCTACAAGTCCCCATTTAGAAGTGACTCAGTTGCATGCCCCATGTGTTTGTTGTGTGGCCAGGGCTGGTCCAAGGACAGCCTCCCACATGCCCGGCAACAGAAAAGGCAGGAAGGACGTGGCGATGGGCACGTCGGGGTACCACTGCCTTCAGACCCCGTGGGTGTGGATCAAGCCCATCACTCCACCCTGCTACCAACCCCAGACCTGCTGCTCCTCCGTGACTGGTCTCATTCGCCTGTTCTTCAGCAACCGTCTATTGAATGCTTACTCCGTGTGGCACCAGCGGCAGCTGGCTTGCTTCAATTCTTTTTCACACCGACAGAGTAATGAATTACAGTCCAGAGAGACCAAAGTAGGGGGAGAGTGGAGGCAAGTTTATTAAAGTACGTCCTCCAAGGGAGGAACAGACCAGTCGAGAGCACGTGGCACTCTTTCTCCTGGTTTGGGGCTTTTTATCCCTCAGGTACGAGAGCCGTGGACTGGTGAGGTGGCCTTGGTGCACATGAGTGCTGTTTGTGATTGACATCTGGGAGCTGCATCCCCTCGGGCTCCCTGTGCACGTGGCTGCAAACTAGTCTGACTTCCCATTTGATCAGGATACTCTAATCACAAGTTAAACCGCAGCGTGGGTGGTCTTGGGTGGGTCTCGGTGGAGAACGGGTCCTTGGTGTCACCCCTCGAGGAGGGTGGTGTGGCCCCTCTCAGTGGCTCACGTCTCATTATCCTCCTCACAGGTTTACACCTTGTGGGGTGTGTCAGGGCTGAAACCGCAGCAGGCCCCACTCCTAAGGCTCAGCTCTGGCCTTTAAATGCCCCTGGAGCCTTCCACCGCCCCCTCCCCACCCCGCCCCGACCCTCCTGGCCACGGCCTCAGAGCCCTGTTCTCGAAGGACACCTGCTCATGATCTTTGTCACGATGAGAACTGGGGACTCAGGGAGCAGTGGGGTGGGTGGGTCAGGCCAAAAAGCCCTGGGACCCCATATCAAGGGCCTGTACATCTGCTTGGTTGGAGCAAAGTGTCTGGGGATGGTGCCACCTGAAGCTGAGCTTGGTAAAGCCTGCCCTGGAGGGGCAGTAACCGTTTGGTTGCTGGATGGTAGGAAAGTCTGAGCAGCCGAGGCGGAGTCGGGGGAGGTGCTGGGATGGGGAGGAGAGGCCAGGGGCATGGTACAGCAACTCTATATTAGCAGGTAGGGAAGTATTTTTGCATTTCCATACTGTGTGAGCCAGTGCCTCTGTATTCCAGCTGAGTCTTACCCAGGCGTGGTGCCAGCTGCATCCTAGGTGTTAATCTCATCTGATCCTCACGTTAAACCCGTGAGGCAGGTGCTATGCTTATCTCGGTTTTATAGAAGAAACTGAGGCTTAGGGAGTTGAAGGCTGCAAACCTTCCTTGCTTGAACTCTTATGGCTTCAGGATCAAACACTTTTTTAAAAATAGAGGACATGGGCTCTGCCCTTGGAGAGTCTGACCTTGGAGGGCCTAGGACGGTGCCCTACAAGAGGCCTCTAGGAGGTGGCAGGTGCCCAACGCCTGGGGGCCTCCCCTGATAAAACAAGGCACTCCTCCTCATCCCAGCATGCTCCCCCAGGGAGGCGTCCCGGGTCCTTCTGTGAACCCACAGAGACCAACGAGAGGGCTCTGCGTGCTTTCCTTCGGGAAGAGAGAATTGCTCTGTGTTGGTCTCTGGGCATTTAGGGCTCAGTAGGGCTGGAGACGCCTTTGTTGGGTGGCAGGAAGGACGTCTCAGATAAATCCCGGTGTGTGCGTTTCCCATCTGCCTGCCACAACATACAACAATAGACAGTGTCACATCCAGACAGACTGCATCGCTCAAGGAGGGCGCATCAGGGTCACGGCTACCATCGCGGCATGTAATGGCGATCAATCTGGCTTTGCAGGGACAAGAAAAACATAGTGTGCTGGTGGATTTATGATGACAACTTGGCACATCTCTCTTCCCTCCCTTCCCTGTTTGCTACCCAGTATTGGGTCAGGGGACTCCCAAGTGTCTAAACCAGCTCCTGTCCTTCCTTGGTGTGCCAAGGCAGAGAGGCCCCCCACCCCCGGCCCTGCCTTCGCTGGTATGAAAATGCACATATCGGGGAAACCCTGTTAGAAGTGGTATGTCCGCTTAAATAAACCAGAGACACCGAGTAATCATTTTCCAAGGATTTATGCGACATTGCAAGGTTTGGGCATTCACAGCGGGGATTTGTTATTTGAAGACCAAGGACTGTGCCACACATCAGTGGATGAGTCATCCACACACATGGATTCTTGTGGAAATTGAAGACTGCACTGGATGGAACCCACAGCCCCAAATCCCAGCCACAAGGGGCCACCCCTTTTGAGCCTTCAGCCTGAGGCTGGGGTCAGAACTGCATTCCGGCCATGTAGTTTCTCCTTGAACCCTAGTTCCCTGCCTTGTAAAACAGGATAACAACAGAACCTGGTGTGTGAGAATTAGCGGCTGCCTACGCCTAGCGTTGTGTCTGGCAGGATACTTGTATGCAGTAAATCTTCGTCTTGGTCCTCTTGCGTTTTCCTGCCACTCACCGGATGAGGGAATGAGAGCCACCTGTTGTAATAGTGGTGGTCATGTGATTGACAAGGGCTTGTCCAGGTGTCCTAAGCTGTCGGGTTGGAAAGAACCAGGAAGTTTTGCACTTTTCACCATACATAAGACAGCCACCTAATAGTTTTTCTCATCCCTCTCCACTTTCTGGGAAAAAGTTAGCTTTTCATATTATTGTAGGAAAAAATGACTTTGGTTCCCCTATCGGCTTTCTCACTATTTTATTTTGAACTCCACCACCACCGCCGCCACCCCAAGAGAAAGCATGCAATGTTTGAGTGGGAAGATCTGCCTTCACCTGACTTTGTTGCTTGTAACATCTATGCTATTTGCAAAGCTCTCTCCAGCCCACTGAGCTCCAGGCTGCTCTGTAAACTGAGGATGGTAACCCTACCCTCGGTCCCCCGTGAGGCTCCAGTGTGGCGGTGGAGCTGCACGTGCCCAGCAGACCAAGGCACTTTAGTAAGCTGGTTGTCGTTTTCATCTGTCTTGGCTACTGCCTGAGGAACTGCTTCCAAGTCATTGAGACCCAGCCACAGGGATCAAACGCAGCTGCCGTCACTAAGCACTTCCTGTGCACCACGCATCCTGCTGGCCACCATCGCGTGATAACGGTGCACGATCGTGCATATGATCTTCCTTAATCCTAGAATTACCTTCTAAGGTGGACATTCCCCTAAAAGGGCCAGCCACGTTCTTCTTCCTCTCTATTTGTTTTTCCCGGTCTGTTTTTGCAAAGCCCAGAGAACCCTAAAAGACTGGGGAAGATCTTCTACCAAGGCCCACTTATCGCCTCCCCGCCCCCTCACTGGAGCTGTTTACAGCTTAATTCCATTTAATGCAGCGAAGGAGTCTCAGCAGCTGCAGGTAGCCAGACGAGCCCCAGCACAAAGCCCCTGCCCGCAGCTGTTCAGGTGGAATGAAGGACACCTCCCACATCTTTGCAGAGAGGTGGTTCCGACCCCTCGGTCCACCCGCCAGGTCCTCAGTGCAAGAAGCTGTCATTCACCCAGCATTCAGCTGTCAGTGGGACTTATTTTTTTAAAAAATCAAAAACCAAGATTTTGACAGGCTCATTAAGATTCATGTCACTTGGGCTTGTAAGCTGATGGGTGAATATCTTAAAAACAAACACCAGCCAAGAAGAAACAGGGAAGGAAGACCAAAATAGCAAGAGGCTGGATACAGAGGTGAGGGAGGCAACCAGCGGAAAGGAGCCAGCACATGACAGATACACCTGTTAGCCTGGGACCCCAGAGTTTACCCAGCAAGCAGATGGGTCCTCCCCAAGATGAAGGGCATGGCCTTAGCTGGAGGATGTACTTTTAAAAACAATTTAAAAATAAAACCAATTGTGCCCTTCTCAGTCCTCCAGTGAGGCCAGGACAGGCAGATGGAGACCAGGAACCCTCATCTGCTGGACAACAAAATCACAGCACTCAAGGACTGCCTCACCTCTGGAGTTGGAGCAAACTCTGGGCCGTGAAGAAGCGGTCAGTGAAATCGGACGCTGTGAATGCTCTGGCAGGAGCTCAAAGGGAAGGCGAACACTTGACCGTTTGCCAAAGGAATGTTGCACAGATCGCGTTAGGGGGAGTAGCAGAAACGGGGTGCAGGCTGACACCTCTGCCTCTGGCCCCCAGTGTTCCCCGACTCTAGGCCAGTTCCTTCATTCCTCTGCGGCTGAGATCTCCCCCATGAAGTTAGGATCTTCCCCTGCTCTGCAGGAATACCTGGGGACTCCCCAAGTTCATGGGAACATGGATTGAAAGATAAGTTTATTTTAGTACAAAATAACATTTCAAATCCCTCGCATCGTTTTTTCATAATACACATTCCCACAAACTCTTTGAAGACTCCGTCCTATTTGATTGGCTGGTTTCTCTCAGTAATAATCGCATCCAGAGAAGCTGGATTTAAATGTGGTTCATTCATACAGTTCATATTCATTCAGTACATGTTACTATATAGGTAGTCTTCTGGCCAGGTTGGTAGAAGGAGATTTTTCTTTTTAAATGCATGTCAGGAATCTTTCTTCAAAAAGGTTACAGTGTAGTAGAGGAGGGTCTGTGTATCCACAAATAAATTTAGCTTGAGCCTCTAGCCTGGATGAGATTCAGAGTTGAATGTCAGCCTTGCAGTAATAACCGTGGGCCAGCATTTTCTAGACTGACTCCAGAAGATGTGGCAAGAGGTGTCAACCTGTGTTTAGAAACTGTGAACAGGTGAGATGAAGAAGTCCTGCTGGATCGACTTCCCTTGGAGCTTCCCGTTGCATGTTGGCGTGTTAGATTGCATGAAGTATAGAAGTGAACAGAGTGGAAGACTTTGCCATTTGCGTTTGATCTAGAGCTAAGGAAACACATTTGAGAAAACTGCCCCAGCCTAACTCTGAGGACAGGGGTGATGCTCTTAGCCCAGGAGTGCTTCCATGGAATGTGTAGAATGACCCTATTGAAAGGTGTTTTCCACTGGAGGAACAGCTGCCTGACATTACGCTCAACAGAAACGTCTACTCTGTTTCATGCGGCAATTCTCATTCATCTTTCCACAGTAGGGACATAGCTGCTGTTGTAACAGACAGGCCACAGAGTGGGAGGCTTAGCAGCAAATGTTTATCACTCAGTCCTAGAGTCTGGGGGGTCTGAGATCAAGGGGCTGCCATTCAGGTCTGTGGGGAGGGCCTGCTTCGTTGTGTGCAGGTGGATGGCTTATCTTGTATCATCACATGGTGGAGGTCAAAAAGGGAGCTAGCCTCTGTGTCTGTTTATAAGGACACTCATCCCATTCATGAAGATTCCAGCCACATGGCTTACCTACCTGCCACAGCCCCAGCTCCTGCTACCACCTCTTAAGGAGTTAGGATTTCAGAATTAGGAATTTTGGTCCCTAGTGGACATGATACTGGTGTGCTTTCTTAACCAGCACACTGTGTGTCGTTGCACATCTGTCACCCACCACCCACCCATCTAAAACTTTCTGTCCCTGTGTAGAAAGCTGTGTGAGATGGCTTCTAGACCTTTCTAGAAAGCTCCAGTTTCTGTCTTTGGAGGAAATCCCCTCACCTGAGTGATCTGTCCTGGCCGTTATCAAGCCAGCAGCAGTTGAGTCCTTCAGCTGGACACTTAACCCGCTGTCCCGAGTCACTGAAAATGCCTGTTTAAAATGTCACTCTCCCGGCCCTGACCCAGGGAGGGGAATCTGAAACTGGAGGTGAGCGGCTGGGTAACTGCCATTGTAAACACATTCCCCCATGTGGTTCTGCCGCCCGCCTCCTATTACATCTTTTACGGCCACATTGCACTTCAAGCTCAAATTGAACTTGAGTTCAACTGAAATACTCAATGCATGACTGTTCAGCTGAACAGTCCCCCATTCTGTACTTCCATTGTAGATTTATCGAACCTAAAGTATAAATGTTATGTTTACCTTCAGTGAGTTTTATCTGATTTAGGCCAATTTTTTGTACCATTTTATTAGGCTTTATTTCAGTTCTCAATTTATGATCACCCACATAAATAGTGAAAATGGCTTCTGTTCATTCAGCCAATACCCTTGCCCTATTTTTGTAAAAAAAAATTATTTTGAATGCCTCTTGTAGAATCCTGGAGCAAAATTCAAGGATTACCCATTTTATACTATCTGCAAATAAACAAAGAAATATAGCACCTTGGATGCAATATAAGATAGGAGCAAAAGGAAATTAATTTATTGTAAAATACTATTTGCTTCACTGCATGGCTGCTCGGGCTGCACAGTAGTTGACAGCCTGCTGGAGTGAGCAGGTGCGTCGATGACTGGAACCGTCTTCACTGTAACAGATGCACATGGCACTCACGTGGTACTGGCAGTCCAGATTCCATGAGCGGGATTTGCCCTCTGGAAGAGTTTTTTGTCAAAGTACCGATCAGCTCTTGTTAAACTATCAGATAACAGGGACTGCTGTCTTCCCTTGCCTGCTAGTCCAAGCTCCACGTCTGGTAAAACTATGCAAAAATCTACTTTTAAAAAGTTCCAGAGTAGGCACTTGGCACGGTGGTTAAAATGCTATTTAGGACGCCTGCATGCCAGAGTGCCTAGGTTTGCATCCCAGCTCCACACCCAGTTCCAGATTCCTGGCAGTGCACACCCTGGGAGGCAGCAAGTGGTGGTTCAAGTGCAGACAGGGGACCTGGCTTGAGTTTCCTGCTCCTGGCGTCAGACTCAGCTATTGTGGGCATGTGGGGAGAGTGAACCAGGGCACATGGAAACTCTCTATCTCCATCTCTCAAAGAAATAAGAATGAATTAAATAATAATTATTTCTTTAATATTAGCTTCAGGCTCCATTGGTAAATTATATATACTTCTGAATGCAAGTGTCCAGTGGGACCCACGTGGGATGCAGGTGCATTCTTCCTTGTGCTAGGAAGTGGTGACGTGGTGATGGCCCCTTTGAGCCCATCATGAGTCCAAGTCACAGCACATTCAACAGGCGACGCAGGTGCACAGCCAAAATGTGCTCAGATCTTACTTGAGGTTTACGTCCGTGAAGAACCGCTGCTCCCCGTGCACAGGGGCTGTCAGCCAGCTGAAAGCCTGCTCAGCAGAATTGCCGTGTGGCTCCTTCTCTCCTCTCAACCTTTATCTAAGTTCAGTGACCTTGCCCAAAGCTTGTCCACTTCCAGTCTTGAACCGGAATCTTCCTTGTTGCCTTCTGGGTTCACACGGAACAAACCTACTTCTGTCTCTGCCCTGTAACCCCTTAGGTACCTGGGTGAAAGGAAGTGAACAGTACAGCCTGGACTTCTCTTCGGAGATCCCCCCACCCCTGCGCTGCCCAGGAATTCCTGCACTGGCTTAGTGTCTGGGTCTCAGTTTAGCCATATGTGAGGTGGGATGGTTATAGTACCCACCGCACAAAGGACTGTCGTGAAAAGTGAGCGAGGTAATTGGATGCAGTTTGGTGCATAGCAGATGCCTGGTAAAGATAGCAGCCATTACCTGTCATTCTCCAGGAGGCAGATTTGCCCTAGCAGTCACACCACGGCCTCCTCGCTGCCTGTTCTGGGGCACGCCTGCTTCAGACACTGAGCCCCTTCTCCTCCAAACAACGGCTTCGCTGCTCTGACCTTTCTCGCCTCCATCTGACCTGCTGTCGTTTTGCTCGTTTTCAGCTTATGGTTCTGTCTCTTCCCATGAGAATTCTTTACTTTTTTCCTTTGCTTTCCCTCCTGTGCTTAGAATCATGCCTGACAATAGTTGTTGAGTTAGTGGGTTTTTGGTTTTTTTGTTTGTTTGTTTTGTTTTTTTTTTTTTTTTTTTGGTTGCTGATTTTGGAAGATGGTAACTGTTTCAGACCGCATACAGCAGTGGTTCTTGTGGGAGTCAGGTGGGAAATTTTACTGTGCGAGGGACTTTGGCAATATCCAGAGATATCTCTGCTCATTACAACTGGGACGATTCTACAGGCAATGCTGTTAGCCATCCTGCAGACCCCAACACAATCCCTATCCAGGCCAAATGTCACTAGTGCCTGGGCTGGGAAACCTTGGCATGAAATGATGTTCTGCGGGCATTCAATTCTTCTGGTCAAGGCCATTTCATTGGGAGTAGGAGGTGGCTCTGAAAAGATAGGATATTTGAACCAAAGACTTGAAGGAAAGGAAGCTGCAGCCATGCCGCGGGCTATGGTGCAAACAGCCCAGACAGAGAGAACGCCAAGTGCACAGGCCTGGAGTGAGACACCAAGCAAGCCTTGCCCAAGCCCTAGACAGTTATCCCCTCCTGGCACCGGTCCGTACACAGCAGACTCTGCACACTTCCCTCCCTGGCCACATCTGGTCATATTCTCCAGGGGCTCAGACTCAGCCCTGTCCCCCTGCCCTTCACGCCCGGTGAACTCTGGTACATTTGAATCACTTTGGAGCCGCACACACACTCTTGCTGTCCTGCCTTAGCCCCAGCATTCCTAAAGATCACCACTAGCCAGGGGGAATAATGTCAAATCCTAGGCTGTGAGGAAGCAAACCTGCCCGGACTGGCGCTGGCCAGCTCTCTGGGTTCCTGGCCGCTCTCCTGTTAGGCCCCACTGGCCTTCTGACTGTTAACCCAGGCGTATCCCTGCCCCGGGGACCTAAGCACTTTGCCTGGACCGCTCCTCCGTCAGCTGCTCCCTGGCCCATCTGCTACTTCCTCTGATGCCGGGGGCCTCTCTAACCATCGTGTCCAAAGCAGTGCTCTCCAGCTCCTGACTCAGACTTATCCATATTTGACTTCTTTGCATTTTCCATCAAAGATGTGAATTCTGCTTCTGATGGACAGCTAGCTGCCCATGGTGGGCCGACAGCCCCCTAGCCTCCCCACAAAAGTCCTTGCTGTAAGTGCTGGGAGACATGGAGATGCTTTACACAGACAAGACTGCAGCCGCACTTACAGACCTCCAAATCCTGGATTTTCCAGTTGCCCCGGTCAAATCATAGAAGCCCTTGAGAGCAGAGAACTGCCCCAGCTGGATGCAGAAGAATGAGGTAAAGGGTGTATTAGTTAGCTTCTCATTGCTGAGTACTGAGACATGCTGTTTAGGATGGAAGGTGTTATATTTTGCATCTCAGCGCTAGAGGTTCAAGGCCAAGATCCAGCAGCACCATCGGTTTGGCCTCTGATGTGCAGAGGAAGAAGCTCATGGCAAGCTGGGAAGCAGAGAGAGAATGACAGAGCCCCTCTCAGGCTTTTATAACCAACCTTGGAGCCAGAACTGCCTTTCAGGGATGCACCCACAATGCCTAAGGACTTCCCTCTTTTTTTTTTTTACAGGTAGAGTTAGACAGTGAGAGAGAGAGACAGAGAGAAAGGTCTTCCTTCTGTTGGTTCACCCCCCAAATGGCCGCTACGGCCGGTGCACTGCGCTGATCCGAAGCCAGGAGCCAGGTGCTTCCTCCTGGTCTCCCATGCGGGTGCAGGGCTCAAGCACCTGGGCCATCCTCCACTGCCTTCCCGGGCCACAGCAGAGAGCTGGACTGGAAGAGGAGCAACCAGGACAGAATCCGGCGCCCCAATCGGGACTAGAACCCAGGGTGCTCGAGCCGCAGGCAGAGGATATTAGCCTACTGAGCCATGGCGCCTGCCAAGGACTTCCTTCTTGACCCACCTCCTAAACATCCTACATCTCCACTCTCCTGGTGCCATTATCGTGTGACCAGGGTTTAAACAGTCTGCATGCTTTTGGGAGCCAGATCCAGTGCAAACCACAGTGAAGGGGAAGTCAGAAATGCTTAGAATGAGCAGGACTCACCCTGCCACAGCTGCTTTGAAAGTAGGAGGAGTAACAGGGCATAGCATCACAGGTGGCCTGGGGTTGCCGAGACGGGCTCCCAGCTGACCCAGAAAGGACGCAGGGACTCCAGTCCTACCCCCTCCCAGAACTGAATTCCACTAGCAACCCGAATGTGCTCAGAAGTAAGCTCTTCTGCCCGGAGCCTCCAGATGAGAGCCCAGGATGACGGACAGCTCTAAGCAGAGGACCCAAGTTTGCTGACCCTTCTACATAACTGTGAAAGAATCCATGTGTGCACCTTGGTGCTGCTTAGACGGTTGGTTGTGGCAGCAGTGGGAAACCCTAAGAAGCTGTCTTTCTGCAACGGAGTGTAAGCTCCATGAGTGCCAGGCTCTTCTTTTGTTTACTTCTATGTCCCTGAGCAGGACGTGGAACCCGCTCAGTCAGTGTGTGCTGAACAAATCAGTGAATTCCAGTCTCCTTCATTCCTGCGTTCTTCTCTAAAGGGGAGAGGCCTGCTGGTGACTGACAATGCAGAAGGGCTTGGGACACTTGCTATGGGAAACATTCGATGTGCCCAGTCCTATAGTGTGCTCATATAGTAGGCAGGAGCCCAGCAGGGACTGAATATATGCAATGTACCCTGCACTAGGACTAGAAATTAAAAATAAAGAGAAGGGGCCAGCATCGGGGCGTAGCGGGTTTAGCCTCCATCTGTAGTGCTGACATCCCTTATGGGATGCTGCTGTACTTCCAGTCTAGCTCCCTGCCAATGTGCCTGGGAGAGCAGCAGAGGATGACCCAAGTGCTTGGGCCCCTGCACCCATGTGGGAGACCCAGAGGAAGCACCTGGCTCCTGGATTTGGCCTGTCTCAGCCCTGGCTATTGCAACCATTTGGAGAGTGAACCAACAGATGGAAGATCTCTCTCTATCTTTCCTTCTCTCTCTCTATCTTTCCTTCTCTCTCTCTGTAACTCTGCCATTCAAATAAAGCAATAAAATCTTATGAAAATGTGAAGTTCCATTTGCACTGCTGTTCACTGCCCTTCTCCGCTCTGCCCCACCCCCGCCCTCCACAAAGGTTGCCCACTGTCGAATTAAAGATCAGGAGATGGACAGCGAGCCTCAGCGGGGCCTGTGCTGGGGTGGAGGGGAAGGTACACATTTCCAGGAGTTGGGGTGGACACCGCTGTGAGTAGGCTGGAAAGGGTTCCAGAGGAATGGGCATTCGGCCTAGTGGTTCAGATACTGATTAAGATGCCCGCTTTGCAAATCAGTGCCTGGGTCCGATACCCGCCTGCTCCTGACTGCAGAGCCCTCCTGCTCACACAGACCCTGGGAGACAACCAATAGGTTCCTAGCACCCACCTGAGAGACCTGGACTGAGTCTCTGGAACCTACTTTGAGTCCTAGCTGAGAGCCTTTAGGCATTAGGAGAATGAACAGGTGAGCTGTGTGTCTGTCTGTCTGTCTGTCTCTCTCTCTCTCTCTCTGGCTTCCTGTCTCCCATCCACTTCCTTCCCACCCAATGCCTTTATCTCAATAAATAAATAAATATTTTCAAAAGAGGACAGGTTCTGAGCAAGTGGGACTGCTGGTGGTGAAGATGGAGTGTATTTTCCAGGCCACCAGAGTAGCAGCAAACCCCCGGCTCAGTACGTGGCGTGGCCAGGGACCAGCACGCAGTTGAGTCAAAGGTGTAATTTGTACAGTGTGTGCCCAGCAGGTGGGGAGCTGTGAAGAGCCCAGGCTCTGGCCCCTCTCCATGACTCATGGAATGGCTTTTGAGCAAATCCCTGGATCATTTTGTGGTTGTGGAGGGTGGGGCTGACTTAGTTCACCAGCCAGGAGGAAGTACCCGTACAGGTCCACGGGGTTGCAGGAAAGACCGTGTGCCTGGCAGACAGCGAGCCCTCAGTGGTGTTCGAGGCTCATGCCCGTCGGAGGTGCTTGCCCGGCACCTGAGACTGCAAGCTAGACAGCTCTGAGGTCTGAAATCTCAGCCTTATCCAGCCCTGGGAGCTTTTGAAACAATGCCGCTTTCTTCCTAGCCCTGGAGAGAAGCCACCTCCATCCTCTTCCCTTGTTATGGCTTCCATTTATATCTTGTCCCTGAGCCAAGTCTTTATTTCTCAAGGCTGTGGCTGCAGGCTGCTCAGACACCCTGCAGAGCACCTATCCACCAGCCCAGGCAGTTAATGCACCTGTTCCCTTCAGCCTCACCGGCTCTCTGAAGTACCCTGGCCAGGCAGCCTATCAGTCCTTTCAGACTTGGTACGGGAGAGTCCTCTCGTTCAACCAAAGCACTGAAGAGTTTCCAGCTGCATCCTGAAACAATGGCAAGAGTTCCACTGCTCCTCCCCGACAACAGAAACCACCATGCTGCAGAATTACTCCATCACTGCTTCCTCCCTCCCCGAGGCCTGGCCTCGTGGGAGAGAGCATGTTTCTAGTGTAAGGCTTCCAGAATCTGACCTGAAGTGCAAGGAGTCTGCTCTTACAGAAGAGATCTTTTCTCCTGAAGTGTTTCCCCTATCAGCGATGCTAACAACAAAGCCTCATGGCTTCCCCTGTCTCTGCTAAGTCCCAGGGTGCTGGATGCTGAATAGAAGGAAGACAAAGCAAAATGACCACAAAGGCACAACTCTTCCGACTAAGCTGGGCCCCGCCTGCACTTGGCAGGAGAATGCCACGCAGGGTGCTGGGTGCACCTCCTGGCTTGGCCCAGACCGCTTGTGCGTCTCAACCTTGAGGTCCTCCAAGCCCCAGTGGCCTCTCCTGTGAGCTGAGAGTGATAGCGCTGTCTTAGTCCAATTGGGTAGCTAAAATGAAATACCACATGCTGCGTAGTTTATCAACAACAGATAACTCGTTTCTCAGGATTCTGGAGGCTGGAGGGTGCAAGATCATGTTGACTCGGCACTTGGGGAGGACCTGCCTCCTTGTGCACGGGTGGCATGTTCTCACTGTGTCCTCACAAGCTGGATGGTGGCAAGGGATGAGCTCCATGGAGTCTTTTCTGTAAGAGCTTGCATCCCATTCACGAGGGCTGACCTCATCCCCTCCCCAACGCCTCATCTCCTACAACTGTCACCGTAGGGGCTCAGATTGCAACATACATACTATAGACATACAGACGTTTGGACCTTGGCAGTTACCTTCCCTGCAATGGAAGCAGTGACCCTTGGGGACCCAAATACCGATGAGCCCTGGGACGTGATCAGCAGCTGGGTCTCCACGCATCTGAGCAGGAATTGCCAAGCCACTCACTACCCGCTTGCTCTCAGTTCCTTTCATTGTCCCCACAAGCCGTCCACCTTGTCTGTGTGGGGCATACAGCACGTACCCTTGTGCTGCTGTTGTTCTAGGTACTATGACGAGTATTCGCATGACAGATTTCTAGAATGTATTTGTGTTGAGTGACAGAAACTCCCCCCATTGAGAACCTTGTTCCCATTCTCCCCCTCCCCCGATCCAGTCCCTGGCAACTACCCTTCTGTTCTCTACATCTGTGTCGACCTGTTTTAGAGACTCATATAAGCGGAATCTTGAGGTGTTTGTCCTTCTGTAATTGGCACACTTAGCATAATGGGACCCTGATATTCTGTTGGCTGTCATGTAGCACGGTGCAGCCGCTATGGAAAGCCAGCAGTACGGAGCCGTCTAGCACTCTGCATGATTCAGCAGGCCCACTTCTGAGTGTGTATGCTCTTGTATCCAAAAGTACTGAAATGAGGCTCTCAGAGATGCATCTGCACACCCAGCGCTATCCACCGCAAAATACAGAAATAACCCGTGTGTCGATCAGTAGATGACTGGCACATCCACCCCATGGAATATTAGCCTTTAAAGAGAGGGAAATCTTGCCATTGGTGACTGTGTGGGTGACATTCACCCTTCTTGGACAGGAGCCCACTAGGCCTTGATGGCTGAGAGGGCGGGAACGGTGTCCAAAGACCCAGAAGACCCACATCAGGGGAGAAGTGGGGATATTGTAAGGTGTCTGGGTGCAGTACATGCATAAAAAGTCCATATTCTGGCACCCAGCAGGCATGTAGGAAACACAATGGACCCTTCAGAAAGTGCTGCCATTGCTTTAACGTGCTGTTGTAGATCATGTCAGGTGTTCCTGAATCTGTTAGATTATGATTGGGAATTACTGTTGAAGAACAGGATCTTTTTCTCAGTTTTAGACTTTAAAAAATAAATCTGTATTTTTACTTATTTATTTGAAAAACAGAGATGTCCTATCCAGTGGTTTGCTCCTTAAATGCTCAGAACAGCTGGGGGTAGGTAAACCAAGCTGAAGCCAGGAGCCAGGAACTCCTTCCAGGTCTCCCATGTAGGTGGCAGGGACCCAAGTACTTGGGCTGTGGTGCGCTGCCTCCCAGGGTGCTGGAATCAGGAGTAGAGCCAGAATCCATACCCAGGCACTGCAGTATGGGCTGTGGGTGTCCCAAGTGGCATCTTAACCACATTGCGTCCCCCTGGGCTTTTCTTTTTCAATTTTACCAACAATCCGTATTCTCATTTGTTATACAGGACAAACGGTGTAAAAACACAGTGTTGTGCTTGGCACCCGGGCTTGCACCTGCTAGTGAAAACCTATTGCCAAATATTCAGGGAATCTGGGATCCAGTTGTTAAACAGAATCACTATCAATTATTAAATCATGTGAGGGTACTTCAGAATGTTTATGAAAAAAAAAAAAACAGAATTAAATGATAACGCAAATGCTCCCATATGTACTTAGAGTTAAGCCAATAATTTTTAAAATAAAGGTAAATCTATACTCAGAAGTCCCAAAACTCTTTACTTCCAATCAGTTTACTTCCTGAGCTCTGTATCTGTGTGGTGAAAATATGGTGCAGTGCTGTGGCACATCTCTGCCTACCTCTGTCCACGGGCATGGCGTAGGTGGCTTGCAATAAGCCAGGGAGAGAGTGTTTATGCAAACACTGTGGTCAAGGTTCCGTTGCTTTCTGGGGAGCCAGTTGTGGAACAGTTAGCTCACACCACTGAGAGAGTCCGCTACGGGATCCCTTCTCCCCGCCACGCTCCACAGAAGCCAGTGCCTTTCACAAGCTGCGGGACGTTCTTGACCCTCCGCCTTCCTGGTGCGTCATTGCCTGTGTCTCTCCACCCACACATCTTCTTCCTGAATTGTTGCATGCTCTCTACTTAAAACATCAAGCATCTTTCCGCATTAGTACTTAAAGGTGTGTCTTCCGACTTGGTAGGAACTGTGTGGTATTTCCGCAGAGAAAGCATAATTGGTTTCATTTCCTCTGAAGTGGTATTTTAGTTGTTCCTAAGTTTCCCCAATTATAAACAATACCAAAAATCAACATCCTTATTCATGTCTGTTTGTATATACAAGTATTGATAAAATGGAGTCTCAGAAGTGGTACCTGGGCCAGTGCTGTGGCCTAGCGGGTAAAGCCAGTGCCTGCAATGCCGACATCCCATTTGGGTGCCGGTTCATGTGCCGGCTGCTCTACTTCAAATTTGGCTTCTGCTGATGACTTTGGAAAAGCAGTGGACGATGGCCCAAGTGTTTGAACCCCTGCCACTTGTGTGGGAGACCCAGATGAAGCTCCTGGCCCCTCCCTTCAGACCTGGCCATTGCAGCCATCTGGGCAGTGAACCAATGGATAGAAGCACACTCACTCGCTCTCTTTCTCTCTTCCTCCCTCCCTGTCTCTGTAGCTCTTTCAAAATTAAAAAAAAATAAATAAATCATTATAAAAAAATGATATCACCCTGAAATTCTATGGATATTTTACATTTTGATAGACAGTTCTAAATATGACATATCGGTTAAAATCATTATAAATAATATTTTATTTATTTTTAAAAGTTATTTATGTGTTTATTTATTTAAAATGCAGACAGGCAAGATCTCCCATCTGCTGGTTCACTCCCCAAATTCCCACAACAGCTGGGAGGAGGAGCTGTTGTCAGGAGCCTAGGACCCAGTCTGGTCTCCTATATGAGTGACAGGAACCAATTACCTAAGCCATCTGCTGCTGCCTCCCAGGGTGTGCAGGTAACAGGTAGATGGAAGAGGAGTGCAGCCAAGACTCGAACCCAGGCACTCCTACATGAGATGCTGGATCCCAACCAGCGTCTTGACCACTAGGCCAAACATCTACCTCTAGAAATCATATTTTAAAGTAAACAATTTTAAAATGCAATCGGGGTGTGTGTGTGTGTGTGTGTGTGTGTGTTGCTTGTTTGTTTCCTGTGCTGGGCATGTAGTCTGTGCACTGCAGAAGAATCAGTATTTTGCAGAGTAGCTACTTAATAGGCGCCCAGCTTCAGCCTCCTGAGTTTAGGCAGATGGTCTCTGTAGCGCGGCACTGTGGACAGAAGGCCGAGTGAGGCAGAGTCGTTTCTGGCCTTAGATCACTGTGCCTGACTCTGGCGTTTCATCCCCACGCTGCGTGAACTGACCTGGCCTCATTGTGACACAAAGGTGGCCATTCCTGAGCATCTTTGTGCCCAATCTGCTGACCGTTGCTCGGTCAAGGGTTTCTCTGTAAGTCCTGCAGGTCTCTAGCATCCGCAGAGCCTAGAGGAACTACCGCCCAGAACGCCCGTGTAGCCCGTGTGGCTCGGTTTGCAGTAGCAGGGGAAAGAAGGAAGAATCTTCCCGCCGTAAAGGAACCTGGCGTTTGCTCCGCACATGGCTTCCTTGAAGACATACATGATGGGGAGAGGCGTCTGCTTTCTCTATGGCCTCTCAAGTTCACGGTTCTGACCTCTTAGATCTGACTCACATCTGCGGGTGCATTAGCTCATGTAACCCCCGTTTTACAGAAGAGCGGATGGAGGCCCTGCCAGCTTGAATGATCCCCGACGTTAGCAGAGCCAGGAAATGACAGAGCCCAGTGCTAAGCCCAGCTTCCTTTCTTGGGCCATCTGTGCTTGGGAGTGGCTGGTAGAGCAGTCTCTTTGTCCAGTCCTGTCTCCAGTCGGCAGGGTTAGAGAGCTGTGGGCTGTCTTCCTACCACTGTGCCATCCTCTAAATTTAGAACCGTAACTTGTATTCTCGGCTGCCTGTTGCAGTCCCCTGGGAAAGGTTCTAAAACTCACAGCTTCCGGGGCTTACCTCCGACCAATTGAATCAGAGCCTCAGGGTGAGACTCTTCCATCAGTAGTTTGTACACCCAGGCCGGTGACTCCCATCTCCTGGGTGGGCCAGCGTCTTTCCCAACTCTGCACCCTGCTTTCTTCTTACTGGACTCCCGGATTCCATAGTGTACATTCATCCAGCAAAGATTTACAATTAGCTGTTGGAAATGTCACACCTGTGCTTCAGTGGAAAAAATAACCCCAGATGCAAACTGCAGCCAAGACTGACCTACAGACAACTGTAGGCAATTGCAGCTGTCCCTCGGCGTGCAGAGGCCATTGGTCGGGGACTCCACTTGGATACCCTAGGTGCTCCTGTTCATTTCATACAGTGGTGTGGAATGTGCATATAACCTCTGCGCATGTTCCAGTAGACTTTCAATCATCTCTAGGTTATGATATCACCTAATGTAAAGTGCTGGGTAAACAGTCGTTAGGCTGTGTTGTTTCGAGAATCACGACAAGGAAAACAAAGCCTGCACATGTTTTATGCAGATGCATTTGTGTTCTGAATATTTTTGGTCTGAGGTTGTTTGAATTCATGGGTGCAAGGGACTCCCTGTGAGTGTGCCTGGATCTCAGTATTTTTTGCCTAAAAAAATTTCTTATTTTGATTCCATTTTCTGCAAACATTTTAGGTTTTAAAAATAAATTTTCCAAAGAAAAACAGCAGTAATCGATTGGAAACCTACTTATTCTTTAGCTCCACTTTTGTTTTCTTTACGTTTAGAAGTGACTTACTGATGATTTACTATTTTAAACAAGCCCCTCTTTTCCCCTTTAAAAGTCTGCTGTCTGCTCCTGCTGAATCCTTCCAAGGACATTGCTCCAGCTTCCAGCTCCAGGTCCTCACTCTGCCCCTTCCATGGAAAAAAAAAATGCAGAGCACAATTTCATCATGCATCTTAAGGGCTCCAGTCATCAAAAATAAGAACTAAAAATCTCTGGAATTGGCTATTCCAAAGATCCCACAACCTTTCTGAGATAGCCTCAAATATGCACAAGTGCCCAGTAGAGTAAGCTCCTGGGCCACCAGGAAGAGGGGTCCCACGGGGACATAGCACCAGCAGACCAGCCCACAGGGCAGTGCTTGCCAGGATCCCAGCCCCTTCTCTGCTTTCCCTTAGGGCTGACAGAAGCCAGCTTAGCATGCCAGTGACATCACGAGAGGAAGGGACCGGCCTCCGACTCTCAGTCTACTGCGAGCTGTCCCCTGTCAGCCACCATTATGCTTAAGCCGTCCTCCTTGTCCCCCTGAGCCCTCTGTTGCCAGATCTCGTTTTTGAGCCTATTGGACATTTCGCCACAGCAGTCAGGTGGATTTGAGTCCTTTTTACTGGAACCCATGGGACTGCTCCCGAGCACAGGGACCTCAGCAGAGGCAGTGGGCGAAGAGAAACAGCCCCTCTCGCAGCCTGTGTGGCTCTCCTCCCTGAACACATTTTGTGCCCGGCACGGTGCACCAGGCTCAAGAGAAGCAAGTGGAAATCTGGAAAACCTGGCCCTTGGCGTCACACCCAGGCTCAGCGTGGAGTGGCCAGGAAAATATCCTGGGAAAACACTGGTGTGCTTAGTCTTTTTCAGAGTGTACTTGGGATCTTCCTAACGAGTGTTTCACTGATCCCGGCAGGGGCCGGCACTCACCAGATCTGACTCCTGCCTGGCCTCTATGTCTTGAAGCTAGGAATGGTTTTAGTGTTTTCAGCTGCAGAAAAAAAAAATCAGAGGGCCATTATATTCTGTGGCACATAAAAATTATTTGAAATTCAAATTTTGGTATCTGTTAATAAAATCCCCTGGTCTCGCAGCCACACCATCCCTTTTTGCTTTTGTTTATGGTTGCTTTTGGGATACAATGGCACAAGCTGACTCATTGCCAAAGCCAAAAATGCAGAGTCTCTGGCCCTTTTAAAAGAAGTGTGCCCTTTGCATTTGATGGCATAGCAGCAACAACATGGTTTGGGGAGTCCTGCAGCCTGGGTTGAGGATCTGGCCTGGGCCACTTGGTTTTCCTCCAGGTAAATGGGAGAAAGAAGACATTGTTGAAAGGCTGTTATGAGGGTTAAATAGCTGCTGTGAATATAACAGTGATACCCAGTGATCTAGGACCAGTGGGAATGCACAAGGAGTATTGGTTGCTTCCCCCTCCTTTAATCGTATGCAGCATAATATTCTACATAGGCACTGAGAGAAGTGCAGATTGCATGGGGCCTGATCCTACCCCCAGCTGGGGAAACGTGTGCAGAAAATAAAGGGCAGGAGATGGGACCGGTGTATTCGCTGGCACTCCGGCCATCCACAGTCTTTTCACTCTCAACTCTTTATTCCCCAGCACTTAGAGTACTCCCTGGCATATAGTGGGGGTCCAAGAAGTATCACTGAATGAAAGAATGCACTTTCTCATTCAGTCCTCCTAATCATTGGTTGTCACATGCTTAACCTGTGAAATCAGACAATCAGAAGGAAGCCCCAAATTCTGCCTCTCCATGTACTGTCTCATAACCTTAGGCACACCCGTTTGTGTGCCTGCATCCTTACCTAAAAATGCAGGTAATGAGAATGCAAATCTCATAGGGCAGTTGCCAAGACTAAATGAGATTCAAGGTGTGCCAGACACCTGTGCATCCCAAAGGAAGGAAAGGTGTAGGACGTGAGTGAGAGCATGCGCATTCCAGGTTGAACACTGGTGTTTCAAGACAGCTTCGCCTGTCTTGTTGGCATGATTGTAAGCAGGACTTTCTGGCAGGGTCTTGAGATGGAGAGAATAGGAGAAGAATCCCAAGATGCAAATCTGGCACAGTGGCAGGAGTCAAGATTTAGGGAGGAGCTTCATGGGATGGGGCTATAGGGAAGTGGAAAAATGGACTGTTGAAAAACGGGGGCTGGCGCTGTGGCTCACTAGGCTAATCCTCTACCTGCAGCACCAGCACCCGGGGGTTCTAGTCCCGGTCGGGGCGCCAGATTCTGTCCCGGTTGCCCCTCTTCCAGGCCAGCTCTCTGCTGTGGCCCAGGAAGACATTGGAGGATGGCCCAAGTGCTTGGGCCCCTGCACCCGCATGGGAGACCAGGATAAGTACCTGGCTCCTCGCTTTGGATCAGTGCAGTGCACCAGCCGCAGCGCGCCAGCCACAGCGGCTACTGGGGGGGTGAACCAACGGAAAAGGAAGACCTTTCTCTCTGTCTCTCTCTCTCTCACTGTCCACTCTGCCTGTCAAAAGAACTAAAGAAAGAAAAATGGGGAACTCCAGGCAAGCCATGGAAGCTAGAGTGACCAGACACGTCTGGGTGCATGGTCACAAAGGAGGTCTGCAGGTGGACCTGAGATGATTAGGAGCCGCTACCCACCTGCTGTAGGTGTGGAGGCCTGATGAGAGAGCGGAGTCAGACACCTAGAGATGAATCCCTTCCCTGTTTAAACCAAGCACATATTTCCTAAGTCTGGCTTTCATGGTGATTTCTGATTGTGAAGTTCTTTGTACCTATTTCATAGTGATTAGATAACAAGGCCAAAGAAAGATACTCCTGTGTGTGCGGATAATGGCAGTTCATTCCCATTGCAATTATGAATCTTTCTGAAGATACTGTGCTGGACTTTAATGGCCTTTATCATTTAATCTAATGGATTAACATAACCACAGATGAGTAAACAGGGACCATTATCTTCCCAGGGGACCACGGAAGGGATTTGTACATATTAAGGGTCTAGTACTGTATTAACATCACCAACTTTCATTCCCCTGCACCAAGCCCTATGCTAAGGACTTTTCCTGTTTATCTCACTTAATTCCTAGGACATTCTTCGTAAAGAGGATTACATGATGTATTACTTGGCAGCAAAACCAAGATTGGAACGCAGATCTTTCTGTCTTGATAGCCCAGTAGTTCTTGATGGAAGCAATCTGTTGTGATCATCAAGCCCCACCTGTAGGGGAGGAAAGGAAGGAGAAAGGAATGGCAGGTGATTCCCTAAAGCAGGGGGAGGGATTTTTTTTTTTTTTTTTTTTTTTTTTTTTTTTTTGCCAAAGGCCTTTTGGATATTGATAATATCATTCATGGACCAAACAAAATTATAAACTCAAAAATCAGCCTGCTATAGATTTATTGAATTTTCAAGTCCCACCTATGGTGGCCTTGGCAATGCCAGACCAAATGAGTTTTTTTTTTTTTAAAGATTTACCTATTTTACTTGAAAGGCAGAGTTACAGAGAGGCAGAGGCAGAGAGAGACAGAAAGATCTTCCATCCACTGGTTCATTCCCCAAATGGCTGCAACTGCCAGAGATGGGCCTATCTGAAGCTGGGAGTCTGTAGCTCCTTCTGGGTCTCCTATGAGGGTGCAGGGTCCCAAGAATTGGACCATCTTCCACTGCTTTCTCAGGCCAAAGCAGAGAGCTGGGTTAGAAAAGGAGCAGCTGGGACTTGAACCGGCGTCCATGTGGGATGCCAGCACTGCAGGAAGTGGCTTTACCCACTATGCCACAGCACTGACCTGACCAAATGATTTTGTAAGACTGGATATTCCCCACCCCTGCCCTGATGTAATTAACCAGGACTCTGATAATGATAGGGACACACCTCTCTAAAGAGGTGACATTTTAGCCAAGACTTCAAGCGTGGCCTTGAGATATTCCTGTACCTAACCAGGAAACAGGAGCACAGTAGCCCAGACGTGGGCACTGGCATGGCCTGTTCTGGCTCTGACTAGGGGGAGAGTGATTGCGGCTGAAATGGGGAGAGAATCACCGGATTCCTGGGCCATGGAGAATGATAGGAGTTCAGGTTTTGTTCTGTAACATGGTAGTAAAGGAAGCACTGGGCTGAAAATACCAATGCTCTTTTTTTGCAAGATTTATTTATTTTATTTGAAAGAGTTGCAGAGAAGCTGAGGCAGAGAGAGACAGAGGGACATTTGGTTCACTCCCCAAATGGCCACAAAGGCCAGGGATGGACCAAGCCAAAGTCAAGAACCAGGAGCTTCATCCAGGTCTCCCATGTGGGTGCAGGGGCCCTGAGCACTTGGGCCATCTTCTCTGCTTTTCTCAGGCCATTGGCAGGGAGCCGGACATGAACTGGCACTCGTATGGGATGCCAATGTCACAAGTGGCAGTTTTACCCACTATGCCATAATGGCAGCCCCAGTGTCAATGATCTTTTGAACATTAGTAAGAATGAATATTGTCGTTAGTTTCTCTGCATCAATCCTTACTCAGTGGTGGCTTTATGGCACCCCTCGCTCACATATTAAGAAGCTTACTTATTTTTTTAAATTTATTGACAAACAGTAAGTGTATATATTTATGGGGTACAATGTAATATTTTGATACATGCAAACATTTTAATGATCATATTAGGTTAATTAGCATCCATTGCTTTATGTATTCAAGGTTTCTTTGTAGTGAGAACATTCAGAAGTCTTTCTTCTAGCTATTTAGAAAAGTACAGTATGTTATTGTTAACTGTTATTACCCTACTGTGCAATAGAATACCAACAGGATTCTTTTTACAATAAAGAAATACTTTTTAATTCAATAAAAATAAACCTTTCTGAGGTTTGACATATGTATATATTTGAGGAAGTTAACTTCAAAGAAGAATCCAAGAATGGTGTCTTTTGTGAGCACTTAGGCCTGTACTGAGGGAGCATTATAGCCACCTCGGACCACAGCTTCCGTGGTCCAAAGTGACCAAGCCAGTTCTGAGCTGAAGAACAAAAGCTGGGCCGGCGCTGTGGCTCACTTGGTTAATCCTCCGCCTGCGACACCAGCATCCCATATGGGCGCCAGGTTCTAGTCCCGGCTGCTCCTCTTCCAGTCCAGCTCTCTGCTGTGGCCCGGGAGGGCAGTGGAGGATGGCCCAAGTGCTTCGGCCTCTGCACCTGCATGGGAGACCTGGAAGAAGCATCTGGCTCCTGGCTTCGGATGGGTGCAGCGCCGGCCATAGTGGCCATTTGGAGAGTGAACCAACGGCAAAGGAAGACCTTTCTCTCAGTCTCTCTCGCTGTCTATCTGTCTTAAAAAAAAAAAGAAAGAAAGAAAAGAAAAAGAAAAAGAAAAAAAGAACAAAAGCAGGCTGCACAGAGAGAAAGAGGGGAGGAGGGAGGAGGCAGTGGCGGCCCAGCTAGAAGGCTTCCATAATGCAAGCTAGCGGCCTCCCTTTGCTGAGAAAGGGTGGAGGTGTTCTTGCCTGCTAAGAAGTTGGTTGAGTGGCTCAGATGCCAAAAGCAGAGACTCTCCCTGATGTGCAGGAGGGAAAGTTGACTTTAAGTGACCTCGGAAGCCTGCCCTTACGTGACTCTAGCGGCTCCAGCCATCCTGCCCATCAGGCCCCGCCCAGGTGTGCAGTATCAGGTTGCCCTCCCTTCCCTGGTCTTACCTGTGTAGAGCTGGCTTTCCTCCCCCGGGCTTCTTTCTGCTTGTGGCCTGTGTTCTCATCAGCGTCTCCACATGTACTCCGCCAGTCTCCAGAAACTACTGTTTGGCCTCCACTCTCAGTGGCTTGTCCAACCACAGCTCACTATTACATAGTCATGAACACGTCTGCGGACACACACACACCCATCCACACCCTGGGAGGATTTGTGGTGTGGTTGAAAGAGCGTGAGTACAAGGGTGAGAATTTGCCGCTTACTAGCAAGCGTGAGCCTGAGTTTCTTCATGAGTAAAATAGGAATAATTCCATCTACTCTGTAAGTTTGTTATAAGAATCGGAAGTCATGTAAGTAAAGCCTCTTGCCCTGGTAGACAAAAGCTGCTTGATAAATGGTAGGAATCATAGGTGTTATCATTGTCATTTTTAGCCTAGCCTCCCTTGTGCTGTTACACTGGCAAGCGACGCTATCTGGCTCATAAAAACAAACAGCAACAACAAAGCAGTGTTCTCTCCCCTCTGCATGGACGTCTGCCTTTCTCTCCTTGCCATCTTGGCCGCTGTTGCACACCCAGACATGGAAAGGGAATAGTGGCCTCTGATCCACAGATGAAACAGCTCTACCCCTCACCAGATGTTCACAGGAGAAGCCTTTGATTTTTAATTTATTTATTCATGTATGTAGCATAGGTCTCTTCTGCTCCCAGCGCAACAGCTGGGGTAAAGCCCTGCGGGTCCCGCACGTGCCAGCCAGCTCCGTAGAGAGTCCCTGGCACCTGTAAGGCACACGGGGCGCTCCGAGGCAAAGGGCTCACTCCCCACTCCCAGCCCCACCCTCCAACAGGAATGCAAATGTGCAGATCATTCAGCAGCAAATGTCATGCAAAGGCCAGAGTCAAGCTTCTTGGCTCCACCCTCCCCCTGAAGGAAGACAGGGGACCCCTGAGCTGGGGCGTGCGTTTCAAAGCCAAGTCTGCACTGTTCAGATTGGAGGGGTCCCTGTCTGGTGGAACCCTTTGCATTATTTTAACCTTTACCAGTGTTCCCTGAAAAAGTTCCCAGTTTGCATGCATGCACATAATTTGCATTATCGCTAGTGGGAATTCCACAGGCTCTGAGTGATAACCAAGTGTACAGAAATGCACAGCTTTTGTACTGCTACTTATTAAGACGTTGTGTACCACCTCCTATCTTGAAAGCCCTGTGCAATCATTCTTCAAGAAATCTCCCCAGCACCGCAGGTGTGAGGTCAATACATGGAGTTCTGTTTCCCTTGGAAAGCCTGTTGGCTCTGTGACCACCTGGGTGCAAACACCCCCCCTTGGGAAAAACAGGCAGATTGCCTCTGCATCTTTCTTCAAGCCCTCTGATTTTATTTTATTGTTTTAAAAAGATTTGTTTATGTGAAAGTCAGAGTTACACAGAGAGAGGAGAGGCAGAGAGAGAGAGAGAGAGAGAGAGAGAGGTCTTCCATCCGTTGGTTCACTCCCCAGATGGCCACAACAGCCAGAGCTGCACCGATCTGAGGCCAGGAGCCAGGAGCCTCCCCTGGGTCTTCCACATGGGTGTAGGGGCCCAAGGACTTGGGCCATCTTGTACTGCTTTCCCATGTCATAGCAGAGAGCTGGATCAGAAGAGGAGCAGCCCGGACTAGAACCAGCGCCCATATGGGATGCTGGTGCTTCAGGCTAGGGCTTTAACCCACTGCGCCACAGCACCGGCCCCAAGCCCTCTGATTTTATCTCGTGTCCAAAGCAGACTCCTTGGCTGCTTAAGAACATAATGTGTGCACATGGTTTTCCATGTGGTGGATTTTATTTCCTCTGTTACTTTTTTCCTTCTGCGGTTGTATCTCGCAGCCGCCCCTTGCAGTAACCCCACAGGCTGTGACACTGGGAGCTGGCAGTGGTCAGAAGGTAGAGCTGGCCGCGGGCCTGGGAATATTACAAAACATCGCAGATACTGTAAACGGCCAATGTGTCATACACACACACTCACACACACACAAGGGTGTTGAAGATTTTTGGAACTATCCGTGGATCCAGGCTATTAAGAAAATTCCAAGGTTTGGACATTGATTGTCAATATTCTTAAGTTAGCATTTGTAGATACAGCTCCTATGTAAGATACTTATAAAGGTTTTCAGTCCTTGGGATCCTCCTGGTGTGAATGTGGGGTCCTCCCTATGTTAAAAATAATAAACTGAGGTTCAGAACCCAAGTGATTGTTTTCCAGGATCTCATTGGCAGTAGGTGGCAACATCAGGACTCAACCCAGGCTATGCTTTCCAAGCCCACTGCAGGTACTATCTTAATGCAGCTTGCACTTCTAGGGTGGCTACAAAAACACCTCTGTGGGGTGGGTGTTTATCCTCGAAGTTGTAATGCTGCTTAAGACACCCACATCCTATGTAACAGTGCCTGAGCTGTTGGAGCCTTGGTTCTGCTCCCAATTCCAGCTCCCTGTTAATGCACACCCCAGGAGGCAGCAGGTGATGGCTAAGGGACTGGGCTCCTGCCACCTGCATGGTATTTCCAGCTCCCGGCTTTGGCCTGGCCCAGGCCCAGCTGTGGTGGGCATCTGAGGAATGAGCCAGCAGATGGGGAACTCACCGTCTGTCCGTCTGTCTGGCTGGCTCTCTAGCTCTCAAAGAAATGAACACCCGTGTTCCCAGGGTTGCCTTTGCTGCACCGGCTGGGGACGTGCTGGTATTTATTCTATGCATACCTGTGGTTAACTATAGATTTATGAGCAAAGACAGGTATGTTCTCCGACCACTTGATGCAGCCTCCTTTTGATTTTTTTTTTTTTTGAGAAGTCAGTCCTGACCTTTTAAGTTCTGCTTGTTCAGATTTGCTGCCTGCTAGACATTCAGCAGCCATTTCTCTGAAACCACTGCCCAGAACGGAGAAGCTCGCCTGACTTGACCTTCACTCCTCTGTCTTTTACCCCGTGGCCTTCATCAGTCGTTAGGTTTCAGGTTAGACATCATCGATTTCAGGAAGCTTTTCCCTAATGCATTCCCCCCAGAGCACAGTCAATTTCCCTGCTCCTGCACTCCTTCCCCATCTGCCACTTCCCATGGTGCTTTGCAGTTTCTTGATTTCCCATAATCCTTGCCCACTGCGTGTTGCCTCCTCAGAACCAGGAGTCTGCTGCCAGTCTACACTTAGCCCGGTGAATAGAACCGGAGAAGGAGGAGGCCCTCAAAACAGTGTCTCTAAAATGAATTGCAGGTCACTTCTAAATGCAAGAAAGGCTAGGCAGGGCCCCCAGCAGTCTGCTTAGCATGTCAAGAATAGTTAGATGACCATGATGGGGGGCCTGGGAGCCCCCATTCCCATGAGCCCGTGCTGGCCTCTGTTGGCCAAGAACACACCTAACAGTCTCACTTGGCAAGAAGCACAGGCTTTCCAAACACCAAGACACCAAGGGCAGCCGCTGTGTGCTCCCTGCTGGCGTGGGAGGCCGTGGTCTTCATCAGTTCTCCTGTCCTACGATGAAGGGTCTTCTAGACAGGGCAGTAGGAAGCACTGGCCAGCACTGGGACACTGCAACTGCGCCTCACCTCTCAGTGCCCGAGTTCCCGCATCTGCACAAAAGTCCAAGTCCCAGCATGGGCACAAAGGCACCGGATGCCTGACCTGCCTCCCTTCTCACTGTAGCGAGGTTAGAGGCGGCGCAGGAAGCTGTCTGCTCACAGATTTTTGGGTCTGGTTTGAATGCTAAGTCTTGGGCGAATCAAGGAACACGGGGTGGCATATTTACCAACCCTGCTGGGACCCCAGAGAGAACACCGACGTGGAGCAGACGGTAAGGGGCTAAATGGTAAAGGGCCACTGTGCCAGTTTTGCTGGAAAAGATGTTCTGATGAAAAGGAGGGAAGACTCATACAAGCCTGCCGATGACCAAAGCGCCGTGGTGTGTTGTTCAGAGCACGTGGAGGTCCTGGGGCCTTTGTTCTTACAGCGTGACATGATAAAGCAGCACTCTCGCCTGGCCTTTCTGAAAGAGGTCCACCATGGCCACTCCCGTGCTCGGAGTCCTTCCCTTGAGCTTCCCAAGCACTGTGTGTGTGGATGACAAGTGCCCCAACAGCACCCCCTCAGCCCTGGGACACGTGCATGGGGCTTTGGACACCTGGAGCCCTTGAATTGGCCGTTGTGCCCACAAGCAGGTCAATTCTTTCCAGCCCAGTAGTGTCGCTCCCCCACTCGCGGAGGAGCGGCACCGGACCCTGCGCTGTTCTCTTTCCCCGGGCCCTTCCCAGGTTTGCTGCCGCTCCCCCCACCTCTGCGGAGGAGCGGCACCGGCAAGCTCTCCGACCGACTCTCTCAGGGGGGCGCGGCCACACATGTTGTCTCTCTCCCCCTTTTAAGGGGTTGGGCCAGGAATCAGCTAATTGACGAGGCAGCTGTGTGAGATTTGTTTACTCTCTCAGCACCATATGATGGGAGATCAGATGCATAGAGTTAGTCTTAATAGTCTCAGTGGTCTAGTCTAGTCTCGGCAGTCTCAATACTTACTTCGCCATGTTGCGGGAGACAGGCCCTGCTCCCCACACAGTAGGTTATCAGAATATCATTTTTGGCCAGCGCTGCGGCTCAATAGACTAATCCTCCACCTAGCAGCGCCGGCACACCGGGTTCTAGTCCCGGTCGGGGCGCCGGATTCTGTCCCGGTTGCCCCTCTTCCAGGCCAGCTCTCTGCTGTGGCCAGGGAGTGCAGTGGAGGATGGCCCAAGTCCTTGGGCCCTGCACCCCATGGGAGACCAGGATAAGTACCTGGCTCCTGCCATCGGATCAGCGCGGTGCGCCGGCCACAGCACACTGGCCGCGGGGGCCATTGGAGGGTGAACCAACGGCAAAGGAAGACCTTTCTCTCTGTCTCTTTCTCTCACTGTCCACTCTGCCTGTCAAAAAAAAAAAAAAAAGAATATCGTTTTCTGGGGCAGGCATTTCAGTGCAGTGGACCAAGCCTCTGCTTGAGACACCCACATTGGAGTGCCTGGTTTGAGCCCCAGCTACTCTGCTTGTGAGTCAGCTTCCTGCTAACGCATCCAGGAGACAGGTACAGGGTCTCCTGCCACCCAAATGGGAGATCCACAAGGAGTTCCCGGCTCCTGGTTTCAGCCTGGCCAACCCCTGGGCAGTTGTTTTGGGCATCTGGGGAGTGAACCAACAGGTAGAAGATGTCTGTCTCTCCCTCTCTGTTTGTCATTCTGCCTTTCAAATAAAAAAATCTTTTTTAAAAAAGGGGAATATCATTTTCTGTGTGGGAGATGTCATGAACATGGTTGGAAAACCTCTGCTTTGCAGAGACTCCAGCCCCTGCACACCCAGTCTCTGCCCAGCTGCTCAAGTCCATGTCCTGCCATTTGCCTGAAGCAAGCAAAGTGGGCCGTCTCACCAGCACACTCTCTGGTCTTGCATAGCCCAGGTTTGCTACCCTGTCTCCCCACTCTGTGTCTTGGTCCTTATGGCTACCTGAGATGCCCCCCTCCCCCTGTCTGCCTGGCAGAGGCACGGGGTAAGGGGCTGATTGGCAAAGTACCATGAAGCCAGCTTGGGTGGACGAGGTGGTCCTAGCCCAGGCTAACACAGGCTTCCCTCCTCTGAATCTTATTAAGCAGTGCACATTCTCAGTGTGTGCAGTCATCATGTTGGATCATAGTGGCAAACATGTCTTTTTTTATAATTTTTATTTGTATTAAGGGGACACAAGTCATGCATTTCTATATACAGTTTTAAGAGGTAATGATACTTCCCACCCTCCTGTCCCTCCCTCCTTCACTCCCACCCTCCTTCCTCCTTCCTTATTTTTCTTTTTTTACTTTCAATTTACCTTAGAATCACAAGCTTAGCCCTCCACTAAGTGAAGAACTCAGCAACTGGTAAGTAGAAAAACCTCAAGAGTATAGTCCAGGGCTATAAACAATAATCAAATCTCAAAATGTCAGTTCACTCATAAATATTACATTTCTTTTTGTAAACCTGTCTCTCTTACAGGCAGAGTTAGACAGTGAGAGAGACAGAGAGAAAGGTCTTCCTTACGTTGGTTCACCCCCTAAATGGCTGGTGTACTGCGCTGATCCGAAGCCAGGAGCCAGGTGCTTCTCCTGGTCTCCCATGTGGGTGCAGGGCCCAAGCACCTGGGCCATCCTCCACTGCTTTCCCCGGGCCACAGCAGAGAGCTGGACTGGAAGAGGAGCAACTGGGAGAGAATTCGGCGCCCCAACCGGGACTAGAACCTGGGGTGCTGGCGCCGCAGGTAGAGGATTAGCCTAGTGAGCCGCGGTGCCGACCATAAACCTGTCTTATAGATGTGCTTGTTTTCTGTGTTTCCATAATAGGGTCTGACAAAGCTGGAATGTTCTACCCTGGTAGATATATGCTGTGTTAGTACTTTGAGCAAATTCCACTCATTGGGGAATACAAAAAAAGAAAAACAGGTCTATTTCTGTTCATTCACACATAGTAGGTGCTCAATAAGTAGCTATTGAACTAATGAGTAAAATAAATGATGCAGAAGCTCTTTTAAATGTAGGATCCATAAAACTCAGTAATGGCATTGATGTGACATGGATGATGGAGCAGCTGAAGGTGTTCAAGCCATACCACCCACACAGCAGTCCCTGGATAACTTGGGAGGCAAGACCTTCTCAACTGTCAACTCCTGTGTCCATAGGGGTGTCAGTCTGGGTGAGGGTGTGTGTTGCAGCATGTCTTATAACAGCAAAAACATCATCAACAGCAAAAAAGTCCTTTGGTGGGGGCAATGCATAAATAAATGGTGGTATATCTATAAAGTGAAAGAAATTATTATAATGAATAAATTAGATGTTTAACTACTAATATGGATTTATTTATTTATTTTTTGGAAGTCAGAGTTCCAGAGATAGAGGGACAGACAGACAGAGAGACTTCCATCTACTCCCCAAATGGCTACATTAGCCAGGGCTAGACCAGGCTGAAGCTAGGCGCCAGGAGCTTCATCCAGGTCTCCCACATGGGTAGCAAGGGCCCAAGAATTTGGGCCCATCTTCCATTGCTTTTCCCAGGCCATTAGCAAGGAACTGGAGCAGCTTGGAAGCATAGCAGCTGGGAAACACACCAGTGCCCACCTGAGATTCAGGTATTGCTGACTGAAGCTTTACCTGCTACGCTGGAATGCTGGCCCTAAATATGGTTAGATCTTGAAAATATAACAGTAGATTTAAAGGCAAGTTACAGTAGGAACCATGACAAGTGAACCACTAAATACACTACATATACTGTTTTTTATCATATAGACAGAGAATAAAAATGTAAAAACATACACAGGAATGAAACACAACCACCATGCTTCCTGGTTGCCTCTGAGGAAGAGGATGTAGGAGATGATGGAACTCCCAAGAGATGTCTCTCTTTTTTGTAAACAGCCGTTGTGGTGAGAGAGAAGTATATATTATTTCTAAGTGGTGGATATTTGCTTTTGTATGTTTCTGGTGGTTGGGAATAGTTCCTAATTAAAATCCCACAAAAGAACAGGCCAGATGCCTGGAGAATGGTCTTGCACTTCTGCATGTCATCCTCTGGGCCGGATATTCCCACCATTCCAAGCGGCCTGGCGGGCAGTGCTGATCGCACCTGCTGCTGAGGACCCAATGAGCCTTCACCCCGTTGAAAACCTTCGATTCTCAGCTCAGTCTGCAGAGACCAATAGAAATGCCATGTCCACCTCCAGGGCCTTCAAAATACTTGTTCATGGCTTTCAAATTTTTTTTTCAAGATTTTATTTATTTATTTGAAAGTCAGAGAGAAGGAACGGCAGAGAGAGAGGTCTTCTATTCACTGGTTCACTACCCAGTTGGCTGCAACTGCCAGAGCTGAGCCCATCTGAAGCCAGGAGCCAGGAGCTTCTTCTGGGTCTCCCACACGGGTGCATGAGCCATCCTCTACTGCTTTCCCAGGCCATAGCAGAGAGCTGGATCGGAAGTGGCACAACTGGGACTCGAACCTGCACCCTTATGGGATTCCGGCACTGCAGGTGGCGACTTTACCCTCTACGCCACAGCGCTGGCCCCTCATCATTGTTCATAGCCTCCAGCCACCCCCTTCTCTTTTACATATTGGACATCTGACCAGCTTCACTGGAACGCCTTTTTGCAGTCAGATGTAATGACTGGTTTTTCACACATTTGATGACAGTCTCTTTTTTTGAATCAGTCACTAGTGACGCACCTGGCTGTGTTCTCTTCATTTTTAAATTCACAAACATCCCTTCCTTTTCTCATCAAAAGACGCAATGACGTAATATTTTGTGGTGAATTTGGTGCTGGCGTGAGCTTGTGCTGGCTCTGCGGTGCCCAGCTTGGTGTTCAGTAGCGTCACACTGCTGCCTTCCAGGTAGCCGTGATGGGAGTACTTACACCACAGAAATTGGCAAGTGCTAGAAACCGGGTTTTCTTTCTCTCCAGCAAGAGCTGAAAGCTCAGTGTCACAGCCTGCCACGAGGTGGCACAGCGGCCCTCTAAAGTATGCAGGGCAAACCTCACAGGACCCATTTGATGCATGTAAAAAGTGCGAGGTGGGGGAAAAAAGGGAACTCTTGTCAGAAGTCCACAGGCTCTAAAGGGGGCGCTGCTGAGGCTCTGGTCTTGGTGCTGGGGTGGAGGCCAGCGTGTCGGAGTCTGAATCTGGGACAGGTACCTTTGACCGTGTAGTAGACAAGTATCTGACTCGGCCCCGTAGCTTCCCCACCTATAAAATAAGCATGGGAAAATCTCTGTTGTAGAGATCTTGGGCAGCATGATGGGGAAACACACCTGCAGAAAAATGGTATCTGTGGGCAAATGCAACAAAGCACAGAGATTCCGCAGGAGGTGAACTGGCCCCTGTGACTTCCAAGTTCAGATTGCTCTGTCTCCTCCTGTTCTTCCCATTGCATCTGTTTCATTTCCTTTCATCCCGACCCACTATCGACTAGATGGAGAACACACTTTTTTGCCAAGTATGTGCCACTCGATTGTGTGACTTGAGGGACTCCATTTCTTTCCAACAATCTGAGAAACGTTGTACAATGCATCGACTAAGATCGTTCTTCACTGCCTGGAGTTTCTTCACTGATCGTTCTGCTGAGCTCAGCGTCCTGGGCAGGATTGATTGGAGGCCCCTGGCTGTTACAGTCCCATCCACCACATGACTGCAGTGGCCTGCAGGGAACTTCCCTGGCTCACCGTGTGCTGGGCCGTGGGCTTTCCCGGCATGCTCGGACTGCCGTAGTGGCAGACAGCTGACCTCTGCCGTTCAGGCAGGCTGAATATGAGAGTACTTTGAAATGTTCATGGGGAAAAAATGAAATTAGAAGATAAGCTTAGTTGGGTGCACAAGCATTTTGAGGCCCATGCATAGTTTCTGTGAAACATGCATGTTTTCCTTGAAAGTTTTGAAGACCCCCACGTGCATAGATTTCAAAAATCTTTGCACTTAAATCAACCTTTTTTTGAAAGGCAAAGAAATAAAGAAAAAGACAGGAGATCTCCCATGTACTGGCTCACTCCCCAAGTGCACACAACCGACACGGCCAGGTCAGGCTGAAGCTGGAAGCCGGGAACCCCGTCTAGGTCTCCTGTGTCAGGGCAGGGACTCAACCACGTGTGCTGTCACCTGCTGCCTCCCAAGGTGTACACTAACCGGAAGCTGAAATCAGAGTAGAGCCACGACTCGAACGTGGCCATCCCAGCTAGCGTCTTGACCACTGCCCAGATACCCACCACTAAACTTACCCTGTAATTTCATTTTTCCACATTTTGAAATACTCTTACACTTTTCTCTTTAGATGTTAATAATCTTTTTTTTTTTTTTGCCTGAGCAATACATTTAGTTGTTTTGACATTTTGAAAAATACAGGAGGTTATGCAATGGAAATTTCACTCCAGATGCCATCCCTCATTCACCCAGGTCTCTCTCTGGGGCAAAACACAGGTGAGAAACCACTGCTCTTAGACAGCACACTGTGTGTCCAAGCAGAGCTAGAATCTTTTATTAATATTATTGTAAAATATATATATATATTTATATGTGACACAAATCTACCACTTTAAACATGACTTCGTGCAGCCATCACCACCACCCAGACTGTGCCAGGCTCTTGTGCCCGTGCCACATGAGCCATGCTACAGCCTCAGAGACCTCTGTTTCTGTATAGGCCCATTAACTCATATGTCCCATGCCAGGCCCATTAAATCATTTGGTCTTGCCCTGCCATGGTAACCACAGGTAAGACTCAAAATTCAATCAATCAATAGCAGGCTAACTTTTAAGTTGATGATTTTGTATGGCCCATGAATGATTTATAAATACCCAAATGGCCCTTGGCAGAGAAAACGATTCCCCACCCCTGGTCTACAGCATGGTGCTGAGTAGCTGGCAGAGCCTGGAGTTGAACCCAGGTCTCCATGGCCTTCACACGGATCCCACGGGTGAGGGCTGGCTGAGAGATCTTCCAAGGAGGACCCAGCAGCAGCGCGGTGCTTGGGTCTCCTCTCTGGGCCAGGCATGGTCCCTAAGAGTCCGTGACTGCCGGGAGCCTGCGCCTGGCTCCCTTGTCTCACTGTGGTTCTCCGCTCCTCTGTGCTGTGCTCTGGTCCAGGCGTGATCCTGCTGCTTCTGGATAAGCTGCGGAAGATGAAGTGGGAGCAGATGTGGAGGCTGACGGCAGAGAGGGAGCTTATGGGCATGCTCTCGACGTCCTTGGCTGACCAGGTGAGTGGCCAGGGCGGAAGGAACTGCCAGCTGTTCCTGAGTGCCCTGGTTCTGCCAATCGGGGAGGTGGGCTACCCACGGGGTGACTGTGTGCATAGGTAGAACTGCCTTACACTTGCCTGTCCAGGAAAACAGCTCGACTCATCAGTGCCTGCATTTGTTCATTAGTAGGCTTTCACAGGAGCACCATGTGTAGTGGGAAAACAGGGAGACAGAGATAAATAGAAGACACAGCACTTGGCCTCAGAGAGCCTGGAGTTTATTGAAGCAGGCTCATAAATAGATGGCAGCAGATACATTCAGTAAGAGGAAGCTCCCGTCCTCACGGGCCTTGGGGAACGCACTGTGCCTGCTGCCTGAGATCCCAGCCACCCAGTATTTTCCAGACAGCATAGCTCTGGGAAGCAGAGCCTTTTAAAGGAAAGCCTTTCGCCTGGGTCCCCTCCTGTGACGCTGCATTCGGGGGAAACACACTTAATGGGAAAGACCAGCCATGTGGCTCCAAGAATCCCCTTTGCATCCAGGCAATGTGGGAAAATCATAGCACTCCACCAAGCTCTTAGCCAATGCTCAGTGTATAAAATACATACTTACATATATAGATTCTGATGCTAACTGGGGCATGCAGGGAGCTCACCTCTTGAGATGCTGATCTTGCTGCAGTGTTGGTGGACGGCTTGCCACGGGATGACAACTCCTCTGAGCCCCTTCGTTTTGCCCTTTCGCCTTCATTCAGACAGGGAGCTCACTCCCCAGCTCTCGGTTCGCTGTTCGATTGCCACATCTGTCAACTCCCTGCGAAGTTCTGCAACACAGAGGAAGCCCGGAACTCAGTTAGGGTGACTTGACTGTTTCTTATGCATTATTATTCGGTAGTTCCCAGGCAGCCAGAACCTGATTTCCTTTGCAAACATGACACAGAGCGTAATGAATGCCTTTTTGAAAAAATAATAACACTCAGGGAGCTGAGGGGAAAATTGGCTGCCGCGCTCATATTTTAAGTCGAATCCCACTGGCTGGAGCGCGTCCCCCATAGCTGGCAATTGTGTGTCCGTGTCCAGTGAGGGTCGTTTATTCAGCCGTCTCCTGTGCAAAGGCTCATAATTCACCTGCCGGCACCTGCTGTCAGCAGCCAGGTAATAAGCATGGCCCCGTGCAAGGGCTTGGGGAGGAGCCCGAAGGAAGGGAAACTTCCCCAGACAGTCAGGGCTGGGTTTCGAGGGGGAAGAGGCATACCCTGGGCTCTGTGACCTGCTGCAGTCCCAGGGCATCCATCACTGAATCCACCGTCAGCCCCGGGAGGAGCTGCCGGCAGGGAGGAGCTGTCATTTGTCTCAGCCCCCTGGATGAGCAGAAGCACCTGTCATCACATGCTTTCCTCTCCAGGAGGCTCAGGATGGATAGCCCAGGGCTCTGCACGAGGTGGGATGAGGAGAGGCAAAGAAACCTCATCAGTTATGTGCTGGCTAGGGTGGGAAAGGCGCCCCCTGGCTGCCCCACGGGAGCTCGCTGGAAGGTGCAATGTGAGACCAGCAGAGCCTGCAAGCTCACAGCAGCCTGGGGCACCTCCTGCCTCGGTGCCATCAGTATCGCTTGGTTCCTGGAGACGACAGGCAAGAGGAAGGTCCCGTCGCACGAGCCAGGCTGTGTTCAGAGCAGGCGGCTCCTGCAGAACCCTGCCCCAGGAGCTGCGATGCCTCGAGAGAGCCCCCCTCGCTGTCCTGACCATGTCCTTGGCTTTCATTTCCCAGGACATCTTCAACGCTGTCATCAAACAAAACCCCTTCCTCGTGTATCAGCTCCCCTGCTTCTGGAACGTGCAGCTGTCGGACCACACCCGCTCGGAGCAGTGCTACAGAGACGTGTCCGATCTGAAGGTAGGGCGGGGGCAGGCAGTGCTGGGAGCCAAGGGGAGGCCCCTGGAGGGTGGCAGAGGGAAGCTCGGTTGGGAGGACCTTCCCAGGGCACGGGCGAGCTTGTGTGCAGTGTGCTGAGAGAGATAAGGGCGCACACAAGCAGAAACAATACCCTTTTTGTTGTTGCTGGCTGTTTTTCCTGTGCTTGTTTGAGCTTTCTGGAAAGCAGAGAGCCTCCTGGCATCAGAGCTAACCTAGGCGGCTTTTCTTCTCATCTGCTGTCAGCTCTTCAGGTTCAGCTCCGAAATCCATTCGCTTAATCCAGACACAGTGGTAGCACCAGGCTGTAGCAAGGTGAAGATGGGGTAACGGTTAGCGACTGCTGGAGATAATGTGTAACAAACTGTCCTCCCGAAGGCTTCACCAGGGACTGTCAGTGCAGTCCCCAAGTCTGCAGGCTGGCTGGCTGGCTGGCTGGCTGGCTCTCTGGATTCCACTGACTTGTGATCGGCCTCACACCGAATGGCTGGTGGCTGGGGCAGCTGAGCTGTCCTTCGGTGTTGCCACTGAACCGTTTGCAGGCCAGAGTGGTGCGTCCCCATTGCAAGGGCTGTGTGGAAGAGGAAGCTGGAGTGTATAAAAAGAAACCTCGACTCATGGCTGCTGCTATCCCATTGGCCAGAATAACATGTGGCTGAGCCCAGAGAGCATGAGTGTGTCCAAGGGGAGGAATGAAGAACTGACCCTGGCTGTTAAGAGAGCAAGGGTTGGAGCACAGGTCTGCCTGCCGCCCACTGCGTTTGCCTCTGGCTGTTACCAGGCCAGGAGTAGATGCACGTTTATTCCATTGGAAAGTTCTAGCAAGTGGCCGTGTGTGACACTGCAATAACAATAACTACAACTTTTAAAAAGGAAAAAGAACTGCGTATCTTTCTTTCTTGATGAGTTAGTCTCTTCTAGTGGGCTCCTCTGACCCATGTTCATGTAACCTGCTCTGCTCTATTTGCAGTCATAGTGCCCACTGAATCTGGTATTTTGCCTTCCTTTTTTTATTTTACTCATTTATTTGAAAGTTAGAGTTACACAGAAAGAGAAGGAGAGGCAGAGAGAGAGAGATCTTCCATCCACTGGTTCACTCCCCAGTTGGCAGCAATGGCCAGTACTACGCCAATCCAAATCCAGGAGCTTCTTCTGGGTCTCCCACGCGGGTGCAGGGGCCCATGGACTTGGGTCATCTTCCACTGCTTTCCCAGGCCATAGCAGAGAGCTGAATCGGAAGTGGAGCAGCCGGGACTCAAACCAGCGCCCATATGGGATGCCGGCACTGCAGGTGGTGGTTTAACCCGCTACGCCACAGCGCCTGCCCCTCCATTTGTTTTACAGCATGAGCATTTTCTGGGTCAGCCACATGGTGGTAAGAAGCATCTTACCCCAATTACATCAGAATCCATTACTTAGCCAGCCTAATGTTGGCTGTTTTCATATTTTCACTAATATAAATTGTGTTCTAGTGGACAGCTTTGTCCATAAAGCTCTTTTCTTCCTTCAAAATTTTTCTGTGGCTTCCCTTCCCAGGAGTAAAACCATAAAGTCAGAGGGAAAGAACATTTTTGTTTATTTTATTACACGTAATGTTCACAGCAAAATATTAGAAAATGTTAAGATAGAACTGTGTACTGTTCCTGCTTCTTGCAGCTTTTGCTTTTTTTAAGATTTATTTTATTTATTTGAAAGACAGAGTTACAGAGAGAGGTAGAGACGAGACAGAGAGAGTTCTTCTGTTTGCTGGTTTACTTCCCAAATGGCCGCAATGGCCAGAACTGAGCCAATCCACCAGAAGCCAGGAGCTTCCTCCAGGTCTCCCCTATGGGTGCAGGAGCCCAAGGACTTCCACTGCTTTCCCATGCACATTAGCAGAGAGCTGGATCAGAAGACGAGCAGCCAGGACTCGAACTGGTGCCCATATGGGATACCGGCACTGCAGGCCTAGGGCTTTAACCCACTGCTCCACAGTGCTGGCCCTGTCTGCTGCTTCTCTTTATCCTGGAGTTGTCTAGATTTCAGGAAAATAGATGAAATAGACAGGAGTATTTAAAGATTGTGGTGGACTAAGAAGCTTGGAGAGTAGGAATAGAAAACGCACCCTGCTTAAAAAAAAAAAAAAAAGACTCCTGCCACTGCTGGCTAGAAACTTTAAAATGTTGTGAGACTTGCAGATCCATGGTGCGGGGAGCCCAGTGTAAAGATAGGTGTGGTGTGGTGAGCACTAGATTTCATCTGTGTTTCTGGTTCCAGGCAAATCATTTTAAAAACAAACAAATAATTCAAGAAAAACAAAGAATGAAATCATGAAAAGTAGAGGAAATAGCATGAAATCAAACTGATCGAAATAAGTCCAGATATACCATCAATCAAATACATGCAAACTAACTTTGGCACTGCAAAGACAGATTGTCAGGTTCAATAGAAAATGGAATCCAGCATGGAATAACTAACTTCACAACCTGAAAAGGTCGACAGTAGAATTACAGAGAAAGACCACCAGACCGAAGCTGGTAGGACTAAGCTGACATCAGACAAAGCACAGGTAGGGATAGAGACGGTCACCGTTTAAAAGTTCACCAAGAAGATGCAAGAATTCTAATCTGTGCTCTGCAGTAGCATGTGTATTTATAAATATGTATATAGATGCATAAATATTTATACACACACAGCTCCAGAGGGAACTCCCGAGAGAAGTGGACAGACTACTTTCATAGTGGAATAATTCAACATAGCCTTTTCAAAGATTGAGTGATCAGTCAAAACTTGATAAACATATGGACGATCTGAACTGTACAGTTAGCACACTTGATTTATTGGGTAAATAAAGAACCTTGCACCTAACACTTAAAGATTACACATCCTTCTCAAGGTCACATGGAGTGTTTATGAAAGTGTACCATGTACTAGACCATAAAGCAAATAGCGCAGTACATTTTGAAGAATCTATATTATACCATAGTTTTCTGAACAAGTATAATTAAATTGTAAGACAATAACAGAAAGATTTAAAACACCTACTTGATTAAAATGGAGGTCTCATTGTTCTAAATAGAAATCATAATTGAAACTGGAAACTATTTTGATTAAATGAAAATTAAAATTATACATGTCAAAATTTAGTGTGATTAGCAAACATTAGGGAAATATATAGCCTGAAATGTTTACATTATAAAGTAGAAAGGCTAAAAATTCATAAACCTAGTTTACAACTTAAGATGATAGATAAAGAGCATTAGAATAAATTCAAGGAAAATAAAGATAGGCCATAAAGAAGATAAGTGCAGAAATTGATAAACAAATTGTACAATAAAATCACAAGTTGGTTGGAAATGGGCTGATAAAATAGACAAAACCGTGGAAGGATTTACCAAGAAAAAGAGAGAAATCACTGAGAAATTAAGGGGGCGCGTGAGTCTAGATTCATTTCTTTATATCTTTCTGAGCCAGTGGTTCTTCTGAGTTCCAGATATACAGCAAAAATTAAAGCAAACCGTCTGTCAGTTCATGGCGCTTTCTATGCATAGCTAAAGCAGAATCCTAGACCATAATACATGGGTACTTCAAAGTTGTGGAGGGGCAGGCATTTGGCCGAGCAGTTAAGATGCTGATTGGGACACCCCCCACCCCATATTAGAGGGCCTGGGTTTGAGTCCCTGCCTCTGTGCTAATTCCAGTTTCCTGCTAATGTGTACCCTGAGAGGCAAGTAACTGGATCCCTGCTGCCCAGGAAGGAGACCAGGATCAATTTCTTGGTTCTCAACTTTAGCCTGGCCTAGCCTGGCTACTGGAGGCATTCTGGGGAGCGAACCAGCAGATGGGAACACCCTCTGTCTGTCTATCTCTTTCTGGGTCTCTCTGCCTCACAAATAAATAAACATAAATAGATTAAACAAAATTTTTTTAATGTTTGTGGAAATGAATTAAAAGATGTTTATTTTTGTGCAAATAAATAAATTTTGAAATCCATGGATATGGGGAGTTTTCTGAAAGCTTATGAAAAACATATGTTGTAGAAAAACTATGCATCAATTTGATTATTTTTTGCACCGACTTACCTTTTTTTATATATAAATTTTTATTGATTGATTAGAGAGAGTGCCCATCAAGTGGTTCACTCTCCAAATGCACCCAATGGCCAAGGCTGGGCCAGACACCCAGGGATTCAGTCCAGGTCTCCCATGTGAGCAGTAGAGACCCAACAACTTGAACCCTCACCTGCTGCCCGGGGTCTGTGTTAAAGGAAGCTGGGGTCAGGAGTGGCACTGAGAATCCAGCCCAGGGACTCCGATGTGGGATGGGAGCCTCTCCACCAGTGTTTCAGCAGCTAGACCAAATACCCACCCCTAAAGGATCTTTGAATTCTCTCCACAAACTGCTTTGAGGTGTGACAATAGAATACATGAAAACATTATATCAATAAATTTGAAAGTGTCTATGAAATCTATGCATTCCCAGAAGTGTATAATTTATCACAACTGACTTCAGAGAGAAATAGAATGTCTGGATTATCCCCTAGCCATTAAATGTGCTGTACGTGGAAACAGCATCCCTGCATGGTAAATAGAGTTTGTTTTAAGATTTTTTTTATTTGAAAGGCAGAGTTACAGAGAGAGGAAGGGACAAACAGAGAGAGAGAGGTCTTCTATCCGCTGGTTCACTCCCCAGCTGGAGGTGGTCCAGGCTGAAGCCAGGAAGCTGCAACTCCATACAGGGCTCCCATGTGGGTGGCAGAGGCTGAAGTATTGGGGCCGTCCTCTGTCGCTCCCCCTCTTCGCGGAGGAACGACACAGGACCCTGCGCTGTTCTTTTGTCTGCTCGGCCCTCCCGGGGTTTGCTCCCGTGGAAGGGCGGTGCCCCCTGCCACTTTCCCCACTTCCGCGGGGGAGCGGCATACTGCCGGCCGGCTCTCTCGGGGGCTGCTCAGATGTTCCTCAGGTGTTCCTTCAGATAGATGTTCCTGGTGCATGTTGTCTCTCTCCTCCTTTATAGTCCTCTTCCACCAATCCCAACTCTGCTACCCACACGCCGAGTACACTGCTCTCCTCCCATCAGAAGCAGCTCCTGCAGTTTATTGGTCGAACTGGAGGCAGCTGCGTAGAAGCTGTTTACTCCTCTCCCAGCGCCATATTGTGGGAGAGCAGATGCATAGAATAAGTCTTAATTCCAGTAACTTAGTCTAGTCCGAGTTGCTCCCCACAGTCCTCTGCTGGTTTCCCTGGAGCATTAGCAAGGAGCTGGATCAGAAGCACAGTAGCTGGGACTCGAACTGGTGCTCATACAGAATACAGGCATTGCACCCAGCAGCTTAACCTGCTGTGACGCATCTGCCACTGGAATTTGTTTTTTTGTTTGTTTGTTTGTTTTGACAGGCAGAGTTAGACAGAGAGAGAGAGTCAGAGAGAAAGGTCTTCCTTTTTCCGTTGGTTCACCCCCCAAGTGGCCACTATGGCCGGCGTGTTGCAGCTGGCACACTGCACCAGTCCGAAGCCAGGAGCCAGGTGCTTCCTCCTGGTCTCCCATGGCGTGCAGGGCCCAAGGACCTAGGCCATCCTCCACTGCCTTCCCGGGCCACAGCAGAGAGCTGGCCTGGAAGAGGAGCAACCAGGACAGAATCCGGCACCCCAGCTGGGACTAGAACCCGGGGTACTGGCGCCACAGGCAGAGGATTAGCCTAGTGAGCTGTGGCGCTGGCCTAGAATTTGTTTTAATTGAAGAATAGTTCCAGTTTTAAATAAACTTCTCCAGAGACTAGGGGGAAAGGAACATGGTTTTAACCCTTCAGCAAGTCCAGGGTATCCTTGGTATCAAAATTAGACAAGGAGAGTTAAAGAAAGGAAGAATGCAGGCCATTGACTCTTGAATATAGATGCAAAACGTTTAAGCAAAATATTAGCAAACCAAATCCAGCCAAGTAGAAAATAGATAATGCATCATGGCCAAGTCGAGTTTATTCCAGGAAAGACAAGGGTGATTTAACATCGGAAAAACCCACAGTGTCATTGAGCATGTTAATAGATTAAAGGAAAAACACCATATAATCATCAAAACAGATGCAGGAACACTATTTGATAAAGTTAAACACTCATTCATGAAAAAAACTATCATAAATAATAACAACTAAAAATCTACAGTAATCTCTGGTTGGGCCTTGGCTCGAGGATGGGTCAATTAATTAAGAGCAAAGGGTAGAAAGCCCAAGGTCATGCACACACTTATGGAATTCGATACAGGAAGAGGTAGTATTGCCAGTCATTGAAGAAAGTGTTGAATTTCCCACAAATGGGGGCCGGTGATGTGGTACAATGCGTCAAGCCGCCACTGACATCCCAGTTCAATGCACCAGTTCAAATGCTGGTTGATCCATTTCCAGTCCAGCTCCCTGCTATCCACTGGGGAACGCAGCAGAGGATGCCCCAAGTGCTTGGGACCCTGCCGCCCACCTGGGAGACCCTGATGGAGTTTCTGGCTCCTGGCTTTGGCCTGGCCCACCCCTGACCATTGCAGCTATTTGTGGAGTGAACCAGCAAGTATAAGATCTCTCTCTTTCTCTTTCTCTTTCTCTCTCTCTCTCTCAAATAAATAAAATTTTAAATAAATAAATTCCCCATGAATGATGCTGAGATGATTCATATGGAAAAAAATTTACAATGGATCCCTCTTGCACCATGCACAAAATGTATTCCAAGTGCTTTAGAGATTTAAAAGTAATTAAACTAACTAACTAACTTCCTTCCTTCCTTCCTTCCTAAGAAACCTAGCCGTAAGTTTTCAGAATAGCAAAAAATTTGTTCAACAATACATTTGAAGGATGTTCTAAGTGAAAATATCAATAAATGCAACTACATTGAAAATATCTCTATCAAAGGGGCATCCAAAGGAGAAAAGAAAAAGATTTTAATTCATAGAACTAGCAAAAGTATAGCAAACATATATACACAGCTATTACAACTAGTAAGAAAAAAATGTGTCCGAGGTATAAGCAGTTCTTTCACTTAATTGCAAAGAAAAGAGGCAATAAACACTTGGGAAAAGAAACCCCGCATTGTTAACTGGGGAAGTGAAAACTGAGACCACAGATAACGTTGCATGCCCCAGACGGGCAGAGGGCTGCTGTTGAGACCAGTGGGCGCTCTCCTGTGCACACACCAGGATGTACATGGATGCAGCCAAATTGGAAAGCACTTTGGCATTTACTATAAAACTGAAGTCGTGCATATTTTGCAACCGAAGGCTTGAATTTAATTGATCAGCCATTGAGAAGTGGATACCTTTCTGAGAGAAGCCCTGAAGGTTCAGGTGTCCGTGGACGAACCAGCAGAGGTTGACGCGATGCTCAGAAAAGCCTGCATCCTTGCCATCGATGACTTCTCTCGTGACCGGGCAGGTACGGGAGGCAGTGTTTCAGGTCTAAAATAGGAACATAGGACAGCCGCAGAACTCAGCACAACCAGAACTTGGGCAGACCTTGAAAAGGAATAAAATTCTGACACATGCTATCGCGTGGACAGACATTATGCTTATGGTGAAAGTGGTAAATTTTATGTATCCACTTAACCACGTGTTTTTTAAAATGCTGGGAAGAAAAGACAAAAACAAAAATCTTAGCAGGTGTCTCACCCAGAGGAGTGTTCTTAGGAGGACTGGCAGAGACTCCGTTAAGGAAAGCAGGGATTGGTGAGCCAGGGTGTCTGACGTAGTATCTGAGTGCCTCCACATTAGCAGGTGCGAAAAGGAAAGGGAGACACAGCATGAGTTAGAGGAGAAGTGCACTGTGACCCTTCGACTCAGATGTGTTGTAGGCGCCCACGAAGCGGGGTCTCCACCTGGAAGCACATCCCATCTGCCCACTATGGACGTGCCAATCCAATCATGCTCCCATATTATTATTATTATTAAAGTATTTATTTATTTAAAGTCCATTACAGAGAGAGAGAGAGAGATTGATTGAGAGATCAATCTTCTATCCACTGGTTCACTCCCCAAGTGGCTGCAACAGTCAGGGCTGAGTCAGTAACTTCATCTGGGTCTCCCACGTGGGTGCAGAGGCCCAAGCACTTGGGCCATCTTCCACTGCTTTCCCAGGCCATTAGCAGGGAGCTGGATTGGAGGTGGAGCAACCAGGGCACGAACCGGTGCCCATATTGGATGCTGGCACTGCAGGCAGAGGCTTCACCCGCTGTGCCCCAGTGCCAGCCCCCCTTGGTCCCATATTTATGGAGTGTGTGCTGTGTGCCAGGCACTGCTACTGACCCTTGTGGTGCTGTGGGAAATAAAACAAAGTCATGGCTCATGAAGAGCTTAACATTTTGACGTAGCAGATGGCGATCCCCTTCTGGCATTGGCTAGCGGTGGCTTAATTGTTGTCACTTTGAAGTTCTCAAACACAGTAATCTGTGAACTCCCTTCAGCAGTCCACTCTGTGTGCAAGTAGAGTAATGTCTGTGAAATGGCAAAACCATGAAGACAGAAGAGCCAAACCAAGTGTAACTTAGAACTGCTTGGATAAACCTAAGGGAGACTATAGGCACTCTACCGACCAGTACCTTATCTAACAAAATCATACACAGAGCAATACATATAACCCACGTAGGAAAGAAGAGCTACCCTGACGATGTGTGAGGGCTAAGGGATGAGAGGGGGAGGTTGGCAGGCCAGCGCCCCTGTCATCCGGGTCCTATCAGCGCTTGGACATGGCTGTGCAGCCCTGAGGGCTGGTCCAGGAACACAGTGTGTCTGTGTGTCTCTGCAAGCCCTCCTGAGCCTCGGTCACCAGGAAAAGTTGCACCCTCTCCCATTTTGCTGCCCCCATCCCGTGCCGGGTCAGCTGACTGCACATGTCAGTGAACGCCAGAATCATAGAAACACTCCAACTGTAACCTCCTTGTCTGTCACCTACGGGCGAGGTCTTTATGGTGGGCCGACTGAGTGCCCTGTGGATGTTATCTGCCTCAGCCCCCATCATTATGCTTCCTGCAGGGTTCTCAGAACCCTTTCCTTTATTTAAGGTGGAATAAGAGCGTGAGGACCCCTGCAAAGCCAGCAGAGGACAGCCCCGAGGGCTCCCCATCCCCCCACTCTGGGTTCACCCACACCTAACGTGAGGACAGACGTTTTTAGGGACGTGTTCTCATCAAGCTGCTGTACAGCATTTAGCTTGCTTTCTGTGTACTTACATATCGTCATACAGGTAGAGTTTTATTAGAAACAGGACAAAAAGGCTCACTCCTGGGAAGCCCGGAGCTCAGTAAGTAGGAGCAGATTCCCGTAACAGCCTCGGGCCTCTCACCTGCCCTGGGGGTCAGTGGAGAACTTTGTGCCAACCAGATGTTGCTTAAGAGAACTGCCAGTGGGAGCAGTGTCTGCACTGAAGACAGGGCAGTGTTTGGAGCCAGGCAACTCTGTAAATTCCAATGACAGTTCTACTTCTTACCAGCTGGGGCACTTGGGTAAATCATATACTCTTTCTCCCAGGTTCAGTTACATTCTCCATAAAATGGAGCCATTATTCTCTGCCAGGCCCCTTGAGCTCTGTGGGAATGCACTTGACTTTACCTCTGTCCTTTGTGTTTCAAAGCCCTTGGTTTTTATCTCTTAGGTCTTAACGCTTGATGACTTCCCTGGGCTGAATCTTAAATTAAAAGGGGCAGGGAGGGCCCTAAAGGAGCATCTTGTTATCCCTTTACCAGGAGCACAGACTCCTGGGAGAACAGCCGAGGGCCGTGCGCTGTTCTGAATGGGAGAATGAAAAGCATTCTGTGAAACTTGATTCCAGTCCTGGCACCTTCAGTGGACCAGCAGAGAATGGAGTCCTGGGGCCTGTGTCTGGAGCAGTGGCCACGATACCACTTGGGATGCCTACATCCCTTTGAATTCTAGTCCGTGCCCTGCTCCTGATCCAGTTTCCTGCAGATGTGTGTGCACCCTGGGAGGCAGCAGATAATGGCTCAAGTACTTGAATCCGAGCCAGCCACGTGGGAGACCTGATGGTGTACCAGGCTCCTGGCTTTGGGCTATCCCAGGTCTAACTGTTGCAGACATTCAGAGAGTGAGCCAGCAAATGGAAGATCTCTCTTCCCTCTGCTCTCTCCGCCTGCCTCCCCACTTCAAATAAAATGAAAATAAATTTTAAGTAACATAATTATTTTTAAGGGAAAGAGAGAAAGAGGAGCCCTGGCCAGGAACCATTGTTAATGGCCAGGATACTATAAACAGAAGGTCAGTCCTTGGGTCTGGAAGTGGCATTGGAGCCCCGAAGCTGAGTAAGCTATGGATCCTTGCTGTCAGGAAAACCATAGTGTAGTAAAAAGTAACTGGTGAATAAAAAAAAATTCTGGGGGGCGGCACTGTGGCATAGCAGGTAAAATGCCTGCAGTGCTGGCATCCTGTATGGGTGCCGGTTTGAGTCCCAGCTGCTCCACTTCTGATCCAGCTCTCTGCTATGGCCTGGGAAAGCAGTAGAAGATGGCCCAAGTCCTTGGGCCCCTGCACCCACGTGGGAGACCCAAAAGAAGCTCCCGGCTCCTGGTTTCAGATCAGCACAGCTCTGGCCATTGCAGCCAACCAGGGAGTGAACCAGCAGATGGAAGACCTTTCTTTTTCTCTCTGTCTCTGTCTCTCTCTCTCTGTAACTTACTTTCAAATAAATAAATATTTAAAAAAAAAAATTCCAGTATGGCCGGGGTGCTTATGATGTAAGGGAGAGCACAAGGTAGACACCTGTCTGGTTGGGTGTTTGTGACCTTGGTGACCTTGAGGGTTTTCTATAGAAAACTCTAGCTGTGTTCTGAAATCCAAACTCCCAGACACCTGACTCTGACTCATTCCTCTTCTTCTGCCCTCATAGCACTCCCTAGCCCCAGCACTCCCATCTAAATCGCCACCTGTGCCCCTGTGGCTGGCGCACGTGGAAGAGTGGAAGCCCCAGTGTGAGCAGGATGGTGAAGTGGATGCTGGCCAGGCAAGCAAAGCAACAGGGCCCGCGCCACTGCTCCAGGAACGTTTGTGCAGGTGCCCGGACCTTCTCCTGATGCTGACAGCAAGTGCAGTTCAGAGGAAGCAAGCTGTGAGCACTGCATCTCGGACCTCAAAATATAGAAAGGGGTTTTCTGGATGGCGTGGGTGAGGATCTGTTGCAGGCCTGGCTCACTACACTAGATCCTTACAGAAATCTCAAAGGAGAATCTCATCCGGTTTGTCTTCTAAGTCAGAAAATTCAGGATCACACAGACTAAGTTCCTTGCTTGTCCACAGTCATGCAGCTAAGCACAGTGAAGCTGAAACCCCAGCTCACTTCTCTCACTCCAACTCCAGAGCCTGTTGCTCTGGCTCAGGTCTGCATTTCCACCTGGAGATGTTTTCCCAGGAAAACCTGGTATCCGGTGTCGTGATTCCATAGGGCTGTTCTGTATGAGCCCTTGTTGGATTAAATGACTTCAGAGATATCTGCAGAACTTAGACCTCAATGTAACACTGTCTCCTTGAATTTTTTAGATTTTAATTTTAAGACACAGATACAGAAGCCGGAGTTTTTTGGTAGCAGGTTAAACTGCCTCCCTTGACACCGGTTCAAGTCCCACCTGCTCCACTTCTGATCCAGATCCCTACTAACATGCCCACAAAAGCAGTGGGCGATGGCCCAAGTACTGGACCCTTGCCTGCATAGGAGACCTGGATGCGTGCCCAGCCCTGGCCATTGCAGCCACTTGAGAAGTGAACCAGCAGATGGAAGATGTCTGTCTGTCTGTCTCTCTCTTTCATTCTACCTTTCAAATAAATAAATCTGGAAAAAAAAAAAAAGGATGCAGTAGCTGAATTTTGAACCTCAACCTCATTTCCTAAATTGGGAATTAAATAGACCTCGAAGAAAAATTCTAAAGCAGAAGAGTAAAAGAGAGAGAAAAAGAGAGCGAGAGAACGAGAACGAGAAAACTTGCCATTCCGCAGGGAAACGATCTGTTTTCCTAAGGGGAATCGGTAGCATTTGCATGAAATGAGTAGCCCCATAACTCAAGCTCTCCAACATTTTATAACACTTAGAGATGTGTCGGTTTCCACATCTTTTGAGGAAGATGAGGGCGCGCGTGCGTCAGCATATTGAACACGCCACGGCTCTGTAGACTACAGTGAAAAACGACGCAAGGAGACCCAGAGAGCGGGTAATAAGAATGACAAATGGTGGCGCTGATTCTGGAGGATTCGGATGAACACAGGGAGAGGAAGCAGTTGGTTTAAACCCCAGAACTGCCACCTTCCAGCCAGCCCTCTTCTCCCTTGACATCCTGCCAGGCAACCTTTAATTTCCTCGCGTGACCTTAGTCCACGGGCACTACGTGTTTTACTATCCCTGTGCACGCTGCCTTGCCCGGTAAAGTGGAGGCGCCCTCAGGAGTAAATACAAGGCAGTCGGCCCCTCCTCCAGGAACCAGACTTTGGTGCTGTGGTGCTGCGGCTCGGGTTTGGAATCTTGCACTCACCCAGCCGCCCTTGGGCAGTTCTCACCCTGCGCCAGGCTATGGGGCTGTTGCTAAGTTCTCTGACCTGTTGGGAGCACGGGGGGAAGCCGGTGGCACGGTAGTCCTCTTTTTGCCGAGGTGTCAGCATTACAAGCGTGGCAGGTGGGACTGTGAGAGGAGGGGGCAAATCAGTGACTGACTGTAAGAAATCTCTAGTGCTCCTTTCTATCTCCGTCTCTGTCTCTGCCTCCATCTCCATCATCTCCATCTCTACCTCCCTCAGCATAGTTTTCCATGAGCAGAAACTTGTAACCAAGAGCTCTTCTCACTCCTTCGTCCCAACTCTTCCATTTCACAGATGGGGAAATAGGGAGCCAAAGACGGGAATCAGCTTGTCCCAGGTTGAGCACGGGTTGTTGGCACAGCTGGCGTAATCACAGAGGTACCTACCTTGCCCCGGTGTTGGATGCTGGCAAACCGGCACTGGGGCAGATGGGACTTCAACTGCCCTTAGCCTTTTGTCCCCCATCTGCATTTATCCAGTCTTTGCTCGTTTGGCAGTTTTCAGGGTGTAGCTGCTTTGTGTTTTATTGATGTAAGTTATCCAACCATCCCTGGCCTTCTTACACATAACTGATGAACTTCACATGCAGTTGTTCCCAGGAACTTAAATAAGGTCCTAGAAGCTCAGAGATCCTCCTGGAAGATTTCCAAACATTTACCCTAATCACATTAAGTTCTGTCAATGAGGTTTCTTTAAAAAGGGGAAAACTGAGGACAGGGCAGGAGAGGGGTGTTCTATGTCCCCAGCACTGAGTTAGGAAGTCTTGCAGGTGGAAACCTGACAGTTGGGGCCCCCAGCATTTCCCACACTCTCCTGTGTGGGAGTGGACAGACCTTGCAGACTGCAGAGTACCTGGTGAGACAGGTCCCTTGGAAGCCGACTGTAAGAAACACTTTTACAGCTGAGCAAAGGGTGGGCTAGGGGGAGTGAGCAGATGTACTTTCCGGAGCCTGAAGAAGACCATAAACGTAGTGGAGAATGGGCTTGTACGAGGCAGTGAGCAGAGAAAAGCCACTGAGGCAGGCAGGACAACCTGCTTTAATTTCCCAGGTGTGAAGTGGGCAGGCAGCCGGCTTATCCAGGAAGGCATTTGAGGATCAGAGCTACTGCAGGGGAGAGAGCGGCAGTGCAGACATCAGTGTGGCCAGCTGCCCAGGACCGAATGCCTGCCGCAGGGAAGGGTCTGAGGATAGGCAAGCCTGCCAGGTTGAAGGAACAGACAGGTTCATCTCGACTCCCGCTCTCGGTGAGGTCTGCAGTCTTTCTCCCTCGTGTGGACAGCGCAGTGCAGCACGGCTCAGAAGCGTCCCTGTAAGAAACAGAGGTTCTGGAAACGAGGCTAGTCCGTCACAGTGAGCCCGTCATAGCAAGTGAGTGAGTGTGAAACGTAGGGTACACAGGTAGGTGCAGAGTTCCGGCTGTGTGGAGCCTTCGAGCCACCACGCCAAGGAGCTTGAACTTGAACCTGTAGATCATGGTGCTGAAGTTCTTCAGAGCTGACCTATTTGAACACACGTATATCAGTACAGCTGCTCATGAAGACATTAGGAAATGTTGGAAAGCAGGAATTTTACCTTATTACATGTTTGAGTGATTTGAAGTTATTTCAGCAATAATAGGCCCTGTTACTCTTGGGAAAAGTGTTAGGAGTAGTAGTGGTGTTTTAGACGTAGCAATATTCTCAGATGGGCTTCGGGATTTTTGTGAGGCTACTTGGATACTTTGTGTCACAGTGCTGCACAGCTGTAGCTTTTTTTTTTTTCCCCACATGGGCACCCAGGGACTTGGGTCATCTCCTTTCCCAGGTGTTAGCAGGGAACTGGAACCAAAGTGCAGCAGCCAGCACTTGAACCAGTGCCCATATGGGGTGCCGGTGGTGCAGCTCACGGCTGAAACCGCTGCGCCACAGCACTGGCCCTGCAGCCAGAGTTTTAAAGGTATATTAGGAAAGTACTTGGCCTACACTGAAAAAAAGATGTTGGTAGCTTTCAGTCATTATGTAAGTCTTTCTAGATAACAGTCATTTATTTTTACTAATTTCTTAACTATTTTTTAGCATCTTGATATTGTTAATAAGCACATCAAAACTCGTAATTATTTATTTGGAAGTTAATTTTAAAAGTTAAAACTTAAGTACGTAGAAATGAGGATTTTAGTAGGTTACATCATTTTTGGCCTTATAATCCCATAATTATGGAAGCCATTTGAAACATTCTGTTTTTTTTCCATTTATCTTCTTCCTTTTTTTAAGATTTATTTGAAAGGCAGAGTTAACAGAGAGGCAGAGGCAAAGAGAGAGAGAGAGAGAGAGAGAGGTCTTCCACCTGCTGGTTCACTCCCCAAATGGCCACAACAGCTGGAGCTGGGCCAATCTGAAGCCAGGAGCCAGGAGCTTCTTCTGGGTCTCCCACCTGCATGCAGGGGCCCAAGCACTTAGGCCATCTTCCACTGCTTTCCCAGGCCATAGCAGAGATCTGAATCGGAAGTGGAGCTTCTGGGACTCAAACCGGTGCCCATATGGGATGCTGGCACTGCAGGCGGCAGCTTTGCCCACTACATCACAGCGCCTTCCCTGGAAAATATTTTTTTAATTTATATATTTTAGTCTTGCCTTGATAAAATTAGCCAAGTGAATGGCCTCCTGTAGCACTTGTGCAGGATCAAGTTCCCATTGTTGGGAATTTGCCTTTGGGGACAGAAGGGACAGTGTGCAGCAAGTGGGATGCCCATGTCCACATAGGAGTGCTTGGTTGGTACCCCAGGTCCTCTGCTTCTGATATAGCTTCCTACTGGTCCTGAGAGGCAGCAGATGATGGCTTGAGCCCTGTCACCCATCTCAGTGAACCAGATGGAGTTCCAGGCTCCTAGTTTCAGCCTGGCCCAGCTCTGACTATTGCAGGCATTTGGGGAGTGGACCAGCAGATGGAAGATCTCTCTGTCTCTCTCTTTCATCTCTCCTCTCCTCTCCTCTCCTCTCCTCTCCTCTCCTCTCCTCTCCTCTCCTCTCCTCTCCTCTCCCCTCCCCTCCCCTCCCCTCCCTCTCTCTCTCTCTCTCTCCCTGTTTCTCTTACCTTCCTTCCCTTCCTCTGCCTTTCACATAAATAAAAATTAATAATAAACATCTTTTTAAAAAGCAAAAAGTAGTCGCTGTGGAGCACCTGCCCTGTGCCCTCACCCTGGAATCCTTCTGCTACTCCAGTTCGAGCAGCTGTCTCTCCAGGGACCATACAGAAGCCCTTTCCACAAACCATGTTCATCGTTAAGGAAGAAGCTTCCTGTTTGGAACATAACTCCTCCAAGACATTTTCCCTTCAGTGTCCGCAGAAGACTCGTTCCTCGTGTACTTCATGATCTAAACTGAATCCAGCTAATAGCCAGAGCCAACACGTGGGAGACCCTGCTGTACCCTGCCTGAACTCTCCCACAAATCTCCCACGTCATTTGCTCTGATACTAGCTCCCTCGGGCCATCAACACTGTTTTCTATCACTTTGCCCACAGTATTCGCTGACAAAGGAATTCATTTTGTATTTTTCTTTTCAGCCATTTTTGCCCAGGCAAGAAAAAAAAAAAAACCACACAAGTGTTTCTCTTATTGGACTTTATTATGTTTTGTTTCTATGACAAAAATCTCCTGAGAGACCTCTAAAGTCTTTTCATGGAGTTTGGTGAAACGTTGTAGTGTTCTAGATCGACTCTCCCAAGACTGGAAGCATCAGCCAAAAGTGACGGGGACTTGTCTTCCCGTTGGGTGCTTGAGTTTTAATGCCTGGCTAATCACACTTCTTTGTATTAACATAGGGCAATTTCTCAAGGCATAATACACACTCAGTGTGACATTCTTCCTTAACGATAGTGGTTGTAATTCCATTTTCCAGATAGTCTGGAGAATTCAAATTTTTTTTTTTTTTTTGGCCACTTTCTCATCAGATCTAATGCCATCCTCATTACTGTACTTGTGCTGGAGCTCAGGCAGAGTGGATCCTGGGAACTGAAGTGCCAACTCAGCCGTTTGCGTGCTGTTCCTGTGAGCTGGTCTTACTGCTGTTCTCAAACAGCCGCTGCTTTGGAGAACCTTTTTTGTTTTACATAAACTTTTATTTGGAAGAATTTTCAACTTACAGCAAAGCTGCAGATTTCAAAATTTCTGTGCACCAAAATAAACCTGTCTTTTAATTCTGTTTTCCACAAGCCTTGAGAAGAATCCTTCTATAGAGTTGCCATTCACCCCTCATCCAGTTTCATTGTCTCCTAAAGTTAACATCTTTTTTATAGTTCTTTAAATTTTTATGTTTTTGAAAGGCAGAGGGAGAGATGGAGAAAAAAATTAGGGGGAGTGGGGGAGAGACAGAGAACTTCCATCTGCAAGTTCCTTCCCCAAATATCTACAGTGACTGGGGCTGAGCCACACATGAAGCCAAGAGCCAAGAATGCAATCCAGGTCTCCTTCTTGGATGGCAGGAACCCAACTGCTTGAGGCATGAATGACACCTCCCAGGCACCTGCAGTAACAGGAAGCTGGAGTCTGGAACCGGAATCAGCAGTCAAACATGGGCATCCAAACCACCAGGCTCAGTGCCTTCCCCAAAATGCGAGCACACAGCAGTAGCAAATCTGCTGACGCTGATAAACCCGTGTCGGCACATCGCTGTTAACCCACCTTCAGGCCTCTGTCCCCTCTCCCCCATTTTTCCATGAATGCCTCTTTCCTTAGTCTCCTCTGTAATAATCTCAGTCTGTCCAGGTCCAAGCCCATGCTCAGCTGAGCTGATGGTCTTTTTCAGTCTCCAGAAAGTACATCTGCTCAGCTGTAAAAGTGCTTCTTACAGTCAGCTTCCGAGCGACCTGCCTCACCAGGTACTCTGCAGTCTGCAAGGTCTGTCTACCCTGCACAGGAGAGTGTGGGAAATGCTGGGGGCCCCAACTGTCAGGTTTCCACCTGCAGGACTTCCTAACTCCCCTCTCCTTCCCTGTCCCCAGTTCCTCCTTGTCTCCTTTGGCTTTTCTCTGTGATGGGAGTACAACTGTGGAGGCCCCCATCCGGCAGTTCAACAAACACGTACCACACACTTGCTATGAGCCGGGCACTGGTTCTCCAGTAGTAAATGAAATGGTACAGGCCTTTGCTCTCCTTGAATTCATGGTCTAGTGCAGAATATGGGTCTCATGCAAGAAAACAAATGAGCAGGTTGGTCATTTCAGGCAGTAACTAAGAAGAAATCAACGTAGGGTAAGCTAAGGGCGACTCAAACTTGTGGTCTCAGATTGAACAGAGAGATCCTGTGTTTTCTCAGTGACTTGAGAGAAGTCTGTAGTGACCCTCAGTGAGACATTTGCCCATGCTAGTGATCTGAGGGGTTGTCAGGAATGACCCACTGGTTTGTCTGCGTCTTGAGCCCGTGATGCTGGCTGGTCCATTAGGGCAGAGGGAGTAGGCAGCTCCCCCAAACACACACACACACACACACACACACACACACACATACACACAGTGCAAAGGAAGCCATGTGGGGCAGGTGGAACAGCAATGCTGAATCATGACAGGTGCCTGCTGGCAACCAGGGAGCAAATTCCTTCCCGGAATTTCTGAGCCCACCCTCGAGGGCGTTACTGACAGTCTGCCGGATCAATGACATCCCCTGGACTAGACACCCACCTGTTCCACAACCCACCCTGAGAAATCCCTCAGCTAAAGATGCCACACCTGTCTGTGGGTGCAGTCTGCTTCCCCCAACCCTGCCCGTCCCCAGGTTGGCCCACACACTCTGCAGGAGCGTGCTGGTGGGTTCTGTGCAATGAGAGAAGTCCTAGCAGTTCATCCCACGGAGACAGAGCAGGGGGCTGGTCCCCACGTTCAGGGCCTCTACTGGCTGTCTGCAGAGACATCAAAACGATGGTGGCCAAGGATTCGGGTGCGGCTTGCATCCCCGTCCATTTCCTGCTGTCCGTGGTTCATCAGGAACTCTTCAGACCTAACGGAATCCACTTCAAGATGGACTTTTGCCCCCATTTCATAGCAAAAAGGAGCCCATAACATTGAACACGATGAACATTAGAGAATGTAGCTGGGTCTTCCCATGGATTCCTGGTGCTCCCAGCCCCAAGTGCTGTGAAAGTAGCAATTTTCCTGCTGTCATTTCTTTTCCTCTCTCCAGCCTTTACCACCTGAGGCAGGGAAAGGTAAGACACGTTACAGGTGGCAGAGTAAGAAATGATGGGGTACAGGGGCCAGCACTGTGGTGTAGTAGGTTAAGCCTCCACCTGTGGTGCCAGCATCCCATATGACCATGGGTTCGTGTCCCAGCTGCTCCCCTTCTGATCCAGCTTATGGACTGGGAAAGCATACATGTGTGGGAGACCTGGGAGAAGCTCCTGGCTCCTGGTTTTGGATCAGCCCAGCTCCGACCATTACGGCCATTTGTGGAGTGAACCAGCGGATGGAAGACCTTTCTGTCTGTAACTCTGCCTCTCAAATAAATAAATAAATAAATATTTTTAAAAAAAGAGGGAGGGAGGAAGGAAGGAAGGAAGGAGGGAACTGAAGTGAGTGGGGTGTGGGACAGGGCCTCAGATTCATGCCCTGGCATAAGGGTCTGTGTTTTCCAGATGAGTGGACTAATTGATCAGTGAATTTGGTCTATTTTCTTTTCCCTTCCCTGAGTAATGATGCATGTTGGGAAGATTTTTTTCCCTGACTTGGACTTTTAAAAACCAAGAGACAGCAGGAATCCATGTAACTGGAAACAGAGACGCGATTCCTGGAACCTGAATTGATCCGTGCCGCAGTATTTGTGGATGTCAGATGCTGTGGAATGGAAAAGAGATGGGTAGGAAGCTGCAGCAGTTGATGGGGAGGCTCAAAAAGCTGGGGTGCCTCCCAGTGGCAGTCAGAGCGCTGGCCAGGCCTCGCTTTGCTGGACGGGATGCAGGCCTTGTACTCAAGGATCCGACTGGCGGGCCGTTGGGCAGCATCGCTGTCACTGATGCTGCTCCTTCCTGCGGGAGAGCGTCACATGGGAGTGGAGTGTGGCCGTTGCAGAGACTTGATTGACACGCAGTGAGCACACACCTGCTGCACACTCCAGCATGGCCTCCTGCATTCTGTACTTTGGGGAAGCAGAACCAACAGGAGCTGCCTCTGTATGCCTGTCTGTCTATAGAGATGGGTTATGAAGAGCTGGCCCCTGCCATTCTGAAGGCCAAGGTCCCATTCAGCCCGAGTCTGAAGCCCAAGAATGAGGGAGCTGTAGGTTAGTGCAAGTCTCAGTCTGAGGGCAGGAGAGGGCAGAGGTCCCTGCTCACACAGTGAGGCAAGAAAAGAAGGGGCGAATTATCCCCGCCCCCCAAGAGGTTGGGTGATGCCCGCCCCCACTGGGCAGGGCCATCTGCTTTGCTGAGTCCACTCGTTCAAATGCCAATGTCACCAGAAAACACCATCACAGGCATACCCAGAAAGAAATGCCTAATCCTGTAGCTGGGCACTTAGGGATCCAGCCAGTTTGAACATCAAATTCATTTTCAGAATCCCCTGGCATCTTTTGTCTTCTTGATCCTCTGCAAAAGGTTATCATTATTTCCTTTTAGCAGATTGGAAAATAGAGATCCAAAAGCATGAATTTAATGGGGTGGCAGAGTTGGGGAGAGGAGTTTGAACCCAGCTTCTCCCAGATGAAGCTCTCGCTCCCCTGCCTGACATGTGAAGCCCACCTTAGGGGTCAGTCTTCCTAAGCAGTCCCCTCTGCAGGTGTGTCCTTGGGGTCTAGCCAGGAGAGCTCTGGCTTCTGCAGGCCCTCTCGTCTTGACCCTCCCTACCCTTGTCCGTCAGGCCCCGTGACAATCTGCAGTCCGTGATTCACAATCTTGTTTCTTATTTCTCCTTCACCCGTAGAGATTTTGTTTATATGCAGCCTTCCTAGTTTATCGGGTGATTGTTCTCTTATAATTGAATGAACCCGAGCCATCCGTCTTCATGTCTGTATTATTCAGTGTTTCCCAGAGAGACAAAACCAAGAGGAGATGGGTGGATGGATAGATTGATGGTTGGATGGATGGATAGAGAGATGAGAGGAAATTTATCAGGTGAATGAGCTCCTGCGATCGTGGAGGTGGAGAAATCCCACAACAGGCCGTGTACAAGCTGGAGACACAGAGATGGCGCTGTGGCCCAGTCCAAGTCCAAAGGCCTCAGAACCAGAGGAGCCCAGGTTGTAATTCTCAGTCTCAGGCCAAATGCCTAAGACTACAAGGGCCACTGAACTAAGTCCTGGAGTCCAAAGGTCCCGGAGTCTGGAGTTCTGATGGTCCAGGACAGGAGAGACAAGCGTACCCCAGCCTCTGGAGAGAGCAGAGATGGCTGTTTGTTCTAGCCTGGCACTGGCTTATTGAATAATGGCCACCGCACAGGGGGCAGATCTTCCCGGTCCTTCTACCTACTCACATGCCCTCTCTGAAAACCCCTCCCCAGCTGTCTAGCTGATCCTTAATCCCAGCAGGCGGACACCTCGGGTTAACCACGACATTGTCCATGACAAGGTCAGTCCTGACCTTGGCCACAACTCTGCAAAGCAGCTGCTGTTGCATCCCTTTCACGGATGCGGGGGGCTATCTCCGTGATACACAGCAGGCACCTTCGTGCAGCTGGCGAGAGGTGGGGTGAGCCTGGCAGGGAGACGTGTCTGCGTCCTTTTCTGCCACGCTGATCATAATCCTGAAGATGACAAGGAAAGGGACTGGGGAAAATATTGTCCTCTTTGAAATATCAAACACGGGGATAACAGAGGAGGCTTAAACTCCTTCAAGAGGAAATGACAAGCTATTTGGCCCTTAGACAAAGAAAAGGGGAATATGTTTCTCCATGCTAAAGCTCACATTAATAGAGCTTTTATAACTGATTTACTGTAGACAGACAGAATGTGAGGATTATTGAGAATGTCATCAAGATTTCCATTCTCGAACCAGAGGACAGCTATTGAATACTAACTACCAGGCACCCGGGAAGAATAATAAGTCACGCTCCCTGCCAGCCTGGAAATTCACATTCCAGTGCTGTCAGGTACAGACATGTAAATAAATAATTACAAGAGTATGCAGTGAGTTCTCTAATAGAGTTAACCGCGTCCGTCTCTGGGACCCTGAAGAAGGACTCAGCGGCCGCCTCGGATGTTACATCAGAAATGCTTACAGTAAGGATCAGGAAACCCAGTTTGCAGTAGCCTCCAATAAAACAGAGTTTGAATCGCTCCCCTAGAAAAGTCCAGAGCGGGCAGCTATGGACATTGACTGAAGGCTCAGCAATTGTGCTGCCCCTCCCTCGTGGACACCTGCTGTTTGCCCTGGGTCCAGTCACCACATCTCTGTTCAGGACAGAAAAGCAGATGGAGCGGTTGGAGGGTGGTACTAACCATAGCCGAACCCTTTTATTAGGAAAGCAAATGCTGCCCCGTGTCACATTCTGGTGAGTCACATGGCCACTGCTAGCTGCAAGGGATTCTGAGGAATCAGACAAGAATCATGATAACTGCTTCGATTTTTTTTTAAAAAAAAAGATTTATTTATTTATTTGAAAGACAGTTACGGCGGGGAGGGTTTCTCTTATCTGCTGGTTCACTCCCCAAATGGCTACAACAGCTGGGGATGGCCAGGCTGAAGCCAGGAGCCTGGAACTCCATCCGGGTCTGCCATGTGGGTTCAGGGACCTAAGAACTTGAGCCGTCTTCTGCTGCTTCCCCAAGTGCATCAGCAGGAACCTGCATGGAAGTGGAGCAGTCGGGACTCAAACTAGAGCCCATACGGGATCCTGGCATAGCAGACGGCAGCTTAATCTGTTGCTTAGATTTGCATGAACCCTGACTGATTCATAGGGGCTGGGGCGTTGCGGGTATAAACAAAACCAGTGTTCTGTTTGGAAGGAAGAATGGGACAGAGAGGCAGATGTGCTGGGAAGCAGGCTTCTGCCACGAGTGTTCAGAAGAGGCGCGTTTGAGCTCAGCCACACGGGAGCATAGAGCAGAAAAGCAAGGACACTGCAGGGAGTGGGAATGCATAGGCAAGGGCACGGGGTCCTGAGAGACAAGTTCAGGAGACACCAGGAGTTCTTTCAGCCTGGAAGTGGAGCTGACAGTGTGAGATGGAGCCACTGCAGCAGGCTTACCTGTGAGGTTAAGGAGTATGGTTGTTACTCTGTGGATCGTGCAGTCACGGGGGTCGAGAGAGAGAAACCCATTTCCAATGCCACTTAGCTCAGCCACTGGAGGAGACAAGATCTGTACTCTCAAGCCCTGGCGTCTGCACCAGGCTCTGCTCCGTCAGTTGCTTCTGTGAGATCTCTGGGGACCAGTGACTTGATAAGCCCAAGCTGTGGCTGGACTCTTCCCTCTTCCTGGTTCTCGGACCACGGTCTCATGCCTGTCTTTGAACTGCTTTTGCCTGCACTCTGTGTAGCAGATAGAATTTCGAGTGTCTCCTGTCATCCTATCGACTTCTGCCGTCATCCCAGATGATGTTTGTTTCCTGGACAATAATCCATTTCCGTCATTTTCACAGCCTTTGTAGGCAACTCACAACCATCAGGTCAAACCCACCTGGCGCGCAGCCTCCACGCCTGCCTGTCTGCTTCCTGCTGGGCTGGGAGCTGGGCCCACACATCTGGGAATCCTTAATCACCTGCAGCCTTGTACCCTAAGGGTGGGTGTTGGGAGGAGAGAGTGGGGATCAGCTGTGGTCCTCATGTCTTCTGTACGTCTCACGTCCATTTCTATAAACAGTCATTTAGTGATTGTGGACGTGGGAGAAGCCCAGACACAGGCCCCCAGTATCCCACCTGCTGGGGTTCAATTCCTGCCTCTCCTGCTTTCTAGTCGTGTCCCCTGGGGCAGTTTGCTGAACTTTCTTCTCCAGGAAGGTGGCATGATGACAGTGTCATTTGTCTCCTAGACATGTAGAAAGGGTAAATGCAGGTCATTGTTTGGCACAGTGCTTGGCCCACAGTAGGCGTCTAATAGGTGTCAGCTGCTAAGAATCATCTCGCCGTCACCTTGGTACCGTGCCTGCGACAGCTTAGGACGCTGTGATAGATCATCACACAGAGCCGCACACGATCCCCAGCTCGGGGTGAAAATCCATGTCGGGCACGTTTTCCGTTTCATCCCCTCTCTGATGTGAGAGCTACGCCGCCAGCTTGCTGCTCCCAAGCCGGCAGTGCTGGGTGGCCCGGACCCTCGAGGGACCAGGAAATGACATTACTCACCAGTCAGAGAGCACCTGTCACAAGCGTCCGCAGTGCGCATCCCGAGTCGGCGTTCAGGGGTCGGTATTGTGGTTTCACGGAAGGGTCAGAAGCATGCAGTGAACATCTGTTTTATGTTATCTGCTAGTGACACCTCCCTCGCTGCTGTGTGACTCTGGCCAAGTCACTGTCCCACTCTGGGCCTTGGTTTCTCTGCATTAGAGTATAACCCGGCCTAGCGGGAGAAAATCACGGAGGTCCTCTCTTTGAAAGCATGGCTCATGCTCATAGTTTAAAGTGGGGGGTGACTTAACGCCTGCCTCTCCCTCGGAGCAGCAAGTTCCAGAAAGAGTCTTGAGGTCATGTTCACGTCTGCACTCACACGCCCTAGGTCAATGCCCGGCCCATCATCGGTGCTCATTCTTAACGTTTGCTGAATGAGTGCCTGACACAGGAGACAAAAACAGTTAGGGCAAGAGACCCCTACTTTTCTATTAGGCCTGGACCTTTAACTAGCCTAGTGACCCTGGGCAGGTTGGAGCCTTGGATCTCTCATCTGAAAAATGCGGATAAGGAGAGAAAACCACCTTGCCAGATTGTTCTGTGGATTAAATATGATTATGGTTGTAGAGAGGGCATACTGACACGAGGAGATACGTGTATACACACACACACCATACATATATGTGGGCACACACACACACACACAGCTATTCTGACCTAATACTAAAGGGTCATGGGCATCAGAGGAACGGCAGGCCAGCACAAGGCAGTGGACTACTGTATGGCCCAGTGATTAAAAACTCAGGTGCAAAAGGTAAATCTGTATATACCTTATTCAACCGTCAACAGGCTTACCTATCAGAGAGCAGCTGAATTGCAGAGGCTTTTCCAAACCCTCTTAGCTTGTTAGAAACCCCGTCATCCTCTCCCCCTACCTTCCTTGAACCCTTGCTGCTACCCCAGCATTTACCTGCAGTCAATGCATAAACCCAGATCACGAGACAGGTGCACAACAGAACGAGCCATGATGGGCTAAGAGAATGTGTAGGGTGGGTGGCGGGCACCGGGAAACCCAGATCCTAGTCCCAACGCTGACCCTGCACCAGCTCACACTGTCCCCTGTAAAATGTGCCAGACACGGGTTAGTCAAGAACTTCAGATTAGGGCTTTGAGCTGACTTCAGGTCTCAACCCCGGCACTTACTAGCCGTGAGGTGTGGGTTAGTCCTGTACGGTCTCCACAGAGTGGACTGCGAGACTCCGATTCATTTGTCTCCAAAGAGCCCGGCAGAGCCGTGCAGTGTACCTTGCCCCGTGTTGTCTAGGGCCCCCTGTATAGACAGCCACTTATTTCCACTAAGTCTAAGCGTCTCTGTGCTGAGGAGTCAGGCGGATCCCCATCCGCGTTCCTGCTGGCTCAGCGCTTGGCACGCACCACCCTCTTTCGCAAGGAAGACAGGATCCTTGCAGAGTGTGAGTGACAGTGGCCCACATGCAATTATTTTAATGCACAGCCCAGGATTTTTTGTTTCAGGTGGGTGTGTTCTCAGGACAGCCTTCCCTTTCTCATGCCCTTCGAACGGCACAGGGGAAAGAATCACATCCTGCAAACTCACCCTTGCAAACAGCAGCATCACACAGGCTCCTTCCAAGCAGGCCTGCGGTTCCTCTCTGAAGGCCGGGCGCCTGCCTCCTGCCGCGGGGGATGCCGCGGAGCCCTAGCTGGGCTGTGCCACTGAGACCCTGACCTGGCAGCACAGGGCTGGGCCTAGGTGTAGCCCTCTCGCCTCTTTGTCAGGCTTACTGCCCCCCGTCCACTTGAGGATGCTGAGGCTCCCAAGGGAGGACTGAGTTGCCCAAGGACGCACACAGCCAGTGAAGGGCGCAGCTGGAATCCAGCCACGGCTGCTCTGTTGAGGCTGCTGGCTCCGCTCCAGCTGCCGTTCCACTACTGGCTGTGAGACGTCGGCGGGGGCTGTGGTTCGGGTCACACAGGGTCTTGCTCCCCCCACTGCTGCGAGAGAGAGAGTTGGATTGGGAGACCGGTGTTGAGCGGGTTCCAGGGAGAATTGTCACTGCTCATTCCCCCACCAGGAGACAGGGTGCTGCACATCTTTCTACATGGTAGGCCCTGGGGCCCCGGCAGAGTGAGGCTGAGAGAGGAGCTCTGCACACCCTGTTGCTTTTCTCGATGTCCTAGTCCATCTGGGCTGCTGTAACAAAGCGTCATAACCAGGTAAAACAGAAATGTACGTCTCCTCGTCTCCCCGCTAGGGAGCTGGGAAGTCAAAGGTCAAAGCACTGGAAGATTCTGTGCCCGTGAGGGCCCACTTGCTGGGTCACTGTGCCCTCGCATGGCTCAAGGGGGCCCTTGGTGCTCTGGGCATTTTTAAAAAATTTTTTTATTTATTTTTATTGTATTTAAAAGATAGAGAGGGGCCAGCACTGTGGTGTAGTGGGTTAAGCTGCCACCTCCAGTGCCAGCATCCCATATGGGCACTGGTTCAAGTCCCAGCTGCTCCACTTCTGATCCATCTCCCTGCTAATGTGCCTGGGAAAGCAGTGCAAGATGGCCCAGGTCTTGGGCTCCTGCACCCACATGGGAAACCTGGAAGAAGCTTCTGGTTCCTGGTTTTGGCCTGGCCCAGCTCCAGCCATTGTAGCCATTTGGGGAGTGAACAGGCAGATGGAAGGTTGGTCTCTCTCTCTCCCTCCTCTCCCTCCTTCCCTCTCTGCCTCTGCCTCTCTTCTGTAGCTCTGCTTTTCAAGTAAAATAAATAAATCTTTTTTTAAGATTTTTAAGATTTTTTTTAAGATTTATTTATTTATTTGAAAGAGTTACACAGAGAGAGGAGAGGCAGAGAGAGAGAGGGAGAGGGAGAGGGAGAGAGAGAGAGAGAGAGAGAGAGAGAGAGAGAGGTCTTCCATCTGCTGGTTCACTCCCCAGATGGCCGCAATGGCCGGAGCTGCACCGATCCAAAGCCAGGAGCCAGGAGCTTCCTCCAGGTCTCCCTTGTAGGTGTAGGGGCCCAAGGATTTGGGCCATCTACCACTGCTTTCCCACGCCATAGCAGAAAGCTGGATGGGAAGTGGAGCAGCTGGGACTTGAACCAGCGTACCCATATGGGATTCCCGCGCTTCAGGCCAGGACGTTAACCCACTGCGCCACAGTGCCGGCCCCAAATAAATAAATCTTAAAAAGAAAAAAAAGGTCGAGAGACATCGACAGAGGGATCATCTACCCGCTTGAGCCATCTGTGTGCTGCCTCCCAAGTTGTGCATCAGCAGCAGGAAGTGGAACTGGAAGCAGAGTGCGTCTCAGACCTGGGACGCAGGCATCCCAAGTGGCATCTTGACCACTGTGCAAGTGATTTTTTTTTTTTTTATTTTTGACAGGCAGAGTGGACAGTGAGAGAGAGAGACAGAGAGAGAAAGGTCTTCCTTTGCCGTTGGTTCACCCTCTAATGGCCGCCGCTGCAGCCGGCGCACCGCGCTGATCCGATGGCAGGAGCCAGGATCCAGGTGCTTTTCCTGGTCTCCCATTGGGTGCAGGGCCCAAGCACCTGGGCCATCCTCCACTGCACTCCCTGGCCACAGCAGAGAGCTGGCCTGGAAGAGGGGCAACCGGGACAGAATCCGGCGCCCCAACCGGGACTAGAACCCGGTGTGCCAGCGCCGCAAGGTGGAGGATTAGCCTATTGAGCCACGGCGCTGGCCCGCAAGTGATTTTTTTTTTTAATAAGATCCCTCACCCCATTCAGGAGGGCTCTGCCCCCTTCACCTGATCACCCGCAAGGCCCCGCCTCCCAGTACCTTCCCTGCATTAGACTTGTGTTCCCATCCCCACAGCAGGGGGCAGTGAGAGTGTTAGGATCAGAGAGCATGTGAAAAAGAAAGTTCCGGAACCCTGGCTTCTCCTGTGCTGTTATGTGGGCTCAGCTTGCACTTGCCCCCATCTGCTGCAGGGACCACTCCTGGCCTTGGGCACTCATCCTCTGCAGGCCCTGCCTTGGCGGCAGGCGCTGTGGCATAGCAGGTTAAGCCACCGCCTGTGACACCAGCATCCCATGTGGGTGCCCGTTTGTGTCCGGCTGCCCCGCTTCCAATCTAGCTCCCTGCTGTGACAGCCCAGCTGACGGGACCATCTGTCAGTCACCTGTGCCTTTTGTGAACATCTGCAAAACTTCTGCCCATACAGGGCCCTGAACACTGACCTCAGGTTCAAGGGACTCGGGAGCCAGGCCTCCAGGCCATCAGGGTTCCAAGCCTGCTTCTTTCTGCCCACTGTCTGCGAATCACAGAGTCTGTGCCTCCATTTTCCCGTCTGGAAAATGGGGCTGATAATAGTGCTTCCCCTATGGACTTGTTACCAGTGGTAAATAAATACACATTATTTATTAGTAATAGTTCTTCTGTGGTCATAATTAAGGATTCTTCACTCTGATCATGAGTAGTACTCAATATTAAAGAACTGGAGTCCTAAGAATAGATCTTAGCAAATACTGAGATAATCACTCATTTTCCCCGGATCTTCTTTTTCCACGCCTGTCTTCTCTCCAGACACATCAGACACTGTGTCCCCAAGGCCTCAGCTCTCAGCTGGGAATGACAGCTGGCTCATGAATGGCATTTCTGCTTTCAGCTTTGCCTCTCTCACCCCTCCCATATGCCCCCTCCATGACCAGCAGCCTGAGCTTAATACACCCCAGGGCCTGCCCCATGCATTAGGAACATGGGCCTCGTGGGCCACAGCCTCGCCCTGGCTTAGTGCTCCAGTGCCCTGTGCTCCAGCTGCAACACTTGCCTTCACACCTCTCCCCTCTGCCCCGGGCCCTGTCTCCCCAGGATCTCCTGCCCACCTGTGAGCCCTGGCACGGGCGTCCCCTGGGACCCTCCTCTGCGCATTCCAGAGCTACCGTCTCTCCCTGATCCTCCTGCTGTGATTACTGTAGTCACTGCTTGTGGATACCCCCTCCACGCTGCCCCTGAGCAAGCCATGGCCAGGCCCCAGGGCCACCCGCCCCTGGTCATCTCCCAGCCCAGTATACTGTGGGTGCTAAATAGTAAAAGCCAGCATTTATTGAGCACTTATCATGGGCTCTACACTATTGATGTGTATTTCACGTATTAGCTTGTTTATTTTGCACAGCAGCTCCACGAGACAGTGTCACTCGGACTCCTGGCTGGAGAGAGAAACCATGCCAGCTGTTGAAACACAAAAATGTATCTTAAAAAATGAAAATTGGGGGCTGGATGTGGTGCCAGCATCCCGTATGGGCACTGGTTCATATTTCAGCTGCTGCACTTCCAATCCAGCTCCCTGCTAATGTGCCTGGGAAAGCAGCAGAGGATGGCCTAAGTGCTTGGGCCCCTCCATCCACGTGGGAGACCCAGATAAACCTTCTGGTTCCTGGAGTCAGCCTAGGCCAATGTTGGCCATTGTACCATTATTGCAGCCATTTGGGGAGTGATAGACGCTTCTCTCTCTCTCTCTCTCTCTCTCTCTCTCTCTCTCTCTCTCTCTGTGTGTGTGTCACTCTACCTTCTAAATAAATAAATCTTTAAAAAAAGATAATAGAAAATGACAGGAAATAGGAAGGAACCAGAGGGAAGATGGGGGTGAGGCCCAGCCCTCAGAGGCTGGTCGGGAGCCAGTTGCAGAGGCAGCAGCCGTGCAGAGACAGGAAGACGATGATGCTGGTTCTGAGTGCGGAGACACTGCACAGTGGGTGCAGCTGCTGCTCGGGGAAGGCAGTGCTCCTGCCGGGGCTAGGAAAGGGGACCAGGGTGCAGCTCCGCTCTCAGCAAGAGGCAGCAGCGGCGAGGAGCAGGTGTCTCCACCTCCTGCAGACTCCCGGCCCCAGCAGCTCCCAGGGAGCAGCCGGCCGAGCAGAGAGAGAGAAGTGGGGGGGCGCAGAGTCCTGGCCTCAGACTCAGCAAGCAGGTTAGGAGCCAAAGAGGGTAATTTAATACCTGGCACAGACGAGGAAGCAGGTACACTGATGTTAAGTGTCTTGCCCGAGATTAGGACCTCCTAGCGCAAGGTGCAGGTCTGAAACCAGGCGCCTGGTTTGTAGCCCTTGCTCTTGATCCTTCCTCCACAGATGTTGAGTGAGTGAGTGAGTGAGTGAGTGAGTGAGCAGAGGCACAGGTAACCCGGGACGGTACCGGGTGCCCCCCTGCCTCCCTGCCGCCCTGTTGCCCTACCAGGTCATTCACTGGAACTCTCCCAAGAAGCTGCGGGTGAAGAACAAGCACGTGGAGTTCTTCCGCAACCTCTACCTGACCTTCCTGGAGTACGACGGCAACCTCCTGAGGCGGGAGCTGTTCGGCTGCCCCAGCGAAGCTGACGTCAACAGCGAAAACGTAAGTGGCTCGCGGGGCTGCCAGGCTGGGGACAGCTGTGTCTCCACTCGGCTGTTGAGGACCCCAGAGTGGGTCAGGCTCCAGGCAGGACTGAGATGAACAAGACGCCATCCGTGGGTGCCCAGATGTGGGAGAAGATAACCCGTGTGCCGATGGATGGCTGCTGCGGGGGCTGGAAGGGCACCCTTAGCCCAGCACGGCTGAAATCAGAGGGGTTTCCAGGGCTGGCTAAGGTGCTGCTTGGGACACCACATCTCTATGGCAGTGCCTGGGTTTGAGTTTCTGTTCTACTTCTGAATCTAGCTCCCTGTAGGTGCACACCCTAGGAGGCAGCAGGTGATGGCTCAGGGACCTGGGTCCTTGCTCCCCACGTGGGAGACCCAGGTGGAGTTCCAAGCTCCTGGCTTTGGCCTGACCTCACCCAGCCCTGGTTTTGCTGTAGGTATTTGGGAAGTGAACCAGCAGGTGGAAGATCTCTCTCTCTCTCTTTCTCTTTCTCTTTCTCTCTGTCTCTGCCTTTCAGATAAAGAAGTTAAAAAAGCAATCATAATGAAAAGAAGTAAATTTGCAGGCAGGGGGAGCAGATCCAAGAGAGAAGCAGCTGATCCAGTGGCTCTCACAGCCAGGAGACCCCAGACTCATGGCATCTACATGGGAGACCCTGGGTTTTAGCCCAAGGCAGTGCAAGGGGTGGTACCAGAGGGGTGCTCACAAGTCACTGGATCCTTTAGGGGTCATCCTGGGGCCAGAGGTGTTAGGTGCACACTCCCAGGTCTACCTGTCAGCTGCTCTTCTTTCTGGTGCTTTGCTCCGTGTGTTTTTTTTCTATGATGTAGCTTATTTGATGCTCATTTAAAAAAAAAAAAAAAAAAGCCCCTTTTAGGATTGAAGAGGTTGAGGCACAAAGAGGTGAAGCAAGTGGCCTGTGGTCACACAAGGTGAGCAAGGAGCAGAGCAGAGCCTGGTTCTGGGCCGCACGGCTGCAGAGACGAGGCCCTGCGGCAGGCAGAGTCAGGCGTGCAGACCCAGGCTGACCTGGATTGGACTCTCACGCCTTCTCATTCATTCCTGTCTGTGTGACCTCAGGCAAGTCGCCCAGCCTCTCCATGCTAGGGCATCGCAACGTTTATAGGTGTGTGCTGGGAGGCAGGAGACGCTGCAGGTGAGGCACCCAGATCAGAGACCGCCGTACGTCGGGTGCTCGGGGAATGCTTCTCTCCCTGCTCTCTCCTTGACCCTGCGCATCAAACACGGGTGTAATGGGTGCATTCATTCCATCCGCAGGCCTTGGCTGAGAGCTTCCTGCTTACTCTGAGCGTGCATGGGTGAGAAAGGATTGAGGTCCCGGTTCTCGGGGTCCTTATATTCCAGTGGACGATGCTGTTAGGAAACGGGCAGCCTGTGGCAGCGGCTACCTAGGGATGGATTCATGAGCAGCTCCCGGGGTTTGAAGATCAGGGAGGATTTCTATGAGGAGGTGAAATCTCCTATGAGCGCAAAGAACAAGAAAGACCCAGCTGCAGAAGGGCTAAGGAAGTACGTTCCAGGTAGAGGATGCAGTTGGTGCAAAGGCCCTGGGGCAGGGAAGATTTGCTGTGAAGGACAGAAGGGTGGCCAGTGTGCCCAGGGGCTAGTGGGGCACAGCAGGCAGGAGCCAGGTTGATAGGAGACTATATGCAGGGGTGGAGTCCAAACTTTGATTTGTTAGGATTATTATGGTTTTATGCTTGTTCTGATGTCATGAGAGTTCTCTTAAGCTCCCAAGGGCACCAGAGGCACCTGTTGGAGGCCTGCAGGCATGCACCTACCCGGCCACATATCAGGATGATTCCAGCTGCCATGCCACCCAGCCTGCTGCTGTTCTGTCCCCAGTCACAGCAGAGTCCCTGCTAGCCCTGGCACCTCTGCGCCTCGCACTGGGCACCTCGCATTGTCCAGCTGTCTGCACCACCACTAAGCACTTGAACTCCGCAGAGGCCAGGAGGCACTTGGAGGTTCAACCAGCATGGTCCTCCTGGGCCTTGTCTGCCTCTTTGCTCAGTTCACGGCCTCAGTGTTCGAGTGTCCATTAGGCACTTTCTCCCAACGGCTCAGTGAACACTCTTCTCCTGTCTTTGCCCCGCTGTGGAGGGAGCTCAGCTGGAGAGGCGAGCAGGTGCAGCCGTCCGTGCACCACCCACAGCCACGAGTTCTGCCGCCTGCTGCTCGGCCTCGTGGGGCGCAGGCCTCCCTCTCTCCAGGACCCGTCCCCTGGGTGCACCACCGTGGGGAGGACGTCCTCAGTGGTCTGTCTCGGAATCCCCGGCAGCATCTTGCCAGGCAGCGTGTGGCACGCGGGCTTGAAATCAGAGCACAGCTCGGCCCCTACACCTTACATTGCACTCTGCAGCTCTTGGAGGTGCTGGGGAAAATGTCCATCCAGGACTGAGAGACAGGCCTCCTAGCCATCGTCCCAGCCTCCCTGCCCTGGACCGGCCTCCACAAGCCACACTCACTGCCCAGAGCGCCCAGTCCCCAGGTGTGTAACTAAAGGAACCCTTCCAGTCCCTGTCTGTGCCCCATACTGTTCCCATCAGTGCACCTGTGACTGTCCATCTTCTGTTAGATGCTTCCTGTGTTCATGCCTGGTTATTTTTCCCAAATGCAAGACCAAAACAGAAGAAGGTCTGGTTACGGACTTTGTGCTCTGTCTTCTGCGCTCCCCTCCCTGAGCACAGAACCAAGCTCGTAAGAAATATCTAGGGAACAAATGTGCAGTTAAGAGAGAGGGGTGAAGTACCAGGGAAAGGGTAGGGCATGGGAAGAAATGAAGAGTTAGAGAACACACCGAGTGTTTATGAGCCAGAGTGTGGCCACGAGAGGAATGGGGGAAAGAATGAAACGGATGGAAAAGGGCTGTGGCTGGAGCTTGGACCCAGATAAACCCTAGGAGTTTGGACTTTATTCTTTCAGCAGTAAGGAGTCACCAAACAGTCCCACTTGGTTTTGTCTGAGAGGCAGAGACAGAGGGACAGATAAACAGAGAAAGCAAAAGTCTCCATGCCCTGGATCCCTCTCCCAAAGCCTGCAGCAGCTACAGAGCTGAAGCCAGGTGTCAGGAACTCAACCCAGGGTTCCTGCACGGGTGGCAGGAAGCCAGGGCTTGAGTGCTTTCCATGGTCTGCACCAACAGGAAGCTGGAGGCAGGAGCCCGAGACAGGTGCTAAGCCCAGCCATGCCGACTTGGGATGTGGCCATCCCTCCTGGCAGGTTAACCCCTGGGCCCAGTGCATGCCCCCAGCCAAAGGGTTGTAATCATAATCAGACTTATGCTTGAGAACCATCAGTATAGAGAAGAGAGCAACAGGGGTAAGAAGGGAGGCAAGGAGACCAGCGTCCAGGTGATTGCCCCATCTCGGGCAAAAACACAGTCCTGGGGCTCTGCCCTTGAGCGGCACCCTGAGAACGGATTGTTTTGTGGCTGCTAGGAACAGGGGAGCAGCTGCAAATAGCACTCGTAAATCCAGACAACAGGCCCCTGCGCCCTGCTCCAGCAGGCGCCGCCCCTGGCAGGGCGGGCAGCCGTGGCAGGCACTGGGGCAAGCAGAGGTTGTGTGGACACAGCAGCTCTGCAGAGAGCTCCGCCACCCAGTCCTCCACAGCTTGTGCAGGAAACACAACGAGAGGGCAAGGGGACATCTGGGCTCCCAGGCCATTCACGCCGTGATGAGTGTGCACGTGGCAGTGGAATTGGAAGCAAGCAAGGCAGGAACATCATCGCTGGGCCGCAGAGCCCGGAGGGGAGCATGCTTTGAAGGCAGCGGCTAAGCCTGAAGACTCACTGTGCACCCAGCAGGTGTTCAGCAGAACAGTCGCCAGCCACAGGGGTGGGGACCCAGCGGGAGCCACTGCAGACTGAAGCCCAGCCATCGTGTTCGTCTTGCGAGAGGTGCAGATGAGCAGGGACAGTAATGCCTTTTAGTGCCAGGATGGTGGTGGCACTTTGGGAACACACTAGAAGGGTGTTTTCCGTGCCTAGGGTAGAGAAGGTATATCAGAGAAGGCTTCCTGGAGGAAGGGAGATTTAAAGGATGAGTAAGAGGAATGAGGGGGTCTGGAGGGTGCATTCACTGGGAGGGACAGAGCAGCAACAAGCCGTGGAGACCAGAGGGGACTATAGCCTGGTGCCTTCAGGGACTGTGGGGCTCAGATCCAAATGAAGGCAGCATGAGAAGTGAAAAGGGGCTGCGTTTGTTGATTTTGTATCGTCTGTGTTGCCCTAGCAAGGAGGTGCTGGTGCTGGTAACTGAATCCTTCTGTTTTCCATTACTACCGCGAACCTCTGGGGCTGTGGGTGACTTTGTAAAGGAGAGCGTTCGTGTCGCTCGCAGTTCTGGAGGTTCAAGGGCAGCGTGGCAGGTGCAGGTGACAGCACCAAGCTCGGGGGAATGTGTGCCAGGAGAGACCACATCTCAAGGCAGGGAGCAGAGGGCAATCCAGGATCCAGCTTGTACACTCCGAGTAAGTCATGCTCACGAGGACGAATGCAGGGCTGCAAGCCTGCCTTCATTCCTTAAGAGTGGCACCTGCAAGAGCAAAGATCTCCCGCCAGGCCCTACCTTTCAGAGGGTTCATTCGCCACCTGCTAGCCTCCCCACACTGGGGCCCAAGCTTCTAGCACGGGAGTCCGTGGGGACAATAGCACATGCTGACCACAGCAGTCAGAGTGTGGGCCGCCCCTACCCCCCGCCATTCATCTCCTACTCATTACTGTCACATGACCTCCAGGAAGTCGCAGCTCCTACTCATTGTCACATGACCTCCAGGAAGTCGAGGGAGTGTTCTGAGCCTTGGCTTTGCCATCTACTACATGGGGATGGTGATGCCTCTACCATGGTGTTTCACGGATGATTTAGGTGAGATCACCGAAGAAGAGGGGGTTGGCGCCTCAGAAACACAGCGCATATTGAAATGCTTTTCTTCACAGACCACAATACCCAGCCTGTGCTACAGAACCCATTGTTCTATGACTGGGTCTTGAGTCTTATTAACAATTCTGCAAGGAAGGCTCACTTCCAAATGTGTCTAAAACCGCTGTGAGGAGCTGTCACGTGTGCTGTTGGTCAAACAATCCCAGATTTTCCCATCAAGTTTAGGGTAGGAAGAGGAGGCTGTTTGGTTGGTCTCACTGCCAAAACCATAAAAATATGGGCTGGCACTGTGGCATAGCAGGTAAAGCCTCTGCCTGCACTGCCTGCATCCCATATGGGTGCCAGTTCAAGTCCCGGCTACTCCACTTCCGATCCAGCTCTCTGCCATGGCCTGGGAAAGCAGTGGAGGATGGCTCAAGTCCTTGGGCCCCTGCACCCACATGGGAGACTCAGAAGAAGCCCCTGGCTGGCTCTTGGCTTTGGTCTGGCTCAGCCCTAGCTATTTTAGCCATTTGGGAAGTGAACCAATGGATAGAAGATTCTCTCTCTCTCTCTCTCTCTCCAGCTCTGCCTTTCAAATAAATAAGTAAATCTTTTTAAAAAATTGTTTTAAGAATATGTACAGTCAGGGATTTGTCTCTTCAGCAATGCACCGAGAAGCCAGTGTCGTTTTCTTGGGGATAGACAGTTGGGTTTGGAAGAGAGCAGGCCCCACACTGATACAGGATGACAGTAGCTGATGAGACATGGCCACTTGTGTCCCACAGCTGGTCTGGGCATCCCTCCCTGGAACTAGTACGTTGACTTCTGTAATGCAAAGAGCATTCAGTATGCATTGCGTATTAATAGGGACTGAGGTGGGGATGGAGGCTAGAATTCGGTGCATTGGTGATTTTGTGCCTTCCATTCATCCACTTGGCTTAGCCAAGAAACCCTGGGACCCCACAGAACAGATGGAGACTCCTGGACATTCTCCACCCTGCTGTCCATCTAAAAACCCTCCTGCAGCATCCCTGGTGGGCTTGCATCTGCCCTCGACTGGGATGCTCCTGATGCCGGGGGGCTCACCACCCCTAAGGCATCTCACTCCATTGCTGGCAAGGTCCAGGTGCTGACCCATTCTAGTCCTCGTTGAGCCGAAGCCCTCCCCTCTGTGAGGAACCCACTGATCTTCGTCCTCTCCTCTGGGACAACAAATACTGAGGGCCCCTCCCTGCCCCGAAGGCCTGGCAGAGTGTGCAGAATGGTTGGAAGCAGCGTGTTACTCAGCAGCCCCCAGCGCTCGTAGCTAGTTTCTAGCTACGAGAAGCTCACCTTTTTTTTTTTTTTTTTTTTGGACAGGCAGAGTGGACAGTGAGAGAGACAGAGAAAAAGGTCTTCCTTTTGCCGTTGGTTGGTTCACTCTCCAATGGCCGCCGCGGCCAGTGCACTGCGGCCAGCGCACCGCGCCTATCCAAAGGCAGGAGCCAGGTGCTTCTCCTGGTCTCCCATGCGGGTGCAGGGCCCAAGCACTTGGGCCATCCTCCACTGCACTCCCTGGCCACAGCAGAAAGCTGGCCTGGAAGAGGGGCAACCAGGACAGAATCTGGCGCCCCGACCAGGACTAGAACCCGGTGTGCCAGCCCCGCAAGGCAGAGGATTAGCCTACTGAGCCGCAGTGCCAGCCGAGAAGCTCACCTTCTTAAATGCCAAACCACCCAGAGAGCTAGGTTTTAACCAATTTGGATGGGAATCTTGCTAAACTACATGCCCTCCTTTTAATAACCAAAGGATACTAAACTCAGTTTACCATTTTTGGTGACTGAGGGTGCATTGTGTAGGCTGCAGAGGGCGGGAGGTTGGCCGGAGGAGGAAGACACTGTTGGCCCTGGCAGGAAATGGCCTGAGACGATGTGCTGCTTGTTCTGACAGCTGTCACTTCCAGTTTGTCAGCGTCAGACCATCCCTGTCTGGGCTCGCCTCCTTGTTCATCCTGCCTATGGCAGCCAGAAAAAAAAAAAGGGCAGAAAAAAACCCAGTGAGTTAACATGTTTATGTTGAAAGCTGAATTATGAAACCTATCAAACATCCACAAAGTGCAAAAAAACAGACACCAGTGAGTCTGTGGATTTCTATGGAATTGGAAGTCAACAGGCAGTGCAGATTTGGAGCTTCCTAATCCCGTGCCCACAGCAGACCGTGCCGTACCACCCGCGACCAGCCCCTGGGGCGTCCGTACCAGTCTCCCGCCCGTGATGCGGGAACCGAGGCCTGCCGGGCATCCCTGTGCTGGCGTCCGGCGCTCTCGTCCCTCCTGCATCAACACAGCTCTTTGTGCCGCCATGCCAAGACCTTTCTCTGCTTTCCTCCAGCCTTTAGAGATTGGAGGTTTCCTGCAGGGAAAGAGTAGGGGAGGTGCAGCTTGAATCCTAGCCACAACAGGAGAGGGACATCGTGAGTCATGGTTCACAGCTAAGGAAACCAGAGCTCGAAGAGATGAGCTCCTTGCTGAAAGTCACGCAGGAGCTGCTACGTGGTGGGGCCAGGATGCGAAACCAGGCCCCCTGAACTCCAAGACGGGGCTGGGGAGCGTCCGGCCCACGGGCCCTGAGATGCCCACAAAATCGTTTGGTCTGGCCCTGCTAAGGCAACTTCAGGTGGGACTTGAAACTCAGTAACTCTACAGCAGGCTAATTTTTAAGTTGATAATTTTTTTTAAAGATTTGTTTATTTTACTTGAAAGTCAGAGTTACACAGAGAGAGAAGGAGAGGCAGAGAGAGAGGTCTTCCATCTGCTGGTTCACTCCCCAATTGGCCACAATGGCTGGAGCAGCGCTGATCCAAAGCCAGGAGCCAGGAGCTTTTTCTGGGTCTCTCATGTGGGTGCAGGGGCCCAAGGACTTGGGCCATCTTCTACTGCTTTCCCAGGCCATAGCAGAGAGCTGGATGGGAAGTGGAGCAGCTGGGACTTGAACTGGCGCCCATATGGGATGCTGGCACTGCAGGAGGCGGCTTTACCTGCTACATCACAGCGCCGGCCCCTAAGTTGATAATTTGGTATAACCTGTGAATGATGTTACAAACAACAGACAAACACTGAAACAACTCAGCAAGGATCTCGCCTCCCCACTGGATGTGGCTGCGTGTTTAGAAGTAACTGTGGCAGCCACAAGTGGTGCAGTGAGGCTCCTGGTTTTTCTCCTATAGCTTTTCTTTCTTTACAGAGAGAAAGGTCTTCCTTTTGCTGTTGGTTCACCCTCCAATGGCCGCCACGGCTGGCGCGCTGCAGCCGGCGCACCACACTGATCCGATGGCAGGAGCCAGGTACTTATCCTGGTCCCCTTTGGGGTGCAGGGCCCAAGTACTTGGGCCATCCTCCACTGCACTCCCTGGCCACAGCAGAGAGCTGGCCTGGAAGAGGGGCAACCGGGACAGAATCTAGTGCCCTGACCGGGACTAGAACCTGGTGTGCCGGTGCCGCGAGGTGGAGGATTAGCCTAGTGAGCCGCGGCGCCGGCCACATATAGCTTTTCATACCGCACATGCCAGCGTGCACCAGCTCCCTGGTGTGGAGGAGGAAAGGGCGGCTTGGGGGTCGAAGTCACGGAACGGTTGGTGGCAGAGCTGCAGGTGGTGTGGGGACCTGCTTCTCTGTGGGGTGGTCTTTCCATACCTACTGAAAACCCCTTTCCATCTCGAATTGCAATACCCACCCCCTCCCCCAGCATTCCCCACCTTCCAGGGCTCCTTCATTTTGCTCCACAACACTTATCATCAACCAGTATGTCCATGACCTGTGTATTTCGTTAATGATGTCTTTCCCCACTAGAATGGAAGCCTAGGGACTTTAGTGATTTTGATATATTTTTTAATTCATCAGCATATCTTTATGCTTATGAAAGGCAGCCTGCTACATGCCCAGTAGATTTTGTTGAACCAATGGCCCCTAACATGTCTTCCGCATGAAGCATCTGTGATGTACTGGAAAGATCCTTGTACTTACAATCAGAAATTGTGGTCCTGGACGAGATCTTTGAGCTTGCATGAAACTCAATTTTCCCACCTGAACAGCGATCACTAAATAAACCCAACCCCAGCCGTTTTAGGAGGGTTCAAGAGGCAAGAGGTTCAGGCATCCAGTGTGCGGGCAGTTCTCGTTAGGAGAAGAGCTTGTGTCGGATGCCTTTCCCTTCCTGCTGTTGGGAGATCCCCGCCTCACCTCTGAATGAAGAGGGCTTCCCAGCTCAAGGCCCTCGTGTTAGGGAGGTGACAGGCCGCCCACACCCACGCTGCCCGAGCCTCAGCCCGCTAAAAGAAAAAGGCAAGTGCATCACCATGGCTCAATTAGAAGTTAAAAATAAGACACACACAAGCAGATTCTATAAACACTGTATTGCATCACTCTGCACAGCAATGCCAGGGAACAGATGGCTCTGTGGAAACAGCTGTATCCCAGATAAACCCTAGAGAAAAACCAGAATGCATCCCTGCTCTCGTGTGCCAGCCACATGTCACCAACTCTTTAATCACACAGCAGGCAGCAGGGTTCAGGATGGACAGTGCCCACAGCCCCAAGACAGGCCATCCAAGGCCACTTTCCTTTGGCCTTCTGTGGGCGTGCCAAGCTCCAGGGCCTTAAGGGATCACAGTGTTGGCCTGGGAGACGAGGAAAGAGATGCAGGGAGGAGGAGTCACAGGGCCGTGAGAGTCAGTGGATGGACATCTGGGCCCCAGGCTCACCCTTGTGACCTGGCTGCCTGCTTCCTGTCCAGACCCAAGTAGCCCAGAGCCATCCTTTGCCCTCGTGGGCTCCAGTTGCAATCTGTGTGCCAGGGCCAGGGGCTCACTGAGCTTCATCATCCTGATCTCTCCTCCTTTGGGCTGAATCTTCCACAGATGAGTGGCCTGTCCTATTTATGCCGTAGATAAGAGAGCAGCTGTGGAATAAGACTATCTCATGTCAAAACTTTGGAACACCAGCTGTGGGACTTTAGACAGTCTACCTCATCTCCCTGTACCTTGATTTTTTCTCATCTATGAAATGAAAGATAGACTTAAGAAGCTAAATAAGTTCGGTTCATTTAGGAGCTTAGAACAATATGGCATGGAGCACATGCCCCCCCCCCCCAGATTAAGTTTTATTTGTGTTATGATTACACTGTGTTAAAATCCCCCACCTGGAGCTCTGCATGTCTTAGACTATAGGAACAAGTGCAGAAATTGGGGTTCATTCCCCACTCCTAGCACAGGGCTAGGCGTATAATAAGAGCCTATTAATTATGTGCAGTGTATGAATTGATACAGATACTTGGGAAAGGGGAGCCATGCCCTTTTCTTTATCTCTTCTGAGTCTAAGCTGAGGCTGTGCAGACCCTTGGAAAGTCTTTGCAGAACAGAATCAAATGCAGCTTCCCCTCTACCTACCACAAAAGAATAAACGTGGCTCATGGTTTGGTTTCCTTAGTGAAAAATGCTTTAGGAAACTTGATTAACACACACAGCAGGCAACCAGTGGACCTGTGATCTTTCTCTCCCTGTCTGTGTGGTTTAATAAAACTTCACTGTTGTATGGAAACCACAGGGAAGAGCCCTAATTAGACTTCAGGAGGCAAGAATGAGAGCCCCAGCTTCTTTGAGCAAATCCCTGGGGCCCTGGCTTCCTTATCTGTCAACTACAGGCAGTAAGGACAGCCCTGCTGATCTCCTTAGGTACTAGAGTGGGACAAATAAAATAGTGGGTATGAAAGCCACTGAAGGCCGGCGCCGCGGCTCACTAGGCTAATCCTCCGCCTTGCGGCGCCGGCACACCGGGTTCTAGTCCCTGTCGGGGCACCGGATTCTGTCCCAGTTGCCCCTCTTCCAGGCCAGCTCTCTGCTGTGGCCCGGGAGTGCAGTGGAGGACGGCCCAAGTACTTGGGCCCTGCACCCCATGGGAGACCAGGATAAGTACCTGGCTCCTGCCATCGGATCAGCGCGGTGCGCCGGCTGCAGCGCGCTGGCCGCAGCGGCCATTGGAGGGTGAACCAACGGCAAAGGAAGACCTTTCTGTCTCTCTCTCTCACTGTCCACTCTGCCTGTCAAAAAGAAAAAAAAAAAAGCCACTGAAAAGCAGAGGAGTGTCCCGGTGTGAACTGGTGTTCTTCAGTGTTACCCTCGAGATGTTTCTACCCATTGCTCCAAGGCATCAGTAGCAGGAATTTCACAAGATACAAACAGGTGGCCTCTGAGACTCGTCGTAGGCTCCGTGGTACTGCCTTTGTCGCTTAGGGTCCAGAAAGCTCGGGTGTGCCTGCTAGTTAAGCAGCACAAGGAGCTAGGCCATGGCTTCATAGGCTGGGTGGCTGCTATTCACATAAGCTCCAAATGGACACTCCTGATTGGTGAGTGGTTTTTCTCTGGACACCTTCCAGCCCGTGACTCTGCCCTGCTCAATGTCCTTGACTCCTCAACTGGAGTTTCTTACCCTGGCTCTCACCAAAGAAGAGAAAGCGAGGACTGCACCCAAATGAGGCTTGAAAGTGCTGCCTGGACGAGCCTCGGCCTGGCCAGATTCCCCAGGCTAGAGCTCAGCCACGGAGCTCCCCTTGGAAATCTGTGCACGGGGAGGGATTTCGAAAAGTTCATGGAAGATGCATCTCCTGAAAAAGCTGTGCATGGACTTCAGATTTGCAGCAAAATAGCAAAATACTTGTCTTTTGATTCCTTTTTTTTTTTTTTTTTAACAGGCAGAGTGGACAGTGAGAGAGAGAGACAGAGAGAAAGGTCTTCCTTTTGCCGTTGGTTCACCCTCCAATGGCCGCCGCGTCCAGTGTGCTGCAGCCGGCACACCACACTGATCCGAAGGCAGGAGCCAGGTACTTATCCTGGTCTCCCTTGCGGTGCAGGGCCCAAGCACTTGGGCCATCCTCCACTGCACTCCCTGGCCATAGCAGAGAGGTGGCCTGGAAGAGGGGCAACCAGGACAGAATCCGGCGCCCCGACCAGGACTAGAACCTGGTGTGCCGGTGCCACTAGGCGGAGGATTAGCCTATTGAGCCGCGGTGCCGGCCTTGATTCCATTTTTATATAAAGATTTTTAAAAGATATTTTATTTGTTTGCAAGGCAGAGTTAGAGAAAGAGAGAGAGAGAGAGAGAGAGAGCTATTCCACCCACTGATTCACCCCCAAATAGCTGCAATGGCCAGCGCTGGGCCAGACAAAAGCCAAGAGCCAGAAGCTTCCTCCATGTCTCCCATGGGGTGCAGGGCCCAAGCACTTGAGCCATCTTCTGCTGACTTCCCAGGCCACAGCAGAGCGCTGGATTGGAAGAAGCAGACGGGATTTGAAGTGGCACCCACATGAGATGCTGGCATTGCAGGTGGCAGCTTAACCCGCCACACCATGTTACCGGCCCCATGTAAAGTTTTTGAAGCACCCTTGAACCCCCTAGCTATGTGCCCAAGAAGAGAGGGGACTATGAGTATTGGTGCATGTAGGATGTCTCTGCCACCCTGGTAGGTACATGCACTCACTGCTCTATAGTGATGGGATGATCTAGCCTTAGAACTAGAAAGACTAGGCATTGCAGTGACTTAGTTATATATGGGAACTCTGTGGAAATACGTCTGGGTTTGAATCTCAGCTGCTCTCTTCACCCATTGCATAGCCTTGAACAAGTAGGTAAACCTTTCCAATGGCAGATGTCTTTTCGAAACGTGATTGATAGTGGTTCCTAACCAATGGCATGGGCAGGACAAAGTGCAAAGCTCTCCGCATGCTACATGGCCCAGTGGGTGTCTGCTCATTGGGAGTTGTTTTATGAACTTGTTATTTGACTCTTGGTCTTATCGTTGAGAGCCGTGACTTGCTCAAGGTTACGTAGAAAAATCAGTGCCAAGGAGACCACGTCTCAGCTTCCAGTTGTCCCCATAATCTCACTGTGGTCCTCTGCCTGTGAACCGAGGTCCCTTAGGCCGGAGCCCAGGGACGCACTTCCGCCCCGTCGGGGTCCTCAGGCATGACCAGCCATCATTTCCGCCAGCTCAGGGGTCAGCTGAGGTCGTCCTGGTGCGGGATGGGAGGATGAATGCAAACTGCTTGAAGGGCCATTTTCCCTGGAGTCCAAATCTTCCGGTGCCTCAGCTGGCTGCCCTAAGAAGCAATTTAGCAAATGCATTCCAGCTCTGGAGAAATCTGTCTTTTGTGTCTGCCGACTTGCTTTTCAGGAGCCCCCTGCTCCCGCCGTGGCTCATCCCGTCCCCCTCCCCAGGACAACAGCATTTGGCCCCTGTTGATGAAAGCTCTCCCTCCAGCCCGGTGTCTCCCCAGAGATATCCCCCAGGCCCTGGGAGAAAAGGAAGCTGTTTGAAGCTGCCAGAGTTTCCCCTTTGAGATAACATCAGCCATGCAGTCAGCAATGAGAGCCCCGATTAGAATTTGAAAAGGTGCATAATAGCATCATAATCACATTGCTTAGGTTTTTGTAGCACTTTACAGTTTACAAAAGTCCTTATCCGTGCAATAGCTCATTTGAGAAAATTGCAGGGAATTAGTTAACCACAGAAAAGTATAAAGAAGCCAATAAAATTCATCTGAGTCTACCACTCAGAGAAAAATCTTTGTTAACATTGTAATGTCTTCCCTTCGATCCATTTTCTGGTGGGTTTTTTTGTTTGTTTGTCTTCTGGCTGCATCGGGACCATACTGCAGATCTGTTTTATGTCCTCTTGTGTTTATGGAACATTCTATCTTCCATTCTCTCCCTTGATCCGCACATCCATGCCCTGGACGAAGTCACTGTGTTCTGAAATGTCCCTGATTAGAGATCCAAAGACTGGATTCCCAACCCCGGCTGCAGCTCCTTATCTGTGCACCCGACCTCTTGTTGAAACATTCTGTGTGCTGAAAAGATTCAATCCATGGAGTGAGGCACCTGAAAACACTTAGCACTGCAGTCAGCACACAGTAGGTGCTCAGTCCACATCAGCTAAGTAAGGTGAACTAGCACAGCCATGTTAAACCTACCACGAAAGCCCAGAGGTGGCCTCAGATTGCTCCAGAGACAGCTGTGCCCGTGGCATACCTGATGTGCTTCCCACAGTACCCGGCATGGTGGGCAGACAGCGACATTCTCTAGACTGTACCTACCCCTTAAGCACTACAGGTGAGTTTTAGGATGTGGATGTCAGTGAATCTCGGTGCTGGTACCATGGAGCTCCCAGATGGAGGCTGTTTATCTCCCAGGACTGCTTGTCAGCCTGCCCGGCTGGGACAGGCTGCACTTGGAACGCTTTCCTTGGCTGCAGCCTCTCTCCTTAATATGCGTGGTGGGAGCTACGCGGAAGAGGCTTGCCTAGCACACACGATGCTCTAGATGTCCTGGGTTCCGGGGAGTCAGCCATGAGAGTGAGTCAGCTCCTGCCTTTAGGAACCCACTTAGGAATGTTCTTTAAAAATGCCTCCTGGAGCCTGGGTGTTTAGCCTAGCGGCTGAGACGCTGCCCATGAGACACTGTGACAATGCCCATGGCCAACATCAGAAAGCCTGGGTCTGTTTGTTTTACAGCTTTATTTATTTTAAGGAGAGAAGAGGGAGAGAATCTTCCACCCACTGGTTCACTCCCCAATGGCCATGACAGCCAGGGTTGGGCCAGAGAGAAGCCAGGAGCCAGGAGCTTCATCTAGGTCCCCCACATGGGTGCAAGGGTCCAAGGACTTGGGCCATCTTCTGCTGCTTTCCCAGGAGCATGAACAGGGAGCTGGATCAGAAGTGGAGCAGTCTGTATTCGAGCCGGTACCCATATGGGATGGCCTGAGATGCCAGGTGAACCTAGCACACCACAATGCCAGCCCCAGGGGCCTGGGATTGAGAACCAGCTGCAGCTCCTAATTCCAGCGCCCTGCTGATGAAGACCCAGGGAGGCAGCAGGTGATGGCTACAGTCACTGGGTTGCTGCCACCCATGTGGGAGACCTGCACTGAGTTTCCGGCTCCCACCTTTGGCCGCAGTCCTGGCTAGTGCAGGCATTTCAGGAATAAACGAGTGATTGGAGGCTCTTGGGGGGCAGGGAGAGTCTCTGTGTCTCTGGCTCTAAAATAAATAAATCAATGACAATGATTTAAAATTGATCCTGTATATGCCCTGCGTCTTTTTGCCAACTCAAGGACATGTCCCTGTGTGGGTATAGAGAGGAAGAGGAACCCCCATACCCACATGTGTTTCTCCTCTTATGGGGTCATTGATGTCTTTCTCACCTGGTGAGGATGAGCTCTCTGATGGGGAACGCTGGTTTTCACTCACATGTAGTGGGTGAGGGAAGAGAAGAAGGATGATCTGTTTGTTAAATTTCCTCCTATGGTTTCCAGGTATAGTTGAGTTCCTCAAAGAGAAGGACATAGGGTCTCTCTGTGACAGTCAGAAATCAGCAGGGCCACTCTGGCTCCTCCAGCCCTGGCCACCTAACCTTTGCCAAACAGTCTCCTTCAGGTGACGCCAAGGGCACCAGGAGTGCTGGGGGCCCAGGTGTCTCTATCCTATCGGGATCCTGTAGCCATCATACTTGGTGGTGTCTGCTGTGTCCTTTCTCCACTGCCATTGCTCTACTCCTCCCATGCAGCATCTCCTGGAATCCTCTTGCCGTGCCCAGGGTCACAGTGGCAGTAACGGAAGGTCAGAGAGGCTAAGTCATTCACCCCGTTGGCCCTGGGTCATCCAGGCAGAACAGGGACAGAGCCAGTCACCGCAGCCGCTGTGCCGCATCTCCATCTTCACCTGCGGCCAAAGGAGGACTTTGCTGGAGAGGCAGGGTGGGGGAGGAGGGACACCACCCCAGGTCTGACCTCCCTGAGTATCCCCAGGACTGGACACTGCCTTCTCAGCCAGCTCTCGGCTGAGGCTGCTTAGACCTCCCCAAGGAGCACCGAGGAGGCTGGCATCATGCACACCCGTTGCAGGGAGCCTGGCTTGTGCTGTGTGTGCTATAGCAATCTTTTTCAATCATCACAAGTCCCTGAACTCCAAATACCAGAGCCACCAAGGTGCTTCAGAAAGGACGTATCGCTCACCTTCTCTGCATGTATTGGAAGACACAGAGACACTTGGAAAGATGGGCTTTCGCAGTATCACAGTCTTGTCATGTGCAGCTGGGATTTGTCACCCTTGAAACACACTAGGCACAGTCTCGGGGACAATGGTAAAGAGGCGCAGTCTCAGCAGGGAAGCTGCCCTTAAGTAATTGCAGCTCAAGGCACCAAGTGCTTCGCTGGAGCTGCCAACTGAGTACAGTGAGTGTTCTTGGAGCACAGCTCTTCCCGGTGGGGCCAGAACCGCATCACAGCATCCAGGGTGAATCCTGCAAGGCAAACAGCAGCTCCCCAGAGAGAGAAGAATGGGATGAGTGGAGAGAGGGCACCGTGGAACAAAGCCTTGGAGGTGTGCAGGGAAAAGCAGGCTTGGAACAGAGAGAAGATCACTGGGGAGGGGGCAGAAGATCGTGTGGGTGTGATGGGCCAGGGAGAGCAGTCCATGATCGTGAACAAGACGTCTGAGTTGAATCCTGCCACTTAGAAGGAGCCCATTGGGGCTGGCGCTGTGGCGTAGTGGATAAAGCTGCCACCTGCAGTGCTGGCATCCCATATGGGCACCGGTTAGATTCTGGCTGCTCCACTTCCCATCCAGCTTTCTGCTATGGCGTGGGAAAGCAGTGGAAGATGGTCCAAGTCCCTGGGCCCCTACACCCACATGGGAGACCTGGAGGAAGCTCCTGGCTCCTGGCTTCGGATTGGCGCAGCTCTGGCCATTGCGGCCAATTGGGGAGTGAACCAGCGGATGGACGACCTCTCTCTCTCTGCCTCTCCTTCTCTCTCTGTGTAACTCTGACTCTCAAATAAATAAATAAATCTTTAAAAAAAAAAAAAAAAAGAGCCCATTGGCTCAGGGGATCTTAGATGGAAAGAGAAGTCCAGTTTCCTGGTCTTATGTAAATTAAACTCTTGGCCCCGGGGGCAGTCGTCACATAGGCAAGGACATAGAACCCACTTGAGAAGCTGAAGAATATCGCTGATTGCAGGCTTTGATATTGATAGATAAAATTTTTAGAGACAGCTGAGGATGTCTCATAGATCACTGGACCTCAAGCGATCCCCCAGGCAGCGTTGGGACGTGTGCGGGTGTGTCTGGAGAATGCTGCAGGGATTTACTGGTTGGGGGCCCAGGGGTCTTACTGTTCTTTGCTGTGTAAGAAAGTGAAGGGGCCAGTGCTGTGGCGTAGCAGGTTAAACCACCTCCTGCAGTGCCGGCATCACATATGAGTGCCAATTTGAGTGCCAGCTGCTCCACTTCCGGTCCAGCTCCCTGCCAATGCACCTGGGAAAGCAGAAGAAGATGGCCTACGTGCTTGGGTTGCTGCTACCCAAATGGAAGACCGGGGTGGAGTCCCAGGTCCCTGCCTTCAGCCTGTTCCAGCCCTGGCCGTTGCAGGCATTTGGAGGAGTGAACCAGCAAATGGAAGATAATTCTTTCTCTCTGTCTTTCTCCCTCTCTCTCTGTAACTCTGTCTTTCAAATAAAGAAAGAAATCTTTATTTTTTTTTAAAAGGGGCGGGGGAAGTACCCCATACAAAATGCCAATAACATTCTGTCTGGTATCTATTGCTTGAACCCTACACAACCTCAGTGGCCTACAAGAAGTGTTTTTGAGGTAGCTCTGCTGGTCTTGACTGGGTTCGCACTCGTGACTTGGGCCATTGTGGAGGATGTGCCCCAGGCCAGGGCTCTCATGCTGGGGCAGGCTAGCCTAGGCGTTTGCTCATGGCAGTGGCAGAGGTGCAGAGCACACCTACTCTGTGAGACTAGCCTCAGGATCCACCAGCCCTGCCGCCCACGTGTTCTGTTAGCAAAAGAAAGTCACAAGTCCAGCCCAGACTCCAGCAGCAGGGTAGACTCCCCCTCCTGTAGGTGCCACCTCGAAGGAGAAGGACATTGCGGGGCGGGGCAGGTGGTGGTGGTGAATCGATGCCTTCATCTGCCTTCACACACACCTTGAGAAACAGTGCCCTAGCATGGTCTATTAAGGCAGTGACCTTAACTGATACAAGGCTTTGCAGAGAAAACTAATTCTTTTTTTTTTTTTTTTCTTATTACAATGCTATGGTTTGGAGAGTTAAAAATATATATCATCCTGGGTTCTATTACATTCTGCCAGGTTGGTAACGTTAGCCATGTAAACTTATATGCAGTACATGGTACCATAGATAAGGCTGATGCAACCAGAAACATTTAGAACCAGCACCATGGTCCCTCGCAAGTTATTTTTTTTAAGTTAACTTTCTTAAAATACAAATTGCACAGATTAAGCCCTCCTGTTCAGCCTGTCAAATTGTCATGTGTGTGCACATCTGTGTCACCATCACTCCAATCATGATATGGGACATTCCCATCATCCTAGAAGTTCTGCCTGTTCCCAGTCCATTCATCCCCAAATGCCACATTCCCATCTAACTTTTTCCAAGTTATTTTATTTTTGGTAAATATTTCTGTGTTTATTTGAAGGGCAGAGTTACAGAGAAAAAGGGAGATACAGAGAGAAAGAGATCTTCCCTCCACTGGTTCATTCCCCAAAATGACCACAATGGCCAGGGCAGAAGCCAGGAACCTGGAACTCCATCTGAGTCATCTGCATGGGTGCAAGGTCCCAAGTACTTGGACCATCTTCCAGTGCCTTCTCAGGTGCATTAGCAGGGAGCTGGATAGGCAATGGAACAGCCAGGACTTAAACCAGCAATCATATGGATGCTGGCATCATAACCCGCTGTGCCACAACATTGGCCCCAAGTTGTCTGGTTTCTTAAATTCAATTCTCCACCTGTAAAATAGGCATCGTCCTGCCTCACCCTTAGGGTTATTAGGAGGTTTGCATGGGAAAATACTGGGCTGCCCTGGGCCTGTAGAACTATGCGAGAGATCTTCAAAATGTTCGTGGAAAAACTATGTATAGAGGTCACAAGTTTTTGCACCAAAAGAATCTTTGGCTTGCACGTTTCCATGAACTTTCTGAAGTTCTCCCAGATACCCGTGTCTGCATCGCAAGTACAGAGTTCTCGGTTCCCGATCAGCAGGTTAGCCTGCCCTTTTCTACTGGTTGGGGTAGGAAGGAGAGAAGTGGCGCGGGTTCCTGCTCACCAGCGGAGACTGAAGTCAGACCTCCAGGGACTTAGAGGAGAGGGCAGGGCAGGGGACGGCAGAGGAGGGAGGAAGGGTGGGATTCTGATTACACTTTCAGAAATCAGAATCTGATTAAACTTAGATGAAACAGGAGGAAAGCAGTTCCTGATCTGGCAATGCGTTTGTTCTGTTTTGTTTCCAATGCCTGGTGCCAAGATGGAAATCTGTAGCTGCAGAGAGAGAAAAGCATCAGGTCCCACCGAGGCCCTTCCTGTCCTGGCTGTCCCTCCCCTTCTGCGGTTCCCCTGTGTGATGTGACATCCTTGTGCTAAGCTGTCTTAGAAAGCACTTGTTTATTTGTAGGTTTATGGAAGGCCACCCGTTTTGTCACTGAGTGCCACCATCATTCTTAGCCATGAGGGGCTTAATTCTCAGGTGGCAGAGCCGTCCGCCTCTCACTTGACCCTTAGTGAAGTCAGATCAAATTGCAGAGTCTGCAGGTGACCATCAATAACGTCCCAGCAGGTGATAAGCTGGGGGTGGGGGGGACAGGGCGCACTGGGCAGGCATCCAGCCAGCCCTGTGAGCTGCTCTTCCTGGGCCCAGGCTCTGCTTCCTACCTTCCAGCTCCAGAAGCAGCTCTCCGAGCTGGACGAGGACGACCTGTGCTACGAGTTCCGGCGAGAGCGCTTCACCGTCCACCGCACGCACCTCTACTTCCTGCACTATGAGTATGAGCCTGCTGCCGACAGCACGGATGTCACCCTGGTCGCCCAGCTCTCCATGGACAGGTATGGCACGGGGGCCCCGCCCACCACACAGCGCCCCCTCGCGGCCACTCTTTGCCTGGAGGGTTCCTGGGCAAGGGAGAGATGGCCACACAGATTTTGGAATCCCGCAAGGTAGGGCTTGTGTCTCATTTGCTCCCAGCACTGAAAACCAAGGGCTTTTGACTTGTTGTTTGAGGACAGGGGGAAGAATTGGGTCTGAAGAGAGAGAGCCATATTCACATGACCCAAGGAAGAAGGGAAATGAGGAGACTGGAGCCACAGCTGCCGCTGGACAGTGACCGCTGTGTCCTTCCCTTACACAACCATTCATGGGCATGACCGGAAGTGATGACCTGGCCCTGCCCATAGGCGGCATACAGTACCAGGTGCCTCCCAGGGTAGAGAGCACACCAGGCCCAGTTGGGAACACCCAGGGTCTGATCAGAGCTTCAGGGGCAGGAGTGAGCAGAAGAGAACCAATGAACTTGGCCAGGGAGGATTACAGGGGACCTTGGGGAAACCAGGGAAGGTGGCTGGCCTTTCTGGCTCGTATCTCTCTAAGGGACCTGGCCTAGACCAGTGTCCCAGGATCACCCCTAAACTGTAAACAAAAATATTTATTTGTTTTATTTGAAAAGCAGAGTTATAGAGAGAGGGAAAGATAGAGAGACCTTCCATGTACTGATTCACTCCCCAAATGGCTGCAATGGCCACAGCTGGGCCAAATCCAGGAGCCAGGAGCTTCTTCTGAGTCTCCCATGTGGGTTCAGGGGCCCAAGCACTCAAGCCACCCTCCACTGCTTTCCCAGGTGCATTAGCAGGGAGCTGGACTTGAACCAGCACCTGTATGGGATGCCAACTTTGCAGGTGGTAGCTTAACCCACTGCACCACAATGCCAGACCTCATTTTGTTTTAAATGCTTAAGTACTTTATTTCAAAGGCAAAGTTACAGAGAGACAGAAAGAGAAGGAGATACTCCCAAAGTTGTTAAGTACCCCTTGGCATCTCGCTTTGGGTTTGGATGCCCAAGCTCCCTGCACTACCAAACAGCCCCATCAGCAAGTCACCTGGCCACACCCACCCTCATTGCAGCCCTGTCTGCTCCTTCTCCTCCATGGCGTGGAACATGAAAGTAAAATCTAATCCTCCACGTCGTGCTGAGTGATGCTATGGAGGGGGCGTCTCTTCTGCACGCAGCATGACTGGGCCTGATACTGTAGTTTTCACAGGTGAGTGAGCGCTGCCTACACCCACGGTCCCGTCCCTGTGAGCATTGCTGGCTCCCCTCTGCTGTATCCACACCTCCTAAAAATACCCTCAGTCGTCAGCAGGGTGTTCTGCCTCAAGGTCAACGGCCAGTGGGTACCCAAGAAATCGGATGCGGTTTCTAATCAGAGTAGATTGGCCTAACAGTGAACAAGAACTGGTCCCTGGAGTCAGGCGCTGTGGGTTATTTGTGGCTTTGCCACTTCTTGGGTGGGTTTGGCTTTTGGACAAGTCACCTAAGCCTCAGTTTCCTCATCTGTAAGATGGGAATGACAGTTGCATCATAATTATCTCCAGGGTTGTAAAGATTAAATGGGTGGATACGGGCACCGTGCTGTACTTAGCCCTGGCATACATTCAAAGGCTCCCTGAACCCAGCACATGGTCTCTGCTGGGTGTTGGGTGCTGGGTGGCAGGCCCTGGACATGAGGACAGGGTGCTCTGGGTGAAAAATCCCCACCAGCTCCCTCAGTCCTCAGCTGGTCTGGGGCATCTTAGGGGCTGGATTTCTCCCATGCCGTGTAAGGTCCTTGTTAAATGAGAGACCCTGTGAAAGCCCACGGTCCATATTTCACATCCGGCTTTAATTATTATTTATTTTGGGAAGCTCTATGCCAGCTTCTAGAATTTGCTATCTGGATTTGTAACCACATAGAAGGAAAATGATTTGAGTTATTAGCAACCCCAGCCTGTGTGTGTGCACACAGAGAGCAGAAGCCAGCAGGAAGCACCCTGCAGGCATGGGCTGCAGGTGCACCCGGGAGGACCTGCCCTCACGGTGCCCGCCCCCCACGCATGGCAAACACAGGGCGCCCTAGTGAAAGGTGACGCGTGTGGCCGTCCAGGCAGTACCAAGGCCTGGAGAGAGCCGCTTAGCAGGACACAGCGGGAAGCTGCGAAGCGGAGCCCCAGCTGATGGCGACGGAGAAACTCCTGCAACTACTCCCCCGCCCCCCCCAAATCCCTGAACAGTCAATTACGAAGCCGTGTGCTGACTGGGGCCTGTTGGATTGATTTTTAATTTCAGAAACACTTCGGGTGTGTTTGTAAACCTTCGAGTCAGAAGTAGGCCCTACGTGAATGCCACGAGGAATTAGGTAGCTGCCTACGGGCTCCCGGGCCCGGCTCCCTCTAGAATTCCCTTCAGTGCCGCCACCACAGGCAGCTCTTAGGCCGGGAAGCCTGCTCAGCTACACCCATTCCTACGGCCCCAGCAGAAGAGGGGAGTGGCTGGGAGGGCGGCAGGAGGGTGGGGTTGTGGAAGGGGAGTGCTGGGGAGGGAGGACACCTGGTTGGGGAGAGACGTGCTCATAGAGTGCCATGGACAAAGGTGCGGGAGCACTAACTCAGTTACAGGGCATCACCTGGCCAAGGAGTCTCCTCTCTGCTTTCAGCAAGAACTGGAAATACAGGTTCTCAGGCCCCACCCGGCCCTCCTGACCCAGAATCTAAGACAGCCTGCAGAACCTGCACTTGAAGCTCCCCAGGGGATGTCCTAAGCACCGACTGGTTTATCAAGTGCCAGAAATTTCTGTCTCCCTGTAAGATGAGAGGGCTCTTTTCAAAATACAAATCAGGTCCCATTGTTAAAAGCCCTGGATGACTTTCTCATTGTGTTTAGAGCAGCGTCCACCCCACTCCCAAGGCCTTCCAGGCTCATAAGATGGCACCTGCCCACCGCTGGGGCGCCTTCTCCTCAGCCCCTCACTCACCCGCCCCCACCCACAGCGGTCCTGCTGCTGTTTGATTGAACCTGCCGACGCCATCTCTGTCCCAACAGCTGTTTCCTCCTCTTAGAAAGCTTTTCCCCCAGACTTCCACAAAGCTGGAGCCTCCTTGTTGTGTAGGCGGCTTACACCTGTGCACCAGGCGGCTTACAAACAGCAGATGTTTATTTCCCACAGTTCTGGACCACGTGGTGTCTGGCGAGGGGCCGCTCTCTGGTTTGGTTATTTTTATGACACCTTCGTGTGGTGGGAGGGGCCAGTGAGCTCTCTAAAGGCTTCCTGATGGCCCAGCTCTGCCCCTGTGACCTGATCACCTCCCAAAGCCTCCACCTCCTAAAACCATCGCCTTAGGGTTAGAAGTCCATGGGGGCGGGGGGGGGGTGCACAGACATTCAGACCACAGCTCCGGATCTCAGCATTCCTCCCCTTCAGAGGAGCCTTCGCTGGCCAGCCCTCACAGGTCCATTCTGTTCTGTGTCCCTGCCCTGAGCCCCGGTAGTCCCAGTTCCATCTGGAACTTGTCACCGTGTGGTTTGTGGACTTGTCTCTGCCCACGTGCTGCAGAATGCAGTGACTTGTCCTGTGTGGCGTACCTGGCCCGCTGCACGTACTCAGGGAATAGTTTGTTGAATTGAATGCACATTCAAAAGGGAGAAACGGCACTAATGGGAAAATGATAGCGCTCACACTGAACACCTGCCGTATATCTAGCTTTGGGCTAGAGACCTCTTTTATATAATTATCTCATCTAAGGCTCAGATCTAGAGATTGTATCAGTTACCCATTGCTGCCTAACAGGCAGTCCCGAGCCTCAGCAGCCGAGTACAGAAACCGTAATGAGTTCACGATACTGTGCGTTAGCGGTTCAGCTGGGCTCATCCCTGTGCCTCCCATCAGCTACGTGGCTTGCCCAGGGGTTGGGTGGCAGTCAGCTGGACAAAGGCAGTGCTTGGGCCACATGGCTCATGATGTGGAAAGTCAGCACTGGCCTGGTCAAGGTGGCAGTCGCAGGTTGCAGAGCAGCAGGAGAGACAGAGCGAGTTCAGCCATTCGGTAGTTTACTCACCAGTGGCTGCAGCAGGCAGGGCTGGGCCGGGCTGAAGCCGGGAGCTAAGAACGCAATCCGGGTCTCCCACGTGGATGGCAGCAACCTGATTGCTTGAGCCATCACTGCTGCCCCCAGAGTCTGTGTGAGCAGAAAGTTGGAACCAGGAGCTGGAGCCAGGAATTGAACCCGTGTACTCTGGTATGGCATGTGGACTTCTTAACCAGGATCCTAAACACCAGGCTGGGTGCCCAGCCCTGCATAAGCACTTTTTACCATCACGTGATGTGTATGCTCATGCCCCATGGACCAGCCCGGAATGAATGAGGACAAGTATCACCAAAGGGTGCGGGTAGAGGGAGAGGAGTGACTTGTAGCAATTTCATAATCCACCCAAGATGTTGCTAACCCCCAACTTACATGTGTGGAAATGACAGTTCAGAGAACCATCACAGCTGGATGGCCCAGAGTGCAAATCCAGATCTGTGTGACCCTAAAGCCCACAGCTGCCAGCCGTGATGAGGTACCCAGAGCCTGCCTAGCTGCAGTGCCCAGGTGAGGATGGGCCACCCGGTAGGATGGGAGTTCCCCATCCCAGGTGGGGCTGAGTGGTCGGCAGCCCGGGCTGCTTGGGACCACTGGTGCTTGAATTCCTTGCCAGCCCTGGCCCTGCAGGTATCTCCCTCGGCCCTCTCTCTGCCTGCTCCCTCATAACTGCAGGGAGTTTGTGAGGCTTCCCGCCTATCTTCAGACCCACCAGGCATCTGTGTGGCCGGTCCCAAGCCTTGAGTCCCACTCTCTCCAGCACACAGCCCCTGCAGGCTCCACAGGAACAGGAAGCAAGCATGGGACAGTCAGGACTCAGGGGTCACATGCACTGACATCCCGTGCTCTTGAGCAAGGCGCACCCCCCCCCTCGAAGCTTCTTAGCTCTTTCACAGTACCCGGGATATAACCACCGTAAGTCTCTCCGATTCTTCCCAGAGTCCCAGCTCTGTGGGTTCAGAATTCATCTGTATCTTTTGAAATACTCTCCAGTGACCCAGTGCTTGCTGGGTCAGGGGTCCCTTCGTGCTCTCTCTGGAGAGCAGAGAAAGACTCATCAGAGAGAGCCCTGCAGCAGTGAGAGCACCCCAGGATGAAGCACCCCTTCAGCAGCAGGTGTGGGGAGACAGCCCCAAGAACCAGCCAGAGGATGGTGCATCTTGTGGGCAGATCCCAAGAAGGGCTGAAGAGGTGGCGGAAAAGAAGGTTGGCATCAAGGGAGGGACGTGCACTTGCTTGGGGAAGCAGCAAGGAGAGGAAGATATTTGGGGGACATTGCTGTCGACCAGACACCAACACATACAGATGCTGGGTTTGGGATCAGACGGACCTGGGTGCGAATCCAGCTGCATGACATAAAGGTGTCACTTGCTTCACCTCCTTGAGTTCCGTCCCCTGGTGATGAGAGTCTCGCCTCTTTGAAGTTATCATGCTTGCTCACAATGAACACAGTCACAGCGTGACCGGCACGTGGCCGGCAGCAGGTAAGAGGCAGAGATGTAGGCATTGGCATTGTGGCTCAGTTTGTCACCGCTGTCCAGCGCCTGGCAGGAAGGCTCAGGGAGCTGGGGGCATAGAGCGGTCGTGGATCACGCCATCATTTGCTCTCTGGTTCACTCTCGGACGCTCTGCAGCACATCCGGCACCATTTCCTGTGCAGCGCAACTTGTTTTTCACACCAGCAGCACCTTTCTCCTGGGAACGTGAACATTTTGTCTCTGTTGCTGCTACAAACTCTTAGCAGAGCTGGCAAGAACAGCCGCACCAGGTGGGGCTTGCTCCCTGGTTGGAAAACTGAGTCAGAAACCAAGTCAATGCAGGGTCCAGAGCTTCCCTGTGTCCCCTGCACGCCCAGTGAGACACAGCTCTGACCCCCATCCCCTCCAGCAGCTCTCAGATCTAGAGATTAGAGATCAGTCTTGTCCTTTATTCTCCAGTTCTGCAAGGATCAGTACTAACGGCTCTCTCTGGAGGTGCAGGGTCGCCTCTTTTGCAGGAGATCAAACTGAGCTGCAAGGGGGAATCATTTCAAAATACCAGACCTGAAAGCCCAGGAGAGAGTGCACCCTGCAGCAGGGGTGAGATTTGACACCGTGGAGAATGTGGTACCTCTTTAAAAGGACTGTAGCCAGGGCCAGCACTGTGGCCTGTATGGTAAAGCCGCCCCCTGCAGTGCCGGCATCCCATATGTACGCCAGTTCGAGTCCCGGCTGCTCCACTTCTGATCCATACCCCTGCTATGGGCTGGGAAAGCAGTGGAAGATGGTCCAAGTCCTTGGACCCCTGCACCCATGTGGGAGACCCAGAGGAAGCTCCTGGCTCCTGGCTGTGGATCAGCACAGCTCCAGCCTTTGCAGCCAAATGGGGAGTGAGCCAGCAGATGGAAGACCTCTCTCTCTCTCTCTTTCTCTCTCTCTCTCTCTCTGCCTCTCCTCTCTCTATGTAACGCTGACTTTCAAATAAATAAATCAATCTTTGAAAAAATAAATAGATAAAAGGCCAGCATTGTGGTGCAGCAGGTTAAGCCACTGCTTGCAACGTGAGCATCCCTCTTCCCATCCAGCCCCCTGCTAGTGCACCTGGGAATGCAGCAGAAGACAGCCCAAGTGCTTAGGCCTCTGCGCCCATGTGGAGACCTGGATGGAGCACCAGGCTCCTGGCATCAGCCTGGCCCAGCCCCAGCCATTGTGGTCATTTGGAGAGTTGAACCAGTGGTTGCAAGATTCCCCCACCACCACCACCACCCACCCACACACAGATACCATGTAACTGTGCCTTTGAAATTACTAACTAAATGCATGTTTTTAAAGAATGGCTCTGGGCAATTTGATTAGCAGGCATTGTGAGGGATGAGAAATGGAAGGCATTTTATCCTGGTGAGTACCTAAATCCTCGGAACTGACAGAGGAAGGGAGCGTGGGCAGTGCTAATTCCCAGAATTACCGAGCGTGAACTCTGGACACCCATTGAAAAGCCACTGAAAGGAAATAGGGGTTCGCATTTCCTTTTGTCTAGAAGCGTGGAAATACCTGGAATCTATTTCCCGGTAATTGTGCTAATCAAGTGGGCATTCTGACCGGCACAGTGCTGAGCACCTGCCTCTCACTGGAGGGAAAGTGGCCTTTGTTGATTCTTAGGCACAGGTTTGATGTGCCTGTGCTTCGATGTCTTTTGGTGGTGGTGGTGGTGGTGGTGGTGGTGGGTGTGTGGGACGGGTATCTTCTTTGCAAACAGTTTTTGCAGAACACCCTCTGTTGGAAGCACCTGTTGATTTTTCACCGCCTCTGTTCTTCCCTGTGCTTGGCTCAGGGTCTCCCAGGTGGCCTTGCAAAGTGGGAGGGGGCCTGGGGACAGGGAGAGCTCTAGACAGATGCAGACAGCGTCACCAGGGGGACGCTTGGGTTCCCAGCACTCACCTCCTTCTCGCTGCCTTTGCTGGGCTCCCAGGATTATTGTTCCTGTGAACTCCGAGGCCCCATCAGGGTACCCGCTCACGTGTGTCAGGGCTGTAGCATCTGGAGCCTTCCTGAGGGAAATGGGTGCTGAGGGTGCTGGGAGAACTCTGGACAGCACCTGGCACACACTAATGCATCCATAATCAGAGTCACTGTTACTTCTGGTGTTATTCTTTTTCTTTGACACAGTAATTGTATGTATGAAGAGATGAAATCAGGGCAATTAGCATTCCCATCTCCTTAAGTCTTGATCATTTCTTTACCCTGGAAACCTCCAAACTCTTTGGGTTCTTTGTTTAAAAAATAAATAAATAAATAACCAACTCTTGTTTTTACTGTTTGTTGGACTCCATGATGTAATTCCGTGGCCTGGGTGTCTCTGTGTCTGTGGCCAGGCCTCCTGGAGGGCATTAGTTTATCAGGAGAGCTGTTTTCTGTGCCTTTGCTGAGAGAGGAACTGGGTTGGGGCTGGAAGGGGATTTGTGGATCAGCTCGTGTCCTCACGCCTCCCTCATTGAAGAGGAGACTGAGGCTTTATCGTGGGATGCTGTCACCTGCTGGGGTAGAAGCCCAGGAGGACCGGGACCAGCAGCATGTGTATCTCGTGGTGGAGGTAAAGGAGCTGAGTGTGGAATGTCCCAGGCAGGGGCGTGGGTTTGCAGCGAGGTTGTGGGCGGAGGCAGAGCTGCAGGGTGGGCGCAGGTGCCCGGCGCTCAGCGCTCCTTCTCTCGCAGACTCCAGATGCTGGAGGCCATCTGCAAGCACTGGGAGGGGCCCATCAGCCTGGCCCTCTACCTGTCGGACGCCGAGGCCCAGCAGTTCCTCCGCTACGCCCAGGGCTCCGAGGTGCTCATGAGCCGCCACAACGTGGGCTACCACATCGTGTACAAGGAGGGCCAGTTCTACCCCGTGAACCTCCTGCGCAACGTGGCCATGAAGCACATCGGCACCCCCTACATGTTCCTGTCTGACATCGACTTCCTGCCCATGTACGGGCTCTATGAGTACCTCAGGTAAGAACCCCGGGCCCAGCCACCACCGCTCCCGCTCCTGGACCAGCAGGCCCTGTGGGTGGTGGGGCAGCACCACGAGGCCACTAGGGTCATCTTCTAGTCCGGCCCTCTCCTTGAATAGTTGGGGCAGTGGAGACCCAGGTAGGGGAAGGGACCTGCCTAGGCCCACCCAGAGACGGAGCTCCAGCCCAGGGGTTTGGAAAGCAGCCCTAGGCAGTCTGGCTTCCTCCTTGTCCCAAGCCACATCCTGGAACTCGAGTTTGCGAAATGAAGGTGAGTTTGCTCTAGGAGGTCTCTCTGATGCTCTTTCCACGGCATCTGTGAAAATGGGCCGCCCCACTTCCCCCCTTGGATCAGGGAGCCCTCTGAGCACCACCGTAGAGAGATCGCAGCCTGCTGTTGACACAGACCCCAGCTTGATGTCTGCCCAGCCTCAGCGGAGGTGCTCGCTCGGTGCCAGGCGCTGCTCCGAGGTCTACTTCCCTGCCCCATGGCCTCTGCTGCGAGTGGTTTCACCACCTCCGTTTCCCAACTGGGAAAGTGCGGGAGCGTTACGCACTCAGCAAAGGGGGAGCCGAGGTCAGAACTCCACCTTGCAGTGGCCTCTGGGGGTCGCCGGCGTCTCACCGCAGCTCCGCCACCTAGAGGGGCAGGTGTGCACCTGCTGGGGATGCACTTGGCTGATGGCAGGCTTGGAGCGCTGTGGGGGGGATGGCATTTGTCGCAGAATAAGGAGCAGTAGGAACTAAAAGGAGCTGGAGAAGGCACATAGCTCAAAAGTCCCATTTGACACAGGAGAAAATTAAAAGCACAAGGCGTCCCTGGTCCAACAGCAGTTTTCAAAGCCCCCCATGTCTTGTCCTGAGTTCTCCCTACTGCTGAGTTCTGGCCTGGAGCCGGCTACTGTGAGAGGAGGCGTGCGCGTAGTCAGGCTTGGATCCACTCCTCAGGCTGCAGAGGCAGCCGTGCTCACCCTCATCTCCAGCAGGGAAGAGCGAAGCCCAGGGAAGAAACAGCCCACCCAGGTTCTCAGAGCCCGTGCCAGGGTTTGGACCAGTGTCTTGCTGCCCAGGGCTTTCTGGCTGTTCCAGACAGGGTGGCTTCTAACTCCTTCCTCCCACGTGCCTGCCTGTGTGTGTCTCTCTACACGTGTCTCCTCCAGTGTCACTGTTTCTTGGAAAAGAGCCCCTGAGAGTGCCGAGACCCTTTGTACAGCAGCCACAGCGCAGCCTCGGTGAGCGCCTCCCTTGCTTGCGCTCCCTCTGGCCGGGGAAGGCAGCCTCTGCTCTCCGTGCAGCTCTGAGTCGCGTTTCCTTCCCAGCATCCTGAGGTTTCATAGCATCAGTCCCTCTCTTGCCAGCCTCTCTCTATCTCTTTCTCACACAGTAGGGTAAGCGGCCCCTGCACTGCCTAACCCTGCATCGTGGAGGATGAGGATGGAGGGTGCTGGGGTCCACAGCCCTGGGAGTCCCGACTCGCAGCCCCGCCTGCCTGGAGCTCTGCTGCTGCTCCAGCTCAGCCTTGGCCGTCCCAGCTGTGGACTGAGAGCGCCCCCATGTGGCCCTGGTCCTTGCAGATTCTGAAACGTGGGTGGCTGCGGGAAGATGGGCTCTGGAAGGAACAGACAGATTTGGGGATGGGGTGGGGGATTCAGAATGGACCTTCGCCCCTCCGGCACCGCTTTGGGGTTCTTCTTCAGAAGCACCTGAGGTCTTTCACCCCGACTAGTTGAAAGTTCCCCTTGATCAAAGGCTGTGGCCTCTCCTCTCCCATGCAAGAACTATGTTGCTTCAGCTCCAGGGCGTCACATAAAAACACAAGACAGAGGGACAGGCTTGTTGATGCTGTCCCTCCCTCTTCATCGATGCCACGAACTGCTCATCAGGACCTTACAGGACATGAGGCGACGTGCTGCCTAGTGTTGCATACGCGTGAGGTCTGGGCGGGCCCCAGCTGCCTCATCACCCAAGGCACACAGGTGCCCCTGGTCCCCCTGGCCCCCTCCTGCAGCTTGTTCTGTGCTCATGGACCTTGCTCCTCAGTGCTGAGTGCAAGTCAGCGGGGAAGCTGCTCCCCGTGTCTACGCAGCCACCTCCACTCTGCTGTGTTGTCATTCTAGGACAAGGGGCCAAGCTTGTCCACTCTTTGTATTTTTCAAGGGATGCTAGGAATATGATTTTCGCTTAAGATGATTTGTTTTTAATATTGACAACTAATTTTTTCAAACTTTTTCCTTGCTTGTTTGCATTGTATTTGAAAGAGAGAGAGAGAGAGAGAGATCGTCTATCTACTAGTTCACTCCACAACTGTCCACAACATCTAGGACTGGGCCAGGCTGAAGCCAGGAGCCACAACTCAATCCGGGTCTCCCATGTGGATGGCAGGAACCCAGGCACTTGAGCTGCTTGCATTAGCAGGAAGCTGGAATCAGAAGCAGAGCCAGGACTGGAACCCAGGCTCTCTGATATGGGGTGTGGGTATCCTAACCACTGCACCAAGTACCTGCCCCAGAAACTCATTTTAAATATTTTTAATAAATGCTGTGGAGCCAAGTCAAACAATGACCTTCCTAACCCAGCCCTGACCGCCTGTGTGTGACCTCTGACCCGGGGCATTCCCCGACACCAGAGTTCTGGGAAACAGAAAGGAATTTGATAAATGTGCACTGTCTTCGGATGAGGATGACCACGTCAACTTACCATCGGTGTAGGGAGAAGTTTTCCTAGTGAATGGGCTGCACATTTTTCTGATCCAGGCATTGTCAGTGCATCTGCCTTGTGACAGCAGCACATCGCTGGGTTGGTGAAGTTCAAGGGCTGTTTGCTGCACCTGCTGTGGGGCCCTACGCAATGAGCAGACCTTGCTACAGGCTGGCTTCGTAACACTGACTTTTAACAAAAGGCCATGTCCAAGTGCTGTGAAAATACTGCAAACTGAAGTGATGCGGGCAGGGGTTTGCCCTACTGCATAAGCTGCTGGTTGGGACACCTGCATCCTGTAGCAGGTGCCTGGTTTCAACACCTGGGCCACGACTCCAGCTTCCTGAGAGGACAGATCCTGGGACATAGTGGTGATGGCTCAACTACCTGGTTCCCTGCTTCCCACCTGGGAGCCCTGGGTTCAGTGCTTTCTCCTGGCTTTGGTCTGGCCCAGTTCCAGCTATGACGGGCATTTGAATAGTGAAGCAGTGGAGATTGTTAGTTCTGTGTGTGTGTGTGTGTGTGTGTGTGTATCTCGAATAAGTGAATAAAAATTTTAGAAAATGGTGACAGTTGCCTGAGCCCTTACCACGTGTGAGAAGCCCCGTCAGCATTCAGTGCCTGTACTGCGTATATCCCTGTCTGAGGCGCATGTTCTAAGGTGGCCAGCCCATGGCCCCGAGTATGTCCATAAGAGAGCACATTTGCAGAAGGTGTCAGATCATTCTTGACCCCCAAGATACTGGCTGATTGGCAGCCCCTTGATCACACCCCCCCAAACATTTGTATCAACCTTTTGGGGGTTCTTGCTCAGCCCCCTCCCCTCAAAGAAAAGTTCAGCCTCATAGTCTGAATAGTTGCTTAGCAACCAGCTAATGGTATAGCAAAAACAAACAGATCGGTTGGAAAATAATGCAATCAGTTCTATACGTGGACATAGCTGAGATCCTTACTGAAGTTTCTTTCTGTAAAATCCCTTTATGTCTTTCTCCTGAAGCCTGAACTCACAACCATGCAGCTCTCACTGTTGGTTCCAGACAATGTCAAGTGGAATTCGGCAGGGCTTGGCAGGGTGCATTTGAATCCAGATTCCCCTGGACCCTGTATTTGACCTGGGGTGGGGCAGCTCCCTTTGTCTCCCCCTCTTCCTTGTCCTCAGCTAACAGAGGGGCTCCTCAAACCTCTTGCAGGCTGCAGTGGGCGCTTGGCAGGAGTGCGTTTTCCATCCGTTGGCCCATTCACAAGGCTCAGCATTGGCCTATGTTGTCAGGAGCCCCTGCCACATGGGTCACGCATGTCACCATTCCAGTTCTTTCTGTTACAGCATAAGAAACCATACACACATGTCCCTGAGTGACCGTGTCCCAGTAATGTTTTCAAATCTGTGATGATAAAAACCTGATGCGCACTCAGTAGAGACCATACTTATTTGAATTTTGAATCTTCCTCTTTTCCTGGGCTAGCGATGTGCTCGTGACCCTCTCGGGCAATGCTATAGGTCAGCCCCAGGATCGAGAAGGGCAGCAGCAGGACTCTACAATGTGCTGTGTTGCTCACCTGGGACGTTTGGCTGGTTATGAGTATTCAATGCACTTGGACTTCATGATTGTTTCAACTTATAGTGCATCTATTGGGACAACATCTCTCCTCCTTCGTATGTACTTGTCCATGGGAAAGATATAACCTCACCAACCTTTCTTTTCTGTAAGATTGGAATCATAGTATTTCTTCCCTCAAAAAGCCCTGGGCAGGTGAAGTACTATTTGGAAAGCACGTGGCAAAACCGTGACTGTGCAGTGTACGTCCCGCCATGGCCAAGCACTGCTGTAGGCACTGGAGCTCTAACCGTGATCATGACAGGCAAGTGCATGCCCTGGCGAGGTTTATCCTGCACCTGTAGGTGCTGCTCCCACGACTGGTGTGGATATTGTTGTCACGACAGATAAGGAGAGAAAAGATAGCAGGGCCCAGACTGACAGGCGATGGCCCCGTGTGGGTGGACAGGGAAGACCCTGAAAGGAGGAGCTGGCTGAGGTTAGTATCATGGCTGTTGCAGGGATTCAGAAGCAGTAGTGTGGCCAAAGTTCCAGAGTGACAGAGGCCTGGCAGGTGGGACGTCTCAACAGCTTCGCTCCGCTGTGACTGTCTTTATCTCAGACAGGAGCAGGTCTCCGGTCTCTTTCTCACCTTCGCCTGCAGAATCCTGACTTTGGACCAGTGCCTGCAGCTCCAAGTGTCTCTCCTGTCCTTTCTGCCTCTGCTTTCGAGGGGACGGATGTGCCACACTGGGCGGATGCTGTATTCTGCAGGGCCCAGCACTGAGAAAATCATTCGCAATCTGTTTTCCCCAAGAGGACAGCCAGCCACCCTCCCCGTCACAGTCTCCCTGGCACATAGCGGCCGCTCTGTGAATGCTTGGTGAATGAGCACAGATAGGTGCAGGAGCCAGGTAAGGGTGGCACCCAGCGATGCTGATTGGCTGCCTGCCAGAGCCCGTATCAGGTGACATTCCCTGGGGTTCATCCATGGTGTTAATTCTGCCATAGCATTTAACATTTATTGAGCGCTTCATATGTACCAGGCACGGTCGTAAATACTTTGATGTGTGTTTACCATTGAACCTCACCACAGTTCAGGATGCTCAGGCTCATGGCATGCCGAAGGGGGCAGCCTCCCAGGGGGACACACCTGGCTCACCTCCATAGGTGTCCTGTGCATCGTGTGCTAAGTGCTCCACGGGTGTGGTGGGCCCGGCTTCCTCTCCAGCATGGAACATCACCAGGCTGGGAACATCATCGTGGCTTGCATTTACCAAGTGCATCCGATGCGCCAGGACTTAACCTCCGCATAAGATAATGCATTTAATCCTTACAAAAACCCCGGAGCACACAGGCAGTACTGCTGTCCCCAGCTCCCCCAGGAGAAAAGTGTGGCACACATTTGCAGTTGTTCAGGAGTTCAAGCTGGTGAATGTCCAAATAGAGTCTGAATCCATGAGGTTTGCCCCAGAACTGGCCCCTAACTGCCCCCTGCTGTCACCCCCCAGCCAGCAGGGATCTCAACACCAGTCCTGCTCAACACACTGCCTATCTTTTTATCATTATTACCATTACTTTTAAAATGTGTCCCTGAAAGCTCATCTCAGCTTCTCTGTCTCACCTACCCCTCTCTGACTGACAAGGTCTCCCTCTGGGTATGTTAATGCCATCAATTAAGGAGTCCCTGGGCTCCCAGATGACTGTGCCTGCGTCTGACCTCACTCTGTGTCTGTCTCTGGTGCCCGGCTCTGTGGGCAGCCTTATCACCTTCATTTGCAAGTCCTTGCTGTTGTCCCCACACATCCCCCGGAAGCCTGTCTGCCAGGATCTCATTTCCTAAGCAACTGTAACAGCCTCCAAGCAAACCCTATTACCTGGCCTCTGCGTTTAGGGATGCGAAGAAGAAGGGACAAGATCGGGGGCTGTGCAGGTGTGCCTCCAGCAGGATCAGCGCAGGTAATAAGCACAGCTCAGCTCTGCTCCTTCCTTCCTCTCTGCCCATAGAGTCTCACCCAGAGGCGGACTGATAAAGCCTCGGAGATGATTTCCTGTCACTCTGGCTGAAAACCACGCTCCCATCCAGCAGTGTTGAAGTTTTGCTGTTAACAGGAGGGTAGGGCACAGCTGGAGACGAGGGGCTTCTCATGGTCCCCCCTGGATCTCACACACACGCACAGTTGCCCTGCTTCGCCTCTCACTACTTGATGGTGCCTAGGGCTGCATTAGCTCTGCTACCTGCGCTCACTGTTACGTTGCGGTTCGCTCCGTGCCCACATGCTTTCCCAAGTGATGAGCTGAAACCTGAAAATGATTATGAATTTCATAATCAGAAAGCCTCTGCTTTCTCTTGAATGGGTTACCCTAAATGTTCCCACTACCCCCTTGGGAGACTCAGCAGGGGATCTGTGTGCACAGCTAGCTCTTGGGGACCCAGGAAGGAAGAAGCAAATGTGTACCAGTGCCCTCTGTGTAGCAGGCACCGCACTAGGTTCTGAGCAAGTATGACCTTTCTTTATGACAACCTTGTCACAAATACGACCTTTTATTCCCATTGAACCAGTGAGAAAATTAAAACGCGGAAGGTAAAGTTGCTTGATGATCATATGCATGTAAGTGGCAGAACTGTAAATCAGCCCAGGTCTTTCTCGTTTCCCAAGTGCCGTCTTCACACCGTCATCCTCTGCCCCATTAAGCAGTGACAGCAGACTGAGTCCTTCATCTCCTAGACGAGGGCACTTGAGAAAGTTGAGGCAAAATGGAATTAATGGAGAAGGTTATTTTTGAAATCCATGCCTCATTTTTGCACAGTATGCATTTTCCATGCGGATGGAAAATTGCAGGTTGTTGAGTGCCCCCTGCGTGGCTGGCACTGTGCGGGAGCTACAGACATAACCGCGAACAAGGTTGGCCCTCGCTGCAAGCCTGGCAGGGCCGGTGGACACACAAGCCCACAGTCATCTCTAGTGAATGGAACAATCCCGGTGAAACAGTCCTGAGGGCATGCAAGCCCATTATCGAGGGGGCACAACGGGAGACAGCCAGCAGAGGTGGGGAGGGGGCGGTGGGGTGCAGGGAGGCCAGCTCCGCTCACTGGCTGCACATAGAGCCTTGAGAGAAGGAAGTGCTGTCCCGGGGCTTCTGAGGCAGAGCCACACTCCAGCAGAAGTTTCTCTCCCTCTTTCTCTCTGTCTTTGACATCAGTTTCATAGGAGTCCCTGGACTCCTTACAGCTCGCGTTCGATTCGGGAGACCCAGGGCTCTGAGAGCCGACAAGCCTGGTTCTCTCCTGACATTCGGACAGGAGCCCAGCGCATGCAACCCCGTGGTTCCTCACACTTGGCACTTGTCAGCCTCAGCTGTTTATCACAACAGCACAGGGAAATCAACACAGCTGGTGCAGTTGCAGGAAAGCTCGCCTGGGCAGAGAGGGAGCATCCTCTACTCCTGTCCAAAGCAGGGGCAACAGGAGGCCCCTGAATGGTGACCAGCTCACCAAGGTCCCTCCGGTCACAGCAGATGACCGGAAGGATGCACTGTAGGGTTCTGGGCAGAGGGAGTAGCCTTTAGAACCAAATGCAGAGAGAAATCAAGAAGAGAGAGAATGGGCAGCTATGTCGATTTGACAGTGAGGGGGACCTGGCTGACCCTGGCCAGGTCCCCAGAATCAAACATGGATGGCCGTTATTTAAGAACCTCATGGGCATTAAGGAAAGGAGGTAACCAGTAGAGGAGGACCAGCCAGCAGAGACGTTGGTCCCTTGTCCTGACCTCTCCCAGCACTGCTTGCTTTCCTGGCCTTGGCCCCACGTGGCTCCTGCCAGATGAGATCTGCCACGTGGCTGAGATTGCCTTTCAAGGAACCTGACTACCCAGGCTGTAGACTCCTGTTTTTTCTCCCCACTCTGCTCCCTGCCACTCGCCCACCAGCTCCCTTGATCCATGACCCCCAGGAAGTCCATTGCTCCATTGGGAAGGTCAGGAAGATAAGGCACAGTCACCACCTTAACAGACACGGCTCCAAGAAATCCTGCAATGATTGCCCTTTGCTGATTCAATCTGAGCTGGGACCAACTTCATGCAGCGATGGTGACGTCGCTGTGCAGTGCCTGCTACCCTCTCAGAGCTCCGCAGTCTTCCTTGGTAGACCAGCTGCTAGCACCCTTGGCATGGGTTGCAGTGATTAGAGAAGTAACACATCTGAAGTGCTGGAGTTTCAAGCATACTGAATACACGTGAGCTCTTACTACCATTTATTGACAACCTTCAAAACCCGTCTACAAAACCAACCGTCGTCCAAGGAATTCATTTCTCCCAAACCCCATACAGTAGCCACCCCTCATCCATGGGACATAGATGTCTAATGTAAAACGTGTACCCAATCCTATCATTTGATGCCTTTTCCATCTATCGTAGCCAAGCACTTAGGTTCTGTGACCATGAATTTTGCAGTAACAGGAAAATTAGCCTGAATTTCCCTTCCTCCGTCACAATTTCCTGGGGAGACTTGTTCATTCTCAGCACAGATCTTAGCAACCTCACATATAATTCTGTTTGGACCTTATCACTGTTTCACTTACAGGGGGTATTTTATGACTTCTTTTTGGCATATCTGAATTGGGACCAGTGTTCACTAAATAAGGGTTACTTGAAACCCAGCACTGTGCTATCAGTCAATCTGATCATCAGAATAGCTACTAAGTGACTAACAGATGGGTAGTCTAGATAGCGTAGAGACATTGGACCAAGGGATGATTTGCATTCCAGCTGGGACAGAGCAGGGTGGCACAAGATTTTATCATGCTACTTAGAACAGAATGCAATGTTCATTTCTGGAATTTTCCATTTAATATGACCGCAGGGAGCACAGGTAAACTGAAACTGTGGGACGTGAAACCATAAGGGAGGGCCACTGGATGCTCCATTGGTTCCAGAACCATGCAGATACCTAGAGTCCCGTTTCCCGACTAACTTCAGGACACAGCTCCGTGATGGGAGCCTCCGTGACTGCACCAGAGCACCCCACACCTCTGTCTTCCTCCTTCCCTGTGCTCAGAGCTCTGTACACAGATCACATCTGCTCATTCAGCTCCATACCCAATATCTGTGTGTCTGGCTTCATTAGTACTCATTAATTAACAAATATATGATCCCACTTAGTTTTCTTAATAACCAAGTCCATAAACTATCTATCATTATCAAGATAAGGAAACAAAAGCCTAAGAGTTAAGAAAATTGCCTGTGATTACACAATTAGTGAAGTGGGGGAGTTAGATAGAATCTCCATCTGACTTAAAAGATCATGTTCTTTCCCTCACTGTGCAGCTCTCCTGAGGGTCTCCAGGCCTCAGATATGCTGAAAACCATTGGACGTGGCTCCTCTTGAGATATCAGAATATATGGCTGCAGTCCCATATGGCTCTTCAGGCACTCAGCTGAAGAGCAGCCACCCCTTTCTGCAGGGTGTGGGCTCCCCAGCTTATCCCAGCGCTGAAGCCGGGCGTGCACCACCATCCGCCGTTCTGCCTGGGTTGTTGCCTGCAGATATAGACAGTCCCCAAATAGGAAGTAATTCCCAAGCCACTTGTTCCTGTTTAAACTCAACCAGGCTTTCTCATTGTGGTTTACCTAAGAGGCAGATTGGTTTTCTAATTTTGTTTTCCTAAAGATAACATCGAATTGAATTTGCAGTACCTAAGCTGACCTCTGTGAGAGAAGAGTTTGTTTCGGGAACGCTGAGTAGAGTGGAATGCAAAGAAGTAGAGAGCCAGGAGTTGGGGTCTTCATTCTTTGGTGAAACTGCAAAGGAACTTGAATCCCACGTTCAGCAATGGAATGACCACCTGTAGAACTCCAGTAGGGGTCTAATTGGAAATTGTGGGTCTGTTCTTGGCTCCTAGCTCACTGTGAAGGGGTTAGGCTTTGGTCCTGGGATTTTCCTTCTGTCTTCCCCTATAGACCACATAGATTAAGTTTTTTCCGAACCTGCAGTCACTTAAGGTAAAATGAAATGTTTTCATTGCAAAAGTCCTGGTTACAGGTCTATTTGTTTTTGCCATAGGTGAGGTCTCCACTGTGGACTGGTTATCTTGGTCTCTTCAGACACCCCTACTTCGGCCACTTTGGCCAGCCCACCTCGGACCACCAGTGTGCATTCAGGATGGGAAATGAGGGACCAACATAGTGACACAGGTCTTGTTCCTAACTTGGGATCCAGTCCTGCCCTATGTTGGCCTGTTTTGTTTTGTCACTTAGTAGGGGGGATGCCACTCCAAATGGCCAGTGGCCTCACAGCTGCCCATTACCTGGTCTTGGCTGGTGCTTCCGGTACTGTTGCATGTGCCAGCCATCAGTGAGGAAGCCACCAGTGACCTACACATGGCCAAGCCCAGTGGTCAACCCTCAGCTCCCGTCTTAACTTAACCACTGATACCTCTTCCTTGATGTGCATTTTAGTTTATAAACACAGTCATCCCTTGGTATTCATGGGAGGTTGGTTTCTTGACCCCCTGCAGAAACACAAAGATCTGTAGATGCTCAATTTGCTTCTGTAAAATGACAGCGTTTGCATGTAACCCACTCCTCTATTATACCTTAAATCAGCTCTAGATTACTTACAATACCTGCCACACTGGAAATGCTATGTACATGTCTCCATCCTGTATTTTTAAGGAATAATGACAAGAAATAGCATTATGCAGATGCTCAGTACAAATGCAGTTTTTTCCTGAGTATTTTCAATCTGCAGTTGGCTGAATGTGAACGCAGATCCCACACGTGAAGGTGAATGGGATGTCCCGCCTCCTGGTGGTCGCTCGCCCTCATTGGTCCTCCCAGTGCTTCCCATCTCTGCTTCCTTCTGTTTTCGCTCTTCCCCCACTCCCTTGGGGATGACTTTCGGTCTCTGGCTTTGGTATCACCTGCCTACCCCAGTCCCCCAGAGATCTTGTCTTCTCTCTCGACCATGGAACTCAGGTATCTAACGGCCTCCTCTGTTTCTTCCTGTCTCATCGACAGCTCACCCGAGCTATTCCAAACCCAATTCCTGGTCTCCCCTGGAAACCAGCTCCATCCTTCCCAGTTCTGAAGCCAGAAGCCTCGAGGCAGCCTTTGCTCTCACAGCCCACATCCAGTGGATAAGGAAATAGAACCAGACCTTATCGCCTGCCTGTATTGTTATTATCCTGCTCCAAAAAGTCCCACCTGTACACTCTCATGGGCCTCCTAGTTGGTCTCCCTGCCTCCGTCCATGCAACACACAACCCCTGCTCAACGCAGCAGCCAGAGTGGTCCTCTCCCTGTGGAGACCCATCGTCTCACTCCTTATCTCAGAGTTCCCTAGTGGCCCACACAACACTACAACCAAATTCCCAAGGATGCTGTAACAAATGACCACAAATTTCTTCTGTTACAGTTCTGCAGGTCAGGAATTCCCAGTGGGTCTTACGAGTGAAGGTGTTGACAGGGCCACGTTCCCTCTGGAAACTGAAGTGGAGGCCCCATCTTCATACCCTCTAGAGTCCCACCTGCACTCTTTACATGGGGGCTGAATCACTCCAGCCTCTGCTTCCAGTGTCCTGCCTTCTTCCCTGACTGTGACCCTCCTGCCCTCCTCTTTTTTTTTTTTTTTTTTGTTTTTGGACAGGCAGAGTGGACAGTGAGAGAGGGAGAGACAGAGAGAAAGGTCTTCCTTTTTTTTTTTTTTTTTTTTTTTTTTTTTTTTGCCGTTGGTTCACCTTCCAATGGCCGCCGCGGCTGGCGCATCGCGCTGATCCGAAGCCAGGAGCCAGGTGCTTCTCCTGGTCTCCCATGAGGGTGCAGGGCCCAAGCACTTGGGCAATCCTCCACTGCACTCCCAGGCCACAGCAGAGGGCTGGCCTGGAAGAGGGGCAACCGGGACTAGAACCCGGGGTGCCAGCGCCACAAGGCGGAGGATTAGCTTATTGAGCCACGGCGCTGGCTCTGCCCTCCTCTTATCAGGACACTAGTGACTACATCCAGCCAACCCTAATGATCTGAGATGAAAGCTCCCATCACAACAACCTTAATTTAATCATGCCTGTGTAGTCCACATTGCCGTAACAGGTGATAGAATCTGGGATTGGGATGTGTACATCTTTGGGGGCGTAGTGTCCTGCCTGCCCCAACCTTCAGGGACCTGTAAGACCCTCTGAGACCTGCAGCACTCCCTCGTTGCCTCTGCCCTTATCCCTAGGTACTGTCCCTGTCTGTTACTATGCTCTTGTCACACTGGCCTCCTTGCTGTTCCTTAAGCACATGCAAGGCCTTGTGGCCTTTGCACTGTGTGTTTCCTTAGCCTGGAATGCTCTGACCCGCAGGGAACCACGTGTCCTGCTCTCTCAGCTAGTCCCAAGTATTTGCCTAAAAGCCCCCTTCTCCATGAGGCCAACCCTGACCACCCTATTTAAAATCACAGCTCATTTCCGAAGTCTTCCCTCCTCCGTTCTCTCTTGCCTTCTCATATCCAGTGCTATATAATTTGCTAATCACGCTGGAGTATCTGGCACGTTGCAGAATGTAACAACAACAAATGAAAGAACCAAGTGGTGAAGTCAGCTCTTAGCTGGACCTTGGTCTGCGGGGTGAGGCCAGGACTGGTGTCTGCCCTTGTAACCCGAGACGAGCCAATGTGAGAAGATGGGGAGGCACCTGGCATTGTAACAGCCAGCTGGCCCTGAGCACTTTCCATCTGCCAGGCACTCTACAGGCTTTATTCGTTCTTGCAAACGGCCTCTGAGCCGAATGCTGTTTTCCCAGCCCCCTTTCACAAGCTCGGAACCTGCAGGGCAAAGAGCTTAGGTATCAGGCAGCCGGGATGTGACCGCACACAGCCTGGGTCTGGAGCTTCGCCTTCTGCATGGGGACGCAAGGAGAGCGAGTCCTGAGAACTTGCGCACCTGCCTGGCCCTTGTTTCTTCTGAGACGCTGTCCACCAGCTATCCCGACAGCCCTGGGTGGTTTCCCTGGTAACTAAAACCTATTTCCAGGGCTTGGGAGGGGGTTAAAAAGAGACTGGGATGGGGGGAAGCAGTGTATGTTTGTGAACATGCATGAGACAGAGAAAGCTCCAGGAAGCCCCTGTAGCTAATACTGCCCTTTGCTATGTTTGTTTGTGGCCAATGGCAGCCCCAGGAGAGCCTGTGGTCTCTGCCCTTTCACAGCCCCTCCCTTGCTCACCAGTTGGGTCAGGTGGGAGCAGAAGGGGCTGTGACCTCTTTGCATACTTGAGTGAGTTGAGAAGAGGGGCTGAGGGGCAAAGAGAGAGAGAAGAGGAGGTTTGTCACTCCCCCTCTTCGTGGAGGAACGACACAGGACCCTGCGCTGTTCTTTGGTCTGCTCGGCCCTCCCCGGGTTTGCTGCTGGTTCTTCCCGGGTTGGCTACCGTCCCTTCCACCTCCGTGGAAGGGCGGTTCCCCCTGCCACTTTCCCCACTTCTGCGGGGGAGCGGCACACCGCCGGCCGGCTCTCTCGGGGGCTGCTCAGGTGTTCCTTCAGATAGATGTTCCTCTTAGATGTTCCTGGTGCATGTTGTCTCTCTCCTCCTTTATAGTCCTCTTCCACCAATCCCAACTCTGCTACCCACACGCCGAGTACGCTGCTCTCCTCCAATCAGGATCAGCTCCTGCTGCTTATTGGTTGAACTGGAGGCAGCTGTGTAGAAGCTGTTTCTCCCTTCTCAGCGCCATATTGTGGGAGAGCAGATGCATAGAATAAGTCTTAATTCCAGTAACTTAGTCTAGTCCGAGTTGCTCCCCACAGAGGTTGGGGACCTGGAAGATGAACTCTGCCCAGCTGCCAGTGCCCCTCTGCTCAGCTCCGTCAGCCTGGAAGAGCTGCATTGGCTCTGTCAGGAACACCAGCATTGTTCATGGCAGGAAGGGGTCAGAGAGGGCCGGCTGGAGATGGAGATCTCATATGCTCTGTCCCCGCACACAGGCAGGCTGGCAGGCCAAAATGCCGACCTGGTTGTGAGCACTGTGCTGGTCACCTTTTTCTTTTCTTTTTTAGATTTTTATTTATTTATTTGACAGGTACAGTTAGAGAGAGAAAGGTCTTCCTTCTGTTGGTTCACTCCCCAGATGGCCGCAACAGCCAGAGCTATGCCAATCCGAAGCCAGGAGCCAGGTGCTTCCTCCCAGTCTCCCATGTGGGTGCAGGGGCTCAAACACTTGGGCCATCCTGCACTGCCTTCCCGGGCCACAGCAGAGAGCTAGACTGGAAGAGGAGCAACTGGGACTAGAACCCGGTGCCCATATGGGATGCCGGCACCGCAGGCGGAGGATTAACCAAGTGAGCCACAGCGCCGGCCCCTGATCGCCTTTTTCTGAATCCTTCCGCACACTCACCCATTCTGTGGCCCTGGGCCCACACTAAAATGAGGAAGGGAGACTCATGTGTTGGTTATTCTGAGTCAGGCTCTGTGTTAGGCTCGAGAACTCTGGGTTGTGAGACCTAATCATTCATGAACTGCATCATCAGATGGGGAACTTGTGCCTGGAAGAAGTTGTGTATGTCCCCCGAGATCAGAAGAGAGGGGCAGGCAGGGTTGGAAGCCAGGGATAAATGGCCCCAAGTCACATGGAGTGGCGGGGCTCTCCATTGCATCGGCAGGGGTCTGAGTTAGGCAGATACCTCAGACTTCCTGAGCCTAGAATATTCTGGTAACTTTGCGAATGTTTCTGCAGGGGTCTCAGTCAAGGAGCAAGGGCAGGGTGTGAGTCAGGGCTACCCAAAGAAATAGAACCCATAGACAGTATACGAGGGGACTTCAAAAAGTTCTTGGAGAAGGAAATTGCCTGGTGCACAGAACTTGGAATTCTGTGCTTAGTTGTTTCGTAATGTGCATTTTCTGTGAATTTCTTAATGACCCCTCGCATGCCTGGAGCTCAAACAATGTTTGCGCCAGAATAAACGTCTTCAGCTCCATTATCTACAAACTGTGCCCTCGTTTGGATGTGTGTGTGTATCTGTGTATTTCCAGTGTATAGAGAGAGATAAATGGAGAGAAATTGGCTCACATGGCCGTAGGGGTTGGCAAATCTGAAGTCCACAGGGCAGGCCAGCCAGCTGGAAACTCAGGCAGGATTTCAGTCTTACAGTCCTAAGGCAGATGCCTTCATTTCCGGCAAAGCTCAGATTTTTGCTCTTCAGCCTTGACCTGATTTGATGAGCCCACCCACGTAATCAAGGGCAGTCTCCGTCAAGTCAGCTGAGTGTGGATGGTCCTCACATCCCCAAAATGCCTTCACATCCAGACTGGTGTCTGACTAAGCGACCGGGCACTGCTGCCTAGCCCAATGGGCACACGAGATTAGCCAGCACAGGACCCAGTCACTGTGGACTGCATGCCTCACACATGCCAGGCATTGTCCCGAGCACGTCCACCTGCCCTTCTGCTTTAGCTCATCAGCATCTTTTACAGGTGCATGAAGTCAACCTCAGAGTGGTGCCAGCAACTTCCCCACATTGACAGCTCCGATAGGCAGAGGCCACACTTGATGACCACACTGCCACTACTGCCTTCCACAAGGCTTCCATTGTAGCCACCTAGCTGCAGCCGTGTAAGCGAGGTGAATGTACTGACCCAAAGTCCCTCAGCTTGTTGAACAAGAGCCAGAACTCGGGTCTCTTGGCTCGCAGCCCAGCCTTCTCACAGAAGCCCTCCATTGCCTAGGAGTGATGGCAGCACATTCCTCAAGCCTACAGCAGCAAGCTGCAGCCACGCTGGTATGAACCAGCAGAACACACTGCAGAAAAGCTGCAGCGGCCATTGCAATCCTGACAAATGGCCATGCTCAGGGTCTGTACCCTGCAACCACTCTGCAATGGAAGACAACTTCATAGTGAGGCCCATTCAAGACATCAGTAACGAAGCCTCCATAAGCAGAGTGTGCAGGAGGCCCATCTGGTGACACACCCATCTTGGTGGCAGCTTGTGTTTCAGTGAGACGAAAGGGAAGTTGCAGAAAACACTCCCAGATCCAGCACTGTCTGTGCAGAAGGCCACAAGGCTTTCCGGGACTGCATTTGTAAGGCATGCTGCTCCCCAGGGCTATATATTCATGTTGGGTCTTGCAGTATAGGGGGTAGGGTTGTTGGATTGCAAGCAACAGAAACCCATGCTAGGTAGCTTAATTCAGATACCAAAAATATCAGAGGAGAACAGAACAAGGAGCTGATTAGTATATCTTATGGAATCAAAGTAATATTTGGAAAAATGAATGTTTAAGACTGCGGTTGGCTGGACCAGCTTCTGGGCCCCCTGCAGTGGGGTTCAAAGTCTTTGGAACATTGTGCGACAGCAGTGCAAGTCAGCTCTGTGGTTTCCTGGTCTCTATATATTTCTTTTCAGATTTCTAAAGACAAGGAACTGATTTGTCCAGCTTGGCTCAAGTGTCCACCCCTACACAGTCGTCCTGGCCATGGGTTTATTTGGGACAGGCAGAGATGTGGGAGCTGCTCCTGTGTATTAGGGTCATAGAAGAGGGAATTGCTTTCAAGTAGGACATTTCCAAAAGCAGCCACTGCAATAACTGTGATTGCAGTAATAATTAAAGACTGAGGTGGAAAGAGCCCTCTGTGTGTATAGATATCTGTGTCATGTATGTATGTGTGTGTCATGTATGTATGTGTGTGTCGTGTGTATGTGTGTGTACATTTTTCCCATCCCCTTCATTACCCTCTGACTCTCCTTGTCTCCCTGCATGGCATTCACATCTTAAAATCATTCACTCCAAATGCAATCTTAGACCCCAGTGGAGAGGCACCTGCCAGTAGGCTTTGAGCACCCTGGGACATTTACAAGACTATAAGCACCACCCAGGCAGAGCCCTGTATCTCCAAGTTCCTGGCACACAGTAGGTGCTCAGTGATTGTTGACTGACTAGTGAGCACTCCTGAGTACTAGGACACTTTATCCCATGTCCCTGTGGATCCAGGAGCTTGCTCAAACTATTTCTTTGCGCCCAGATGTCCCATCTCCAACGTGGACAGATAAGGCACTGGCTGTATCTGCTACAGGAGTGATATGAAAGAGAATGCTGGCTGACAGTAGATGCCTGGCCTTGGAGGAAGGAACCTGGGGTGTGTAGAAGTCAGTGCTGCTGTGCCCGCAGTCAGAGAGGAATGCAGATCAGGACAGGCTGGCCACACCGCTGGCCCTCTGCCTGGCTCAGAGAGCTCCCCCACATTCTGGTGCTCACCTCCTTTACAGACCTCTCATGAGATAGTGACAGAGGGCTGTATCTCGTCTGTATATAGTGCACCTAACCCTGATAATAAAGAGTGGACGACAGATGATAGTCACAGGTTCCAAAATGAATTTCCAATCCATCTCTCAACCACACCCTCTCCACTGGGAGCTCGGGAAACCCTTTAACCAGGATGTCCTTATCCTGACCTGCTCCGTGGCCCATTCATCACTCAGGCCAAGCCCTGCCCATGTCCTTCTTGGACCACCCCTCTGTTGTGGTCCCCTCTGGCCTGGGCTAACTTATTTAGTTAGAAGATCAGCTTTACGTAGTCCGTGCTTTTTCACAAAGTTGTGTCAAGGGAAGTGGCTCTATCAATACAACAATAAGCAGTTGTGTGACTATAGGAGTTGCTTCTTCCAGGATTTTATTAAATGCCTTCTAATGCCTGCTGTGACCCCAAGGAAGGCTGCTTCCTCTCTTAGGGAGAGGGAAGCAGACAGCTTGTGATGGCATTAAGACCTGAAGGTCCATGGTCTCTGCAGGTAGCCAAGATAAAGTGCCAAGGTCATGGCTAAAAACAATGGTGAAATATGCAACCAGGGAGTCCTGCTGGCACTGCAGTATGACAGCGACCATTTGTCCCCGCTGTCTGCCATGGGCCAGGTGTGCCAAGCAGTATGGCATTACCTCGTTTAGTCCTCACAGCGGCTCCAGGAGGTAACAATTATTGCCACCATTTTAGGGAGAGAAACACGCGGCAGCGAGCAACTAAATGACTTGGCTAGGCTGGCAAGACTCATTAAGTGACATTGCCAGGTTGAAATCCAGTCTGTGTTCATTAAGAGCCTCGGCTCCGTGGCCCTCCCTGAGCCTTCCTTCCACCTGATGGCCATAGAATTGGGGAGTGGCAGGAACTCGGTCTCCAACGTGGGAGCCCTTGAGAGGGTGGGAAACTTTCCACCGTCTGAGCTCTGTCGTATTCAGCCAAGGGGCTGCTTCCTTTAAGGACTCAGGGTTCAGAGGACTCGAAAGTAGAGGAGTCACAGGAATGATGCCTGGAAAAGCCCAGGTTGGCGATTATCTCCTCTGCTTATGTCCACCTGCTCCTGTGTGGCTGGTGGTGCAGTAGGAGGAGTAGAGTGGGAAGTCTTTTGAGATCTTTGTTCTGCACTTGAGTCTGCTCCTAGCCCTCTGCTGGGGCCTGCTGATGCCCCAGGAAGGCTCAGCTCTGTGGCTCCCTGAGTGGTCTGGGAAGCGGCTTCACCTACCTGGGTTTCATGGGCTTCAGTCTCTCCCGTCTTGAACTGAGAGGCTGGTGTGGGCTCTCTCCATGCCTGCCAGGGGCAGCCACTGCTCCTTATGGGGTTAGCTCTGGGCCAGGCATCACAGGGACACTGGCTCTCTCTGGCCACCCCCTCTTTCCAGGAAGTCTGTCATCCAGCTCGACCTCGCCAACACCAAGAAGGCGATGATCGTCCCCGCGTTCGAGACGCTGCGTTACCGGCTCTCCTTCCCCAAGTCGAAAGCCGAGCTGCTGTCAATGCTGGACATGGGGACCCTCTTCACGTTCAGGTGAGTGGCCCTCATGCTGTCCTCTGGGGACCCCCAAACCTTCTCTGTCCTGGGAAGCCCAGACCCCAGAGCCATGGAACCAGAACCTGGCTGCTAGCATGACCACTGAAGTCCCAAAAGGGCACCACTCACCCTCCACGAAGTCCTTGGAATCTTCTCTGTCCCCACCCTGCCTGTGTGCTGTACTTGGTTTTACCTGTGGATGACAGATACTTTGTGTCCAGTTGGAAGGAGAGACGTGTTTGGCTGAGAAGGTTACACTTGCTTCTTTTTATACTGTTCTCTAAACTCAGGTTGGGCTCCTGCTCCTTCCCTCCTGGCTCTGATCTCTCTTTTCTGTGCTTGTCCACTCATTCATTTCATTCTGTGAGCACCTTGGATGGCTTCCCTTTTTCTTCTGGTTCTCTGAGCCCCTCTGTCCTGGGTTATCACTTCAACAACTTAAACCGTCAAGATGACTCCAGAGCTGCTCCCAACAGGGCAGACAGCCGACCTGGCTGTGCCCTGGATGACAGTTGCAAACAAAATCCTCATTTTCCTCCTTTCCTAGTCCCCCAAGTCCTGCAGGAACACTGCAGGGGAGCTGCCCTGTCACTCAACAACCAGGGAGACCCAGGAATCTACGCAAATGCACAGGTCAAATGGGCTCCATGTCCTGGGGACAGATTGCTGTGTTAACAATAGCACTTGGGGAGTGGTAGGAGTCCTACTGGGTCTCCTAATTTTTTATTTTTATTTATTTCTTTATTTTTAAGATTTTATTCATTTGAAAGGTAGAGTTACAGAGAGAGACAGAGACAGAGAGAGACAGAGGTCTTTCATCCGGTGGTTCACTCCCCAAATGACTGCAATGGCTGGAACAGGGCCTATCCGAAATCAGGAACCAGGAGCTTCTTCTGGGTCTCCACATGGATGCAGGAGCCCAAGCACTTGGGCCATCTTCTACTGCTTTTCCAGGCCATAGCAGAGAGCTGGATCAGAAGAGGAGCAGCCTGGAGACAAACTGGCGCCCATATGGGATGCCGGCACCGCAGGCAGAGGTTTAGCCCACTGTGCCACAGTGCTGGTTCCAGGGTCTCCTAATTAGGCATTTCCAAAGACCTGTTGCTCCTGCCTACCTCTGTTCTCAAGGGAGACCAGTATAAGAATGGCCAGCACTTCCTTTGCGCCAAGGCCTATTTTCCTAGGCAATCTGAGTTGTTCTGTGAAGATTGTCGTCTTGGTAGGTTTTCCTGCCACTGGGTTCCTGGAAGGCCTTCTCACACTCTTCTGAGACGATGCCTCTGTGAGGTGGGTTATCCATCCAACAGCCCCATGCTGCTCATGTCGCCAATTTTGTATGGATGAAGACACGCAGGAGCAGGAAGTTCCAGGGGGAGGCAGGACTCAAGCTCCAGTCTTTGTCCGCTCCCCAGAATTCTGGCAAGTGACCTGGGAGAGCTAACGCCCCACAGTCCACACCTTCCAAGTGCTTACCTTGTGCCAGGCCCTGTGTTCATGTGTGTGATCATCAGCACGAGTCTGTGAGGCAGATGCCGTGGTCCCCTTCCACAGATAAAGACCCTGAGGCTCTGAGTGGGAGGGTTCAGCTCCTTGCCCAGGGACACAAAGCAGACCCTGGGTGCAGCCCTGACCTGAGGGATCACAGGACCTGTTCATAACTAAAATACCAAGGGGCCACTGCCAAGTCCTAAATTTTCTTACCAGTGTTTGAAGTTGCAAAGAAAATCCGCCTCCTGGAAACAGACTTTGCGGGCAGAACCTTGGTTTGAGTCTCCTTACAGATGCCAAAGCCCGATGGCTGACCTTGCAGCACATTCCCATCGTGGGCTTCCTTCCGTCTCCAGGTGATCGGAGAGCTCACTTTGAGGCCATGATCTTGGGGCAGGAGAGCAGGGGTCTGGCCTGCCATGTCCGTGAGTGCTGCTGTCGCCAATGGTTTGCAAGCCACCATGCCAAGTGCTACATTACCGACCTTCCTTGCAAGAAATTGGCTTCTGTCGCCTGCTCCCCAAATAATGAGCCTGACACCTACCTCTTGCTGTACCTGCAGCGAGAAAGCACCTGCACCTTCCGCCCTCCTGGAGTCGAGTTCTCAGAGTGTGGTCCCTGGACCCGCAGCATGTCGGCCTCCCCTGGGAACTAGTTAGAAATGCAGAGTCACCAGCCCCTCCCTCGGGGGGCGCTGGAGCTGCAGGGAATTCCCCAGCCGACTCTGATGCACACTCAAGTTTGAGAGCGCTACTGAGAGCAAAGTGCGCCAACCTCTTCTCAGTAGCATCCTGGGAGCTGCGCTCACGAGGCCTTTCTCAGGAGCTCATCTCTCTTTTCTTATTATTCCTGCAAGGCAACCTGGGGTTCCTGGACTCAGCAAGCGCTGAAGTCCAGTGAGTTTAGATTCTAAAGATGGAAGACGAAGATGGCTAACAATGTACCAATACATTACTGTCACGGAGCGCAGGCCCACCATGGGTGGACATCATATCTAGGGAAGCACAGAGAAATAGTGGGGATGTTCTCATCTCTCAAGGATACACCCCTGAGTGCTTTCTGTGTGCTCAGTCCTCCATCGTGTCCATGAGGCAGGTATTCCAGCTGTCTCCCTTTCTTCAAGAGAAAGCAACAAGGGTGCAGTGTGGCGAACTCCTCTGTGCAGTGGAATGAGAACTCAAACCCAGGCATGCTGCCTCCAGATTTGTTGCTTTGCACCACAGTGTTAAGCTGCATAACAGGGACCTTTGCACTTAGTGAATCTCCCATGGGCCAGCATCATGTCCAGCTCTATATATTTCCTCAGGGGAGCCCCACAGTAATTCAACAAGAGAGGTGTGACTTTTTCCCCAGCCGACACAAGAGGAATTAAGGCCCAGTTAAAGACTGTTGTGCAGAGTCCTCTGGTCCTACATGACAGAGATGAGCAGTGGGACTGGACCCAGGCCTATGCCATACTTGGAACCCAATGCAGGTTCACAGCCCTGGTGTGTGCTGTGCCAGTTGTGTCAAGAGTGCCTGTTCGGTGAGTTCACGAATGGAAAAAATGAACCGCTTCTTGGCCTAATTTCTGGATTAGACTTGGGATCGACGTTTCCCGCAACGTCCCTCGTTTCCACATTCCACTCCAGTGACACTGCTCACCCTTCCCTTCCCTTCCATGTAGGTGGGAGTTGCTGCACTGACAGCATGGCCTTCCCCTAGCCTGGCCGTCTCACCCGACAACACGACCTGATGGAAGTCCGCTCGTTGGCCACTGCCAGTTCAGCCACACTGCATGGGTCCCTGGGGTCGAGGGAAGTCCAACCTGAGGGGTGAAAGGGCAAAGTGAGGAAGCCGTCGCAGTCCCTGCTGGAGAGCCCCACCAGCTCCCTTGTATTACAGACGCTTCCCTGAGAAGGATGGGGTACCCGGCACTCAGCTCCTTCCTCCCAGTAGCTGAGCTGTTGGGTCACCACCCTTCCTGTCTTTTCCCTTCATGGAGATTTTCTTTCTAGCTCTAGATATTACTTTCCCTACCCCCTTTCCCTCGGACTCTGTCTGAGGCCCCACGGACTCCCAGCTTCCACCATTTCCCCATAGCTCCCAAAGGCATGTTCCCGCTCCTCTAACCAGGCATGTTCCCGCTCTAACCAGGCATGTTCCTGCTCCTCTAACCAGGCATGTTCCCTCTCTAACCAGGCATGTTCCCGCTCCTCTAACCAGCTCTGGCTCAAGATACCGCATGCATGTTTAGAGGGCTCATTCGTTCAAAGGTTTATTCAACTTGGAGAAAAGCCAGGGAGTACTCATTCTACATGCTAGAGTGTGCTGGGGACAATGACATAGAAGGGAGGTAACCCAGGGGCTGTTGTTGCGGTACCATCAGTTAAGCAGCCACGTGCAATATTGGCATCCCACATCGGAGCGCCACTTCAATTCCTGGCAGTTACACTTCCCATCCAATTCCCTGGGAAAGTAGCTGAAGATGGCCCAAGGAATTAGGCCTGTGCCACCAAGTGGTAGACCAGATGGAGTTTCTGGCTCCTGCTGTCAGCTTGGCCCAGGCCTAGCAATTGAGGCCCATTTGTGGGAGTGAAACAGCAGATAGAAAATCTCTCTCTCTCTCTCTCTCCCTCCCTCTCCCTCTCCTTCTCCCTCCCCCCATCCCTCCTTCCTCTGTCACACTGCCTTTCAATAAAATAATTTAAAAAAAAGGTGACCCAGCAAGCAGGTGCGCATCCTTGCCCTTGAGCTAGGCAGCCTGGATTTGAACCCCAGCTCTACCACTTACTGTTGGTATTATGAGAGTTTAAAATAATGAGTATGCTCAGTCTTTACAGTAGTTTTGCTACACCATACCTGACTAATAATCAGTTTCCTCTTAATGTGTGGTTGTATGCATTTTCTATTGCTGTGTAACAAAGCACCATAAACATAGCCACTTAAAACCACACGCATTTGCCATCTCACCATGTCTGGCTTGGAGGCCTCTGCTGGCTTCCATGGGCTGAAATCAAGTTGCCAGCAAAGCTGTGCTTCTCGGGTGCATGTGGGCCTCTCCCCCACTCCCTGATCATTGGCAGGATTCCTTGCCTTGCAGTTGTAGTACCGAGGCTCCCACTTGCCTGCTGCCAGTTTTTTTTTTTTTTTTTTTTTTAACATTTATTTATTTGAAAGGCAGAGTTACAGAGAAGGGGACTGGGGAGGGAGAAAGAGGAAAAAAAGAGAGGTCTTCCATCTGCTGGTTCATTTCCCAGATGGCTGCAAACAGCCAGGGCTGGACCAGACCAAAGCCAGAAGCTGGAAACCTGGAACTCCATCCAGGTCTCCCATGTGGGTAGAAGTGGCCCAAGTCCATCTTCCACTGTTTTCCCAGGTGTGTTAGTAGGGAGCTGGTTCGGACGTAGAGCAGCTGAGACTCAAACAGATGCCCATATGGGATGCCAATATCACAGATGGCAAAGTAACCTACTGTGCCACAGTCTAGCCCCAGTGCCTCTGACTTTAGGCCAGAGACCAGTGTCAGCTCCTACAGCCCAGGCCTTGGCCCTGTGGCCCCTGGGGATAGCTCGCAGCATGGCTGTTTGCTTCTTCTTGAACTGAGATCTGCAGGTCCACACAGCCAAGCCAGGCTCACATCAGCCATCTCCCTTTTGATGAATCCAAGGTCATCTTGTTAGCCATCTTCATTTCATCTACAGAAACCCTTTTTGCCGTATTACAATATAATCCCAATGGTGACATCACACAGGCTGTGTCTCAAGGGAGAAAACACGCTGCAAGGACAAGGGGCATCGCCATCGTACACAACTGCCCATCACAGTTGTCTCTCCTGGGAACAGTGAGGATGCAGATTGGCCTGCAGTGGGCTCCATAGGAACCACACAGGGCACCTTGTTCCAGGCGTCCGCTTGCCCTTTTCTTAGGAGAATCTCCTTGTCATTGAAGGATGAGGAGAGTAGGCTGTCCTAGCTCCCCGGGGTTGCCAGAACAAAATAAATGCTACAAATTGGGTAGCCCAACACCACAGCAGCTTATTCCCTCATGGTTCTGGAGGCCGGAATCCAAAATCAAGGTTTCAGCCATCCATGCTTTCTCTATAGGTTCTGGGGAGAAATTCCTCCTTCTTCCTGGTGGCTGCCAGCAATCTTGGACACATACATCTGTCATTCCAGTCTCTGCCTGCATCTCAACGTGGTGTTCTCCCCATCTGTCTCTATAGTCAAATACTCCTCTCCTTATATAAGGACACCGGTTATTGCACAAGGGGCTACCCTAATCCACTGTGATCTCATCCTAACTTGATTACCTGTGCAAAGACCTTGTTTCCAAACAGGCCCCATTCGTAGGTACTGGGGGCTAGAATTCGAGCGTAGCTTTTGGAGGAGCACCTTCATCCTGCCACAAGGACTCTTCCTCTTCTCCCAAATCAGCAGCATTTGCAAGACCCAGCTTCCTTCCCTCCACCCAGTGGTTTTTATCCATGTGTCCCAGGTACCACGTCTGGACGAAAGGCCATGCACCCACAAACTTCGCCAAGTGGCGGACCGCCACCACGCCTTACCGGGTTGAGTGGGAGGCTGACTTCGAGCCCTATGTCGTCGTGAGACGTGACTGCCCCGAGTACGACCGGAGGTTTGTGGGCTTTGGCTGGAACAAAGTGGCTCATATCATGGAACTGGATGCGCAGGTGAGACGAGCAGAACTCTCCCGTGGTGCTGGGGGTGGGTGCGGAGATCTAGGTCTTAGCGCTGAAGAAGCCCATGGGGACAGGAAAGCAGAGGAGCAGAGGGATAAGAGGGAACCAGATGTGTCGAGCAATCTAAGAATGTGGCCGTCGTGATCCTCAGAGCTGGGGATCCCAAACCATTGCTCTTTTGCCCTACTCTTGGGTGACATTTTGTTCCCATCTTTTCAACAAGAACACCCCAAATCCAGGAACACTGAGAGCAGATGCCCAGGGCTGGCCTCCTCCCACCAGGTGAGCTGCCCCACGTGTTTGGGAGCAGTCCCGGGAACGGAGGACCTCTGAGACAGATGGAAGTTTCTAGAACAGTGTCTGTCTGCAGCAGGAGAAAGCACGGCCTTTCATGTCCGCATTTTCAGTAATGCGAGGAGGGAGCCCAGGACCGCTCGCAGACAGCAGCCATGTCTTATCTATATCGGCTTTTGTTTGAAAGAAATGTCAAGTTCATATTCTGGGACATGTACTGGTTTAAAGAAAGCTAACGTTTGCAGCAGCGAGACCAAGGATTTCTCTGTCTTAGACAGTTCTGATGGAACACTTGGACACAGGTTGCACATTTTCCTTCATTGCCCATGGCATCTACCATGCATAGTTTCACCCTTGCCGGTGACTTAGGGAATTGATGAGTGTACACCTGACAGGTCCTATAGCCACTCCCATGGGGGCTGCTAGGTCTGCATGGATTTTCTCACTCATTCCTCAGCACCCACTGTTGTCATTTCTTGCTGCTGTCAGTATTGTATCTGTGGCAGCTGCCTTTCCCAGCCCCTCCCTCCCCCTTTTGGATTTTGTTCTCCTCTGCTGTGTGCCAATGAGATGACCAAAGCTTCCCAGACGTTCTGTCAAAAATCTGAATAAACAGATTGTGTGAAAAGTGGGCTGGGTTCTCCTCTGAGTTACAAGTCCTAAATTTGTGTCGCCTCTTTCGTATGTTCTGAGACCTTGGTTGTTGGTCTTTTTAGCTGTTTCTCTACCAGGCTGAGCAGCATCCTGCCTGATAATGTGACTGGGAGATAGGATGTGCGGCAGAGAGCTTTGTCTCCCGTGAACTCCAGTTTACTGCGACATTTTTGTTTCCATGTTGTCTTCCATGCTTTGTTTCTCCCCTCTTCTGCACTAATTGGTTGAGCTGTCAGATCTCATCCAGTCCTCAGACATCAGTTGGTTGAGCGAGAAAATATCCTATGGCTTGTGTCACTCCAGAGTGACCACGTGGGTGTAAGTTCACAGCGACTTTTGTGTGAGCTCGGCTCAGCACCGGCCGTCCTTTGTTCCAGTCTCAGGGTCATCCTTCAAGGTAGAGATTTCTAGATGAGAAAACCAAGGCGTAGAAAAGCCCAGTTTCATCACAGAGACAGCCCTGAACTGCCCCAGTCCAAAGCTAGCGTGTAGTCCATGTGCTGCCCTACTTGCTGCTGTCACTCCCCGGTTGGTTCTTTGCCCCAGGCATTGAACCTGGCATTTCTAGGGCCTTCACCTGGCATTTCCAGGGGTGGCTCAGGCAAGATCTCACAAGGCCCCTGTCTTCTTCCAGGAATACGAATTCATCGTGCTGCCCAACGCCTACATGATCCACATGCCGCACGCGCCCAGCTTCGACATCACCAAGTTCCGTTCCAACAAGCAATACCGCATCTGTCTCAAGACCCTGAAGGAGGAGTTTCAGCAGGACATGTCCCGCCGCTATGGCTTTGCCGCCCTGAAATATCTCACGGCCGAGAACAACAGCTAGCACCGGGAAGCACCCACGAGGGAGACACGCACTGCAGGCGGAGAGCCACTCGCTGCCTGGGGCCCAAATGCAAAACCAAGCAATGCTTTTTTGGTTTGTTTTGATTTGTCTCTATGGCCCAACGAAGCTGCCCTGACTACTGAGGTCCTGGACAAGGATCCGGCCAGTCTGTTTCTGCCCGGTGACCTGGCGTTCCCGGAGTAAAATCACCCACCGATTTTTGTCTCTTCCAAATGGGACAGAGGGGTGAGAGGAAGTCAAAAGGTTATCAACTTACCACAAAGCCACAGGGCTTTAGAATGTTCTCGTGGTGTTTTAAGAATTATGGGGCCCAACCTGGCTGGGGAGAAAGGGAAATTAGGGTGCTGGGGGATAGGCATCCCAGAAAATAAAAGCAAAATGGTCTCTTCACTCAGTGGATGGTTTCTTCTGTGCCCTGCAGTGTAGCTCTGTATCCAAGAAGAAGACAAACCAATGATGTGAACCAATGAGATGTCTCCGGAGGTAGCTGGGTAGGGTTCATCGGTTCTTTATTCTCAAAGTCACTCCTGTTTGGTTTTGATTTTTTTTGGGGGGGGGGGGGTGTTGTTTGGTTGCTTTGGGTCTGGGCAATCAAAAATAAAAAAATCTGATCCTTTAAGATTCTAAAGGAAAAGTCAGCTGTCCCACTCCACATCCCCCCTATCCGCGGTGGCCCAGCAAGGAGGACCAGAGCCTCTAGCCAGTGTTTGAGTGTAGGTGGCTTCCTCCAGGATGCTCACCAAGGATACCCTGATGTTGAATTCCCCACTCTCCAGAATGCAGAGACTACGACGGGGACTGCAGGAATCGGAGGGCCGACGGCTGTACACCTGTCGTGTTTTCTATTGGCAGCGACTGGTTCACGGGGAGAGGGCTTTGATGGAACAATTTTAGTGCTCCCGGAAGCTACGGACCTCGCAGGCTTTTAGGAGAACTTCAAGAACTCACAGGAGCCCGGCTCCGAAGATTGGCGTGTCCACCTGGAGCCATGCGGGAGCAACGTACCGATTCCCGTGCATCCCTGCCTGCTTCCCTCTGGACGGGAAGAGGGGATAACCTCAGCCTCCCCTGGGGACCTGGCCAAGGGTAGACAAGCACCTTCACCGTCAACAGAGTGAGGAGACCCCGGACTTTCCGCCCATTTTCTTTAATCTTCAATATTAATGTTGTGTTTACATTGACAAGAACGCGAGTTCATGCCCTACCCTCTGCTGGGCTGTTTGTATTGAGTTGCGATGTGACCAGCGAAAGCTGCATCCAATAAAGGAAAGTACAGACTGTTTCTTCCCCGTGCCCCTCCCAGTCTTGTGAGAAGTTACCAGAATGCACTTGGGTGTAGACAGCAAAATCAGAGTCCAAAAACAGCCACTTCACACATTCTGTTCTCCCACTTTATTTTTCTCAGCATTTTCACTTTGGTTTTTTTCTTCTCTTTGCCTAAGTTTAGATCTCACTTCATCCTCTGTCCCCAAAACCATTTTTCTAATTTTTCATTTCACTTCTATCTCAACACAGAGGCCAGATGCAGGCTAGCAAAGTAAATCGTGGTGGTGAACAAGACAGTGAACATCCACGTGGTTGGTGTGGTCACTCCTTGGAACCCCACTGTAACCCCATCCGGGAGACCTCTCCGTGTGTTACATGGTCAGGTGGCCGTATCGCTGAGATTTATACCGAAATTAGGGAAGTTACAATTACAACTATAGATAAATCCAGTATGCACATAGATATAGATAAATATGTCTTATATATTGAGCACATATATTACATTTATCATTAGAAAGCAAAAGATGACAAAATATGTTCAAAATACATGTTAAGGCCGACACTGTGGCTCACTAGGCTAATCCTCCGCCTGCAGCGCCGGTACCCCGGGTTCTAGTCCCGGTCGGGGTGCCAGATTCTGTCCCAGTTGCTCCTCTTCCAGTCTAGCTCTCTGCTGTGGCCTGGGAAGGCAGTGGAGGATGGCCCAAGTGTTTGGGCCCTGCACCCACATGGGAGACCAGGAGAAGCACCTGGCTCCTGGCTTTGGATCGGCACAGCGCGCCGGCCATAGTGGCCATTTTGGGGGTGAACCAACAGAAGGAAGACCTTTCTCTCTGTCTCTCTCTCTCACTGTCTAACTCTGCCTGTCAAAAAAAGAAATGAGACAAAATACATGTTAAAGTCCAATTTCTTCAGTGCTGTGCTGGAGCCAGCCCCTACAGGCTCACAAGAACTTACTGTGCAAACCTCTTGACAGCTCCTGTGTCCAGTGAATCCCCTGCTACCTCTCGAGAGCTGGTTGCTGCATATCACTGCCTCTTTCTCTGCCCATGTGTGCACACGCACACACACATACACACCGACACCCAGGATTTCTCTTCCTTCCCTGGGCAGGACCACTGCTAGTCGATGTATTGATAACAGTGCTTGAGTTATTACCAGCTGCTTGGGGCAAGTGAAAATCTGCAGTAGCCCAGGTACCTCCATGTTGAAAATCAATTTTTAATGCCCTGAAGCTTTTCATTTGTTTAATTTTTCTTGGCATCTGGATCATGCCTGGCCACCTTGCTTTCACTTTGCATTTTTCTGGGCCTGCCTAGTGACCACATGATCTGTCATCCAAACTGGGTCACTTCTGCAAAACAAAGAAGGTGCGAATTGCTTTGAGACAATAGGTATGAACTGGAGGGCTGAGTCACTTTGTGCACACTGAATTTTCTAAAGCCAGGAACTGAGACTGCTTACCAACAAGGGAAAATCCTATTTTCCGCAAAAACAGATACCCGACACGCTAAGCAGATCTCACTTAAGGCTCGCGCCCAGACGTTGGCTGGTGCCCAAGTTCAACTCGGAGGCTGCCAGCCCACTGGAAGCTGAGGTCTGCGTAGCTGGTGGTGTGCACTCCTGGGACTTGCATTGGGAGCAGCAGCTCACTGCCAGCCCCGGCTCCTGTGAGGGGAGCTGCAGCCATTTGGGTAGAAGTCACTACAGACTACGTTCATCCCTTCAAATCAGATCCCTGGGAGTAAGCCAGGCTTGTAAATGGGTCACACTGATGTCTTCATCCTTCAATAAGCCAATAGCAGCTCGGCTTTCAGTTGGAAAGGAGGGTGAATGGGTTCTCTCATCGATGCCCCCATCAGATTCAGTGTCCAGGAGAGCTGAGGCTTGTTGAGTAACTACTATGCTCCAGAGCCTGCTGCCTGCTGTAGCTCATGGAGACCCCAGGGCAAAACCGCAAAGCAGATGTTACTGCTGCAGGGGAAGCGGGCGAGGCCACACAGTCAATAGATGACTGTCGCAGACATTAAGCCCGATCCTACGGGTTTGAATACAAAGCTGCATGACCCACGATGCTGCTCGCTTCCCCAAAAAGACAGAAACATACTGACTGCAAGCAGACAAGAGCAGTTGAACCTCTAGAGGAAGATCGCGCGATTCCTAATGTTCCTCCCTCTACTACCGCCCAACAACCCAGGCCGAAGCGCAGTCTGTCCTAGATATTGCAAATCTTGCTATGCCCAGGGACTTTCTAAAAATAGACCTGGGTAATCTGCAACCGTATTCAGACTCCTGGGCTCCTCTCCTGGGGAGCAGGCGACTCCCTGGGTGCTACTCCTGAGTTGTTTCCTAGATTACACTGCCCAGGTAGAGTGGCCGTGTTTTCAGCTGCCCCTTTGGACCCGGATGTGCGTGCTGCTTCCAAGCGGCCTCTCCGAATGTGTCGCGCTGATTTACAGAGCACATATTTGCTGAGTTGACTAATAGCCTCTTTGTGCCTCGTCATGAAAGGACAGACCCTACTTTAATTCTGTTCCTCTCAAAGGCTCTACTGTCTTCCAGTTAAGGCTTCATTTGTGGTCTCCAGGCTTTGCGGGAGCTCTGTGTCAGTGGAAGAAACGTGATTAAAATCGCCTCTCAGACACAGCTTCTGCACACTCTTGGTTAAGATAATAAGCACTGCCATTTATTGAGCTGAGTCTTCTATGGGGGTTGGCGCCGATGGATCCTCACAGCCATGTTATAAGAAAAGTATTATTATCTCTATTATTAACTAATAGAAATTCCTCTGTCAGAAAACCTCCGTGATTTGCCCAGTATCACACAGGTTGTTCATGGAGGTGCCAGAATTTGAAGGCAAACCTGGCTAACTTCAGAAACCCACATCTTCTCACTAACACATGCTTTTGCTTGCCCATGTGATAGTGAAATAAGTGTGGCTACTGGGCCTTTGCAGTCTGATCTTTACGTAGTTCATAGTGATATGATTTGTTTTCCTCTTGTTTTTGTTTTTTAATAAGGGTTTAGTTTTGCAAGGGTTTAGTTTTCAGTTTAATGCCACTGAGGTTCATGAAATGCCAGTTATCTGCCTTCTACATTCTAAGGTTTCAAGCAGAAGAGAATCTGACTTCAGGGGCATGATCTTTAACACACCTGTTCTCAGTAAATGTCCTTTGATTTCAAGAAACGGCTGGTGGTATTTAAAAGGAGGTAATGCAGGAGCCACAGACATGCAGGATTTCTGAATGTGAGTAGTTCGTGAACTCCGCCATTGGTTTGTTTCAACACACTCAGGAAGTTTTAAGAGACAATGTCTTTTGGAAGGAGAGAATGCCACTCAGTTCTGGGAAGGTGTTTCCCAAGGCGTGGTACCAAGCCATCTGATCAGCGAGCCTGGATGATGTCACGATTTGATTGACAGTGCTCCCTCAGAGCAAAACTCTGAGACATACTCCTAGGCAAGCTATGCTGCAGTGGTACCAAAGAAGAGCTGTGGTGACATCAAACATTTAATTACACTCTTTGTCGCATCTTTCTGAGCCCCACAAACAACTCACTGGTCCACTGAGAGACACTGTGAAGACCAGGTGCAGTCTAATTCCATGCAATGCACAACTAGACAGCAGGAGACAGATGATGCGAAGGTAGGGTTCACCTTATTACATTCATCTCAGCAGCTTTTTTTTTTTCATTTATATAGCCTAAAACTCATTTCTAAGTTTCCCGACTTAGGGAAGAATTGTGGGAATGATATGAAAATTCTCTTATATGCCTTTCATTTAGACTGACGCATTGGTAGGTAAGTTTCCTGCAAACAAGTCATAGTCCTCTGTTTTTTTCCCAAAACATTTTGAGAGTGACCTGTGCATGGCTTGCTCCTTGAAACTGAAGTGCTTTAATCTATATTTCATAAAAGCTTGACATTCTCTCACACAAGGCACCTCAAAGACTGTGGGGAATGGAATTCATGAATGAGCTTATTTTGGTGTAACAGATTCTGAAATCCATGCATATTTTTTGATATTACGCATTTTCCATGAAATTTTTTGAAGATGCTCCCTATGAGGACAACACAGTAGTCAAACTCGGGAACACTGGCCCTGATACAATACTGTGACTTACTATGTAGTCTGCAGTCAACGTTTTCTGGATGTCCTCACAATGTCTGTATGGCAGTAACTCCCACGGCAAACCCAGCCCACTTTGCCCTAATACCAGGATCCCATCCACATCCTACTATGGTCCATGTAGTTGTCTCTAACCAGGAGAAATTCCTTGGTCCTTTGTGTCTCATGGCAATATTTTTTGTTTTTTGTTTTATTTTTTAACATTGATTTATTTACTTGACAGAATTACTGAGAGAAGGGGAGAGATCTCTCATTGGCCAGTTCACCCCTAACATAGCCACAGTGGCCAAAACTGAGCAAGGCTGAAGCCAGGAGCTTCATCCGGGTCTCCCATATAAGTGTCAGGGGCCCAAGCACTTGGGCCATCCTCCACTGCTCTTCCAAGGCCAACAGTAAGGAACTGGATCAGAAGTGGATGGGGCCGGCACTGTGGCTTAGCGGGTTAACCCCCTGGTCCCATATGGGTGCCAATTCCAGACCCGGCTGCTTCACTTCCAATCCAGCTCTCTGCTATGGCCTGGGAAAGCAGTGGAAGATGGCCCAAGTCCTTGGAACCCTGCATCTGTGTGGGAGACCTGGAAGAATCTCCTGGCTCCTGGCTTCGAATTGGCACAGCTCCGGCCGTTGCAGCCATCTGGGGAGTGAACCATTGGATGGAAGACCTCTCTCTCCCCCTGCCTCTCCTCTCTCTGTGTAACTCTGACTTTCAAATAAAATAAATAAATCTTAAAAAAAAAAAAAAGAAGTGGAGCAGCCTGGACATGAACCAGCACTCGTGGCAATATTTTTGAAGAGTACAAACCAGTTTCTTTGTTAGTTTAGTCTTTTGAATGAGAAGTGGCAATGCAGAAAACAAGCACAAATGTGCATGCAACTGTTGAGTCTGTTAATATTCAGTAGCATAAGACAAAACTGTGGCAGGTGCTGCTGAAAGAAGCCAGACTCAGAAGGTTCCCCATGAGTGTGTGTGCATTGTTGATCCACCCCCATAGGTGGGACTCCAAGACAATGCATACTAACTTAGTGCGATGCATCGCTAGTTATTTGCCTTATCCCTACCTGTGTAAAAGGTTCACTGCAACCTTTCAGATACACTCCTGAATTGAATGTTTGTGTGCTGGGATGCATGTTTGCTATGTGTGGACATAAATGTGAAACTTTTCAGTTTCTCAAATCTACAAGGAAAAGGGATCAAACAGCAACGTGAGAATTGTGGACAGGCCCACCTGAGCCAGTCCATTAGCATTTCGGCTTTGAATCTCCACCACCCCCAAGAATGATTTAATTCTTGGGCAGAACTGAGTGACTTTGTTTCTTACCCCCTCAAATATCAAGATCAACGTTTAGTATTCTTTTCCTTAGAAGAAGATAAATATCCTCTAGACCTAGGCGAAAGAAAACTACCTCACCCCACTACTGCCAGCACCCCGAAAGTGGCGGGGCTAAGAGGCCTCTTCATTGACACCGGGTTGGCCATTCTTGGCCTGTGAGGGCTATGTCCTGGTGACTGATTCCAAAATCCTAGGAACACCTACTTCAGGAATTTGTTCGGCAATATAGAATCCGTTGTACTAAACTAAAGGAAATTCTGAGCTTGGGAGTTTCATAAACTCAGTTATTTGAACATAACCCATGTCTAATCCTTTAGAAAAAAATAATAGAAGACTTGTATTCAATCCTGTCTTTTGACAATAGAGCTGCTTTGGACATCGTATTGTTCAGAGCTTCACAACTACAACCTACTAAATATGCTGAATGTGTCACTTCTACTGGGTATAGGAATCCTATGAGAGAAGGGATTATGGTTTTAATACACACGAGAAAAATGAGACCCAGGGAGGTGACGTCATTGGTGGAGTCACAAGTCCAACACTTTCTGACTCCAGGACTGTTCTCTACAGCCTTGGTGAATGACAGTGACATGCGCAGGGGGCATGAGGCAGTGAGCGAGGGGCGGATCTGCAGACGGGAGGCAGCTTGTCTACAGGTGTGTCCAGTCCCGTCCCGTCCTGCATCAGACCCCACGGGCGGGCTCCCTTCCCAGAGTCTAAGCCCTGTCCTTGGGCTGCTTGCTGGTCACAGACCATTCTGTCTGGCACCGACAGTGCTAAGTCCAGGACCGGGAAGGAGCAGAAAGGAGCGGAACAGCACGCATTCGCCCACGTAATCAGCAATAGGAAGTGGAATGTAGCTATTCTGTGCGGTTTGACAACAAGAAAACAGACGCTCTGGTTAAATGGAAGCCTTGAAACACAAACGTGGGCCTCTGTGACTGCAGCGCCCAAGTTTTCAGTCTTCCGCACAGTTTCCCTGGCATTCAGATAAACACAAGATTGTAGAAGCCTTGCTTTTGAAAGAAACTTGGTGGCCCCTATAAGCCAGGTCATTGAGGAATTTATCTTTGCTTTGGCGTGCATGTGCATGTGAATAAAATCCCATCGGGTGGGTCCAGCCTGAGATTCTGCATTTCTAGGAAGCCCCCTTAGGATGCAGGGGCTGGAGGCGGGGGGGGGGGGGTCCATTGTGCACACGTGACGTGGCGTCTTCTCACCTTGAGGAATCGGCTCATTTCCAAGTACTTGTGGAGCGTGGTGTGCAGGTCCAGCTGGTAGTGATTTGAAAATAGCAAAGACATAGTCCTCACCCTCGTGAAACCCCCACGCTGTGGGGAAGGCTGCCAGGTGGGTGAATAGTAGCAATCAGGGTGATGGAGAGCGGGAGAGGTGGTGGGAGCTCGGTAGGGGGCTGCTCACAGCAGGGTTCGGACATGATGAAACGATCACTATTGTGATCGGTGTCAAGACTTCCACGCTGGGAGCGATGGGGTCCGACTCTGCATACAGCAAAGCCAGCTGGGCATTTCTAGCCAACCCAAGTGTGAGGGGCCCAGAGGATGGTGCATTAGGAGAAAGAGATGCCGTGGACAGGAGAATTCTTTTTTTTAAAGACTGAATTTATTTATTTGAAAGAGATAGAGAGAGAGGAGGCTTCCATCTGCTGGTTCACTCTCCAAATGGCCACAACAACTGGGCCAAGCCAAGACCTTTTTCCAGTTTTCCCTGTGGGTGCAGGGGCCCAAGGACTTGGACCAGCCTCTGCTACCTTCCCAGGTGCATCAGCAGGGAGCTGGATGGGACGTGGAGCAGCCAGGACTGGAACCGGCACCCATATGGGATGCTGGCATCCTGGGCGATGGCTTTACCCACTACACCACAACGCCAGCCCTAGGAGACTTCTTGTTAGAATGACTTAACAGAAGTATTTTTTTTTTTCAAATGTTTTTTAACTGACAGGTAAAACTGCTTGTGCTTATCAAGTGCAACATGATGTTTTAAAGTATACATACTGTGTGGAGTGGTTAAATCTGGTTAATTTACATGCTCTTTCGTGGTGAGGATACTTAACATCCCCTGTTAGCATTTCCCGAGGGAAGGATGACTCACCATTGACTCTCAGCCCTGCGCTGTGCAACAGACCTCTGCTTGAACGTAGCAGGATTCTTGCTAAAGACAGGCCGAGGACTTGGACCCCGAAGGCGGGGAGTGAGGAAGCCGATCAGTTATCAAGGGGCAGGGATCTTCCCTCAACGGCCTTAGCAGATTCCTGCTTACTGCTGGACTCAACGGGCTGGAGACGGGGCCCAGCAGAGGCCGAGTGGAAGAGAATCTACAGTCTGGCCAAGCAGAGATGGTGTCACACCTGTGAGAGAGCAGACACTGGGCTACGAACCAGCAAGCAAACCAGATCCCACCAGCGCAGAGAAGCCTGGCACTCAAACCGCCTTGACTTTCTTGTCCTTGCGTTAGGCCAGATTTCCCCACGAATGAGTTAAAACAGGACCCTTATCCCGTGGAATCTGAAAGCTTTGACCTTCGGGAGCAAATTCAGCTTGTGGACTTGGAGCTATCCATCTGGCCTTGAATGAGACGCTTCATCTCTGTGCAGCTGTTTCCAGGTCTGCAGTGGGAGGCAGCTGATCCGTGTGTGTGAGCACAAATCCAGGTTCGTTTTTCAGTTTGATAATTCTGCGTGCATTAGGAAAGCCTTGATTAGTGCTTGCTGTGCCTCACTCACGGCTCTGTTTCCCATGTAATAAGTGCAAGTGGTAAGCTAAGGTAGCTACTATGATGACACCCATTGGGAGGTGCAAATTAGACACAGAAAGGCTAAGTAATTTGCCCAAGGAGGCCACATAGTAAGTAGCAAAACTGGAATTTTATCCTAAAATTCCCATCCTTAATCACTGGGATCTACTGCTTCCTTCATGGGGAGTGAAGAGGCACATGAGGATAACACAGCCCTCACTGGACATTCGGTCTCTTCAGGGAGGGAGTATGCTGGTTTTCTACTGCTTTATAATCAACCACCACAAACTAGATGGCTTAAAACAACACACAGTTAATTCTCAGAGGTCCCGTGGATCCAGAGTCCAGGGGCAAGTTACCCGTGTCCTCTGCTCAGGTCTCAAAAGGCTGCAGGCACTGTGTTAGCCATGCTGTGGCTCTCCCACCTCCTGAAGAATTCAGTTCATTGCAGGTCTAGGACTGAGAACCCCACTTCCTTGCTGGCTTCAGCCCAGGACCCATCTCAGATCCCAAAGGACAGCCACTCCTACCGTGTGTCCAGTTTATTTCTTCTGAGCCTGCAGAGTGGCTCCTTCAGCCTGCTGAGACAGTCTTGCATAACATAACAAGATCACAGGTGCGATGGCCATTATAGTCCCAGGTCTTGAGATTATACAGGGCTTGCACCCCAGAAAGTGGAAATTTGGGGGACCCTCTCAGATTTCTGTTTGCCACAAGAGGGAGGGGGATTCTCATAGGAATTTGCTACCAAAGAAGGGATTTCTGTAGACTGAGCCCACTGCCCTGAGAAAGAATAAAATAATTGGCTCTCATACTGACTGATAGGTGTGAAATCTAGCAGCATGGAGGTGACACTGGAGTGGAGGTGACATCTGCAATGGGTAAGACTTCAAGCCTTCCAGCAGAGGGAATGGTCCACGCAGAAGCAAGATGGCATGGGCATCAGAGGGCTCAGGTAGAGCAATGATTTGGGGGCCCCCAAAGAGCTGCTGGAGCCACCTGCAGCGTGCACCTGCTGGCTGTAAAGGACCCGTGCAGGCACCAGCAACCACAGCAGTGACCGACAGGAAAGTATGCAATTGTCCTCACTCTCCCCTGTTTCCCTGGAGGAGTTTGAAACCAAAGGAGAAGGGAGAATTTCCAGGAGTTCTTTTTGGGTGTCCCAAGCCACACAGGCTCTGTCTGCATCCCTGACTGCTCTGGGCTACAACCTGAGCTCCAGGCTCCACCAACACTAATGAGCCATGGGGTGAGGAACCAGTTAGTGCCTCAATGATTAAAACCAGGAAACAAGCAAGAGCAAGTCCTGCCTGTCTCTTACGGATTTTGAGAAGATTAACGGAGTTAGGTAAGATGCCCTCGTCCCTCAGTTCTCAGTGCTGGCTTCTGATTACAGCTTCCTGCTGATGGAGACCCTGCACAGCAGTGGTGATGGCTCAAGCAATCTGCATTGATTTCCCAGCTCCTGGCTTTGGCCTGGTCCAGCCCCTGATGTAAGGGCATCTGGGGAGTGAACCAGCAGATGGGAGTTCTGTCTCCCAAAGAAAATTTCTTTCAAAGAAGAGTTCATCTAAGAGTTTAATTTGTAAACTTTGTGAGGCCCAACGTTGTTGTGTAGCGGATGAAGCCGCAGTCTGCAGTGCCGGCATCCCATATGGCCCCTGGTTCGAGTCCCGGCTGCTCTACTTCCAATCAAGCTCTCTGATAATGGCCTGGGAAAAGCAGGGGAGGATGGTGTGAGCGCTTGGGCCCCTGCACCCATGGGGGAGATGCAGAAGCAGCTCCTGGCTCCTGGCTTCAGCCTGGTCCAGCCCTGGCCATTGTGGCCATCAGGGGAGTGAACCAGAAGATGAAATCTTTCTCTCTCTGTAACTCTGACTTTCAAATAAATAAGTAAATCTTAAAAAAAAAAAAAAAAGACTTGGTAAAATTAAAGCATCCCATCAATGTAGAGCACGGCTTGCTAGAGAATTCTTTCTTGATCCAGTTTTTACCTCTGGTTCCGTGTCAGTGCTCACTGTGTGAGAAAAGGGCACTCCAGGGGAAGTTACTCTGAACACCCCTGAAAGAGAGATTCCGCTGGGGCATTTGTGCAAGGAGCTGAAGCAAACCACTCAGGCAGCGCCACAGCCGAGGGCTGCGCCGTGTGATTCTCGGTAATGCAGCCACGTGTCACTTGCTGACGGGGGACATTCTGAGCAATGCTTTGCTGGGCGATTTTGCCAGCACGTGGACATCACAGCGTGCGCTCACAGCGAGCTGGGCGGTCTGGCCTGTGACACACCTCGGACAGGGGGCACGCACTGTCATTTCTGCAGGCTGCTGGCTGCCATGCCATGCCGCCCGTGACTATGCAGAGGGGACCCCTAAATCCCTTCAGAGACGTGGAACCTGCAGCCACCAGGAGGGTTAATCCCCAAAATCACACGCGGGGCAGGCCCTGTGTTCTGACTCCAGGGCTCACGTTCTCGCCCCTCAGGAACTCAGGCATGGGATCCCCTGACAGACTTCTAGAACCAACTACAGGATTTAGTGTTGGCTTGGGGCTTGCTTTGTGTCTGTTTTAAAAATTTTTTTTAAAAATTACAATTTTTTAAAAAAATTAAAAAAATTTTTTTTAAATTTTGTTTTGTATTAAGCTTTGATTTTCATTCATATTTTTCCTTTTTCATACTTGTATCATAGAAGATGTTTTGCATTGTCTCCTTCTGCAAGCCACTTTGGAATTACAGTTTGAATTTGGGACACACACACACACAAAAACCGGCCCTAATGCCTTCAGTCAGAAGCAGCCTGAGGTCTTCTGAAGACAAATGTGGATAAAGACGAGTCTAAGGCCGAACCCCAGAGCCCTCCCAAAGCCCCCGCTCTCGTTGTTCTCTGGAAAGTGCAAAGCCTCCATCACAGTGGAAGGTACAACTAAGGAAAATCACTAAGGAGTATCACAGCAAGGGGTGAGACCTCGGATCGCAACCACCACGCAACTGCGGCACTGCGCCCTCTGCAGGCTACACGGGGTACCGCTTGCTCATTGTTCCCTGTTCTTCCCCTGCACACCACCCCACACAAAGGGCGCGCTCAGAACACACGGGCTGAGCGAGTGTCGCCTGAAAGTCCAAGAAGTTCCAGAGGCGGCACCACTCTGGCTTGGAGCCACGCCAGGCTTGGCTCCTCCTCTGGGCAGCACCAGGCGTGATACCAGCATGCATCGGGCGTGAATTGTTTCATTTAGAAAACACAGACACTTCTGAAAGGCAAAGTCTCTCCATTCTATCCTCCCAACTAGTCTTTTAGCGTCTCTTTTCTCGTTCTTCTGTGTTCTTTCTCCTTTGGGAGTGAGACATTCCTTCTCATTCTGTTTAATGCAAACAAGCGTTCTATGAGATCATTTCACACCCACTGCCGTCAGCTCTGTAGACATTGAGAAGAAACTCAGTGTTGAGTGCAGCGGATGAACACAGATGAACATCCTCGCCCTGCACAGGGACAGAACTGGGTCTGAGGCAGGTGTCTGCCTTCTTCTGATTGGCCAGATGGGATCGTTCCCACAATGTGACCCAAGGGTGGTCCTTCCAAGTGGTTTCCTTCAGCAGGAAACCGCCCACTGCCTAGCCTTGGGTCCAGCACATAGTAGATGCTCAGTAAATACGTAATGCAGGTTCAAACTCATACTCGTTTAGAATCTGGGGTGGGCCACTTCCTAGCTCATTCTTCTACCTCTCTGAGCTCCCATTTTCTCATTTTTAAGCAACCACACTAAGACTCTGTACCTCCTATGGCTAAGAGGTTCTCATGAGAGAGCCCCTGGCTTGTGGTCGGTGTGCCTGTGCATGCACACACACACACACACACACATGCATGGTGATTCTTTTCCTTTTACCTTCCCTGTAGTTTCTTACCCCCTCCACAGATGTTTCTTCTATGGTTCCACTAGCGAAGGAGAAATGACCACCAGTAGGAGAGGGACAATGGTGAAAAGGAGAAATTGGCAGTGAGAACATAGAGGCAGTGGATAGGGGAACTGGGATCAGAGGGGGAAGTGGGAGCTACACGGAAGAGGAAAGATGGGGGACCAATCCCAACTACCCGAGTGTGTCTCTTATTACAGTCCTCCCTGGTGCCAGAATCGCTTCACGCATCACATGTCTTACGTCTTACGTCATCCCCTCTGCTTCACAAAGCATCTGGAGATAGTGGCATTGTGCATATTTTTATGCTGCTATTATCCATCAGAGCTAATGCGCTCCTGTGTTAAGCAGAGCCAGGGCTTGAACTTCAGCCCAGCCCTGAGTGCTGGGCTCCCTGGAGCACTTGTGGTGAGCATGGGCCCAACGCAGCAGCTCAGGTGAGTGCTGGGTCCCGCCGTCCATTGAACGCACACTCTCAGAACTTGCCCGCATCTGCACAGGGCTTAGGACGGGAAAGGAAGGGCTCTGCCCAGCTGAAGGCTAACAAATAAAGGAAGCAAAGGTTGAAAAGCTTACAATCAATCATCCTCAGATTTTCTTCAAGATGCCTGCATGGCTGCACCGCCAAACCGGCAGGCAGACGCAGATGGCAAAGGTGGCTGTCAGCTTACTGAGGGGAGGGGTAAAGTAGCACCCCTGTGCTAGGTCCTGCCCTGCACGCATGGCTTGCACCATCATTTCATCCTCTGCCAGCCCTGGGAGGCGGCCGCTAGGGTCCTCACTGCTAAGGACCAGTGAGTCGGCATCAAGCAGGTGAGGGGAGGAAACACAGCAGGTCTTGGCAGGCTCTGAGGGCTGTGCCTTTCTGTGAGTACTCGCCATGGAGACCAGTGGCATTCATCGGGGGATTTCTCAGGAGGGAATGGAAGCAGGGTACGTTGGTGTCATCATTCAGGTCAGACCCTCAGATGAGGGGGTGATTGAAAAGAGTATGTTACAGTTCCCGGGAGGAGTGGGCAGCAGTGCCTTGCAGGGCCACAGGAGGCAATGGGAGAGTGGCGGACATGGAGGCCAGAGCCTTCGGTGTCTGTGAGAAGGAACAGGTGGGCAGGGTAAGCAGGGTTAGGATCATCATGTTGAATAGCTTCAGTGGGCTCTTGGGTGTTAAGCTGGTCTCATACCCAGCCTGAGATGATTAAGCAGGTGAAGGAGGGGTGGGGGGTGGACTTTGGATGGATTGATTTGCATATGGAGGGCAAGCTGGCCCAACCCGGGAGGAGCAGTCTCTCCCGGGCCAACAAGACCCCAAAGGAAAAGCGTAAGAAATGCAACATTAATATAGAGCACACTGTTCAATGAGGTCAATGGGTTGCCTCATAGACCTTCCAAAGTGGCTCACGCTGGTCTCCTGGGACTCCACCTGACACCAGATGAGACCTATTGATTGTATTACTTGTGTTCAGAGAAGTCATTAGCATCCTGACAGCAAGGAGTTGCAGCTCACATGACCCAAGTGGGTAACTAATTGGAGTTAACCGAGATTAATCAGAATGAGCTGTGTGATTCCTGTATCAGGAATGCCAAAGCACGGTCGGCGAGGGTAAAGTGTGTGCATTTGTGTGTGTGCACACCAAATGAGCGTGCACACACCCATGACGCACACAGAAATCAACCTGCACAGAGACAGGCATTTGTCTGCCTGGGTTGCCAGAAAATTACTGTGTGGCAAGGAACTGAAGGAATTTTCCCCCCATTTTTGTCCTTTGTGTCTCTAGCTATGTTGTAGGTAGAAATCGAATCTGCCTGTTGTATCACCTGTCCTTAACATGATTTTTCAGTGCAGTTAACAGCAAGGCATAGAACTGGGAGCCAGATAAACCTTGGCAGCATTTCTTGGGATCCAGTTTTTGTGCGGCTGGCTCTGACGTCTCCTTCTCTCATCCCACCTCACACCTTACTCTCTCGCTGCCCACAATGCCCGGTCACCTCTCAGTCTCCAGTCCTCAGCCTTAACATCGGTCCTTGAAGGGAGCACTCAGGGCTCTCCCCGTCCAGGTGCAACCCCCATTCCATGCCCTCGCAGTGCCGCGTACTTCTCAGAACACCTGTCGCTGCTGAATTACACTTTTGTTCAAGTCTGTTTTTTGGATGACTGCTCCTTAAGAAAGCTGTCAGCTCTGAATGTGGGCAAGAACTAGAACAGTTTTCAGAATAGGCCAAGATCCCAATAGGTAGCAGGTCCCCCAAAGATAGAAGAACAGTTCAAAAGCTTCGTGGAAAATGGAATTAAAATTTTATTTTGGTGCAAAAAGATTTTGAAATCCACGCGTAGCTTTTTCGTAATAGGCGCTTTCTGAGAAGGCTTTGAAGGCTCCTTGTGTTTGCCTGGTTAGTAAATTGAATGAACGTGACCTCTCTTCTCGGGTCCGTCTGTGCACAGCTGCTCATCCATCATCTCTCTCAGCCTCCCCTTTGCTCGTCTGCATTGTGAGAGACCTCGTTGGGCTGACTGCTAAGATCTGAACAGTTTCCATACCGCCAAGGGCTGTTTGAAGACCTTCTGTGTCCTGTGGGGAAATCTTGGATTTCCTGATAGCAAGGAAAGAAAGATTCCTTGCAACCCACTTGGAATTCCAGCCACTCACTTCCCTCGGCAGTGGCTTCTGTGTGTATGGCGTAGGCACACGTGCACCAGCACGGGATTAAACTCAGACTTGTTTGAATGTTGTCTCTGGAATTCACCAGCTATGAGATTCAGGGCAAGAATTCACTGAAACACCCCAAGCCTTGTCTGCAAAATCAGCACAGAAAGATATGTGATAATATATGAGAGTACCGGGGCTGGAGCTGTGGCGTAGCGGGTAAAGCCTCTGCCTGGGGCGCTGGCATCCCACACAGGTGCTGGTTCTAGTCCTGGCTGCTCCACTTCTGATCCAGCTCTCTGCTATGGCCTGGGAAAACAGTAGAAGATGGCCCAAGTGTTTGGGCCCCTGCACCCACATGGGAGACCCAGAAGAAGCAGCTGGCTGCTGGCTTTGGGTAGGCCCAGCTCCAGCTGCTGCAGCTATTTGGAGAGTAAAACAGCAGATGGAAACATCTCTCCCTCTCTCCCTCTCTCCCTCTCTCCCTCTCTCCCTCTCTCCCTCTCTCCCTCCCCCTCTCCCTCTCTCCCTCCCCCTCTCCCTCTCTCCCTCCCCCTCTCCCTCTCCCTCTCCCTTCCTCCCTCTCCCTCTCCCTCTCCCCCTCTCTCCCTCTCTCCCTGTAACTCTACCTCTCAAATAATAAATAAAATATTTAAAAAGAATATATGAGAGTACTTTAAAAAGTTGGTGGAAATGGGATTAAAAGATAGGATTATTAGAACGCCAAAAAATGTAATGTATTTGAGCAAAATTGACATTTGAGATTTGATGATTTTTACACCCATTATCTCTACAAAAAAAAGATAAGCTTACTTTGGTGTAAAAAATTTTGAAATCCATGCATATGAAGCATTTTGAAAAAGTTAATGGAAAATATGTGAGAAAACTAGGCATGTATTTCAAAATTCTCTTGCACCAAAACAAATCTTTGGATTCCATTTTCTACCAACTTTTTAAAGATTATTTGTTTGAGAGGGGGAGTTACAGACAGAAAAAGGGAGACAGAGAGAAGGTCTTCCATCTGCTGGTTCACTCCTCAAATGGCTTCAATGGTTGGAGCTGTGCCAATCCAAAGCCAGGAGCTTCTTCTGAGTCTCCCACGTGGGTACAAGGGCCCAAGGACTTGGGCCATCTTCCACTGCTTTCCCAGGCCACAGCAGAGAGCTTTATTGAAGAGGAGCAGCCAGCGCATGAGCCGGTGCCCATATGGGACGCTGATGCCACAGGCAGAGGCTTAGCCTACTGCACCACAGCGCTGCCCCCCGTTGCCCCTCAACCAACAACAACTTTCTGAAGTAACCACTCAGATTGTACAAGGCTGGCGTGAAGGTTACATGAAAACACACACGGGTTAAGACACTGCTTGGGACACCGCGTCCCGTATCCGAGTGCCTGGTTTGACTTCCAGCTCCATTTACGACCCAGCGTGTGCTACGTGTGCTACTGTGCACCCTAGGAAGGCAACAGATGATGGTTCACATTCATGGGTTCCTGCCACCCACCTGGCAGACCCGATTGGGTTCCAGGCTCATGGCTTCTGCCTCGCCCAGCCCTTTGTACTGGGAACATTTGGGGAGTGAACTAGCAGTGACAGGATCTCTCCACCTGTGTGTTGTGTGTGTGTGCGCACACACGCATGCATGCACACACTTTTAAAAATAAATTTTTAAATTAAAAATGCACGTGTAACATCCTTATCCTCGTGCTTGGCTCATACTTAGAGCAGAAGAGATGCAGGTTTCCTTTCCCCTCTTTCCTTTTTCCTGGCTGGACTTGAACGTGGGACTCAGAGGCTTGGATCTGGGGTGCATGAAGGTTGTAACAATACAAAACATTTGAAGAAAATTGAATTACGGTTCCAAGTGCTCTACCAGATCGTTTCGAGAGCCATAGATAAGCATCCCCATTTTACAGGTGGGAAGAGTAAAGCCCAGCCCGTGACAGGGGTGTGCCCAGAGCCGCAGAGTGACTTGGTGGTTTTGCGTGTCGCCACCCAGGCGCTCCTGTCTCTCTGATTTCCCTTCAACTACTTCTTTCCAGCCTGTGGTTTCAGTTTGTTTCAGCAGCCAACAAATATCAAAGAGCCTTGGGTCCCTGAGTGGCTTCCAGAACAAAGGCAGTCCTCCTCGGTATTATTCACACGGCACCTAAGAACCTCTCCTGTTGGCCTCCAGATGTGCAAAACCACGATGGAAAGACCCGAGGAGCTACGCATCTCTAGGTAGAATAATTCTGCTGGAAGAATTACAGCTGGTGCCTTGCCATGCTGACAGCTCCCTGCTCAGCTGGTGGACTTGATGTAGATGAATAAGGAAGAGCTGACGCCAGGAAGGGATGGAGGCAGGCAGACGGACCTGCAGTCAGCAGGGGGGGATGAGAGGAAGCCTGCAGGCTGTAAACTTTGAGAATGCAGATGTCCAAAGTGAGGTGGGAAATGGACATGATGCCAGAAACTGACTCTTCAAACCTGCAAAATGCCTCACCTGCCATTTCAGGACCCCCACAATGAAATCTGACATCACAACATAAAACGCTCCTAGCCAGAGATCAAAGAAATTGATGTGGCTGCGCAGGGAGGGCCTGTTTCCTGGTAGGGTCCTTTGGCAGGCAGATAACAAATTCACTTTGAATGAACTTAAGAAAATCAAATAAAGAGGAATGTAGAAAGAGGATTCCGGGATAAAGCACCCAACGCAAGGGCAGCTGAGCCTCGTGAGCGGCTGTGAATCTCAAACAGCAAACTCAGAGAGGTGAGCAGTGCTCCGTGTCTGTTTTCTTGAAATGCACTCCACGTGGCTTTAATTCTCCCGTGTCTGCCGAATGGAGTGATACAGAGTTGTGGTTGTTTGCAGGATGTCCTCATCCCCCAGGGGGGACCCAGAGCAGAGGGGGCCTCTGTGGACTGGGGTCAGCAGTCCAGGGAGTTTCCACCCTTGCCCTGGTGCAGGGCACAGAATTAGACAGGGAGTGAGATAGGATTAATGGGCCGCACAGTCTTCCGCAATTTCTGTCTCCAGCCCTGCACCTTAGCTCCACCCCCTCACATGTCAATCCAGTACACCCAGTTTCCCATGATGCACCTGCATCTCTTTTAAGACTGGGATGGGGGCACCATGATGAGCATGCGTAAGCTCAGCTCCCTATGGAGACCTCACACACACTAAACCCCACCCAAACTCCACCATATTTGCATATTCAATGAGGGTACCACCCCCTACCCCATAAAGGGGCGACTGCTGGACCTGGGGCTCTGGCTTTGCCTTCTGCCTGGATCTCTGGCCCTCTCATGCAAAGCGTCCCTCTGTGGGCTTACCTGCTCTCCCACCTGAGTGTATGCTCATTCTCTCACTTTTAATAAATCTTGCTCTTATTTATGCACTTTACTTACGCTTCTGCTTTGAATTCTTATCTCATGCAGGGGCAAGAACTTGTAATGAAAACTAGCAAGCACATTCCCAGAATGTTCCATTTTTCTGCACTGTCCTGATCTGCATTTTGGATCTGGAGGCTTTGCTACTTTCCTGCTTTCCTACAAATCCTGTATCAGAAAGGATTTGATTTGTCTGTTCGTGAAATTTATAAACAAAATAGCAATGGCTCGGTTAAGATAAAAACCTATTTCCCTTGGGGCTAGCGCTGTGGCATAGGGGTAAAGCCACTGTTTGCAGTGCCAGCATCCCATACGGGCACTGGTTCCAGTCCCAGCTGCTCCATGCCAATCCAGTTCTCTCCTATGGCCTGGGAAAGCTGTAGAAGATGGCCCAAGTCCGGGCCCCTGCACCAGGGAGACCTGGAAGAAGCTCCTGGCTTCTAGCTTTGGATCAGTCTAGTTCCAGTTGTTGTGGCCATCTGGGGGGGGGGGGGGGACCAGCAGATGGAAGCTCTCTTTCTCTCTCTCTGCCTTTGCCTCTCTTTAACTCTGCCATTCAAATAAGTAATCTCTAAAAAAAATAAGTAAAAATACAAAAAGAAAAAAAATTCAATTAAAAAATAACCTGTTTCCCACTCATAGAAACTACCGAGGGACAGGCATTTGGCCCAGCAGTTGGGACGCAGCCCAAGATGGCGGTGTTCCTCATCAGAGCGCCTGGGCGCACTAGCTGGCACCATTCCTGACTCCAGCTTTCTGCTGAGGAGGCCGCAGGGGATGGCTCAAGGTGTTGGGTCCTTGTCGCCCATGTGGGAGACTAGGATTGAGTTCTGGGCTCTGCATTTTGGCTTGACCCAATGGCAGTGCCCACTCACTTGTTTGCTCTCTCTCCCTCTCTCAAGTTAGTTAACTAGCTAAGCATATCCAGAGGTCAACCATGCAGGGCTGAGAGGGTCTCTGGACATCTCCTTTGGATGTCACTGCTCCCTGACCACCTCCTTCCTCCATGGTCTCATCATGGTGCCTCAAGGTCCAAGATGGTCCAAGATCCTTGGGTTACAGACAGGAGAAAGAGAGCAGTGTCAGTAAAACTAGCAAGTACCATAGGCAAAAGATCGTCCTACAAGCTTTGTGTGTCATCATTGCTTCTGACCACACAGTCCAGTAGTTGCTATTATTATCATATTGTGGAATGGAGACTGAACCTCAGAGAACTTAGGTAATGTCTCGAGGTAGTAATGGATTTAAACTGAATCTGCCCTCAGATACGGCTTTAGGTTGTTGCTGAGTTGCTGCTTCCACAGGCCACCCTACTCTCGGTTCTTTACCTGATCTGCCTTCTCCCTGCACACTCATGGCCTCAGAAGTGCTCCTTCTTTTGTTTCACCCTCCAGGACACATAGCACTATTCCATGCTTAGGTCAGGGTTTTAGAGGAAAAAAAAAACAACAAGGTTAACGAAAATACTTGCACATCTATTAATGATATGATAATGTGCATTTATAAGGATGCCATGTTTTTAATTAATTGACATAGACACCCTTTGAGGTACCTTATTTTACAGATGGGTGAACAGAGTGGTTAATTAATGTTCCCAGGGTCTCACAGGCAGGAAGTGACACAGTGAGGACGCTTCTGGACACACGGCCTGGCTGGAGAACGGCTGCCCTTGGCGGCAGCTCTGCACTGCTTCTCTGTGTGGTTTCCAAGAGCTGTTGCTTTCTTCCCCACAGCACCAGGAGCCCAGGGATAGGTGTAGCTCCCGTCTCATGGTAAAAGCAGGGAGGAGTAGAGAGAGCGTACATTACGGTTTGTAAAGGGCATCCTGCCTCACCCACCACCTCTTTCAGTTCCCTGCTCACAGGTTCACTGTGTACCGTCCAGTGATGCCCACCCCTCAGCCTCTGAGCTCACACTCTCTCCATTCAATAACTAAGCCAGAATGAAGCAGTGATTCAGCCTCAGCTCCTAAGCATTGAGATCTGTCTCATTCCTGACAGGTCTATCTCTTGTCCAGCTGCTGTGGTCAAAGAGCATGATGACGTCACACAGATGGTCACTGCCAGCAGACACCCATAAAGTGTGTCCCAGGCTCTCTTCTTTAAACATGAAAATAAATACAAAATATGAAAGGGAATCATAGCCAAAAATAATACCTAATTGTAAGAAGTCTGCTATGGTTTGAATGTGTACCCTAGAAGTTCATTTATTGCAAACTTAATTTCCACTGTGACAGAGTTGGGAGAGAGGCCCAATGAAAGGAGGTTAAATCATGATGGCTCTGTGGCGCATGTCGTGTTATAGCGGGTAAAGCTACTGCCTGTGACGTCAGCTTCCCACATGGACTCTGCTCTGTGCTCCGGCTGCTCGCCTTCCAGTCCAGCTCCCTGCTGATGGCCTGGGAAAGACAGCAGAGAATGGCCCAGGTGTTTGGGCCCCTGCACCCATATGGGAGACCTAGAGGAGACTCCTGGCTCCTGGCTTCAGCCTGGCCCAGGGTTGGCCATTGAGACCATCCATGGAGTGAATCAGCAGATGGAAGATCTCTCTAACTCTGTATCTCTCTCCCTCTCTGTAACTCTGACTTTCCAATAAATAAATAAATCTTTTAAAAAAAATCATGCAGGCTGTACTCTCATGAATGGATTAATGTCATTATCTCCGGAGTGGGTAGTTATCACGAGTAGGCTTATTGTAAAAGTGACCTAATGTTTAGCCTACCTTGCGTGCTTTCCTGCTCGTGAGCCAAAGAAATCCCTGTGCTTTTTCATTTTTAAAAATATGTATTTATTTGAAAGGAACACTCACACAGAGATAGAGATCTTCCATCCGCTGGTTTACTCCCCAAATGGTCTCAGTAGCTGGAGCTGGGCTGATCTGAAGCCAGAAGCCAGGAGCTTCTTCTGGGTCTCCCACATGGGTGGCAGGGTCCCAAGCACTTGGGCCTTTTCCACTGCTTCCCCAGGCCATAGAAGGGAGCTGGATTGGAAGTGGAGTTGCAGGGACTCGAACCAGTGCCCATATGGGATGCTGACGCTGCAGGTGGCAGCTTTACCTGCTACGCCCCAGCACCAGCCTGGAATCTCTGTTTTAATAAGTGACCCAGTTTCAGTTATCCTGGCACAGCAGCAGACACTGGGCTGAGACAACCCAAAAGAATGTTTACCAGGAAGAACAGAAGCTGACAAAGTTGTAAATGATACCACAAAAGGAAAGAAAGAAAGTCTTCTTTGGGCAGATATTAGAATGATAACATATGAAAGAGAGAAAAGCAAACGGCTCAATTCCTACTTCATTCACTGCCAGGGGGAGTAATCCATAAAGATAAATGGCAGGAAATCTATCTTTAAGAATAGACTTCCCCGAAGGTAAAATATGATAATAAGAGAGTATTTATTATGCTTTAAATGAACTGAAATTCCCAGTACCAGGATAATTACATCTCAAGGCACACACAATATTAATAAAGGGCCTATATGCTGATGGAAACAACATCACTACTCACTAAATAAGGCTGGAGAAAGAGTTGGGCTGGAAAATCAGGGGAAGGGAAATGCTGATCTGTTTTACCAGCAAGGTCAAAAGGGGGAATTCTAAAATATATATTAATGAATTGAAATACGATAAATAAAGGCATTACCATTAAAATGTGGTTTATAAACACTTATAACTCAAGACGGTAATTATTAGCAAAGTCTGACTAATTTACTTTTCATTCATCAAAACATTCATTGAGTATGTAACATGTGCAAGACACAGGGGTTATAAAGATACGTAAGATTTAGCTCCACCATCAATCCTGTAGCATTAAGTACTAAAAAGTCAGAAAAGCCTCACCTCACTTTCTTTCCTGATGTTCACTGGTCCGCTAGGGCAAAAGGATGCACTTTGATTTCAGCAAGCCTGTTGCACTGGATGAGATGGAGGTGTATGGACTGACTGGGAGCTGGTGAATGTCTTTGTAACTGTGTAAATCACCCTCGACATTGGTTGGTGACTGTCCGTCATAGCATAGTTGGGGCTTCTTTGTGGTCCAGGACTCGTTTCCAGAAAGGCTGCAAATCCCATTGCCAAGGTGGGATGCAGTAGAGGAGAGTGATTGGACACTAGAAGCTTGTGATGGGGTTTGACCAAAGCTACATAGCAGCACCCCATTTTCCAACCTGATTTATAAAAGGGTGAGAGAGAAGAAAATACTAGGGAAAGGGAGGGCCAAGAAGCCACTTCATTACTCAGAGACGTTGCTGTTGGCAAGGAACGCACATCTGTAGCCAGGTGAAGCCCTTATACCGATCCCTAGAATTAGACGTATTTCTCCACCTGGTCCCAGGCAGTGCTTGACCATGGCCGGATTGCCCATGTGAGAGCCACCCCAGTTCTGTGTTTGACATGATCCCAAGAGGAAGCAGGGGAGCCAAGCACCGGGTTACACAGTTTCTTCTTCATAGATCACAAGGCACAAGGATAGTTAAGGCCAGACATGTTTCACCAGCAGAGCTACCTCCCAAGGGAAGGAGCCATCAGCTGTAAAGGAAAGGGTTTCTTTTTTTTTTTTTTTTTTGGACAGGCAGAGTGGATAGTGAGAGAGAGAGAAAAAGGTCTTCCTTTTTGCCATTGGTTCACCCTCCAATGGCCGCCACGGCTGGCGTGCTGCAGCAGGCGCACCGCGATGATCCGAAGGCAGGAGCCAGGTGCTTCTCCTGGTCTCCCATGGGGTGCAGGACCCAAACACTTGGGTCATCCTCCACTGCCTTCCCTGGCCACAGCAGAGAGCTGGCTTGGAAGAGGGGCAACAGGGACAGAGTCCAGCACCCCGACCGGGACTAGAACCCGGTGTGTCGGCGCTGCAGGCGGAGGATTAGCCTAGTGAGCCGCGGCGCCGGCCAGGGTTTCTTTCTTAACAGTGACCTCCACAGAGAGCACAGGGGGTCCACGTTGGGAGAAACAGTCGTCCATCTCACCAGCAAAGCTGGAAGCAGTGGGCACTAGGCAAGAGCAACAAGGCATCAAAGGCCTATGTAGTGAGCAACAGTAAGAAAGCAGGTTGACTCACAACCATTTAGAGAAAAATTGATCAGTTCTCTTCAGTCTCCTTTGGAAGACAGGAGAGGAATACTTTCTAAGTCATCCCATGAGGCTAGGGTTACCTTGATGCAAAAGCAGACAACAACATTACAAGTAAAAGAAATTGCAAACCAATATCTTTCATAAACATACACTCAAAAATTCTCAGAAAGATTGATAAATTGAATCCAGCAATACATAAAAAGAACTATATGACAAGCAATTAGGAATTGTCCCAAGTATGTGAGACTGGCTCAACGTTCAAAAATCAATTAATGTAATGTGTCACATCTACAGGCTGGAGGGAGAAAAATCACATGATCATATTAGTATATAAAAAGGGGCATTTCACAAAATCCAAAGCCCATTCATGATTAAAAAAAAAACTCTCGGGAAACTAGGAGTAGACGGGAACTTCATAAGCTTGGTAGAGTTTATGATAACCCTAGAGCTATCATCAGACTTAATGGTAAGAAACTCAAAAGTTTTCTGCTAATATCAGGAACCAGGCAAAGACAGCTCCTTTTGCAACTGTTTTTCAAAATCACACTGGAAATACTAGCTAATGCAATAAGACAAGAAAAGAAAAGGCATACGTATTAGAATGAAAAAATTGTTCAAAGGTACATAGTCATCTTTGTAGAAAATTTGAAAGAATCAACAAAAACCCTCTAGACATAATAAGGGATATATCAAGGTTGCAAACTTAATATGGAAAAGTCAATGTAACAGCAATTGATAAATGGGGATATGAAAATAAAAATACATTTCCAATAGCTCTAAAAACAGAAGAAATACATATGTATAAATAAAATCAAAGAACTAAATAAATGAATATTCTACTTGGATAACATGGTTCAGTATTTTCAAGATTTGTTCTATAGATTTGCTACATTTCAAATCAAAGTCCAAGTTATTCTGTAGCTATATCAACAAACTTAACATCAGTTGGTGCTAGAGATGGGGGTGAGAGACAGGAAGAGTTGAGCAGGCAGAGCACAGAGGATTTTCAGTGGAGTGAAGTCATTTTGAATGTTTTTTTTTTTTTTAATTTTTTTTTTTTTTTGACAGGCAGAGTGGACAGTGAGAGAGAGACAGAGGGAAAGGTCTTCCTTTTTGCCGTTGGTTCACCCTCCAATGGCCGCCGCGTCCACTCTGCCTGTCGGAAAAATTTTAAAAAAAAAAGAAAGTTGGAGTAACACAGAGAAGGTGAGGCAGAGAGACGTCTTCTATCCGCTGGTTCACTCCCCAATTGGCCACAACCACCAGAGTTGTGCCAATCCAAAGCCAGGAGCCAGGAGCTTCCTATGGGTCTCCCACATGGGTGCAGGAGCCCAAGGACTTGGGCCATCTTCTGCTGCTATCCCAGGCCATAGCAGAGAGCTGGATCAGAAGTGGAGCAGCAAAGACTAGAACCAGCACCATATGGGATGCCGGCACTGCAGGTGGCAGCCCAACCCACTACGCCACAGCTCTGGTACCCTTGCATCGTTTTATAAGGACAGACATGCATAGATATTTTTCTAAACTCAGAAAGTACAGTACCAAGTGAACCCTAACATAATGTAAGGGTTTTGGGAGATTATGAGGTATTAATGCAGGTTCATCAGTTGTACCTGATGTATCACTCTGGTGGGGGCTGTTGGTATTGGGGAAGTCTAGGCATGTTGGGAGGTAGAGACATAAGCAAAATATCTCTGTAACCTTCCTTTCAACTGTGCTGTGAAGTTAAAACTATTCTAAAAGTGTAACATTAAAATCAAAAGAAATTGGGGCCGGCGCCATGGCTCACTAGGCTAATCTTCCGCCTGCGGCGCTCATACCCCGGGTTCTAGTCCCGGTTGGGGCGCTGGATTCTCTCCCAGTTGCTCCTCTTCCAGTCCAGCTCTGCTGTGGCCTGGGAAGGCAGTGGAAAGTGCTTGGGCCCTGCACCCGCATGGGAGACCAGGAGAAGCACCTGGCTCCCAGCTTCGGATCAATGCAGTGCGCCAGCCACAGCGGCTATTTTGGGGGTGAACCAATGGAAGGAAGACCTTTCTCTCTGTCTCTCTCTCTCACTGTCTAACTCTGCCTGTCAAAAAAAAAAAAAAAAAATCAAAAGAAATTGGGACAGGCATTTGGTGTAGTAGTTAAGCTGCCACTTGGAATGCCCGCAGCCCATATTGGAGTGCCTGGGTTCTCGTCTGGTTCTGCTTTCCATTCCAGCTTCCTGCTGATGTACTTGAGTCCCTGCCACACCCACAGGATTTAGCTACTGACTCCCGGCTTCAGGCTGGCCCAATCCAAGCTATTCTGGATATTTGTGGAGTCAACCAGCAGAAGAAAGATCTACCTGTATCTATCTATCCATCCATCCGTCTCTCAGTCGACCTATCAATATATCATCATCTATTTATCTGCCTTTCAAATAATAAATAAATCAGTTAATCTCTTGAAAAGAAATCAGATTGAGTCATGGGTCAAAAACAATAATGACGTTCTGATCTTGGGGAGAAGGAATGGCCAGAATTAGAACTGCTGTTAGCTCCGTCAGCAGTCTGTGATTCGGGGGGATTCCTTGAGAGAAACCTAGTCTGACTTAGCACCGTGTTTCTCAGTGTTTGAGCATTTTCAGACCACTCCATGAGCATTTTTTGCACACAAGGCACCTGTTAGGTTACTTATACCCTGCTTGATAACAAGTATCTTGGGGCTAACATTATGGTGCAGCAGGTTAAGCCACTGCCTGCAAGGTCACCTACATGGCAGGTTACCTATATGGGTGCTGGTTGAGTCCCAGCTGCTCTGTTTATGATCCGATTCTCTGCTAATGTCCCTGGGAAGCAGCAAAGGGTAACCCAAGTACTTGGGTCCCTGCCACCTACCTGGGAGACCTGGATGCAGTCCAGGCTCCTGGCTTTGCCCTGGCCCAGACCTGGCTGTTGTGGCCATTTGGGGAGTGAACCAGTGGATGGAAGACCTCTCCATCTGTTGATCCTCAATTTTTCTCTCTGTCTGACTCTCTCTTTCTTGCTCTGTCTCTTCCTTTCTCTCTGTAACTTTGCCTTTCAAACAAATAAATAACTTATAAAATAAAAAGATAACAAGTAGCTTGAGACAATCAAGCAGCTTTCACAGTCAGTATCTTTCCTTACCCCCTATTCCTTCTAAGCTGGAAGAGTCTAGTTCATAACTATAAGAATATTTAGAATATTCTTATATATTCTTATATAAGAATATTTATTCAAATAAAACATTTATTCAGAAAGAATAGATTTATCACTGAAGATTATTTCCCATGTTCCAACAGACATAAACATGTCGTATGCAACGTTTTATCTTTAAACTAATCTTTCAAAAGAAAGATGAATTTCAATCCATTCTTTGGCTGGATGTGTCTGTGGAAAATATTTCTGTGTGATTGGTGGCAGCATTTGAATGCGATCTTTCAAACAACATCAATAATATATCATGTTTCTTTCTTTGAGAATGGGAGAATAGGATAGGCCACAATGATTGAAGGTCTTCACCGCTCTGTGTGCTTAAGAAATTTTTAATATTTTGTCCTACATGTTAGTGACTCTGTTTCAGTGGAGACAAAATGAATTCCATTTATTCAAGATACTGACTACAATTTTGAAATGCATCAATCCATTCCAAGTCATTGAAGTAATCAAGTCACAAGGAAATGTTTTCTTTTTTACCTTCAACTTCAAAAGACTTTTTTTATGAACCTCTTTTTCTCAGCCTGAAAAAATTGAGAGTTTTATGTTCTTTCTTAGCACAGTACACCGAAAAGATGTGCAGAAGCTGGCTGTGACTCAAGTGTAGTAAAAATTTCCATAGTTTCTTTCAACTTTGGAACAAGATGGTGAGGCATATAGTTGGTGTTATGTATTTCTGTTAGGCCGTCACAAAACACACCAAACACTGGAGTAAGGGAAAGGGTTTATTGGGGGAAAAGCCAGCAGGCTGGAGGGAAGGGGCGAAGAAGGCAAAAGAGAGAGAAGGAGACTGTAAGAGAGACAGAGAGGACAGAGAAGGGAGACAAGAGGAGGGGAGCCACATGTTCAGGAACAGGCCCTTTTAAAACTTTGCAGGAGGGCGGGCGGGGAAGCAGGAGCGGTGAATCCCATTAGGACTGGGGTGGAGCTTGACACCGGTGGTTGGGCCACGTGGCCACCTACCTGGCTTTCAGCAATGGTGGCGGGAGCCAGGGAATAGGATGTAAATCAGGGTGTAGATTGTGCCATAGATAAAACTGCGCCAGTTTCCTAACAGTTGGCTACTGATTTTTCCCTGTGAATAAAACATTTGAGAAAATCTGTGTGCACAGTTGCTATGGATCATAGTACATTTTGTACTACCCTCTTCAGGCTTGCAAAATCATTTTAATGTTATATTAAATATGATTTTTTTGAAAGTCAATAAATATTTATTTAATAAAATTGATGGATTTCTGCAATTGTATCTTTTCTTAGTTACCCACATGTTGGTATCCCCTGCTATATTGTAATCTTTTCTTCTTTTTTAACTGTTTTATTTATTTTTTGAGATAACATTTAAAAATTTATATTTAGTTTTTTAGCTTTCAACAGATTCAATATAGTTCATAGATGCAATTCTGACAACTTCATGATTTTATAATTATAAATGTTTTATAATTGCATCCTACTGTTTAAAAATTTTTACTTATAAAAAGGAAACAAACTTCATGTATTTTGTGTGTACAGTTTTAAGAGTGTAAAACCCTTCCTCTCTCTTTTCTTGTACTCTGTGTGTTAACACAAATTGGGAGAAACATACGGTATTTGTCTTTTGGAGACTGGCTGACTTCACTAAGCATAATGGTCTCCAGTTACATCCACTTTGTTTCAAATGCAGGGTTCATTCTTTTTTATGTCTGAATAGTACTCCATTGTTTATGTATGCTGGGTTGATTTTGTATCTAAGCTGTTGTCAGCTAAACTGCTATAAACATGGGATACAGATAACTCTCTCATATGCTAATTTCATTTCCTTTGGGTAAATTCCCAGGAGTGGAATGGCTGGGTTGTATGGAAGATCTATTTTCATATTTTTGAGGAATCTCCATACTGTCTTCCATATGGTTTGTACAAGTTTACGTCCCCATCCAATAGTATATCAGGGTGCCTTTTTCTCCATATCCTTGCCAGTATTTGTTGTTTTTTGATTTTTGGGTAATAGCCATTCTAACTGGGGTGAGGTGAAAAATTGTGGTTTTCACTTGCATTTCCCTGATGGCTAGTGAGCTTGAACATCTTTTCATGTGTCTGTTGCCCATTTGTATTTCATCCTTTGAAAAATGCCTGTTCATATCCTTAGCCCATATCTTAATTGGGTTGCTTGTTTTGTTGTTATTGAATTTCTTTTTTTAAAAGGTTTGTTTCTTTATTTGAAAGTCAGATTTACACAGAGAAAGGAGAGGCAGAGAGAGAGAGGTCTTCCATCTGCTGGTCCACTCCCCAGATGGCCGCAACAGCCAGAACTGCGCCAATCTGAAGCCAGGAGCTTCTTCCAGACCTCCTACATGGGTGCAGGGGCCCAAGGACTTGGGCCATCTTCTACTGCTTTCCCAGGCCATAGCAGAGAGCTGGATGGGAAGTGGAGCAGCCGGGTCTTGAACCGGCGCCCATAAGGGATGCTGGCGCTTCTGGCCAGGGTATTAACCTGCTGTGCCACAGCCTTGGCCCCTTATTGAATTTCTTAAGCTCCTAATATATTGGGAATATTAATCATTTATCAGACGTATGGTTTGTTAACATTTTCTCCCATTCTGTCAGTTGCCTCTTTGTTGAGTGTTTCCTTTGTTGCGCAGAAACTTTGTCTACTTTTCCCTTATTGCCTGTGCTGCTGAGGTCTCGTCCAACAAGTCTTTGCCTATTCCAACATCTTGTTTTCCTCTAGTAATTTGATGGTTTCAGGTCTTAGAATTAGATCCCTGATCTATTGTGAGTTGATTTTTGTATAGTGTGTATAAGGTAGGGATAGTGTTTCATGCGTCTGCATGCACAGATCCGATTTTCCCAACTTCGATTGTTGAAGAGACTGTCCTTTCTCCAGGGAGTGGTTTCAGCCTGTTTGTCAATGATTAACTGGTGGTAGGTGTGTGGATTTATTTCTGGAGTCTAGTCTGTTCCATTGGTCAGCATGTCTATTCTTGTGCCATCACAAAGCTGGTTTGATATACCTGCCCTGTAATATGTCTTGAAATCAGGTATGGTGAAGCCTCTGGCTTTATTTTTATTGTTTAGGATTGCTTTAGCTATTTGGGGTCTCTTGTGATCCCATGTGAATTTTAGTCATTTTTTCCAGATCTCATAAGAATGTCTTTGCTATTTTGGTTGGGATTGCATTGAATCTGTAAGTTGCTTTGGGTGATATGGACATTTTGATGATATTAATGCTTCCAATCCATGAACATGGAAGATTTTTTTTTTCATTTTTTGGTGTCTTCTATTTATTTCCTTAGCATTTTGTAGTTTTCATTGTAGAGATCTTTCACATCCTTAGTTAAATTTATCCCAAGGTACTTAAATTTTTTGTAGCTATTGTGATTGGGACTAATCTTAAAAGTTCTTTCTCAGCCATGGCATTGTTTGTGTGTACAAAGACTATTGATTTTTGAGTGTTGATTTTACACCTGCAACTTTGCCAAACTCTCTTATGAGTTCCAATAACGTCTTAGTGGAGTATTTTGGTTTACCTATGTATAGGATCATATCATTTGCAAACAGCGGTGATTTGACTTCCTCCTTTCCCATTTGTATCCCTTTAATTTCTTTTCCTTTGTTTGTTTTCTTAAAAAAGTATTTATTTATTTGAAAGGCAGAGTTACAGCGAGAAAGAGAGAGAGAGAGAGGGAGAGAGAGATGGAAAAAGAGATCTTCCATCTGCTGGTTCACTCTCCAAATAACACACAATGTCCAGGGCTAAGCCCATTCAAAGTCAGGAGCCAGGAACTTCTTCTGGGTCTTCCATGTGTGTGCAGCAGCCCAAGCACTTGGACCATCCTCTGCTGCTTTCCCAGGTGCATTAGCAAGGAGCTGGATCAGAAATAGAGCAGCAAGGATTAGAACCAGTGCCCCTACAGTTGCCAGCACACCAACCTAATAATTTCTTTATCTTGTCTAAGGGCTGTAGCTAATGAAGACTTTCCCTATGGAACAGGCTTTCTTTCCACGGTAAAATGTTGTGGAGTACTGCTGTGTCCTAGAGGTACTACACAGACTCAGCCAATTAATTCAGTCTTCATATAAGTGGCCTCCTTCAAATGTAAATCAAAATAGATGGCAGAAATTCACACTTGGTGATCTTGCTGTACATTTTTACAATTGATAGTGTATACCATCCAAAAGTGTGGCTGGACTATGCCGTTTGCCAAGTTTTTTCTTTACCCTTTTGGTGGGTTTGACAGTCCCGTTAGCATTAGTGTGATCTGTTCATTGTGAATAATGCCTTCGCGGTTTTGGACTCTACATGTGGATATAAAATCCACAAATCATACTGGGAACATTATTTGGTATCAGGAATAGGAGAAAAAACTTGACTGGATTTCCAAAGAAGTCAGTGTTTTATTTGAAAATGCTGCATTTCTATGGCTAAGCCAGCATTTTGCAAGTTTTCAAGCTCTACAGTTCCCTGGACAGGAGAAACAAATGGATTGAAATTCAATAAAACACGTTTTCAGATACTTATTATTATCTTTTTATTTATACTTTTCATTTCTTGGCAGAAGATTTACTTTTCACTCTCTGTTGTGTGGTGACTTCTTCACAATTTATAATATCACTACTGTTTTCATTACTTTTGTGCTTCAAAGAACTATTTTAAGTCAGCAGTACATTTTTAAAAAACCATGTTGGATCATAACACAATACAGTCTAGTAACATTGTAGAAATGGAAATTTAATAAATGAAAACAGGTACTAATTATGCAAAATATTACCTAAGGGCTCTGTGATATGTGCAAAGCTTTTAAGAATATAATGATTTTGAGAAACAATGAGATATCTGAAAAAAACAAATAATACCAATTGATTTCAAATGTCTGAAAAATTGTTTCTGTTATTCTTGACACTGCCAAGCTACCTGCAAGGCAACTGGTGTGCTTTCAGCACACAGGTAGGTGTGATGGGGTGGGAAATAATGAAGTTAGGATATGGAATGGAATGGGATATGGCTGGAGTGCGTCAACGTGTCATCTTAGGGAGACTTCTAATTGGGGCAGAAGGAAGGACCCCGAGTCATGATTGGACCACCGAGTCCCACTGGCTGACAGCAAGTTTTAATTATGTTCTCTCCCCTGATAGAGGCTGAGAAGGTTATTGAATCTCACTTCAACCAAGGTCTTCAGTAAAAGTTTAAGAGCGGCGAAAGCTGGCAGTGGCTCCAGACTCTTGCACCCAGACACAGCCGGAACAAAGGAACTAAAGCAAAGTTATTGTCCTTTTTTGGTTTGCTTTAGTTTTTGTTAACATATAATACTTATGCATTTTTATGGTGTTCAGTGCAATACTTCAACTATGTATCCCTGCATAAACCCATCAAACCGGGCAACAAGTCTTTCCATTTCCTTATATTTTCTCTAGCTTTGGAGCCTGCCAGCTGCTGTCTTTCAGTTCTTTATATATAAAGAATATAGTACATTATTGTGAAGGATAGCCACTCTGCTGTGTTGTGGAACACTAGAGCTGTTACTGTAACTGGCTGTGTTTGGGTACCCATTACCTAACCTCCTTCTCATCCATCTCCTCCGTTTTCCAGCATCTATTAATCACTGTTCTAAGTTCAGATCAACTCTTTTTAACTTCCACACATGAGGAGAATATACAACATTTGTGTCCGTGTGTTTGGCTTATTTCACTTAGCAATCTACAGCTCCGTCTATGCTGCTGCAGATGTCAGAATCTCTCTTATTTTAACGGCTGAATGACGTGCCATCGTGGGTAGATACTACGTTTTCTTTATCCATTCATTTGTCGGTGGACGCCCAGGTTGAGTCTACATCTTGGCTGTTGTGAATTGTACTACAGTGAACACCAGAGTGCAATTCAAAGGCTGTGTTCTTTCAAATGTGGATTTCATTTCTTTTGGACATATTCCCAGAAGGGGAATAGCTTGGTCATATGGCATATATATTTTAAGCATTTTGAGGAATCTCCATACAGTTCTCCAAAATGGCTAGATAATAGGCATTCCCACCAGCCGTGTTTTTGGGTTCCCTTTTCATCACATTCTTTCCAGTATTTGTTACTTTTTGTATGTTTTTGATAATAGACATTCTAACTGGAGTGAGATATTAGTACTTCACTGTAGTTTTGATCAAAATCTCAGATGTGCCAGAGTATGTCAAAAAGTTCATGAAGGCTGGTGCCGTGGCTCACTTGGCTAATCCTCCGCCTGCAGCGCCGGCACCCCGGATTCTAGTCTTGGTTGGGAAGCCGGATTCTGTCCCAGTTGCTCCTCTTGCAGTCCAGCTCTCTGCTGTGGCCTGGGAAAGCAGTGGAGGATGGCCCAAGTGCTTGGGCCCCTGTACCCACATGGGAGACCACGAGGAAGCACCTGGCTCCTGGCTTCAGATCAGCGCAGCGCACCGGCTGTGGCGGCCATTTCGGGGGTGAACCAACAGAAGGAAGATCTTTCTCTCTGTCTCTCTCTCTCTCATTCTCTAACTCTGCCTATCAAAAAAAAAAAAAAAAGAAAGAAAAGAAATTAGAAAAGACTAGAAGTCAGTGAAGAGCCTGCTACACAGCAAGCAGCTTAACAGGTGATGACAGAATCTCCATGAATTGAATCAATAAGGCAAAAAGGCAGCATAAAGATAATAGTCACCTAAATTCATTCATGCAGTAGAATCTTCCTGGTGCTCCCATGAGCTTGGTTCTGTCTCCTCCTTTTGGGTAACTGATACCTACCGTTATGGGCTCGCTTTTAAGGTCACAGCTCTGGGGAAGTCTTTGCAGCTCTCTGCCCCAGTTCAGACAAAGTTAGATGATCTAGTTCTGTGTCCTCATTGACTTCTGTAGCTTACGCTTTGTGTCACTCATCTCAGTTTCTTGCCAATGCTTGTTTAGTTGTCCTTAATCCCACTGGGTTACCCAGGTCACAACCATGCTGTTTTGGTCACTGTTCTACCCTTAGCACCTTGGGTAGAGCTGGGTGGATAAAAAGGGGGCTGATGACGTTTGGTTCAAGGAATGAATGAATAAAATTGAGGATCAACATATTTGGGGCATTAAAAATCTCATATTCTATTAGTAGGAGGGGCCTAAATGTATATGCAAATTATCCTCTTACTAATATTTTAGAAGTTATTCCTGTGTATTTAGTTCAGTGAAGATCTAACCTTTCTTTACAGCTTTGAAAGTCTGTTGTGTAGAAGGAGTCAATGTATTCTGTGTTAGTGCAGAGAATAGCTCTATTTCTCATCACCTACAGGACAGGTGGCCTCAGCTCCAAACAGGATTTTGTTTAACTAAGTGTTACTGATCAACAATGGCATTTAGTGCCTTTAGAGGTTCTTGCCATTGGATGCTTTATAGCAAGAGAGCAGCCATAAAGTTGCAGAAAAAAGACTCCTGAAGTGGTAGAAGCAAGAACCCAGTCATTTTAGTTTTCAAATTTTAAATTATAGTAAAATGCACATAACATAAAATTTATCATCTGAACCACTGGTCAGAGTACACTTTAGCAGTGTTAAACACATTCACACGTGCAAAAATTCCCTGGAAAGTTTTCATCTTGCAAAACTAACTCTGTACCCACTGGACCGCAACTCCCCATTTTCCTCCCTGATAATCCCCATTCTGCTTCCTGTTTCTGAGATTCTACTCTAGATACTTCATATAAGTGGAATTGTACAGTGTTTAGCCTTTTGGACTGGCTTATTTTACTGAGTCTGCTGTCCTCAATATCCATCCACATTCTAGTATGTGTCAGAATTTCTTCCTTTTAACGCAAATAATATTCTACTATATATGAGTATACACCATATTTTCTGTACCCAGTCACCCACCAATGGACACTGGGTTTCTTCTACCTTTTGACTATTGTGAGTAATGCTTCTGTAAACATAGGTGTATAAACATCTCTTGGAAACTCTACTGTCAACTCTTTTGGATATGTACTCAGGAGTGGAGTTAGTAGAATATATGATAATTTTATTTTTAATTCTCTGATGAATCACCATATTGTTTTCCATAGTGGTGGCATCACTTTACATTCACACCAACAGTGACCAAAGTTCTAATTTCTTCATTTCTTGGTCAGCAATTATAATTTTCTGTTTTTCCTTTGAGCAGTAGCCATCTTAATGGCTATAAGAGCATATCTCATTGTGTATTTGATTTACATTCCCCTAATATTTAGTAATGTTGAGGACCCAATTACTTTTTTTTAATTTGACAGGTAGAGTTATAGACAATGAGAGAGACAGAGAGAAAGGTCTTCCTTCCATTGGTTCACCCCCTTATTGGCTGCTATGGCCGGCGCTGCGCCAATCTGAAGCCAGGAGCCAGGTGCTTCCTCCCAGTCTCCCATGCGGGTGCAGGGACCCAAGCACTTGGGCCATCCTCCACTGCCTTCCTGGGTCACAGCAGAGAGCTGGACTGGAAGAGCCGGGAATAGAACTTGGGGTGCTGGCGCCGCAGGTGGAGTGTTAGCCAAGTGAGCCATAGCGCCAGCCCAATTACTTTTATTATCCTTTCTATTTCTTTCTATTTTAGTGTATTCTGTGATGGTTACCTATTTTATCAGACCTGTCTGAGCTTTTTCTAATTGAGTTTCAGATGCATCAGTCCAATATGAAACAACTGTTGAAACTTTTTTCTTAGATTTTCTTTTATTTATTTGAAAGGCAGAGTTACAGAGAGAGACAGAGAGAGAGACAGAGAAAGAGAGGTCTTCCATTTGCTGTTTCACTCCCCAAATGTCTGCAACAGCTGGGAGTTGAGCCAGGATGAAGCCGGGAGCTGGGAGCTTCAGCTGGGTCTCCCACGTGAGTGCAGGGGCCCAAGCACTTGAGCCATCCTCCACTGCTTTGCCAGGCACATTATCAGGGAGCTGGATTTAAAGTGGAGCAGCCAGGCCTCGGACTGGTGCCCATATGAGATGCTGGTTCTCAAAGTCTTTTTGGAATGTGTAGCAAGTATCTTAGAATGCAAAACAAGTGTTTTTTGGGACTGTGTAACAGGTATTGAGTTAGAAAATGAGTGTGAAAGAACTTTCAGAACATGAAAACACCATGCAATTTCAGAGGACTGTCACCATTTCCTCCCAGAATTAAGACAGCTGTGCTTTTTCCTGGGGTGCGTTTCAGGACTTTTATCTAGAAATTGGCAAGTGAAGCGGCTCCATGGTTATTTGCTAACTCCAGGGAAGAGCTTGGCTGGTTTTACTGCTTGAAGAATCAAGAAAGATGATCTCAAAACTGCTTTTGGGTGACCCAACTCTTCTGTTCTTAAATATTTATTCCAGAGGAATGAGAACATATGGCCACACAAAGTACTAGCATGTGAATACTCACAGGTGGTTTATTTAGAAAAGCTTAAAACTGGAAGGAACCCAACTGTCCATCAACAAATAAATGTTTGAAGAAATTCAGTTATATGCATGAAATAAAATACTGTTCAATAATAAGTGGAGCAAATTACTGAAACACATAACATGGATTAATCTCACAGACATTATGTTTACAGGGGAAAAAAAAGCCCAACCTTGGGGCTGGCCCTGTGGCACAGTGGGTTAAGCTGCTACAGCAGTGCCAGCTTCCCATATGGACACTGGTTCAAGTCCTGGCTGCTTCATTTCCAATCCAGTTCCTTGCTAATGGCTTAGAAAGCAATGGCATATGGCTGGAGTGCTTGAAATGTTTTATACCTTGAGAGCTAAGAAGTTAAATAGTTTTATACATTTGTCAAAGATCATCAAACTACTCTTATGCTGTATATACATCCTATATAAAGAATGCTTATTTTATAACTATATTTTGATCTAAACCCTTTATGAAGTTTTTAATTGTTAGTGTTAGTTTTGTCTTGCCATACATGGAATGGTTTTTCCCAAAGTCCATATAGTGAAAGCCTAATTCCTGGTACCTTCATTGTGACTATTTGGAATTAGGATCACTGCAGATATGACTAGCCAGTTCAGATGAGATCGTGTTGGAATAGCATGCCCGGCTCATCCAGTATGACCGATGTCCCTAAGAAAGGGGGAAATGTGGATCTAGTGACAAGCACACTGAGGGGACGTCATGTGAAGACGAAGACAGGGGCAGGATGATGTTAGCCCCAAGTGCCAGCGATTGCCAACACGTCACCAGGCGTGAGCAGGGAGCCACAGATCACATTCTTCCTCGTAGCCCTCGACAGGAAACAGCTCTGCTGATACCATTTATTTCTGTTTTATCATTTTAATCCTTGTTTAATTGTGTTTTTATTTTTTTTTTTTGATAGGAAAGTTAGACAAAGACAAAGGTCTTCCTTCTGTTGGTTCACCCCCAAAATGGCCACTACAGCCAGCGCGCTGCACCGATCCGATGCCAGGAGCCAGGAGCTTCCTCCTGGTCTCCCATGTGGGTGCAGGGCCCAAGCACTTGGGCCATCCTCCACTGCCTTCCCGGGCCACAGCAGAGAGGAGCAACCAGGACAGAACCGACGCCCCGACTGGGACTAGAACCCGGGGTGCCGGCGCTGCAGGCGGAGGATTAGCCTAGTGAGGCGCAGCACTGGCCAATTGTGTTTTGTTTTCTGTAACAGATTCTTTTTATTTAAACAAGGAAGTCAAAATCATAGCTATGTTTGAATGAGGCCTTCAAACAGGGAATGCTCTCACTAATTTACATTTATTATTAAATCTAGCACTTTTAAAAAGATCTATTCATTTATTTGAAAGGCAGAGTTAACAGAGAGAGGGAGAGACAGAGAGAATGATCTTCCATCTGCTGGTTCACGCCCCAGATGGCTGCAACAGCCAAGACAGAAGCCTGGAACTCCATGCAGGTCTCCCACATGGGTGGCAGGCACGCAGGTACTTGGGCCAGCCTCTGCTGCCTTCCCAGGCACATTAGCGGGGAGCTGGATCAGAAGCAGAGCAGCTGAGACTCGAACCAGCTCTCCCATGGGATGCCAGCACTGCAGGCGACAGTTTAACCAATCCACTGTGCCGCAATGCTGGCCCCTAAATCTAACAACTTTAAAACACAGACATTTGAATTTGGCTACAGAGGAGGGACCATATTTTAAAATTCCACAAATCACAATTGTTTACCTCAGCGCAACTTCATTAAATAAGAAATGAAGAAACTAAAGGAATTTTCATACATTTAAAACATCTCCAATTCCCAGAGGTAGAAAACTGTTAGCAAAAAATAAGTATTTGATGAATAATTTCAAAACATTTAATAAATGATATCTAGGAATAATGAAATGCTTCAGTGAGTTATTCTGCACTATGAAAAGTGAACAAATAGATGAGTTAGTTATTCTACTAATACTACATATTTCTACCCTCTAGCACCATGAAAATACAGGGGCAGGGGCTCTTCAGAAAGTTAAAGGAAAATGTGTGTTATCTTTTAATTTCCTTTTCCCACAGTCATTTTGGGATATTCCAGTACATTTATACTGACAAGCCCTCTAGTGCATGGGACATTATTCCTGAAACCCTAGCAAACTAATCTTTCCCCTAAAGTTTAGTTCTCAGCCTCACTAACTGTCAAATTCAGCGTGTGGTTATTGGACATCATCAGGGTCTGTGGGGAAAACATTAGAAATAAGAATTGCCCCCCTTGGGAGAATGTATACATGAAAAAAAGGGGGAAAACTTCTCTCAGTTCCCAGAGGGAGTTCTGAGAGTGTATCCATGTTAACCCAAATTATATGAGGGAGCTTAAAAATATATAGAGCCAAAATATTCATTTATAGTGTGCAGTCTGTCGCCCAATAGAGCCAGAATGTGCCAGGCAGCACGCACAGTTCAGGTCCAGTTGAGAGAGCTACTTGGAGAGGTGCATTATGATTAGAAGACAGGTGGGTTCATATAAATAGAATTTGGATAGGAGGTATTTTTGGCAAGTGCCGGGAGTGGAATGAATCACCTGTCTCTACCACAGGTACCTAACCACCATGAGGTCTTTAGTGAGTCAGAGTTCCCACTCCCTTTGAGTATGCTATGGACATACTTTTAAAGTCATTGCTCATTTTTTTTAAATTTTATTTTGATTGACAATAATTGATATGTTTAAGAGGGTACAATGTGATGTTTTTACATGTGCTTACAATGTGGAATAACTAAATCATGCCAATCAAGAAATCCATACTTCACCTATTTATTTATTTATTTATTTTGCAGTGAAAACATTTGATGCATGCTCTTCTAGCAGTTTTGACATAGACACTGCCTTCTCCTTGATGGTAGTCATCACTCCGCACAATAGATCGCTAAAGCTGCTCCTCCTGTCTGAATGAAACTTCGAACTCTCATTCAACATCTGCTGTCTTCTCATCCCCCCTCCCTCCCTCAGCTCCTAGAAGTGATCACTCTACTGTCTGCTTCTGAGTCCCACCTTTAAGGAGTGCACATGCAAGTGAGATCAAGTGGTACTCGTCTTTCTGTGCCTGGCTTCTCTCACTCAGTGTGAATTTCTCCAGGTTCACCCACGTTGCTGCAGATGGCAGGATTTCACCCCTTTGAAGGGCCAAATGGTATTCCTTTGAGCAGACAGACCACATGTGCTCTCATTTGTCCACTCACTCAACACATATTGATGGAGACTGTTGTCTGTGCCAGGGGCTGTACTAAATGCTGGAAACTCAACAATGAGAAAGACCCAGTCCCTGCCATTAAGGGGTGGGATGGAAAAGCACTACTATGAGGAATTGCAATATCTCCTTAGGAGAGCACAGGAGAGGGACATCTCAGCCAGGAGCCCTGAAGAAGCAGGGCAGACGTCTTGGCGATTGGGAAGGAGGGTGGGTGTCTCTAGTGGAGCATATAGTTTTGAGCAGCAGTAACACCACGTGCAGAGGTCCAGAGATGAAAGAGAGCATGTGCGCTCCAGGAGCTGAGTGTGGCTCGTTATGGCTGAGTCCGCAATGTAGGACAGTGGGTTTTAGTGACGGAGCTAAAGAAGTGTGAAGGAGCCTGACCATCTGAAGGGCTATATGCCACGTTGAACTGCTCGGGGGCTTGTCAAGGCAGCTCTTCCTGGGAGTACAAGGCGTGCCCTCCATGGCAGCCCACTAAAGCTGGAAATGATCTTGATGAATCTGGAAATGAAGCTGGACATGGTCTTGATGCCACATCCGAGATCCTAATAGAGAGCAGGGTCTGAGCTACATTCAGCCAGGAAGAAGGAGACAAGGCAAGAACTCGGAGCTAAGGTGCACATTGGTGATTAGAGAAGTAAGAAACTTCGGAGACAGGGATAGCACTGGGGCAAACCTGAGGTTAAGTGGTGACAAGTGGAGGTTACAGGGGGTGGGGCACAGATTGAGCAGGAAACAAGTAGAAATGGTCATGGGTGAGAGAGAGCGAGAGAGAGAGAGAGGGAGAGAAAGAGCGAGAGAGGCTGAGTTTCATCTGCTGGTTCACTCCCCAAGTACCTGTGATGACTGGAGCTGGGTTGACTAAAGCCAGGAGCCAGGAACTCAATCCACATCTCACACAGGGGGCAGGAGCCGGAGCCCAATCACTGGAGCCATCACTGTTGCCTCCCAGAGCCTGCGTTAGTGAGACGCTCGAGTCAGCAGCTAGAGCTGAGACTCTAGTATGGTTTTTATTTATTTATTTATTTTTATTTTTTATTTTTTTTATTTTTTTTTTTGACAGGCAGAGTGGACAGTGAGAGAGAGAGACAGAGAGAAAGGTCTTCCTTTGCCGTTGGTTCACCCTCCAATGGCCGCCGCGGCCGGCGCGCTGCGGCCGGCACACCGCGCTGATCTGATGGCAGGAGCCAGGTGCTTTTCCTGGTCTCCCATGGGGTGCAGGGCCCAAGCACCTGGGCCATCCTCCACTGCACTCCCTGGCCACAGCAGAGAGCTGGCCTGGAAGAGGGGCAACCGGGACAGAATCCGGCGCCCGAACCGGGACTAGAACCCGGTGTGCCGGCGCCGCTAGGTGGAGGATTAGCCTAGTGAGCCGCGGCGCCGGCCGAGACTCTAGTATGGTTTTGTAGGTATTGTGACAACTAGGCCCAAGTGTCCCCCTCTGCACTGATTTTTTTCAGGTTTTTTTTTTTTTTCCATATTTTTCCTTGAGTTCTGGCATTTCAGTCATCTTGGACTAATTTCATTTTTGGATTTTCAGCTTTGGATTTCTCACCAGATTGGTAATATGGCTCATTCTTAGATTCATGCATGGCGAAGGCCAAAGATTTTAGTATTTTAGGTATGATTTTATTTTAAACTCTTCATCCTACAACTAAATTTTATGAACAGATAGCAAGCTTAACCTGATAGCTGGGCCGTTAATATGTTCACCCAATCATGAGTTCTCTGTGAGTAGAAGGATTTAGGCCAAACTACATAATGTCCAGGGATGTGCTGGAAGGATTTTGTAAGTGTTGAGCTCGAAGACCACCATGGTCTAACTCCCACCATCTCTAACAATCTCTACTGTCTTATATTCGCTATGTTTTTCAAAGCTTGTCCCCATCCACTGTCTCACATGACACCGTGAAGCCGCTAATACAATGGTCTTGAAGCTTCTAGCTTTAACTCTCAGATTCTTGTTTGTGACAGTTGGAGAACATCTTCCCTGAGGCGTGGTCAGAAGGCACAGGAGACCTGTTTAAATCTCCCTTTCCCATGCTTGGGACAGACCTCGTCTTTCGAGAGCCTTTCGTAGCTGTCACTCTGGTTGTAGATCTTTGGGTTGGACTGGCCCGGGTGCTTTGTGGGAGCAGAAGCAGCAGCATCCACTACCAGCTTGGTGACTAATTACACCTTGATCTCAACAACAGTGGAGGCCCAGAAATTGCCAACGCTTGAGCTCAGTGTTTACATCCTGCGGAGAAAGAGGTTTGAAATTCAATCAGGGGAACTTGGAGTTACTCTGAAAGTACAAGCTTACTAACCCAGGGGAAAATGTTGGTTTGTCTATACCCTAACACTTTCCAAAGAGGGAAGATAGATATATAGAGACTTAACAGCAAAGAACACACACACACACACACACACACACAGAGTGTGGGTCAGAAATAGAAATAGAACATGTGAATTACTAAAGGAGGAGAAAAGCAAGCTGCTAGCTACCGAAGCTGCCATTGCTTTTGGAGCAATAACAGTTATTAACAGTGGTAGCAGATGGTCTGTTCCAAAGCTGGCCCCAACAGTACCCCCCCCCCATTGTTCTCTGCTGCAATGTGACCTTAACGCACTCCCATCACAGAAGGTGGGATTTATTTCTCTGCCAACGTATCCGTTTCCTAGGTTGCCATAACAAATTACCACAACCTTGAAAACATAAAACAACAGAAGTTTATTCCCTCACAGTTCTAGAGACCAGAAATCTGAAGTCGAGGTGTAGCAGGGTTAGTTGCTCCTCCGGGGTTCCTGGGAGGTGCTGTCCTGTGCTTCTCTTCCAGCTCCTGGTGGTCACCGGCAGCCCTTGGCATCCCTTGAGTTACAGGTGAGTGACTGATCTCTGCCACCATCTTCACAGGGCTCCACACTTTGCTGTGGCTGTGCCCCCGTGCCGTCACTCCTGACTGAGTGGCTACTTCCTGCTGATGCGGGTGTAGACCCGGAGCCAGGATTTGGGGGGGGTGTGTGCGTCTATACTGGAGATGAGACGGCTTGAGCTATGGGGGGTCATGCGTTCCTGCAGGACCTCTGGGATAGGTGAACTCTGCAGGGCGGAAACAGGAGTCTAGGACTATGAGGACAGGAGGAGGTACTGGGGACACTGCCCACGACAGTCACCTCATGGACGCCCCTCGTGAGTGTGTCACCGGAGCGGGGGGGGGTGTCCTGTGGGGTTGCCTTTTGCGAGGGGGAGGCCACTCGTTCTACGCAGTACAGTGTCGCCCAGGGCTGCCCTCTGAGCCTGGCCGCGGTGGGGGTGGTCAGTATCCCCTGGTAGGGCCCGCTCCACTGTGGCTTCGGAGCAGCCTCATTTTACTGTGGATAAACCCAGTCGCCAGGCTGAAAGGTGGGAATGTAGCCCGGGGTGGGGGCAGAGTGAGGTCGGGTAGGGTGGAGTCTGCACAGGCCCGTGCGGGACAGCGAGAGGAGAGGAGGGGGAATGGCTGCAGGGCGCCGTACAAGAACACCAGTCACTGCATCTAGGACCCAACCCAATCCAGCATGACTGGAACTAATTACTTTTGCAGGTGCTGTAAGATGAGATCACATGCTGAAAGTCTGAGTAGAGATAGGACAGCTCCATCCAGGTGTATAATTGGGGGGAAAGTCATTTGAGCAAAAGGGAGAGTCAGCTCCCTGGCCCCAAGATTGGGAAGTCTGGTGCTCTTCAGAAATAACAACAATAACAAAAAAGTAGACAGGTATTCTAATCTCAACTGTAGCATTTATTAGTGTCTTCACACAAGCTACTTAACCTCTCTGAGCTGTTTCATCATCTATAAAATGGAGGGTAAAATATTTCTTTCAAAATTTTTTTTGTGTTTATTTGAAGAGATAATTTATAGATAGCATATACAAATTTCAAATGAGAAACTCGGGTCTTTGTAATTAACTTATTTTATTGGAATTATTATGATTGTATTATAAGTCCTATCTGTCATAGACACAGTTGCTGAGCATTTGAGATTCTCAAATTCCTTGGCGTTGTCACTAAGTGCTAGGCAAGTGATTGGTCATCAGTGTTCTTCATCAGCCGTTTCTCCTTTGGAGATAGGCATGACCATGTGTTCACCTTGGTCAAGGGATGTAAGCAGATGTGATGTGTCAGTACCTGAAGGAGTATCAGGAGCTGGTGTGTGATATGACACAGGCTCATTCTGCAAGCATTCTCACTGCACAGAGACACATTACAGTGAAAGCTTTATCCTCTGGGCTCCTGAGTGACTACAACCAGCAGAGACCCCTTGCAACACATCCTGAACATGTAGCACCACTGACTTGTAGATTAGTCTGCTGGATGTGGGGTCTGTCTCTGCCTCCTTGAATGATGTTTCCTAGGGCCAGAGGGCCCTTGTCGTCTACAGAAGTCAATATGAGGTAAGCAAATTAGGAAGGCATAATTTTCAAAATATTTAACAAGCAATATGACACAGACACCAATCTGAATGGTGGAACTTGTAAGGGCTTGGGGGACCAAAGTTAACCCTTCAGTTTGTGCATTCCAGTCTGAGGGTTACAGAGAAGAGGCCTTGGAGATAGACAGCAGTAGGAACATTCCAGAAGCTTGGACCAGAAGCTGTATGCCAGCATGTGTTGAAGTGTTTTGATAGTTTTGCTATCGATGTGAATATATTATTGAGTGGTGATTGAATATTAGCTGCAATTAAGAGACTAACCTAACGTTTGAACTTTGGATCCACTACTTGCCAGCCTATAATCTTGGACAAGTTCTCCGTATGACTTGGTTTTCTAATCTTTGAAATGAGGGTAACAATACTAGCTGTTAGGTACATGATAGAATTAAACGATTTAAATTTGAATGAAGTAGTTATAACAGCACCTGACACTCACCGACTATTGCATACCTGTTTGGTTGCCATCTACTGTGCCTGTCATGTCCTTGTGTGTGTCTGCTCTTAGGGAACATGTGACTGTTTCACTTTCCCCTGTCTTGATGACGTGAGTCTTTAGATCCTCTGCCTGTCTAGGCTGTGTCTGGGTACAGAGGGCGCGGCTTTGAGAGGTGAGCCCACACTCATCTGCATAGTTAGGACACACAGCTGCTTCTACTCTGGGGCCTTGCTGCTTTGCTGTGCGATTTGAGAAACAAAGATGGCACAAACCCTCCATCTTTTCCTTTCTGTTCGTCAAACTGGTTGTGGTCTTTTATGCCCATTTTCCTTTAGGCCATTGTAAGAGGCTGAATTGTATTTCCCCAAAACTCATGTGTTGAAGTCCTAACCCCCAGCACCTCAACTGTATTTCAATTATACTTTGAGACAGGGTTGTTAAAATTACATCATGAAAATGGGCCCTTGTGGAATATTCCTTGGAAATTAAGACACAGACACAAAGAAAGACTGCATGGACACACAGGGAATAGACGGTCATCTACAAGCCGGGGCGAGAGGCCCCAGAAGCAGCCAGTCCCATTGAGGCCTCGAGCTTGGACATTCAGCCTCCATCATCGTGACAGCATGAGCACACACAGCCCGTGGTGCTTTGTGATGACAGCCCTGACCAGCGCCTACAGTCACTTTGGGTTGGGGGTGCCACGCTGTGAGGCACTTTCCCCAGGGACTCTCACCAGCGCTGAAGCTTGGTGTCACTTCTCCCTTTGTCTTCACCTGGGAACTCTTTTCTCACCTTCTCAACAGTATCTCTGTCTCAGGAAAACTCCTCATGCATCCTCCATGGTCTGAGGCCCCCCCTCACAGCCTGGACTTTTCAATCCTGAGACCAAACACAAGGGGCAGGCGGATTAAGTCAAAATCATGAGGTGTGACGAGCGGTAGGGAGCAAGCATGACCCCGGGAGACACAGGCCATGTGCACATACAGGGCTTTTTAGCACAGACTTAGCAGAGACTATGTGCTCTGCAAGTGGTATCTGCTGCTATTATTTCATCACCATCATCATCGTCATGGTCATTGTCATTGTCATCATCGTCATGGTCATTGTCATTGTCATCATCGTCGTCATGGTAAACACCCTTACGCAACTTTCTGTACCTAACAGCTGTGCCGCCCTCCCCGCCAGCACCCTCACTCTGGTGCCTTTGTCCCCCACAGCCTTGCTCGGTCTTTCTCCTTGCACACCCAGATGTCTGCACTTGCTTTAAAAACAACCTCCCAATGAGGTTTAGCAGTCCTTGGGAAAATGAGAATCTGAATGAGCTGTAATAACTCAGAACTCAAAGCACATTCTTCCTTTGAAGCTCTGCCGTGGCTTTGGAGGGCTGAGTGCCCCAGCCTGGTTGATGTATGGTGCACAGAAATATCACGCGAGGCATGGGCGCGGGATCCTGCTCCCTGTTCTCAGAAAGGTGGGCTGTATGTGGTGTGCAGTCACTTGCTCATTTTTCTGCATCGTTTTGAAGCGCAATCACCACGTCTAAAAGACTTATGCATCCGCAAGTCAAGCACCTTGCAAAATGGTAGCCATTACTCCCCCGTTTTTCACCCTGCCTTGCCAATAGGCGCCATTTATCTGCAGCTTCTGTGATATGCAGCTTTCTTCTTCTCTCTTTTGCTTTTCATTGCTGCCAGCTGAGCTCCAGAGAGACATTCAGTAGGGACACACTTCATCAAAATGATCCAGACAAGAGCTGGAACAGAGGAGCCCACACGAGGAAGCTGAAGGTTCAAGGTCTTCCAAAGACCAGGAAGAAGGCGGGATTTATCGTGAGCTGATCAGCTCAGTTTCTGCCAGATTCCCAGCCTCATGGGGGTTTTCTCTTGGTCATGTTTTTGTTCCTCCTCTCCTGGTCCCCAGATGACGTCCATGGCCCTGTCACTTGTGGGAAACATTGCAAGTCAGTGGGTGCACTCCCCTTTGATGCTGTTCCAGTTCTTAGAACAGAGGCATCTGCTGGGTGCAGAAAAGCTATCCATCGACCTGTGCTTTTCTAAATCATTAATACACTACTGGCATTTTGACAAATTGGCACCAAGCTACAGGCTCCACCACTGGGAGCAATCTGTTTTGCAGACTGAGAGAAACAGCTGTAAACTTTGGTAAAAAATCTGTTGCATTGTGGTCAAATGTGCTTTAGGCGGAGAGGGAGCCTGGGGAGAGAGAAAGGCATGGTCTTGGGGACCAGATCTCGGTTGGAATCCTGACCTTTCTGCTTTCTGGTTGTGAGTGGTGAGCCAACTGGTTAACAATCGATTGAGTCATCTGTAAAACACACGTCTTTCAGGGTTGTTGTAATGATTAGAGACAATGCTGTTTTACTCTCTGGCGCAAAGTTGTTGCATCATAATTGGTTTTTGCAGTGAGGCTGGTACAGCTGCAGTAAGAGGGGTGATTGTTGTGACAGTAGAGATTATAGTAGGAGTACTACAGTCATGCGTTGCTTACTGATGGCTGTACGTTCTGAGAAATGCATCGCCAGGCTGTTTCATTGTGTCCACATCCTACAGTATGATCACCTGGGTGATATCACCTATTGACTCCTGGGTTATCTGGCCTAGCCCGGTGCTCCCAGGCTGGGGTCCTCTCCAAATCTTCATTTGGACCCTTCCCTACCTGCAGTAACATCTACCTTGCATAGCAGATGTTTCTTCCTTGTTCTATGTGATTTAACTGCTATATAATAGCAATCCATGCAAACTTATACTGAGCATGTGCTATGTATCAAACACATTTCAATTTTACACATATTGCTTCATTAAATTCTTGCAATTACCCTATAAAATATATCTTGATTTTATTCCTATAGTTAGGTATTGAGGCATGAATAAGTTTAGTATCTTACCCAAGGCTATAAAGGTAGTTGCAGAATCACAATTAGAACTCAGGAGATCTGACAAAGCTTGTGTCTAAACTCCTGTAGTGTACATACTGCAGCAAAAGTTGTCAGAATCAAAGTGGCATCACTTGCACAAATCCTTAATAAAAAAATAAATAGAGCTGGAAAGTTAGGAAGAAGGGGATATCATGATTATGCCTGATATCGAGACCTATCAGAGAAGACTCCGTCCAAACTACAACTTTGCACAAAGACCAAAGGCCACCACCACTTACCCAAAAAATACAGCAAGGGTATCTGCTCACCAGTTGCCTGCTGAATCTTGGACTGATATCAGTCTTGTGATTGATTTTTTTTTTTTTTTGTGACAGGCAGAGTGGACAGTGAGAGAGAGAGACAGAGAGAAAGGTCTTCCTTTGCCATTAGTTCACCCTCCAATGGCCGCCGCTGCCGGCGTGCTGTGGCCAGCGCACCGCGCTGATCCAATGGCAGGAGCCAGGAGCCAGGTGCTTCTCCTGGTCTCCCATGGAGTGCAGGGCCCAAGGACCTGGGCCATCCTCCACTGCACTCCCTGGCTACAGCAGAGAGCTGGCCTGGAAGAGGGGCAACCTGGACAGAATCCGGCGCCCTGACCGGGACTAGAACCCGGTGTGCCGGCGCCGCTAGGCGGAGGATTAGCCGAGTGAGCCGCGGCACCGGCCGTGATTGATTTTTGAAGCCAAGGATTTTTAATTCAAAATATCTTATGGAGGATATTCTGCCCTTAAAACCTACCTTTGGGATAAGGCGTTTAAAAAAAAAAAGATTTATTTATTTATTTATTTGAAAGGCAGAGGCAGAAAGAAAGAGAGAAATTGATCTTCCTTCCACTGGTTTACTCCCCAAATGGCTGCAATTGCTGGAGCCGGGCCAATAAAAAACCAGGAGCCAGGGGCTTCTTCCGAGTCTCCCATGCCTCATGGGGGACTGAGCTCTTGCTCTTGGAGGTTGGCATAGGTTAAGAACCTAAAACCAGGGCAGGTGTTTGGCTTAGCAGTTAAGACACAAATGTTCAGCCAGCTCCCAGGCTGAGGCCTATCACTTTTCAGTTGTAAGAGCCCAGGCTTGGGCTGTAAAAAGCCACTGCAGGCAGTGCCAGCATCCCATATGGGCACCGGTTCAAGTCCCGGCTGCTCTACTTCTGATCCAGCTCTCTGCTATGGCCTGGGAAAGCAGTAGAAGATGGCCCAAGTCCTTGGGTCCCTGCACCCACGTGGGAGACCCGGAGGAAGCTCCTGGCTTCTGGCTTCCAATTGGCCAAGCTCCGGCCATCGTGGCCAATTGGGGAGCGAACCATCAGATGGAAGACCTCTGTCTCTCTCTCTGCCTCTCCTTTTCTGTATAACTCTGACTTTCAAATAAATAAATAAATCTTAAAAAAAAAAGAGCCCAGGCTGTCTACAGAAGGATTTGCTCTTGGAGGTTGGCATAGGTTAAGAACCTAAAACCAGGGCAGGTGTTTGGCTTAGCAGTTAAGACACAAATGTTCAGTTGCCCACATCCTGTATTGGAAAAGTTGTGTTGGAGTCCTAGCTCCACTCGAGGTTCCAACTTGCACTAATATGCAGTCTGGGAGGCAGCAGTACTGGCTCAAGAGGTTGGGTCCCACAAGGGAGATCTGGGGTGAGTCCATAGCTCCTGCCCCAGTTCTGCCTGTCGAGGGTATTTGGGGAGTAAACTGCTGGATGGCTGATTGCTCTCCGTTTCCCTCTCTATTTGTCTTACTCTGCCCCTGTGGTAAATAAATAGTTTTAGAAAAGGAACCTAAAGTTACTCCAAACTTATCCACCATGAATAGCTTCCTTTTTCTAGAAGTGAAACGACCCAGTACCATGGGAAGTTCTAAGTCTCTAAGTGTCGGTTTCTGCTCCGACCTTCAGGGTCCTTTTCACCTGCGGCGCTGTGAGAGCAAAGCCTCTCGTCACTCTGGGAAGCAGTGCTCACACTGCTCTGGAGGGTTAGGGCTAGGGTGCAGCTCTTAGAAGATTCATTCCAAGCGTTCCACAGTTCTGTGCACTCCACTGTTTATGAGACTACTGTCAACCTCCATGTGATTCTTTTGTGTGGTAATCTTTTTTTTTTTTTTTTTTTTTGACAGGCAGAGTGGACAGTGAGAGAGAGAGACAGAGAGAAAGGTCTTCCTTTTGTCGTTGGTTCACCCTCCAATGGCCGCCGCGGCCGGCGTGCTGTGGCCGGCGCACCGCGCTGATCCAATGGCAGGAGCCAGGTGCTTCTCCTGGTCTCCCATGGGGTGCAGGGCCCAAGCACTTGGGCCATCCTCCACTGCACTCCCTGGCCACAGCAGAGAGCTGGCCTGGAAGAGGGGCAACCGGGACAGAATCCGGTGCCCTGACCGGGACTAGAACCCGGTGTGCCGGCGCCGCTAGGTGGAGGATTAGCCTAGTGAGCCATGGCGCCGGCTGGTAATCTGTTTTAATCTCTTGCTGCTTTTAAGGTTTTATTTTTCGCCTTTGATGTTCGGAAGTTTTACCATAATGTGTCAAGATTTGGTTTATTTTTTTCTTCTCAGAACTCACTTTACTTTTTCACGCCATCTCTTTTTCAAGTTCAGAAAGATTATCAACCATTATTTCCTAAAATGTTACCTCTTTTCCATCTTTTTTTTTTATAAAAGATTTATTTGAAAGGCAGAGCCACAGAGAGGCAGAGGGTAGAGAGAGGTCTTCCATCAACTGGGTCACTCCCCAAATGGCTGCAATTGGCCAATCCAAAGCTAGGGGCCTGGAACCTCCTTCAGGTCTCCCATGTGGGTGCAGGGGCCCAAGGACTCGGGCCGTACTGCACTGCTTTCCCAGACCATCAGCAGGGAGCTGGATCAGAAGTGGAGCAGCCGGGGATCGAGCCGACGCCTATATGGGATGTGGCACTGCAGGCGGCGGCTTCACTGGCTAAGCCACAGCACCAGCCCCTCCATCTTCTCTATTCTCTTCTTCTAAAATGTTTCTATTCTGTCTTTCTGAATTTGGTATTAGATGGGTCCTTGTACCCTCTTATGTCCATATTTTCAAATATCATAATTTTATTTTCCTGTGACATTCTCTATTTCCTTATGTTTGTCTTCTAGTTTATTGATTCTCTTTTCACCTATGACTAATTTGCTGTTTAAATCCATCATGCTATTTTCAGTTGTCATGACTGTTTTTTATTCCTCAAAGCATAATTTGATTCTTTTTCAAATATACATATTATTATTTCATACTTCTTTTTTATGACTTCTGTTTTATCATGTTGTCTATTTTACGTGTTACTACTATATGTTTTTGAAGTGTTCTCTTTTGTTTGTATTTTGCAAGGTGCTACTTTATTACTTGCTGACTTTCCTTCATGATGATTCATTTTTAAATTTAATTTACAATTTGAAATGACATTCATGTTCACAGTGTTGTTTCTTCTGTGTATGGTCCACAGGTCTTGGAATTGTCTTACAAGGTGGTTTTGAGTTAGTAGCTGCCAAGACCCTGGTGATCCATGTTAAATCCACAATAGATTTTGCCTGTATTTCTTACTTGGTCTTTTCTGAATTGTGCCAACACTGTGAATTCAGATACCCACCAAACATCCTCCAGCCTTGACGATTCTCTTTCTTATGGTGACTTCATTTTCTCACTCACAGGTAGAATCTTCCCTGAGCTGGAGATGGAAGCTTTCCCCCTTTTAATTGATGCCACAGTCCATCGAGGCTCCCGTCAAGGGCCCGTACTCTGTCTCATTTCACCCCATCCCACTGCTGTAAGAATCCCAGTCACTGCATCGTCAGAGCTGGACGTACGAGCAGTGACTCCTGGGACCAGTGCCGCAGCTTCTCCTACTTGTACTCTAGCCCAGATTTGCAGCTTCAGGATGTTTGAAGTATTTCCTACTTAGGGATTTCTTTTTATTCCTTCTGAGCTGACCATGAAGGGCAATGGCAAAGCAGTAACACAGAGATTTGGAAGACAGTGTGTCATTTTTTTCCCCCGGTTTTCATTTAGCCTACATGTTTTGCACTCAGAAAGCCCTGTGACGTGGGCTCAGTGTGCTGGATTGTCCCACAGAAGCTGCCCTCACCAGGGTTGGAAGTGCTCAGTTTTCAGACAGAGCCAATGCTCAAAGAAGTTGCAGGATCCACATCAGCAAAGCTTCCTTAGCGCTGCTCTGATTCCTGGGTACTAGTCAGGAAACGGAGCTGTCGTGGTGGGAACGTTCTTACTCCTGTGTGATGTTTCTGGGAAGGGTGCGCTTGCAGCTGCACTGGTTTAATGTGAAGCGTGCCCATGCTACATTTGTCTCTTATTTGTATCCCTGGTCCCTATTGTTATGGTTAGCAACTGGTAATAATAAATCCAACAACGCACATGAGTTCAGCTCCTACCTACGTGCCAGGTGCTGCTCTCAATCCTTCACATGCATGATCCCGTTTCATCTTTACAACAGAGAACTTGAGGATCCGGGAGGTTCCATTGTGAAGGTCAGGCCATGGAGGAGCTGTGTGCAAATCCAGGTGTCCTGATGCCACACCCCCGTGCTTACGTAAATGAGCACGCCATTACCTGTCAACATCTGTGGACGGTGGAAAGAGCCCAGTTTTTTGGTTTTTTTGTTTTGTTTTGTTTTGTTTTTTGACAGGGAGAGTTAGACAGTGAGAGAGAGAGAGACAGAGGGAAAGGTCTTCCTTCCATTGGTTCACCCCCCAAATGGCCACTACAGCCCACACTGCACCGATCCAAAGCCAGGAGCCAGGTTCTTCTCCTGGTCTCCCATGCAGGTGCAGGGTCCAAAGACCTTGGCCATCCTCTACTGCCTTCCCAGGCCACAGCAGAGAGCTAGACTGGAAGAGGAGCAACCGGGACAGAATCTGGCGCCCCAACTGGGACTAGAACCCAAGGTGCCGGCGCCTCAGGCGGAGGATTAGCCAAGTGAGCCACGACGCTGGCCGAGAGCCCAATTTTTAAAAAATGTCAGACAGGTTTGGGATCAAATCTAAGCTTCACTACTTACTGTGCCTCAGTTTTCTCAGTTGTGGTAGGAACAATAGAGAGAACCTCCAGCCGGACTGGTCTGAAGAATGATTGAATCATGTCAGTCATGGAGGGGTTCCATGTCTGGACTACAGTATTTCTGAGCCCGTAATGGTGGGAAGAGAGGATGCATCCAACAGTTTCTTCCCCAAGGCTCCACTGGGTGAGCTTGGGCTTGTTTCAGGGTCTGGCCCTCCCTCTGTGCAGAAGGCGACCACTGTCAGCTACAGCACTGAGTGCAGAGTCAGGCTACCTGGGTTAAATCTTACCCTGCTGTGCTGTGTGACCAGGCTCTGTGCCTCAGCGCTCTCATCTGTCAGATGGGGATAAAAGTAGGTGCCAGACTGAAAGAGCCAATATTGGGATAGTGACTGGCTCTGAGTCCATGTTAGCTAAGGATTTGTCAACAAAGAAGGCAGTCACTCGGTTTTCAGAGATAAACATCAGCGGGGAGTTTTGAACGTGTATGCTTTGGGCCACATGTTTGATCTTGTGTGTAATCATTTTCTTAGAGTATTTTTAAAGCCATCATTGCTCCCTCCCAGGGTCTGCAGTAGCAGGAAGCTGGAGTTAGGAGGCATATTCAAATGTCAAACCCAGGTACTCTGACATGGGATTTGTATGTCTTAAATGGCATTATTTACCTACCTACCTACCTACCTACCTTTCTTTCTTTCTTTCCATCCATCCATACATCATTCCATCATTCCATCCTATCTATGTATCTATCATCTATCCCTATCTATGTGTGTATTATCTCTGTCATCTGTATCTATCTACATCTGTCTATCTAGCTATCATCTGTCAGTCTTCTACAGTCTATCTTTTTCTCTGCCTTGCAAGTAAATACATAACTAACTTTTTTAAAAGCTGCATTTGCCTGAATCAAGCAGCAAAATCAGCGGCTGGTTTGGAAGCAGTGATGAGCACAGTAGGACCAGAAGGCAGCAGCAGTGCTGTTGGGGCACCAGAGCTATTTCTGCCATGTGCGTGGTCTGGATGTGAGTGCCTGCAGCATGGCTTCCCCCACACCCAGAATGACACAGAAGTAAGGGGGAAATGGAATAGGAAATCCTCAGGTCAGTATATATCAAATTATAGAATTTCCAAATTCCATAATTCTACATGAGTCATGTAGAAGACAAATGTAAATGTACCCACCGAGACGAGCCATGCCCCACAAAAATACGTAGTGGTGTGAGCTTCAAAATGTAGTTAATGATTGCAAAAGTTGCCCAGCTCCTATGGGCCACATCCATGCAGTTGACTATGATCTGTCCCCATAATTCACTTTTTCACGCTGAATTTTTTGTTTAGATTGTTTTCCTTGCCTTATTTTTTCCCACACTATTTAAGGATGCCAGCATTACTTGTTATAGTTTGCTGTGCTGTATTTTTTATCTTTACATCATTTCCAGTCCTGGGAGCATAAATTGTACAGAGTTTTACAAATTTCCCATTCACCCTACACATCTGCACTCACATAACTCTGCAGAAGTGCATGGTCACAAGGCCAGGAGCCAGAAACAGTCCGGGTTTCATGTGGGTGGCAGGGACTCAAGCATTGGAGCCACCATTTTCCACCTCCCAAGGTGTCCCTTAGCAGGAATCTGGATTGAGATTAGAACCAGGACTCATGGGACTGGCGCTGTGGTGTAGTGAGTAAAGCCACTGCCTGAAGCACTGGCATCCCATATGGGCGCTGGTTCGAGTCCCGGCTGCTACACTTCTGATCCAGCTCTCTGCTGTGGCCTGGGAAAAGCAGTAGAAGATGGCCCAAGTCCTTGTGCCCCTGCACCCATGTGGGAGACCCGGAAGAAGCTCCTGGTTCCTGGCTTCAGATTGGTCCAGCTCCAGCCATTGGAGCCAATTGGGAAGTGAACCAACAGATGGAAGACCTCTCTCTCTCCCTCTCTCCCTCTCTTCCTCTGTCTGTGTAACTCTGACTTTCAAATAAATAAAATAAATCTTTAAAATAAATAAATAAATAAAACCAGGACTCCAACCAGGTACTCCAATATTGCATGAAGGCATCCAAGGGATGTCTTAAGCATTATGCCTGTTCTGATTGCCTATTTTATTGCATAAAGTAGTTTATGAGGTAATCTGTTGTGCTTTTATATGTTTATCAGACAAATCCCTTTTTGTGGGGAGCAACTGGGAGCAACTCGGACTAGACTAAGTTACTGGAGTTAAGACTTATTCTATGCATCTGCTCTCCCACAATATGGCGCTGAGAAGGGAGAAACAGCTTCTACACAGCTGCCTCCAGTTCAACCAATAAACTGTAGGACTTACTCCTGATTGGAGGAGAGCAGCGTACTCGGTGTTGTGGGTAGCAGAGTTGGGATTGGTGGAAAAGGACTATAAAGGAGGAGAGAGACAACATGCACCAGGAACATCTAAAGGGAACATCTATCTGAAGGAACACCTGTGCAGCCCCCGAGAGAGCCGGCCGGCGGTGTGCCACTCCCCCGCGGAAGTGGGGAATGTGGCAGGGGGAACCGCCCTTCCACGGAGGTGGAAGGGACGGTAGCCAACCCGGGAAGAACCAGCAGCAAACCCGGGGAGGGCCGAGCAGACAAAAGAACAGCACAGGGTCCTGTGTCGTTCCTCCACGAAGACGGGGAGCGACACTTTTAAAATATGTAAGTAAATATATTTAAAGAACTTCTTATGATTTGATTATTGTTATAGCCTTGGTCTATATTCCTGTGGAACAGTGGTCTTTCTACTTTTTATTTGTTGAACATTATGGCTAGTGGTGCTTTAAGCCTGTGACTATAAAGTAAATTTAAATTATGTTATTGCAAAAATTAAAAGATAAAAGGAAGGAAAGGGAGAAAGGGGAGGGAGAGAGAAGTCTGGTTATCTTCTTAGAACTGCATCTATGAAACATGAAATCGGCTCTCTTTATATCAATCTAATTTTTACAAACAAAATCTAAATTATTTTTTCCAGAATTATGTTCTTGGGATTTTGGTCTTCTCGGATTTTAGACTTTAGGGGTTATGATCTTTGGGATTCCAGCATGCACGATTATGGCATTTGGAGTTTTCTCTCTGGGGTTGATGGCCCCAACCTGCCACTCACAGCTGAGCTGGAAGGCGGGGATGTGGATGAGCACACAGGATGCTAGCCAGGAGCTGGGCGGGGGAGCAGCTGTGAGTTGTCCTGGGATCAGGAGGCCTTTGACAAGAACATTTGCATATCACAAGCGGCAGGGATGGGGACTTCGTGGCTCTGAGAAAGAAGGCCTGGGACGAGAGACCTAAAATAGGAATGCTAGAAACTAGTTTACATGGAACTTGGATTTGGATCAGTGTAGAAAGTATCATTCCTTGAGTCCAAAATGAGTCACAGGTAGAGCGAGACTAATCCAACAGGTGGCCTTTGGAGGACTGAAATACATGGGGGTGACTTCTGTTGACTGTTGACGTAGGGGTGTCTCTCTTTCCCCTAATAGGGTGTAGGACACCAGCATTTGCTGACGGGCTGTAGGCAGCTTGGGTACCACACAACCCTGGAGAACATCATTCTCACTTGGACATTGCAGGTTTTGTACCTGAATTGTGGTGGTTCCAGGCAAATGTCAATAAACTCTATATACAGTGACCACTGTCCAGCAGAAGGAAATAAAATGCCTTGCTGAAGGGGCACCTTTGGCAAAAGCACTGGGCTCCCTGATCCTTTTTACCTAAATTTTCCCACCATCAATGTCTTGGCCCACTTTCTGCTCCTGGCGCTCTGCCTTGCCCCTTGGATTGGTTTCAAGTTTTAGGAAGTGAACAAGTCACAATGGATTTTCTGCACAGACAGGTAGAGCCGATGGTTTTATTTCTGCAGGAACTGGAGGAAAGCAGACCAGGGGTCTTGGTCAGGGGTCTTGCTATTTAACCATGAATAAGGCACATCTTTTTCATGCAGACTGCACGATATCTTCCCCCTCACAGGTCTCCCCCATAGGGGCGGGTCCTGCACAGCGTGGCGGAGAACAGGGGCGGAAGGTTTGCAGGTAGGCAGATCCCACAGAGAGGAGGCAGGGAGGCTCTGAAAACTCTGGAGTAGGCCATGGCAGCTCTGGGGGAAAAGCAGGAATGTTACTCCAACAGAGCTGCCTGCACACGTCAATTACTTTCCTAGGACTACTACAGCACGTTAGTGCAAACCAGTGGCTAAAGACACCAGGCATGTGTTCTACCTCACGTCCAGAGGCCAGAGGCCCAAGTCAAAGTGTGAGCAGGGCCACAGTCCCCTTGGAAGCCCTGCTCCTTGCCTCTTCCAGCTTCTGGTGGCTCTGGGCATTGTGTGGCTTGTGGCTGTGTCATTCTAGTCTGTCCACAGACAGATGGCTCTCTCCCCCTCTGCGTGTGTCTCCTCTTCTGCCCCTTTCAAAACCACTTGCCGTTGGATGTAGGGCCCTCCTCGATAATTTAGGATGATGTCATCTATTGTATTTAAGACAGTTGGTTTTTCAAAAATTAAATAATTAATTTGAAAGAGAGAGAATCTTTATCTGCTGACTTACTCAATGCCTGCAAGAGCCAGGGCTGGGGCCATGCCAAAGCCAGGGGCCTGGAACTCAGTGCAGATCTACCAAATGGATGGGAAAGACCCAAGTACTTGAGCCATCGTCTGCTGCCTCCCAGGGTGCACCTTAGCAGGAAGCTAGGATGGAGAGCAAACCTGGGACTTGAACCTGAGCACTCTGATACAGGATCCTGGCCTGCAAAGTGGTGTCTTAACCACTGCTCCAGATGCCTGTCCCGAGGGTGGCAATGCCTAATTACATTGCAGAGGCCCTTTGTCCAAAGGGAACAGTCTTAGATTTTAGAGGTTAGGATGTGGTCTGTTTGAGGGTCACCATTCAAAACACCACAACATGAAAACATGAACAGTGGAGGATAAATGCCCTGTAGATTCTTCCTTCTGGGGGTGCAGACCCGAGGCTTATACAGGTAACCTCCTCTTGTACCCCTCGCCCTTATCCCCAGCTGTCCCTCCTCTTGGCAGAGGCTGCATCCCTGAGCCACAGGAAGGTCCTTTTTTTCTTAGATGTATTTGGAAGGTGATGTGTGAGATGAGTCTTTCCTGGCCATGCATGCCACGAGCTGGCTCAAACCCAGGTTTTGTGGACATGGAGGGCAAGTGCATTTTAATACTCCAGGAAGGGGTGAGAAGGGAAAGATAGGGAGTGAGGGGGAAACGCGGCAAAGAGCCGGCAGAGCAGGGGACCACATCGGGCGGCCACTACAGAGGTTTAGTTGCTCGGTAGCCCAGAGATATTTTGAGGAGGTTGAGGGCTGTGGTGTTCCACCTGCTAGGGTATCAACTTTTCCTTCCTTTCCAAACTCTTAAGGAAACCCTCTGTGTTCTCAAATGAGTGGTGGGCTGGCATCTGTTTGGGGGCTGGTGACTTCAGGAAGTGCTGAGTTTCACACCTAGGTCAGCCCAATGCCCAGGAGAGAGGCGGCTTCCAGGTGAGTCAGTGTCGAGGAGAGAGGACAGCGTGGAGAAGGAGGACCCCCAGAATTTGCAGGACATGGGAGAAGGGTTCCAGGTTCCCACAGGCTGTGACCTGGGGGCAGGGATGCCGGATCTCCCAGGGTTGAGGACACAGCCACCTGATCTCCGGCTTACATCTCCTCAGTCTTTTTCCCTCAGTGATTGAAGTGGTAAATGCAAACTTCCTTTGATGAATCAACATTGGCTGGGTGTTTTTATCCTACAATAGCAACATTGAAGATGTATATCGGTTTTTGAATAATTCATCTGTTTCATAGAAAAGAAGCAGGGAAACGTTGACTTAAGAACAATGCTCTGATCTTGACTCATCGGGAAGCCCCTTGTGGAATAATCAAGATGGGCAGGGGAGAGAGAGCGAGGACCGAGGAAGAGGCCATATGCCTACGCCTCTAGACATTCATAATCAATCTTGCTAGAGATGTGAACAGCACACGATTTGTCACCAGAATAGAGCATAGAAATGAGGGGAAGGCACTGAGCAGAGGGCAGACAGACCTTATAATTTTGAACAAAGGAACTTCAGAAATGTTCATGGGAAAGGGAATTGAAAGATAAGCTTATTTTGGTGTTAAAAAATAAAGCTAAATGAAAAATAAGGATATTTTATTTTGGTGTATCATATGCATTTTCTATGAACTTTTGGAAGACCCTCAGTATGCCTGGATTTCAAATTGTCTTGTACCAAAATAAACTTATCTTTAAATGCTATTCTTGTGAACTTTATAAAGGGCCCTTGTATGTTTCTGAATGGGATGAAGATGACCTGTGTGTCCTACCCGTCTGCTTCCAGGTGTATGTTGTGGGTGGTGACGGGAATCCAGGGATCATCTCAAAGTCTTCCCTGACCTTCCAGTTTCGTGGGGACGCCTTCCTGTGGGAGTGAGAGAGGAGAACTGGGACGATCACAGCCAGAATCTTGGTTCTACCCCTGCGAGGCCGCCTCTCTGTCTCCCAAACAGCCGGCAGCTGCTTATCTAAGACCAAGTATGAAGGACTCAGCCGGAAGCTTTTCCAGGGACTGTGGGAGCGGGAGGCGGGCAGCCAGCCACAGCAGATAAAACGTACAAGATCCAGAGATTGTTCTTTTTCTGTGGCTTCCTCCTCTGCGGAACAGCTGTAGGCTCACAGGCATCTCTGCACAGCCGCTGTGCTGTGCGCAGGGCGTTTAAGACTTTCTAAGATTATCCCTCAATACCTGTTCCTGGCTCAGAGGAAGGAAAAAAAACAGGGTCACTGACAATTTTTATGGGTCAGGAAAGTGAAGAGCTTATGGCCACGCTGTCTCAAGTGGAAAAAGAGGGAGGCAGGGACCAGTTTTCTTCCTTTCACTCTATCCTGTTCCTTTAGCAGCCTATTTACTCCGCTCTTTCTCATTCTGGTGCTTCCTTTTCTTTCTTTATCCCTCTTATTATTTTCTGTTGTTTTTTCTTCCAAGTTTTTTCATATTTCAAAAAAGTGTTAAAACCAAAAAGCAAAGTTGCCAGAATGACAAACAGGCTGTTTTATAATAACTTAACTTCAGAACTGCTAATGTATTAGCATGGTACCTCTCCCCAGAGAGATGGTCATTTTGAGAAAATGGCTCTGCTGGCAGCAAACTCAATGAATTTCAGGCCGCCTGGGCAGGGTGTGACTTCACGTATCCAAAGAGGCCTTTCTTTGTCCTCGTCCATTAAGACAGGTTAGCAGCCCTCCCCAGGGCCCACTGCAGTGCGATTCAGGATTGAATCCAATTCACCATCAGTTGTATTATCCCAGCGGTTATCAGTCCCTGTACAACGCTGCGACAAAAATCAAGGTTACAGTGGACTTTTAATAGAAAGTAATTTCAAAGATGTTTTTTCTCTTCTAGGAATACGGTGATTTGAGCGAGAGGATGCTGGGTCCTTTGTGAGAGAGATTGTTGGGAACAAGCTGTCCCTTGTGACAGTGGGGGAGTTTGACCTTGGCTGTCACACAAGGTGTCAGACTGATCACTTGGGCTGGTGGGACAAAAAGTCTACCAGGCTTGGAGTTGGAATCCTGGTGGCCTGAAAGATGACCTCACAAGTCTAGAGGGGTAGAAGGCCACTTCTCACCATGGCTCAGGGCCTTCCTAAAGCAGGGAGGAATGCTGAGGAATTCTATCCAATGGGACTTAGGAGTTAGAGCCCAGAAAGTTTGAAGATTTGAGAGTCCATTTTCAAACAAATGTCCTTTTTGGCTCCTGCTTTTGTTTGTTAATTTATGCAACGTAGTTGAACCTCCTGTTCTGTGTAAAACACTATGCTACCAATTAGGGGAGAGATAATATTGCTCAGAGAAGTTTTCTCAACATCTAGCATATTCTAGATTTTCCTGGGGACTTAGTAGTAATGCAGATATTTTTTTTTTTTTCACAAAGACTAAAGATGTTAGGGCTGTCACCGTGGCATAAGGAGAGAGCTGCCTCCTGCTGAGCTGTCACCGTGGCATAAGGAGAGAGCTGCCTCCTGCTGAGCTGGCATCCCATATGAGCACCAGTTCAAGACCCAGCTGCTCCACTTCCGAGCCACCTCTCTGCTATGGCCTGGGAAAGCAGTAGAAGATGGCCCAAGTCCTTGGGCCCCTGTACCCGCATGGGAGACCCAGAAGAAGCTCCTGGCTCCTGGCTTTAGATCAGCCCAGCTCTGGCCATTGTGGCCATTTGGGGGGGTGAACCAGTAGATAGAAGATTCTCTCTCTCTCTTTCTCTCTCTCTCTGTGCCTCTCTGTAATTCTGCATTTCAAGTAAATAAACAAATCTTTTAAAAAATATTTTAATTCACAAGACCTGGGATAGGTCCTATGTCTACATCTTTTACAGGCAAGTAGACTGTTCCTTGTAAAAGTGACCCTTGCTGGCAGTACGAGGTATTCTGGCTTCATCATTCAAAGTGTAGAGTTTTGCATTTTGTGGATACAGGTTTGTATCCTTATGTTATTCCTTTAATCAAAACCAAAGCCTGTGAAATAAGCTTTACTGGGTCTGACTTCTAGTTCCATTTATTATGAGCTGTTTGAATTCCTCAAGATAGTGCCAGATGCTGTGTAAAAACCAAAATGTCAGTGTTTTCATGTGGATTTGTTTTTCTCTTAGGTAGTGGTTCTAGGGGGATATTCCTGGTGCTGAGTATAGTTAGGAGACTTAGGGGGTTCCTTTTCTGTCTACACTTTAGAATTTCAGGCACCCAGATAGCAGATGGAGGCAGAGTGGGGGAAAGGCGCATCTGACTCCTCCTCCCTTTGCCTGGAAGGAACACACATCACTCTCACTTGGATTCAGAGGTGAGAACTAGTCACTTGCCCCATTTGGATGCAAGGTGACTGTGAAATAGTCACCCCCGGTACCTACCTCCAAGCCACCAGTCTTTACTATGTCAAGGAAAAGATAAATTTTCCCAGCTACTATGTGCCTGTGCCATTCTGTGTCATCCTGGCTGTGTCTCTGAGGCTTTCTATATCTCACTGTTAATGTACACAGTTGACAGTACCAACCTCAAAATAGTCATAGGAGCAAATAATTGTCATACACGTGTACACTACCTGGCACTTAGTAGGTATCCAATATACTGCATTATTTCTTATTATGAACTCTGTTGCCAAGAAGCTCAAGGCATGGACAGACAGCAAGGTAATGGGATGTTATAACTCTGAGGAGAAGCTAGAGTGTCACGGTGTTCAGACGAGGGAGAGACCACTTGCAAACATTGGAATCAAAGATTTCAAAGGATTGACTGAACTAGGTTTTTAAGGATGGATAGGATTTGTGCATGTGGGTGTATAATGTAAGGGCATGGCTGAGAAGAACATCAAAGAATGTGCAGTGGACAATGAACAGACTGGGCTACAGGTGAGTGATGGAGATTTGAATGTTAGATCAGTGATGAAGAATTCAAGAAGCCAAGCAAGAAGTTATGGATAAAGGAGAACTGTTAGAAAGCTTTGGTTCAAGATCATTAACCTGGCATGAGGCGACCTGGAGGCGTGAGGGCCTCTTGAGCAGCCCCACAGAGGTCCAGGCAAGAGATGAGGAGGTCTCAGATGGCCACGTGTAGACCGAGATTATCACTCCAGATGGCCACACCTTCAAAGGTTGCAATACTTGAGCTTTCTCCAGGCTTGCCCGGTGGAGGGGGCGGAACTTTGGTTTTGAATCAGTCGTCGATTTGAATCCTGGACCCACCTCATTAGGCCTGAGAACCTTACAAGAGTGTTGAACTCTGAGCAGAATTCTTGCCAACTCTGCCCCAGAGGCTCTCAACTTTTCTACCTCATTGACATTCTGTGAGGAACAAATGAAATAACAAAGATGGATGAACTTATGCGTTTTTCATATTTAATAATTAAAATGTATACATTGGTGGGATATAGCAAATGCTAAGAGGGAAGTTTATAGCTGGAAATGCTTACATTATTCAGGAAAAAATACCTTAAATCAACAATGGAACTTCATACGCCAAGGAACTAGACAAAAGAGGAGACTACACCCAAAGCCAGTAGAAGGAAATACTAACGAAAATGAGAGCAGGTATAAATGTAATGCAGAATGAAAAAACTGTAGAAAAATAAAAAAACTAAGGGTTGGTATTTTGAAAAGATCAGCAAGATTGATGAGAACCCACTTAAGAAACAGCACATTATCAAATGTAGTTGAAGTCCCGTGTCTGTCCCTGTGGTCAGTGTATCTTACTCCTGCCTGCTCATTCTCCCAGAGGAAACCACCAGCCTCTATCGGGTGTTGGTCACTGCTGTGCATTTCCTTTTATTTTACCTCTCTCTCTCTCTCTCTCTCTCTCTCTCTCTGATGGTTAAAAGCCCAGGACGGTTTCCATTCAAGACTGTTCACCTAGATGAACGGGAGATGTGGGGACCTGTTACCTACAGAACTGCTGCATATGTAAGCATTTATCTCATGGGGCCATAGGAAGGCATTGTGGTAGCTTTGGCTTCTTTGACCGTATTATTTTTGGGAGACTCATGTGTGCTCCTGTTGTTCTAATTTAGTGTTTCTCAAAATTCATTGTTTACTTGTTTTTTTTTTAAAGATTTATTTATTTATTTGAAAGGCAGATTTACAGAGAGGGAGATACAGAGGGAAAGAGAAAGAAAGAGAGAAAGAGAGAGAGAGAGCGAGAGAGTGAGAGAGAGCACTTCCATCTGTTGATTCCTGTTGACCACAGCTGCTGGAGCTGGGCTAGCTGAAGTCAGGAACCTGGAGCTCCATCCGGGTCTCCCACATAGGTGACAGGGGTCCAAGCACTTGGGCCATCTGCTGCTGCTTTCCCAGGGACATTAGCAGGGAGCTGGATCAGAAACAGAGCAGCCGGGACTCAAACCCACATTCAGATTGGATGCAGGCCTTGCAAGCAGGGTTTAACCCACTGCACTACCACACCAGCCCCTCGGTATCTACCTGGAGGACTTGTTAATACATGAATTGCTGAACTCCACCCCGGGGTTTCTGACCCGGGAGGTCTCGGGGACTTACATTTCTTGTCAGGTTCCAGGTGATGCTGCGCTGACAGTTCCAGGGAGGTGCTGCTCATTCATCGTCCCTCTTTGCTGTGCCTGTATATGACTCTGCCACCCCTCATTGACTTACTCTCTTACTATGGGTAGGTTTTTTTAAAAAAATATTTTATTTATTTGAAAGACAGTTACAGAAAGAGGTAGAGACAGAGAGAGAGGCCTTCAATCCACTGGTTCACTCCCCAGATGGCCACAATGGCCGGAGCTGCACTGATCCAAAGCAAGGAGCCAGGAGCTTCTTCCAGGTCTCCCTCAGAGGTGCAGGGGCCCAAGGACTTGGGCCATCTTCTACTGCTTTCCTGGACCATAGCAGAGAGCTGGATGGGAAGAGGAGCAGTCGGGACTAGAACCGGCGCCCATATGGGATGCTGGCGCTTCAGGCCAGGGCATTAACCCACTGCGTCACAGCGCCGGCCCCTATGGGTAGGTTTTTACTTGGCTTTCAGACGCATACGTGCGGGAGAGGCACTGCTTGTTCACACTCTTGTTAATGAGCGACCGATGTCCTGTGCTTTGCTTACTCTCCACCCTTCGTTAAAGAGGCCCCAGTGCTCCCTGTTCCCTGCCAACACCGAGGACTGTCAGGTGCCTTAGTTGGTTGTGACATGTTCCTTGTGATCTGCATTTCCCGGAGGACTAATGAGACTGAGCACCTGACGCAAATGCCCCCTGCCTCCAAGCCGTAGCTGCACTGGGCTCTGGCCTCTCACACGTCCCAGTGCTCTGACGCCTTCCGCTGTCATCACCTGCATCCATTTCTCTTCTCCTCCCTGGGGGGTTTGCCCAGCAGGTGGCATGGCTCCTCTTGTGAGAACCTTGAGTTCCACGTGGGATGGCAGTGTCTCAGTGGCGCTTTTTCCCGTTTCCCCGTGGCAAACTCATCATTAACTCTTGTTCTGTAGGTGTTTTGTTTTGTTTTGTTTTCTTTTGTTTTTACATTTTCCTGGCTTATTATCTGCATTTCCTAGTGATTCTTGGCATCACCTTTAGATAAGCAACTTGCACACAATGTCTTATTTCATGTTCTGCTAATGAGGGAACCCAGACTAAAGCACCATCTTCCTGGCTATAGACCTTGTATGAATTTTTTTTCTCCACTAACAAGGTGCTTCTATTTTTGCCCATTTTTCTATTGGGATGTTTGTTGTTTCTCTCTTAATTTGTAACAGTTATATAAACTGAATGTTTCCCTTTATTATTTATACATGTGGAAAATACTTCATCCCAGTTTTATGGCTTAACTTTCCAGTTTTTAATGATGTCCTCCTGAGTAGAAATTTTAAATGCAATGTAGAAGAAATGGTGACTCAATTTTTTGGTCTTGTTTAAAACATCTTTCTATAACATGAAGTCATAGAGTATTCTGTTTGCTTCTAAAATTCAGATCTTTAATCCAACTGGAATTGGTATTTAAATGGTGGAAGGAAAGGATCCAATTTTATTTTTTTTCCATATGGGTGATCGGTTGTCTCTATGCCTTTTATAGAACATTCCTTCTGCACTGCCTCCCAGTGCTCTCTCTGTCGTATGCTGAGTTTCCGCATGTGCCTGGGTCTAGTTCTGCTCTCTGTACCATGCACCATGTTCTGTCTTCCTGCTCCTGTACTGATCCTACCATGTGCTATGGTTTCACTGTGACTTCCCAAATCCACGTGTTGGAAAATTAACCATAAGTGCAACTATGCTGAGAAATAAGGCTTGAGGCATAAGGGATCCCAAGATGGCAGAATAAGGAGCGATGTACTGAACTAGGCTAGGGATAAACAGTAAAAAAAAAAAAAAAAAAAAAAAGTGTAGGAAGTGTACTCTCAGGAGAGAATTAGCGATAAAACCATGCTAGAAATTCTATAAAAGGAAAAGGAACACTGTGGACATGTGTGCAAGGTGTGGACATGTAGCACAAACACAAATAGGAACACAGCACACAACCGTAGCAGCTGGAGTGAGCAGCAGCTTGGAGGCGGAGGTAAGACTAGACTGCAGACTGCAGCACCCATGGCGTTATAGCTGGAGGGAGAGGGTGCTGTGTGCCCGGCCTGGAGCCCTAGGGGCTAGAGGGCACTTGCAGACCCAGTGGATGTAAAAACAGGCATAATTCTCTCCCTCCATCCTCCCCACAGTGGTGCCCGGTGCCTGGCTGAGAGAGGGTGGGCGCCACTTTGGGCATAAGCAGCAGCTGCTGAAGCCCTTGTGCGCACGCACAGCAACTGGCTGAGGGGGCACCGTCCTCTCAGGCATGGATTAATGCCATTATAAAAAGGCCTTGAAGAAGGGATTCATCTCTTTCACAATGCAAAAATAGCCCGTCCTTTCTCTTTTCGCCCTGTTGGCTTCTAGGCAGTGGTGCAGAGAGAAGATCTTTACCATATGCTGGAGACTTGATCTTTTTTTTTTTTTTTTTTTTTTTTTTTTTTTTTTTTTTTGACAGGCAGAGTGGACAGTGAGAGAGAGAGACAGAGAGAAAGGTCTTCCTTTTGCCGTTGGTTCACCCTCCAATGGCCGCCGCGGCCGGCGCGCTGCGGCCGGCGCCCCGCGCTGATCCGATGGCAGGAGCCAGGAGCCAGGTGCTTTTCCTGGTCTCCCATGGGGTGCAGGGCCCAAGCACCTGGGCCATCCTCCACTGCACTCCCGGGCCACAGCAGAGGGCTGGCCTGGAAGAGGGGCAACCGGGACAGAATCCGGCGCCCCGACCGGGACTAGAACCCGGTGTGCCGGCGCCGCTAGGCGGAGGATTAGCCTAGTGAGCCGCGGCGCCGGCGAGACTTGATCTTGATCTTGGCCGTCTAACCCCCAGCACTTGCAAATGTGACTGTATTTGGAGATAGGGTTTTAAAGAGATGACTAAGCTAAAACAAGGTCTTTGGGGGGGGGGGGCAATTCCAGTATGACTGACATCCTCATCAAAAGAGATTAGGACAAAGACACCTGTAGAGGGTGACCCAGAGAACACCTAGGGAGAAGATGGCCAACTACAAGCCCATGAGAGGGGCTTGGAAGAAATCACCCCTGATGCACCTTGGTCTTGGACTTCCAGCCTCCAGAGCCACAGGAAAATATACCTCTGCTGTTTAAGCCTGCAGTCCCTGGCACTTCGTTATGGAAGGCAGAGCTAAGGAATGCAACCACCATGGGCATCCGCTCAGCACATTTTGGGAGAGCAGTAGTAGTACCAGTGCTGTGAGGCAATAGGGCACAGGGAGAGTCAGAGAGTGCCCACCTGCCCGCTGGAGGGCCCTGGCCAGGTGAGTGGCCAGTGTGGGTGCCGGCATCGGATGCTGCTCAGGGTCTTCAAGGAGTGAGGCAGGTGTGGAGTGGGTTGCAAGCCTGAAGAAGGCCACATCTGTCAGGAAACAAAGGGCGGAACCCTGCCTCAGTGGGTTTCTGGCAGAGCAAATTAAACATCGCAAAGGCCAAGGCGAAGCTCAATGAAGATCAAAACCTGCCCCTCGGAAGCCTCCTGGGATGCGGGTCAGCCCCCCGATCATCTTGCAGCAAAGGCAGTTATACAAGACAGAGGACCTGGGTTGAGCCAAACCAAGGAGCACACAGACAGGGCTCCCTCGGTGCCATTTTTCAGGGACTGGAACGACTGAAAAGAGCTTCATTTAAAAAAAAAAAAACCACTAGATGTCACCCTTGTGCCACCCCTGGCGTCCATCTCCACCAAAGCTGTGATCCGTAGAGGGCAAAGGGGACCAGGCCCCGCTCCCCAGAGGCCTATGGGTGCTTGGGGTGGGGGCTCATGATGCAAGGATCCTGGCCTCACAGACCAATGCTGAGAAAGAGTTAAAAGCGACGGACTCTGCAGCCTGGGCACACAGCTCTTAATGACCTTCCCAACGTGGCTGCAGACCGGAAACATCTGGAACGCTTTAAACAGCTGATGCCTGGGCCCCACCCTCAGGAAATGCTGGCTGCACAACCCTGAGCTTTGAATGAAGAGCTCGGGGTATGATGGAGAGCCATGACTGTGGGCTGTGACTGTGAATCCAGACACTGTGCACAGAACAAGGATTTATCCACTGACTTGCAAGTGAAATGCACTCTGAGAGCTTGCTTTTTTGTTTTAACCATAATAAAGGAATGCAGGGGATGCATTTTGGAAAACCAACCCCACCACATCATACTTTCCTACATTTGAATTCAATTTGAAACATGTCCACAAAGCAGCCACTAAAAAAAAATTTTTTTTAACTTACTGTTAGCTCTCCTCTTCTGCCTCAATCTTCAGATGCCTACAACACCAGGGGCTGGGCCAGACTGAAGCTGGGATTTGAGAACTAAGTCCACATCCTTCACATCAATGACAAGAGCCTAACCACTTTAATTATCAGCTGCTATATCCCAGGGTCTGCATTAGCAGGAATCTGGAATTGAGAGCAGAGCTGGGATGCAAATCCAGTACTCTAATAGGGAATGCAAGTGTCCTAACCAGCGTCTTAACGCCTAGGCTAAATGCCCAGTCCCAGGCACCCGGTTTATGTAGGACCCTGTGGGAGCCTCTCTGAAGAGCTCCAGTGGTGGATACAAAATGCTGTGTACCCCTCCTGCTACCTCGGCGTGGAAGCTGTAAAGAGGCAACCGTAGATTTGCTTGCTACTGCTTTGCTAGCAGGAGGCTTGTAGACTTCCAGGGGCCGTTACACTGGAAAGCTTGGCATGCAGCGAGTGCATCAGAGAATCCTGTTTCAGTCTGTTGGCGTGCTTACCAGGCAATTATCCTGTTGACTGTTAAGAGACCCAGCAGTTTCCAAGCTTAGATTGCTTGAAATTTAAAATCTGTGAGATAAAAGCAAAGAGAAGTCCTTTTCCTGGAGGAGAAGATAGAGGGAGCTCTTCAGCTTGGTGCCTTTGCCTTTGTTTTCTAAGATCCTCACCCTCCATTCCACTGTTTTTTTTTTTTTTTTTTTTTTTTTTTTTTTTTAAAGAAAGAGAGAGATCTTCCATTCCCTGGTTCACTCCAGTGACAGGCAGAGTGGACAGTGAGAGAGAGAGACAGAGAGAAAGGTCTTCCTTTGCCGTTGGTTCACCCTCCAATGGCTGCTGCGGCTGGCGTGCTGCAGCCAGCGCACCGCGCTGATCCGATGGCAGGAGCCAGGTACTTCTCCTGGTCTCCCATGGGGTGCAGGGCCCAAGCACTTGGGCCATCCTCCACTGCACTCCCGGGCCACAGCAGAGAGCTGGCCTGGAAGAGGGGCAACCGGGATAGAATCCGGCGCCCCGACCGGGACTAGAACCCGGTGTGCCGGTGCTGCTAGGTGGAGGATTAGCCTAGTGAGCCGTGGCGCCGGCCAAGATAGGGTTTTAAAGAGGTGACTAAGCTAAAACAATGGCCAGGGCTGGGCCAGGTCAAAGCCAGGAGCCAGGAGCTTCTTCCAGGTCTCCCACGTGGGTACAGGGGCCCAAGCACTTGAGCCAACTTCCATGGTTTTTCTAGGTACATTAGCAGGCAGGACTCAAACTGGCACCCATATGGGATGCTGGTGTAGCAGGCAGCAGCTTTACCCACTACCCCACAATGCCAGCCCCTTGTCTGTCTTTTTAAGAGCGCCTGCATGTAAGCAAACCTAGCAGGTTGGTCAACAGCCTTGCTGGTGAGACTGGGAGCAAATGCTCCAGCCCTGAGCATTCTGCACTATAAAGGGAAAGACAGCCTCCTCTCCAGGCTCAGTGCACTGTGGCCAGGCCCATACTGCGGCCAACACCCACCCTTACTAGACAAAGAGAAGACCATCAACTAAGTGGCATTTGTTCAAATATGGAGCCGTTGCTTTCAGGGGAGAGAAGCTGTTGTTTCCCTCGCCCTCCCATCCTTCATGGTGCTCACCCTCCACCCAGGTCAAAGGAGAGGATGCTTTGAAGGGACTGCTGGGAGAGATTGCTCGTGTCCTTGAGAGGCGAGCCGGGCATCCCTCTGGCCTGGCTCGATATCTGCTGGAGCAGGGGATTTGCCAGCCTTCCCTCCATGTCTGCTTGAGATTGAAAACAAAAACAAACCAGGAGATAGAACAATGTGATGGCAGGAGGCAGAGAGGAGCTGGGAGCAAGGGGACCTATGTTCTCTGCGGTGCAGCAAGGACTGTGGGTTTTCTGTGGGTCACGTGGATGTCAGGAGTCGGCCAGCTTTGAGCTCCTCTTCTCAGTGCGCCTCCCTCTCACCTGGCCAGCAGGTGAGGAGCAGCAGTCAGTAGTAAGGTACTCAGAGAATGTTGCCTGGGGCAGGTGGGCGGGGCCGGCTGGAGGAGAGCGAATCAAAGGGGTGTCCCCCAGCGGAGAGGTGTGCAGTGGGGAGGCCCCAGGGACTCAGGAACACTGAAATATGTCCCTCACTTGAAAGTCACCATGGCCAGGGAGGAAGCTTCATCAACACCTGCAAGTAGACACGCGTTTCCACTCTCCTCCCATTGCACAGCCCTACCGCCTCCTCCGCCCCTTCCCGCTCCTGACACAGGTTCTGATCTTGGGGAAGTCCAAAGCATTAGGAGGAAGGGGAGGAGGCAGGAGAGAGAAGCAAATAGGTCTGCTTCCCAAGGTGCAAGGTGGGTCTGGTCTCATGGAGAGAGGAGGTGCTTCGTGCTGGACATGGTGACTGGCCTGGGCATTTTAACACCACCTGTGAGATCTGGAAGAGGCCACAGCACCCTTGGAAGACTGGTAGGAGAAAACAAAAGCATTTTGTTTTGTAACCGAATAAACAGTTGCTACTTATGCAAGTCTCATACTAGACACAGAAGCAGTGTTATGCAAAGAGAGTTAGGATGGAGGAGAAGGGGTGCCTTTGACTGGGCTGTGCTTTTCTGCAGATCTGCATGTGAGGGTGTTCAGAAAGAGACCCAGGGACATGGCGATGAGCGTCCTCCCTTCTCTCTGCTGCCTGCCTCACCACAGGATCCTCTCTCCCCTGCCATTTCCCACCTTCAGCTGACACCAGACGAGTGGGGCCACCCAGCCGTGGCCTGTGAACCTCCAGAACCATGAGCTAAGATCTTCCTTCATAAGTCGCTTCCCTTGGGCATTTGTAATAGTGACAAAAGCTGAATAACACATATTGCTTAATAAATCCCCCCTTTTGTGAAATTGAGTTCAGCTGGTTGCAAATGAGACTACTAAAGAACTCCACCAGCTGATTTCATTATCTAGTTTCATTGTCCTTAAAGAACTGAAACTCTGTTTATTTTGTGTCTGACTCCATCCACTGAAATAGAAGCTTCAGGGGAACAGAGACATTTTCTATTTTGTTTGACTCTATATGCTCAGTGTTGATGAGTATTGGCACATAGCAGTTCCTTAATTTTTGGAAATGGCTGATTTCTCATACAATGTAGAACGTGACGAGTGTCATGTGAACATTGTGTAGAAGCCAAAGGCTGAAATTCAATTAATTATGGACCGAGATTGAAGGAGGCTGGCTAGATCTTCAAGAATGTGTCATGTTTTGCTTGGAAATAATGGGAAAAGATGGAGGAAGTAGGAAAACTTGGGGAAGTGACCAGTAAATGCTGTTGTGACCAGGAGCTACAGAGACTGGTCTCTGCTTTTCCTCCTTAATATTTGCTTCACACTTGCCCATTAGTTTGTTTTTGATTATTTATTCCTTCATTCCATAAGCATGTCTGAGAGTTTCTTACAGCTCATCCTTGTGCTAGAAATGAAGACTGTGTACCTCCCTCAGGTAGCTTTCCGTGGAGAGCAGAGCAGGATATTCCCAATAGAATTCTCTAGCCTTCTCTGTAACAGAGGCTTGGGCAAACACCGGAACAAGGGTATCCTCAGTGCACAGAGGAAACACAGTCGAGGAACGGCGAACTCTGCCGTAAGGAGGTGGTGAATCTGGAAGCAAGACTCTGATTTAACCTTTGAAAAGGGACGCAAGGACGTTCCTGGCAGAGGAAAGAGCAAGCTCAAAGGTGTGGAGCTGTGGGAGGGTGAGGGGGTCGGAGAGGGGTGGATGGTGAGAGCACTGAATTAAGCGCTATGCCCTCCACGGTGGAAAGTGGTGGACCGTGAGGTCAAGGTGTGACCAAGGGGAGTTCATAGACATCCTGTGCACCCCTAGGAATCTGGGCTTCATCTTGTGGATGCTTGAGGATTTTCACCCGGAGACTGCTGCAGGTTTGCTATTTTAGGAAGAGCACTCTGGCAGAGTGTGCATGATGGACTGGGAAGCAGTCAAGCGGCGGTGACTTTGAAAACCATCCTGGGGATGAAGGAGTGAACCAGGGGCTGACGGTGCATAGGCAGGGACCGCTGCGTTTAAAAGACAGTTCTGGGGAAAGATGATATGTTGCATGCTGGAATTAGGGAAAAGGAAGGCTTGCTGTCTTGAAGATTTCTGGTTTCAGAAGCTGATGAGTCCATTCAGTGGGGCATTTTCAAGGAACAAACCAAACTTTGCCTGGAAGTGTGTGGCTGGGAGGCTCTTGGATGGTTTCAGTGATTTTAATTGTGAGCTTTAATCCCAGCATGTGCCGTTCCGAGACTCACGTGCCTGTGAAATAATGAGCATAATCACCCTTATTTAGTACTAAGTAGCTTTTTCTCTGGCAGTGAAATGAGTCACTTTTTACAATGTGTGTCCATCTTCAGCTGCCCTTAGCTCCTCATTTCTGCCTCTTAATGACATTGATTTTTCTGTCTTTGGAGGTTTTAACCTGATTGTTCCACAGGGCATGTGAATCTTTTCAGTTTGTTAGTTTATTCTCTCATGCATGCATGCTCCTAACAATATTAATTGCAAGATTCCCTGCAGTTAACCCACTGGCACATACAGAATAATAAGACAAGGTTGGTCACACTACCAGGTCTATACTGTATCTATAAAGGTAAACATCGAGACACATTTAAGAGGTTTGGGACAAAAGGTGTGATGGGCAGAAGGGGATATTAGATTCTACAAAGTGGGGGTAGGGGGGCGGCAATCAGGCAGGGCTTCCTAGAGAAAGCACCACTCCAGCAGAATCTCTAGACCAGCAGAGACCATCACAAGCTAGAGGGTGCAGAAAGCATTCTAGAAGGAGATCGCGGTGTGGACAAACCCACAGAAACCTAAAATGCTTGAAATGTTAGAGAAACAATAAGGAATATTCCCTGGGAGTCTGGCCTTAGCATGCATGCCATCACCCATGCTTGTCTTTCTGGCTTTCTCTCATGCCACTCTTTCCTTCCTATCAACAACTCCTCCATTCACCAGTAGAAAACAATGACAGCTGTGGGAGCTTTTGCAGCCATAGCCAATCAGCATGAAGTTACACACCTGGGAGTAGGTTGCACATGGTGTGGAGGAGCCCAGAGAAAGGACCCCTGCTCAGTGGGTCCAGTTCTCTGCACGCTGGGTGGTGCTGTCCACCCACCAAGGAGAAGGGCAGATTTTGAGGGCAGATTCTCAGCAACCATCCTCCTGGGAGATGAGGCTGTAATCATCCAGACCCAGGAGTGGGTAAAATTGTGTGTGGTGCACTCGGAATTTTAATGAGAGGGTAGAAAATAAAATGAGCTTGAAGTGAGACAAATACAGAAAAATCTAATTTTGTTTGGGGAGGAGAGAGAGGGAGCTTGCCTTTCTCAATTAGGGCCTGGAATCACCAGTCTTGTCTTCCCTCTCATTTCATTTTCTCTTTCTATCGACCCTTTCCCCCTTCCCCCCGTCTCTGTTTCTCTCTCCTTCCCCCTCCCATCTCATACATACACACACACGCACACACACACACAGTTTAGAGTCTATTTTTCTAGGTTCTAGTTTGTCTGATAAACTTCAGAGATCCCTTCCTAGACTTTGACTGACTTATTGTTTGAAGCCACTTTACATGGCTACCATATAGAAATGAACCATCACCAGCAGGAGGAGGACAAGAACTTGCCAGTTCCTATTAAGTGCCTCGCTGGCCAAGAACATCCCCTCCCATCCACACCATGTTCCTATCTGCTACCTTTCCTTCCCACAATGCCCCTTGGCTCTTCTTTAAGAGAAGGGTCAGCAGGCCCCTGGCCCTTAGCCTCTAAGGCAGTCAGATGGCAGGAACTGATGAAGCATCAGGAATTTGGGGGCTTCCATATTTCAAAGATTTATTTTATTTATTTGAAAGAGTTAGAGAGAGAGATGTAGAGCCAGAGAGAGAGGTCTTCCATCTGCTGGTTCACTCCCCATTTGGCCACAATGGCCTGAGCTGCACTGATCCGAAGCCAGGAGACAGGAGCTTCTTCTGGGTCTCCCACACGGGTGCAGAGGCCCAAGGACTTGGGCCATCTTCTACTGCTTTCCCAGGCCATAGCAGAGAGCTGTGTAGGAAGTAGAGCAGCTGGGACTCGAACCGGTGCCCATACAGGATCCCAGCGCTGCAGGCTGGGGCTTTAACCTGCTGCACCACAGCACTATTGCTTATTGAGCAGCCACTATGAATTGCCCATTCTCAACAGGTCATCTGTTTCTCTGACAAGTTTCCCCAGGTGGATGTTATTTTAAATCTAAGGAATTCTGCAACCTCCTTTGTTGGCTCAGGGTAAAATATAAGTTTATAATAGCTCTTTTAGAGATTAATGAAATTATTGGTTTTTTTTTTTTTTTTTTTTTGGACAGGCAGAGTGGACAGTGAGAGAGAGAGACAGAAAGGTCTTCCTTTGCCGTTGGTTCACCCTCCAATGGCCGCCGCGGCCGGCGCGCTGCGGCTGGCGCACCACGCTGATCCGATGGCAGGAGCCAGGAGCCAGGAGCCAGGTGCTTTTCCTGGTCTCCCATGGGGTGCAGGGCCCAAGCACCTGGGCCAACCTCCACTGCACTCCCTGGCCACAGCAGAGGGCTGGCCTGGAAGAGGGGCAACCGGGACAGAATCCGGCGCCCCGACCGGGACTAGAACCCGGTGTGCCGGCGCCGCTAGGCGGAGGATTAGCCTATTGAGCCGCGGCGCCAGCCTGAAATTATTGTTTTAAAGTCTGTTTAAATTAAGAAAGTAAAACTGGCTGATGGTTTCCAGGCTGGTTCTGATTTTTTTGGGGGGAGGAGGAGATCACCACCGTTTGTCCCTCCCAGGAACTGCTGGGGGCCAAGGAGACACACCACTCTCACGGAACTCAGCACAAACTCCGCCTGATACCATGGGAGGCAGTACAAAAAGGGCAGCTTGTATACACGGAGTGGCTGGAATGGGGGTAAGGTTCTCTTCCAGGCTCCCAGGGCTTCAGGATAAGCAGATCTCAGCACCCAATGTATCAACAGTTCCTATGCTTCCTGGTACGGCAGCCAGATCCAGCCTGTACAATACAGGCTGGGGACAGGCATTGGGCTAGTGGTTACAACCCTGGTGAGATGTCACACCCTATGTTGCAGTGCCTGCTTCAAGGCCTGGCTCTGCTTCCTGTTCCAGCATCCTGCTAATGCAGAGATCAGAAGGCAGCACTGATTGTACAAATACTCGGGTCCCTGCCATCCATGTGGGAGACCTGGATAGAGTTCTGGTTCCTTGCTTCAGCCACTGCAGGCATTTAGGAAGTGAGCCAGTGAACGGAAGCTTGGTCTGTCAGTGCCTCTCTATCTCTGTCACTTGAATAAATTTCTTGTAGAGCTAAAATGTAAGCTAGACCAGGCCACTGCTTTGCTCAACCCTTCAGGATCCTCAATCATTCATTCATTCATTCATGGTAAAAGCCTAAGTTCCTGCTTACAGTACCCAGCAGAACATGGGTTTGCTCCGCTGGGCACTCTGCTTGGCCTGCAATGCCTCTCCAAGGTGACAGTGCACGGATACTGCATTCCTCTTCTGAACTCTTGTTTACATGTTCTCAATGAGAACAATCTTGACCGCTCTTTTTAAAATATCTCTTTTTATGCCAATTTAAAAGTTTATATAAAGGGAATAAATTTCATATACACAGTTTTAAGAACGTTATGACACTTTCCACCCTATCTATTTAAAATTTCAAGCCTGGGAGGCAGGCGTGGTGGTATAGCAGGTAAAAGTTACTACCTGCTATGTGGGCGTCCCATATGGGCACTGGTTTGAACCCTGACTGCTCCACTTCTGATCCAGCTCCCTGCTGATGTCCTGGGAAAGCCCCTGCCAACCACGTGGGAGACCTGGAGAAAGATCCTGGCTCCTGGCTCCTGGCTTCTGGCTCCTGGCTTGGGCCTGGCCACTGGCCACTGTGGCTATTGAGGGAGTGAACCAGTGGATGGAAGATGTCTCTCTCTCTTTCTTTATCTCTCTCTCTCTCTAACTTGCATTTCAAATAAATATTTTTGAAAATAAATACAATTTCAAGCCTCTTATCCAATCCACTCCAGATACCCCTAACCCATTCTTTTGTCTTTTATTTCATAGGAATCATAACCTTTAAAAAACATTGAGCTAGTGTCTATATGATAAATGCACTCATTCAGTGGTTTTTAGAATATTTGTAAAGCTGTGGGACCATCACTTCTAGTTCCAGGCCACTTTTATTTCCCCTAAAAGGAACCCTGTACTGGGTAGAAACTCATCTCCAAATTCTTCCTTCACTCAGCCCTGGAAACCACTGATTTACTTTCTGTCTATGGATTTGACTGTTCGGAGGTTTTATATAAATTGAATCATACAATATGTGGGATTTTTGTACCTGCTTTCTTCCAACTGGCATGATGCTTCCAGTTCTCACCCATGTTGCAACATGTATTAATGCTTTCTGTTGTTTGAATACTATTGTATTGCATGGATACCGCAGTATGTTTATCCATTTATCAGTTGATGAATATTTGGTTGTTTCTAATTTTTTACTATTTTGCATAGGCTAAGACAAGTTTTCGTGTGGACTGTGTGTGTATTCAGCATCTTGGTATATACCTAGTGCTACTGTGGAATGATTTGGTACCTGCATGTTGAACTTTTTGAGGAGCTGCCAACATACTCTCCAACGTGGTTGTGCCATTTTATACCCCGCCAGCAACATGCTGGAATGGTATTCTAGCTTCTCCACATCCTTGCCATAATCTGTTATTGTCTTTCTTTCTGATAGAACCATCATACTAGAAGGGAAGTGCTATCTTGTTGTGATTTGTAATTTTTTTTTTCCCGATGGCAGGAGCCAGGTGCTTCTCCTGGTCTCCCATGGAGTGCAGGGCCCAAGCACTTGGGCCATCCTCCACTGCACTCCCTGGCCACAGCAGAGAGCTGGCCTGGAAGAGGGCAACCGGGACAGAATCCGGCGCTCCAACCGGGACTAGAACCTGGTGTGCCAGCGCCGCAAGGCGGAGGATTAGCCTAGTGAGCCACGGCGCCGGCCGTGATTTGTAATTTTTAATTAATTTTTATATAGTGCACTTATTTGTAACCATCCCCTGGTATCCATATGGTATGGGTTCCAGGACACTCTGCATATACCAAAATCTGTCCATATCCAAGTCCCTTACACAAAAGAGTGCAGCATTTCCAAAAACCTACACTCATTATCCCATATTTTAAAAATCATCTCTAGATTTACAATATCTAATAAAATGAAAATGCTATGTAGATGATTGTTATATACAGAATAATGATAAGAAGGGTTCACACATGGTTCATACACGGGGTTTTTGTTTATATTTTTGATCTGTAGTTGGTTGAATCCCCAGGCAAGGAACCCAGGGACACAGAAGATCAACTGTACTGCTCCATAGATGGCATCTACTTCCTGCATTCTCAGGTGGTAGCGGCCCCCGGGCCTCTTGCTAAGGGCACTGAGCCCATTCAGGAGAGCTCCACTGTCAGGACCTAATCCCCTCCCCCAAAGCACACCCCCGATACCTTCCCTGTCACTGTCGCGAACATAGGAGTTTTGGGGAATTTCAGACCACAGCAGCCACTGTGACTTGAACACTAAGTCAAATGTCGCACGCTTTAAAAAACAAACTAAATCAAAAGAAACCATTCATGTTGCTTTCCTTGAAAACAAAGATACAAAACAAGTAGATTTTACACTTATATGACCACAATATAAGATAATCTTTCACAAAGTTCTCCACAACTAAAATAAAATGGCCTGATTGTTGAATGCTTTTTCCTCCAGCTGTGACAATAACAGCAATCATTTTTGGCATTCCTAGCACCTCCAAAGCTCAAAATTTTCATCATTGAGAATCGAAGTTGAGAAAGATGATCCACATGAATTCACAGAGGCAAATTAATTTGCCTCAAATCACACTGCAGTGCAGCTAAAATTTGAGATTTGAATACCTGTACTTTTAAGACGAAAACAATGAAATGGTACATTTTCAAACTATTTTTCAGTTTATTATGTTTTCACAAATAATAGCTGATTTTTATTTTATATAGCTCTGTAAAGTAGGTAGTACAGGAATGAAGGCATCTTTAAATTACCATTCACTGAAGGCCTCCTGTAATCCGAATACTCTACTTAATCAAGCCATGGTCCTCCCATATTAACAGGCTCACTTTCCAGTGGGTAACTAAAGAGCACATGTCATATGAGATGCAAATTGTTGTACATATACATATATATGGTCTGACAATGAGTGTTACTCAATAAAACAAATTATTTATGACTATGGAAACTAAACTAAACATGACATATTCCACTTACAGAAATTGATGAACTAGAAGATCATGCCTATATAAACCACAAGACATGGACATGTATGTTAGAAGCAGTACTGTTTGGAATAGCCCTAAAGTGGGAACAAGTCAAGATTAAAATGATTTATTTATTGACTTGAAAGGTAGAGTGATAGAGAGTAAGAGAGAGAGATCAATCTTCCATCTACTGGTTCACTCTCCAAATGGCCACAACAGCCAGGCTGAAGCCAGGAGCCAGGAACGCCATTGAGGTCTCCTCCATGGGTGGCAGGGACCCAGATACTTGGGCCACCTTCTGCTTTCCCAGGCACATGAGCAGGGAGGTAGATTGCAAGCAGGACTGCAACTGGCTCTCTGATACCGTATGGCAGAATTGTGGCAACCCTCGCTCATGGGATACTAGAGTTGCAAGTGGTGGCTTAACCTTCTGTGCCACAGTGCCGTCCCCTACAGTGATTACTATTAAAGTATGCTATAGACAAGGAATATTCTGGCTTTTATGTTAAACTCTCGAGGCAGGGGACATATTTTAATGTAACATATTTTCAGTTAACAGAAAATAGCTGACAACTGAATGAAAACATTCATTTTGGTCACACACGTGAAATGGTTGGTTTTAAAGTGTAGTATGGAGTAGGAAGATTCTGTTTTCAAATTAGGCTCTCTTAAGGAAGGGAGAGGAAGACAAAGAGAAAGATCTTCCATCCAATAGTTCACTCCCCAAATGGTTGCGACAGCCAAAAGCCAAGAGCTCCATTCAGTCTCATGCATGGGTGGCACTTGGGCTGTCTTCCACTGCTTTCCCAGGTGCATTAGCAAGGAGCTGGATCAGAAGTGGAGCAGCCCTCTGACATGAGAAGCCAGCATTGCAAGCACCGACTTAAACCACTGCACCACAACACCAAACCCATATTTTTTTAAAATAATTTATTAGAGATATGGGGAGGGGGGGGAGAGAGAGAAAACACACTCCCATCTGTCAGTTCATTGCCCAAATGCACACAATGACAAGGACTAGGTTTGGCCAAAGGTCAGAGCTAGGAACTCAATCCAGGTCTCTCATGTGGGTAGCAGGAACCCAACTGCTTGAGTCATCACCACTGACTCCCAAGGCATACATTAGCAGGGAGCTGGAGCTAGAGTTGGAGCCAGGTGTCAACCCTGGATACCCTGATGTGGGACAGGGGTGTCTTTACTGGGCCTCTTACCCATTAGGCCAAATGCCCGCCACAGGACATCATGACCCATGACCTGTTTGCTAACTAGAAGATAAAGATGGGAAAAAAGGTGAAAGAGAAGGAATGAGAGAAGATTGAAAGCAGAGTAGAAGGGAAGACGAGAGGGAGGAAATGTTTTTATTTTATGAAATTTTCATTTTCTTACTGCAGCCCTGGGAGTTAAAGATGATTGTGGCAAAAGTTTATCATACACTGGAGGAGTCAGGATCTTTGGGAGTAGTGTCAGAAAATTAGCATTTTAAATATGAGTCATAGGAATTTTAAGGGAAGCATTGCTTTAATTATCTATTGAAGCCAGCGATTCTCAGGAGTCAGATAGAATATATATAGTGAATATTGTGTAATTCTTTGAAATATTGACCTACGTCATTACATCTTATTATGGAGTATAAGTTGATATTGGAAAAACATGCCCATACCAGAAAAACTATGTAGAATTTTTAAAATCCAACAATTTATATTTTGCCTCATAAATCTGAAAGTAAGAGGACAAAACTAATGAGCACGTACATAAGAGAATAAGAAAATAACTTAGAAACTTATGTATGATCAGCTGTTCGTGAATCTTAAATTTAGCATTAGGGAGCATAAACATCCACATCTTCATATTTTCCCTAGTAGACAAGCAGCCCAAGCTTCATAGAATAAATGCAGATTAGCAGAGCAAATTGCAGCCTTTCAGAGAATTTGATCGACAAACACAACTTTATCTGCAGTTTCTGGATTTAAATTTTGAAGATCCAAGTGCTCATTTTTGTCATGTAGTTGATTTCTTCGTGGAAATTGCAATTTTTAAAATGTGAAAGCAAGTTATAATTTAGTGAAGTGATTTTCTTAAAATCACACAGCTTGTTTATGGCAGGGTTTGATTTCTGGCTGACTGTACTTTCCATGACACTTACTCAAAGAACCTATAAATAGTTAAATGTAGCTCATACATTTAAATGTAAGAATAAGCACTATGAATATGGTATCTACTGTAGTAAATTATAGGGGAACTTCAAAAAGTTCTTGGAAAACTGGAATTAAAAGTTGAGTTTACTGTGGTGAAAATAATTTTGATATAATTTTTATAACGGAGCTAATTTACATTATGAAAATATTATGCATGGGTTTCAATTTTTGTGCCAAAATACACTCATACTTTACATTTTCTATAATCTTTTTTAAAAGATTTTATTTATTTATTTATTTGAGAGAGAGAGAGTTACAGACAGTGAGAGGGAAAGACAGAGAGAAAGGTCTTCCATCCACTGGTTTACTCCCCAGATAACCACAACAGCTGGAACTGAGCTGATCCGAAGCCAGAGCAAAGAGCTTCTTCCAGGTCTCCTACGCAGGTGCAGGAGCCCAAGTATCTGGGCCATCTTCTTCTGCTTTCCCAGGCCACAGCAGAGAGCTGGATCAGAAGCGGAGCAGCTGAGACTCAAACCAGAGCCCAGATAGGATGCTGACGCCACAGCAGAGGATTAACCTACTGAGCCACAGTGCCGGCCTCTCCATGGTCTTTTTGAACTACTCTGATTTGCACTTGTACCCTACTTTGATGCTCATTCTCCAAGACTGGACTAGAAATCAGGGGAACTGGTGTTTACCATGTAGTGCTGCTTATAAACCGTACTAAGACATGATCCTCACTGCCTATATATGATTAATATAAAGGCCTATGAGATCATGTGAACTCTATGGCTGGATCATAAAATATATTAGATTGGGTAACATGATCTATCTTATGGAAAGCATGGCCCAAGTACAGGCTGAGGTAATATTTTGGCCAACATCACATATTGCTTTTCCTTTCTAAAATTTCCTTACAAGGAATTTTCCATTTGAAAAAACTATACCTCTAGATGCATTATAAACATTCTTACAGCCATGCCAATCCACTCAAATTCTTTTTGTTATTTATGAAATGTGGAGGTTAAAATTTATAATTTTTTCCTCTATGACATTAAATTCATGGATAATAATAAAGTGATGCTTGTCTGGAGTCTTCTAAAAACATGGAGATTATGATGCACTTTCAGAGACAGTGATTCAATTGATCTGAGTCACAGAATGCATTCTCATCTCAGTCTTTTCCTTTTTCTCTACCATGTGACCCCAAAGTACACTAGAGTGGGTGGCATATATTTCCAGGACACTGCGGCTGCTTTGGTCATATGAAGTTTTGGTCATGGCAGTGTGAACAGAGTAATGGTGTATGAGTTCTAAACATAGGCTTTCGGGGGTCTCTTGGGTTCATTCTCTTAAGCTTCTAGATTCACCAAAAGAAACACACACTTCTGGTCACCATTGCTCTTTTGTCGTGGACCCCAGAAGGGAACACAAGGAAGACAGTTTAAAGCCCATCCAGGCTCAGCAGTTCTGCAGCTGAGCTACTTTATCAGGTCTGCAGACTTAGATCAGAATATTCCACTGTATGGGTTTTCATTTAGACTTCTTGTGTTTGGTTGGCTCATTGTGAGCATTTTCATGACAGTAGCAGTAGGGATTTGGTTCAGAAATATTTTTAAAATGTTTTTCAAGTGTTTAAATATGCATTCATGGTTAAGGGCAATGAGGAAAAAGATGAAGCTCCCCAGTTTCATATCCCTTTATCCATTGATTATGTTGACAATTGTTGTCCATCATGTTTGCCCTGGACCCAAGGACCTTCATATCAAATAGCAAGAATACTAAGAAGACGACAACCTAGGGTATCTGGAGGCCCTCAAAATCCTTGAATTTCACAAGGTCTAGGATCTCCGGAACATATTGCAGCCATTAGCATAGGAAAGGTCAGAATCCAGATACCTACATCAAAGAAGCAAAAGACATCGGACCCTTGGTTCCTCAGGGGTTCATGTCTCCTCTGTGTGGATGTAGAATCTTCCAAAGATGCAAGCAATGCATCAAACTGGGATTTGATCCCATCCAATGTGGCTTCCATCAGAGTGATAGGGACCTGAATACTTGAGCTGTCATTTGCTGCTTCCCAGGATGCACATTAGCAGGAAGCTGGATCAGAAGCAGAGTTAGCCGTAACTCGAACCAAGCACTTCAATATGGAATACAGTCATCAAGCAGTGAGTGAGTTAATGGCTGCACCAAATATCCACCCTGAATATTCCATTTCTTCATCATGAAGATCCTTTGGAGCTAGATGTTTAAGGGATGGGAGAGGGTGGTATATTATAAATAAAGATGTTTTGTAATCCGTGAGTTTTCTGAGTAGCAGCGATTATATTATGTTATGTGGACACTGGCAGAAAAAGAGACAATTCTTTCATTTTTGATGTCTTAATGAAAATGCCATAGTTATTCATGAGAAAAGTAGTTATTATAATGATAGTTTTATATCCTAGTCATGTTTGTAGTTATCAACTCATGAAAAGTCTTCTGGGGCTGGCGCAGTGGTATAATAGGTTAAACCTCCACCTGTTTCACCAGCATCCCATATGGGCGCCAATTCGAGTCCTGGCTGCTCCACTTCTGATCCAGCTCCCTGCTAATGGCCTGAGGAGCAGTAAAAGTTGGCCCAAGTCCTTGGGCCCTGTACCCACATGGGAGACCCAGAAGAAGCTCCTGGCTCCTGGCTTCAGTTCAGCCCAGCTCTGTTGCAGCCATCTAGGGAGTAAACCAGTGGATGGAAGACCTCTCTCTGTCTGTCTCTCTCTCTCTGTAAATCTGCCTCTCAAATAAATAAATAAATAAATAAATCTTAAAAAAGGAAAAGTTTTCCTTTTCTTTATATTCATCCTTTCCACTCATCTCTCTTGTTACTATGAGCTAATTCCAGGTTGCTATCATATTTATATATATATACTTAAGAAGAAAATTATTATTTAAAAATAACCCCAATATTATTATCATATCTGCTCAGTCTTGTTACTGTTGCTGTTCAGATCCAGGGTATTTTATTGTGAAAAGAGGTTTATTTAGGGCATGGTTCAGGAGGCTCAAGAGTGTAGCACTACTTGGCTCTGGTGAGGTCCTCTTTGCAATGACAAAGGCATGTGTGAGAATGACTAGCAGTGCATGTGGTAGGGGGGTACCGGGCAGGTGCCAGGCTCTATAGTAACAACCCATTCTCTCTGAAATTAATCCAGACCCTGGAGGCCTGCATTAATGCCCCCTGGGGTGTGTGGACATGTGTCCTAATTACTTCCACTGGGCCTCACTTATTTAAAAGTTCCACATTGGGGACCAAGATTCCAGCAGATGAGCCTTTGAGGCACACTTTCAAACTATAGAAACTTCTAAAAACTAGTATTTCCCTATTCAAATGGTGTCCGAGGGGTACTCTCACTCAGATAAACTCTTCCTTTGAACAGAGGCTAAATCCAGTGACTTGTTTTAACCAAAAGCGGAAACCAGAATATGGAAGAGGCAATGGCTATTGCTTCCACGATTAACTCCCAAAATTCCATGACTTTGACTTTGCTGAACTCTGTTTTCTTCATGGTTGCATACTTTGGTGAAATGAGCTGCCATGTTAGAGTGATCCATATAGCAAGGAACTGAATGCTACCCCCAGCAATGAGTTACTGAGGACACAATGCTTGAAGAACCTAATTTTGCCAGTAACCATTTAAGTTTCCTGTGGTTAAGCCTAAACATGACTACAGCCTATCTCCTTCCTTGATTGCAGTTGCGAGAAACCTTGTAGAAGAGGACTCACTTAAACCATGCCCAAGTTCCTGACTCGTAGCAACTCTGAGATAAAAAACATGTTGTTCTAAGCCACCATAATTTGCAGAATTTGTTACTCAGGAACAAGTTTAATTTTAATAAAGTCATCATTATTTTGTTTTGTTTTATGGTTACTTTATGCCTTATCGTCAAAATGTTTGTCTACATCTAGTTATAAAGACATTCTCCTTGTTTTCTTCTAAAAGATTTATATATGTATAATATAATATATATTTATATAGTCTAAACAATTAGAATTGATATCCCATTGACTGATTCAAATCCCAAATGTCCCAAGAGCCAGGCAAATCCAGGAGCATGGAACTCAACCCAGGTTTCCTTGTGTCAAACCCAACTATTTGAGTTATAAACTGATGCTTGCCAGGGTGCACAGGAGGAAGAAGCTGTAACTGGGGTGAAGCCAGGACTTGAAGCCAGGCATTCCACTACAGGATGCGGGTACCTTAACCACCGTGCCAAGTGTCCACTTCTGAAAAGAGCAAGTTTTCATCTTAGATGAGTTGAGCTCACTGATGTACCAATCGAAACAACTTATTTCATCCGCTTTTGGTGGAGACTCCTGTACAATGGCTTTCAAACTGTCATTATTCTATCAGTTGAATCTTTAAACTAAATTTAATTTATGATTCCTAAAGATATGAAAATAAATATTGTATTTGACAAGTCAGTGGGAAAGTGGACAGTGAGTATTTCAGTATAGACCATGCTGTGCCTCTGTAGAATCCTACACATCCTCTGGGAAGTGCTGGTAAGACATCGTGTTGGGTCACCTGTTTCTTCTGGAACTTTAGTGTGTTGTCTAAGTGGTCTGACACACGTGGCCCCTACTGTCTTCATTGTGTTCATGTCTCTGTATCACTAGGCATTTACTGAGTGGGCCCTTCAGGATGTTCTTCAAGTCCAGGAGACTTGTTACTACAGGTCAGAAAGGAAAACACAAACATGAATAGTAAGAAAAAACACCCAGATTTTAGATTCATACATTTTAATTTCCCCGACTCCACACAGCAACTTTTCTACTCATCCCACAACTGACCCTTGATTTCTTTCTGTCCTTTTGAAAATATATAGTGATATTTATGGAGACTGTAGTCAACCCTTATGCCTCCTTCTGTTTGTCTTTTAAAGTCTAGTTAATGTGACTCATGTCTTAATTTTTTTATTTAAGGTAAACAAATATAATTTTATATATTCAGATTTAGGAACATAATGATACTTCCCACCCTACCCTCTCTCCCGCCCACACTCCCACCCTTCTTCCTCCTTCCTTTCTTTTTCCCTCTCTTAATTTTTATAATGATCTACTTCCAGTTTACTTATATTAATAAGTAACACTACACTAAGTAAAGAGTTCAACAAATAGTAATAAGAAAAAAAGCACTGTTCCTCAACAGTAGACGAGGTCTGTAAAAAATCATTGAATCTCAAATTTCAATTTCACTCTTATATATTACATTTGTGGTAGGTCCTTGAGATTGATAGCTCATTTATTTGATGCCTTTCCATTTTCTTTTTAAAAAAAGATTTATTTATTTATTTGAAAGGCAGAGGTACAGAGAAGCAAAGGCATTGAAAAAGAGGTTTTCCATCCATTGGTTCACTCCCCAAATGGCACAGTGGCCAGAGCTGGGCTGATCCGAAGCCAGGAGCCTGGGAATTCTTCCAGGTCTCCCATGTGGGTGCAGGGGCCCAAGGACTTGGGCCATCCCCTGCTTCCATAGCAGAGACCTGGATTGGAAGTAGAGCAATGGGACTCAAACTGGCACCCATATGGGATGCTGGTCTGCAGGCAGAGGCTTTACTTGCTATACCACAGCACTGGCCCCTCCAATTTCTTGTTGGAGAAAGGAGAACCTCTTCAACAAATGGTGCTGGCAAAAATGGATGTACATTTATAGAAGAATGAAATTAGATCCATAACTCTCACTATATACAAAAATCAAACCAAGATGGATTCAAGATCTAATTTAAGATCTGGGACTATGAAGTTGCTGGAACAGCTTCTTAGATAAGACCCTCAAATGACAGAGAACAAAAGCAAAACTAAGCGAATGGATTACATCACACTCAGAAGCTTCTGATCTGCGATTGCTTTAAAATTTACCATGTTTGGGTGAAATGCTCATCTTTACATTTGATTATTATTTACAGCCCTTACATTCCCATGCAACTAGGGTCTTTTTGCTTTTTACTTGTTAAACTTCTTCTTAAGTGAAGCATTAGGCCTTTGACTGTAATTTCAATTTCAATTATATTATCTCAAAAAACAAAAGAAAAAAGAAAAGAGGAACTAAGGAAGGAGGGAAGGAAGGGGAAAGGGAAAAGGAGTGAACCAGGGTAGGGGAGGGATGGAGGAAGGGGATATCACTATTTTCTTGGGATTGTATCTATAAACTATATTGAGTCTGTTAAAAACTAAAATAAAATTTTAAAAACTTGCATAATTTCCCCTTCATTCTGATGGAAGGAGCTCGAAGGAGCATCGTTCTAGTGGAAAACTCTCTGCTGAAGCTCTTTTGGGAATTTTGCTGCTAAAGCTTTGGCTACTATCTCAAAATACTCTCAATAAGTAGATGATGTCATTGTTTGGACCTCAACAGACTATAAACAAAATGCCTTGAGCATTGCAAAAAAAAAAAAAAAATCCTCAAAACTGTTGCCTTAACCTTTGCTCTCGAAAGGTCCACTTCCCCTTTGACTGGATTATTTGCCCTCGGTAGCCACTGCTTTGTCCATGCTTTGTCTTCAGGATCCTACTGGTCAAGCCATGATTTTGAGGAAATGCTTCAGGATCCTGAGCTTGCTTGTTTAAAATTGCTGTTGAGAGCTATGCTCTTGTCTGAGGTTTATCTGGATGAAACAGTCTTGGCACCCACCCAGCAGAAAGTTTGCTCACTGTAATTTTTCAGCCAGAATTGTGTAAGCTGAACCAATTGAGATATCTATTGTTTCTGCTGTTAAAAGTTGATTCCTGGGGCCGGTGCTGTGGTGTAGCGGGTAAAGCTGCAGCCTGCAGTGCTGGCATCCCATAAGGGTGCTGGTTCAAGTCCTGGCTGCTCCACTTCCAATCCAGCTCTCTGCTATGGCCTGGAAAAGCAGTAGAAGATGGCCCAAGTACTAGGGCCCCTGCACCTGTGTGTGAGACCTGGAAGAAGCTCCTGGCTTTGGATCGATGCATTTCCAGCCATTGCGGCCATCTGGGGAGTGAACCAGTGGATGGAAGACCTCTCTCTCTCACTCTCTCTCTCTCTCTCTCTCTCTTTCTCTCTCTCTGGCTCTGCCTCTCTGTAACTCTGCCTTTCAAATAAATAAATAAATATTTTAAAAAATAGTTGGTTCCCATGGGACCAGTCCTTTGGCACAGCAAGTTAGACTGCTTTCTGTACTGCCAGCATCCCATGTGGGTGCTGGTTCGAGTCCCGGCTACTCCACTTCTGATTCAGCTCTCTGCTGGTACACCTGGGAAAGCAGCAGCAGATAACTCAAGTCCTTGGACCCCTGCACCCATGTGGAAGACCTGGATGAAGCTTCTGGCTCCTGGCTTTGACCTGGCCTAGTGCTGCTTGACTCAGCCATTTGGGGAGTGAACCAGCAGGTGGAAGATTTCTGTCTCTCCATCTCTTCTTCTATTTAACTCTGCCTTTCAAATAAATAAATGAATCCTAAAAAATGCTCTGTTTAAAAAAAAATGTGATTTCCTTCACTTTGAGCACAGACATGATCAATTTTTTCCTTGCAAGTTGATGTGGATAGTCTGCTGCTTTAGACTTCGGCCTCAACATCGTCTCATCCCTTCTTAAAGTGAGTTATTCCCTGGTAAACCTCTTATTTCTTTAGGAGCATTGTACCTGTTACACTATCCAAGTGCAGGTGAGATCCCCATGTTTCCAGCCACCTTTCACCAGAAATCTGATGTTGGCTCTTGTGACAATTTTAGCAGCATGTATGCTTCTCTGATAGGAGCTCTTCTGACTGGTATTTTATCCACTGTTGTGCCTCAAACTAGACCCTGTTAAGACATGTTACAATTTGGGACATGCTCAAGCTGACTTGCCCCAAATGGTAGAATTAGAAACATACCAGGGGATTCCAATTCAATCCCATCAAGGCGGCATGTACCAATGCCATCTCACTAGTCCAAGTGATCAATTTCTGTTCACAATTGATCATAATGATAGGTCTAAGAGCCAAAGGGATCACATAAACAAGACTAGTGTCTGCAAACACTAACTGATAGAATAAAAAAGGGAGAGAATGATCCAACATGGGAAGCGGGATACACTGCAGACTCATAGAATGGCAGATGTCCTAAACAGCACTCTGGCCTCAGAATCAGCCCTTAAGGCATTCGAATCAGGCTGAAAAGCCCATGAGAGTATTTTAGGCATGGAAAGCCAAGACACTCTGGCAAAAAAATGACCTAAATGAAAGATCTCCGCAAGTGAGATCCCAGTGGAAAGAACGGGGCCATCAAAGAAGGAGATACCTTTCTCTGAAGGGAGGAGAGAATTTCCACTCTGACTACGACCTTGTCTAAATATGATCAGAGTCGGTGAACTCAAAAGGCTTCCATAGCCTTGGCAACTCATGACAAGAGCCTAGGTTGATTACTGATGCCATAAACAAGAGTGTCAATTTGTTAAGTCAACAACAGGAGTCACTGTGCACTTATTCCTCATGTAGGATCTTTGTCCTTAGTGTTCTGTACATTGAGATTTAATGCTATAACTAGTACTCAAACAGTATTTTTCACTTTGTGTTTCTATGTGGGTGCAAACTGTTGAAATCTTTACTTAATGTATGCTAAACTGATCTTCTGTATATAAAGAGAATTAAAAATGAATCTTGATGTGGATGGAAGGGGAGAGGGAGCGGGAAATGGGAGGGTTGTGGGTGGGAGGGTAGTTATGGGGGGGGAGCCATTGTAATCCATAAGCTGTACTTTGGAAATTTATATTCATTAAATAAAAGTTAAAAAGACATGTTACAACAATTAAGGACATGTGTATTTTGGTGCAAAAAATTTTGTAAAATCCATCCATCATTTTCTCATAATAGCATTTTCAATGAACATGTTAAAGACCTCATGTTATAGAAATGTCTGCATGTTTGAGACCCTCTGATCCAGTTATGTTGGTGTTACACTACACAATTACTTTTACAATTAGTTAAGAGTATAATGAGAAGGTATATGCAATTCTACTGTGTTTTTGCAACACCTAGACAGTTATCTTTATCTGTTTTCTTTGTTTTTCATCTGGGAATTAATATTACTGTCTGGTATAACTTAAGCTCATCCTGAAAGATTTCCTTTAGTGCTTCTTACAATCAAATCCAAGCATGGCTTCCTTGAAGATGGTGGGTGAGGAGAAGGCTATGGATGCTCACTTAGCTGTATTTTTCAATGCATTGTTGATATATGGACATTTTTCAATATTTCCTGGAAATTCTCTTTTCCCTGGTGATCCAAGTAAGGCAGATCATCCTGAACCAGCAGATAAACAGAAACTGAAAGGGGGCAATTCTGAGTTGAACATTTTCACACTTAGTGGCTGCTCACACCATCCCACCTCCACCCATTAAGAACCCTTCACATTTTCCAAATCTCAAGGGCAAGAATGGAAAAAGAGGCTCCCAGAAAGAGGAGCTGAGGCATGAAGAGCTATGCTCAAAGCCCACCAAATAAGGATGACAACACTCACCCAGAACGACTTCAGAACTGCTTTGGACCAGCTGTTGATAAGCACTTCACATTCCTCCTGTTTTGAAATGAGAGTTCTTTGCTGTTATTCTTTCAGTGTTTTACAATAATAGGTAGGCCATTTATGAAGGTATTTTGTCTTTAATTTGTAGATCACTGTATGAAAATGATCTGCATGTTCTGATATTGTGATTAGATGATAGGATTTTGTTTTGAGAATGAAGGGGACTTGAGTAATTTTTGCTAAAATGGTAGACTGCAGATGGACCTAGTTATTGGTTCCAATCCTCTTCTTTCCTCTGTTGGTATTATACATCAATACCCTTTCCATGGTCTCATGATAAGCAGATTAACTCACAATTTGGCACTGCAGGGTTGATCTTAGACTTGCTTTGATACTTTGGATGTTAGCAGTTAGAACAGAGGCTTAAAATATGTTTACATTGTTGATCTTGTTTGCTGTGCTCCAGTGGTCTTTCAAGAGTTTCCCTTTCTACTTTGTTGCTTTGCCTCATTGTGGATCCCAAATTAAGGCATGTGGACCATCACCAAGCCGTGCTCATATACTGAAGGTAAGCTAACCAAATGTTAACCAAGTCCAGCCTGCAAACCAATGAGCATGGGGACAAATGCTTGTTCTCGTAGGCAAGAGTTTCCTGGGGGTGGGAATCATTGTTTTTACAGTATTTTGGTACCAATAGTTTTCTAGTACATCTCTCTGTTTACATTGATCATAAGGAATCTCAGGTCCAAATGTTCAAATCTGAAAGCCATATAAATGCCTTCAGTGAAAATATTAATTTGTTTGCTTTCTCTTGTGTTTTAATTTTTAAATATATTTGCATCTTCTCCTTTGCAGATTTTTATCTGCTTGTGCTTTCCTACTTCCTTGTTATGGGTCCATTTGTGCAGCTTCCAATCCTTGTGTTATAGGAGGTGAGCTTGTGGTAGGCAGAAAGAATGTTCACAGGCACCACACTGTATAAGATGTGTGATATTTAGTAATGTGGATTCTCCAATCTTTGTTCTTCTTGCTTAGGATTTCTTTGACTATGCTAGATCTTCTTACTTTCCTAAGTCCTTTTAGAATTGGATTGCTTCAGATATTGATAAGATCACATTGAGTGTACAGATCAATTTCTGGTGAAATTGATGTTTACAGTAGCATAGAATCTTACATATCTGAAATATGGTACAGTTTCTCTCAGAAATGTTTTGTGGTTTTCAGGGTTGCGATCTTGTTAATCACTCTGTAGATTTATCCAGCCTCATATTTGATATTTTCTGATGATATAATAATCAATGAATATTTTAAAAATTGGTGCTAGAGACAGTACAATATTTTTGTTATTTGGCATTATATCCAGTAGTTCTGCTAAATTTAATTATCAGTTCTGTTTCTAGGTTATTCTGAAGTTTCTGTATTTATAATCTGTCATACATTTTACTTTTTTCTTTTCAATCCTTATGCTTATTTTTATTTTCCTGTTGCAGTAGACAAAATAATGTTAACTAGAATTGAGAATATTACAAATTTTTTTCAGACTCTGCTTATCAGTGGAAAGTGTTCTCTATTCTATATGTAAGGATGAGGTTATCTATAAGATTTCTGTAAATAGCCTCTATTTGATTCAGAAAGTTTCATTGCTAGTTTTCAGAAAGATTTTTCTAGTCGTTTTTTACTGAAAAGACAAAGAGATGAGAGAGAGAGAGAGTGACAGACAGAGATCTTCTATCTACTGATTCACTTCCCAAATGCCTACAACAGCGGGGGCTGGGCCAGGCTAAAACCAGCAGTTTGTTGGAATTCAATCCAAGTCTCCCACGTGAGTGGCAGAGATCCAACTAGTTAAATCATCATCTTCTGCCTTTTGACGTGTTCACTAGTAGGAAACTGAAGTCAGGAGTGGAAGCAGAACTCAAACCCAGGCATCGTTACATGAAATGTGGGCATGCCACTCAGCATCTTCAGCACAGTGCCAATGCCTGCCCCTAGTTTTCTGAGAGTTGTAATGAAGAATGGCTTTTGGACAATAGCGAACACTTTTGATGAGAGGGTTGTATGGATCTCTTCTTGTACTTTGTTAATGTAAGGATTGCATTTGTTGATTTTTAAATGTTGAACTGGCTTCACATTTTTGGAATAAATACCACTTGATATTGATGTATTTGCTGAATTCCACTTGCTGGCTTTGTCCAAGAATTACATATCAAAGTCCAGGAGAGGTTTACTTTTGTGAGGCATGGTGGTCTGAGGGAAGAGAAAGGAGTTTGGGTGGTTCCTTATAACTAAGACAGAGAGAGAACACAAGAGACTATGTTGAGAGTTTGTTGATCTGCAGCAATGGAGGCCATAATCTTAGTGCCTGTCTCTATTATCCATGAACAGTATTGCCTCAAAACTCAGTCTGGTACTGCCCAGTGTGGGAAAGAATTGGAGACATGATGGTTCATCAAAGACAACACAACATCTGAGTCTTGAGTTTTCCATGAGTGTCTAAACATTTGGAATAATGGATCCTGCTGATGCCACAGTACTAGATTGGGAAGTTTATTACAGGTGATCATTGAGAAATGTCAGCTTTTATGTGGCCTCGGATGGCATGAAGCTAATGCATGAGAATATAAGACAAATGTAGTATATTGTCCCTTGCTGGAAGGTATTTGGAACATGAAGTAGAATCTGGAACAAGATTAGATTTGAGTCAGATATTATCAATTTGGTTGGAGTTGTCTGTGTTAAATTAATTAATGATAATTTACAGATTTTTCTTTTTCTTTTTTAAACTTTTATTTAATAAATATAAATATCCAAAGTACAGTTTATGGATTACAGTGGCTCCCCCCCCATAACTTCCCTCCCACTCACACACCTCCCATCTCCCGCTCCCTTTCCCATTCCATTCACATCAGATTCATTTTTCAATTCCCTTTATATACAGAAGATCAATTTATTATATATTAAGTAAAGATTTCATCAGTTTGCACCCACACAGAAACACAAAGTGTAAAATACTGTTTCAGTACTAGTAGCATTACTTCACATTGGACAACACATTAAGGACAGATCCCACATAAGGAGTAAGTACACAGTGACTCCTGTTGTAGGCTTAACAATTTGACACTCTTGTTTATGGTGTCGGTAATCTCCCTAGGCTCTAGTCAAGTGTTGCCAAGGCTATGGAAGCCTTTTCAGTTCACCGACTTCAATCTTATTCCAACAGGGTCATAGTCAAAGTGCAAGTTCTCCCCTCCCTTCAGAGAAAGGTACCTCCTTCTTTGTCTTCTCTCTCTCTCTTTCTTTTTTTTTTTTTTTTTTTTTTTTTTTTTTTTTTTTTTTTTTTTGCCAGAGTGTCTTGGCTTTCCATGCCTGAAATACTCTCATGGGCTCTCCAGCCAGATCCGAATGTCTTAAGGGCTGATTCTGAGGCCAGAGTGCTGTTGAGGACATTTGCCATTCTATGAGTCTACTGTGTATCCTGCTTCCCGTGTTGGATAATTCTCTCCCTTTTTGATTCTATCGGTTAGTATTAGCAGACACTAGTCTTGTATGTGTGATCCCTTTGACTCTTAGTCCTATCATTATGATCAGTTGTGAACTGAAATTGATCACTTGGACTAGTGAGATGGCATTGGTACATGCCACCTTGATGGGATTGTATTGGAATCCTCTGGCACGATTCTAACTCCACCATTTGGGGCAAGTCCGATTGAGCATGTCCCAAATTGTATATCTCCTCCCTCTCTTATTCCCACTCTTAAATTTAACAGGGATAACTTTTCAGTTAAAATTTAAATACCTAAGAATAATTGTGTGTTAATTACAGAGTTCAACCAATAGTACTAGAACAAAAAAAATACTAAAATGGATAAAGTATTACATTGTACATCAACAGTCAGGACAAGAGCTGATCAAGTCACTGTTTCTCATAGTGTCCATTTCACTTTAACAGGTTTCCCCTTTGGTGCTCAGTTAGTTGTCACCGATCAGGGAGAACATATGATATTTGTCCCTTTGGGACTGGCTTAATTCACTCAGCATGATGTTTTCCAAATTCCTCCATTTTATTGCAAATGACTGGATTTCATTGTTTTTGACTGCCGTAGTATTCTATAGAGTACATGTCCCATAATTTCTTTATCCAGTCTACTGTTGATGGGCATTTGGGTTGGTTCCAGGTCTTAGCTATTGTGAATTGAGCTGCAATAAACATTAATGTGCAGACTGCTTTTTTGTTTGCCAATTTAATTTCCTTTGGGTAAATTCCAAGGAGTGGGATGGCTGGGTTGAATGGTAGGGTTATATTCAGGTTTCTGAGGACTCCCCAAACTGACTTCCATAGTGGCTTAACCAGTTTGCATTCCCACCAACAGTGGGCTAGTGTCCCTTTTTCCCCACATCCTCTCCAGCATCTATTGTTGGTAGATTTCTGCATGTGAGCCATTCTAACTGGGGTGAGGTGAAACCTCATTGTGGTTTTGATTTGCATTTCCCTGATTGCTAGTGATCTTGAACATTTTTTCATGTGCCTGTTGGCCATTTGGATTTACTCTTTTGAAAAATGTCTATTGAGGTCCTTGGCCCATCTCTTAAGTGGGTTGTTTGTTTTGATGTTGTGGAGTTTCTTGATCTCTTTGTAGATTCTGGTTATCAGCCTTTTATCTGTTGCATAGTTTGCAAATATATTTTCCCATTCTGTCGGTTGTCTCTTCACTTTCCTGACTGTTTCTTTTGCAGTACAGAAACTTCTCAATTTGATGGAATCCCAAATGTTAATTTTGGCTTTGACTGCCTGTGCTTCCAGGGTCTTTTCCAAGAAGTCTTTGCTGGTACCTATATCTTGCAGGGTTTATCCAATGCTCTCTAATAATTTGATGGTGTCGGGTCATGGATTTAAGTCTTTAATCCATGTTGAGTGAATTTTTGTGTAAGGTGAAAAGTAGGGGTCTTGCTTCATGGTTCCGCACGTGGAAATCCAATTTTCCCAGCACCATTTATTGAATAGACTGTCCTTACTCCAGGGATTGGTTTTGGATCCTTGATCAAATATAAGTTAGCTGTAGGTGTTTGGGTTGATTTCTGGTGTTTCAATTCTGTTCCATTTGTCTATCCATCTGTTTCTGTACCAGTATCATGCTGTTTTGATAACAACTGCCCTGTAGTATGTCCTGAAATTTGGTATTGTGATGCCTCCGGCTTTGTTTCTGTTGTACAAGATTGCTTTAGCTATTCAAGGTCTCCTGTGTCTCCATTCACAATAGTTACAACAACAATCAAATACCTTGCAATAAACTTAAGGAAGGACGTTAAAGATCTCTACCATGAGAATTACAAAACATTAAAGAAAGAAATAGAAGAGGATACCAAAAAATTGAAAAATCTTCCATGCTCATGGATTGGAAGAATCAATATCATCAAAATGTCCATTCTCCCAAAAGCAATTTATAGATTCAATGGGATACCAATCAAAATACTGAAGACATTTTTCTCAGATCTGGAAACAATGATACTGAAATTCATATGGAGATTTTTCTTTTTTAAAGATTTATTTATTTGAAAGAGTTACAGACGGGGGGGAGGGAGAGGGAGAGAGAGACACATTTTTCCATCTGCTGATTCACTCCCTAAATGGCTGCAAAGGCCAGGGCTGGGCCAGGCTGAACTCGGGAGCCTGGAACTCCATCTAGATCTCCCACTTGAATATTCTCAGGTGCATTGGCAGGGAGCTGTATCTGAAGGGGAACAGCTAGCACTCAAACCAGTGCTCATATGGGGTGCAGTGTTGCAGGCAACAACTGAACTCACTGGGCCACAACACTGGCCCCTGAGAATGTATAGATTTAGATAGAAATTTCACTAAACATCTGTCTCTTTCACAAGAAATGGATTAAACAGAGCACAGTAAATGGCAGCTACAGATAAGTACAGAAACAAATCAGTAGAGCAGAATCATTTAAAAATGTGGACCCTGGGCATGGTGTTGTGGTCCTCTGGGTAAGTTGCCTATGGTACCAGCATCCCATATGGGTGTTGGTTTGTGTCCTGGCTGTTCTACTTCTGACACAGCTCCCTGCTGATGGCCTGAGAACAGCAGTAGAAGATGGCCCAAATGTGTGGACCCTGCCACTCATGTGGGAGACCCAGCAAAAGCTCCTGGCTCCTGGCTTCAGCTTGGGTCAGCCTTGGCTGTTATGGCTATCTGGGGGGAGTGAATCAGCAGAGGGAAGATATGCCTCTCTCTTTCTCTCCCTCTCTTTCTATAATTCTGACTTCCAAATAAATAAACAAACCTCTAAAAATAACACACAAAAGTATGGACCCTGGAGTTACAACCCCTGTTCCAAAACCAAGAGTTGAATTCCAGACAAGTTACTGGACATCTCTTAGTCTCAGTTCCATTGTCTTTCAATTAAGAAAGATGTTAGTAGCCTACACCATTAGCTCATTGTGATATTCAATTAAAAAAAACATTTAAATCTTGGCACTTAATGAATTCACAAAAAATGTTAGCTGTTAGTGTTGTTGAAATTATTTTTACAACTATTATTTCTTCATAAATGGTTATATAACATATTTTAAAACATCTGCAATTATTTTCTTTAGCTTCTATCTGAATAACCAACTCTACAAAAAGTGTATATATTCCTTTAGTGGCATGGTAAATTATCTTGAATATTATAGGAACAAAATAATAAAAAATAAATTAAATATTTAGCATAGAATCATTCATCCTTCTCCAGGTATCCTGAGTTACACAACCACAAACCTCTGTGATGTCCCTGTTTCTTTCTCATGAGCTTCATTCTGAAATGTCATTTGGCTGAGTTGATTAATTGATTTCAACAAATATTTGGATTCTTATCTCTCCTGAGGTTAAACAGCCTGGTTAATGTTTTTCCAGAAAAGATTGAGGGTATTACAAGTGGGACGCTTTGCTCCACACACCCTGGCCAATGAATGAGTCCCTGGCTGCACAGCAGGATCTAAACTGTTTTAAGAAGTAGGTTCTGCCCTCAGTCTCACCTACGGCCAAATCCCAGCTCCAGAGTAGGGGTCTACATCCCCCTAGCTTGCCCTACCCCTCTAGAATAGGACCAGAGGCATTCACTGGGTCAGCTTGGGTTTTGCCCTGACATTCACAGGACAGAGGCTAAAGAGTTAAAGCATGCTGATGGGAAAGCTAAGAAACCGCAAGTCCTGGGGGTGGGGTGGGGGGTCTTGATTTCTCCCATGAGAATGCATACATATTGATGAGCTGTGTGGTTTGAGTGTGTCCCCTGACACTCCATGTGCCTGTAGGTCATGGGGTATCACCCCGGGAAAGGAACACCATAGGTCTTGTAATACTGGAACATCTCCTGTAGGAATCAGTGGTTATAAAGTGAGTTCTGTGTTTTCCACTCTCCCTCACTTGCTTCCTACCTCACCAAGTGGCCTTTATACACACATGCCTGTCAACTGTAACACCATTCATTGTCAGGCCCTCATCAGAGCCAACAGGTGCAGGCGCCATGCTCTTGAATCTCCAGCACTGTGAGCTAACCAAACCTCTTTTATTTTTAAAATATTTATTTGTTTATTTGAAAGAGATACAGAGAGGTAGAGGCAGAGAGAGAGAGACAGACAGACAGACAGAGGTCTTCCATCTGCTGGTTCACTCCCCAAATGGCCACAATGCCAGGGCTGGGCCGATCTTAAGCCAGGAGCCAGGAGCTCCTTCCAGGTCTCCCATGTGGGTGCAGGAGCCCAAGCATTTGGGCCATCTTCTACTGCTTTCTCAGGCCATAGCAGAGAGATGAATCAGAAGTGGAGCAGCCAGGACTCGAACTAGCACCCTTATGGGATGCCGCCACTGCAGGCTGCAGTGTTACCTGCTATGTCATGGGGCCAGCCCCACCTCTTTTCTTTATAAAGTACCAGCCTTGGGTATTTTAGTATAGAGACACAAAACAGACTGAGACAGCAGGTGTAACAGCACTCCTTTATTTCCCAGGATTGGAAGTCTGGGTGTAGCAAGGCTTAGCTGGTTTCTCGGCAGAGATCAATGCACTGGGGGATTCAGTGTCTGATGAGGGCCTATATCCTGATTCATAGATGTCGCCTTTCACCGTCTTCTCATGGTTGAAGGGGTGAGCTTGCTGTCTGAGACCTCTCTTATCAGGGGGCTGATCTCATCTCATGATCTAATCATCTCAAAGACACCACATTTCAATACCGTAACACCGGTGGGTGGATTCTAACACAGGAATTTTAAAGGAGCACAAACATTTGAGCCATGGCAGTTACCTTAGCAGTGACTTCAAGAGACAGGGATCTGAAGTTCAGAAGAGGCTATCCTGTGTCTCAATGCTATGTAAAACCTCAAGACGTTTTCACAATTCTAGGTTATGTATTCAGTGATTCTCCTTCCTTCACTAAGTTTTGGGACTTAGAGATGAAATTTAGTTGGAAAAAATAACCTAAGAAAATGTCATTTTAGCAGCCTGAATGTCGTGTCTGACACTCAAATGTTAACTTAGCTGTCTTCTCTGTGGCCTTGGCAATGACTGCAACCCACGTCAAAACACACGTTCGTAGCAAAGCTTTCCTCCTAACAAGTGATGTTGTCTACAAGCAGAATTGTAGGACTTATCCATGAGAAGGAGATGAACTATCTCCCCACTGCCTTATATACAAGATCTTGTCCAACCCGTATTTGAACAAGAAAACCTGACTACCTTCAGTTACATGTGACTTTGCTACAGAGTAAAAACATCTCCCCCTTGTTAAGGGGTAAGTTTGGTTTTGGTTTTAATCTCAATGGCAAGTTATACTTGCTTACAAAAATCGTCTGGATATGTACTCATTGGCTTGGTTCACCTGCATGCTGTAGGTTGCTCCTTAAGCTGTTACAACCCAGAGGTGGGCTGGGCAATTGTATTCTTCCCTTTGAAAACCACTGTGTTTCTTGTGTCCTGTGGGCAAGTGGAGGTTTTTAGGACAAGATCCAGGGATCGTTCATGGTTGAATTACAGCTCACTTGCTTTGCTGTGTTCATTACTGAGTCCATGATGGCCCCAACTCAGGATTTGCTTACCGGATCTTCTTGTAAAACCTCTTCCTCTACATGTGATGTAGAGACTGAATGAGAAGCTTGACCTAGACCTTGGGAAGTGGATAGATTCATCAAAGATCAGGGACTCAAGAATGCCAGGCAGGAAGAACAAAATAAAGGCAACGGAAAAGCCCATGGAGTGTTTGCAAACAGTTTCCCTGGTATGAACTGCAACATACATGCAGGTATGGTCCTTATGTGATCGTGGTGAGCATTCAAAGACGTGGTTGTGTGTTAGAATAGTGACTAGCAGGCCGGTGTTGTGGTGTGGTAGGTAAGATGCTATTCAGCTGCTCTTCTGATCCAGCTTCCTGCTGATGTGCCTGGGAAGGCAGTGGACGATGACCCGAGTACATGGGCCTTCGCCACCCAAGCAGGAGACTAAGATGGTGCTCCTGGCTCCTAGCTTTGGTCTTGCCCATCTCTGGCTGTTGCAGACATTTCGGAAGTCAATGAGCAGATGGAAGATCTCTTTCTCTCTGTATTTCTTCCTCTTGTACTGTCACTCTGCCTTTCAAATCAGTTGATCCATCCTAGTTAGCACAACCTGCTTTATGTTTATTAGCTCATTTTAATGTGTAGCGTTTACTGTTGCTTTTCCTTTCCACATTTTTTTCTCCTTGGAAATAGCCCTCTATCCTACACGTTTGCTTTACAATGAACATCCTGATCAGAAAGCGGTTTGTGATAACTCCTAATCTAAGGTAAGCTATGTGGAGTAAGTTTTCACATAAGAAAGAAGTCAGAGGGGCCTTAATGGGTAAAGCCGCTGCCTGCAGTGCTGGCATCCCATGTGGGAACCGGTTCAAGTCCCAGCTGCTCCACTTCCGATACAGCTCTCTGCTATGGCCTGGGAAAGTAGTAGAAGATGGCTTAAATCCTTGAGCCCCTGCACCGATAGGAAAGACCTTGATTGGATCCGCACAACTCTGGCCGTTGTGGCCATCTGGGGAGTGAACCAGTGGATGAAAGACTCCCCCCACCCCCCTGCCTCTCTGCCTCTCTGTAACTCTGCCTTTCAAATAAATCAATCAGTATTAAAAAAGAAGTCAGCGCAGGAGGTGGGATGGCCTTTGTACTTGAGCCTTACCTATATTGACAGCTATTCCAGGAAAAGACATGCTGGAAGAGAATCCTGGAAAAACCTATGATGTAGCCTACAGTCCTACCCAGCCTGAAATCAAGAGCCAGCTAGAGGGGGTGCTTGAGGCTAAACATTAATCTGTTGTCAGCAGGTTGACCCACATGTTAATATTTGGAGAGACAACTGTACCATTTCGTTAGGGGCCTGATAGAGCCAACAGTGACAGGGGTCCTACCCTTGGGCTTCACAACTAGGCTTTTCATAAGGAAATCTGAGAGGTCACCTACAAGGAGGAGAAACACTTGTCCTGGGAATGGCTGGTAAGAGACTGACAGATTTTGGGAGCAGATGGATGGTCTCTTGGTTCATATATTTGCAAGAGGGATAGGGTATCATTTCATTGATTTAGGCACTAAGATCCTGGTGCCACAGATGTTAGTTTTCTGTCATTATGTCCCCTGGGGTTACTGCTCGGGGGGGCGGGGAATGGAATAAGCAGAGAAAAAATGCTACCTGGGTCAAGACTGCCTCTTGTGGGCTGCTCGACTGTTAAGGCTTGACCTGAAAAGCAAACAAAGGCCGAGGCAGAGGGAGAGTTTGCAGAAATGAGATGACAGGGATGCCTGGGAACAATTAATTGACTAATTTAAAATACTTTTATGGTTACTTACAGTTAGAATCCTCTCTCGGGCTCCAACCAGCAAGCCAGTTGGAAATAAATAATTCCACTTATTTGAATCCCAAAGTTCTAATCTGTTCAGTGGAACACAGCTTTATCCAGTACGGGTGTATTGAGTATTTAGTGTTTCTTGCACAATGTTTTTGCTTAGTTAGTAAGCACTCAGTGTTTAGAGGGCCTTAGGAAGAACAAACCGTTTACTCATTCAAGAAACTTATCAAAGGCTTACTATGTGCTTTTTTTTTTTTTTTTGACACAAAGATGGATGAAAAAGAAAGCTGTCAGTGCAGGGGCAGAAATGTATTTAGCTGAGTGATTCTTGCTGTATAAAAAGTGGAGATGCAAGTGGGTTTACTGCCTGCTACTGCTGTAGGTCAGAGTTCAACTTCCTGAATTTGCTTGGAGGGCAGGGCCGAAAGTTCAGTTTGTCTCATTTCTACCAATGCAGCCTTCCTATCAAAATAGAAGCAAGTGAGCAACCTGACTTCCTTGTTGATTTCTTAATAAGGTGTCTGGTTATTGGTCAACGGCATCCTGGTGGCAACTGCTGTGTTTGAGAAAGGACTCTGTGCTGGACCTCCAGGAATCCAAGGACCCCCTGGGCCAAGAGGACCCGTTGGTCCAGTGGGACCTCCTGGTTTCCCAGGTGAGGAATGTGTCTCTTCTGCCTGTTATTTGCTCCTGTATTTTCCATGGGGAAGCCCTGGTCCTCACCCAGGAGCATCAGGTATTATGGATAGAAAAAGTCTGGAGGCAATGACCATGTAGAATTGGATCCCACAGCAGGGGGACAGAAGCCTAAATCTCAGGGCTTAAGGGAAACCCTCCTGGTTCTAGATTAGACCAGGGAACTGTGGTCCACATGAGTGGCCTGGTGGGAGAAGGTGCTACTTAGAGTCAGTGTCTGCAGGTAGGCTCTCCAGTAAACAGCAAGAAAGGAGAATAAGGTAAGTTCACCATCAACAGAGAACAAGATTTCACTGGGGTTGGGGCTCAAACCACACTTAGAGTGGAAAGAGTGCACACCTATGTGGGGCATCAAGGTCCTTTGTAGGTCCTTTGCTGGTCACCCAGGACCAAGAAGGGACTCCCAGGGAAGCTCACAACTCCCTGTTGTCTCCCAAGGGGCAATTGGCATTGGGTGGTATCTGTGAAGGTTGGATCTGGCAATGCAAAGGTTTTCCAACCGCCAAAACTAGACATCCAGACTCTGATTTATCAAACTTGGCAAGACTATGGTCTTTTAGTAAGAATGAGTCCCACCTGGCTGGAATATAGGCTCAATATCATTAAAACAGTGTCAGGAAATCACCTTGCTCTGTCTTTACTGCTACACTTTCCCTAAAGGACATCAGGATGCACAGGGTCCTGTCAAACAAGAGTAATACTGGGTCACATTAGTCATGTTTTAATGTTTGATAGTCACTTTGCTAAGTGTTCCGAGTGCATTGCGTCATCACATCACAATAATCATGTGAGAAGTCCCTGATCTTTACGTGTGGAACACAGTGCTAGCAAGGTTAACTGACGTTAGCAAGACCACATAGCCAGTCAATTTCAGGTTTGCAACCACTTGAATCACACACCAAATGTCCATCTCTTAGCCATGATATCTAAACAAAAATTCGGGAAGTTTCCCAGAGCAACTGAAATATCGCCTTCTTGATCTCCCCGCTGACACTTCTCCAATTTCCAATGGCCGCCAGGTGCACCAGGAATGAGGGGACCTCGAGGACTGACTACAAAATGCCCATGTGACACAAAGTCTGCCTTCACCGTGAAGCTCAGTGGCAAGCTGCCTTCGCCTGCTGAGCCTGTCACCTACACAGAGGTGCTGTACAATGGCCAGGGGGACTTAAAGGAGGAGACTGGGGTCTTCACCTGCAGACTCCCAGGAAATTACCATTTCCAGTTTGACGTGGAGCTTCAACACTGCAATGTGACTGTCTGGCTGAAGAAGAACCACACTGCAGTCTTGGAAAAGCGTCAGGTCGCTACCAAGGAGTACAGGAACCTCGCTGGCACCTTGATCCTGCCACTAGGCATAGGTGAGAAGGTGTGGCTAGAAGCACAAGTGGAACCTGAGGATCCTGACCAAGCAAGAGCTACAGTCTACTTCTCTGCTTTCCTGACATAGTTTTGTCTCCATATAAGACAAATGTGCCTCTTATGATTCTGCTGCTTACACAGATAGGAAAACAAACAAGTAAATAGCTGCTGTATACCGTATCTTGACCTCTTAAGCCTACTCGCCTTAGGATTTTGAGATCTCAGAATTTTGGTAAATAAATCATATGTTTCCATGAACAAACAAGCAGGTGTAGTCCAGGTGGAATTGTGTCTTAGAATTTTATTTTAAGGAGTTAAAGGGCAGGTGTTTTGGGCAGTAGTTAAACTGATGCCTGGGACACCCACATCCTACATCAGAGTACCTGGGTTCAAGTCCTGGATCTGCCTCTGATTTCAGCGTCTTCATAATGCACCCTCGAGGAGGCAGCTGGTGATGGCTCAGATACTTGGGTCCCTGCCACCAACATGGGAGACCCAGATTGAGCTCTGTGATTCTGGCTGAACTGGTGGATGGAAGATCTCGAATTATCATTCCGTCTCTGCTTCTCAATCTGTGTCTTTCAAATAATATGAAAATAAATATTTTAAAAAATAAATCAAGGAATTATTAACTTAAAAATCACTCTTCTCATAGTTACCAAGGTCATTCTTTCTCCTTGTTCTCAAACCTCAATTATTGGCTTCACCACATTTGCAAATTAAATAAGACAATTAAATTTAAAAGGGCAAATATAGGCCAGCTTGTTGTTGTAGCTGGGTTAAGCTATAATCTGCAATGGCAACATCCCATAATGATCACCAGTTCAAGTCTCAGCTGCTCTGCTTCCAATATAGCTCCCTCTTATGCCCCTGGGAAAGCAGGGGAAGATGGTCTAAGTGCTTGGGCCTCTGCATCCACATGGGAGACCTGGATGGAGTTCTAGGCTTCCAGCTTCTGCCTGGCCCAGCCCTGGTCTCTGCTGCTATTTGGAGGGCGAATCATTGAATGAAAGATCTCTCTTTCTCTCTCTTTCTTGTCTCTCTGTAACTTTACCTTTCAAGAAAATAAATGAATATTTAAAATAAAAGGAAAAGGAAAAATAAAAACATTTTATAAAATATTAAAACTTGTCAATGATAAAAAACATTTTTAAATTTATTTGCATGCATTTCATAAATACAACATTAGGAACATAGTGATTTTTCCCACTGTACCTGCCCTCCCACCGACTCTCCCACCCTGCTTCCTCTTCCCTCTCCTGTTCCCTGTCTTGGTTTTTTTTTACGAAGATCTATTTTCATTTAACTTTATATACAGAGGATTAACTCTATTTTAGGTAAAGAGTTTAGCGCTTTGTATGAGAGAGAAAAAGAAAAGGAAGAAAAAGGAGGAAAAAAAGACCCTGTTTCTCAACAGTCCAGACAAAGGCTGTTCAATGTTATTGCACCTCGAAAGTAATTTTGTTTTTTTCCTTCCCTTCTCCCTCTTCTTCACTCCTTCTCCCCTCTTTCCTTTTAGAAACTTAATTATCTTTAAAGAAGAACCAAGAAAGATCCATCTTTTGTGGGCTCTTAGACATAACTATAATTTACAAAACATAATATCCTCTGCTTAATACACTAAAAGTAAATGATTCTTTGGGAACAAGTTTTACTAGTAAGTCTCAAAATACAACTCTTTGGGGGACAGAGGTCCTGCATGAGACGAGAGTGCACAGTGATTCTTGTTGTTAGTTTAACAATTAACACTCTTATGTATAATGTCAGTGATCACCTGAGGCTCTTGACATGAGCTGCCTAGGCTATGGAAGCCTTTTGGATCCACTAACTCGACAAGGCCATAAGCAAAGCAGAAGTTTTCACCTCCCTTCAGAGAAAACCACTTCCTTCTTTGGTGACTGCTTCTTTCGACTGGGGTCTCATCCACAGAGATCCTTCATGTAGAACATTTTTTTTTGCCACATGCCCTAGATTTCTATGCCTGAAGTGCTCCCCTGGGCTTTTCAGCCAGACCATAATACTTAAGGGGCTCATGCTGAGGTCAGAGTGCTACTTAAGGCAATTGTCATTCTATGAGTCTGCTGTATGGACTGCTTGTTGGAGCATTCACTCCTTCTTAGTTCTATTATTGTTACCAAACACATTGCTATTCATGTGATCACTTTAACAATTGATCCTATCTATATAGTCACTTTACCACTTAATTCTATCCATGTGATCCCTTTAACACTTGAAATGCTATTTTTACCTCCCAGCTTAAGGGAATTTGGGGTCCCATGGTAAGTTTTTAAACTGTACCCTTAGAAGTAAGTCCATAGAAATGTGTGAAGAACTATACTGCTTTATAGTTATAGACTTCATGAATTTCACAATTACAAATTTAGGATGGTGACAATTCTTCCTACCGTGCCTGCCCTCCCATTCATACTCCTAACCTCCCCCCCCCATTCTCTTCCCTTTCTTATCCTCACTCTTCTTTTTTGCTAAGATCTACTCAATTAACTCTATACACATGTGGTTAACTCTGTTAAGTATGGAGTTCTAGGATTCGTATGAAATAATAATAAGTAAAATAAGATAAAGGAAAAGAAAACAAAACAAAACAAAAAAGCCCACTGTTCCTCAACAGTCAAGAGAAAGGATGTTTAAAGTCATTGCTTCTCAGTGTCAATTTCACTTCTACAGGTTGCCTTAAAAAACTCTTATAAAAAACAGCAGGAAATTTTCCTAGCCTGATAGAATTATTCCCCTCCCCCAAATTACCTGCAGAGTATATCACTCAGAAAACCTAAAATTTCATGTTGAAAACAAGGCTAGTGTGCCTGCTATCAATCCTAATCAGCCCTGTACTGGAGGGCCTTGCCCATGTTATATGCAGGGAAAACATTAGACCATAAAATTCGAAAGGAACAATAAAAAGCTTTTTATATCAGTGTGTGAATTCAAGCCAAAAAACTCATTTATAAATTATTGAATTAATGATAACTAATATCTTGTATATAAATTCAACCTAAGAAATCCAATTATATTTTATGTGTCAGAATCAATTAGAATATAAAACAAAACAGTATCACATAAACAGTTTAGGAAATATCCAATATATTTGGAGGTAAACCCAATGAGATTGCAAGGCCTATTATGAAGGAAAATATGAAATTGTACGAGAGATTTTTAAGAAAATAAATGAAGAACAACTGTATTCAGGGATGGAAAACTCAATATTTTCTCCAAATTGACTTATAGAATCAATGTATTTCCAAAGAAAAAAGACGATGAGTGTGAGTTTGTAAGCATGTACTGTGCTTAGAGTTTGGCCTTAAGTAACATATTCAACAGAAAAATAGGAATGTTTACCACAGTCAAGGAACATAACCAACTCAGGTGGATGGTGACATCAGCAAGGTGATGGAATAAAATCTTCCCTATTTATATTCCCTCAGAAGCAGTATTTTTGTTGCCATCCATGGAAAAAGTTGCTTTGTGGGAGCCTTGGGATTCAAGTTGGGAATTCTGGAGCCCAGGAGTTAAGCAGTCACTTAGAAAGGGCAGACCCCCCGCCCCCCAGGCCGGCGCCGCGGCTCACTAGGCTAATCCTCCACCTTGCAGCGCCGGCACACCGGGTTCTAGTCCCAGTCGGGGCGCCGGATTCTGTCCCGGTGGCCCCTCTTCCAGGCCAGCTCTCTGCTGTGGCCAGGGAGTGCAGTGGAGGATGGCCCAAGTGCTTGGGCCCTGCACCCCATGGGAAACCAGGAGAAGCACCTGGCTCCTGGCATCGGATCAGTGCGGTGTGCCGGCCGCAGTGGCCATTGGAGGGTGAACCAATGGCAAAAGGAAGATCTTTCTCTCTGTCTCTCTCTCTCACTGTCCACTCAGCCTGTAAAATAAATAAATAAAAAAGAAAGGGCAGACCCACACTCAGGTGGAAGATTGCTGACCATGATCTTGGAGAACCAGTTCCAGAAATGGCCACATCGTAGCTTGGCTACTGTCCTCTCGGCCATAATTGACTCCCAAAGCCATTCTTCAGCAGGGCTGGGAGGAGTCACACACCTTAGTGCCTTGGGAGACAGAGCTACCGACCTTCTCAGCTGTGCACCTGCAACAACGTTCTGGCTTGTTCAAGCCCCTTCTGGCTGCAAATGCAGAGCAGCTGTCCTGAGCTGGGGGCCTTCTGGGAGTCACACTCATAGGTGTCCCTGGGGCAGGTTTGGCTTTCAGCCCCAGCTGAGGGCAGAAAGCAGTTCTACATGCCCAGGAACTGGAGGGATACATGTTTGTCTGTGTTTCCTTCTCCAGGCGACTCAGTTTCCACAGAAGATCCTGAAGTAGCTCTGAGAAATGACGCCAGACCGTTAGCGGTAGTGTAAAACCAGTCCAGGCACACAGGGACCTGAGTGAGACAAGTCCCTGGGTTCCCCTTCAGCCTTGCCTGCTGAATTTGGTCCCACTGTGAATCTTGAAACAGCTCTGTAATTCACTGCTCAACTTTGATCTAAGAGCAGGCCTACCTGCCCAGTGGCCCACAGGGAGATCTAGCCAACTGTGACCTTATAAACAATCCTAAAGACTTAGGTCTTGGGCGTAGACCCTAAGACAGCCCTCAGACTCACTGATGGCCTCAGTGGATAAGAGCAGCACTGCCTGCCCAGAGACCTACCCAGTAATCTAGCAGGAGCCCTCCCATGACCTGGAGGGAACCTCACACTTCTGCATACCTGGTAACAGGCCTGCTTTGACAGATCCTGAAATGGGCCCTTATCCCAGTGCTATTCCTATGGGCCAAGGTCCTGGGGATGCTCCTGTCCACTCTGGGACCAGGCCGCATTCATGCTACCTGGAGTTCCAAATAATAGACATGCTGATGACAAACCCATAGCATAGCCAGCAAAAGTCATGTGACCCAGCTTTAACCCCATTGACCAAGATCTGGGAGACAACTCCATCAGTCCTGGAACCCAACAGAAGGTCTTAACCCTTCTTAAAGTCTGAAAGAAGTGATTGTTTATTCAAATTCACGGACAGCAATACAAAGCTGCATAGATAGTGAAGAGTCAGGCAAACAAGGCAGCATCACAGGAAACTAATAAAACTTTAGCAAGTGACTCCAAAGGAATGGGGAAAAGGAATGAATTCAAAATATTCAGTTTTAAAATATTTATTTGTTTACTTGAAAGGCAGAGTGATAGAGGGAGAGTTGGGGGGAGAGAGAGATCATCCATCTGTTGGTTCACTCCCTAAATGGCTGCAATAACTGGGCTGGGCCAGGAGAAAGCCAGGAGCTGCTTCTGGGTCTCTCACACGGATACAGGGGCCCAAGGGCCTGGACTATCATTTTCTGTTTTCCCAGGCACGTTAGCAGGGAGCTAGATCAGAAGTGGAGCAGCTGGGACCTGAACTAGCACTCATAAGGGATGCCAGTGCTGCAGGCCATAGCGTTAAGCTGTTGTGCCCCAGCAACGGCCCCAAAATAATCATCTTAAATGAGCTTAATGAAATGACAGAAAACACAGACACGTAAATGAAACTCAGAAAACAATGCATGAACAAAAGACGTTTAATAAACATAAGTCATAAAGATTCAAGCAGAAATCCAGAGTTCATGAATAGATTGACAGAACTGAAGAATTTGCTAGAGAGTTTTAACAGAAGACTCAATCATGCAGAAGAAGAATTTTAAAAACTCAGAGGTCATTTGAATTTAGCCATTTGGAGGAACAGAAATAAAGCATAAGAGACTAATTGGACATCACCAAGCATATGAATATGTGGGTTATACAAATTCCAGAAGAAGAGAAAGAGAAAGGGGAAGAAAATTTATTAATGAAATTCTTCTACAAAGTTTCCCAAGTCTCAAGAGGAAAATGAACATCCAAATTAATGAAGTTCAAAGGACTCAAGAACTATCAACCAAAGAATACTCCAAAATACATTATAATTGTAATATTTAATGCCAGAGATAATCTTGGAAGCACCAAGAGATATCACTTACAAGGTAGTCACCATATGGCTAGCAGCAGACAACAGAAACATCACATGCCAGGAGGGAGTAGGATAATGTATTCAAAATATTAAGATATTTTTAAAAGACTGATAAAGTATACTTTACCTGGAAAAGCTGTTCAGCTGAATACAGTATGTAGAGGTGTAAAAAAATAAAAAAATAACTATATAACATATGTTTCATCAATCCCACTACTAGATATACATCCAAAATAAATGAAATTAGTGTGTCAAAAAGATATCTGCACTCCCATGTTCATTGCAACATTATTCTCAATAGCCAAGATATAGAAGAAGCCTAAGTATCTATTGGTGGGTGGCAGGCTAAAGATATTGAATACTATTCAGCATTTTAAAAGAAGGAAATTTTGTCATTTGTGAAACATGGATAAGACTGGAAGACATTATATCAAGTGAATTAAGCTAAGCACAGAAAGACAAATACCACATGATCTACTCATATAGAATAGAAAAATGTTGAATTCATAGAAACAGAGAGTGTAATGGTGATTACCAGGGGTTGAGGGGCAGACCAGAGAAATGGGAGAAGTTGGTTAAGGTTCCAACATTTCAAATAGACAGGATGGATAAGTTCAGGGCTTCCATGGTAAGACATGATGATTACAGTTAATAACAATTTATTATATACTTGAAAACCGATAGAGTAGATTTTAACTGTTCTCACCACAAAAAGGAACAAATGCATGAGATAATAAATATGTTAATTTATCCATATAGATAGGCTGCTGTAGCCATTCTACAAGGTATCAAACATCAGGTTGTACAGCATAAATACACACAGGTTTTTGTCAATTAAAAAATAAAACTATAAAAAGAAAACGCTTAGAAGCATTTTAGAGTGAAATAGAAAAAAAATAGTCCTGACCCAATAGTAAAATTCAATCAGTGTTGCCTACGTGGATTGTAAATAATAGAAGTGAGAGTAATGTTTATAGAAGGCACTTACCATCAGGCCCCATTTTTATAAATTTCATCAACATGCAAACCTAAGTGACATTTTAAGATGACTCATGTGTAGGTGCAGAAATTAAAATGAAGATGGAAATAAGTTCCACAAAAGGACCTTTTGTTCTTGAAGGAGGTGCTATGGTCTACTCAGTATGCTATTTTAATCATCGTTTATATCGCTCACTCACTGCATTGTCCTTTTTTGGTCTGAGTGATTTGTTCACAATTTAAAAAGAATTTCACATGCAACAATGCTGATTTCACTCTAATGTTAGGAGCACTGGTCAAATCATGCCCTTTATGTTGCTTAGCAACCCCATGCCATATTCCTGCATTCACATTTAGTCTTTTACACTCTCGTCCTGTCTCCCTAGTCTCTAGCATCAACACTCCACTTGTTAACATTTTCTGTTTTGCCAAGGAAAAAAAAAAAAAGAAGCAATTAGAAGTGAGGTTTTTTTGTGTTTTTTTGTTTGTTTGTTTGTTTGTTTTTTTAACAGGCAGAGTTAGACAGTGAGAGAGGGAGACAGAGAGAAAGGTCTTCCTTCCATTGGTTCACCCCTCAAATGGCCGCTACGGCCGACACTGCGCCAATCCGAAGCCAGGAGCCAGGTGCTTCCTCCTGGTCTCCCATGCGGGTGCAGGGCCCAAGCACTTGGGCCATCCTCCACTGCCTTCCCTGGCCACAGCAGAGAGCTGGCCTGGAAGAGGAGCAACTGGGACAGAATCCAGCACCCCAACTGGGACTAGAACCCGGGGTGCCGGTGCTGCAGGCAGAGGATTAGCCTAGTGAGCCACGGCGCCAGCCAGAAGTGAGTTTTCAAAGCCCCTCCACCCCACTTCCCTGCAGGTCAGCATCTGTGCCCTCTTTCTTGTTCCTCAGTTTGCCTGTCCCTGCAGGAACGCCTCTTGTGTATCTTGGTCCTGTTTCCCTAAACCACTCTTGGACATATTTTAGTAAGCTTTCCTTCACTCATCTGCTTTATATTGTTTTCTATGAGTTATTCCTGTTGTATAGAACTACATTGCTGTCACATCTTCAAAGAAAACGTGTCCTCATGATACCAAACAGACACTGGGGGATTTATTCTTCTCTACCTGAATTCTTCTTAAAGTCCTGAACTGTCTCCCTTCGAAATGCATAAATTGACATCCTAGACTTCAGTATCTCAAAATGTGACTGTATTTGGAGACAGAGACCTTAAAGACATAATTAAAGTCATCAGGATGTCTCATCCAGTCTGGTGTCCTTATAGGAAGAGGAAACTTGAAAACAGGTGCAGAGGAAAAGCCATCTGTAAGCCAAGAGAGGACTCAGAGGAAACAGACACTGAAAACACTTCCATCCTGGACTTCCAGCCTCCACAACTGTGAAAAAATTACTTTTCTGTTGCCAAGCCACTCAGTCTATGGTACTTTTTAATGTCGGTGCTAGCAAATGACTATACTCGTCTATACTTGTTGTCTCTTATTTTCTCTTAAGTCTACTTCATTTGAACTTTTCCTGTCACTCCAACGAAAGATCTGGTCTCAGTCTCACCGGTGGGCAGATGCACACGTTCTTGACGGCAGAGGACCTGACTTATCTGATCATTGACCAATGGCCTTTTCCTTGCTTGGATTTTGGATCCAGCCTGATTATTCACTATCCTCAGTGAATCTCGTATTTAAATATTTGAAATGTTGATACGCTCTATTTTTTTAGGTTTCCTTTACTGCTCTGCATTCATTTATTCCACACATGCTCTCTTACCCTTCAAATAACTTCTAGATGCTAACAGTCCCCAGTGGGCTATCTCTGGGCCAAATCTCTAGACATCAGATTCTACGGTTCTGAGTTGTCAAACTCTGCCACATTATCTACAAATTCTGTCCAAGCCACTAGCATTTACAAGAAGCAATCATTATACCTAGTGAAATAAGCCAGTCCCCCAAAGCCAGATTTCATATATTTTTCCCTGATCTGTGCTGAGTACTAAAAAATATAATATATATGAGCAAAATTGACATCTTGAGATTTGACTATTGTTTCCAGCCCTTGTCTCCACTGTTGAGGAACAGTGTTTTTTACTTCTTACTATTTGTTGAATACTTAGTGGAGGGTTACGCTTATGAGTATAAAATAAACTGCAAGTATGACACTGTAAAAATTAAAGAATAAGAAAGGAAGGAGGCAGTAAGGTGAGAGCATAGGTGGGGTGGAGGGTAGGGTGGGAAGTACCATTAGTATCAGCATATATGAAATACATGAAATTGATTCACCTTATATAAATAATATAAAAAGTAAAAATTAAAAAAAGAAGCAACCAAAAACACGATGGGGATCTGGCAGGTCCTGAGTTTATCAACTGTAGCTCACTGGATCTCCTTTCCCACACTGAGCTGTGGTTAGATCTCAGAGGGTGGTTCCACCTGCTAACTGTGTGAGTGGGACAAGTTAAGACAGGAGAGCTGCTTACTTTTGAGAGGGTCTCAGGTTTTGCACTTCGAGAGTCACCGTGTCCTGGCCATATGTTTACATGGCCAACTTCCATGCTTCACCAATCACACATTCACTTAGGATAAACCATCAGCAGGCTGGAACTCTGTTTCCAGTATGCTCAAGGTTCCTAGTGAAAAAGAGCAACTCTGGAGCTTTTTCATCCTCTAGCTGGTACATTCCCACCAGTGTATCTAGCTGGTTGGTGTTATGGATTTCTTTGAGCATACATGTGGTGCACAGCTGTACACCATAAATACACACCATTTTTTGTCAATTAAAAAATAAAACTATAAAAAGAAAACACTTAAACGCATTTTAGAGCGAAATCTTTTCATGTTATGTCTTTACTTGATTTTTTGGTATCAAAGTAATGCTGGCCTCATAAAAAGAGTTTGGCAGAGTTCTGTCCTGTTCCATATTTGGAATAGTTTCAAGGTATGGAGCTACTTCCTCGTTGAATGCTTTGTAGAATTCAACAGTAAAATGGTCAGGTCTTGGATTTTCCTTGATGTAAGGATTGATTGCTGCTTCTTTCTCAGTACTTATTATGGATCTGTTTAGATTGCCTATATCTTACTGATTTAATCATTGTAGGTTATATGTATACAGGAATTTATTGATTTCTTTGAGGTTTTCCAATTTATTAACTTTAGCTTTTATATAGTAGCTTTTCCAAAGTATAGTTTATGGATTGCAATGACTCCCCCCCCCCAATAACTTCCCTCCCACTTGCACCCCTCCCATCTCCCGCTCCCTCTCCCATTCCATTCACATCAAGATTCATTTTCAATTATCTTCATATACAGAAGATCGATTTAGTATATATTAAGTAAAGATTTCATCCGTTTGCACCCACACAGAAACACAAAGTGTAAAATACTGTTTCAGTACTAGTTATAACATTACTTCACATTGGACAACACATTAAGGACAGATCCCACATGAGGAGTAAGTACATAGTGACTCTTGTTGTTGACTTAACAATTTGACACTCTTGTTTATGGCGTCAGTAATCTCCCTAGGTTCTAGTCATGAGTTGCCAAGGCTATGGAAGCCTTTTGGGTTCACCAACTTCGATCTTACTCTGACAGGGTCGTAGTCAAAGTGGAAGTTCTCTCCTCCCTTCAGAGAAAAGTACCTCCTTCTTTGATGGCCCCATTCATTCTACTGGGATCTCACTCGCAGAGATCTTTCATTTAGGTTTTTTTTTTTTTTTTTTTTGTTTGTTTGTTTGTTTTTGCCAGAGTGTTTTGGCTTTCCATGCCTCAAATACTCGCATGGGCTCTTCAGCCATATCCAAATGCCTTAAGGGCTGATTCTGAGACCAGAGTGTTACTTAGGACATATGCCATTCTATGAGTCTGCTGTGTATCCCGCTTCCCATGTTGGATCATTCTCTCCCTTTTTGATTCTATCAGTTAGTATTAGCAGACACTAGTCTTGTTTGTGTGATCCCTTTGACTCTTAGACCTATCAGTGTGATCAACTGTGAACTGAAAATGATCACTTGGACTAGTGAGATGGCATTGGTACATGCCACCTTGATGGGATTGAATTGAAATCCCCTGGCACGATTCTAACTCCACCATTTGGGGCAAGTCCAATTGAGCATGTCCCAAATTGTTCATTGCTGTTTAATGTAATGTCTCCTTTTTCATCTCTAATTTTATTTATTTGGGCTTTCTCTCTTTTTTTATTTGTTAGTTTGCCTAGAGGTTTTTCTATTTTGTTTATCTTCTCAAAAAACCAACTTTTTGTCTTGTTGATCATTAGTATATTTTTTAGTTTCAGTTCCATTTATTTCTGCTCTGATCCTTATTATTTCTTGCCTCCTGCTGATTTTGAATTTGATTTGTTCTTGTTTTTCTAAGTCTTTGACATACATCTTCAGATCTTTAATCTGAGACATTCTTCTTTTTGAATGTCATGCTATAAACTTCCCTCTTAATATTGCTTTTGTTATATTCCAGCAAAATATGTTGTATTTTCATTTTCATTTATTTCAAGAAAGTTTTTTATTTGCTTTTTAATTTCTTCAATGACCCATTGGTCATTCAGTAACATGTTGTTTATTTATGAATGTTTTCTTGCTGTTCTTGTTAGCAGTTTGATGTAAGCCATCATTACTTCTGGAAGGAATATTGTCAATAGCCCCAAATTGAGTGTCATTGTTTTCATATTAACACTAAATCTATGTCCATCACTGTAACTTGATAATCCTTTTAAAGCAGAATTCAAGTCATGACACTTTCCTTATAAAGCTTCACTGCCTTTTCATCCTGTTCACTGACCATCAGAAGACCTCCCAGCTGCCCACTGGTGCTAGCACAGTCTGTCTCTGCTCCTCTCCCCTGCCCCAGGTCCATGCTGTCTTGACTTCCACTTCCATTGCTGCCAACCACACTGACTCTGCTTCAGGAACATTGATCCCCTTTCTGTCCCTTGATCTTGCTAAGTCCCTGTTACTTTTTCCTTCTTGCTATTCCCTTTCTGTTAAACATTCCTTTTTGCATTAAGCAACATGCTATACTCCCTTTGAATCCAAATGGTTGTAATAAAATAGTGATAGAAGTTGATTAATTAAGGTAGCAAAAATTCTTGAGAATGTTGAATAGTTTGTGACACAGCATCCTAGTATTTGTATTCAAACTGGAACAGGGTTTTTCCATGGCATAATATATGACCCGAGAGGAAATGAATAATAGTTCGAGCTTCCCTAACCCAAAAATCTGAAATCCAAGATTCTCCAAAGTCTGAAATTTACTAAAGTCTATCTGATGCCACTGGTGGAAAATTTCACGCCTGACTTCATGTGACAAGTCACAGTCAGAATGAAGGTGTCTAACACAAAGTTTTAGATTACCTTCAGGCTATGTATATATGACTTCATTAACATGAAACATAATGAACTTAATGCTGAGTCTTAGATCCCCTCTCCATGATAACTCATGCACATCAAATATCCCAAAATCTGAAAAATGTTGACCTTTAAATCACTTCTGGTCCCAAGCATTTTGAATGAGGGATACTTGGCCTATATAATGAAAATTACTACACTAGAACAACTGGATCATTTCAGAAAAAGGTAGTCTTTTCCCTATAGCTTAGTTTATGTGAATTCTCATCCAAGATCAGTCCACAGGACAAGTTTTATCTTTATTTGATGTTGGTGAGGAGAACATAACAGGAGACTGGGTTGAGAACAAGGAAACCCAACAATAAGTATCATTTAAGAACAAAAATTTCAGATTTGGAAACAGTTTAATGACACAGTCTGTGACCATGCTCTTGGGATATCAGGAAACTCACGCCACACTAGTGGTAGGGTTGTCCTTAAAGGGTGGACATCGTGATGAAAAGGCTTAAGTTACTGCTTGGGACACCTGCATCCCATATCAGAGTGCCTGATTTCAAGTCCCACCTTCCTTCCTGATTGAGCTTCCAGCTTAATGCCCACCCTGGGGGCAGCAGGTGATGGTTCAAATACTTGGGCCCCTGCCACCCATGTAGGAGACCTGGATGGACTTTCTGGCTCTTGGCTTTGGCTGGCCCAGCCTCACCTGTTGCAGGCATTTGGGGAGTGGACCAATAGAAGGAAAATCTTTGTCATTCTGCCTTTCAAATAAATTTAAAAAAATTTAAATATGCCCACAATTAGAAAAAAAAGTATCCCATCCTGAAAGCAGTTAATATTGGGGTAGAAAACAAGGCAGACCTAGGGTTGTGGAAATGATAAGACTTCCTCATCAACTTGAGACCTAGGAGCTGGTGAATTTAAACTGTCATGAGAGTCTTGGAGCAATACAGCACTTAGTGCTGTCCCAGTTCCCTCCCCACATACTTTGGAGTGTCCTCATCAAAATATTTCTATTTCTTTTTGTCAGTGCATGAATACTGAGAAATAGGAAGAAAATAGCTTGTACCTATTCAGTGAGTTTCCATGGGTAATAGCAGTTAATTAATTAGATTTCCCTTCCTAATTGTGTTCTACTCAACCATTGTAGGCATTGGGGAGCTATGTCCACTCCTTTATCAAGACATCAGAGAGAGGTGCTCTTAAAACAGGTTAGCTATGTGAAAAAGAAATTGGAGACAGACTAACTCACTACAAGTCGATTTTCTAAAAGCCAGTTAAAGAAATGCCCTATTTAATTACTGGCTGTTTGCCTAAATGGATTTTCAGAAGAGACCTGTAGCCTGGGCAGATTGAAAGAAACTTAAAATGAGCCCAAGCATATCCATAAAGTAGACCTTTTTAAAAAAACTTTAATAAATATAAATTTTAAAAGTACAACTTTTGGATCATAGCATCTCTTCCTCCTATAACCTCCCTCCCACCTGCAACCACCCCATCTCCCACTCCCTTTCCCATCTCATTCTTCATCATGATTCATTTTCAATTATCTTTATATAAAGAAGATCAACTTAGTATAAACTAAAGATTTCAACAGGCTGCACCTACAAAGACACACAAAGTATAGAGTACTGTTTGAGTAGTAGTTTTACCATTAATTCTCATAGTACAACACATTGAGGGCAGAGGTCCTACATGGGGAGTAAGTGCATAGTGACTCCCGTTGTTGATTTAACAACGACACTCTTATTTATGAAGTCAGTAATTACCCTAGGCTCTTGTCATGAGTTGCCAAGGCTATGGAAGCCTCTTGAGTTCACAAACTCCAACCTTATTTAGACAAGGCCATAATCAAAGTGGAAGTTCTCTCTTCCCTTCAGAGAAAGGTACCTCTTTCTTTGATTGCCCATTCTTTCCGCTGGGATTTCACTCACAGAGATCTTTCATTTAGGTCATTTTTCTTGCCACAGTGTCTTGGATTACCATGCATAAAGTAGACCTTTTACAAGAATCAACATTGTTCTATTTACATTCCAAAGCAGACTACATCCATCTCCACCATGGGTACAGTTGGTGTCTGCTCATTTCTCTCACTGGCCTGGAGTATGTGAAGAAGAGGCCCCACAATTTGCCTTTGAACTGGGGCACAGAATAACATCGTGCTAGTTCCCTATCTCAACTTAATAGGCTAAAGCTGTTCATTAATTGAATACATAAATTAGAGTGTTGTCTTTGGCAGTACAAGGACATGGACTAGGGAATTGAAAGATATTGGAGGAAAAAGCTACAAAGAAAGAACTGCATGCCCTGGGTGTCTGCGCACTTGAGGATGGGAAGTAAATGAAGAGAGGAAGCCTTCTGAGGACCCTCCATCTAAGCTTTGCCAGCTCTGTAAACCCAGGCCAAATGCCTTTCCCAGCACAGGTCTTAGGTTCCCCTCAACAAATCTGAAAGGTGGAAGTAAAAATCTAAACCTCCCCCAGACCTGAGCAACCTTGACAATGGGATATTGAGAGCAAAGCCCACAGGGTAAAAAACCAGATTCCACCATGAATCTGAGCCTGGTTCTTAGCTCTGGGTCTCTACCACTGGTTCAGGGAGATGTGCCCCAGGTTAACAGTCAACCCTAAACCCCTTCAATTTGTTTCTGATTAAAAATTAACCAGGTCACTGGATAAAGAAATTATGGTGTATATGCACCATGGCATATGACTCAGCTGTAAAAAAAAATGAAATCCTGTCTTTTGCAACAAAATGGATGGAACTGGAAACCATTATACTTAGTGAAATAAGCCAGTCCCCAAAAGACAAATCCTTTATGTTTTCCCTGATCCGTGGTAACTAACAGAGTACCAAAAATGTAATGTATAAGACTGAAATTGACATTTTGAGCTTCAATGATTGCTTACAACCCTTAACAGTGTTTTTTTTTTTCTTCTTACTATTTGTTGAACTCTTTACTTAGTGTAGGGTTGACCTTATGATTATAAAGTAAGTATGATTATGAAGTAAATCATATAATCTTATGATTATAAAGTAGATCATTGTAAAAATTAAGAGAGACTAGGAAAGGCAGGAGGAGGAAGGGTGGGAGGGTAGGGAAGTATCACTGTGTTCCTAAATCTGTATATATGAAATACATGAAATTAACAAAACTATGGCATAATATTTTAATATTATAGTAAACATGTGTAATGTAGTACTACATTATATACACATATTCATATATATCCAGTTCTAGAGGCTGAGAGTTCAAATCTGGTGAGGGCCCCATTCTGTGTCCTAATGTGGCCAAATAGTGGAAGGCAAATGAGCTGACATGGAAGAGAGAACAGGGGGCCAGAGTCACTGCAGCTCACCCATTCACGAGGCCACCCCCCATAAAGGAAACATTTCCCACAAAGCCTCACCCCCTGACACTGCCACACTGGGGAGTAGAAGCCTCTGTAAATGTTGATCAGAACAAACCTTAGCACCCACATGCATGCACACACACATGCATACATATATATGCATTTATGCATACATACATATACATGTACACACACATGCACACAGATAATGGGATATTATTTAGCTGTATCACAGAAGGAAATCTTGCAATTTGCAGCATCATGGATGACACATTATGCTATGTGAATCGACCATTGCAGAATGACAAATACTTTATGATCTCCTTGTATGTGGAATCTAAAATAGTCAAACTAATAGAAACAGAGTGGAATGGTGGCTGTGAGGGGCTAGAGGAGGAAAAATGGAAAGATGTGATGAATGGGGTACAGAGTTTCTGGGGTGGGCATTGTGGCACAGCAGGTTAAGCCTCCACTTGGGGTGCCCACATCCCATATTGGAGTGGCAGTCCAAGTCCTGCCTTCCCTTCTTCCAATCAAGCACCTTGTGAATATGCCTGGGAAGGCAGCAGATAATAGATTAAATACTTGAATTCCTGCAACCCATGTCGGAGACCCAGATTTAGTTCTGACTTTGGCTTCCGCCTGGCTCAGCTCTGGCTGTTGTGGCCATCTGGGGAATACACCAACAGATGGAAGATCAGCCTGCCTCTCTCTCTCTCTCTCTCTCTCTCTCTCTCACACACACACACACACACACACATGCACTCTGACTCCATTTCAAATAAATAGATCTTTTTTTCATTTTTTAACTTTTATTTAATGAATATAAATTTCCAAAGTACAGAATATTGATTACAATGGCTTCCCCCCCATAACGTCCCAACAACCCGCAACCCTCCCCTTTCCCACTCCCTCTCCCCTTCCATTCACATCAAGATTCACTTTCGATTCTCTTTATATACAGAAGATCAGTTTAGCATACATTAAGTAAAGATTTCAACAGTTTGCTCCCACACAGAAACATAAAGTGAAAAATACTGTTTGAGTACTAGTTATAGCATTAAATCTAAATGTACAGCACACTAAGGACAAAGATCCTACATGAGGAATAAGTGCACAGTGACTCCTGTTGTTGACTTAACAAATTGACACTCTTGTTTATGGCATCAGTAATCACCCTAGGCTCTTGTCATGAGTTGCCAAGGCTATGGAAGCCCCCTGAGTTCACTGACTCTGATCATATTTAGACAAGACCATGGTCAAAGTGGAAGTTCTCTCCTCCCTTCAGAGAAAGGTACCTCCTTCTTTGATGACCCATTCTTTCCACTGGGATCTCAATCGTGGAGATCTTTCATTTAGGTTTTTTTTTCCCCCAGAGTGTCTTGGCTTTCCATGCCTGAAATACTCTCATGGGCATTTCAGCCTGATGCACATGCCTTAAGGGCTGATCATGAGGCTGAGTGCTGTTAGGACATTTGCCATTCTATGGGTCTGCTGTGTATCTCACTTCCCATGTTGGATCATTCTCTCCCTTTTTGATTCTATCAGCTAGTATTTGCAGACACTAGTCTTGTTTATGTGATCCCTTTGGTTCTTAGTCCTATCATTACGATCAATTGTGAACAGAAATTGATCACTGGGACTAGTGAGATGGCATTGGTACATGCCACCTCGATGGGATTGAATTGGAATCCCCTGGTATGTTTCTAACTCTACTGTTTGAGCTAAGTCAGCTTGAGCATGTCCCGAATTGCATATCTCTTCCCTCTCTTATTCCCACTCTTATATTTAACAGCGATCACTTTTCAGGTAAGTTTCAGCACTTAAGAAGAATTGTGTATTGATTACAGTATTCAACCAAAAGTATTAAGTAGAACAAACAAAAAAATACTAAGAGGGATAACATATTAAGCTGCTCATCAACAGTCAGGGTGAGGGCTGATCAAGTCACCGTATCTCATACTGTTCATTTCACTTTAACAGGTTTCCTTTTTGGTGCTCAGTTAGTTGTCACCTATCAAGGAGAACAAGTGGTATTTGTCCCTTTGGGATTGGCTTATTTCACTCAACATAATGTTTTCCAAATTCCTAACAGGGATCACTTTTCAGTTAAAATTTAAACACCTAAGAATAATTGTGTGTTAATTACAGAGTTCAACCAATAGTACTAGAACAAAAAAAATACTAAAATGGATAAAGTATTACATTGTACATCAACCGTCAGGACAAGAGCTGATCAAGTCACTGTTTCTCATAGTGTCCATTTCACTTCAACAAGTTTCCCCTTTGGTGCTCAGTTAGTTGTCGCCAATCAGGGAGAACATACGATATTTGTCCCTTTGGGACTGGCTTAATTCACTCAGCATGATGTTTTCCAAATTCCTCCATCTTGTTGCAAATGACTGGGTTTCGTTGTTTTTGACTGCTGTATAGTATTCTATAGAGTACATGTCCCATAATTTCTTTATCCAGTCTACTGTTGATGGGCATTTGTGTTGGTTCCAGGTCTTAGCTATGGTGAATTGAGCTGCAATAAACATTAAGTTGCAGACTGCTTTTTTGTTTGCCAATTTAATTTCCTTTGGGTAAATTCCAAGGAGTGGGATGGCTGGGTTGAATGGTAGGGTAATATTCAGGTTTCTGAGGAATCTCCAAACTGATTTCCATAGTGGCTTAACCAGTTTGCATTCCCACCAACAGTGGGTTAGTGTCCCATTTTGCCCACATCCTCTCCAGCATCTATTGTTGGTAGATTTCTGCATGTGAGCCATTCTAACTGGGGTGAGGTGAAACCTCATTGTGGTTTTGATTTGCATTTCCCTGATTGCTAGTGATCTTGAACATTTTTTCATGTGCCTGTTGGCCATTTGGATTTCCTCTTTTGAAAAATGTCTATTGAGGTCTTTGGCCCATCTCTTAAGTGGGTTGTTTGTTTTGATGTTGTGGAGTTTCTTGATTTCTTTGTAGATTCTGGTTATTAACCCTTTATCTGTTGCATAGTTTGCAAATATATTTTCTCATTCTGTCGGTTGTCTCTTCACTTTGCTGACTGTTTCTTTTGCAGTACAGAAACTTCTCAATTTGATGCAATCCCAAATGTTAATTTTGGCTTTGACTGCCTGTGCTTCCGGGGTCTTTTCCAAGAAGTCATTGCCGGTACCTATATCTTGCAGGGTTTTTCCAATGCTCTCTAATAATTTGATGGTGTCAGGTCATAGATTTAAGTCTTTAATCAATGTTGAGTGAATTTTTGTGTAAGGTGAAAGGTAGGGGTCTTGCTTCATGATTCTGCACGTGGAAATCCAATTTTCCCAGCACCATTTATTGAATAGACTGTCCTTACTCCAGGGATTGGTTTTGGACCCTTGATCAAATATGAGTTGGCTGTAGGTGTTTGGATTGATTTCTGGTGTTTCTATTCTGTTCCATTGGTCTATCCATCTGTTTCTGTACCAGTACCATGCTGTTTTGATTACAAATGCCCTGTAGTATGTCCTGATATCTGGTATTGTGATGCCTCTGGATTTGTTTTTGTTGTACAAGATTGCTTTAGCTATTCGAGGTCTCCTGTATCTCCATATAAATTTCAGCATCATTTTTTCTAGATCTGAGAGGAAGGTCTTCGGTATCTTGATTGATATTGCATTGAATGTATAAATTGCTTTTGGGAGAATGGACATTTTGATGATATTGATTCTTCCAATCCATGAGCATGGAAGATTTTTCCATTTCTTGGTATCCTCTTCTATTTCTTTCTTTAAGGTTTTGTAATTTTCATCGTAGAGATCTTTAACGTCCTTGGTTAAGTTTATTCCAAGGTATTTGATTGTTTTTGTAGCTATTGTGAATGGGATTGATCTTAGAAGTTCTTCCTCAGCCATGGCATTGTCTGTGTATACAAAGGCTGTTGATTTTTGTGCATTGATTTTATACCCTGCTACTTTGCCAAAATCTTCCATGAGTTCTAATAGTCTCTTAGTAGAGTTCTTTGGGTCCCCTAAATAAAGAATCGTATCATCTGCAAAGAGGGATAGTTTGACTTCTTCCTTCCCAATTTGTATCCCTTTAATTTCTTTTTCTTGCCTAATAGCTCTGGCTAAAACTTCCAGAACTATATTGAATAGCAGTGGTGAGAGTGGGCATCCATGTCTGGTACCAGATCTCAGTGGAAATGCTTCCAACTTTTCCCCATTCAATAGGATGTAGGCTGTGGGTTTTTCATAGATTGCTTTGATTGTATTGAGGAATGTTCCTTCCAAACCCAGTTTGCTTAGAGTTTTCATAATGAACGGGTGTTGTATTTTATCAAATGCTTTCTTGGCATCTATTGAGAGAATCATATGGTTTTTCTTCTGCAGTCTGTTAATGTGGTGTATCACATTGATTGTCTTGCGCACATTAAACCATCCCTGCATACCAGGGATAAATCCCACTTGGTCTGGGTGGATGATCTTTCTGATGTGTCATTGCATTCTATTGGTGGGAATTTTATTGAGGATTTTTGCATCTATGTTCATCAGGGATATTGGTCTGTAATTCTCTTTCAATGCTGTATCTTTTTCCGGCTTAGGAATTAAGGTGATGCTGGCTTCATAAAAAGAATTTGGGAGGATTCCCTCTTCTTCGATTGTTCTGAATAGTTTGAGAAGAATTGGAGTTAGTTCTTTAAATGTCTGGTAGAATTCAGCAGTGAATCCATCTGGTCCTGGGCTTTTCTTTGTTGGGAGGGCCTTTATTACTGTTTCAATTTCTGTCTCAGTTATGAGTCTGTTTAGGTTTTCGATGTCTTCCTGGTTCAGTTATGTAGGTTGCATGTGTCCAGGAATCTATCCATTTCTGATAGGTTTCCCTGTTTGCTGGCATACAAGTCCTTGTAGTAATTTCTGATGATTTTTTTTTATTTCTGTGGTGTCTGTTGTTACATTTCCTTTTTCATCTCTGATTTTATTGATTTGGGTCTTTTCTCTTCTTTTTTTAGTTAGTTGGGCCAATGGGGTGTCAATTTTGTTTATTTTTTCAAAAAACCAGCTCCTCGTTTGGCTGATTTTTTGGAATGTTTTTCTTGATTCAATCCTGTTGATTTCTTCTCTGATTTTAATTATTTCTCTTCTCCTACTAGATTTGGGTCTGGTTTGCTGCAGTTTTTCTAGATCCTTGAGATGCATTGAAAGCTCATCTATTTGGTGCCTTTCCAATTTCTTGATGTAGGCACCTATTGATATAAACTTTCCTCTTAACACTGCTTTTGCTGCATCCCATAAGTTTTGGTATGTTGTGCTGTTATCCTCATTTACTTCCAGAAAATTTTTGATTTCTCTTCTAATTTCTTCTATGACCCATTGTTCATTCAGGAGCATGTTGTTCAATCTCCATGTGTTTGCGTATGCTCTAGGGATTCCTGAGTTGCTAATTTCCAACTTCATTCCTTTATGGTCTGAGAAGCTGCATGGCATGATTCTAATTCTTTTGAATTTGCTGAGACTTGCTTTATGGCCTAGTATGTGGTCAATCCTAGAGAAGGTTCCATGTACTGCTGAGAAGAATGTAAAATCTTTAGCTGTAGGATTGAAAGTTCTGTATATATCTGTTAGATCCATTTGGGCTATAGTGTCGTTTAAATCTACTGTATCCTTGTTGATCTTCTGTCCTGTTGATCTGTCTATTTCTGAGAGTGGAGTATTGAAGTCCCCCAGTACTATTGCATTGGGGTCTAAGTCTCCCTTTAAGTCCCTTAACAAATCTTTTAGATAAGCCGGTGCCCTGTAGTTAGGTGCATATACATTGATAATTGTTATATCTTCTTGTTGTATTGATCCCTTAATCATTATGTAGTGTCCCTCTTTGTCTCTCTTAACAGTTTTTGTAGTAAAGTTTATGTTGTCTGATATTAAGATGGCTATGCCCGCTCTTTTTTCATTTATGTTGGCATGGTATCTTTTTCCAGCCTTTCACTTTCAGTCAGTATGGATCTTTGTTGGAAAGATGTGTTTCTTTTAAGCAGCAAATAGATGGATTTTGTTCCTTAACCCAATCAGCCAATCGGTGTCTTTTAACTGAAGAATTCAGACCATTTACGTTCAATGTGACTGATGATAAGTGGTAACTTTGCCCTGCCATTTGCCAAAGATAAGTTCTAATATATGCTTTGAATTCCCTGTGATCTTTTGCTGTGAGGTTTCCTTCCTTTACCTTCTTTCATATTGATGACCGTGTTTCTGTGTTTCTGTGTGTAACACATCTTTAAGCATCTTTTGCAGGGCCGGATGAGTGGTGACAATTTCTTTCAATTTCTGTTTGCTATGAAAAGTCTTTATTTCACCTTCATTCACAAATGATAGCTTTACAGGATATAATATTCTGGGCTGGCAGTTTTTCTCTCTTAGTACCTGGGCTATATCTCGCCATTCCCTCCTAGCTTGTAGGGTTTCTGATGAGAAGTCAGCTGTGAGTCTGATTGGAGATCCTCTGAGAGTAATCTGACGTTTCTCTCTTGCACATTTTAGGATCTTTTCTTTATGTTTCACTGTGGAGAGTTTAATTACAACGTGTCATGGTGAGGATCTCTTTTGGTCATGTTTATTAGGGGTTCTGTGAGCTTCCTGTACTAGGGTTTCTCTGTCCTTCTCCAAACCTGGGAAATTTTCTGCTAATATCTCACTAAAAAGGCCTTCTAATCCTTTCTCCCTCTCCATGCCTTCAGGAACTCCTAGAACCCGAATGTTGGTTTTTTTAATAGTATCCTGCAGATTCCTGAAAATCTTTTTTAGATTTCTAATTTCCTCTTCTTTTCTTTGGTCTGACTGTATCCTTTCCTGTTCTCTGTCTTCTAAGTCCGATATTCTCTCTTCTGCTTCACCCATTCTGTTTGTAAGGCTCTCTATTGTGTTTTTCATTTGATCTATTGAATTCTTCACTTCATTATGATTTCTCGTCACTATCCCAGTTTCCTGTTGTACTAGTTGTTTCGTTTCATTTTGATTCCTCCTTAATATTTCATTTTCACGAGAGAGATTTTCTATCTTGTCCATTAAGGATTTCTGTAGTTCAAGAATTTGTTTTTGAGAACTTCTTAATGTTCTTATCAATTTTTTGAGATCTGCTTCTTGCATTTCTTCTAACTCATCATCTTCATAATCTTGAATTGGGGTGTCTTTTTCATTTGCGGGCGTCATGGTGACTTCCTTGTTTTTATTACCTCGGTTTTTGCGTTTGTTATTTGGCATATTGGAGATATTTGGTTTCTTCACTGTGGTGCTTTTTCTTGTTATACTATGACTCTAGATTAAGTGGACTGTCTGTTTTTGATGAAGCCTTAGAGGCTTGAGATGGGTGTGGCCTGAGAGCTCTGTTTGGTGTGCCAAAGGTGACACACACAGGTTAGGCGTGGTAAACCTCTCTCTCTCTCTTTGTTTCTTTTTTTGATTCAAAACGGAAGTAATTCCGCACAGCTGAATGAAGTTGGAGGTAGTTAGCAGGCAAATGATACACCCACAGGAGCCAGAGATCAGAAGCTCTTTCCCAAGGACCACACAGGGAATCTGTTCTGCCCTCAGGGTGGGCTCAGATTCTCCTTCAGTCTCCCACTGGGTTGCCAAAGTTACGGAATTGTAGCGTCTCTGGAGAGTGCTCACGTGAATTCCGTGAGTTCTCTCCCCCACCATCTCTTTTTTCACAGTCTAGTTCAGTAGCACCACAAATTTACTAGGTCCTAATCTCCTGTTAATTCGCCCCGCCCAGAGTCAGGTTTTTCTGCTAGGCTCAGGGCCGGTGCAGACCTGAGGTCGCTCTGCTTATGACGTATGTCCAAGATGGCGCCTGCTCTTTGTCTTGCTCGCCCTTGAGAGGTGAGCGGAAAGAGAGAAACCCGTGTCCGTACCAGTCACCTTTTTTTTCTCTCTCTCTCTCTCTCTTCCAGTTAGCCTGGTGAACTCCCCCCCTCCGGGGGGTCGTTCCCTCTAGTCTCCTCTCTCTGGTTGCCTGCCGGTATCTCGGGCTATTGAGGTTCAGCTCACCTCACATTCCAGCACTGGTGTGTTGAGTCTGCCACTGGTGTCCCGATCTGTGGGCTCCCATGCTCTCCACGCAGGTCCACTGTGAATCACGCGTTCCGGAAGAGTTTCTTCTGCTGTTTCCTCCCCTACTCTTCCTTGAATCTGCAGTATCTCCACTTTTATTAAACTGTCTCTCCCCGGACTATCAGTGTGCTCCCTTCCTATTCCGCCATCTTGCCTCGTCCGTCTCAAATAGATCTTTTTTTTTAAAGGGAGGGGGTACAAACTTTGAGTTAAGTGAGAGGAATAAGTTCTAGAGATCTAGCATACAGCATTGGCTATCGTTAATGATATTTTATTTTGCTAAGAAGGTAGATCTTAAGCATTCTTGCCTCAGTGGGAGGAGGAGGTGGGGCTGGGACATGGTAACCCCATGAAGTGAAAGTTTTGTTCATTCACTTGATTGTGATGATTATTTCACAATCTATATGTATATAAAATCCCCAAATTATATACTGTAAATGTGCACAATCAAAGCTTTTTTTATTGAAAAGCAAAGAGTCAAAGACAAAGAGCGAGAATGAGAGAGAGATCTTCCATGCACTGGTTCATTCCCCAAATGCCCACAGCAACCATGGCTGGGCCATGCTTTGTATCTAGTAAAATTGGTATCTTTGCATCTAGTAAAATTTGATTGTGTTTTATTTGCAGTTAATTTTGAAACCATATTGTTGTGTCTACTACTTGCCTGTTATATTTTATCTATTCTTTGACTTTCAAACTATTTGTGTTGCTGTGTTTACAATGTATCTCTCCTAGGCAGCTGATATTTGGTGTTTTCTTTCTTATATCCAACTTGATATATCTTCTAAGTGCTTGCTCTACTTACATTTAATGTAATTATTTCTATGTATTTATTTAGTCTGCCATTTTGCTAGCTTTTTTTCTTTTTCATTTATTATATGTTCCTCTGTTCCATTTTTCTTGACCCGTTTTGTTTCATATATTTCATGACTCCATTTAAAAGCTATTGTAATGTTTCCAGCTCTCTTTCTTTGTATTATTTTTTCTAGTATTCTAAATTACAGAGTGTAAATCTTGAAGTTATCCCATTGTATTTAGTTTTTATATTGAACTAATACAAGTAAAAAAGTAAGAGTTTTACCAATAACATTAAATAGATTGGTGCTTTGGTCCCAAGAGAACCCGACATTCATTGAATTGTTTAATGGACAAATGGACTTGATTCTGCAGGTAAAAATGATTGAACTTCACCAAGCAATTCAATCGCTTGTAGACTACACTCTTCCTCCTCATTTTCTACCTCAGTCAAATTAAAAAGTTCTGATGTTTCCCTTTCTACTTTAAGATGTGTTAAACTTCTATCTGTCCTGCTGACATATTTTAAAAGAAAAAACTGTTTAAAGCTCAGTTTTGACTCACTGGATAGATCTAAGTTCTCCACTCAGCACATACTTCAGTGGCCATTTCAAGTCTGGGTAGGGCACACTCTGACAAACAGATCTCGGTAAGATGGTCACTGTCACCTGTACAGTGGGAGACAGGAGGCATTGAAATTGCATACACCAGACAAACAGGTGGGCTTGGAAGCATCTTTTCTGAGTTACAAAAGAGGCGAAGTTTTATTAAGCTAGACTGGGAGTGGGCTTGTGGGTACACGATGGCTCTCAGGAAGAAGCTGGTTGTGGGTGCAGACAGATGGAATGGATTTGCTCCAGATGGAAGAATGAGGTCGAAGTCTGGGACCCAGAGAGGAGGAGCTGAGGAGGAGTAAGCAACAGCAAGTGCTCCCCGAAACCATATTCTTCTTCCTGTTCAGACTGTGCTCAAACAGATGTTATGTACCCAGTGCAAAAATATGCATGTGAACACATGTATTCAAAACTTAGTATGACTTTAAGCAAAGTTTCTACATCTCCAAGGGATATTTGATTTCCTAACTATAATCCAAATTTGAACATAAGAAATTGTTGAAGATTATTATCAAGAGTTTTTCCTTTACTCTTCAGGAAAGTTTTAGCCATGATCTAGCAAAGAAGTGATGTGGCTTCACGTTCTTATGTGGGGTTTGCACTCAGATGGGATTTCTTGGCGTATTATCTCCCCATAGTTTCTAAGATACACAAGAGGACTTCTAAATTTCTGGAACTACATATTATGAAAAACTCGTGTGAATTTCAAAGCTTTTTTGAACAAAAACAAGTATCTTTTAATCACACTTTTGCACAAACGCTTTTGAGTCCCTTTATAGTAGAATACTGGAAATTTGATGACTTTCAATAAGAAATGGTTGACCAGTTGATGGGTTATGCATCTTTACTGCTTTTAGGAGTACATTCACATTGGTAAATTGGGCTCTTCCAAATGATAGCCATTCACTGGACTTCGGGGGAAAGATGGGGTGGAGGGTTGTTCTGAAATTTCTATCTACTGGAGCAATCTAAGTGTGCTCTTACTCCTCATTTTCATAGAGCAAATACCCAAAGAACACACTTTGAATCAATCCTTTCTCAGTATCTGTAGTGTCTAGCTTGGATTCCAACCAGATCCTGTCTCCTGCTAACAGCTTCAAGATGACACTTCCAGAAACATGCCCATTGTTGTCCTCAGCCCTGGCTTCCTTCTCAAGGACTTCAATACCATTTTTCATGAGCCCTAACTTTACAACTTGCCGAAACAAGTCAATGTCAAAGCCAAAGTGATACACGCCAGCGTGGGTGCAGGTGAACACTCCCGTGGTGAGGTTGAAGTGGTCCTGATGGTTAAGCAGCACTTCCTTGAAGATGATGGGCTGGGAGGGGCCTGGGAGGAGATCTCTGAACTTCACTGCAAAGGCAGGTTTGGGTGAAGAACACTTTGTGATGTCTCCTGGAGCCCCTGGAAAGCCTGGTAGGCCTAGAAAGCCAGGGAGTCCTAAATATCCATGTAAAGAGAAGGGAGAAATAAGAGATTTGAAGTTCACACTTCTTACATGGGTTCCTTTTCACTTTACTTATTCTTATTAACTGCCTTTCGAGGGCCATCTTAGGCATCCCTTTTCCAAGGATGTCTTTCACTCCTAGGTGCCATATCAACAGCAGAACCCAATGCTTATCACACTGAATAGTAATCTCTCCTGTCAGTGTCTATTTCATGTCCTTATCTATATTATGAGCCAGTGCGTATTTCATTTTCTTTCCAAAGTGCCACCTCAGTGTCCAGCATTGAGTTGGTACTCATGGTGCGTTTTCTGAAGCGATGATTGTATAAATAATTGCCAGCTTGCTCTTTCAAATTCACTTCATATGTAGGGATCACATGTGTCTATTATCACAGATGGCAGTTAGGGACTCCTCTTTGGAAGCATTGACAGTAATTGAGGAAGTGTGTCGTATCAGAGACAAAGGGGATTTAGAGCAATGTGTTCTCAACTAGACTGTGTTAGAGTCAATCAAAAGTCCGTGAGTGTTACAGTGGCCTGACTAGTAAGGTTGTGACTTTCTGAATCAGAGACTGGGGGCAGGGGACCTAAGTACAGACATCTATGGGTTGAAAAGGGAATGCAGGTGACTCTGATGCACAGACTGGTTTAGGAAGCACAGGTGAGGGATCAGGTGGGTGAGCTGTTTCCAGTGAGGCTCATGCAGCCATGGAAGCTCTCAGAACTGAGGGGTGAGCTCTTAATGTTGTGTTTTCTGGTGCTTCCTGTGATACCATGCTTTCACTGGGTTTACTGGAAGCCCACCTAGCACCACTGGTAATTATGCACTATACAAAACTACTATGCCAATTTCAAGAGCACATACACCTAAATGTTATCTCAACACACCCTCATTTTTCAATTAGGTTAACCTCAAGCAGTGGCTTCTTCAGAACACACTCTTGAAGTTCCCCTGGAGTAAACCTTCAGCATCTATTTTCAGGTACAGCTGTGCTTGGGAATGAGAATCCATGATAATTTTTCTCCAAAGAATTCTTGTCTCATTCATTACTGATGGTTAGTGGCACCTATATGTTTTCACTGGGGTTGTGGCTATTTCAATAAAAGGGAAGCAAGGCATGACCAGTGCAACCTGAAGGGAGACATTTTCTCACCTCGTGCTCCAACTGGACCAGGCGGCCCTCGGATCCCTGGAATTCCTGGGAATCCTGGTCTGTTGCAGAACTTTGACATTTCTGGAGAGCCGACATCAGCCACAGCTGATACAAGAGACAAAGCTGAAATCCAGACATTTACAACAGGGAATCAATAGAAAAAAATGGACATAAGTGAAAAGATTCTGCTACTCCTCATGCTAAGATTACGTTCCTGACACCGTACAGGGCAGCACATTCTCACGGCGGCATAAAGTTAAGTATGAGCTTGGTCATGTCGGGCCCCCTCTCCATCTTCTTTCTTGATAGAACAAATTCAGTACTAAAGGAGATCTATAATTCACTTGTGTTTGAAGTTAAGATTGCATACTGAAAACTGACCTTCGTGGCACCCTGGGGTTTTCTCTAGGACACTCAAGCCTCCTGTCTCTTCAGGAGAGTGCTGCAGGTGGGGCTGTTCTTACGAGGGGGATGCTCCATGACCCACACAAATTAGCATGGAGCATTCTCTCAAACAAGCCACTTAGGAGTTTCAACATAGCTCGTCACTTGCTAAAAATTGCCTTCATCATTGCATGGTGAACTTCTTTTCACGTTTATTAGGAAAGAGTTGCACCATCGCTCCTTTTAATGAATTCTCCCAGACAATTCTTCAAGGGAGTGCTGTGTCTTCTGCTTCAACTCTTCATCTGCTCCTCCTGTTACATTTACTACATGGGAGGGTGTTTGAATTATAGATGTGTCTGCTCCCTTTAATGGGGCAATGAACCACTTGACAGGAAAGAAGGAACTACTGATCCATATTGCATTTTATATTAAATCTTACTGTTGTACTTATTTCCAGGTGGGTGGAAGTAGAACCTGTAAAGTGAATTACCCACAGTGAACAAATTCATGACATACAGTGGTATAGCATTCAGTTATTTTTGTGCCAAAGACATTTATTTTACTCTGAAGTGCTGAAATAAAAAGATGGTAATTGGAAACTATAGGTATTTGGGGTTTGGCTAATTTATCTACTTTAGTCAAGGCATATCATTCTTCATTTCCAAATGTTATGCCAGGTTATGGAAAATATAGTCTAAGCTGAAGTGACAAATTGATAAATGGGTAGTATTGTATAGCAAAAAATATCAGAACTTGAGTCATTTAGTTAATTTCTAATAACATTCTTTTCTGACTTGTGTCATGAAGAAAGCAAAGGTTGCCCAAAAAAGTTGTAGTGAGCATCAGTGATCATTTACAGCAAGTGTTTGATACAGTGTTGGGTATAAGGAAACTTGCCATGAATAACTGAGAATATATACAAATGCTGTATTGCCATGGAATGACAGTTCCTTTACTCACGTTGTGAAGGTACTTTCAAAAAGTTCATGGAAATTCATACGACGCATGGGTCTCTGCCTGTTTGACATCAGCAGTAGGGGTTCAATGATTCTCAAGGTAGCACATCCCATCCTTAGCATCAAATCAGTGTTCCTGTATCTTTGTGCACCAATATAAATCCTTTTTTTAATTCCACTTTTCTACACGTCTTTCAAAGTTCCTTTGCAATGGAACATGCAGTTATGTACGATATAGATGTGAGAGTAAAATCTGTGAATGCATGCACCTCTCTTCATGAGTGACCATTGTATACAGATGCTGTAGGAAATAGTCCCCTAATATAATGAAACAATTCCTGTAAGTATTGACCTCCAACTGTTAACCTTTTCATTGGTATGTTAACCTTTTAATTGGTAACAACATCATTTTTATGGAAAATCTTCATTGAGGTTGGCTTTGCATATTATTAACTTCTGTCAAGGTAAATGTACAATTCAGTGATTTTTAAGTCATTTTGAAATGTGTGGAACCACCACCAGCATAATCCAGTTTTAGACTATTTCTGTCTCCCTCCTATGTCCATTTGTGGTCATCACCCATTCCCACTCCCAGACCAAGACAGCCATGTTTTTTCCTTCCTGAAGACCAGCAAACCAGCAGAGCCAACTGGCTCTGACTGATGATTTTTCTGATGCTTTAAATAAAGGAGAAGAAAAGTCATGAGGAAGAAAGTCACATTCATTTTTTATGTTTTCCAAAGCCTTGCCGAGAGAACTACAAAAATTCAAATCATAGATCTGCTACTTTTCTGATAGCTCTAGCCCAGACCACCTCCGTTCCCCTTAGGCTCTCATCTAGGGCAGTGCAGTAGGTGCGTGGGAAGGGTCAGCACCGTAGCTGGAACACAGGGTGTATTTTCTCAATGTAATCAGTGCTTCCCACCCCCGCTTCTTCTTACCTTTCCCTGCATGACCACACAGAGTTCTAACAGAGAAAGGCTGTGACCCAAGATATTAACGATCCCTAACATGACAACCCAGAGCACCTGTCAGAATAGTTTTAAGGTAGATATGAAAAATGTGGAGTCTCCATGTCCCCTTCATCTGCCTCATCCCATTAACCGTGACAGCTTGTAAAGAGGAGGAGACATTGGTGTTATATTCATTCCTATAGAGAAGAATCAGAAACCCAGCAAGGGGCAGTGGCCGGACTCCTCCCAAGTCAGTCAGGTCTCAAGGAACCAAGTAGGAAACTCACTTTCTGGACCCTTAATTGATTTTTAAAAAATTGTTCAATATTACTGGGGAGCCTGAGTCCAAATGGAGATCCAAACTCATAAATCAGCCTCTTTCCAACTCTCCTTAATGCGCGCGCGCGCACACACACACACACACACACGGACCATTAAAGTCCTAAAACAAAACAGAATTCAATTAGGGTCTCACTAAAACCAACGCATCAACTTCATGCAAATTTTATAACATTGAACTCAACATATATTTTTGGGACACTTTAACTGTAATATGAAGCCTAATGTTGAATCTGTCATAGGCATTTATTGAGGAAGCTGATTATGCCACCTCAAGTCCCCTAAGTGAAAACTTAATGGGAAAAATTTAACTTTGCTCTAAGTTCAAGGTCTTCAAGTAACTGGTCTGTCCTTCTTTTATGAAAAATGTTAATTACATAGATTTCTCTGTTTCCCTCTAAGATTTGAATGGTTTCACCACTGGGAATCTCAGATTCAAATTTTCAGCTAAAACTTTAAATTGATCTACAGAGGAGTCATTTAGTTACTGCAAGTACATTTTAACCTGCCAATCTACCATGGGCATTTATGTTATTTGTCTTTTCATTTCCTTCACTCCTAATTTTTATGTAGTAATACTTTTCTAATATATATTATGGCTGCACATAAATGATTTTGAATATTCCATAGCAAAGGATGAGCGGGAAGAAGAAAGTCACAGCAGAGAGTAAGTATGTTTGTAAATGAAATAGGTACAACTGTTTTTCTTTTGGCAAAGACTAGAACTTCAAATTGAAATTAGTATTGCAACAAATATTACAGAAGTTGGATTTTAATTCTCTATTATAATTGGTTAGCTAGTGAAAGAAACCAGACCATTTTCAGGAGATGGTGAGAGGAATTTATGGGAAAGGCACAGACAGAAGACATTGAAAATAAAATCAGAGAGGAGATAGTGACACAGGGAGAATCCCAGCAACTCTAGGTGGGCAGAGAGACAGGGAGTGCCTGAAAAACAGGTGGGAAAAAAGACAGGCCCAGAGACTCTGCAGGTGTTGACATATTTGAGTATAGGGATCAGAACATCAGTGTTTGGTGATATGTTAGAGCATTAACATAGAACACACATCCCATACTCACGTGTATGTCATTTTTGCATTTTCTACCCATCTGCTTTATTTGTGCTAAGTACATATTGGCAACAAGGCTTTGGCCCACATTGGACTTCAATTTCCATCTCCCCCTGTCTGCATATCTTCTTAAGAAGGCTCACATGCAATCTATCATTTTGTCCAGTGTTAGAGAAAAATTGTATTTAGGATTGTTGTGATGATAAAACGAATGCCAAGTGACAACAGGAGGCAGCCTTTTGGATTCTTCTCTGTACCAACAGATGAGGCCCCATTCCTTATCAGCCAGGATGGATTGCACGTACCTATCATGGCCACCGAGAGAAATCTCCCTCCTTTCCCGGGCATCCTGTAATGCAGATGTGCGTCTTTGTGGTGAACGTGTCTTCAGTTCTTCTGTTCCTCTCTCCCCTGCTTGTCTTTCAAAGCTACGAGAAACGTTATAATTGATTTTTCTTAATGTTTAGTTTTTTTCCTTATCTAAGGCCAGTTACCTCAGTTGGTTTTTATCCAGAGTAAACTTACACCAACTGATATTCAAACAGAGGCTCCATTTGTTATTTCTTCTTTTTTTAAATTTTATCCACTTCTTTTGCAATGATTGAGCAGGATTTTTTGTGATTAAAAGCCATTTCCACTATTGGTTCATTATCTATACTTTTAGCACATTGTTGTAATCCTTATACATTTTCAATTTAAAACTCTATAGTTACAAATGATATTATATCACATCACTGAGTGGATAAAAACATTGAATCAGTATTTCATCTCCTTCCATTCTTTGTATTTTTGGTGTATGTTTTACTCACATCTTTTAAATGTCACAATACATTGTCTTGTTTCTTGCAATAATCATCTTTTAAAGTAATGAAATGAGGAACATTTTATATTGTTTTACTAATGTACTCTTTTTCATTACTTCATGGAAAACTGAGTTTCCTTCTTCACCCTGATGTTTCAGGATAATTTTTACTGCACATACAAATCTAGGTTGGAAATTTTTATTTCAGCACTCCAAAATACAAATCCATTGCCTTCAATCAATATTTCATGATTTATATTGAGAAATCAGCTATTATATTTTCACTTAAGTAATATATTATTTTTCTCTGACTGCTATGAGATTTTCTGTCGGTTTAATTATAGGATTAAAGCTATGATTAGCATTTAAAGGAGAGTATCCCAATGTGTTAATAATATAAGAAATGAGGATTGTCACAAGGTAGCTCTATCGTCTCTGTAAGGAGGACATTCTGAGAGCATCTACAACGCAGCATTGTTGGTGGGAGTATAGAGAAGTGGGGGAGGTGATTTTATGCAAAGTCAATCGAATGTGCAATGGGACTGTGGTGGTACAAGCATGTTTATTTGCAGACCAAAGGGCAGATTCGCTAGAGCTGAAACTACCAGGAAGAGACTTGAATACAAATAGAGGAAAATAGAGGGGCCAGGCCATGCACAACAGAGCAAGTCATGCAGAACTTCGAGATCTGACCTGAACGGAAATAGGAAGCTGTTAAAGGATTTTAAGCATGAAAGGATTTTTATCTTGAAAAGGTCACATGGGAGATAGCAGATTGACTAAAGAGAAATTCTGATTCAATAAGATGATTGGGAACAGAAGTGGGTCAATATCTTGGCTTTTTTATGTGGAAACCATCAAGCACAGATGGGTTTAGTGTCTTTACCATGATTATATGGTGATTTTGGTCTCTGACTTGATAAATGTCGAAATAGTTACTAAAGACTAATCCATACTAACTGTGTATCTTACATGTGCAAGTATATATAAAGCCCAGTTTTACCATTTTATAGATAAGTATTACCCAAATAACCCAACAAAAACAAAATAGTTTATTGTAATCCTTGAATAGGTGAAAGAAAGAAAGAAGGAAGAGTGATGGGGAATTTTTCAGGAGAAAGTGGAAGGGTAATGGATCTCAGAGAATGCACATCCACAAAGGAATAAACAAAGATGTATTTTAGTTAATGTTGCATTGGCCTCTGTTTAACATCAACAAGATGTTGGTAGTGCAGTAAAAAATAAATTTACTTGTTTTCTTTTTTTTAAGATTTATTTATTTATTTGAAAGTCAGAGTCACACACAGAGAGAAGGAGAGGCAGAGAAAGAGAGAGAGGTCTTCTATCCACTGGATCATTCCCCAACTGTCCGCAACAGCCTGAGCTGGGCTAATCCAAAGCCAGGAGCCAGGAGCTTTTTCTGGGTCTCTCACGCAGGTGCAGAGGCCCAAGGACTTGAACCACCTTCTACTGCTTTCCCAGGTCATAGCAGAGAGCTGTATGGGAACTGGAGCAGCCCGGACTCAAACTGGCACCCATATGGGATGCCAACACTGCAGGCAGCAGTTTACCCGCTATGCCACAATGTTGGCGTCTACTTTTTTTCTTATAACAAAAAGTCCAAAGGCTCTGATTATTAGAGATTAGCTAACATCGGATTTAACCTTCTGTCATTAACAACTACAGTAGTTTATAAAACAGAGTAAGCAACACTTTGCAGGCACTGGGTAGCAACCAGTGCAAAACTATGATTTTGGTAGGGAAGGACAAGATGCAGGCTACATGTCCATTTCAGATGTGTGCCTGTGAGCTTTTCTAAGACAACATCACAATGCAACACAGCAAAATTTGGAGAATGGTGAGCTTTCTGGTCCGAGAAAACAGATTAAAGTTGGAGATTATTAGGAAGTTGGCACTGGAAGGGCAAGTGCCAAAGAATAGGAGGTCAAACAGAGGGATCTCTGTCTGCAAATATCCTCCTCAAGTTCCTGGTTCACTAAGAAGTGATGTCAGCTCAGGCATGTGGAGGCCGACAGAGATTTGTTCCCAGGACCATAAGAGCTAAGGGAGACATTCCAGCCATCACAGAGGGTGAGGAAATGTTCCAACCGTGTCTGAGAAAATGGAGAGATCTTAATTTAGGTCATAGAAGATCACACTCTGGGAAGAAATACTGTGCTGTAATACTAGAAGTATTCCATGAATGGAGCTGGCATCTGCACAGAAGTTAAGACACCACTGGGGATGACCACATGCATATCAGACTGCTTGGGATGAGCCCCGGTGCTGAAGCGGCGCCTGGTAAAGCTGGTGGTGAATTTCCTCTTCTGCTTCCGCACGGACGAGGCCGAGCCCTGCTGGAGCGCTGCGGGGTCGCCCAGGAGGAGGCGCGGGGCTCCTCCATCGGCTTCCTGGAGGGCCCGGAGAGGAAGTACCTGTTGGGGGGCGGCAGCGAGAAGCAGTGACGGCAGTGGACGGAGGCGCTGCGCAGGGCCAGCTGCGGAGCGCCGCATCTTCTACCGGAATGAGATCCAGACGATGAGGGGCAAGGACCCCCTGGAGCCGTTCGGGATCTCCGCGGAGGCCCGCCTCCAGCTCAGCAGCGCGCCCGGCGACGGGCGACCGGCGGGCACCGGGCCCGGGCTGGACTCGCGGGGCTGACCTCTGCCTGGCCGAGCCTGGGTGCGCGTGGGAGGGGTTCCTGGCGTACAGGCGTCAGGGCCTGAGGCAGGGGCTGCCCTCTGGGGGTTCCCACCCTGCGAGGCCCCCTCCTGGCGGCACCGGCCGTCCTGGACAGGCTGAATGTAGGAGCGGAGCTAGACCATGCTGTGAATGGGCCGAGGCGAGCCCAGATGCTCTGGCCCCAGGGTCCCCGTGCTCAATAAAGGGACCACCTTTTCAAAAAAAAAAAAAAAAAATCACTCCTGATCCAGCTTCTTGCTAATGCTCACCCTGGTAGGCGGCAGGTGATGCCTCAAGTACTTGTTTCCCTGCCACCCACATGGGAGACCTGGATTGAGCTCTAGGCTTCTGACGGAAGCCTGGCTCAGCCCTGGCTGTTGTGGGCATTTGGGAAGTGATTCTCTCTCTCTCTCTCTCTCTCTCTCTCTCTCTCTCTCTTTCAAATATATATGTATTTGAAAATATATATATTATATATATAATACACACAGAAAGAGAAGAATCTTGGACTTGATGTTGAGAAACACGGGTTGTATTTCTCATTTAAAGAAAATAACACCTCATGAAGAAAGGGGAAGTTTTATATTTATTTGAGAGACTAGAGAGAAAGTACTACCATCTACTAGTTCACTCCCAAATAGCCACAATGGCCAGGGCATGACTGGGACCAGAGCCAGGAGCTGGGGACATAATCCAGATCTCCTTACAAGACAACTACTTGAGTTTTCATTGCTGCCTCCCTGGGTCTTCATTAGTAGGATACAGGAGCTGGAGCCAGGATTCAGTCCCGGCACTCTGGTGTGGGACATGGACATCTTAACTACTATGCTAAATGCTAACTCATTGGAAAATATAATCAATTCACTGCAATGATGCTTTTTTTTTTAAGCCTTGAAATGATCAGTATTTCATTGGTAATTTAACTACTGCTGTTTGAAAAATGAATTGCTCAGAAAAAAATATAATCCACATCACTCATAACATATCACTTGCAATGTTGGTAGCGTTAAAAGACCAACAGATATCCAAAGGAGCAAGAAAATATTATTGATAATTAACAAACACTCAATGGAATTAGACCAATGGACTCAATAGTAGTACTCAATGGAAGTAGATTGTTAGCTGAGAAGGAATTCTGTGATCAATATGGAGAAGAAAATAGAAGAGATGTACAACATTATGATAAATATCTAGAATTTCAAAATATGAGGTTCTTAGGACAGAACAATAAAAGCAGAAAATGGGCTAATGGACGTAAAGTCAACTCAATGGAAAACAACCAAATTGAAACATAGATCAAATTAACAGAAGAAAAGCAACAGAATAAAGTACATGCTGTATATAGGATGTGATATTTATTTTTAACACTGTATTTTTAGAATTAAAGAATGGGAGAAAATCATATGAAGTGATGGTGGGCAGGAATTTCTCAAATATCATTAAATTTATCAACCAATGTATTCAAGAAGCTCAATGAAGCTGAATTAGGGTTGAATTGGAGAATGCGATACACAGGCACATGATAGGAAAACTACTGAAAACCAAAGATAAAGTGAAAATCTTATAACTGAGCACCAAAAAGGAAACCTGTAAAAGTGAAATAAACACTATGAGAAACGGTGACTTGATCAGCCCTCACCCTGACTGTTGATGAGCAACTTAATATGTTATCCCTCTTAGTATTTTTTTGTTTGTTCTACTTAATACTTTTGGTTGAATACTGTAATCAATACACAATTCTTCTTAAGTGCTGAAACTTAACTGAAAAGTGATCGCTGTTAAATATAAGAGTGGGAATAAGAGAGGGAAGAGATGTGCAATTCGGGACATGCTCAAGCTGACTTACCTCAAATGGTAGAGTTAGAAACATACCAGGGGATTCCAATTCAATCCCATCAAGGTGGCATGTACCAATGCCATCTCACTAGTCCCAGTGATCAATTTCTGTTCACAATTGATCATAATGATAGGACTAAGAACCAAAGGGATCACATAAACAAGAATAGTGTCTGCAAATACTAGCTGATAGAATCAAAAAGGGAGAGAATGATCCAACATGGGAAGTGAGATACACTACAGACCCATAGAATGGCAGATGTCCTAAACAGCACTCTGGCCTCATAATCAGCCCTTAAGGCATGTGCATCAGGCTGAAATGCCCATGAGAGTATTTCAGACATGGAAAGCCAACGCACTCTGAGAAAAAAAAAAAAAACCTAATGAAAGATCTCCACGAGTGAGATCCCAGTGGAAAGAATGGGTCATCAAAGAAGGAGGTACCTTTCTCTGAAGGGAGGAGAGAACTTCCACTTTGACCATGGCCTTGTCTAAATATGATCAGAGTCGGTGAACTCAGGGGGCTTCCATAGCCTTGGCAACTCATGACAAGAGCCTAGGGTGATTACTGAGGCCATAAACAAGAGTGTCAATTTGTTAAGTCAACAACAGGAGTCACTGTGCACTTACTCCTCATGTAGGATCTTTGTCCTTAGTGTGCTGTACATTGTGATTTAATGCTATAACTAGTACTCAAACAGTATTTTTCACTTTGCATTTCTATGTGGGTGCAAACTGTTGAAATCTTTACTTAATGTATGCTAAACTGATCTTCTGTATATAAAGAGAATCGAAAATGAATCTTGATGTGAATGGAAGGGGAGAGGGAGTGGGAAAGGGGAGGGTTGCGGGTTGTTGGGATGTTATGGGGGGGAAGCCATTGTAATCAATATTCTGTACTTTGGAAATTTATATTCATTAAATAAAAGTTAAAAAAGAAACTGTCCTATGAAAGCTTCTGCATTATTTTTACTTTAATTGTCTGTGCTTCTGGGGTCTTTTCCAAGAAGTCTTTGCCTATGCCAATGTCTTGTATAGTTTACCCAATATTCTCCTCTAGTAATTTGATGGTATCAAGTTGTAGATTTAATCTTTGATCCAGTTTGAGTTGATTTTGGTATCAGGTGTAAGATGGAGGTTTTGTTTCATACTTCCGCATGCGGAAAGCCAAGTTTCCCAGCACCATTTGTTGAAGAGACTGTCCTTTCTCCAGGGATTGATTTAGCTCTTTTGTCAAACACTAGTTGGTTGTAGAATCAAGGATTGATTTCCAGAGTTTCTATTCTGCTCCATTGGTCTACATGTCTATTTTTGTGCAGTGCCAGGCTGTTTTGATTATAACTGCCTGCCCTGTAGTTGTCTTGAAACTGGAATTGTAATGCCTCCAGCTTTGTTTTTATTGTTTAAGATTGCTTTAGCTATTTGGGATTGCTTGTGTTTCCATATGAATTTTAGCATTTTTCCCTAGATCTGAAAAGAATGCCATTGGTATTTTGATTGGTATCACATTGAATTTGTAAATTAGTTTGGATTGTATAGATATTTTAAAGATATTAATTCTTCCAATGCAGAAACATGGAGATTCTTCCCTTTTTTGTGTCTTCTTTTATTTCTATCTTTACTATTTTGTAATTTTCATGTAGAGACCTTTCACTTCCTTGATCAAATTTATTCCAAGGGATCTAAATTGTATTTAAGGCAAAAATAATATGAGTAACAGCTCAATTCTCAATAGATAATATGAAATTCATGTGACAGTTCAGGATAAACTGAAAATACTAAAATAAAACCCAGCATAACATTTGACAATACTTAGCAAATTTTATACCCAATAAAAATTCTGTTTCAATAGGTGAGAATTCAGCTCACCATTGAAACCACAGAGATCCTGTCATTTCTCATGTCTCAGCATGAGCTGGTGTTTCAGGACCAGTGAGTTCTTGTGGCCACCACAATGCTAAGGCAATCTCTCACTATGTGTCATGGAGCAAAGGTGGAGCTTTCTTTTGAAAATACTGTCCAGGCCAGATGAGAGGAGCATTTTGGCTAGAACCAGCTGGCATCAGGCAGTGTGCCCCTAGCCCCTGGGGGAATCTCTTAATTGAAATGATACTGTAGGCCAGCACCGCAGCTCACTAGGCTAATCCTCCGCCTGTGGCACCGGCACCCTGGGTTCTAGTCCCGGTCGGGGTACCAGATTCTGTCCCGGTTGCTCCTCTTCCAGTCCAGCTCTCTGCTGTGTCCCAGGAGTGCAGGATGACCCAAGTCCTTGGGCCCTGCACCCTATGGGAGACCAGGAGAAGCACCTGGCTCCTGGCTTCGGATCAGCGTGGTGCACCAGCTGCATCAGCCATTGGGGGGGTGAACCAACGGAAAAGGAAGACCTTTCTCTCTGTCTCTCTCTCTCTCTCTCTCACTGTCCACTCTGCCTGTAAAAAAAAGAAAAAAGAAAAAAGAAATGATACTGTAGTCAGTGGTGAATTTGCAGCTGATGCAGGCATGCAAGCTGGTTGTTTCTTGGAGAAAGACTTGTTCTGCCCACCATGACTGGTGTTAATATGGAAACTACCGGCCGGCGCCATGGCTCAATAGGCTAATCCTTCGCCTTGCGGCACTGGCACACCGGGTTCTAGTCCCGGTCGGGGCACCGGATTCTGTCCCGGTTGCCCCTCTTCCAGGCCAGCTCTCTGCTGTGGCCAGGGAGTGCAGTGGAGGATGGCCCAAGTGCTTGGGCCCTGCACCCCATGGGAGACCAGGAGAAGCACCTGGCTCCTGCCTTCGGATCAGCGCGGCACACCGGCCGCAGTGCACTGGCTGCGTGGCCATTGGAGGGTGAACCAATGGCAAAAGGAAGACCTTTCTCTCTGTCTCTCTCTCTCACTGTCCACTCTGCCTGTCAAAAAAATAAAAAATAAAAATACGGAAACTACCTGGACTGGAGACTTCCCAGTTTCTGTAAATTGACGAGAGCTGGCAGAGTTGGCAATGCCTAAATGTCTGCAAGGGCATTAAGTAAGTTGAAGTTGTAGTTAAAAATCCCTTGAAAAACTAACTTCCCCAGGCCAAGATGATATCACTGGCAAATGTTACCAGATGCCCAAGAAAGAAATAAACACAGTACTGTACAGTCTTCCAGAAGGTAGGCAAGGAAACACTTTACTTCTCATCTCCTCCCCAACCCTGATGCCAACGTTGCCCTGATTTCCAAATCAGGTAGATACTCAGACTTAAAAATAATGCAGTCCGGGGGCTGGTGCTGTGGTGCAGTAGGTTAATCCTCTGCCTGTGGTGCCCCCATCCCACATGGGCACTGGTTCAAGTCCCTGCTGCTGCTCTTCCAATCCAGCTTTCTGCTATGGCCTGGGAAAGCACTGGAGGATGGCCCAAGTCCTTGGGCCCCTGCACTTGCATGGGAGACTGAGAAGAAGCTCTCAGCTCCTGGCTTTGGATCGGCCCAACTCAGGCTGTTGTGGCAATTTGGGGAGTGAACCAGCAGATGGAAGACCTTTCTCTTTGTCTTTTTAAAAAAATGAAATCCTGTCTTTTGCAAGAAAATGAATGCAACTGAAGACTATTAGCCTAGTGAAATAAGCCAGACCCTAAAAAACAAGTATCATAAGTTTTCACTGATTTGTGGCTAATATATAGAGTACAAAAAAGTAACATATATGAGTGGAATGGATATCGTGAGATTTGGTTATTATGTACAGCCCTTTTCTATACTCCTGCAGAACGGTGGTCTTCCTACTTTATTCTTGTTGAATTCTTTATTTAGTGGAGAATTAAGGCTGTAACTATAAAGTAACTTGAAAGTATTTATTGTGGGCCAGCGCCACGGCTCACTTGGCTAATCCTCTGCCTGCGGCGCCGGCACCCCAGGTTCTAGTCCCGGTTGGGGCTCCAGATTCTCTCCCAGTTGCTCCTCTACCAGTCCAGCTCTCTGCTGTGGCCCGAGAAAGCAGTGGAGGATGGCCCAAGTGCTTGGGCCCTACACCTGCATGGGAGACCAGGAGGAAGCACCTGGCTCCCGGCTTCAGATCGGCGCAGCACGCCGGCCGCAGCGCATTGGCCGTGGTGGCCATTTGGGGAGTGAACCAAGGGAAGGAAGACCTTTCTCTCTGTCTGTCTCTCTCTCTCTCACTGTCTAAATCTGCCTGTCCAAAAAGAAAAAAAAAGTATGTTATTGTACAAATTAAAAGAAAAAAGGGGATGGAAGGAGGAGAGAGGGAAAGAGATATAAAAGGAGGGAAGGAGAGCGAAAAGGAGGGAAGTTGTATTATGGGCTTAAAATTGTATGTGTGAAATCTATTTTCTTTAGACAAATAATTTTTAAACATATAAAATGAAAAAACTGCAAACCAGTAATACCAGACTATCAGCAGTATAAAACACCATAATCAAATAGGGTTAACTGTAGAAATGTGAATTTATTTTAGTATGTAAAAATCAATTATATTAACAGCTTGATGATAATCTCAGAGTGATCTGAATAGATTCACAAAAATATTCAACTAAATTCAGCTCCTGTTCATAATGAAATATTTTAACAGCTAAGAATAAAATTAAACTTTCTAAATCTGATAGTGTATCTACAAAATCCTGAAGCTAATATCATATTCAGTGATGTCATAACCAATGGAATAAAGCAATTAAAAGGAAGTCATGTATATTGGAAAAGGGGAAATAAAATAGATGACATAATTGTGTTAACATTTCAAGGGAGCTACAAAAACCTACCTGTAACTAAGTAAATTAGGCCAGACTACTGTAAGATCAACAAGAACGAACACACACACACACACACGCACACATGAATCATATTTCTATATACTGGCAGTGAGCATTTATGAATTGAAATAAAACACATATATTCTACCTCCCCCAAAATAAAATCCTTATGTAAAAGTGTAGTAAAACCTATCCAGGAAATACATGCTAAAACACAAGGATGCTGGTGAAAGAAATCAGAGGACCAATGTAAATGGAGGGACGTAAAATACCTAATGTTTTGGAAGACTCAGCCCAGTAAAGATGTCAACTGTTCCTAAATTGGTCTGTAGGCTTACTGCATTTCCTATCAAAATAGAAACAGAATTTCTTTGAGATATAGACAAGCTGATTATGAAATTTTTATTGAAAGGAAAAGGATCTAAGCTAGGTAAAGCAATTTTGATAGAAAAGGAAAAAGTTGGATAAATAAAACTACAGGATTGAAAGACGTATTATATAGCCATCTCAATCAAGAGAGTCTGGCATGACAAAGAGGTATGTGCACATATCTATAGAACAGAACAGAAACAAATCCTCATAAATACAAAAACCAAATGATTTTTTACCAGGTGCAAAAGCAACTTATTAGAGAAAGAACAGTATTTTTAATGAATGGTGTTTAAACAATTGGATTTCCCTAGGAAAAATGGAAACGCGACCTAAACCTCACAGTTTATGCAAAAACTAATTCAAATGAGTGATAGGTATTGTAGTAAGCAAGATAGCTCCCCAAAGATGTTCATGTCATAATCTCCGGAACTTGTAGATATGCAATTCAATTGTGCAAAAATTACAAAAGAGATTTTGTAGAAATGATTATGTTTATGAATTTGGCACTGGGGAGTTTAATCCTGGATTATCAAGGTGGGGCCAATCTAACCACATGGGCTCTTAAAACACGGAACTTTCTCTAGCTGAAGTCAGAGATAACCGGCAGAAGCAGAAGACAGAAGAAAGGTACCGAAGAAGAGAAATTCAGACAGATCCTAAGCATGAGAAAGATGCAATGAGCCGTTGCAGGTCTGAAATCCAGGGGCCAGGTGCAAAGTCTGGAGAGGCTTCTGGGAACTAAAGGTGCCTTTGATCAGTGGCCAACCAGGACAGAGAGACTTCCATCCTGCAACCAAAACGACCAGGGCTTTTGCCAAAAACGTTAAAGACCTGAAGTTTAATCACTTCCACAAAGTCTCTTTTGCAATTTTATTCTTCCCAGAATATTCTGAAAAGAGTCCAGCCAGCTAACACCTGGATTACAGTTCTGTGAAATCCAAAGCAAAGAAACCAATTCAGTTTATGAAAACTTTGGGCCAGCACCGCGGCTCACTAGGCTAATCCTCTGCCTACGGCGCCAGCACCCCGGGTTCTAGTCCCGGTTGGAGCGCCGGTTCTGCCCTGGTTGCTCCTCTACCAGTCCAGCTCTCTGCTGTGGCCCGGGAAGGCAGTGGAGGGTGGCCTAAGTACTTGGACCCTGCACCTGCATGGCAGACCAGGAGGAAGCACCTGGCTCCTGGCTTTGGATGGGTGCAGCGCACCGACCATAGCAGCCATCTGGGGGGTGAACCAAGGGAAGGAAGACCTTTCTCTCTGTCTGTCTCTCTCTCACTGTATAACTCTGCCTGTCAAAAAAAAAAAAAAAAAATGAAAGAATGAACTTTGGCCTATAGAACATGAAACAATAAATTAGTTTTTTAAAGCAAGTTTCTATGAATTTGTTATGGCAGCAATAGAAAGCTAATACAGATCTAAATGTAAAATGTAATACTGTGAGACTTTGGGAGAAAATATTTTTGAACACGGGTTAGGCAAAGAGCTCATCTTACAGTAACACAAAAGCATACTTCATAAAAGAAAACAAGCAATATGGAGGGCTTTAGCAAAATTTACAAATTTTCTCTGTGAAACAGAAAAAGTGAAAATCAAGACATAAACCAGAAGAGAAGATTTGCAAATCACATGTCTGACAAGGGTCTTATCTTGAGAATGTAGTTGAAAATCATTCTCAAACCTTAGTAAGACCAGCAATGCCATTGGAAAATGGGCAGAAGACTTGGATAAACATTTTACCACAGAGGATATAGATACGGTAAATAAATACGTGAAAAGATATTCAATAGCATTAGTCAGAGTGGGAAATGCAAATTACAGCATGTCTTCACACCTGTTAGGATAGCTAAAATAATATTAATATAACCAAATGGCATTAAGGATATGGAGCAACTGACTGAAGGCATGAAGAAACTGTTTTATCGACAAGATGGCATACTGCAGAGCAACAAAAGGAAAAGAATTACTGATACATAAGTTGGATGGATCTTCCGTCTATTATGCTGAGTGAAAAACTCAATTGCAGTGGGTTACATACTGTATCATTCCATCTGCATTAATTCTCAGAGTGACAAAGTTACAGTGACTGGGAGCAGACTAGAGGTATTCAGGGATACATTGGGGTCTACTATGTGGGTTGGAACGAGGGATTTTCTACTGAATCATGAGACAGTCCTGTATCCTGATTCTGATGGCAGCTATGTGTATGTGATAAAATGTCGTAGGACTATCCACCAAAAATTGTGTGCGGAAACATGAAAATAAAATAAGGTCTGTAACTGGATCAGTATTTTCCCAATGTCAATTTTCTGGTTTTGATAATTACATTAAATTTACGTAAAACACCATCAGTGGAGAGATGTTGTGAGGGTACGTGGAAACTCTCATTACTATTCTGCAACTTTTATGTGGTCAGAATTATTGCAAATAAAATACTTTAAACATTGTAACCTTAATGGCTACCTAGGAAAAATTGATATCAAGTTATACCAAATACAGTCACCAAAGTGGTTCAAATTAAAAACTGACAATACCAAGGTGTGTGTGGATGTGACATGTATTGTCATTGGCGCTATACATTGGATTACTGTCTCAAAGTCTGAATCCATTTCACCAATTTTAAATATGTATCTACCTAGTGACTCTCAAATTGCACTCAGACATTGTATACATGAAAGAAAGGAGAGTGTCTGTTATAAAAGACACGTACAATAAGGTATGTAGCACCTTGGTGTTGAGAGCCAACCCCTGAAGAAGCTCAATTAGCCACCAACAAAATAGTAAATAAAGAAATGGTGATATAGTCACACAATGGAATGCTAGACATTTTCATATAACAAAGTTCTCTACTGCTGCTGTCACACACAACGGTGTAGACAGATTTCACAGACACACGAAAATAGTACTAGACACAAAATTTATTTTGATATCATTCATATGAGGCTTGAGAAGAGGCAAAAATACTTGGCTGTGTTGAAAGTCAGGATGACAGCTTACATCTCACAGATGTAATTGTAGACTAGAACGGCCCAGGTGAAACTTCTAGGGTGAGAGAAATGTTCTGCATATTGACTTGGGTGATAACTCCACGCCTATATGCCTACTATGCAAACACTCTTCAGATCCTGCACCATAGATTTGTACACTTTTCTGAATTCAATGTATACTTCAATAATTTAAAAAATATGCTAAGACCCTTCTTTTTGAGTCCAGTCACAAGTAACATAAGGTTGGCCTGGACACTCATGGCAATCATCAAAGACTTTGGACAGATCCATCCTCCTGCTCTACCATGGACTCTGTGATGTTAGTTGAATGCCTGCAAGATGATCGTTAAAGCATCAACAACTGCATCTAAATTTGGAGAAAGCAAAGGGCAGAGGTCAAAAGGAGAAAACACAAGCCAATTGAGTTTTCCTCCTTCAAATATAAATCCTGAGAGCACCGTTCACTTACATGTCACTGGAAAGGATAATTTTTATGGCCATATTGAATGAAATAGAACTTGGTAAACTGCATATTTTGGCTGGGGTCATTTCGACAACTCAAATGAATCTGCCAGTTAGAAATCGAATAGAAATTAATGAGAATATAAATTAGGTAGAAGAAGGGGAAAATGGATATTGGGTAAGTAAGTATTGGGTGGGTAAGTTAGTAGCCTACTGCCTCTGGTTGCCTCCCATCCAGAAATTCTCTAGGGAAATCATCTAATGGGAAGCATTTTCATGTGATCTTTTAAACAAGTTTGCTACCTCCTGCAGAGATATTTACTTCTGTGTCCATATACTTAATTCCCAAAGCAGGTTTAGGGGTTTGAGCAAGGATTCTGTTCCCTTGAGAGAAAGCTAATAAAGGAAGGGGAGTATTCACAGTGTATTAAGGGCAGAATGGCTGGGTAGCTTCCCACTTTGTTCTGTTTGTGGTGGTAGTTTGTTTTTTTCTCCACGCTTTTACCCCTTGGTGTACTGAAGCTTGAGGGTGACAAATAAGGAATTATTTTAAAATTATTGTAATCATTATTATTTTGAAATTTACTATTAATAACAGTGTCTATGTGACATTTCAACACCTGTAACAATAGGTACTGATCGAATGAGCAGTGAGCATTTTCCCTTCTTTGACATTACTCTGTGATTGGAGGCTCAGAACTCCTTTTTCTGCTTTTTCACAAAGCATGTACTAGGTTATTGTGCGCTGCACGCTAGGTGACATTAGGAGCTGTTCCTTCCCATCGAATTCTCATTTGGTATCTCGACTCTCCCCTCCCAGATCTAGTAGTTAGTATTCTCTGTTTAGATTGGTTTCTTAAATTTTTGTCATCACTAATATATTCATTTTGCTCAACGTGGCCATTACTAATTTTTGTGAGTTGTCCATCATTCAGTGGACTTAGAGGAAAAATTCAGAATGAGAGGAACAGCTGCTTTTCTTCTTTGTAATCTTTTTTATTTCATAATAGTCTCAAATTACAAAACAAAAATTGTATAACATTGAGTTCTTAGGTGCCCACACCCAGATTCCCCCATTATTAACATCTTATAAGAGCATCATGTATTTATTGCAATCAACAAATTACACCTGCCTTCCCCTGTTTGTTTTTTTTTGTTTGTTTTTTTTTGTTTGTTTTTTTTTTTTTAATCGAAAGATGCTTTTCTTAAGTTCTGAGCTCCTTAGGTGGAGAAGCATCTGGTACTCCTGATCTTATTAATCACTATAGAGCAAAAACCCATAGAAGACAGTGGGCGTGGCTCCTTTTTCAGACTCTGCCTTGTCCAGCTTAGACTCCAGCCAGACCCGGTCCCCTTTCTCTAGCTGCACGATGGAACTTCCTGACACATGCTCGTGGCTGTCCTTGGCTTCCGCTTGTTTGTCCCTGACCTGGAGGCCATTCTTCATGAGAGCCACTTTTACAGCATTCTGAAACAGGGCAATGTCGAAGCCAAAGTGGTATAAACCAGGAACAGTGCAGGTGAACACTCCAGTGGCCAGGTCGAAGTGGCCCCGATGGTTGTACAGAGCTTCCTGGAAGACAATGGGCTGCAGGGGTCCTGGGAAAGACCCATTCAGCTTCACAGAAAATGCGGATGTTGGTGGGCACTTCTCAACACGCCCAGGTAGCCCAGGTGGTCCAGGTATACCCATGAATCCTAGATTCCAAAACAAACAGAAAACACAACCCTGTATTTTCAAGTTTTTTTTTTTTTTGTATTTATTGTACCTGGGTTTCTTTCTCTCTCCTGCCTTTATCCCCCACTCAACTCTTTTCTCCTTGGCCACCAGGGCACAATTTAGACACCACTGCTTCTGAAAACCCCCTCCTATCTACTCCAGTCTTAAGAATTTTATTTCTTTCCTTTAGAATACCAAATCTGTATTTACTGTTGCCATAGCTACAAGGAATTACAAACTAGAATTATGATCTTTCCATAAGTGGCCATTTCTTTGTCTAAACTAGAGACCAAGGTTTCCCTCAACTTTTTTTTCTAAATGTCACCCTCAGCATCAGCTACAAAATTAGCACTCAATATGTATATTCCGTAAATGAATAATTGAGAGACTATATGAGAGTGCTTCAGAAGTTTCAAGGAAGAATAGAGTTAAAAGGTAAATTGCATTTTGATGCCAAAAATCTTATTTATATACATCATTTTTTCATGAGCAATTTAAAGCCCTTGTGTGAATTAATCTTCAAATATGCACCAACATCTTTCACTGTAAGGTTGCGGGATCACTATTGGGAGGAGTTTGCCCAGATTCAGGGATCCCATTGTTCCAGAAGGTAACTGGAAGTTTGAGCAGTGGGAGCCAAGCATGCTGTTCATTATGCATGGTTCTGCACACCCCATTCCCACTCCACTTGATGATCTCTCAGGGTCAGGCTGCAGTAAGGCCCTTTAGTATCAGGACCTTCAAAATGGAGTTCAGGACCACACATGTTTAACAACTCCATGGGGGATGCTGGTCTCATTCATGTTGAAGGCCATTGCCTAGAGGTTCAAGTGAAGGGTTCAGAACTATGCCTGCATCTGAGCTTCATCCAACACACCCCTCAGCAGAATGATGAGAGGGCGGGAGGCTCACAGATCTGCTGACCTAAGTGCCTAAGCGTTATTGTGCGAACTTCCACTTACACTTTCATTGTGTGATGCCACACTGATGGAATCGCAGTTCTAAGTCTCAGTTATGACCACATGTCAAATGTATACAAAAACTCTTTAAACATATAGATTTCTTGGGATTTGGAAATTGAGTTAGCAGCTATAGCTTATGGTTATTCAGAGCTGAGGAAAAGAATCCATGCTCACATGTTACCAGGAAATGGCTTACTCAGCAAGTGGCCCTCAGCAGATCACTTGGTAAAATTCACTGAACCTAGAAACACTTCAATCAAAAAGAAACTACAAAAGGCTAAAAGAACAAATATAATTTTTTGCAACCTGGTGGACCCATTGGTCCTGGAGGCCCTGGAGGCCCTGGGGGCCCTGGAATTCCTGGAGGCCCTGGAGGTCCACATTGATTAGGATCTTGCGAAGATGTGATACCAGCTGCAAGTAACAGAGTGAAGAGGGCCAAAATCCGGAAACCTGGAGTAGAAAGAAATGGACAAAGTTTCAAATGGATTAGAAGACAGATCAGCCATTCTTCTTGAAGGTATCGGATTCTCAGCTTTGCCAAGTAGCAGCACACTTTCCCAATTTCAAGAAATCCATGTTGTGTTGGTATTTTGTTCCAACCAATGCCACATGCCTCAGTGCTGTCAGTCACCCAGAGAAGGCTATGAGTCACTTTCAGTTGAGATGCCTTCCAATTGGGCACCAAAAAAATCTGAGAAAAGCAGCTAATAATATCCAATTTGAAAATAGAAAATTTTTCTCAAATTCTTGCCAGCTCTAGAGGTTGTTTCTTGTGCTTTTGGAGCCTCCTGCTATCTGTTTAGGAGTTATCTTTATTTTTTTATTTTTTTTTGACAGGCAGAGTGGACAGTGAGAGAGAGACAGAGAGAGAAAGGTCTTCCTTTACCATTGGTTCACCCTCCAATGGCCACTGCAGCTGGTGCACCGTGCTGATCCGAAGCTGGGAGCCAGGTGCTTCTCCTGGTCTCCCATGCAGGTGCAGGGCCCAAGCACTTGGGCCATCCTCCACTGCACTCCCGGGCCACAGCAGAGAGCTGGGCTAGAAGAGGGGCAACCGGGACAGAATCCGGTGTCCTGATCGGGACTAGAACCCAGTGTGCTGGTGCCTCAGGTGGAGGATTAGCCTATTGAGCCACAGCGCTGGCCCAGGAGTTATCTTTAAACAATTGACTTGAGTAATGTCAAGTAACATATGATGATTAGGCACCTGCCGTGCTCTGTGTTTTGTTCTTTATAAATCTTACTGCTATTGCTGCATCTTTATCTGTATGAATAGGTGTTTGATAGTGAATGAATCAATAAATACTTCAACACTGAATTATCCAGAGGCTGTCTTCCACTGCCCTGAGGACTCATATTTAGCATAGGGACCTCCACTTGACTCTAAGGTATCAAGCCAATCATACCAATATACTTTTTTTTTTTTTGACAGGCAGAGTAGACACTGAGAGAGAGAGACAGAGAGAAAGATCTTCCTTTTGCCGTTGGTTCACTCTCCAATGGCCGCCGCGGCCAGCGCGCTGCAGCTGGCACATCACGCTGATCCGAAGCCAGGAACCAGGTGCTTCTCCTGGTCTCCCATGGGGTGCAGGGCCCAAGGACTTGGGCCATCCCCCACTGCACTACCGGGCCATAGCAGAGAGCTTGCCTGGAAGAGGGGCAACCGGGACAGAATCCGGCTCCCCAACCGGGACTAGAACCCGGTGTGCCGGCGCGGCAAGGCGGAGAATTAGCCTATTGAGCCACGGCGCCGGCCCCAATATACTTTCATTGTACTTGCTCCTATTAATGCTCTTGTTTTATTGTCCCCTTGGTGAGACTATCAGATCCTTGAAGTCAGCAATGGCTCTCCTGTCCACCTTTAACAATAAACAATAAAGACTACTACTATAGCCATTCATCTCAAGAAACACAATCAATTTTTACATGATTGATTACAGTGTTTTTTGAGCATAAAATCTGCCCTAATTTCTGCTTCAAGTGATGCCATTCTGAAGCCGAAGGGAAAACCTGAAAGGATATAATACTGATTAATGAATATTTTTAAAATCAGTTGATGTGGATTCAAAGCTTAAATTTGCCTCCTCCAACTTGAGTAATCTCATCAAGTAACCTGACTTCCAGCCACACTTATATAATGGTGCTGGGTCACCTTGATAGTTTTACTGTTTAAAAATGATATACATAGGGGTCCACATTGTGGTGCTCAGCTGTCGCCTACAGCGTGGCATTCCATATCACAGCACAAGGTTGAATCCCACTTGCTCCGTTTCTGATCCAGCTCCCAGCGAATGAATGTACCTGGGAAGACAGCAGAAGATGGCCCAAGTAGTTGGTCCCTGGCCAACTTTGGAGACCCAGATGAAGCAATGGCCTCCTGGCTTTAGCCTGGACCAATCCTAGCCATTATGGCCATTTGAGAATGGAGTCAATCTCAATCTCTCTCTCTCTCTCTCTCTCCCCCTCCCTCCCTCCTTCCCTCCCCCCTCCCTCCCTCTCCCTCTCTCTCCCTCTTTCTCCCCCTCTCTTTTTTTCTCTCTCTCTCCTTCCTTTCTACTCCTCTCCTTCCTTTCTTGCTTTCTCTTTTTCACTCTGCCTTTCAAATATTAAATAAATCTTAAAAATGATGTATATAAATTATTTTAAGGATGTCTAGCATATATTTTTTATTTCATGAAAAGTTATTTCTTGCTACTTTTATTCTTTTTTCTCCCATCTAAGGGAACTGCTATTCTGACTTTTATACTGGAAAGAATGTTATTTGCAAGAGTTTTGATAATCTGTCGTATAAATACCAAGGACATATCTATCTCCAAGCAATTTTTAAATGATCGTGAGTATATTTTGAACATTTTGGCACATTCTGTTGCTTATATTTCTCAAATTCCTCTAGAAAATAGTGAGGGGTGTGGTGTTGTAGAAAACATTACAGAAAAGGACAAACTGAGGCCCAGAGCAGAAAGTGACTGCCCTTTCTATATATTGCTTTTGAGGATAGAACCAGGGTTGACATGAAACCCATGTCTCCAGACTCTAAGATGGTTCATGCTGTTATACAAGCCTGGTGCTGGGTCGTCTGTGTCTCAGTGGAAATGGGTGAGCAACAATTTTTGTTCCTATTCTCTCTCTTTTTTCAAAAAGATTTATTTATTTATTTATTTGAAAGGCTGAGTTACAGAGAGCGAGAGGCAGAGAGAGAGAGAGAGAAAAAAAGTCCTCCATGCATTGGTTCGTTCCCCAAATGGCCGCATTGGCCAGGGTTGGGCCAGACCAAAAACAGGAGCCAGGAGCTTCATCCAAGTCTCCGACATAGGTTCAGGGGCCCAAGCACTTTTCCAAGTGCATTAGCAGGGAGCCACATGGGAAGTGGAGCAGCCAGGACTTGAACAATGCCTATATGGGATGCCGGCGCTGCATAATCCACCACACCACAGCACCAGCACTGATCCCATTCTGGCTCCCTCACCCTAGTCCACCTGCCCACAGCATTCATTCATACCCATGCAGACTCACCTACACAGCATCAAATACATAACCAAAGGCTAAACAGAGAACTGTATTCATGGAGAGTCCTTAGCAATAGAAAAGGGAATTTGTTTGTTGTTGACCTAATAACAGCATTATTCTCAAAATATTATGTGAAAATAATACACTGAATTTCATAGGAAATCCATTTATTGCAGGAAAGTAGATGAGAACTTTGTGGTTTATCTTACTCAGTGTCCATAAAATAATTCAGGATAGTTTCCTGTCGACATAAGTTTCCTGTTGACTCAAGGTCAAAATCCCCAAAGAGGCAGGTCTGACATTCACAGAAAGTATAAATGCTGTAAGTGACCATATTTTTTTCCTTGTTGTCTCATACCAAGCTTAAATCCAAATTCTCATCCAAATTTCAAAATCTATCTTTATACTTATATCTTACTTCTTCTAGTCTTTATATTTAGCCAACTTGTTTGGCCTTTGCTGTACAAGAAGTGTAAGGTGTGTGTGTGTGTGTATAAACTATCCTCCCGTGTCTACTTATACTGTGTTATGATAGTATATGAAGTCATGTGGATGTTTCTTCAAATACTCTGTGGAATCACAGAGAGTTACAAGATAGTAGATGGGGCAACAAAGCAAACAACCATATTACTTCTAAAATACTGACTTGGCATTTCAAACGATAATCATTGACAGTCAGTACTACCAAGAATTTACTCTGATTGCTTAATGGTTGATAGGGCTAAGTAGTAAGGAAGGTAAGACAAGTTGAATACAGCATTTGAAAAAGCATAAAATAATGAAGAGATAGCAAAGGGACAGAAAACAGAACCAAAGGGAATAAACAGTTAACACAGAGATAGTTACAGTAAGAGAAATCTGGGGATAAAATCAAGACAGAAAAGGCAGAAGCAGAGATAAATACCAAGAAAGGCTAGGACACTGAGAAGACTTAGCATGCAGAGTAATGCAGTGTGCTACTGGTTCACTCTAACATTAAGCATCATAATGTTCAATAAAACATTTGATTGTAAATTGTATATAAAGGAGTTTAACATTCATACTTTTATTTGGTTATGTCCCAATGATGCTGATTTAATTTGAAAGTGTGACATTATTTCCAAATGGAAAGCAAGAGTTGTGAGGCCCCACGTTGGACTTCCAACTCTTCCTGTTCCCTTCTGTTTGCAGTAGCCAACTGATAAGGTTAATCAGGTGTCTCTGTTTTTGTCCAGTATTGTGGATGGTTGTAATGAAAAATGTAAATTGTGAATGTAAATGCAAAATGTAATGAGAAATGTAAATGAAAAAGAGAATTAATGCAGGGAGAAGGAAGTGCTTTGGAAGGTTCCTTGTGCTGCCTCCGTGGGTGGATTTCACTGCAATAGACATTGTAAAGAACTTACCCTCCGTGCCCACAGGGAGGACTCTTCCTCGCGGCCCAGGCATCGAAATGGTCCTTCAGGGATCACCACCTTACCTGCTCCTTCCTTCCTATCTGCTTGGTTTTTGAAACTGTGTGCTGCTGGTTTGATTAAGCTGATTTCTCTCAATTTTTCATTTTCCAGTCTCCTAAGGCTGAAGTCAAAGTTAACTTTTAACCACAGCAGTTAAACATTCAAACATGCTAAGCTGACGTGGTGACATTCAAACGGAAACAGTTCTGCTCACGGTCCCTCTGGTAGCCACTGTTTATTATCGCGGCCAACCCTGGCCTCTGAAGCTGACAAACTTTCGTTGGGTTGTCCCCTCCCTCTTGGTTACTTCATCAACATCACCCTGTGACCCCATCTCTGACTAGTTCAGAGCACGAGAAATGTAAAGAAGGGAATAAACCCCATTTCCCGTAACCCCAATCCATAATTACAGGCTGGAAACAGGAGTCCAGGGAGAAGAAATAGTTTAGTTGAGCAAATTAGGGTTAACTACAAGACAATGAAAAATTTCCCCTAACTTGGAGCCTGGGAATTTCTCTCCTGCTTTTCTCCCCATCTTCCAGTGTATTCGTGCTTTACTGTAACAGCCCCACACTGACACCTTTGCATGTGTCACACAGGCCCACTGTGCTTGCCAAGGTGAGCCTCACTTAATCAAAATGGAATTAATTGAGGGTGAGACTTTGAAAATGGTTGAACGAAGAGCTTGGCAAGCCTCTCCTCAAAAGGCAACAATGACACTGGACAAAATACCCAAAACAAACATTTAGTACATTTTGAAAATTACCAAAAAAAAAAAAAAAAAGTCCATGAATCTCAGTAAGAATTGCAGAAATCTGTGCTGTCTTCATTTGAGGTTCCTCTCCTTTACCCTCCAGCTGCGTGACAGCACAGTTCTACTAGGCTGGGGCAGCCTGGGAGGACTGACAGCAGAGGGGACTGACCTGATCTTGAACAGAAAGTGTACAAGTCTAAGCCCAGAGGCATGGCCACAGTTAATAGTGTCCTAAATAGCAAAGGGCCAGGGCAGGCCAACATGGTAATTAGACTGAGATTTTAGAGCAGCCGGGAATTTAAATGGGAAAGCAGGACCATGGAACACTGAACGGCTTTGATAAATCCTATTGATCCCGGGTGATCTGAAGGTTGTGCACAGTCTTCTTTCAAGCTCAGGAAAAGCCAGAAAGAGCAGTGCCAAGTCACTCCTGACTGAATACAATGGTCTGTAAGCACCGGAAAAGGCAGAGCTGGAAATGCCCTGGATCTCGGATAAGCAGAATCTCTGATCAATTGGTGGTTGATAGTGACTGATTCCAAGCTGGGGCAATCCCCAGGCTTAGAAAAGTAATAAACAAATACTGCACAACCTCCCTTAAGTATGTAAATGTGGAATCTAAACAGTGTAACTCCTGGCAGGCTTTTGGATGCCTGCTCTCCATACCGAAGTGCCTGGATTCAAGTCCATCTTCCTAAGAACCAGCAGGTGATGGCTCAAGTAATTGGGTCCCTGCCACCTGTAGGGGAGACCTGGATTCAGTTCCTAGCTCCCAGGCTTTTGGGAAGTGAATAAGTAGATGAGAATTTCTCTCTCTCTCTCTCTCTCTCTCAGGTTTGTGTGTATGTGTACATCTGCCTTTCAAATAAGAAAAAGTGTCATACTCAGAGAGAGTAAAATATTTAATGAGGTTGAAGACAGAATGGGAAAGAAAGATGTTACTCAAAGATAAAATGTTTCAGTTAGACTGGAAATAAATTTCAGTGATCTACTGCATAGTGGAATTACTATAATTTTTTGTGAATGCTTTTAAAACTAATTTATTATTCTCTATAGCCTATCATGTACATTGCTCAGAATAATAAAGCATGAAGCAGACAAAACAAAAGACATACACAAGGCCCTAAGAGATCAAATCTATTGTAAGACCATAAACAAAAGTGCAAGTGAATTCAGCTCCAGTACTTTCTGTGTCATTCACCAGTAATCTATAGAAAAGTGAGTCTCAGGAGCTGTGTCTATGCAGTGAGATAACTCCAGATAACAGATATTATCCCAATAATGCCAGTCCCGGGGAAAATATGGAGAGTATAAATGAATGTTCCTAGTTTGAAGGAGTGGTTGATCATTTGTTTCATTTCCTTTTACCAACAGAAATGTAGCCACCTCCCATCACATGGTTGGCCGTCTAACCCATTTTCACTGTATGTGAAGAGAAGCAGATACGTTTACAATTCACCTCCTGTTTCACATCCAATGCCACATTAAAGCTGCCTGTTGTCCCTCCGTGATTTTCAAGGCACTTGAAGAATGAACCCACCACAAGAAGAAATATAAGCCTCATAACCCAAATCAGAATAGCTTAGAGCAACACAAAGGCTAGTAGGAACATGCAGTTTTCAAATCATGTAACTGGCAAAGCCTGGGTCCTTTCTTTTGGCTGTGTGCAAAACAAAGAAAATGTCCCATAGTGTTATTAATACATGCTTTTGTTTCATACTAGCAGAGGTGGCCTGCATTTTTAGCACAGCTGGATTAATTTGCTGTTATTTTTCTCTGTATAAAGCAAATGGCAGGATGTAAAATATTTTACTGTTTTTCATTGGTTGTGAATGGCAGCAAAAATTTGGAGCACCTTATTCTCACTTTCATCCCAGATTATAAGGATTGCTATGATAATGATAATGGGTATCTCAGAAGAGCTAGCTTTTTATTTTTTATTTTATTTAAGGAATACAAACTTCATGTTTTTCATATATACAAATTTTGGAACATAGTGAACCCCATCTCCCTCCTGCCTATACTCCCACCCTTCTTCCTCCTCCCTCTCCCATTCTCATGCATACTTTTTAGAAAGATCTACTTCGTTAACTTTACAATGATAAGATTAACCCTACACTAAGTAGAATTCAACAAATAGTATGAAGAAAAAAGGAATAAAACGAACACAAACAATAAGTATTGTTCCTCAACTGTTAAGACAAGGGCTACTCAAAATCATTGCATCACAAAGTGTCAATTTCACTCCTATAGATTACCTTTTAGGTATACTACTAGTTACCACAGATCAGAGAGCATATGGTTACTTGTCTTTTTGGGACTAGCTTATTTCACTGAGTATAATTAACTTAGTTGCATTCATTTTGCTACAAATGACAGGAATTCATTTTTTACTGCTGTGTAGTATTCCATAGTGTAATATACCATAATTTGTTTATCCAGTCTTCAGTTGATGGACATCTAGCTTGATTCCGTATCTTAGCTATTGTAAATAGAGCTGCAATGAATATGGGGGTACAGATACCCGGAAGATCTATTATTTATTGAAAACTCAGTATGCAGCAGTCACTGATCTAAATATTTACATGTTAAGCATTTACATCTAAATGTTTTATTGACATTGATATTATACTCCAATCTTAACGATTCTGGAAAGGAACTCATGGTTTTCCTTCTAAACATGTTCCCATCCCAATCTCAAGTCTTCAGGTCTTTGTCAAAGTCACCACCATCCAGAGTTCCTCAAACAGAAAGCATAAATTATTCTTAACTATTTCCTTTGCATGGTGGCTCATATCCATTCATTAACCTTGTCAGTTGTTTCTGGGTTCAAAATATATATCTACTTCCTTCTATCTCCACTGATCCTAGTCTAGTCTAGTGTCTTTTAGGCTGTAATACAGAAAAAAATAAATACAAATAAATACAAATGTTATACTTATATCCTAGATTGGATCCTGCAACAGAAAAAAATAGAGAATTACTGAAATCTAAATAAGTTCCTGAGTTTAACTAGTAATTTATACCAATGTTAATTTCCTTTTTATTTTAATTAAGTTTTAACAGATCCACAATGATTCATAATACAAGTCCAAGAACAGGGTATGCCTTTCCTCCCTCCCTCCCACCCACCTACCCTCTCGTTCTACCTTTCTTCTTTTTTTTTTTTTATTTTTTGAGGCAATGTATTTTAAATCTACAGTGCAGTAAAAATGCTTAATACCTCGACAAATAAGAAGTTTAAGTAAATAGCAAAAATACTCTATACAACAGCTATTAACAATAATTGTATGAAAAAATAATCATTTACCTGTATATAGATTTTTTATCAATTAGTCATTCATAAAATCTTTCAAAGAAATACAGTCAATGGTGTCGGGTCATAGATTTAAGTCTTTAATCCATGTTGAGTGAATTTTTGTGTAAGGTGAAAGGTAGGGGTCTTGCTTCATGATTCTGCACGTGGAAATCCAGTTTTCCCAGCACCATTTATTGAATAGACTGTCCTTACTCCAGGGATTGGTTTTGGATCCTTGATCAAATATGAGTTGGCTGTAGATGTTTGGATTGATTTGTAGTGTTTCTATTCTGTTCCATTGGTCTATCCATCTGTTTCTGTACCAGTACCATGCTGTTTTGATAACAACTGCCCTGTAGTATGTCCTGAAATCTGGTATTGTGATGCCTCCGGCTTTGTTTTTGTTGTACAAGATTGCTTTAGCTATTTGAGGTCTCCTTTGTCTCCATATGAATTTCAGCATCATTTGTTCAGATCTGAGAAGAAGGTCTTCAGTATCTTGATTGGTATTGCATTGAATCTATAAATTGCTTTTGGGAGAATGGACATTTTGATGATATTGATTCTTCCAATCCATGAGCATGGAAGATTTTTCCATTTTTTGGTATACTCTTCTATTTCTTTCTTTAAGGTTTTGTAATTTTCATTGTAGAAATCTTTAACGTCCTTGGTTAAGTTTATTCCAAGGTATTTGATTGTTTTTGTAGCTATTGTGAATGGGATTGATCTTAGCAGTTCTTCCTCAGCTGTGGCATTGCCTGTATATACAAAGGCTGTTGATTTTTGTGCATTGATTTTATATCCTGCTACTTTGCCAAACTCTTCTATGAGTTCCAATAGTCTCTTAGTAGAGTTCTTTGGGTCCCCTAAATAAAGAATCATGTCATCTGCAAAGAGGGATAGTTTGATTTCTTCCTTCCCAATTTGTATCCCTTTAATTTCTTTTTCTTGCCTAATAGCTCTGGTTAAAACTTCCAGAACTATATTGAATAGCAGTGGTGAGAGTGGACATCCCTGTCTGGTACCAGATCTCAGTGGAAATGCTTCCAACTTTCCCCCATTCAATAGGATGTTGGCCATGAGTTTTTCATAAATTGCTTTGATTGTATTGAGGAATGTTCCTTCCATAGCCAATATGCTTAGAGTTTTCATCAGAAAAGTGTGTTGTATTTTATCAAATGCTTTCTCGGCATCTATTGAGATAATCATATGGTTTTTCTTCTGCAGTCTGTTAATGTGGTGTATCACGTTGATTGTTTTGCGCACATTGAACCATCCCTGCATACCAGGGATAAATCCCACTTGGTCTGGGTGGATGATCTTTCTGATGTGTTGTTGCATTCTATTGGCCAGAATTTTATTGAGGATTTTTGCATCTATGTTCATCAGGGATATTGGTCTGTAATTCTCTTTCAGTGCTGCATCTTTTCCCGGCTTAGGAATTAAGGTGATGCTGGCTTCATAGAAAGAATTTGGGAGGATTCCCTCTTTTTCGATTGTTCTGAACAGTTTGAGAAGAATTGGAGTTTAGTTCTTCTTTAAATGTCTGGTAGAATTCAGCAGTGAATCCATCTGGTCCTGGGCTTTTCTTTGTTGGGAGGGCCTTTATTACTGTTTCAATTTCTGTCTCAGTTATGGGTCTGTTTAGGTTTTCTATGTCTTCCTGGTTCAATTTAGGTAGGTTGCATGTGTCCAGGAATCTATCCATTTCTGATAGGTTTCCCTGTTTGCTGGCATACAAGTCCTTGTAGTAATTTCTGATGATTCTTTTTATTTCTGTGGTGTCTGTTGTTACGTTTCCTTTTTCATCTCTGATTTTATTGATTTGGGTCTTTTCTCTTCTTTTTTTAGTTAGTTGGGCGAATGGAGTGTCAATTTTGTTTATTTTTTCAAAAAACCAGCTCCTTGTTTGGCTGATTTTTTTGTAATTTTTTTTGATTCAATCCTGTTGATTTCTTCTCTGATTTTAATTATTTCTCTTCTCCTACTAGATTTGGGTCTGGTTTGCTGCAGATTTTCTAGATCCTTGAGATGCATTGAAAGCTCATCTATTTGGTGCCTTTCCAATTTATTGATGTAGGCACCTATTGATATAAACTTTCCTCTTAACACTGCTTTTGCTGTATCCCATAAGTTTTGGTATGTTGTGCTGTTATCCTCATTTACGTCCAGAAAATTTTTGATTTCTCTTTTAATTTCTTCTATGACCCATTGTTCATTCAGGAGCATGTTGTTCAATCTCCATGTGTTTGCATATGCTCTACGGATTCCTGAGTTGCTAACTTTAGACTTTAAGCCATTTCCTCTCAATGGTTTATGCATAGGAATAATTTTATGCAGATTTCAATACAAATGATTATTCCTTTTTTAACTATTATTTACCACAGATCATGGAAAGCATGTGGTATTTATCTTTTTGGGACTGGCTTATTTCACTAACTTTAACAGGCATTTTTCAAAAGATGAAATTCAAAGAGCCATCAGACTCATGAAAAGATGCTCAGGATCACTAGCCATCAGGGAAACACAAATAAAAACCATAATGAGGCTTCACCTCACCCCAGATAGAATGGCTCACATACAGAAATAAAAAAACAATCAGTGCTTATGAGGATGTGGGGTCAAGTGTGCCCCAATTCACTGTTGGTGGGAATACAAACTAGTACAGTCACTCTGGAAGATGGTATGGAGATTCTGCAGGAAGCAGAAAATAGGTCTGCCATATGACCCAGCCTTTCCACTCCTGGGAATTTACCCAAAGAAAATGAAGTCAGCACATGAAAGAGTTATCTGTACTCCTGTGTTTATTGCAGCTCAATTCATAATAGCTAAGATGTGGAATCAACACAGATGTCCATCAACTGTTGACTGGATAAAAAAAAATGTTATGGGACTGGTGCTGTGGCATAGCGGGTAAAGCCACTGCCTGCAGTGCCAAAATCCCATATGGGCACCAGCTCGAGTCCTGGATGCTCTACTTCCAATCCAGCTCTCTGTTATGGCCTGGGAAAGCAGTAGAAGATGGCCTTTCCCCTGCACAGGAGACCCGGAAGAAGCCCCTGGCTCCTGGCTTCGGATCTGCACAGCTCTATCTGTTGTGGCCAATTAGGGAGTGAACCAATGGACAGAAGACTTTGTCTCTCTCTCTCTCTCTCACACACACACACATACACACTCTCTCTCTCTCTGCCTCTCCTTCTGTATCTGTGTAACTCTGACTTTCAAAGAACTAAATAAATATTTTTTAAAAAAGAAAATATGGTATATATACACTATGGAATGCTATTCAGCCATAATTACTATAATTAATAATATATTTCAAAATTGCTGAGTCCATTTTAAATGTTCTCACCACAAAAAATATAAGTAATGATATGATGGATATATACAGCTTGATATAATCATTCTGCAATGTATACATTGCTTCCCATAAATATATACAGTTATTACTTGTCAATTAAAAGAGAAAATTTTTGAATTTAACTCAGAGACATTATGGTAGGAAATAAAATTACTTCAGCATTATGGATATTATAAAGATGAATAATTCATTTTCCTATTCACTGAAAAATAGAAAAAGTGCAAGTATTAGTTTTTCTTCATTTAGATATTAGGCCACCAATATCATCTGGATATGGATTAAAAAACGTAGTGCCCTGAAGATGGTATCAGAATCAGACAATTAACTCATTCAAACAACACTGCCCTCATAACCATCTATAAAAGCAAACCACGAGAGGATGGCCCAAGTGCTTGGGCCCCTGCACCTGCATGGGAGACCAGGAAGAAGCTCCCGGCTCCTGGCTTCGGATCAGCGCAGCACCGGCCATAGCAGCCATTTAGGGGGTGAACCAACAGAAGGAAGACCTTTCTCTCTGTCTCCCTCTCTTACTGTCTATAACTCTACCTGTCAAATAAAAAAAATCAAACCACGAGAGTGTTCCCTAACTGGGAAACTGTTCCTGGCCTACAGTTAGCATACAATATTATGTTTGCTGTCACTGAGCACCAGCTGTCCTGTGATATCTGTGTTTGGCTCAGGGTTCATGATCAAATGCACATATATCATTACTACTGGCTTCTAAGTCTGCAATTACAATCTTGGCTGCTTGGGAAATTTTATGAAAATGTAATAATAAAAGGACTGACAAATCTGCATGCCATCATTTGGTGAACGTTTTCTGTTCCGCTTATGTGGCTCTACTGTTTACTTAACGACACTAGTCTTGAATTGGAGAGTCTAGATCTCCTATTCTGAAGACAAGTGAATGACTGGATCCCAGGACAGAGACCCATGGATGCTCAGGGATGATGATGATCCTACAGGAAACTTTTCAAAATATAGGAGACTCTCCAAGGGGCCCTTTTGGCCTCTCATTACTTAGCTGCAAACCACAACGCAGGATGTCTTCCCCACCGTGGGCAGCTCTTAAACTTCAGCGTGCATCAGAACCACACAGGGAACCTGCTAACACTGAGATTCCTTGTCCCCAGGGCTTTTCAGAGTGGGGATCAATTGAAGGGACTGTCATCTGATTTTACGCGAATGTCTCAGGTGGTGCTGATGCTGCTGGCTTGTGAACAACACTGGAAGAACTGAAGAACCTTGGCTCTGGCTCATCCATCATGAACCTACCTGGAAGTGGCAGGCAGCCCATGAGGAGCCCCACGCACCCCATCAGAAGGATCTGCAGTGAATCTATGACACCAGACCAACCAGCACTCACTAAGCACCAACCTGCTCATAATATCTGGATTTGCTCAGTGTTTATAGTCAAATGATCATCTTCTCAGAACAGGCCATCAAAGAAAGAGGTACCTTTCTCTGAAGGGAGGAGAGAACTTCCATTTTGAATATGGCCTTGTCTAAATAAGATCAGAGTTGGCGAACTCAAGAGGCTTCCGTAGCCTTGGCAGCTCATGACGAGAGCCTTGGGTGATTACTTATGTCATAAATAAGAGTGTCAATTGTTAAATCAACAACGGGAGTCACTGTGCACTTACTCCCCATGTAGGATCTCTGTCCTTCATGTGTTGTACTATGTGAATTAACAGTAAAACTAGTACTAAAACAGTACTCTATAAAAAAAAATTAGCCCCTTTCTCTCTCCTTTACTAGAAATGCTATCCTGTGCACAAGTCCACCTCTGCAACTATAAGTCTTCTGGGGTCTCCCCTTCCTTTTCTTAACCTTATGGAGCAGTGCTGCCTGTGGCCGGCCCTAGGCCAGGTGCTGTAACCTCATAGGACCCGCAATTTGGGCAAAGAAGCCTTGTGACAAAGAAGCCCTTGTTAAGTGCACACACTTCCCTGGGTTCTTTCATTCCTAGTGGCTGCCAATTCCATGATGATTATGACACACACCCACAGAGAAAGAGGGGAGGGAAGTAAAGAGGCAGAAGTGAGGGTTTTCTTGCTAACAGGAACTGGCAGTCCAGGAGGCCCTGGGGGTCCATAACATCCGACTTGCCCCCTGAAAATAACTGCCACGAGGACAGAGATAGCCGCTTGCCACACATCTATGGTCAAAACCAAAGAGGAGTTATTTGTGCATGCAATCTGTGTTGGTGAACTGAAACTTGGTCTGTTAAAATCACATTCACTCTGAAACCCAGTACATAGGGGTTCAAGTGACAGGTACTAGACAGCAACTAATTGAGCATATTAAACTCTGTACTGACCCTTTGTTAACTCCTCTGTCATCATCCACCACACTGCAATCATTACTCATGTGCCATGTCTATGCTCAACATTGTGAATTCTCTTCTTTTTCGAGATTTATTTATTTATTTGAATGGCAGAGCAACAGGAGGAGGGAGAGAGATCTTCCATCCAGTGATACACTCTTCAAATTTCCACAAGAGCCAGGGATGAGCAGGCCAAAGTTAGGAGTCTAGAACTCCATCTTAGTATCCCATGTGAGTGACAGGGCCCCAAGTACTTGAAAACCCATCCATTGCTTTCCCAGGTGCATTAGCAGGGAGTTGTATTGAAAGCAGAGCAGCCGATATGAAAACATACATTCACCCAAAGACTTGCACACTCATGTTCATAACTGATTTGTTCATGAGTTCCTACCTGGAAACAACACAATGTCAATCAACAGGAGACTGGATAAAGAAAGCTGGCAACTGTCCTTCAACAGTTAATAGCCTGTGAAACCAAATCCATGATTGAGGCTGACATTAATCTAAAGTCCTACCCCCTTGCAGATACCCACTTCACTAAGAAACTCCTGGCCCTGGTTCAGCAGGCGTGTACCTATGAGCAGCTTCTGAAAGGAGCCAGTGGGACCACCAAAATCCTAAGTGGGGGCATCTCTGCGTTCACTGTGATGGCTGCAGATGCCGAGCTTCTGGATCATCTCGCACCTCCTGCTGCTGTGTGAAGACAAGAATATGTCTTACGTGTTTGTGTGTTGCTGTGGATTCGTTCTGAGAGGAGGAGCGTGGTGGGGGCAAGAGGTGCAGAGTCACCACACAGACCCGGGGAGTCGGGTGAAAGCAGGCCTGAGGCGAGCAGCCCGCAGACTCATTTATTTCAGTTGGTACAGCAGCTTATATAGCCAAGACAGCCAATCCAGTCAAGGGGTGGTTTATGCCCTAACCACTCACAGCCTGTTACCAGGCAGGCTCCTTTGCCATGTGGTTTCCAAAGCCATCCAGTCACAGCCTGTTGCCAGGCAGGCTCTGTTGCCAGTAGCCATCTTGGCATGGCCTTCTCTTTCTACCACATTTCCCTCTTTTTGTTTATTTTTGAGCAATGGGAGGCATGATTCTTGGCCATACCATTGTTGACCCCGTTTTCATGTGGTCTCTGTATGCGGCTGTGCCTGCCTTAGATGGTCCCCCAGGGGATCTTACCTGTCGTTGACTAGCCAGCCCTCAAAACAGGAGACCACAGGAGTGCTTACTCAGATAGGGGTAGGAATGAAGAACAATTTACAGACATTGGTAATCCCTCCCTCCCTCCTTCCCTCCCTCCCTTCCTCCACCTCTCTGTAACTCTGCCTTTCAAATAAATTGTTAAAAAAAAGACTTGAGGTCACTTCCTCTGACTAGTTCCCAATCATAAACCAGGAAGATTGTAGCATGTGAGTCAATCCTAGAGTGTCTATGATGACATTAGTGGCTGCTATCCTCAGAGGATACACAATTAGAGGTAGAGAGGAGGAATAAGTTCAAGATCTAAGGTGTTGTTTAGTTAATGATGATATGTGAGTATTATATTCTCTTTTTTTGACAGGCAGAGTTAGAGAGAGAGAGAGAGAGATCTTCCTTTCTGTTGATTCACCCCCAAAATGGCCGCTAAGGCCGGTGCACTGCGCTGATCCAAAGCCAGGAGCCAGGTGCTTCTTCCTGGTCTCCCATGCAGGTGCAGGTATCCCATGCACTTGGGCCATCCTCCACTGCCTTCCTGGGCCACAGCAGAGAGCTGGACTGTAAGAGAAGCAACCGAGACAGAACCTGCACCCCAACCAGGACTAGAACCCAGAGTACCGGCGCCACAGGTGGAGGATTAGCCTAGTGAGCCACGGTGCTGGCCTATGAGTATTATATTCTTGAAAATTATAGAAAGTAGATGCAAAGGACTCTCACCATAAAAATGACATCTATCTGAATGAATACATTTGTCAATTAACTACATTACCATTCCACAATGATTGTATTCCTGAAAATATCATATTAAATACAAAAGATGCATTCAATGTTATCTGTCAGTTGTATTAAAAAATGTAAAAGTGAAAAATAAATTAGTTTATTGAGAGGGGAAAACCAAGAGAAAGAGAGAGAACTCCATCTGCTGGTTCACTTTGCAGATGTGTGCAATGGTCTAGGCAGGGCCTGGCTGAAACTGGAGAGCCAGAAATGCTGACCAGGTACCATATTACTTGGGCCATCACCCTTGCTTCCCAGGGTTTGCATTACCAAGAAGCTGGAGTCAGGAATTGGAGTTAGCCATTGAACACAAGTACTCTGATGTGGTATACAAATGTCTTAACCACCAGTTATTATTCCCACAAACAGTCATTAGGGCACCTTTTCTCCACATCTTTGCCAGCATTTATTGTTTGTTGATTTCTGTATGAAAGACATTTGGAAGAGGAGCAGCCGGGACTAGAACCAGTGCCCATATGGGATGCCAGTGCCACAGGTGGAGGATTAACCTACTGCACCATGGCACCAACCCCGTGAATTTTGTCTTTGATTGCATGTCCCTCTGGACTTTTTTCCAAGAAGCCTTCGCCTATGCCAGTGCCTTGCTGGGTTTCCCCAATAGTCGCTAATAATTTGATGGTATCAGGTCATAGATTTAGGTCTTTAATCCATTTTAAATGGAGTTTTATGTAAGGTATAAGGTAGGGGCCCTGCTTCATACTTCTGCATGTGGAAATCCGGTTTTCCCAGAACCATTTATTGAAGAGACTGTCTTTGCTCCAGGGATTGGTTTTAGCTCCTTGGTCAAATATAAGTTGGTATTTATAGATGTTTGGATTGATTTCTGGCATTTTTATTCTGTTCCATTGGTCTATACATCTGTTTTTGAACCAGTACCAGGCTGTTTGATTATAACTGCCTTGTAGTATGTCTTAAAATCTGGTATTGTGATACCTCTGGCTTTTTTTTTGTGGTATATGATAGTTTTAGCCATTAGTGGTCTCCTGTGTTTCCAAATGGATTTCAGCAGCATTTTTTTCTAGATATGAGAAGAATGTCTTTGATCTTTTGATTGGTATTGCATTGAATCTATAAATTGCTTTCAGAAAAATGAACATTTTGATTATATTGATTCTTCCAATCCATGGACATGGAAGTTTTTTCCGTATTTTGTATCTTCTTCTATTTTCCTCTTTAATTTTTTGTAATTTTCATCATAGAGATCTTTGACTCATTGATTAAGTTTATTCCAAGGTACTTGGTTCTTTGGTAGCTATTGTGAATGGGATTGATTTTTTTTTTTTTTGACAGGCAGAGTGGACAGTGAGAGAGAGAGACAGAGAGAAAGGTCTTCCTTTGCCGTTGGTTCATCCTCCAATGGCCGCCGCGGTCGGCGCGCTACGGCTGGCACACCGCGCTGATCCCATGGCAGGAGCCAGGTACTTATCCTGGTCTCCCATGGGGTGCAGGGCCCAAGGACTTGGGCCATCCTCCACTGCACTCCTGGGCCACAGCAGAGATCTGGCCTGGAAGAGGGGCAACCGGGACAGAATCCGGTGCCCCGACCAGGACTAGAACTCGGTGTGCCGGCGCCGCAAGGCGGAGGATTAGCCTAGTGAGCCGCGGCGCCGGCCCGTGAATGGGATTGATCTTAACAGTTCTTTCTCAGCTGTGGCATTGTCTGTGTATACAGATGCTGTTCTTTTTGGGTATTGATTTTATATCCTGCTACTTTGCCAAACTCTTCTATGAGTTCCAATAGTCTCTTGGTAGAGTCTTTTGGATCCCCTATATATAGAATCATGTCATCTACAGATAGGGATAATTTCCCTTCCTCTTTCCCAATTTGAATCCCTTTGATTTCTTTTTCTTACCTAATGGCTCTGGCTAGAACTTCCAGAACTTTATTGAATAGCAATGGTGAGAGTGGGCATCCTTGTCTCGTACCAGATCTCAATGGGAATACTTCTAACTTTTTTCCCATTCAATAGGACGCTAGCCATGTATTTGTCATAAATTGCCTTGATTGTATTGAGGAATGTTCCTTCTAAACTCAATTTGCTTAGAGTTTTCATCAGAAGTGTGTTGTATTTTATAAAATGTATCATATTAATTGATTTGTGAATGTTGTACCTCCCTGCATAACAGGGATCAATCCCACTTCGTCTAGATGGATGATCTTTCTGATGTATTGTTGGATTCGATTGGCCAGAATTTGTTAAGGACTTTTGTATCTATGTTAATCAGGGAAATTCGTCTGTAGTTCTCCTTCTGTTGTACCTTTTCCAGGTTTAGGAATTAAGGTGATGCTGGCTTCATAGAAAGAATTTGGGGGGGGGGGATTTCCTCTCTTTCAACTGTTTTGAATAACTTCAGAAGAATCGAAGTTAGTTCTTCTTTAAAAGTCTGTTAGAATTCAGTGGTAAAGTCCTCTGGTCCTGGGCTTTTCTTTGTTGGGAGGCACTTTATTACTGATTCAATTTCCTTCTTAGTAATGAGTCTGTTTAGGTTTTCTGTGTCTTCATGGCTCAGATTATGTAGGTTGTATGTGTTCAGGAATCTTCTAGGTTTCCGAGTTTGTTGGCATACAGCTCTTCGTAGTAATTTCCAATGATTCTTTTTATTTCTATGGTGTCATTACATTTCCTTTTTCATCTCTAATTTTAATGACTTGGGTCTTCTCTCTCTGTCTTTTTTTTTTGGTTAGTTGGACCAGTGGTATGTCAATTTTGTTTATTTTTTCAAAAAACAGCTCTTCATTTTGCTGATCTTTTGTATTTTTTTTTTAATTTTGTTGATTTCTTCTCTAATTTTAAATATTTATATTTTCCTACTTGTTTTAGGTTTGGTTTGTTGTTGTTTTTCTAGATGCCTGAGGTGCATTGATGGTTCATTTATTTGGTGCCTTTCCAATTTCTTGATGTCAGCACTGATTACTATAAACTTTCCTCTTAGCACTGCTTTTGCTGTATCCCATAAGTTTTGATATGTTGTATTGTCATCTTCATTTGTTTCCAGAAATTTTTTATTTCTATTTTGACTTATTCTATGACCCACTGTTCATTCAGGAGTATGTTGTTCAGTCTTCATGTGTTTGTATATGTTCTAGAGATTTCCTGAGTTGCTGATTTCCAGTTTCATTACATTTACATCATGGTCCATGAAGATGCATGGTACAGTTTCCATTTTTTTGAATTTGCTGAGACTTGTTTTATGGCCTAGCATGTAGTCAATCCTAGAGAAAGTTCCATGCACTGGGGAGAAAAATGTGTATTCTGTGGCCGTAGGGTGGAAAGCTCTGTAGATATCTGCTAAGTCTATTTGTTCTATATTGTTGATTAACTCTGCTGTTTCCTTGTTGATTTTCTGTATAGTTGATCTGTCCATTACTGACAGTGGAGTATCCCCATTACTATTTTATTTGAATCTGTATCTCCATTTAAATCTATTAACATTTCTTTTAGATAGCCAGGTACCCTGTAATTAAGTGCATATACATTTATAATAGTCACATCTTCCTGTTGAATTGATCCTTTAATCATTATATAGTTCCTTCTTTGTTTCTTTTAATAGTTTTGTGTTAATGTCTGTTTTGTCTGATATTCAGATGGCTATACCAGCACTTTTTTGGCTTCTGTTAGCATGGATTACCTTTTTCATCCTTTTACTTTCAGTCTGTATGCATTTTTGTTGGTAAGATGTGTTTCTGGTTTTTTTTTTTTTTTTTCTTTTTTAATCCATTAAGCCAGTCTGTGTCTTTTAACTGGAGAGTTGATACCATTTACATTCAGGGTGACTATTGTTAAGTACCAACTTTGTGCTGCCATGTTTCCATAAATAGTCATAATTTCACATTTTGAGTTTTGAGTTTTCTTTGTGCTTTTACTGGGTCATCACATTCTTGAGCATCTTTTGTAGGGCTGGGTGAGTAGTTCTGAATTCTTTCAGTTTCTTTTTGTTGTAGATCTTTATTTCTCCTTTACTCATAAATGAGAGCTTTGCAGGGTACAATATTCTGGGTTGACAGTTCTTTTCTCTTGAGACTTGGAATATATTTCGTTATTTTCTCCTTGCCTGTAGGGTTTCTGATGAGAAGTCCGGAGTGGCTCTAATTGGGTTTCCTCTGAATGTGATTTGGCATTTCTCTCATGCACATTTTAAGATCTTTTCTTTATGTTTTACTGTGGGAAATTTTACTACAGTGTTTCAGGGTGAAGATATTTTCTGGTCATGTCTATTGGGAGTTTTGTGTGCCTCCTGTACTTGGATTTCTCTTTTTTTCTACACATTGGGGAAATTTTCTGTTATTATTTCATTAAGAAGGCCTTCCGATCCTTTCTCTCTTCTCATGCCTTCTGGAACTGCTAGGATCTGTGTGTTGGGTCGCTTGATAGTATCTTGTAGATTCCAACAGTGTTTTTAAGTCTTCTAATTTCTTCTTCTTCTTTTTTTTTTTTTTTTTTTTTGGTCTGACTAAAATATTTCCAGAAATTTGTCTTCTAGTTCGTTATCCTTTTTTCTGTCTCATCTATTCTGGCTTTCCACTGCATATTTTATTTCATCTACTGAATTCTTCATTTCTAGTATTTCATTCTGATTTCTTTTTAATATCTCAATTCCTTGGGATAACTTTTCATTTAGATCACAATTTTGCTTCTGATTGCTTCTAAGTAATCTGACAATTTCTGAATTCTGTTTCAGGCATATGATTGATCTTTTCATCTTCAACTTCTGTTATTGAAGAGTTGTACTGTTCCTTTTTGGGGGGCTCATAGTATCTTCCTTATTCTTATTTAGGGTTTTTGCCTCATTTTTTTTGTATTTGTGTGTGTAAGTGTGTGTGGTTTTTTTTTGTTTTTGTTTTTATTTTTGGTCTGGGGAATTTCTCTTGTGAGGTTTCTCTCTGTTATGAGCTGCTGTATGTTTGTGCATTTCAAGTAGAAGCACAGAACGCCATCCCCTAGAGCCCTGCTCATTGTCAATCATGCTGGAAGCAGGTATGAGCTCTGGTTCACGTAGCTCCGCCTACTGAGACCTGGTTCACTTCTAATGGTGGATGGACTAGGCTCAAGTTTTCTTTATTAATTTATTTATTTTTAAATTTTTTTGACAGGCAGAGTTAGACAGTGAGAGAGAGAGAGACAGAGAGAAAGGTCTTCCTTTTCCATTGGTTCACCCCCCAAATGGCCGCTACGACCGGTGTGCTGTGGCCGGTGCACTGCGCCAATCTGAAGCCAGGAGCCAGGTGCCTCTCCTGGTCTCCCATGGGGTGCAGGGCCCAAGCACTTGGGCCATCCTCCACTGCTTTCCTGGGCCACAGCAGAGAGCTGGCCTGGAAGAGGAGCAACCGGACAGAATCTGGCGCCCCAGCCGGGACTAGAAACTGGGGTGCTGGCGCCACAGGTGGAAGATTAGCCAAGTGAGCCACAGTTTTCTTTATTCAGCACTTTTTCTTGTACAGCTTATGTAGTAGAAAAGAAATACTTCTGAAATGTTGTAGGTCTTGTTCCTTGGTAGGGGGCATAGGGGGGTGGCCCCCACAATTGATGGATGTGTGCTTGGGTCACTAAGGCATAGTTTCAAAAATGTAAACATTCAAGATGGCTTCTCTCAGCCAGCTGCAGGTGTGGGTGGAGAAGGTAGGGAGATGGACTGGGGAATGCCCGACCTCTCTGTTTACATTTCTGTACCTTGTCTTTTTTTTCGCTACATGGAACTTCAAAAGCAGTTCACTAAAATCCCCCACCCACTGCTATTCACAGCTCCATGGACCCACAATTTCTAGTCTAACCTGGTCTCTTGGGGGCCGGCACCAGCTGCCCCAACCTGCGCCTCCACTGCATCTCCTCTGCTTCTCTTACTGTTTTGCTCTTTCAGCATGAACCTGCCCGGTCTGTGTTGGCCTCCTAGGCTTCTCGTCATGAATTTCCTGTGGCTCTGTCTCTGGCATGTATCTTCTCTCCTTTTTAACTATCTACTTTGCCCCTGTGACTCAGACCATCCTGTTGTTAAGCTGACATCTTGGGGATCCAGGCAACCCAGATATGTGCTTTTACTAGCAGTTTCTCTTGGTCTATGGATGAACTTTTGACTCACTTAATATGTATGTTCCATGGGACAGTTTTTAACTTTAATAAAATCCAGGTTAGTAATTTTTTTTCTTTCATGCCCTATGATTTTGCTACTGTTTTAAAGCCTATAAAAAAAGCTAGGGTGGCACTGTAGCATGGTAGATTAAACCACTGCTTACAATACCAGCATCCTATTTCACACTGTCAGTTCAAGTCCTGGCTACTCCAGGCTTTTGATCCAGCTTCCTGCTAATGCACCTGAGAAAGCAGCAGATGATGGGTCAAGTACTTGGGCCCCTGCCATGCACATAGGAGATTAGGATGGAGTTTCTGGCTTCTGGTTTCAGCTTGACCCTGACCTGGCTATTGCAGCCAAGTGAGGAGTGAACCAATGGATGGGAGAACTTTTTCTCTTTCTCTCGCTCTTTCTCTGTCACTCTTCCCTTATAGTAAATAAATAAATAATTAAATGTTTCAAAAAAAACTCACCAAAAACAATAGCCATTTATGTTAGCTCCTATGTCTTATTCTAGAATTTTTTTAAGTTTTCATTTTCTATAATCCATTTTGAGTTAACCTTTGTGAAAGGCACATGCTTATGTTTAGGTTCATTCTCTACATATATCATTATAGTAAATTTCTTGAATTATCTTAGCTCATTTGCCAAGGATAAATTGACTGCATTTATATGGATCTATATCTGGGTTCCTTAGTCCATTCTATTGATCTATTTTTATATCCTCTTGTTAATATCATCCTTATTTATTGTAATGTTATAGTAAGTCTTGTACTTAATTAATCTGCATCCCTCAACTTTGTTTTTCATATTCTCATTCTTCAGTATTGTATTGACTATTCTAGTCCTTTATCCTGCCCTTATATATCTTAGATCAATTTGTTGAGACCACAAAATAGTAGCAGAGATTTTAATTGAGATTGTACTGAATTTATAGATCAAGGCGAGAAGAATACTGAGCATATCACCCAAGGGAATGGAATATATCTCCAATTATCCATATCTTCTTTGATTTTCCATTAGAAATGTACTATATAGTTTTCCTTGTGTATATATTATACAGATCTTGCTAGATTTATACCTGCGTATCTTGTTTTTGAGTGCTATTATAAATGCTATTTTTAAAAATTTCAATTTATGGCCGGCGCCGCGGCTCACTAGGCTAATCCTCCGCCTTGCGGCGCCGGCACACCGGGTTCTAGTCCCGGTCGGGGCGCCGGATTCTGTCCCGGTTGCCCCTCTTCCAGGCCAGCCCTCTGCTGTGGCCAGGGAGTGCAGTGGAGGATGGCCCAGGTGCTTGGGCCCTGCACCCCATGGGAGACCAGGATAAGCACCTGGCTCCTGGCTCCTGCCGTCGGATCAGCGCGGTGCGCCGGCCGCAGCGCGCCGGCCGCGGCGGCCATTGGAGGGTGAACCAACGGCAAAGGAAGACCTTTCTCTCTGTCTCTCTCTCTCTCACTGTCCACTCTGCCTGTCAAAAAAAAAAAATTTTCAATTTATAATTTTTTGTTGCTGGTACATAGGAAAGCAATTGAATTCATATGTCAACCAGCCATTATACAATCTTCCTAAACTCATTTATTAGCACCAGGAATTTTATAAGATATTTCCCATTGATTTTTCAAAAAAATTTCTCCATAGGCTATCATGTCATCTGCAATGACAATTTTATTTTTCCCTCTCGTTCTCTATTCCTTTCTTACTTTATTGTGCCAGATAGAACGTCCAGTAAAATGTTGAATAGGAGTGGTGAGAAGCGACATTATCGCCTGGTTCCCAACCTTAGGGAGAAAACATTCAGCTTTTTATCAAGAAGTATACTGTTTATTTTAGGTTGTATGGCCAAGTCTTTGTCAAGTTGAGTCATGTCCTCCATTCATAATCTGGTTCTGTTATCAATCCAGTCCTGGTTTCCTGATATTTTGTTGAAACTGGAGTATTGACTGTGAGGTCCATTGGATGAGTTAGGAAGTAACCATTTCTGAAAGCTTCAGTGAGAATGTCTGGGTATCCAAAGGGTGAGCGTTGATCTCTCCAAGTAAACTCAGCCAGAAATACATGGATGCATTGGTTCACAGTGAGTGCTATCTGCTGTTACTTTTCTCTGGTCAAAATCTAACCAGATACTAGCCTCCAGAAAGACCTGAAGACCAAATATTTAAAGAAATCAACTCATCCAATCTCAGGCTTCAAAATTCATTAAAGTAAGACAAATGCATGATAACTGAGAAGTCAACCTTCAGTAGACTTCTGCCCATAACACCGTGATATATGGGCCCAGAGGGGAAGCTATGCTCTTGGTTGCTAAGTATACCCACTCTTAATTAAACCTCTCATAATTTTTTATAGTTCTTTCTTTTGCCTTTAGATGCATAATATGTTATCACTCTATTAACTCTGAGAGACCTTTTTTTAAAAAAAGATTTATTTATTTATTTATTTGAAAGTCAGAGTTACACAGAGAGAGGAGAGGCAGAGAGAGTGAGAGGTCTTCCATCCGATGGTTCACTCCCCAATTGGCTGCAATGGTCGGAGCTGCACCAATCCAAAGCCAGGAGCCAGGAGCTTCTTCTGGCTCTCCCACCCAGGTTCAGGGATCCAAGGACTTGGGCCATCTTGTACTGCTATCCCAGGCCACAGCAGAGAGCTGAATTGGAAGTGGAGCAGCTGGGTCTCAAACCGGCGCCCATATGGGAAGCCGGCACTTCAGGCCAGGGCATTAACCCGCTGCGCCACAGCACCAGCCCCAACTCTGGGAGACCATTTGCCCATAAGTTTGTTAAAGGTACAAATTTCATTCCTGCCTGTCCACTGCTGAAAGTGAGTAGGAATGGAATCTATTTAACTCCTGTTATACACATTGGGATAGAGGGACTGTGACAAAAAGGCCAACAATGAAACAGTCCTCATAAGTTGTTTTGGAATATACTGTGTGTTCCATTTAATGCTCTGATGCCAGTGGTCTGAACCAGAGGCAGGATTCCTTTCAGCACTTCCCAAGACGCTTTCCCTCCCTCTTTATTCACTGCTGGCTCTGCCATTTGTTTTTCGCCACTATCCAGCCGAGTGTTTCGGTTTTCTCTTGTTCATTTATTTCTCCTTTAATACTTTTTTTGGTTCTCTGTTCTCTCCCTCCCCCACACATTTTCATTAACCCCGATTTGTTCTTTCCTGTACTCCCTCACCAGTTAACCGTGTACAATAAGAGATTAGGATTTCTTATTTGCTGTATTTATTGTATCCAACTTAAAAACCAAATATAATGCAGTCGTCATTTCTCTAACTATCCACTATCTTCTCCCTCCCCTTAACTCTTTAGCTCTAGCTCTTTGTCTTTATCTCTGGACTATTTGAAGTATCTTATATGAATTAATAAAATAAATAGGAAAATAGAAGCTGGTAAGAGTTAGAAGGAGGTTAAAAAGTAAATAAAAGCAAAAACCATATTAAATGGTTCAGTGAAAATGAAAGTGAATACACCTGCTCAGTTTTTTCCAGTTTTTTAAAAGATTTATTTTATTTATTTATTTACAGAGAGAGGTAGAGATAGAGAGAGAGGTCTTGCATTTGCTGGTTCACTCCCCAGATCACCACAGCGGTCAGAGCTGTGCTGATCCGAAGCCAGGAGACAAGAGCTTCTTATGAGTCTCTCATGTGGGTGCAAGGGCTGAAGGACTTGGCTATCTTCTACTGCTTTCTCAGGTCATAGCAGAGAGCTTGATGGGAAGAGGAGCAGCCAGGACTAGAACCGGCACCCATATTGGATGCTGGCACTTTAGGCCAGGGCGTTAACCCACTGCACCACAGCACTGGCCCCTTTTCAGTTTTAGTTGAAAATTTGATTCTGAGATTTTTAGGGGACAAAGCAAAACATGGCCTCAAATGTAGTTCAGATTGTCCACATGGGAAATGCATTTTCTTTAAGAATTTTCAATACAGACAGGAAGAAGAAATTCAAGGACTACATATGGGAACAGTGAGTAAGATAAGCAAAACAATCTCTACTAGCACACTACAGTAAACTCAGTGGTGGTTTTATTTTCTAGTTGGTGTAATATAATTCAATATATGCTGAGGACAATGCTATAATATTGAGAAAGGAACAAACTTCCTTTTTGATGATACTGGGTAGCCTGTATTGAATTTTTTTTTTATGTCAGTTCTTTGAGTGTGTTTGATTTGTGCGGGGGCACCTGTCTGTCAGTATATTTTAGACTGAATATATAAAGTATTCCACTAATTTCCAGCCATGATGGATGCCAAGTCTATAATTAAACAAAAGCAAAAATCACTTAACAGGGGAAGAATATTCCAGAACAAGTTTCGTATTCTCAAGAGGCCCAACAACTTCCCTTTTCTGGACCTCGATTTTTCCTCCCTGCCAATGATCAATATGACATTAAAACTCTTCCAACATCACAGAAAAGTCCATAAAATTACACTAGGGCAGTGCACAATGTGTAAGTGTGTCATAAGTTGCTCATCAGATAGCAATAAGCTAGGAACCAAGAGACCTCCATTTGACTCTGAACACTTGCTCTGCTTGCTGGACGACTGAGGGCCAGATGGATCCCTTGGTCAGTGACTTCCCTCAGATGAACCTGTACACATCACCAGCCAGGAAGGTTGCTGAGCCCCATCTCCAGGACTTCTGATGCAGAACAAATGGAGTTAGGCAAGACCATGTTTCAGAGGACTTTGGGTCTAAGTGGAGTTCAGGGCCATTGATCTGTGGTCTTTAATAATAGCACAGAGGCTTTTTCTACTTTCCTCTAGTAATTCCTATAGTAAGGGGCCTTTGCTTACAAAGTTTATAGCAAAGAAAGCATATGGCTCTGCCTGTGAGCTGTGTTAAATAAAACAATCTGTACTTAATCAGAAAATGCATTTTGCATGTTACCTACAATGTATAACTTTAAGAAGGCACAAATATAGTCAAGTACCAAGGAAGGGACTATAGATCATTGTGATGAGAGTAGATCCAGATGCCACTGTTTCTGTAGCACAGTGGAGAGAAGTTATCTGTGGTAGGCACAAAGAACATCCTGGAAAATATTTAATTTGAACCTTTAAGGGTGAACTAAAAGAAGTGAGTGGAAGGGAGGGAGAAAGCTTTATGCTGACCATACAATGCCTGGGTCCAGATCGTCTCCTTCCTCTGTCTGTGTGCCTTGGAGGGTAGGACCTCCAGGGAGTAACCTCCAGGTGTTGCAGGAGAGCCAGGACTCCAGAGGGCTTCCTGGAGTCCATGAGAAGTGCCCATCCCCACCAAAGTCTGCCTTTGCCACAAAGCTGAATGAACTCCTGCCCCCCAAAGCCCTTTCAGCCCGATGCCTTCGAGGAATCCCTGTATAACCAGCCGGCCCGCTTTAATCTGATCCTGGATCATTCAAGTGCACCACCCCTGGTGTGCACAGTTTCTGCTTTGACATCAGACATTTTCAGAAATCTATGAAGATAGGACTCGTGAGGAAAGGCATCCAGATCAGAGCAAAGCACATCCAAGACACAGAGAGCAACAAACGTGTTGAGGGACTGTCCCTGCGTCCCTGGAGGAGGAGGACACAGTATGGGTAAGATCCAAGCTGAATGAAACAGAATGTGGTAAAGGCATTGCTGAAACTGTTCTGATATTTGCTCTACAGACATTAAGATGGGTTGGAGTTAGCTGTGCCCTGCCTTCTTTTTTTAAATATTTATTTATCTGAGAAGTGGAGTTGCAGACAGAGAAAGGGAGAGACAGAGAGAGAGAGAGGTCCTTCATCTGCCAGTTCACTCCTCAAATGTCCCCAATGGCCAGAGCTGAGCCTATCTGAAGCTAGGAGACAGGAGCTTCTTCCAGGTCCCCCACGCAGGTACATGGACCCAAGCACTTGGGCCATCTTCTGCTGCTTTCCCAGGCCATAAGCAGAGAGTTAGACTGGAAGAGGGGCAGCTGGGACATGAACTGGCACCCACAGGGGATGCCAGCGCTGCAGGCAGAGGCTTAAACCAGTACTGTGCCACAGCACCAGCCCCTCCTGCCTTCTTCTTGTAAGTATGAATTATTGAGCAAATTTTCCCTCTCACACATTTTCTACAACATCAACGAGTGAGAGAAAGGCCATAAAATTTAGTGTGCCCAGTTTAAAAATGTAGGTTTAACTCTTATCCAAGAAACAGAAATTATTTAAGTTAATGTGCATGGGAACCAATGCGTACTGCTGTAGAAGACCCTGGCGGGGAGAGGGAGTGGGAGGAACTCAGAGAAAAGCTCCAGGGATCCAGAGAATTTGATTGGGAGCATCAAGTAAGTCCCTATGAAATCTGCAAAGCAATTTTGAAATCTTACTTCCAGAAATCTGCAGCCTTGCTCGTCACAGAATTAACAAGGACATAGCCAGGGAGATGGATTTCCCTGGTAAAATAGAAATGTTCCTTAAAGACTAACAATTATTGTATGGTTGCCATCAGCCCGGCTCATAGGAGGCTGTGTTCCTGGGTGGAGGGGAAGGGTCTGGAAGTATAGTTAAAGGAAGCCATAGCTCAGGGCTTAATGCTGTGGGTTGAACCGTGCAGCTCCTACCCTCAATTGCTTTGTTGAAGTCCTAATCCCTAGTGTGACTGTATTTGGAGACAGGATCTTCAGGATGATATCAACCCTAATCTGATTAGACAGTGTCAAAAGAGGAAGCCAGCAAGGACACCGTGAGATGGAGCCATCTGCAGATCAGGAGGAGACTCCTCATCAGGAACCCAGTTGGTTGGCACCTTGATGATGGGTTTTCCAGCCTCCCAGAATTACATAAAAAAAATTTAAACCACCGAGTCTATGGTGTTTTGTTATAGCAGCCCCAGATGACAAATACACACATAACCTTCAAAACCTGCTAATAGGTGTAGGCATTTGGCCGAGCAATTCAGATACTCACATCCCACACCCAATGCCTGTGGTCAATACCTGGTTCCAGCTCCTGACTCCAGCTTGGTGCTAAAACAGAGCCTTAGAGGCAGCTGTGAGAGCCCAATTGACTGTTCCTGCCAAATTATAAGGTGAGGAGAATAAAGGCAAATAAATGGTGATGATATTCCTGTACTTCATATGAAGTTCCATTATCAATAGCAATAGACTATGATAAGTGAAACTGTAATCCCTAGAGCAACCACTAAAAACATGACAAAAACACTTTGGATAAAGCAGAATGGAATGTTAAAAATGTCCAAGTGGACTGGCGCCATGGCTCACTTGGTTAATCCTCTGCCTGCAGCACTGGCACCCCAGGTTCTAGCCCCGGTTTGGGCACCGGGTATTAGTCCCGGTTGCTCCTCTTCCAGGCCAGCTCTCTGCTGTGGCCCGGGAGGGCAGTGGAGGATGGCCCAAGTGCTTGGGCCCTGCACCCGCATGGGAGACTGGGAGGAAGCACCTGGCTCCTGGCTTCGGATCAGTGCAGCACCTGCCACAGTGGCCATAAGGGGAGTGAACCAAAGGAAGGAAGACCTTTCTCTCTGTCTCTCTCTCACTGTCTATAACTCTACCTGTCAAATTAAAAAAAAAAAAGTCCAAGTATCTGGTGTTGTGGCTCAATGTATTAAACTTACACTCGGTCCCAATTAGAGTCCCTGCTACTCTGCTTGTGATCAGCTTCCTGCTACAGATGATAGTGCAAGTGCTTGGATCCCTCCCACCCACACGGAAGACTCAGATGGAGCTCCTGGCTCCTGGCTTCAGCTTGGCCCAGCCCTGGCTGTTTTCATGCATTTAGAGAGAGAACCAGCTGATGGAAAACCTCTCTCTCTCTCTCTTTAATTTTGCCTTTCAAATAAATAAGTAGATAAATTTTTTAAAACATATGCCCAAGTAACTCACAGGAAGTCAGAAAAGGGGAAACGGAGAAACAAACAACAAAAAACAAAGGGAAGAAACAATAAAATAGATTCCTTAAACCCTAATATATCAGTGATTACATTCAATGTAAGTGTACTGTATACATCAATTAAAATATAAAGATTAATAGATTTTTTTTTTTTGACAGGCAGAGTGGACAGTGAGAGAGAGAGACAGAGAGAAAGGTCTTCCTTTGCCGTTGGTTCACCCTCCAATGGCCGCCACAGCCTGCGTGCTGCGGCCGGCGCACCATGCTGATCCGAAGCCAGGAGCCAGGCACTTATCCTGGTCTCCCATGGGGTGCAGGGCCCAAGCACTTGGGCCATTCTCCACCAAACTCCTGGACCACAGCAGAGAGCTGGACTGGAAGAGGAGCAACCGGGACAGAATCCGGCACCCCGACCGGGACTAGAACCTGGTGTGCCAGCGCTGCTAGGTGGAGGATTAGCCTATTGAACCACGGCGCCGGCCGATAGAGTTGATTTTTAAAATAGCCCAATTGGGGCCAGCACTGTGGTGCAGCGGGTTAAAGCCCTCACCTGAAGCACTAGCATCCCATATGGGCGCCAGTTCTAGTCCCAGCTGCTCCTCTTCTGATCCAGCTCTCTGCTATGCCCTGGGAAAACAGTAGAAGATGGCCCAAGTCCTTGGGCCCCTGCAGCCATGTGGGAGACCCAGAAGAAGCTCCTGGCTCCTGGCTTTAGATCAGTGCAGCTCTGGCCATTGCAGCCATCTGGGGAGTGAACCAGTGGATGGAAGACCTTTCTCTCTGTCTCTACCTCTCTCTCTAACTCTGTCTTTCAAATAAATAAAATAAATCTTTAAAAAATAAAATAAAATAGCTCAGTTGTATGTGATCTATAAGCACTAAAAATCACTAACAGCATTTATTTCAAATATAATGATAGAGGTAGGTTTAAATGAATAGAAAAACATTTCATGCAAAAACCAATCAAAAGAAAGCAAAACACATAAAGCAAAACTAATTAATTCAAATACACAAAGCAAAAGCCAATAGAATTGAAAGTAGAAATGGAAAACAATCAAAATTATAATCAGAACTTCAGTAACTTATAGTTTTTGATGGAATCTTTAAACAAAAAAATAGCAAGAAGATAGAGGAACTGAGTAACACCAGCAATCCACATGATCCAATGATATTTGCAGAATACTCTCCACCCAGCACCAACAGAATGTACAGTCTTATCTAGTGCACGTGGGATAGTCACTAAAATGGGATATAGTCTAGATTATAAAATGAATCTATGGAGCAATTGCATTAATGCAAATAATTTTTTGTCAACAGAAAGTGAAGTTCTATGCCTCAACTTCTTGCTCAGTGCTTTTCATGCAGATTTTCTGTAGATTTTGCCCTTAGCTTCCCTTTCTATTTTTCAGTTATTTATCATTATTATGTGAGTTTTAAAATTTTTTTTTATTTAGTAAATATAAATTTCCAAAGTACAGTTTATGGATTACAATGGCTTTCCCCCCCCCAAAATTTCCCTCCCACTCGCACCCCTCCCATCTCCCACTCCCTCTCCCATTCCATTCACATCAAAATTCATTTTCAATTATCTTTATATACAGAAGATCGATTTAGTATATATTAAGTAAAGATTTCATCAGTTTGCACTCACACAGAACATAAAGTGTAAAATACTGTTTGAGTACTAGTTATAGCATTACTTCACATTGGACAACACATTAAGGACAGATCCCACATGAGAAGTAAGTACACAGTGACTCCTGTTGTTGACTTAACAATTTGACACTCTTGTTTATGGCGTCAGTAATCTCCCTAGGTTCTAGTCATGAGTTGCCAAGGCTATGGAAGCCTTTTGGGTTCACCAACTTCGATCTTACACCGACAAGGTCATAGTCAAAGTGGAAGTTCTCTCCTCCCTTCAGAGAAAGGTACCTCCTTCTTTGATGGCCCCATTCTTTCCACTGGGATCTCACTCACAGAGATCTTTCATTTAGGTTTTTTTTTTTTCTTTTTTTTGCCCGAGTGTCTTGGCTTTCCATGCCTAAAATACTCTCATGGGCTCTTCAGCCATATCTGAATGCCTTAAGGGCTGATTCTGAGGCCAGAGTGCTATTTAGGACATCTGCTATTCTATGAGTCTGCTGTGTATCCCGCTTCCCATGTTGGATCGTTCTCTCCCTTTTTGATTCTATCAGTTAGTATTAGCAGACACTAGTCTTGTTTGTTTGTTAGACCTATCAGTGTGATCAATTGTGAACTGAAATTGATCACTTGGACTAGTGAGATGGCATTGGTACATGCCACCTTGATGGGATTGTATTGGAATCCCCTGGCACAAATGTGGAATTGTCATGTGAATTTTCTATCTGCTCACCAAAACTGTTTCTATTTTTTGTAGCCACATATGCAACTTTTCCAACTTCCTATGGTGACATATGCCCATATGACTGAGTTCTACCCAGTAGAATTAAATGGAAGTCCTGTGAGGTAATTGCACATCTTTCCCATGGTAGTCACTCCTGTGTAGTCTTTTTGCTTGATTGTGGACACTTTATTTTATTTTTTTAAAGATTTATATATTTTGCTTAAAAGTCAGAGTTATACAAACAGAGGAGAGGCAGAGAGAGAGAGAGAGAGAGAGAGAGAGAGAGAGGTGTCTTCCATCCAATGGTTCACTCCCCAATTGGCTGCAACGGCTGGAGCTGCGCTGATCCAAAGCCAGGAGCCAGGAGCTTCCTCCAGGCCTCCCACGCAGGTTCAGGGGCCCAAGGACTTGGGCCACCCTCTACTGCTTTCCCAGGCCATAACAGAGAGCTGGACAGGAAGCAGAGCAGCCAGGTCTTGAACCGGCACCCATATGGGATGCCAGTGCTTCAGGCCAGGGTGTTAACCCATTGCGCCACAGCGTCGGACCCGATTGTGAACACTTTAGATGCCACATGCTGGAGACAACAGAATGAGAAATTGAAGGAGACTGGGACACTGAATCATCTCTTCAAAGAGATTCACCTTCCAATCATGAACATTTATTTGAACTTGACGTGAGTAACAAGTAGAATTCTGTTAGCCTCTTGAGGTTGGGCTTTTATCTGTTTCAGAAGCTGCTGCTATTTCAACAATATAATATAATTGCCACCCTTTCTGTTGTGGCAAAAGGAAGGTTGGTCCAATTGAGCTAGCTTACTCATTTTCAAAATAGCTAGACTGCTCTGCTGCTGCTCTAGCCCTCTTGAAATGTGCAAAAAAGAGCTCGACAGAACTTCCAGTTTAAATTACAAAGAGAATTATTTGGAAAATTGTGCCCTGAGAGAACTGAACTAGATATGGAACATTTGGAGTGATGGTAAATGGTAATGTTTCACACCCATGTACAAATATGCATAGATTTCAATTTTTTTGCATCAAAGTGAACTTATCTTTTAATTCCATTCCCCACAAACTTCTGGAAGTATCCTCACAGGTATCTCTAGCCTGGTGTTTGGAAAATAGGAAAAAAGAATGTTCTCCAAGGCAACCAAGATGTTCTTCAAGTAACACAGCTTCCTGAATCCACTGTTGACAAAGATTTGGAAAAAACGGAACACTTGCACACTGTTCATGGGAATATAAATTAGTACAACCATTATGGAGAACTCTATGGAGGTCCCTTGAGAAACTAAAAACAGAATCAGCACATGATCCAGCAATATCATTTCTGAGTATTAACCAAAGCATTTGAAATCAGTTTGTCAAAGAGATACCTGTACTCTTTGCAGCGTTATTTACAATAGCCAAGATATGGAATCAACTTATGCCTCTTAATGGATGAATGGAAAGAAAGTCGAGCGCATCTATATATATATATATATATATATATATATATATATATATACACACCCCTTATGCCCTTGAGGATCTAGAAACCATGGAGAACAGTTACTAGAAAAGTATTCCTTAGTGGCAGTCTAAAGGGCATTTTATTATGCTATCATTTTACAAGTTGACTTTGAGAGCCACTGCTGACTAAGGTTTTCTTTTTTTCTTTTTTTTTTTTTTTTTTTGACAGGCAGAGTGGACAGTGAGAGAGAGAGAGAGACAGAGAGAAAGGTCTTCCTTTGCCGTTGGTTCACCCTCCATTGGCCACCACAGCTGGCGCGCTGCAGCCGGCGCACCACGCTGATCTGATGGCAGGAGCTAGGTACCTATCCTGGTCTCCCATGGGGTGCAGGGCCCAAGTACTTGGGCCATCCTCCACTTCACTCCCTGGCCACAGCAGAGAGCCTGCCTGGAAGAGGGGCAACCGGGACAGAATCCGGCGCCCTGACCAGGACTAGAACCTGGTGTGCCGGCACCGCTAGGCGGAGGATTAGCCTAATGAGCTGCGGCGCCGGCTAAGGTTTTCCTTCTGTACTCCAGTAGCTGCTCCTAGTCTTCGGTATAACCAGTGCTGTGGTGGTGCACTTGGTCCTGTTTGCCTTCCATGCCTCAGTCTATCTGCTGATATTCCCCTCTGTCAGTTGGCCCACGGTCTGAGTGCTTGACCCACTGGTGACCGGTGAGTTATACGGTCTTGACCCCCATCAAGGTTCTGTATCTCTGCTTTGTTACTCAAGGTCTTTGCATTTCCCTAAGGATTCTTCCAACTCTGCTCACCATGCTCTTTTTCCCATTGTTCCCCAGAAGGTCATTCAGTGTTTAGAGCAATAAATCTATATTAGGTCCATGGTAAGGACCAGTATCAGCAAAATGCCACTTTAAGAGTATGAGATCATGATTTAGAGATTGGCTCTGGCTTTTAACAAAATTGAATACACATTGTATTTGTAACATGTAATCCCACTCAAATTACTTCTTTCCTCTGTTCCCTCATTCATAAAACGGGGACAATAACAACACTCACCCATTAGCCAGTGGTCAGGCTTAAATAGAACAATACGTGTAATACTCTTAGCGTAGCCTGGCATATAGTACACAAACATGAATATTATCTTATTAAAATGTGGTCTCTGACTTCATGACTAGATACATTGTGATCCCTGGGAATTTCTAGGAAAATGTAACTGGGAAAATACAGCAACAGAACCTCGTGCTGTCATTTTACTGAACAACACTCATTTTCCCCTTACTCAGGTGGGTCTCACATTTAGGCAATAATATTATTATTGTAGTTATTGAATGCAAAGCCTGCGTCTTTAATCTTGTGGTCTAGTGAGCCTTAAAGTCGCTAAACCCGAGGACATTTGATCTAAGGATAGGGATGCAAATGGAGCCACCAGACGGTGTGCAAAATGTGTGATGTGAGCCCCTCGGAAAGGCCTGACTGGGCCTGGCTTCATGCAACTCCAAGCACTGATGCGTTGAGTCCACCTGCTGGGCGTCATCTCATCCCATGCCTACCTGTCAGACAGGCAGCACCTCCTGAGTAGTGCATCAGAAGGCCCTAGGAAGAAGAGAACTCGCATATCCCTGTGCTTACTGAGTGCCTACTTTCTCATAGCATCTGATCTTGGTCTGCTCCTTCTGATCACACCTGTTCTTTCTCCTTGGGCTCTAAATTCTACTGCGGTTATGCTGACCCCTTTCCCTCCTCCAGGTCTGAGACCATCAGATCCATGATAGTGACCCTCCAAGTCTTACTAGCATCTCCTGTTACCAGAATGCACCCCCTGGCTTCATGTCTAGGCTGAGACTCAGAAACAGACCAGATCTTCGAGCCGTGTAGTAATGCAACAGTTTAAGCCAACGCCTGTGATGCCAGCACTGCTTAACAGAGTCCTGGTTCAAGTACTGTCTGCTCTGGTTTTGATCTAGCTCCCTGATAGGAGCCTGGGAAAACCCCCAGAAGATGGCCCATGTGTGTGGGAGATGTGGATAGAGTTTTAGGCTCCTGGCTTTGGACTGGTCCTGGTAGTAGCCAGGGTACTGCAGCTGTCTGGGGAGTGAACCAGTAAATGGAAGATAATTTCATCTCCTGGTCTGTCTTCTGAAGGAGCCTGCAACAGATCTGTCTTCCCAAATTCTTTTGAGTCCTTACTTGCTACCAAGCCCATGATGGTTTTGAAATCCTCAATACCCCCAAAATAAAAAAAAAGGATAGGAAATGAAGACCTAGAGCAAAGAAACCTTTCTCACCTGGTAAACCAGGAGGTCCCTGCAATCCGACACATACTACTTGCTCAAAGATGACATCTGCCGTTAGGACAGATGTGACCAGTATTCTGATATCTCAAATGAGAAAGCAAAGAGGAATTGTTTGTGGGTGCATGCGAGGTGGGGAGTTGAAGCTTCATTGACAGAAGTACATGGATTCTGGAGTCAGGAACATCTGGGTTTAGTGCAACCCATTTATTAACCATTGTTAACAAATAAGTTAACCTCATTGAGCTCTAGTGTTTTGTTAATTCCTACATCTTAGCACATACTTAGCAATAGACATCAGTTATGAGTATTTCTCTATTCTTATTGTTAATATCATTATTCATCTCTGTATTGATAGCATGTAAATATTTATGTAAGTTTATTCTGATTATTATTAAGAAAGATAATAAGTATTGCCTCAAATATGCAGGCTAGAAGTATTATTTCATTTTATATTCATTAGCAAAAAGAAAACTTGTTTTTCTATTTGCTGACAACATTCAAAAGCTAGTAAGAGTAAAAAGAGCTAGGTCTTAAATCTTTTCTCTCTTAATTCAATTTGTGTTTTAATAATTACTTTTTCCACTGACTCACTGAACAAATGGAGTGCATGAACTCATGGCTATCCAAGGGATCTAGTGTTCTCAATTTTGCTCTGCCCAGTCTGGTTCTTCTGTTTGTCTTCCCCAGCCAAGTTTTGTACTTAAGCAATGTGTAAGATGCAGCTTGGGCTGGCTAGATTCCCTGCATTGCTTCCTTCCACCTAGACGGGAATGGAAAGGACATTGCCCTCAAAGCAATCCTTAGATTAGGAGTGGGAGATCACCCCTCTCCTGAAAGCCGTCCACCTGCCCCACAGCCTGCACCAGGCCCCTACCATGCCCGTCAGCCTTTTGTCCTCCCACCTTGTGCTTCTAGGTCTTTTTTCTCTGTGGGGCACATTCTCAGCACGAAGGCTTTCTGGCGTGCAGAATGCCAAACTTGAGACTTGCTCATTACCACTGGTTCATGCCAGGAAGAGACTATTCAGTGATATGAAACTGCCTCTTCAAATATTTACCTCCAGTTTAAACAGAGACACAAAGGAGGTTAATAGTCAACCACTCGCTCAACTGAGGCCATGTGTCCTGGCTCTGTCTGCACCACAGGTGTCTGGGCCACCAGGGACAGCAGCTGATGCCACAGAGAAGAGCAAACCATAAAAAGGCAGCTTTCAGAACTGTACCTATGAAAGACATGAAATGCCGTCTCTTTATATTAATACAAATTATAAAGAAAAAGGAAGATAAAAATTCAGCTTTCATTGCACTTTTTTGTTTTAAGATTTATTTGTTTATTTGAGAGGCAGAGTTACAGACAGAGAAATTTTTCATCTGCTAGTTCACCCCTCAAATGGCTCACTCCCCAAAAGACCACAATGGCTGGAGCTGAGCTGATCCAAAGCCAGGAGCCTGGAGCTTCTTCTGGGTGTCCCACCTGGACAAAGGGGCCCAGGCACTTGGACCATCTCCCACTGCTTTTCCAGGACATTAGCAGACAGCTGGATCAGAAGAGGAGCGCTGAGACATTAACCAGCACCCGTATGGGATGCCTATGCCACAGGCAGAGGCTTAACCTAATTCCACCACAGTAGCAGCTCCACTAAGTTTTATTTCTAAGGCTTTAGTTCCTAGGTCTAATCCAAGGTCACACAAAACATTTTCTCCTGGGGCCTGCGCTGTGGCATACTGGGTTGAAGCCCTGGCCTGAAGCGCTGGCATCCCATGTGGGCACCGGTTCTAGTCCCAGCTGCTCCTCTTCCGAGCCTGCTGCTATGGCCTGGGAAAGCAGTAGAAGATGGCCCAAGTCCTTGGGTCCCTGCACCCATGTGGAAGACCCAGAGGAGACTCCTGGCTCCTGGCTTCGGATTGGTGCAGTTCCAGCCATTGTGGCATCTGGGGAGTGAACCAACGGATGGAGCATCTCTCTATCTCTCTGTATCTGCCTCTCTCTATAGCTCTTTCAAATAAATAAAATCTTTAATTTTTTTCCCAGAGAGGAATCATAGTATAGATCAAACAGTCCTGGACTGGGAACTTGTCCCTCAGTGCACACAAGGTAATTGGGAAACTACTATTAATTCAGCATGTATATGTGATACTATTTAGTAAATGCATTAATGAAATTGTAAATGCAATTTTGATAATGAAATTATTTAACGAAATGCTTTCATATAATGAAATTGTAAATGATATTTTCAAAAGTACCTGGGACATATTATTTTGCTATTAGTTTAATAGCTGTTGTTTCTAAAACATTTTAAGACCCATAAAAATACTATGGGAAAATTTTATTTTAGCTATTTTCAAATGGAGAATGAGTCCCAAAGGAATGAGTTAAAATGCCCAAGATCACTTAATTCAGCTATTAAGGGGGCAGAATCTCTTAACCCAGGCATTTTCCACTATAATCTAGGCTTACTTATATTTAAAATGAGCTGCCTGCTAAATTTAGAAATAGAAACTGATGGCAAGGCAATCAGACCTGGCCTTTTGAGACTAGATGTGGGTTAAAGCCAATGGGAGCATGGATTGCTCAAGAATTCATAATAATTTAAGTGCAAGGTTTTCGAGATGTGATTGGGGCGCTACCATTTTCTTAAAGCAAAGTCAGTATTTCATCTCATTGGTTGTATTTAGAGATTGTAGCTATGGGTTTATAGCAATGACTTACCCAGAATAAACCAGACTATCAAATAACTCATAGAAGACAAGCTTAAGACTTTGGGTGAGGAAATTTGAGTAGTGGCGCTCCTATGGTATTCGGGACTATAGCAGGCTTTACTGAGTGGAATTTGGAAGCATAGCTGAAAGAGACAACAGTGTACTATAGAGATAAAAGGCAGAATTATTTCAAACACACTACAAAATTACATTGGACTTCTCCTGTGAGCTTTATTAAGAGAAAGGCATTGTATTTTTAACCTTTTTTTTATCAGAAAAAACACAGCTGCAAAAACTCACGTGTACACTCAAATTTTCATTAAAGGGCAAACACCCTTTTATTTACCACTTGTCAAGAGATTGAACTTTGTCAGCCATCTCAAAAGCCCCTTGAATTACCCCCACCCCATCCCAATTCTATTGCATCCTCCTCCGACAGAATCAAGTATGATACTGATTTTATAGTCATTACTCTCCTGTGTTGCTTGTGATTTGGTCATCCACGTTTGCATCCCACACTCCAGTTTTATTTTACTGAGATTTGTTTTCATTTGCCTATGTCCTTTATATCATTTCTAATCAACAGGATCTCACTTCCTCCTGTTCTTGGCTTGTCCTAACTCAGTTGAAGAACTCAGGCTGGTTGATTGATAGTTTCCTGTAGTCTAGTTTTTGTGGATGACAATTCAATATGTTCCCCCTACCTCTGTATTTCCTGTAAAATGACAGCTAGGTCTAAACACTCTATCAAATGGAGGTTCAATCCCTTTACCAGAATTATAGTTGCTGCGGAGTGTATTCAAAAGTGGCATATAATGTATTTTTCCCTTTTCTCAGTTTCTATAGATTAATGAACTTATTGGGAGCTTAAAAATGAGAATATTCTATTATTTTAGGTCTATTATTCAGAATAATTCTATAAATATATGCTTCTCATCTACCATTTGTTCAAATAATGGTAAAGTTCACATAGGAAAATCAGGATTAAATGTTTATTTTGTCTTATTACAAGTTTTCAAGCTCATTAATTAATTTCCCCTCATCCTTTGAGTGTGATCAATTCGGTTGATTTGGATAATATTTAATTATGGATTTACATATATTCATGATTTTCAATTCATTGACAGCTGTGTCCTTATTGAAGTTCAAATTAATTCATCTTTGATCAGGTTGAGTCTCTTTCTTGTATTTGCATTCTGAACCTTTTTGGCATGACTCTAGTCTCTTTGACAGATTCCTGATGATTCAATATGACAAGCTATTACGGGTTAACATTATTCTCTCGTGAGTTTTCTGCTCTTATTATGTAACTAGTATCGTCTCCTGCTCTTTCCATTGATTCTTCTTCAGAAGCCTCCTGCTCAGATTGTTCAAACTAATTTCCCTTCTACAACACAATTCCCTCTACATGGATGTCATGCTCTTTGAGAGTATGGATTGAGTTGTCTACTTCTTTTTATCATCTGACATGTCTAATACAGTGCATTTTAATACATCATAATAATTAAAGTGAAGTGATATGAACCAGAAAGACATGAATTCAAATCTCGGCTATGTTTCTGTCTCTCTCATTTGCTCACTTTGTTTTTTTTTTCTAAGTTTTATATATTTATTTGAAAGGCAAAGTTACAGAGACACACACATACACACACACATAAAAGGGAAAGAAAGATCTTCTATCCACTTCTTCACACTCCAGATGGTGGCAATGGCCAGGGCTGGGCCTGGTTGGAGTCTGGAACCCCATCAGGGCCTCCCATGTGGGTGGCAGGGGCCCAGATATGTGGACTATCTTCTGCCATTTTCCAAGGCATGTTACTAGGGAGATTGACCAGATATGTGGACTATCTTCTGCCGTTTTCCCAGGCACGTTACTAGGGAGATTGACTGGAGGTAGAGCAGCTGGGATTCAAACTGGTGCTCATATGGAAAGTCAGCCTGGCAGGTGGCGGCTGGACCTGCTGAGTCACAATGCTGTCCCTATTGTGTAACTCTTATGAGAATTGTGTAGGGCACACTTATCACAACTCAAGCCCATTCTAACTGCTCAGTAAGTCATGCAAACTACACACATGCCTGAATTCACATGAGTGATCTCCTGACTGAAAAAAAAAAAAAAAACATGGTTCCAAGTATCAGAAGTTCTAATTCTCTCTCATGATATCTTACTTTGTGACTTCAGGAAATTGCATCATTTTCTTTCAGAAACAAATATAAGCATCCTGATATTCCAGCTGGTCAGGCAATAACTTTTGTAAGTATCCAAGACACGACTCACCCTAGTCCCTATTCTCTTAGCCTTCACTGTCTTCTCTATATTAGTAACAGGAAAGTTATTCCTTAAGTTTCTTTAGGAACAGGAGTGGCACAGAACTTTAAAAGAATTGCGTAAAAGAAAGCACTGTAGATTGAGGCAGATATACATGCCTGCAACCATATTAGAGTGTTTGCATTTAAGTCCCAGCTCTATACCCAGTTCCAGCTTCTTGCTAGTGCAGACCCTGGGAGGCAGCAGGTGATGGCTCAAGTAGTTGGGTCCTTGCTACCTTGTGGGAGACTTGGACTGAGTTCCAGGCTCCAGTTTTCACACTGACCCAGCACCAGCTGTTGTGGGCATTTAAGAGGTAAACCAGTAGATGGGAGCTTGTGTCCCCCACCCCAACTTACAAATAAATAAAATAAGTACAAATCTGGAAAAAACATTGTTTTCTGGGGGTCCCTGTGCTTCAGTGAGTTCTCCCCACCCCCCGATGATTTAGCAGAACACATTGCCTGCATTGTCAGAGGAGGTAAGTCAGGTATCATATTTAGTGAGTTTACCCCTGGCCCTGAGTCACTGGACTGTTCAGAATTCACCGGATCTTCAATTATGCTCCCGTTGGAACTTAATCTCAACTGACTGCCTATAACCAGGAATACAGGGAAATCATCCCCCTGAATCCTGGGTGGCTCAGTGCCTGCAGGGCCATCCAGGGACTGGACAGAAAGGAGAGGGAAGCCATACAGGACCAGTGGCAGGGAGGGGTGGGCTAGATAGGAGAAGCCAGACTTTCCCTTCCTGTCCCCCCTGCCCCACATCTCACTTGCTGCTGGCACATTTCTCTTGCACCAGCAACTACATGATGAGAAAAATCCATCTCTCACAAGTAAGACAAATCCCTCTGTTGTCTCTAGAGGGTGCTGAGAATCCACTGATGCTAACACGAGCAGCTTCAAGAGCTAAAGTGAGCCCTGGAGAGCCAGGGAAGGAATGGCACAAAGACGGAGCAGGAGAGCTCTGAGAACACAGAGCTCGATCCTCTGATCGTGGCTTCTCTGATTCATTAGGCCGCAGTGTTGCAAGCAGTTGGCTTTCACCTAATAAGTGCCTTTGGAGACACAACTGGCCTGTGCATTCTACAATACCAGGTACCAAAGTGGGAGCAGGCCATGAGGACTAAATGAATATAACTATCATGAAATGCACAGCCATTGTTGCACTGGTAGACGCAAGATGCTTCACTCCCACATTATTCCTGACCGCCACGGTCATGCAACAGGAGGAGTTAGGTTTTTCATCACGTTCATTTTGCAGACGTGGAAGCTGAGTGGCAGAGAAAATGAATAGCCTGCTCAAAAGAGAGACCGCCTCTGGTGCTGGAAAGTTTTCAGATCCATGAGTTCTCCAACTGACCATGCAGCCATTTGCTCAGCTCTTGGGACGTCCATCATTAAATTAAATAAGCATCGATTCGCACACATAAAGCAGAATAGCAATGCATGATGCAAATCTAAAATTACAACCCAGGAAAGTTTATAAGGTGGGGGGTTGCAGAGCTACCATGATCTCAGTGGCTGTTCAGTGCAAGAAACAAAGCAATGGGCGATTCCTCACCACAGGTTCAAAGGGGCCTCTCCCGCTCTGCTTGGGTGGCTTCCCAACAAGGAATCCCCTGCTTCACAAATGATTCTCCAGCTCCCAAAGTGCTCTGTCAGAAACTGCTGTCCTGACACTCCCAGCTAGATGCTAAGGACATCCTTTGTGGCCACACAGCACATTTGACAGAGCAACTTTTAACATGCAAATGCTCATTCAGCATTCCCACCCTATGATTTCTCATGTCCGGGTTAAAAGAAAAAATCCACATTCTCTCACTATCACCTGGTATGATACAGGTTCCAATCCTTGTTATCTTACTCTGGGCAACCGTTAAAGGCAGGTGCCAATTATAAGCAAATACCTATTCATTACACACACAGAACAATCCACCTATACCCACGGTATAAACAAGCAAGTAAATGAGGGTGATTTGTCTGATTTGTAATTCCTTCCCAGGTACAATCCTCTAGTGAGTTAACTGTACCCCCTCTCTTTTAAAGCATTAAAGGTATAGAACATTTCTGGGTTGTGATTGTATGTCCCACTAACAAGAACTTGAATACAGGGACTCTACTCGTCTTCACATTCTCAGTACAATGTGTGATACATACTGCATTCTCAATAAATGATCAAGATCTTGCCTGTTTCCTTCATTTATGTGTACCCAGCCCCTAACCGGAGACTGAATCTAGTGCCTAAAACATATTTGGTTAATAAATGCATGAATGAGTAACTCAACATAAAGTTCCAGGAAAAATATTAATTTGTACACTACTTTAAATAGTAACTGTTGAGGATATAGGATGTGCCTGGCGCTACTGTATTAGAAACAATTCTGTAAATTCAACCTCAAGCATCAATTCATTATTTTGACAATTTAATATGATCCAACAGTACAAAATTGATTACTATAAAGATGAGATGTTAGTCTCTTTTCAAAGACACTGCTATTAAGCCAACCCTCTCCCTCCCCTTAACTATATACTGTTTGGAAGTCTGAGAGGTAATATTCTAGACTTATTTCTTTTATTTTTAAAGGTTTTTTAAATTTTATTTTGAAAGAGTTACAGAGACAGCAAGAGAGAGAGAGAGAGAAAGAGAGAAAGAATCTTCCATCCACTGGTTTACTCCCCAGCTGGCCACAACAGCCAGTACTGAGCCAGACCAAGGCCAGGAGCCGGGAGCTTCATCTCAGTCTCCTATGTGGGTGCAGGGGCCCAAACACTTGATCCATCCTTGCTGCTTTTCCTAGGCCATTAGCAGGGAGCTGGATCACAAGTAAAGCAGCCAGGACTCAATCAGTCCCCATATGGGATGCCAGCATCACAGGCTGTGGCTTTACCTGCTATGCCACAACACGGCTCCTCTGGATTTATTTCTAGTACAGTTTAGCTTGCTCCTTTATGCCCTTCATGCTGGGCTACTGATGGTTTGGTGACTCCTGATGTTATTATACAATCTGTTCTCCCTCCAGCCTTGGTGCATCTTCAGATTTGATTAGGGAGCTATCACTGCCCTCCTAGGAAACATTGATAAAAATGCTTAACCACATCAAACCAAGCCAGAACTCCTTCACAGGGATTGCTTTTTTCCCCAAGTTCACATGGTCCATTAGTCAGCATTCAGTTATGATTCACTGGGCAGTAATGCCATCAATATTTTGCCATTTATTCACAAGGACATAATGAGATTTTTGGTAAATGTCATATTAAAATCCATATGATCTATGTCTCCAGCAATCCCTCAATCATTCCTTAATAAATAAGCAAGGTGGTTTAGGTATGACTTATTCTAGTGAACCTCTCATGCCTCTTTGTGAGCACTGAGCACTGGAATTTTTTTCAAAATCCTCAGATACCATATTCTTGATATTCTCATCTGACCTCCCCCAAAATTTACACCAAGCTCACTAAGTTCAATAAACTTGTGACTTCCATTTTCCTTGTTGATTTGAAAATCAAAAATTTTCCTATATTCTGATCATCCCCAGTCTCCTCAATGCCTCTAAGACCCCCAAAGCTATTCTAACAATTCAAGTTCCCTTCAGTCCTTACATTTTAATCTTGATGAAATTATTTACAATGTGTAAACCCAAAGGCACTGCTGTAGATCGTTTATCTAATATCCCTTACTCTGAGGATTTGCGTCTGGTTATCTGTTGGCAGCTCAATACCATCCCTCCTTTCTATCCTCTTCCCTGGAGGTGGGCATATGGTGCAGTGATTAAGATACCTCTTGAATGCCTGTGTCCCTTGTTGGAATGTCTCGGTTTCAGTTCTGGCTCTGCTCCTGATTCCAACTTCCTACTGCTCTGCACCATGGGAGGCAGGTGATGGCTAACACCCTTGAGTCCCTGCAACCCACATGGGAGACCCAGATTAAGTTCAAAGCTGCCAGCTTCAGCCCAGCCCAGACCCACTCCTCCATTATGGGAATCTGTAGAGTGAACCAGTAGTCCGTCATCTAGCGTCTGCCAATGCAAGGAATTCACACAAATTTGGAAGACCAGAATTAGATAGGTAGGTTGAAAGGTAAGTGGTAGATAGATGGTAGATAGGCAGGTAGACTACATAGACAGATAACCATTGCTCTTATGAAAGCAACATTTCAGGGGGTGTGAGATGTTGAGTATTTTACGGGCACTTTCCTTTGATGCACCCAACACAGTTCTGAAGACACCTGTGGTCATTACGAGCAGTGTGATGAAGTCCAACACTTTCCTGCTTCCTTAAAATCTAGTTGAGACTTCCCTTGATATTTTTCCCTCTACCTCTTACTCTAGTTTTATAGGCATCTAATTCTCTACGTTAAATGCATTTACTAATCATAAAACAGTGTTTTCTATTCTCTTGTCTAAGCTCCAACACAGGAAACAGTCCACTCTCTCCCTGTGAATCTCACAGGACTGAAAACCACAGAACACTTTGTCCACTCCTAGTGACTCAGCCTGGCGTGTTACTGTACCCCTCCTCCCAGTACAACAGTCAGCCCAGGAATTGTCTCCTAAACCATTCAGGGAAACCAAAAGAAAATCTTCAGTATCAATTGTTGGTCACTGGGGAACAGCAGGTCTGTTCTCCTTTTGCATCATGGACTATTAAGGGTGTAGGGTTAGATGTGCCAGTGGCCATCTGACCTGCTGGAGTGACAGATCCTATCTGGGAGAAAAGCCGACATCAGAGGAAGCTCGATAGTCCCTTCTTCCCTCTTGTTCTTAGAATGGTATCTACAAAGCACATTGAATCTGTTAAGAACTAATTAAAAATCAAAAATAAATTTTTTTAAAAGAGAAAACCTGGCTCAAATCACAAAAATAAAGTGTCCTGACATTGTTTAGGTCCCTAGCTCCAGATGGTTCTGAAGTTGGCTGAGTTCTGGGGCTTCCAGCGTACTTTGTCAGTGTTCTTCAGGACGACACCTGCCGTCGGACACGTTGAGTTTTTTGCTCCTTCCGACGAGCAATACAGGGAACTGTTGGGTCTCAGTCAGTGGGTGTCAGAAAAAACTTGTAGGATTTGACTTTGTTTGAGTGACTTGGGGGAGGGTTTTAAGAAGTGGAACTTCGAGCCGGCGCCGTGGCTCAATAGGCTAATCCTCCACCTTGCGGCGCCGGCACACCGGGTTCTAGTCCCGGTCGGGGCGCCGGATTCTGTCCCGGTTGCCCCTCTTCCAGGCCAGCTCTCTGCTATGGCCAGGGAGTGCAGTGGAGGATGGCCCAGGTGCTCGGGCCCTGCACCCCATGGGAGACCAGGAAAAAGCACCTGGATCCTGGCTCCTGCCATCGGATCAGCGCGCTGCGCCGGCTGCAGCGGCGGCCATTGGAGGGTGAACCAACGGCAAGGGAAGACCTGTCTCTCTCTCTCACTGTCCACTCTGCCTATCAAAAAAAAAAAAAAAAAAGAAGTGGAACTTCGCTCTTAATTAGAAACAGTTAGAATTTAGAGGTTATTTTATGCTTGAAAAATCTTAAATCTCATCTAGAGGGAGAGAAGCCAAAGATATAACTGGAAAAGAAGCAGCAGTCACTCACACAGCTCAAAAAATGTGACTTTTTTTTTTTTTGTGGTCTTGTTTTCTCTTGTTCCATCACTGGCGTAGAGTAAGTTTGCCTGCTTGTTGGCATTCTTTGAAATTGCTTTTATCAGCACATACCATTGTAAGTGCCAGACTAGCTCATAACAATGCCATTGAGGAGGGGACAACTGGGATGAGACCTTAAGGAGGAAAATGAGAATCGCATTCCAGGTGGGCCAACTTGAGAGCACACAGCACAGAAGGGAGCTGTGTGCCCTGGAGGAGGACGAGGATGGGGAAGGTGAGATGAAGTTAAAGCATCGAGAAGATCATGCCAGGCCTTTACGCGTTCTTCCCAGGGACATTCATATCCCAGCTCTCATGTCTGCATGAAGGGTGGAGTAACAGGTCTGGGCTCTCTGTCTCTCCCTTATCCTTTCTCATAGGGTGTACTGACTCATCTAATGCGTGCTTTTTAATGTGTGAACTGAGCCCCTAGTCTTTCCTCTCTCCCCTCTTTAGCATCCAGGCTACACCAGGAGGCAAACACTCTCTGCTCCTCCTTGTGTAGACTGCACAAGGCCACGCCCCTACAGAGGCAGCCTCTGAACTTGCCTTTGACCCTGGGAAATAGAATTATTTCTCAGGTGCCATCCTGGCCCACCTGCCACGGTCCTTTGCCGTGGCTGCTGTAGAAACAGCCTGGGTGACTTCAGTCACAGCAAGGTATTTCTTCACAGCCCTGGAGGATGGAAGTCTGAGATGGAGGCGTGAGCAGGTTTGTTTTCTGCCGAGGCCTCTCTCCGTGGCCTGCAGATGGCTGCCTTCTGCATGCCCTTGCATGGACTTTCCTTTTGAGCACATTCCTCAACATTTTTTTCCTGTAAAGACCCCACTTATACAGATTTAGGGCCTCACCCAATGACCTCACTGAGCCTGAATTATCTCTTTAAAGGCCCGGTAGGGATTAGGGCTTCAACACCTGAACTTTTTCAGAGATGATTGGAGCACATAGCCACAGCTGTCTCACACAAATTTGTACTCCAGACAAATTTATCAAACATTGATCAACAGTCCCTCTGCTCTTAACTCAGGGCATAGACATACATTTTTCAGGCCATCAAAAACACTCTTGTAAACCAAGGTAAAGTATATTAATTTACTTATGAATGCAATGGGAAAAATTTGGAGGGTTTAAGCAAGAAAGCAACACAACCTCAGTTTATAAGGCTTACTCTGGCTATTGTGTGGAACATCTGTTTTTTTTAATGTTTTATTTACTTATTTTCATCTACTTGAAAAGCAGAGAGAGAGAGAGAGAGAGAGAACACTTCCGTCTACTTGTTTACTCCTCAAATGCCCACAGCAGCCAGGCCTGGGGCCAGGCCAAAGCCAGGAGCCCAGAACTCCATCGGAGTTTCCCAGGTGTGTAGCGCGAGTCCAGGCATTTGAACCATCAGCTGCTGCCTCCCAGGATGCAGTAGCAGGAAGCTGAATCTGAAGTGGAGTAGCCAGGACTCGAACCAATACTCCAATAAGGGCTGCAGGCATCCCAAGCAACAGCTTACTCTGCTGTGCCCCTGGAATATCTATTTTATTTTTTTTAACTTTTATTTAATGAATATAAATTTCCAAAGTACAGAATATTGATTACAATGGCTTCCCCCCCATAACGTCCCTCCAACCCACAACCCTCCCCTTATCCACTCCCTCTCCCCTTCCATTCACATCAAAATTCATTGTTGATTCTCTTTATATACAGAAGATCAGTGTAGTATACATTAAGTAAAGATTTCAACAGTTTGCTCCCACACAGAAACATAAAGTGAAAAATACTCTTTGAGTACTAGTTATAGCATTAAATCTCAATGTACAGCACACTAAGGACAAAGATCCTACATGAGGAGTAAGTGCACGGTGACTCCTGTTGTTGACTTAACAAATTGACACTCTTGTTTATGGCCTCAGTAATCACCCTAGGCTCTTGTCATGAGCTGCCAAGGCTATGGAAGCCCCCTGAGTTCACTGACTCTGATCATATTTAGACAAGGCCATGGTCAAAGTGGAAGTTCTCTCCTCCCTTCAGAGAAAGGTACCTCCTTCTTTGATGACCCATTCTTTCCACTGGGATCTCACTCGTGGAGATCTTTCATTTAGGTGTTTTTTTTTTTTTTCCTCAGAGTGTCTTGGCTTTCCATGCCTGAAATACTCTCATGGGCATTTCAGCCGGATCCACATGCCTTAAGGGCTGATTATGAGGCCAGAGTGCTGTTTAGGACATTTGCCATTCTATGGGTCTGCTGTGTATCTCACTTCCCATGTTGGATCATTCTCTCCCTTTTTGATTCTATCAGCTAGTATTTGCAGACACTATTCTTGTTTATGTGATCCCTTTGGTTCTTAGTCCTATCATTACGATCAGTTGTGAACAGAAATTGATCACTGGGACTAGTGAGATGGCATTGGTACATGCCACCTTGATGGGATTGAATTGGAATCCCCTGGTATGTTTCTAACTCTACCGTTTGAGGTAAGTCAGCTTGAGCATGTCCCGAATTGCACATCTCTTCCCTCTCTTATTCCCACTCTTATATTTAACAGTGATCACTTTTCAGTTAAGTTTCAGCACTTAAGAAGAATTGTGTATTGATTACAGTATTCAACCAAAAGTATTAAGTAGAACAAACAAAAAAAAATACTAAGAGGGATAACGTATTAAGCTGCTCATCAACAATCAGGGTGAGGGCTGATCAAGTCACCGTTTCTCATAGTGTTCATTTCACTTTAACAGGTTTCCTTTATGGTGCTCAGTTAGTTGTCACCTATCAAGGAGAACAAGTGGAATATCTATTTTAAACCACTACTTCTTTTTAAACCTAAGGGGCAAGGTTCTATGGGCCTTAAAATGTTACACTTCGTCCTCACCCCGACTCTATGCATGCAGGATATTCTTGCTCCCACTTTGCAGATAGACACTGAGATGTAGACAAGATAAGCAATCACCCTAAATTTAAGCAGCTACTTGGAGTCAAAGCCAGAACTCACATCATTGTGCTTCACCCAAGGTCAACAGTGCATATCCCGTAGAAGCAAGTACATGCCATTTCAGAAGCATGCAAAGGCACACACAAAACTAGGAACAATCACTACCCCTGGATGATGGAATTCTTTGGGCATAATAATGTAGTGTGAGCAAAGGGCAAATTTCAGTTCAGAGCTCGCTCTAGAACTCAAGATAATAACAGCTGAACTTCTGTGTAAGCACGCTGACTACTTTCTCACAAAGTTCTCTTTCATGGGCTCCTTTCAATCCTCAGAATCCACCTGCCTTAAAATCCATGCCTTTCCCTGTAATAAATCCTGCGAGCATAAGAGAAGCAGTCCTAGCAAAGCAAGATAGATGTGCTACTACTGCCAGTGAGGTTACCCTCAGCTGGAAGTCCCTCCCTGCCAGGTACAGGTCCAGGTCCTTAGCCTGCATCAGGTAATTCAATCTTCACAAAGACCCCCCATCTTACAGAAGAGAAACTGAGGTACATGCCTTTGTGACATGTAGAACCAGGATTGAGGGGCCGGTGCTGTGGCACAGCGGGTAAAGCTACCACCTTCAGTGCTGGCATCCTATATAGGCGCTGGTTCAAGTCCTGACTGTTCCACTTCTGGTCCAGCTCCCTGCCGTTGTGCCTGGGAAAGCAGTGGAGGATGGCCCACGTACCTGGCACCTGCACCCATGTGGAAGACCAGGAAGAAGCTCCTGGCTCCTGGCATCGGACTGGCCCAGTTGCGGCCATCTGGGGAGTGAACCAGCTGATGGAAGATCTCTCTCTCTCTCTCTCTCTCTCTCTGCCTCTGCTTCTCTGTAAGTCTGCCTTTCAAATAAATAAATAAACCCAAATGAAAAAGCCCAACACCCAGGATTGAAGGTAGAATGCAGCTCCAGAGTCTGCGCACATCTAATGACCTGGAACTCGGATCGTTATCTCCCATAAACTGAAGCAAACAAGGCTGAGGGAGAGTCAGTAACTTTCCCAGATGAGCAAGTCACAGAACTGGCTACCTGACCCTGGGCAAGCCATTATCCTCGCTTGACCTCAGTTTCACCAACTGTAAAATGGGTGGCAACTAACTGACACAGATACACATATGTGCATAGGTATTAGGCCAAGTCCCTACCACGTGGTTAGTGCCCAAACTCGGCCCTGGTGACAGCCTGAGCGCTTCATAATGAGCTCACATTCCTTTAAAACCTTCAGAACTGGTGAAAGCGCCTCCCATCGTGAAGTCAGTCCTCCCGCGGCACTTGTCTGGGACTCGGTGTGCTGCGAGCCACCCTCTCGCCTCTCTTCAGCTCTGTCTCTCGGATGTGTATTTCCACCCCCTCCCCACCTCCCCAGTTTTGACAGCTGCCGTCCTGACATGATGACTGGCTCCCTGGCAGGGAAGGCAGGCGATCGGGGTGTGGGGACGGTGCTTCTGCCGGCTGCCGGGACGCACCCGGCGCAGCTGGCCGGCTCCTGCGCCCTGCGCCTCCTCCAGCCGCCCGCCCTTCGCGCAGGAGCACCCTGTGCCTTCCGGGGACTCACGTTCACCTCTGCGGACAAGAAGCCTTCCCGCCGTGCTTTCTTCTCTCCTGCATTATTTGCACTTTCACACCAAGGTTTCATTCTTGAAAGTGACTTCTGCTTGTGTCCCGGGTCTGTCCGGTTATTTCATTCGTTCAAGCGGCTTTCCCTGCATGGACACAGCTTCCGCTGCCCTGAGAGGGACCACAACCGTGCCCATCTCGTCCGTGCTCTGTATACCCCGGCTACTGAGCTGCACATTCTACCTGCATCCTCGCCTTTCCCCCCACCGACGAACTCCAGGATGCAAGGACTGGAAGTGTCTTTCATACATAATTTACAACAAGGAGGTTGAAAGCAGGGAAGGTTAACCTAGCTCAACTGAGGTAGAGCAACTTCCCTGAAGTCACAGCACTAGCAAGTAGCACCCTTCTGTAGCCCACTTCCATCTGCACGGTGCAGGCTCCTCTCCCTCACCTGGGCGAGTTCACAGTCTCCTAGCTGGGCTGCCTGGACCCCTCAGCTCTCCACAATCTATTCCGTCTGTGGCCAAAGTGAAACTTCGGGAACATAAATAAGCCAAGTAGTCCCTTGCCTACAACTCTTCAGTGACTCCTCGTTTCCCTGATGAAGATGTGCTAAGTCCTTAAACGCGTTAGCCTAAGCTCACCAGCCTTCATCCCCACTGAAGTTTTATGTCCTAGCCCTGTGGACTTCCTTTGTCCCTGGGCCTTGCTCTGTCTGTTCCTTCAGCCAGAACACTCTTCCTTGCATTCCACCTTCATCCCTGGGAGAATATAAATTCTCTTCATCTTCTGCCCCATGCTTTCTTCAAAAGCATGTGAACTTCCCAGAGAATCTCATGCATTTGTAAAGGTTTGGTTGCAGCATTTAATTCATCTCAACCCTTGCACACAAGGAGGCTGATGAGAAAGCTGACCCTAAGTAACCTGCGGTCAGCAATCTCCCGCACGGGCTGAGATGGCAGTGCGCATGTCCATCTGATAGCAGACACTGTGGTCTTTCCACCGGGTCTTGTTGCCAATGCGTTTTTTTTTTTTTTTTTTTTTGAGGTTGCAGACAACAGCAGGTGAACATGGCTGGAAGCCAGGATCGTCAATGAGGCTGAAATTCATCCAGTCCATGTGGGGAAAGGACTCTATGCCTACGCCTTTGGGAGCGGGAAGGTCAAGCATTCAGCTCCCGCAGGAAAGTGGGTTTCTGCTTTCAGAATCGGGGTCTTTTCCCTCCTACTTTTATGTGACTATCACCACAGGAGCTGTTTTATTAATGTCCGGGGCAAAGTCCAGCAAGATGATACATCCTTAGCAACAAGGAGGCGCTCGGATCAGTTCTGAGGATTCAGAGGCTCAGAGGGAGGCTTGCTCTGGAGCAGAAATGAGTTCAATGGGAGATGCAGGAATCCTGAGAAACCAGGACCCAGAGTGGCCTCAGAGAGCTCTCACTACCTCTCCCCATCCCTCCTCACCCATTCACTGGGGAGAATCACAGAGGTTTGGTAATAACCACAAGCAACTCTTCTAGTTACTCACGAGCTCTCCAAGGTTACTAGCATCTAGTGGCGTGACAGACGGCTCCGTGCCTTGCTCTGACCTTGACCCTATCCAGTTCAACGTTCTTTAAAGCATGAAACGTGCATCGTGCAGCTTGTTCCTTTCTAAGCCTTCTTTCTCGGGAGAGCTCATTTTGTTTACCTCTGCCTCACATGGAATTTTCCCCTTTGCTGTTTTCATTATCTAAGCAATACATATTTATTATGGAAGACTCAGACTTGCAGAGAAACAATGACTCAAACCACCCTCGGCTTGGCGTCGTGACTGATGGCCAAATCTGCTAGTAGAGCCGAATGCCAAAAAGCCGCCTGCCAGTTGGAGAGTGGAAGAATCCCAGCTGTGGCCAGGCTTGGTAGGAAGGCATGGACTGGGGGAGAGCCCAACTTTGGGCCTGGAGCCTGGAGCTCAGCCTTGCTGTGCTGGGTGTTCCTGAATCAGCCCCAGACTGGCTGTAACCCTGAGGACATCGGTTGGCCGACAGAGCTGGAAGCTTCAGCATTGGCTTATCTCCTTGGTCAGGCCCACACCTGCCTCAGTATTGGTCTCAGACCAGTGATCAGGTGGTGGCAGCGTCCCCAGGCCTCTAATCTACACACAACCGTGTCACAGGGTGAGACGCTTTCTCTAAAGAGGAGAGCAGTATTTGAAGAAGCCCCAGAAACGTTTCTCTTGCAACTTTTGATTTAAGTCTATGCTCATTTCTCAGCTAATCCCTGTGGCCACAAACAAGGTTAGGCTGCAGTTCTCCAGCTGAGACCTGGGGTGCAAATTCCCTGATTGACCCAGACTAATCAGGCCCTGACCCCTGCAGATGGTGTGGAGTAGTCTCTGGGAAGTCAACAGCAGTAGTGTGCTCTTGGACAAGTCGTACAACTCCCCTGAGCCTCAGTGTTCCCATGTGTAAAATGGGCATCTTCTCTCTCTCTCCCACCCACCCACACACACAGATTTATGGTGGAAAGTGCCTGGGAGAACTTGTCTGAAACAATAAAACACCTCGCTTGACACTTAGTAGGGGCTCAGGAAGTGAAGAATCTTTGATGAATCCATTAACTAACAGATCAAGTTCCTAAAAGTGGGAATAACCAAATAGGTGACTGTTTCCTCACCCCTTCTAGCTGGGCTTTTGGTAAAGGATGATGTAAGAAAGTGCTTGAGAGAGAGCCTAAAGTCAGGAGCTTACCAGAGGAAACTCACTCTCAAGCAACCAAAACTGGCTCGTTTGGGGAAGAGCGTGGGTTCGTAATTAGACCTCCTGGGTTGGAATCCGGAAGTTCCAGCCTCCTGGCTATGTGACCTTCAAAGGGGACCCCCAAGTCCCAGCTTCCTCCCCTGTGAAATGGGTCGATATGAGACGACACTCATTAAATACCGTGTGTTGGACAGACATTAAACACTGCACAGGTAGAACCTCGTACGTGCATTGTATTAACCCCTCTTTAATTATCCATTATAAAGATAAGAAAGCAGAGGCTTGGAAAGGTTGAGTGACTTGCCTGAAAGTACGTGTTTACTAAGTGTGGAACCAGCACTGCCCCTCAGTTATAATAGCAGATATCCCAGGGGCTTAAATGGCACAGTGCATGTACAGTGCTCACAGACTGTAAATACTAGCGACTATTACTGTTGTTGTTCTCACGTGCAGTGATGGAAGATATTTCTACACAAGCCCCAAACTTCCACCCCCACTGCGACACCTCCTAGATCTGAGGCACTTATGACTCAGTTGGCTCCACTCTTCCCAAAGAAAAATCCCAACCCCTTCCCTGATCCTGCCCACCCTCACCTGTCTGTCAGCCTGCCCTCCCCAGTGTGCACACGAGCCTGCCTCCAGGACTCGACTCATGAGGTCCCCTGTGCTACAACAACCACACCACCTGTCCTTCCACTATCCTCATGGGCAAACTCCTTCTCCTGTGGACAAATCACTCTCTCCCCTGGGCCCCGGAGCCATGGGGCAAAGTCCTCAGTGAACATGAATGAGAATCAATTTCGGTCACATGCATGCATCTGCTTCCTTGTGGCTCTGGGATGTGGCACCACATCCTTGTCATCTTTATTTCTTGGTTAACATGAACTCTGTGGATATTTCTTGAGTGAACCCATGGATCATAATCAGAATGACTATCTATTAGCCACCAACTGTATGCCAGGTAGCACTATAGATATTTCTTTTAAAAAAATATTTATTTATTTGAAAGTCAGAGTTAGAGAGATGGAGACACACACAGAAATATCTTCTACCTCTTGATTCACTCCCCAGATGGCTGCAACAGCTAGCACAGTGCCAGGCCAAAGCTGGGAGCCAAGAGTTTCATCTGGGACTCCCACATGAAGATGGCCAAACACTTGGGCCATCTCCCACTGCTTTTTCCCAGGCCCAGAATGGGAAGCTGGATCAGAAGTGGAGCAGCCAGGACACAAACCAAAGCCCATGTATGATGCTGGCATCCCAGGTGGTGGCTTTACCTTCTACCCCACAACACCAGTCCCATCACCCTAGATATTTCAATGGACTCTGTTACTGTGATGATTACAATGCAATTTAGAAGAGTTTAGATAAGGAGGAGAATATATGTGACCATATAACTTGATGTGTGGTTATGGTTGCCCAGTGTTTACTCTATATACTATTTTATTCATCTTCTGTATATGCAATATCTCAAATTTCACTTGCTTAATTCTAACCAAAAAGTTGAAGTGAAAATAAAATCTCAATGAGAAAATCATAATACTAAGTGATCATTTTTCAAATGATATTTGAAAAATTTCAAAATAAATCTTAATGTTTGTTTTAAATGTGACTTAAAACACAAGCATGATAATTGATATTCTGAGATGCTGAATGAGATTTTGGAAGTGTGGCTGTGGTAAATCTAGGAGGCGGAGAGCACAATCAGGACATAGCCTGAACTCTGTAGGAGTTGTTCTTGCTCTTGGCATTGGGAGTTTTTCAGCTGAGCAGCCCCATCCCTGTGAATGACCCTTCCTTAAGCGTGGGAAGCTGTGAGATGCTATCCAACCCAAGCCATTCCTGCTGTCTGGGGAAAGCCATGCAGCTATTAAAATGCTACATTTTCTGAAAAAAAAAATGAATTTGATTTTTCTGGATGCTTTGCACTGATCTTTTTCTCAATAAAACTTTGGTGAGAAGTGGAGGAATGAGTTAACAGAATCAAATCCCCAGCTGAAGGTCCCTTCAATTGGACTGCTGTAGGCGCTGCTCATCCTGAGCTGCTTGCTCTGAACGTCCATTCCATGCTTAGCCCAGGAGCCCATGCTGTTGATCATGTTTCTGTTGTCCACATTCTCTACACCCTCCCCTGCAGGATAGTGAGGGTTTTTTTTTTAACTTACTCATTTTATTTATTTGAGAAGCAGGTGGCAGGGGGGCAGGGAAGAGACAGAGACAGATCTCCCAACTGCTGGTTCACTTCCCAAATGACCATAGTAGCTGAGCCTGGACCAGGCTGAAGCCAGGAGTTAGAAACACAGTCACATACTCCTGCATGGGTGGCAAACATCCAAGCACTAGAGCCATCACCTGCTGCCTCCCAGGTGCACGTAAGAAAGAACCTGGAACTGGGAGCGCTCTGCTGTGGGATGTGGGCATCACAAGTGGCAACTGAAGTTCTCTTCTCCACCTCTGTGTCCTCAGCCATTTTCCAGATCCCTGGCACAGGGGAGCTGTCCAATCAGCGAGTGCTGATTGAACTTGACCTGGTTGAGCGACAGCTGCCCTAAGCCACATCACAGATCCTTCTTCTGCCCTCAACACCGCACATCATCCAGAGCCTGGGAGTGAGCTGGGGGACCTGACACATGGGGAGCTCCTCAAACACAGAAAAAAAAAAGATTTCCAGGGCCAGAGAGCAGCTCAAAAATCATCTGGGCAGACATTTTCACTTCCCAGCTGAGAAAAAGGAAACAGAGCAGTTGAGGGTGTTTCCTCATTTGCAGGTGGTGACGCTGGAGCAAAGCCTCCTCTCACCTGGCTTCCAGCCAGGCTCCCTCTGCATTGTCCCGACTTCCCCTCCCCTGAGGGATGTGTGCCCCTGCCTTCACACTGGCAGAGAGAGCCTCCAGGCTATGGAGCTCCGTGCCACCTCCAGGCAGGGGAGGCTACTCCCAACCTGTCTTGGGAGAGCTCATTTTGTGCTTACAGCTCTTGGCATGAACAAGTCAGCTCCACAGCGTGTTTCTTACAAGGAGCAGCAGCGATTGCTGCACCCTGAGGGCTCTGACTCACCCCTTCCTCAGCTTCTGGGCTTATTTTAGCCCCCACGTTTCTGGAGGAGGGAACAAGAACAGGATCAAGGATCTGTGGGAAGAGCCTGGGGCCCTCCGTTCTCTGAGGGGACCTCGGGAAGTTCTCAGCCTCAGCTTCCGTGGAGACCCACAGGCAAGGGCAGCTGCAGAACTGGGGCTGCTAGCCGGCCAGGTGACAGAGGCATTGCTTTAAGGAAATCTGACATTTAGACATGAGGATTAGGACAAACCGATGGATCTGAGGTTGATTATTGACTTGGCAAAGAGGGTTTTTTTTTTAATTTTAATAATGTGGAATAATAAAAAGAGCAAGTCTATTGGGGTCCCAGCTTCAGTTGGAGCCATGAGACCCTGGGCTTGGGATGCTGACACCGAGAAGTGTAGGGTGTGCCTGAAAAGAGCCTTGGGCTGGATCTTGAAGGAAAAGTGGAGAAATCAGAAGATGAGTTACAGGCAGAAGAAGTGCCATGTGCAAATGCATCATACATTCAAGGACTTGTGTGGAATGACTGCTGCAGAGTGGTGGGCCTGTAGTAGCCTCCTCACCTTTTCTAGAACACAACTCACCTATTTCTACTCCCAATTGTGTGCGTAAGTCACTCCCCTTCCCTAAAGTCTCCCCGTGTTCCTTCCAGCTACCAAATCCTACCACCCACATCCTACCATGTGTCCCTGGAACACGTTCCATCTCTCACACGGGTATTTCCCACTATCCCCAGACCACAGGACCCCTTCTGTTGTCCTCTGTCAACCCCTGACCTTTGCTCTGTGTGGCTCATCATATGTCCAGCTGTAAGGAAAACAGAAAGGACTCCTGCCGGCGCTGTCGTATCCTACCTGTCTTCACTGGCCCTCCGTGTTAACCTCCTGTTGCCAGGGGACAAATTGCTACAAACTGAAAGATTTCAAACAACACATACTTCTGTGGGTCAGAGATGCGACATAGCATGGCTGAGCCCTCTGCTCAGTGTCACCGGACAGAAATCACAGTATCAGTAGCAAGGCTGTGTTACTTTTTGGATAGTCTGGAAAGTAACCCACTTCCAAACTCATCCGAGTTTTTGATCAACATCAATGCCTTCAGGTTATAGGACTGTTGCCCCATTTCTTCATCAGGGCTTCTCTTTCCTTCTAGAAGACACCCTCATTTCCTGCCGTATGGCCCCAAGGGCAGTTCTAGGCCAGCAACAGTTCATTTCTGACTTCTTCCTCAGTGACCGCTTGAGAAAACTTTCTGTGTCTAAGAAGCTCATCTGATGCAGTCCAGCTCACTTCGAATGATCTCTCTTTTTCCAAGTGAATGTGTCACATGATAATGTAACCCAGCCATGGGGCCAGTGTTGTGGAGCAGCA